>NC_141685.1:1468339325-1469658744 GCF_964263255.1 Lissotriton vulgaris | reverse complement strand
GACGCATCTAGGCAGATGCGTCACGTTGTAAAGCCCTGCGCCACTTGTGGGCGTTCCGGCGCAGGGTGGGCGTTCCGGGGCAGGTGCGCCTCGCAAAAGCGGCTGAGTAAAATCTATAAGATTTCACTCAGTCACTTTCAGGCCAATGCTGCGTCAAAACCCTGCGCCTGCTTGAAGCATTGTAAAGCTGGGGCACCCCCGAGCCTTGCTGGAGACGCAACTCCAGCAACGCGCCACCTTTAAGGCACAGATGCGTCACGCATCTGTGCCGTTTTTGCCCCATGGTGCGCCGCATTGTAAATGCGGCGCACCATGGGTGGCGGAGCAGCGGCGCAAAATAACTGGCGCCTCCCTGGGGAGGCGCCAGTTATCATAAATCTGCCCCGTCGGTCTTAAGAGTGCTTTGTTAATTAAAAACTACTGTGCAATACTTTGGGCAGAGATCATGATTCCAAGTGAAGAGAAGCTTATTGCTTCCATTAATTACCATATGCGAAAAAGACCTGGCCTTCATATTTAACCCCTGATAATTTTCAGCAAGTCAACCCTGCCAAACTTTAAAGGGGGAAAGGGGCAGATAAATACTGGGACATGGGGTTGTGGCACATAAAGCATCAAGGTTTTATGCATTATTTTGGGGGCTCAACTTTTAATATGTGCTATTTATCACACTTATTAAATTCCAAACACCAGAATATCAGTTTTTAACAGGTGTGATAAACAGCACTCATAACTGAGCTTATGTGTTACAACTTGAGTGTGGAAAGGTAAGTGCTAGTTTCAGCACCAGCCTTTACAATTGATGTGTTAAACTCCTTATTACGCCCATTCCTTTATCACTAAAATACTATTTACTTTCAAATGTCAACATGGTTTTCAAGTAATAAAGGTCTGGCATGGCAAGAACTTGTGATAGCATCCCTCAGCTAAAGCCCGGCCCGCATACAGACACAATTTCAAAACAAGGCAGAGATTATACCAAAACCTATGAATGCCATATTACCAGTAATCTTCATTACTCCTGGTCCCTTTGTTCTCGTCCCATCCATTAACTGTGGAGATAACCATCTCCCTGACAGAAAAAAGAACAGAGGTATGCTTGGACCCTAACCCCAACCCCTCCCACTGGGAGTACATAACCGGTACTTACCCAGCATTCTGCCTGAACTACCAAGCCACCAACAGGAAGGCTGGCTATCGGGGAGGTAGGGAGGGGCATAATGTATGGGACTATGGGCAACAGGACCAGGTGTAATGAAGATTACCAAGTAATAGGGCATTACCCCCACGTCCCTCCAGTCCTCGTCCCATCCATTACATGCGGAGCACACCAAAGCCAGGAAACCGGCCTTCCAAACCCCTAACGAACACCCAGGACACAAAACAGAAAGAAGCATCCCAAGTGAAGCAAACAGGAGAACCAAAGGAAAAGACAGGCAGGAGCACACAAACCGCAATACACTCAACCAAACAAAAGAGCTGCACCACCCATTTGGTAGCGACCCAAGAGAAAGAAAAACACTTAGGCCACTCCAGGCACCACCACCCAGAGGGCAGCCAACCCACACAGGAAACACCCCAGACCCAGCAATGGAAGCCACCAAGGAAGCACCACAGACTGCCAACTGTAGAAGGACAACTAGTAGGCCACAGACAAAAGAAGAACCAAAGCGGCCAGACACCCCAGCAAAGGTAGGGACAGATCAAAAGGGACACAATAAAGGCCCGTAAGAACAAGAACCCTGGAAAGGAGAAGCCACCAGAGGTACCAAGGAGGAAGCCAACCACAGAAAAAAAGACAAGTAAGGCACCCAGGCCACGTCAGCCCAATCCCCAATAAAACAGGGAGCGGAGGGAGCAAAGAAAACCACCAAGATGGCGATCAGGCAAGGAGAAACAAAACCAAGGCCAGAAAGAAGGAACACCACAGAGACCCAAACCCCAAAGGCCAAGCCCCAGAAGGGAAACAGAGGCCAAAGCAACCACACCTTCAGAGCAACAGGCACCAGGAGGACCAGAACACACCAAGTGCCCCACAGAGGACGAAAATCCTACAAGGACGCCCACAGGGCCAGAACGCCGCTTTACCCAGCACCCTAAGCAGCCCCAGAGACACAGCAGCAGAACATACAGAGAGAGGCTCAAAGCAAATGACGGAAGGTACAACCAACAAAGCTGAAAGGCCCCACAACTAATAACAGAAAAGAGCTGAGGGGAAGCAGGGGAAGACTGAAATGCCCCACCCCAACCAGTAACTAAGAGGGACAGGGCCAACAACCAAACAAACCCCAACACCACCAGGGAGACCCACAGCAGACCAGCCCAAAAAAGGAGGAGAAGGGGTGCCAAGAGGGCCCATACTCACACCCTGAGAATGGGCCAAGGGCAGGGCCACACAGACCAAACCAGGAAGGGAGGAGGCACCGACCAAAAAGAAAGCTCTGACCAACCCAACTGACCCCGACCCCAGAGACCAAAGTCAATGAAAACCCCAGAGAAGCACCAGGCTCAAAGCAAGAATGCCCAGCACCAACCACCAGTCCCGGCACAGGACGACCACCAAAGCCCCAATACCGGGAAAAGGAGCCAGGGCACCGGAACAGGCCAACAGGGCAAGACTAGATTGAAGTAAAGTAGGATCTCCTTTCTATGGTTACACCCCCCCTGTTTTGCTGGTGTTTCATTGTGTCTCGACTTTAGTCTGGCTGGGGCCCTGCTAACCAGGACTCCAGCCAAGCTGCTTCCTTTCTAAAATGATTTCATGTACATTAGGTACACTCCAGATTGGTTACTGGGTTACCCTTGTGAGTCCCTAGTATATGGTACCTTAGGTACTAAGGGCATAGGTACCTCCTAGGCCTACCAGGGGCTGAAGCATGTATTATGCCACCCGTGGGAAGCCTTCCAAAATGGCACCACAGGTCTGCAACTGCAGCCTGGGTAAGGTGGTGCATACACCCCTTACTAAGATATAGGCTCCCTTTATCTACCTTTAATCTCTGACACATATCAACCTATAAGTAACTCCTATGGCTGACCTTATCAATCCTGAAGGCAGAGTGCTTGGTTTTGTGTGAAAGGGTGCCCATGCATGAACAGGACCCCTCCGCAGTTTTCGGAATCTATTCTCTGAGGCTGTTTTGTGATGCATAAACACAAACTGATAAAGAAGGGTCCTAGGGCATATTTACAGACCTAGCAAGGACACATCCCCCAACATTCAACATAGAAAACACAGAGTGCCCATGGGTCTAAAAAAAAGCAAACCTTATAGTACGACATGAACCAACACGATAGGTGCGTGGAGAAAGTACCCTGTAAGTGCAACTAATGAAACTAATGAAATAAGGATACCTCTTAGTGAATCAGGATACCCATCAATTACTGTCCGATACAGCCCTGGCCATCATTTGGGCGTCCTTACACCACTCACACCGTGGAACATAATGGGCCATATGAGGGGACTAGGGGCCCGATGTAGGTGGCCGTTTCAGGCCATTTACCGACCGGTAACGGCCGATTTCGGCCGTTACCGACCGGTAAATGGCCAATCGGTATGTAGGGGCCTAAATCCAAGGCCACATGTAGGTAAATCTACATTTACAGAATCTGTAAAATTACCGATTCGGTAAAATACTGAATCGGTAATTTTAGCGATTCTGTAAATTCCATATGTAGGTGGGACTCTTCTGAGTCCCAAAGGCCTTAACGAATCGGTATTTTACCATGAAATCCAACTTCATGGTAAAATACCGATTCCGGTGTGCATGCACATGTGTGCATGCACACCTATGCCATGTGGCAGGCAGACCTGCCCCTAGGGCTTGTATGCCTGCCACATGGCACCCAATCCTGTTTAGGGGGTGCCATGGGGTGTCAAAGTGACACCCCCTGCACCCTTGTGAAATACGGTATTTACCGATTCGGTAAATACCGAATCGGTAAAGCCTATTGATTCCTATGGGCTTTGAAGTCCATAGGAATCAATAGGCTTTAACGATTCGGTATTTACCGAATCGGTAAATACCGACTTTTACCGATTCGCTAAAAGGGAACATCTGGATTCCCTACATACCCACCCCTCACATTTACCGATTCCTAATTACCGAATCAGTAAAATTCGGTAATTTTCGGTAATTAAGAATCGGTAAATGTTACTTACCTACATCTGGCCCTAGATGTATATGTCCAACAACCCAATTATGAAACCCGGGAAACGGGAGGTGGTGTGGGGACAAGGCATCGAAGTGACGAGTGAAAAATAAATTGCAGTGCATATGTGGAATGATCAGTACATTAAAATTGTGTGAATGAGAGAGACAAGAGTTTATTATTATTATTCCTCAGTTGCCCAAGGTTAAGAAACAGTGCAACAAGTGGCAGTTTCAACAAATATCTGCCAATAGAATCTATGTGGTCAACATGTTTCAGCAGAAAAAACTGACACACTTGTCCTTTGCCATTGTCAGGACCTTAGAAAAAGATTGCTGCTGCAATAGGTGAAGAAGTTTTAGAAACAAAGATGTTATCCCCGATCTTATCCATCGCTCGAGTATGAAAGGGGTCGGATGGAGGCTTGTTATTACAATTACGCCGGAGGTAGGACACAGCAGGTACGGGTGTACGGGTGTACATCCCATCCAAAACAACAAAACTATATTGAGTCATGATAATTAACATTATCATAAAGTCTTGCTACAACACGATATACCAATATTCCAATGTCAATAAAATTATTGGGCAGCCCCGCAGTAGGCATGAGTTAGCAGGTATTTGTGAATGTCTGTCACATGGTCAGGGATTCTACTTAAGGAACAGAAATGGGAGTTCAGATTAGGAACAGACAAAGAGGGTCTAAATGATGAAATCCCCTGGATGTCACTGTAATCCCCAACATGAGGTATTTTATTGCTTGGCTCTTTTTGATTTATCTTTTTGATAAAGAATCACAGTATGCATATCTGATATCACCCCAAACGTTTCACTTCTTGTTCAGTGGTATTTCCCCAGTAGACAACATATGCTGATGCCGTGTTGTTACTTCCTTGCTACTATTGTGGCATATTTGGCCATCTCTGACAAGATCGAATCGATATTCCACATGGGGTTGCTACGCCTGGGCACTACATACAAACTAACTAATGCCTACTGCGGGCTGCCCAATAATTGTATTGACATTGGAATATTGGTATATCGTGTTGTAGCAACACTTTATAATAATGTTAATTATCATGACTCAATAAAGTTCTGTTGTTTTAGGTGGGATGTACACTCGTACGCAAACGAGAACACAAAGTTGTGCTAGGGACATACTGATGACATTAAGAGTTTGGGCATTCCTTTTCACAATAGATGAAAAAATAAAATAGAGATTGCCACATAGATACGATTTTTTCATATTCGAGTAGCCACTAAATAAGTATATCGGAAGGAGAAACTCTATTTCCCATGATTCCGAGCACGTAAACGTCAAGCAATACGTGCCTGTCGCTTTTCTGGCTCCAACGATAAAGATGGAGTCTTCATACTGCCAATCACCTCCCCGAGATGGCTCCACAGACCGTCAGAAGTACCGAAGGAAAGGTGAGTCAGTAGTGCATTTTATTAAGAGTGCGGGTGACTGTATGCGTTGCTATTTGGTCAATGCTGTTTGGTGCTGCTGTGTCCTACCTCCGGCGTAATTGTGGTAACAAGCCTTCATACGAACCCTTTCATTCTCGAGCGATGGATAGGATCGGGGATAACATCTGTGTTCAGTAAGAATATGTTACCGGAGAGCTAAGGATAAGCCGGTTAGCTTCATTTAACTACCCCTTGATTAAATGTATATTAACAGCTATTGCAAGCACGCCACACTGTCGACTCACATGGAGTATTGTTTCTAGACGCTTGGTATTCTAGAAACTACGACTGGACGAAGAGAAAGGTTATATAAGGATTTTGGCTCTAACAAACACACAGGCAGGAGTTTACTGAACTACAATTTAGTCTTTATATGATCTGTTGGACTATATAAGGCTTTTTGCGATTTAATTTGTGAGGTTACCATTCCAGATAGGGATGTTGTGATTTTAATCAGTATGCACATACTTACCAGAGAAGGTAGGTTTTGTGACATTGGTTATGTCCATACCTCCCTTTTGTTTTTATATAGAGCGGTGCTTCATTCCCCTGAGCTGCAGCCAGGTGAGGTGAGGCCAAACCCTCCTGCTAATTAGGTAAGCAGGAGTAGATATATATTCCAGTGTATTGAATTGTTGGGTGCTCATGATGTGGTTACACTGGCTGAATGGTGACTGTGCCATATTTTGATTCCAAAAGTTTCAGACAATAATCTCTTATGTTCTTTGTAATCCTTTTTAGGTCTCGCCTGCCAATGCGCTTGCGCATTGATGGCGAGAGATATAGAGGCTAAACCAAGCTCTGAAACCATTGCGGATTTTATCGAGTGCATGTGCTCGTGCACGCGCTTGCCCGAGCCTCCTGCCACCGAGAGTTTATCTTCACTTCAAAGGGATCCGCTCCCCGCCCCCTGCTTCACACTTTTCACGTCCGCCAGGCCGTGTCTCGCATTTCTCATCCCTCCCTCCTCACCTCCCCCTGCTTCACACTTTTCACGGCCGCCAGGCCGTGTCTAGCATTTTTTATAATATTCAGCATAGTTTTGCCGAATTACTCTATTACGTGTAAAAGTTGTTTTTTCGCCTTCAAGAAACAAAGACTCTGTTCCAATTAGTTTTTTAAAAGCCATTTTCATCGGTAAAATATTGCTCCGGTAGATAACGGAGGTGGGAAGGTGGAGTTTGAGAGAGAGGCATCAACCAATCGGACTGCCCAGCAAACAAGCAGCTACATTATTCGAGAGTAAGGCCGAAGCTGTTAACAAAAAGAACGGACCCGAATCATGACTAACGTGGTGGGCATCTTTAAATAGGAATCTTTTATGGAAGTACATATTAGTGCCGCCATAAAAGGGTATAATACAGAACGATTCATGGTTTCCATTAAAGTTAAGAAGCAGGCCAATTACTTATTTTGATGCCTACTAGATTAGCAGTAAAAATTATTAGAAAAAAAGTTTAATTTGACGTACGATATCCAGAAACTAAATATACGTAAACAAAACATTATAAGCGGTAGATGATTAAGATATATCTGATAGTCAGCCGGTCAGCTAACTTTGCTTGTCAAGGAGAAGAAATTTGAGGCTCGAAGACAAGGCTGCTGACACTTCGCTACTTTTCTATTTTCGGTGCTCAGAGACAAGTGCGCTAACCCCGGTAGTGTTTCTGTTTTTGTTTTAGTTTTGTTTTAGTTATCGCAAGATTCCATTTAGCCCTTTCTCCTGCCGCTATTCAAATGGTAGGTTTAGGGTTTCGATTGGGTTAGGTCATTGTGTTTAGTGAAGGTTTAGGTGACTGGTAACACTCTAAGGTCTGGTTATGTTGACTGCGCGTGCTTTACGGTCACTAAAACCAAGAGAGTATGATCCACAATGAGTATGTGACGTACGCAGCCTGGTGAAATTCCTTTAGCCAAATTTGCAGTTGCAGTTTTATTTACTGGCATTAATGGTTGGCTTATGTACAAGGTCACTTTAGTACTATGGGCTGTTGCAATAACACATTCTGGTAACTCATGTGGTATTTGTACATTGACCTTTGTGTTCTGATAATAAACTCTTGCCTGACTGGTGTTATTTTGTTTTTGCGATTGCGCTAGGCGCATTTGCCACGCGCACACACAACTCTCACTTCTCCCCCTCCCCCACCTCGATCAGGTACAATTCGAAGCTGTGACTTCCTTATCTGGACAGAGGGGCCACCCGAACCCACTTGTGAATTTGGCACGTTCATTATTACAGCCTTCTGCGTCAGGTGGCGACCCTGCCCATGACCCTGCTGTTCCAACAGCTGCCTTCCTTGAAATGTCCGTTTCTTCTCCGCCGCTGCTTTTATCCTTTGAAAATCTCATTTTGCGTTCAGTGTGAGACAAACAAACAGCTGTGTAAAGAATTGTGGGTGACATACTTTTTTTGCCAATCCAACGTAAAACACGCATTGCTTATTAATATGTATGTTATCAGCAAATAAAAAAGAGAGAATGTATTGGAAGTCGCATTCAAGCCATTGAC
Source organism: Lissotriton vulgaris (assembly GCF_964263255.1). NCBI lineage: Eukaryota > Metazoa > Chordata > Amphibia > Caudata > Salamandridae > Lissotriton > Lissotriton vulgaris. The sequence goes on along the minus strand of NC_141685.1, from coordinate 1,469,650,610 downwards.
GCGGATGCTTTGTTGAAGCTCGGATAATACAGTGCGGCAAAAGCGTTACTTTTGAATCGCATCAGTGCCTCGCCCAGAACGCTCTATATTTACTTTCACTACAATAGTGTTTTTTTGCACCCACCGTATTTAATTTGCAAATATGAATAGTTATCTCTATGACTGCATAGACAGCGCACGCTAAGGTACATTTTCTTGCCTTTAATCATTCATTACGTATAGAATAAATGGGACACTTACCCGAGGTGGCGGTACAGTTTCAAGTTGGCTTGATAACGTCTATTTTTTTTTTTAAACGACCTGGTTCAAGTCTAGTTTATCGTGTTAGCATTTAGCATGTTATCCAATATTGTTTTACATATCTTGAAGACAGACAGTCTCTGATTAGCAGTGTCAGCATTAAAGGTTCGTGATTTCCATGGACCTACAGGTGTTCACAGCACTTCGATTTCAGTTGACTTATCTGCATTCAGAGTAAGACATTTAAAGACCATTTCGTTTTCGTGCCTATCCGTTTTGCACTCTACGAAACAGATGAGGATGGCAATTTCCAATATTTAAAGAGGTTAGGCTACGTTAGGACCCAAATGAACCTTGTTACATCATGCTGCATTTAATCCAGAAAAGCGGCACATTTAAGTTATCAGCACTTCAATATATTGTACGTTTGGTGTGTTTTGTATTTGTCTCCCAACATAGTGTGCATTTCCAGCTTTTGAGATTTTAACAAACCTCTTTTAAAACTTAAAACCCTTTGCATTATGCGTGAAGTCTGCATGTTATTGATAGTATTGTTTGTATGTTGTATTATTGACAATTGTGTAGCGCCCTAACTCAACCACAGACACACACACACACAACCACAACCACACATACAACTACACACACACTCCCACACACACAACCACACCGTCAGTGCACACTTTCACCAGGCACAGACACCATCCGTCGTCAGTGCACGCTTTCACCGGGCACAAACATCCGCACCGTCAGTGCACGCTTTCACCGGGCACAAACACCACTAGCAGTCAGTGCATGCTTCCACCAGGCACACACCACCAGACGTCAGTGAATGCTTTCACCAGGCACACACACACCACCAGCCGTCAGTGCATGCTTTCACCAGGCACACACACACCACCAGCCGTTAGTGCACGTTTTCACCAGGCACACACCACCAGCCGTCAGTGCACACTTTCACCAGTTACACACACCACCAGCCGGCATTGCACACTTCCACCAGGCACACACACTACCAGCCATCTGTGCACAATTTCTACAGGTACACACACCACCAGCCATCAGTGCACACATCAATTGTTAACGCATCCACAATTAACTATTGTAGCAATTGCAGTATGGCACGCTTTACTTTTAAACATATTCATCTTAAGCGCAGCATGCCACCATTGCTACAAAAATAAATACACTTTTTTTGGCCTACAATTTATAGACTTTTGTTGCAATTGGTGTTGCAATATTTAGCAATGCCAATAGCTCAAACTTAATTAATGCGAGACCTATTGCATTGCAAATGCTTGTTTTGTTTGACATGAAACCAACGTCATCCAACAGCAGTGGTTGCAAAATCCACTGACAGGAGGTGTACCCAGAAAACTTAGGATTTCATGTGAAATGGTTCTTTTTATTATTTCTAAAACTTCTTCACCTATTGCAGTAGCAATCATTTTCTATGGTCCTAACGAAGGCAGAGGACAAGTGTGTTCGTTTTTTCTGCTCAAACATGTTGACGGCATAGATTCTATTGGCAGATATTTGTTGAAACTGCCACTTTTTCCACTGTTTCTTAACCTTGGGCAAATGAGGGATAATGATAAACTCTTGTCTCTCTCATTCACCCAATTTTAATGCTCTGATCATTCCACATACGCACTGCAATTTATTTTCCACTCGTTACTTTGATACCTTGTCCCCACACCACCTCACGTTTCCCGGGTTTTATAATTGGGTTGTTGAGCATATACACCAAGTCCCCTTATACGGCCCATTATGTTCCACGGTGTGAGTGGTGTAAGGAAGCCCAAATGATGACCAGGGCGGTATCGGACAGTAACTGATGGGTATCCTGATTCACTAAGAGGTATCCTTATTTCATTAGTTTCATTGGTTGTACTTACAGGGCACTTTCTCCACGCTCCTAACTTGTTGGTTTATGTCGTAGTAAGGTTTACTTATTTTTAGACCTCTGGGCACTCTGTGTTTTCTATGTTTTGTGATGTAGCCAGACCATATTCTCTTAAGTGCATTATAACCTCGCAGTAAACGCAGCTTTGGAATGGCTGCATGGAAACATGTTGTGTTTGGTGTCAAACACTTTGGAATCCTACCCCCCCCCCCGCCAGTCCTGGTGGGGTTAGAATTCCACCCTTCTAGAGGGAGAAGACATGTACACACTGGTCTGCCCATGTAATAATTTAAACGAGCCCCAGCATCACAAAATGGATGCTGTAGCCACATACATGAGTCTGACCTCCTGCTGCTGACTGAAACTCAGCAAGGGAGGCCTGGGCAATAGGTTTCTTGTCACAGGGAGGTGTAACCACCTCCCAGACAGGATTCAGTGTATTGGGGCTGGGTGGGTGCATTCAGAGAATGCTATTCAGACAGTGCGGGGACACAATAGGTGTCCCTGTGCATACCTGAGTACAAACCGGTTGCAGGACGCTCATAACCTGCTCTGGCGTGAAACTCGACAAAAGGAAAGGGGTGTAGTCACCCCCTCCCTAGATCTCCCCATAGGTGGTTCCCCAGAGTATGTCCATCCCCTTTCTTCAGTATAAGTATGGGACCTCAGTCCTTAGGACTTCAGATTACACTTGGACGAAACTCTGCAACAGATATCCTGGAACTTCAACATTCTACATTGACTAGAACAATCTCCCTCTTGAACAGGGAGTGACCTCCCTGTTCAAACAGGCACCCAAGAAGCATCTTGCCGGTCTGCATTTCCGAGGCTCCCACTGGACCCAGAAGTATTTGTGACTCAAGTCATAGACTTCCAAACTTCTCAGAGGACTACATGAGAACCCAGCAAAGCTGAGACCCGCAACCCACCCGAGAGACGTGGGACCAGTACTCCTGGACACTGTGCACATTTGCTAGTGCATTGAATTTCCTAGGTTTCCTGAAGTTGTGAGTTCGTCCACCTGTAGCCCAAGCCCCGAGCATTGTTTGCACCAAAGATTGTGGGCCTACACTCCACGAGTGTTCCGTGAGACCGCTTCTAGCATTTTTGCTTGAGGCCCCTTAGCAATCCCTGGTCTGTCAACTGGTGGGTCCCCACAAAGGTAACTCTTCTTTCCTTTGGGCTTCCCTGGTTCCTCCAGACATGCCCTGACTTCCCACTGAGTGGTAAGTTCCTCAGACCTTGCTGGTCTGCACCGAAGCCAATCTTTGTTTCTTGTGTGGGTTGCTGTTGCCAAGGCTTGTTGAATCCCATCCGGAATCCTACACTGCAGCACTCGACATCCTTTATGGGACAGCTCAAATCCAGCATCTGGTTACCATTGACACCTCCTGGTCCTCGTGGCTGAAGAGTCAAGCTTCACTTTCTTCACCTGCACGCACCCAACATAGGTGGGCATCTGCTCATCACCTTCCTGGTCACTGGCTAGTGGCAAAGACTCTGTCCCCTCTGCTTTCAGGTTCTTCACATCTATGATCCAGGCTTGGATCCCTCCAGACACTTTCCACTTGGTCGCCAGCAGCACTTTAGCAGCAACTCGCCATTGAAATCAACGACAAAACCCGACATCAAAAGACACCTATGCACCCGGCTTTCCTGGTTGAGGTAACTCAAGTACTACGGTGCTCACGTGGGTGTTGACTCTAGTACCTCCTAGTTCTAAAGGGGTTTGCTCCAAGTCCTCTTCTAAGTGTCCTTAAACCTTAAAATTCCAACTGCGACTTTCCTCATAGAAGTTAATGGTGATTTGCGGCTGTGTTTAGAAACTGCATGCGTCCCCCGTGGGTTCCGTGTGTCACTATCTTGGGTGGTGCCTGGTGGCTCCAGCACTTGTGAAGGCTCTAGGCCTTGTATCTATGCAAGTCATGGTTCTTATGGTGCACAGACAAAATATCGACTCCAAAATATCGAATGGACAAAATATCGAGTTAAAAATATCGACAATAATAAAATATCGATAACAAAAATATCGTTGCTCAAAATATCGATTAAAATAATGATAAAAAAATATCGAGTACAAAAATATCGACAAAATATATATAGTCAAAGTAAAAAATTTCGATAATATGTAGAAAAAAGGTAAAAAAAAAATGTATTAATAGTAATATAAATTGTAGTTAATGTTTAGGAGCGGGATGTTGGGTTAATAGGGGATAAGGGTGGGAAGTAATTTAATAATAATTAATTAATTAATATATGTTTGTAAATATTTTTAATTAATAATTAATTGGTAATTACTTAATAATAATTAGTTAATTAATTAATATAATTTTGTACATATTTTAATTAGTAATTAATTGGTAATTAAATAATATTAATTAGTTAATTACATTAATTAGAGTAATTTATTTATATATATAATTTTTAGTTATTGTTAATTAATTAATTGGGAAAAAATAATATTAATTATTAAATTAAATTAATTACAGCTAATGTGCTAATATATTTACTTTATTGTTATTGTTAATTAATAATTAATTGGTAATTAAATAATATTAATTAATTTTGGGTAAAGGGGTATTTTTAGGGTTCAGGGTCAGTTTTCAGTTTTTCGGTAAAGGGGTATTTTTAGGGTTCAGGGTCAGTTTTCAGTTTTTGGGTAAAGGGGTATTTTTAGGGTTCAGGGTCAGTTTTCAGTTTTTGGGTAAAGGGGTATTTTTAGGGTTCAGGGTCAGTTTTCAGTTTTTGGGTAAAGGGGTATTTTTAGGGTTCAGGGTCAGTTCTCAGTTTTTGGGTAAAGGGGTATTTTTAGTGTTCAGGGTCAGTTTTCAGTTTTGGGGTAAAGGGGCATTTTAAGGGTTCAGGGTCAGTTTTCAGTTTTTGGGTAAAGGGGTATTTTTAGGGTTCAGGGTCAGTTTTCAGTTTTTGGGTAAAGGGGTATTTTTAGGGTTCAGGGTCAGTTTTGGGTTTTTGGGTAAATGGGTATTTTTAGGGTTCAGGGTCAGTTTTTCCTACTGTTGCACCCACTGGAGTGGGAAAAGTAATTTTAACCCCTACGCTATCTAACGCTTTCCCTACGCTTGCACTCTTTGGAGTGGGAATAGTATTTTTTACACTTCTGGTATCGTACGGTAATATAATAGTATCTTATTTAATTATAGTATGTTACTATATATATATGTTTTAACAAATAAGATTGTAAAAAAATATTTTTATTATTTTCATTTATTATTTAATTATTATAAGTTAATGAAAGTATTTTTAAGTATATTTTAGTAATTAAATTTTAATAATAATTTAATTTAACACTGTTTTTAATAAAGTCGATATTTTTTACAACTATATTATTGTAAACAATATTTTGTACTCAATATTTTTGTACTTACCTGTTTGTAGATACAAACTCGATATTTTGACTGTCGATATTTTGTCCACGATATTTTTGCAAGCCGATATTTTGTCCTTCGATATTATTTCAGTGATCCGGTTCTTATACCACTTTCTTAATAAATGCTTTGGTACGCCCCTAGGGCTCAACGTATATTGTGCTAATTTACTGTGTGCTAAATAAGTTTACTGAATGTATTTTTGCCTCTAGCCTCATAAAGAGACTAGAGGGATGTGTTTAGAATAAATACATATATTTTATATCTGTACTTGGTGTGGTTCTCCTTTCATTTGGTTATTCACAAGATTATAGACTGGTAAAACAAGCTGCTTTACATTCCTCCAAGACTTAGCCGGAAGGCTGCTCTCCAAAGATATCACTAGGGTAGCTTTATATAAAGGTTGTCTTTAACCTACCATCAATAAGTGTCGCTTGAACTGGTGCAATGTGGCCACTAGAACAGTGGACAGCATATGCCAGGCCAACTTTTCACATTGGCGTGCAGCGTGTGGGATTCCAGCTTGCCATTGTTTTACCAGATAATCTCAAGTGATTGATCATTTGAAAACCACTAAAGGTATCAGAGGGACAAGCTTAAATACAGTAAGTTCTACTGAACTTAGAGTTGTGTGTCAAGAGCTTAGCACACCCATTCTACAACTCAAGAGAGTTTAGAAGGTAAACAACTAGCGTAGGTAGTGCATACACCACACCTTAGTAGTTATGTCTTCAAGGCCAGGAATCAGTGGATCCCTGCCAGATGTCAGTCTTTTACAGATATTCAAGTATGACAGATTCCCTTTCCAAGAGTTAAGGGCTCTGTGTGCTATGAGGAAATTGAAGACAGATCAAAACCCCAATACCCAACGTCTCATAGAGGCATTACTGCTAGATGACTTTAGGCAGGCATCAGAGCCTGCAAGGGTACGCAGTGGGGTGGGGACAGCAGAACAGGAAGAGGACAGTGATGCAAACCACTTAGACTTAGAGTCTGATGCTGGCAAAGCAGGTGACCATGACCTAGACCTGGACCTGGACAATCCAGCTCCTACTGGAGATGAAGGCCAAAGTGGCCCACTCTTAGTCCCCCCAGGAAGAGTTGGGGTGTGCCTAGAAGGTCAAGAGCTCCTTCACATGAATCTAACCCTTCTGACACATCTGTAGGGACCTCTGTCTCTTCTCATATGAGGGATACCTCCCAGGAGAAGAGAGAAGGACAGATGAGACTTGAAGAAGCTCAACTGAGAATAAGGAGACAGGAAGTAGACTTAGAAAGGGAGTCCCTAAATCTTAAAGAGCTAGAAGAAATATGGGGCTAGAGCCTCGTGGGGACTGCAAATTCCCTAGTGGTAGGGAACGGTCTTACAACCATAGAAACTTCAACAAGATTGTCCCACCCTACCAGAGTGGGGATGATATCCACAAATGGATAACTGCACTGGAGAGGGCCTGCAAAGTGCAGAAGGTCCCCCAGGAGCAATGGGCAGCAATGTTGTGGCTCTCCTTTGCAGACAAAGGTAGAGACAAGCTCCTCACTATAAGAGAAGAGGAGGCTGATGAATACAACTTACTGAAGAGTGCTCTAATAGATGGGTTTGGCCTAACCACTGAGCAGTATAGAATACAGTTCACAGATACCCAGGACTGGGTTGACTTTTTCGATTGTGATACTAAGGCTCTGGAGAGCTGGTTACTGGGCAGTAAAGGGAATGATTATACAGGATTGTATAACTTGATCATGAGGGAGCAAATCCTTAATAACTGTCAGAATCAGCTGTTGCATCAGTACCTGGTAGACTCTAATCTGATCTCTCACCAAGAATTGGCACAGAAGGCGGACAAATGGGTCAGAACCAAGGTGAAGCAGAAGGTACAGAACCAAGGTGGTGACCAGAAGAAGCAAGATCCTAATAATGGTTGGGAGAAGGGTAAAGACCAGAAGTCTACACAAGGCCCCCAAAAATCTTCTATTGGTGGGGATTCCCATTCTTCCAAAAAGAAAGGCCGAAAGAAACCATGGTTTAAAGTCTGTAAACAGAATAGCCATTGGCTTAGTGACTGTACCAAGTCAAAAGAATCAACTCCAGCCACCACTGCCCCTAAGGCAACTGTTACCCTTAGTTCAGCTTCAAGTGGTGGTGCTCAGCAGAAAGGTGTAATAGGGTTAGCCCTGGGTTCTGAGATGGACTCTGGCCTAGTCCGAGTTCCAACTCAGGCTGTGTTAGTCTGTGATGGAGGCATGGATATGTCCTCTTTTGTGAGTACCAGTAACTTGGGCAAATACAGACAACAGCCTTTGATCAATGGAAGCAATGGAAAAGAGGATATGACCTACAGGGACACTGGGGCAAGGGGCACTATGGTGACACAATACCTTGTGGACCCTGGACAAATCATACTTGTTGAACTTTACCAAGTGACCAATGCTAGCAAAGTCAGGACTAACCAAACCCTGGTAGTTGTTAATTTCTCCTGGGGAGGGGTAACTGGCCTCAAGAAAGTTGTGGTAAGTGCAGAATTCCCTGTAGAATGCTTGCTTGGAAATGAGTTAGAGACTTCTGCCTGGTCTGTAGTGGAGTTAAGGACCCATGCAGAAATGTTAGGAATCTCTGCACGTGCTTGCTGTGACTAGGTCACACGTCAACATGTCTAAAACTGAACAGGCCCTGGATTCTGGAATAATGGACCAGGTGCCTTCCATGAAAAGGGGCAGTGGGGTTAAGGCATTGCCTTCCCCCTGACTCAGAGTGAAGGTCAGTCTATTGAGGGAGATGATTGTACCCCTGATGAAGGAACTGTCCCAGAGGAGCTTGAGCCTGATCAGGTTGAGTTCTTGGGGACAGAGGGCCCTTCCAGGGCAGATCTGAGTCAGGAGCAGATGAGCTGCTCTTCTCTTGAACCCCTCAGACAACAAGCTGTTGCTGAGGCTGATGGGAATGCTAGTGGCACCCATAAGATATATTGGGATTATGGACTCCTGTACTCAGAGGGTAGAGACCCCAAGCCTTGTGAAGCCAGGAGATTGATTATACCTTTGAAATTCAAGGGCTTCCTACTGCCACTAGCCCATGATATTCCTCTAGCAGGTCACCTGGGCCAAAACAAGACTTGTGACAGAATTATCCCTCACTTTCATTGGCCCCATATGTCTGAAGACAAAAAAGAGTTCTGTTGCTCCTGTGTCACCTGTCAAGCCAATGGTAAGACAGGAGGCACCACAAAGCCCCCCTGATACCACTACCTGTGGTGGGGGGTCCCTTTAAGAGAGTGGGGATTGACATTGTTGGACCAATAGATCCTCAGACAGCATCTGGGCATAGGTTTATCCTAGTGGTGGTGGACCATGCCACTAGGTACCCAGAGGCAATTCTCCTTAGGACCACTTCAGCACCTGTGGTGGCAAGAGCCCTCTTGGGAGTGCTCTCAGGAGTGGGTTTCCCTAAGGAGGTAGTATCTGCAGAGGTGCACACTTTATGTCTAGCTACTTGACTGCAATGTGGAAGGAGTGTGGAGTGAATTACAAATTGACCACACCATATCACCCACAATACAATGGTTTGGTTGAAAGGTACAACAAAACCTTAAAGGGTATGATCAAGGGTCTCCCAGAAAATCTCAGGTGAATATGGGACATCATGCTGCCCTGCCTTTTATTTGCATACAGGGAGGTTCCTCAGAAGGGGGTTGGTTACTTTTGTTTGGGCATCCTGTAAGAGGTCCATTGTGTCTGGTGAAGGAGGGCTGGGAGTTACCTCTCAAACCGCCTAAACAGGACATAGTGGACTATGTACTTGGTCTCCGCTCCCGGATGGCTGAGTACATGAAAAAGGCAACTAAAAACCTTGAGGCTAGCCAGGAATTACAGAAAGCCTGGCATGACTGTTTATCAGCCAGGACAGAAAGTATGGGTGTTGGAGCCTGTGGCCCCAGCAGCTCTCCAAGAAAATTGGAGTGGACCCCACACTATTGTTGATTAGAATGGAGAGGTTACATATCTGGTACATCTTGGAACTACCTGGAGCCCCAACAGGGTGCTTCAAGTGAACAGACTGACGGCATATGTTGACAGGGAAGACATGGGCTTGCTCATGGCTACTGATGAGGGACAGGAGGAGGAGAGTTAACCTCTCGCTGACCTGCTCTCACAGAACCCCGATGATGGGTCAGTAGATGGTGTAGCCTTGGCAGGCAGCCTCACTGATCAGCAGCAAACTGATTGCAGACAGGTGCTCAATCAATTCAGACATATGTTCTCTCTGACTCCAAGTCAGACTAACTGGTGCACTCATGAAGTGGACACTGGGGACAGTCTGCCTGTTAAAAATAAGATTTACAGGCAACCTGATCATGTCAGGGACTATATCCGGACTGAAGTCCAGAAAATGTTGGATTTGGGAGTCATTGAAGCCCCAGATAGCCCTTGGGCTAGTCCAGTGGTCTTGGTACCAAAACCTCACACCCAGGGTGATAAAAGAGAGATGAGGTTTTGTGTTGACTAGAGGGGTCTCACTGCAGTTACTAGGACTGATGCCCATCCAATCCCAAGAGCAGATGAGCTCATAGTTATGTTGGCCTCAGCCACATTTCTGAGCACCTTTGATCTTACAGCTGGCTACTGGAAGATCAGACTAGGTGATGATACAAAGCCAGAGACAGCATTTTCAACCCCTATTGGGCACTATCAGTTTGTGGTAATGCCCTTTGTTCTGAAGAATGCACCTGCCACTTTTCAAAGGTTGATGAACAAAGTCCTAAAAGCCTGGAAGACTACAGTGCAGCATATTTAGATGATATTGCTGTCTTTAGCTCCACTTGGGAGGATCACTTGGTCCACCTGATAAATGCTTTTGAGGCTCTGCTAAAAGCAGGCATAACTATCAAGACTACAAATTGCCAGATAGGGCAGAGTCAGGTTGTGTACCTGGGCCACCTTGTGGGTGGAGGCCAGGTTCAACCATTACAGAGCAAAATCCAGACCATCATAGAATGGGTTGCTCCAAGTACCCAGACTCAGGTCAGAGCTTTCTTGGGCCTGCCTGGGTACTACAGAATATTTGTCAAGTGGTATGGTTCCATAGTGACACCCCTGAATGACTTAACTTTTAAAAGAATGGCAAAGAAACGTCAGTGGACAGTTAGCTGTCAAACGGCATTTGATGACCTAAAGCAGGCCAGGTGCACTGCGCCAATTCTGGAAAGTCCTAACTACTCCAAAAAATTCATTGTCCAAACAGATGCATCTGAGTTGAGGGTAGGGGCTGTGCTTTCACAATTGAACAATGAAGGTCAGGACCAGCCAGTAGCTTTTATTAGCAGACGGTTGACCCCTAGAGAGAAACGTTGGTCAGATATTGAGAGGGAGGCCTTTGCTGTGATTTGGGCTCTGAAGAAGCTGATGCCTTACTTGTTTGGCTCTTACTTCACTGTTCAGAATGACCATAAGCCCCTCTTATGGCTAAAACAGATGAAGGGTAAAACCCCCAAACTTTTGAGGTGGTCCATTTCCCTTCAGGGGATGGACTATACAGTAGAAGACAGACCTGGGAGTAACCATGCCAATGCAGATGGACTCTCCAGGTATTTCCACTTAGAACATGAAGACTCAACTGGTCAAGGTTAGTTTAATGTCCCTGCGTTTTTGGGGGGGGGGGGGGGTTGTGTAGGAGAGTAGGACCTGCTTACTATGGTTACACCCACTTTTTGCTGGTGTTTCACTGTTTCTCGACTTTAGTTTGGCTGGGGCCCTGCTAACCAGGACCTCAACCTAGCTGCTTCCTCTCTAAAATGATTGCATATACATTAGGTACACTCCAGATTGGTTACTGGTTTACCCTTGTGAGTCCCAAGTATATAGTTCCTTAGGAACTAAGGGCATAAGTACCCCAGAAGCCTACCAGGTGCAGCATGTATTATGCCACCCCTGGGAAGCCTTCCAAAATGGCACCACAGGTCTGATACTGCAGCCTGGGTAAGGTGGTGCATGCACCTCTCACTAAGATATAGGCTACCTATATCTACCTTTATTAACTGACACATATAAACCTATATGTCACTCCTATGGCAGGCCTTATCAATCCTGAAGGCAGAGTGCTTCCTTTTGTGTGAGAGGGTGCCTATGCATGACTAGGACCCCTCAGCAGCTTTCAGAATCTATTCTCTGAGGCTGTTCTGTGATGCAGCCAGACCATATACTCTTAAGAGCATTATAACCTCGCAGTAAATGCTAACTTTGGAATGGCTGCATGGAAACATGTTGTGTTTGGTGTCATACATTTTGGAATCCTACCCCATGCCAGTCCTGGCGGCGGGGGTAGAATTCCACCCTTCTAGTGGGAGAAGACATGTACACATTGGTCTGTCTGGTAATAGTTTAAACGAGCCCCAGGATCACAAAATGGATGCTGCAGCCATAGACAAGAGTCTTGCCTCCTGCTGCTGACCAAGGGCCCAATGTAGGTCACCAAATACCAGTCGGTAACGGCCGAATTCGTCCGTTACCGACCGGTATTTGGTTATTGAGATGTATGGGGCATTATTTTACAGAATCGGTAAATTTACCAAATAGGTAAATTTACCGATTCTGTAAAATACCGAATCGGTAATTTTACCGATTCGGTAAATCCCAGATGTAGGTAGCACTGTTTACAGTGCTACAGGCCTTCAGAATTCGGTATTTTACCACCTAATAAAATTGGGTGGTAAAATACCGAATTCAGGTGTACATACACATCTGTGCATGTACACCTGTGCGATGTGCCACACAGACATGCCCTTAGGGCATGTATGTGTGCCACATGGCACACAAGCCCGTACTTGGGGTGCTATAGGGTGTCAAAGTGACACCCCCTGCACCCTTGCAGGATTCGGTATTTACCGATTCAGTAAATACCGAATCGGTATTGCCCATTGATTCCTATGGGCTTCAAGGCCCATAGGAATCAATGGGCAATACCGATTCGGTATTCACTGAATCGGTAAATACCGAATCCTATTGATTCGGTAATTCGTAAATGCGAGTTACCTACATCTGCCTACTTCCGATTTACCGACTCTTAAATACTGAATTGGTATGATTCGGTATTTAAGAGTCGGTAAATCAGAATTACCTACATCGGGCCCTAAATCTCTGGCATGGGAGGCCTGGAGAATAGGTTTCCTGTCAAAGGGAGGTGTAACCACCTCCCAGACAGGATTTATTGTATTGGGCGGGTGGGTGCATTCAGAGAATGCTTTTCAGACAGTGCTGGGGGCACAGTTGGTGTCACTGTGCATACCCCAGTTTAAACCGGTTGCAGGGGCGCTCAGCCCTGCTCTGGCTCGAAACCGGACAAAGGGAAAGGGGTGTAGCCACCCCCCTCCCTATATCCTCCCATACGAGGGTCCCCAGAGTATGTCCATCCCCTTTCTTCAGTATAAGTATGGAACCTCAGTCCTTAGGACTTCAGATTACACCTGGACGAAATGCTGTAACATATATCCTGGAACGTCGACATTCTACATTGACTAGAAGAAGGAAGAATCTCCCTTGGGTCAAGGAGTGACTCCCCTGTTCAAACAGGCACCAAAGAAGCATCTTGCCAGCCTGCATTTCCGAGGCTTCCACCTGACCCGCAGTATTTGCAACTCAGGACATGGGCTTCCAGACTTCTCAGAGGCCTACACGAGATCCCAGCAAAGTTGAGACCCTCAACCCTCCTGAGTGACGTGGGACCGGAACCCCTGGACAGCGTGCACATTTGCTAGTGCATTCATTTCCCAAGCTTTTCCGAAGTTGTGCGTTGGGCAACTTGTAGTCCAAGCCTCAAGCACCATCTGCACCGAAGATTGTGGGCCTACACTCCACGAGTGTTCTGTGTGTCCACTTCTAGCATTTCTGCTCAAGGCCCCTTTGCTATCCCTGGTACGTTGACTGGTGGGTCCCCACAAAGGTAACTCTTCTTTCCTTTGGGCTTTCCCAGTTGCTCCACATGTGCCCTGACTCCCCACTGAGTGGTGAGTCCTTCAGACCTTGTTGGTCTGCACCGAAGGCAATCTTTGTTTCTTGTGTGGGTTGCTGTTGCCAAGGCTTGTTGGGTCCTATCCAGAATCTGATGCTGTAGCACTCGACATCCTTTCTGGGACAGCTCAAATCCAGCAACTGGTCATCGTCGAGGCATCCTAGTCCTCGTGGCTGAAAAGTCAAGCTCCACCTTCTTCACCTGCAAGCACCAGACATCGGTGGGCATCTACCTTTCTGGTCACTGGCTCGTGACCCAGGCTCTGTCCCCTTTGCTTTCAGGTTCTAAACATCTCCGATCCAGGCTTGGATCCCTCCAGACACTTTCCACTTGGTCGCCAACAGCACTTTTGCAGCAATTCGCCATTATAATCAACAACGAAACCTGACATCAAAAGACACCTATGAACCCGGCTTCTCTGGGTGAGGTAACTCGAGTACTATGGTGCTCACGTGGGTGTTGACTCTAGAACCTCCTAGTTCTAAAGGGATTTGCTCCAAGTCTTCTTTTAAGTGTCCTGGAACCTTAAAATTCCAACTGTGACTTTCCCCATAGTAGTTAACAGTGATTCGTGGCTGTGTTTAGACACTGAAAGTGTCCCCCGTGGGTTCCCTGTGTCACTACCTTGGGTGGTTCCTGGTGGCCCCACGGTTCTGAAGGCTCCAGGCATTGTATCTATGCAAGTTGTGGTTCTTATACACTTTCTTAATACTTGGTTTGGTACGCCCCAAGGGCTCCACGTATATTGTGCTAATTTACTGTGTGCTAAATAAGTTTACTGAATGTGCTTTTTCCTCTAGCCTCATAAAGAGACTAGAGGGATGTGTTTAGAATAAATACATATATTTTATATCTGTACTTGGTTTGGTTCTCCTTTCATTTGGTCATTCACAAGATTATAGACTGGTAAAACAAGCTGCTTTACATTCCTCCAAGACTTAGCTTGAAGGCTCCTCTCCACAGCTACAACTAGGATAGCTTTCTATAAAGTTTGTCTTTAACCTACCATCAATAAGGGTCATTTGGACTGGTGCAAGGTGCCCACTAGAACAGTGGACAGCCTATTCCAGGCCAACTTCTCACACTGATGAGCCCACAAAAGAGCACAGGGAACATGGGACACAACCACTGGAACCCTGTCCAACAATGCACTGGAGCAACCAGATAGAGGCAGACCAACGAGCACCAGAACACCAGCCACCCGAGGACGAATCAGAAGGACCAGGCAGCCAGAAGCACAAACCCCACCAGTATAGGAAAACCAACCAGGGGAAAAAGCCTGAAGTCACAACCCAGTGAAGCACACTACCTGCACAGTAAAGCGGCCAATCACAGGACCCCATCAAAGGAAAGACACCCGAGGGGTGGATACCACCAGACCAGGGCCCAGAAAACTGAGACAACCACGAGAGGGGCGAAGCAAACCCCCAACGCCACAAGACCAGGGGAACTCAAAACCAAACAGGCATACCAGGTAAAACCTCACCCCAAACAACACACACCAAGGACAACACCCCTAACCACAAACCCAGGGGTCGACCCAGGGCGGACAACAGAACCGGAGATGGACAAACCCGTCTGCCACCATAGACAAGACAAACAACACAGAAAATGACCACCTAACGCACACTACAGACCCCACAACTGGTACAAGGGTAATTGGACACCATGTCAACAAGCCAAAAACAGAAAGGCCAAACGCCGAACTGAAGAACCAGCCAACCAACAGGCCAGGAGGGCAAAGGATAACCCCCAGGAACCATCCCAAGTGAGCCTCCACGCCAGGCGCAGAAGAGCCAAGACAAAGACCCATGCCAGCCCCACAGCAACTAGGGACGTAAACCACGAAGGGCACCTGGCCAAACACCTGTCAGGAAATTAAGCACCACGCCAAAACCTCAAACACAGGGGAGACAAACAAGGCGGCCCCCAAAAAGCAAACCTACAGAACCACGGACCCACTAGTAGAGACAGGAGCAGGAACCACCGCAGTCCACTAGAAAACCAGACCACAAGACAGGAAGGCCAAACAACAGCCCAGGAAAACAAGCAACAGCCTGCAACCCCTCAGTCAGCAACTCAAGCAAACACAGGTGGCCACCCCCAAACCCGGCCACAAGGCCACCTCCAAACCCCTCAGGAAGAAGGGAGCGAAGGCAGAAGGACCGAGCACACCCCAAATTACCCAAAGCAGAAAATCTGACACCAAAGAAGGCTGGCACAGCCGCCCCCAGCACAGAGGCAACAAGGCCATCAATACAGCGCTACCATGGACCCGGGGAGAGATGCCCAGGACCAGAGAGCCATGCACCAGAAAATAAAACATCATCTCCCGAAGGCAGAAATAACAGACACCAGAACCAGTCACAACATAGGGCCCAGAAATAAGACCTGCAAAATGTGGGGAAAAGCCAGGGCACGAGATAAGTGGCATGTATGAAGACAGCCACACCACTGCCTAGCCTCACAGGGGAAGGCAGGTGCAGAAGAAACCAAAGGGAAGGGGAAGAACCAGAGCACATGCCTCCAGCCATGCCAGGCTCAGGACCCCCAGATCCCAGGGGAACACAAGCAACTATTCTGAAAGAAGATGCCAAGAAGAGGAAGGGATGCAAGAGACCCCCAGCCAGGCCCTCAAAATACAGTCCCAATGGTGAGTGAAGGACACACACCCCTGAGGCAAGCCCCCCCTGAATCAGGAAGAGACAGGTGTAGAGAACACACAGAGGCGACCCCACCACCCCAGGAAGCCAGTCTGGAGGACACGCAGTGGCACACACCCCAAGAGAGCGGAGGCCGGAAGGCAACGGCAAGACATGAACCCACGCTACTGCAGGGCAGCCAAAACCTGGAAGCCCCACAAGCCCCAACACCAACGCCGAGACAAGACACAACCCAAAGAGGAGGAAGACCCCGGCACACCAGAGGCTGAACCCCTAGCCACAGCACCAACCGCAGGGAAACCCAGCAGAAAAGTTGTCAGGAACACCAACAGACCAAGCCCAAAATGCCCAGACCAAGCGGCAGGCACACAAATCATGCTAAGGCACCACCTCCACAGCCGGGACCCAAACCTAGCTACAGAGGGACCAAGGACACAATAAGGTGGAGACACAGCCACCTAAATAGAGGACAGAGCAAATAAATCCCAGGCAGTAGTCACTGTCCTATGGGGCAAACAAGTAGGCCAAGGTTACCACCAGCACCACCACCAAGCCACCAAATAGAATCTTCGGCATGTCTACCAACTGGCCAGCCATTGTTATTGTTATTGTTAATGTCGGTTTATATAGCGCCTAGTCACCGACAGGTCTCAGGGCGCTTTTGACCGCAATGACATAACAGCCCGGGCAGCAACAGGAGGCGAGTTGGATCTATACTGAGCTCAACGCTGTTCTAAATAGAGTTGTCTTTAGGGCTTTCCTAAAGCGAAGCCATCAGGAAGACGCACCAGAACGCCAGGACAGAAGACACTCCACCCCGGGTAACCATGCAGGCAGGGACACCAAGGAACACCAGACCCCCAGACCCTGCCATCACAGTAGCAAATAGTAGGAAAAAAGGAAAGGGTAAACCGCTATGCAGTACTCACTCCAGGAGGCGGCAGAATCCGACCATAGTGCGCCATCACAACGGTCCCACCAGTCAGCCCAGGTGCGCACCAAAAGCAGAGCACCTAGACAGAAACACCGGCTTCCAAGTAACTTGGCAGGCCATCGGCCATCACCCGTACAGCCCCCAACAGCCAAGTAGGCTCCACAGTGTGCCTTCTAACCAGTCCATATATTAATAGAGTGGGGTAATGCACTCGTGTTTGAATTGCGTGTTCAAGATACTATATCGATACGTGTGCTGTGCCAGATCAGTGCCTGCTTACTTCAGAAAAACAATGTATATGGCCTAGTGGTGTGAATCACTAGGACTCTGGTACGCACAACAAACAAATTGATTTTTCATTTATACCATTAAATTTATTTTTAAATCAATGTTTCAAAACGCCAATGTGTTGCATTCACATGTTATTTTTCATACATTTTCTTTTTGTAAGGTCAAAAGCACAGTTCATTACAAATAATGTGTTTTGAAAACAAAAGCCAACATTTAATCACCAACACAAGTTTTAAAAAGAAAAAGAAAAAACCCAATGCATTTCGGGGCTTGTATTGCCCCTTCGTCGGGGGTCTAAAGGAAAAAACAAACAAACAAGGAGACCATTACTCAACTGTATTTTCAAAGTTAGACTTTTATCCTACATGAATTCTTTAGGTGTTGCTTACCAAAATAACGTGGGCTGGAGTGCAGCCTGTATGGAGTGTTTTATACCTATTTAGTAGATTTCTGCAAAAAGACCAAAAGTTCTAAGTTTAATATGAACCCCGTAAGTGCGTTCATGGATTTATACCGAACGAGTGTTACCTGTGCAGTAATCGGTATCGTATCTACGGAAGAAAAAAAGGTTTTTTTTTAAGGAGTATGTAAAATCCATATGCATCTAGCTTATATGCATTTACGGATGCGTGGATAATAGAAAGCTCACCTGTTTTCAATTAGGGATTCGCGGACGTGACGGAAACCTAAGTAAAGTAAATGACTACCATCAGTGCAATGTTAACTTTAATATGTAGTCAAAAAAGCGGTGAAAGAATAAAGTTGAGCCCTTTACCTGCGAGTCTAGTAAAGGGTGGATCGATCTCGCCACTATTCCCGGTCACGAAGCTGTAACAATAAAGAAGTGAAGGCTGTGAACACTGCCTTTTCCTCCTTTACAAAATCTATCTGCATTATCAACGTGTCGCCCTTGTAGGCTTACCGTTCTACAATTCAATGTTCCGCGGCCGTAAGGTTAATCGCCATTCTCTTTGCCACCAAGGAACCTCAGTGAGCGCGATAGTCCTATGTCTATTTTAACTATCCACTAATAGGCAGAGATGAAAGACTCGTATCTAGCTGCTTTTTTTATCGACCCGCTAACTATGTGGCGATCAACTTTATTTGTCTAAAACAACTCGCTTTGTTTATCTGTTTGCATTTATCGTCAACGCCTTTTTGTATCTACGAACGTTTACTATACGATACCGCGCTGTTTAGTTGAAGGTGAAAGTTGTTAAGGAAAGTTGGAATTTTTTCATTATTCGTTTGGCATAAAATTTACGACACATGTATGTAAAGGGCATTGATGTTTCAAAACTCTTCCTTTTCTGGCCTTAACAAATGGATATCCAACTATTTAGTGCTATTTTATATGTTTGCATTTTAAAGGAAAAGAATTAATAAAATGTAAACATTCAAATTTGAATGCTTTAAGTGCAAATAAACAGAATCCATGGGTTGATCAGAATAATTCCTATAAAGTCTAGCCCTTCCTATTTACAATCTACACATTAATCCCAAATAACAACCAGAACGGGTATCTCACATTTCATCATAATATAGTCCATTTAATCAGACTGATTCCTATGAAGTCTAGCCCTGCCTATTTACAATCTACAGATTCACAGAGATGGTTCCTTATTTTTCATACTAATATGAATGATCCTTTGAAAGTGGGTGTAAGTGCAACCTCTGTGTGTAGGTCTCTAATATGGTTAGGTTCTTACAGAAAACATGCCATTTCGAGCTTGTCATTTAATCCAAAGGGAATCAATGTCTGCAATTTACGAATCCAGTAAGTTTCTCTTTGCAATAATATTTTTGCGTTGTCCATTCCTAGTCTCTGAGGCACTAGTTCTATGACTTGAAAGCGAAGCTGAGCTATGTTGTGATTTTCTCAATCCAATGTTGTGCTAGTGGGAATGTAAAGTTTTTGTTGCGTATACGACTCTTGTGTTCAGAAAGTCTAATTTTGATCCTCCTGTCCGTTTTGCCGATATACAGTAGCCCACATGGGCACTTTATCGAGTAAACCACGTGTTCTGCGTCGCAGTTCGTAGAGTGCCTAAGCATTATTTTCTCTCCAGTACGTGGGTGTTGTAAAATGTTTCCAGTGATTACATTGTTGCAATTTTTGCAATTGTAGCACTTCGTAGTTCCTTTGTGTGTCTGTTCTTGTTGCAATGGTGAGGGTTTACTGAGTAATTCCTTAAGATTTTGAGCTCTCTTGTATGCGAATAGTGGTCATTCCTTAAACAATGTTCCGAAATCTTTTTCTGCCAATAGAATCTCCCATCTTTTAGATATTGTTCTCTTTATATCCCTTGAAGCAGTCGAATATTTTGACACGAACACCATTCTGGTATTGGGAGTTTTTGGTATTTTTTTAAGAAGTTCCGCTCTCGGTGTTGTTTTGATTTTTTCTAGATGAGCTTCTAGTAGTTTTTTTGGGTAGCCCCTCTCGAGATATCTCTGCTTTTGGTCGTTTAAACTTTTGTCACATTGTTCTGTATCAGATGATATGCGCTTGATCCTCATGAACTGTGAAACTGGTAAGTTATTAATCAAATTTGCTGGGTGAAAGCTACTGTACAGTAATGCAGTATTTTTATCTGTTTCCTTTTTGTATAGTTTTGTCTGTATGGAATCATCTTTGATTTCGACTAGAACATCCAAGAAAGGTAGTGTTGTACTGCTTACGTTGTATGTGAACTGAATTCTAGGATCTACGAGCTTCAAGCTTTTGATGTTATTGATGAGTTCAATTTTTGGGCGTTTCCATATGATGAAAATGTCATCTATATAGCGCTTGTAGTAAATTAGGCCATGTTGCCAAGTTGGATCTTCCAAAATATAATCCAACTCAAATTTTGCCATGTAGATGTTGGCGTATATACATGCCCCGGGAAAGCCCATTGCTGTGGCTGTCAGTTGGTTGTAGTACTTGTCTTGCCAGAGAAAATAACTGTTAAAGAGACAAAATTCCAATAGTTGTAGTAGCAGTATTTTCAGCTCATTGGGTTTGTCTGTTCTTAGGAGAGCCCACTCCATGGCTTCTATCCCTTGCTTATGTGGTATAGATGTATATAACGAAGTGACATCTATAGTGCAGAAAGTCCATTCAGTGCATCCTGCTGTATTGATGTTTGATAAACTTCTAAGAAAATCCGAAGTGTCTTGCAGATAGGTTGGCCAATTTTGAATGAAAGATTGCATGTGCGTGTCAATGAAGATTCCCAAGTTCTCAAAGATAGAAGAACAGCCTGATACTATCGGCCTGAAGGGTGGATTGCTGATGTTTTTATGCACTTTGGGCAAAAAATAGATCTTAGGTCTTCGAGGGTAAATCTGTTTGAGATATCTCTTTGTCGTATTGTCTATCCAATTGAGTTCCTCTGCCTTATCCAGTATCTCATCCAAATTTTTAGCGATATTAGTCGTTGGGTCTTGTGTAAGCTGAGCGTAGGTGTCTGTGCCGTTGACATGCTCATCACCTTTTTGTTTATAGAAAGAAGAGTCCATTATCACAAGCCCTCCTCCCTTGTCTGCTTTTTGTATTGTTATGCTGTCGTTTCTTGCCAGGCGTTGTATGGCACTCTGTTCAGCCCTTGTCAGATTGCTCAGTTTTCTTTTGTAATGAATTTTGCTTAAATCCGCTTTCACCAAAATTTCGAAGGTGTCCAGACACTTATGAGATGTAGGTGCCATAAAATTGCTTTTAGGCTTAAAAGGTCTATCTGTCTCATCCGGATTCTCCATTGGATTCAAAACGGTAAAGAAATATTTTAACCTCAATACTCTCATGAATTTAAAGAAGGATATTTCTGTTTCTAGTTCGTTCGACTGATATGTTCTTACAAAAGATATTCCTTTGCTCAACAATTTTTCTTCGAATTTTGAGAGTGGATAGTTGGAGATGTTTATGACAAGTTTTTTGTCTGGCTCCGCAGTCCCGGTTTTTTCTGTTGTTCTCTCTCCTTCTCTTTCTCCCTTTCTTTTTCCCTGTCCTCTTCTCGTCTTTTTTTCTGGTTGAACCAGAGGTAAATCCGGCGGTCTGCTGGATAGTTGGTCCTTCTCTAAAAAAGCAGTCGATGATGGTCCTGGTGCCGTCATTATCGGGTCAGTGGTCAGACCTGTTCTTTGCGATGATTGAGTTGTAATTGGTTGTCTCGCAGTATTCAGCTCGCTGTCAGATACCACACTTTCATCAGAAGAAGCTGGCTGCTGTTTCTTGGCGGTAACCAGTCCAGCCATAATGAAGACACAGAAGAGCTAAGAGGAATTTCCATGCCAACTGCAACCAGGTAGGCCAGGGACACCACCAGTATGGCCCTTAAGCTGCCAAGCAGCCTCCACACTGCGTCCTAGCCAGCAGGAAGATACAGCCGTAACCCGGAAATGACTGGGAGGGTCAGCCGGTGCACTAGCTGCAAAGGGCCGGCCGGCAACAATCGAGCCTCTTGACAAGCCCAGCAGGCCAGGAGACACACCAGCGAAAACTCATGACCAGACAGCCCGCCAGCCGGTCAGAGACAATGAAGACCCCCACTCCCTCCAGCAGGAGCAGCACCCAAAACCTCGTCCCAGTTCTGTCGGCAGACAGCAACAAGAACAGGCAGAAAGCTGGCTAAGTACTGGTCATCTGTTCCCAGTGGGAGGGGGTGGGTTAGGGTCCCAGTGTTCTCTGTTCTTTTTTCTGTCAGGGTGATGGTTATCTCCACATGTAATGGATGAGATGACGACTAAAGGGTCTTGGGCATAATGACATTTCTACAGCCCAAAGGCAACGGAATGCTGGCTAACCAATAATATGTGCTGCCATATTTGAATCATGGGTGTAATAGGGAGTGGGTAGTGTCAAGGTGGCATTGTAACCTGCAAGCTTTAGGCAATAAGAGAAATTCACTGCAGAATAACTTTACCAAAAATAATGTGCCTCAGATGCACAGCAATGTTTTATTGCAAAAGGAAAGGATAGGATTCAGAGGTTTCTTAGAGGGGCTAGGGCTATTTCATCTTTGGACAGTGGACTACATACTGAAGTCAACTCTTCTGTCAAGCAACATGTATTCTACTTCCAGAGACTTTGGCTGCAGCTTGGTCATGGTGATCATCAACAATCGACTCTAAGGGGCTTATTAGGATTGCGGTTAATCCGCATCCTCCGGGCCGGCGGAAGCCCCCGCCGGCCAGGAGGATGCGGATTAACCGCTGTGGACAGAAAAAAGACCCCCCCGCCAGATTAGGATGGCTGGGGGATCTTTTTTCCGTCCGCCGGTTTTCCGCCGCGGTCGCCTTCCGACCGTGGCGGAAAAGCTCTAACATGGCTGGCGGTGTCTATCAGACACTGCTAGCCATATTAGGATGGCAGCGGTCCTATGCCTTTCCACGGCGGCATTTCTGCCATGGAAAGGCATAAGGACT
Source organism: Lissotriton vulgaris (assembly GCF_964263255.1). Classification (NCBI taxonomy): domain Eukaryota; kingdom Metazoa; phylum Chordata; class Amphibia; order Caudata; family Salamandridae; genus Lissotriton; species Lissotriton vulgaris. Next base: position 1,469,627,785 of record NC_141685.1, on the reverse strand, counting down.
TTTTGGGGGCCCGTTGTGGGCCCTCAGGGGTGAAGGGGTGGTGGGGGGTGCACATGGAGGGTACCTATGGTACCCCGCTGACTTTCCGTGCACGAAGCGGCAGGCACCACGCAGTGCCTGCAGCTTCGTGCACGCAAAGGAAAACATGGTTTATTTAACATTGTGGCGTGTGCTGCTTCAAGCAGAACCAGCCGCAATGTTAAATATACAGGATGTGACCGCCAGGGTGGCGATCTCATCCTAATCTGCACTGAGGGACCGCCGCTGCCCCTGCGGACGGTCCCTCGTACTCTGGGGTGGCGGACCGACGCAGGTCCTTCCGCCATCCTAATGAGACCCTTAGTTTGGAAGCATAACCTTGTCAATAGTGAATGAGATGGCAGGTAGATTTTGTACAAGGTTGTGGTCTACTGCTCTGCAACTTCATATCACTTATAAAATGTGAGCATCTTGTAAAAGTTTATTTTTAAAAGTGACAGATGTAATGCTCTTGTGATGGTGGGATACTATATGACTCCCACTGACCTCTCTGAGCAAGATTGGGTAGAATGGCAGCACTCAGCAGTATTGCACTTTATTTACTTATCAACAGAAGTCCCACACTCTGAGGGGTAGGGATGCTAGTATAGATGAGTTACTACAGTGCATGTGCTGTACAGAAGCTGTTCATCCACTGCTGTTTAGGGTGAAGGGTAGTTCTTAGTAGAAGCAGGTAACTTACCCATTCTATGAGCCAATAAAAATGGCCGTCAGATGACCCATCCTTCCTGGGCGAGATATCCAGCTGCAGTAATTGTCACCAGCATGTTATCTTTACAAGGCTGTAAATACAATGTGTTACACATGCAACAAGGTAATTACAGCACAAGTACAGTTGCAACACATCATTACAACAGGTTACTTTGCTAAAGGAAATCATTTCAATGCATTGGGAAGTACCGGTAGGCAAAGGGTTTTTTAGGACGTAGGAGTGGGATGTATTGGTTATGGGAGTTGTTTGGGGAGATTGGGGAGTTTACCCCTCCTAAGAAATTGTGGCTTTTTTATGCTTTAAGGGTAGGATATCAGGGTTTTAGGATCGGAAATGGGGTTTGGGGGTTTTACCACGTAAAGGAAAATATTATTTTATTTAGGGTTTATGGGTGGGATTAAAAGGTTATAGGGCTGGCTAGATGGTTTGGAGTTTACCTGTCCCCATAAGAAGCTATGGTGTTTTAGGGAATAGAGAGGGATGTAAGAAATATGGGGAAGCAAGTGGGATTGCGGATCACGCATCATAAGAAAATATGTCTTTTGGAAGATTTAGGCATGGTATTTAAGGATTATGAGCATGGTTGTGTGGTTTACTGGCTTTAAGAATACATAGCATTTAGTAGGGGTTTAGAGGTGGGATTTAAAGGTTATGATGGCACAGGTTGGGAGGAGTTTTTTTCAGGTTATTATTTGAGGTGTGAGTCTCAATATATATATATATATATATATATATATATATATATATATATATATATATACACACACACACATATATATATATATATATATATATATATATATATATATATATATATATATATATATATATATATATATATATATATATATATATATATACACATTTTGTCAAAAGATAACGATGATGCCTTGTGTAGCTGGCTGAAAATTAGTTTATTTCGTCCTGACTCAAACGCGTTTCAGCTGTCCTTGCAGTCTTGCTCACCGATATTTACACAAGTCAGAAGCAGCCATTTTAAACTTATTTTGGTGTGTGTCACATGTTAACTACAAAACAATCAAAAGTGTAGACAGACTCATAGTTTTTTAATGTTACTACATGATAAATGCAATTAATTGTTTGACCATAAAGTTATAAATCACAAACTTTGAACTTATTTATATTACATAATTCGATAATGTACAAACCAGCTATTGACCGCATTATGCATATGTTTCGATTTTATACACCGCATGCTATTGCAATTTTGCCTCTTCAATTTAGAAAGCAGCATGTGCGGCTATCCTGTTGAATTTACACAATTAAATCTTAGTGGCCCAAGTAGGCACATTAATGGCTAATCAACAGTGTGGTATATGGCATGACAATATTCATTATCCATTACAGACAAGCTGCGCATTTCCCGAATGAGTTCAAAGTTTGTCATTTATAACTTTATTGTCAAACGATGACCAAAATAAGTTTTAAATGGCTGCTTCTGACTTGTGTAAATATCGGTGATCAAGGCTGAAAGGACAGCTGAAACGAGTTCGAGTCAGGCCGAAATAAACTAATTTCCAGCCAGCTACACAAGGCGTCATCGTTATCTTTTGTAATGTGGCCCTACCACATTACATTGAGCTGTGGACAGCGTATGCAACCATGTTACCTCTGGCAGTGTCGGAAAACTTTGGTTATGTAACTTTGCCTTGGTCATTGTACAAGAACGTATGTAGAGACTGGATCATTAGAGTACTGCAAGGAGTGTGTATATTGAATTTATAAGTACTTAGGGATTAGCAGAGTCATTGTATAACTAGATATGTTGGCTCAGCCTAACCCCGAACACGAGCTTGGCTCTAATTGGCTTTTCTCCATGTGCTAAAAACTGAAACTTGAACTTTCCATGGCCCTGTATTGCTACAGCTGCAACACTCCACTGAATGTGCAATAAACTTTCATATCCACACAGATGTGTCATGTCCACCATCTTTTATGTGTGAAACTATGGATGAATGTAGGGTCAGTGATTCCCCGTACCTTCCATGTTAGCCATGTTGTGGGACTTGGCTCACAGAGTGACACATTGGGGCTTGCGACCCGGGCGACAGCAGCACTAGAACACGGACACCCGCATCAGTTGATTCCTCATATAGCTCATGACGGAGTCATTCTTCACAGCTTTACGCAGGACTGGCATACGCCAGGCCAGCCCACTCCACTTATGCTTACAGGGAAGGACAACAACGCTACATGGCCCAGGTTTTTATTGCAGTGATCTGCTGGTCACAGGCCTAGTTGTCAGTACGCCACAGTCACTCCCTCAAGGCTGGTATACACCCACACCACACCCATCCAGCACAGACGTCACAGGACACGTGACCCTGCCAATAAAAAAGACTGGGCGCACATGCTCTAAGCCATTTTATAGTTGCTTGCACCGGATGCACTGTGGCCTGCACACAAAGGTGACTTTCAGTCCAATGAGGTACGGGTACCTGAGCGGATGTCCAGCCTGCAGTGATGGCCTATCCCGGGGGTCTGGGCAGCTTAGGTTGTGTGTGCCCTGCTGGACCACAGTGTAGGCCTGAGCCATCAGACAGCGCAGGCCTACCGCCATGTGGCATCGTCTCGCTGGTCACTGAGTTAGTGGCACCACAAGGGCTGAGCGGGTGCGCAACCTGAGAAGAAAAACCGAGTGCACTGGTATGTCCTCTCCATGCCTCTTACTCTTTCTTTCTTTCTTTCTTTCTTTCTTTCTTTCTTTCTTTCTTTCTTTCTTTCTTTCTTTCTTTCTTTCTTTCTTTCTTTCTTTCTTTCTTTCTTTCTTTCTTTCTTTCTTTCTTTCTTTCTTTCTTTCTTTCTCTCTTCCTCTCTCTCACTCTTTCTCTTTCTCTCTCTCTCTCCTTTGATGGACGCATGAAGCACAATCTTATCTTGCTTTTTGTCTAGCAGGCTGTGATTCACTCTGCCATTACTGATTCCACACTATGTTTCAGATGACTAAGCTTGAGGGCTGCACTATATCCCGGCACGTGGTTGGAGACACACCAGTGGCAGAAAGGTGATCTGTGAGGATTTTCTCCACAGTGTCAATACTCCCTCTTCCTCTCCATCTCTTTCTTTCTGTCACTCACACTCTTTCTCTCTCACTCTATCTCTTCCTTTCTCTCTCTCACACTCTTTCTCTGTCTCTTCCTCGCTCTCCCATTCTTTCTCTTTCTCTCTCTTCTTCTCTCTCACTCTTTCTCTATCCCTCTTCCTCTCTCTCACAATATTTCTCTCTTTCTCACTCTCTTCCTTGTATCTCACACTTTCTCTCTCTTTCTTACTCTCTCACTCACTCTATCTCTCTTTCTCTGTCTTCCTTTCTCTCTCACTCTTTCTTTCTTTCTCTCATCCTCTCAGCCTGGGTGCACAGGAGTGGGCAGTCACCTCTAGGCAGTGGGAGTGGATGGGGTGCAGCAGTCTCGGTGCGCATGAATGGGCAGTTTCCTCCGGGCAGTGGGAGTGGATGGGGTGCAGCAGCCTGGGTGCACAGCAGCGGGCAGACACCTCTGGGCAGTGGGAGTGGATGGGGTACAGCAGCCTGGGTGCACAGAGGCAGGCAGACACCTCTGGGCGGCAGGAGTCGATGGGGTGCAGCAGCTTGGGTGTGCAGGGGCGAAACTGAGAATTAGGCATGTGCAGTTGTATGTACTCTGCCATTATTGATTCTATACTATGTTTCAGATGACTAAACTTGAGGGCTGTACTATGTCCCGGCACATGGTTGGAGACACACCGGTGGCAGAAAGGTGAGCTGTGAGGATTTTCTCCACGGTGTCAACACTCACTCTCCCTCTCCATTTCTTCCTTTCTGTCACTCACACTCTTTCTCTCTCTCACTATCTCTTCCTTTCTCCCTCTCACATGCTTTCTCTCTTTCTCTGTCTTTTCCTCTCTCTCTCATTCTTTCTCTTCCTCTCTCTCTGCCTCACTCTTTCTATCTCTCTCTTCCTCTCTCTCTCACTGTTTTTCTCTCTCTCTTCCTCTGTCTCAAACCGTTTTTCTCTTTCTCTGTCTTCCTCTCTCTCTCACGCTTTCTTTCTCTCTCTCTCTCTCTTCCTCCCTCGCACTCTTCCTCTCTTTCTCTCTCTCTCCTTTGATGGACGCATAAAGCACAATCTTATTTTGCTTTTTGTCTTGCAGGCTGTGATTCACAAATGGTCCAGGGATGACACGTCATGGCTGTACCTAGTTTTATTTGTTGTTGTTTTGTTTAAATAAAATGTTTTATATGTAAATCCATACATGACTGTAATTTTTATTTGTCCAACCTCAAATGCATCTTCTTAATTATAAATGTGCGACATCAGCCAAATTGTTACGTTCTAGATTTCCTACAGTTGCCGTTACATTTGTTTGTGGGGGTTTAATGGGGGATGGTGGTCAAGGGGCTAGTGGCGGGGGGTATCATAGCAGTGTTCACTACATCTGTTGTCGTTCAGGTGGGGTTCTGGGCTGGGCTCCCTTTCATATTTTCATCTTTTAGGTTGTAGTCTGACTTTACACCAGCTCAGAGCAGGTGTAAACTTCCTGCTACAAACGCACCATATCACCTGATTTGTACTCTCTTCCACAATCTTGCTGGTGGTTGAGAAACTTGCGAAGTGATGTACTCGCTGCTCTTTTGCACGGGAACGCCTAGTCTCCATCTCATTAGCAGTATTTGCCGGGGTCATCCGTGACAATGTTTTTTGAGGCTGCTATTGCTGGTAAACTGGTGATATGGCTGTTTGCTCCATTGGAAATGTGTCCTTGAGAATATACCCCTCGGTGTTTGAAAGACTTAAGGAGTACTTGAGTGCCACGCTGAGAGCCGCGCAGCAATCCCTTTCACAAGGGGGCCACATTGAGAGCCGGGCTAGAGTGCGACAAAAAAAAATTAACTTTCATGTATTTACATTTGCCTCGGGGACCCCATCCCCCGAACAATACCGACATGTTCATTCATTCAAAAAATGAGAAGAGGACTGAGTCAGCCCGCTCCCATTGGCAATTCCAGCCCGAGGACCCCATCCCACGGGACCTGGCCTCACCGATGGGGACAATGGGGGGAGCCCCAATGCCCCCACGGTCCCGCCGGCTCCCCGTATCCTGTGGGAGCAGGCATTGCTTTTCCACACGGGGAGCTGCTGACATGCACCTCACCGTGTGGAAAAGCAATCAGCTTTGGATTTTGGAAGCGAGAGCAGGTTCCCCAGCTCTCGCTTCTAAAATCCAAAGCGAGTTTGCTATGACAGGACAGAAGCTGCACGTCTCCTGCCCCTGAAACACTGCAGGAGCCGGCCCTGGGGGGTGGCAGTCCCCAGGGTCATCACTGGCTCACAACATAAGTGAAGACCCACGGACTTGGTGGTCCCCGGGCCTGTGGGGGCCGCACGGACCGCTGCTCTTATATTTAAGAAATGCCCCCGGGCCCTAGTCCTCCCGCGGTGCCTCATTAAATTAAAACCAGCGTTTCATTGTTTTTTAACAATTCCGGCAAAATTTGCAACCCCAGCGCAAATTGTACTAAAACAATTTTTAAAAAAAATGCTTTTTTGGGCCCTGGATTCCTGAGCAGGCCTAGGGGATTAGAGGTTTCTACCCTGCCCCCTTCACTTGTTTTATATCTTTGTTTCTTTGTTTTCTGAGTCTCAAGATGTCTGCCAACACTTCCTGGTTTTGAGTGTTGACAGCCCATTAGAATGAAGCTCGTGGTCGGGAGGGGTTGCGACTCCGCCGCTTCCCTAGATATGGAAACTTTATTTTTTTTAATTTCTCAGCAACTACTGAACAGATTTACACCATTTAAAAAAAAAAACAGTTCGCTTTCTGATCCAAGTACTTCCTTTTTCGCCACATTTGGGGTAATTCTGTTCAGTAGTTTTGGATGTAGCTATGGGAAATGGATTTTTTTACTCTTATTTTTTAAATTTCTCAAAAACTACTGTACGGATTTACACCATTTAAAGAACAGTTCACTTTCTGAACCAAGCTCTACCTTTTTTGCCAAATTTGGGGTAATTCCGTTCTACAGTTCGAGCTGTAAAATGTCAAAAGCCATTTATCACTCCAGGCACCGTCTTACAGCTTTGAATTGGTAAAACACCAACCAAGCCAACCTGAAATGAATAAAAGCAACCCCTGACACAGCTGTAATACTGTGCCTGGAGTGATAAATGCCTTTTGTCATTTTCTATCTTGGCTTGGATAGCATAATTTATTTGTCACTCTATGCCTGAAAGGGTATTTTTTTTACTTATACAGGGTGCTCCATTGTGTCTGGACAAAGCTATACCTCTAAGCATGAGCGAATTTTGCGGATCTCGCGTTCGCGAATTTTGCGGATTTGCGGATTCGCAATCCGCAAAATCCGCGAATTCCCGCGAATTTGCGGATTTTTTTTTTTTTTGTGTTCGCCCGTGTTTCTGCCAGTTCGCGAGGGTTTTGTACACTTTCGCAAATTGCGAACTTACCTGTCGGGTCGCAAGTTTCGCGAACTTGTTGTTTCTACGTGTCCAGCCTGTTTGGGACACTCTTCTTCATCACTGCCACTCTCTGTCACCACTGCCACTCTCTGACTACTCATGCCACCCTCTGGCCCACCCATGCCACCCTCTGTTTCATCACCACACCCTCTGGTTGTCCAGTGTACATTATTTTCGGCAAAGCAAAGCACACCTTCCCTGCCTCAAGTGACCTGAATTAATTTGGGGCTGATTAATGTGTCACAGAATATTTTTTTAGCTGGCACCTGCTTCCTTAGTGCGCCCTGATTAGTGATCTTTTGCACTTGCTAAGTGCTTTCATTGTTGCAAAATTAGTTACAACACCTGCCCTGCCCCAACTGACAATAATGAATTAGGGGCTGATTAATGGATTTTAACTTCCAGCCTGGCTCCTGCTTGTCTCCCTTAGCTGTAATTCAGGACCTTTGTGGCATATGTGTAACTATTCTGAGGTTCAGAGCAGGGTCACATAATAGTTTCAACTGGCAACTGAACTCTGGAGGGGCCCCTCAGGAAGCACTACAGGAAATGGCTACTAATGATGAGCCTGAACTTTTGAACCTGGTAAGTAGTTACTTTCAGTTTTTCTAAGATCGTATTTCTGCAATTTTGCACTTATTCGCGGGGCGCGAACTCACGCGAACTCACGCGAACAGTGCGAGCAGTGCGAGCAAAATCCGCTGCTCGCGGATTTGCGGATTTTGCGGGAGATTCGCAAATCTCGCGGATTGCGGATTTCCCGAAAATCCGCAAAATCCGCGAGCGGAACGGATTTTCCGCCCATGCCTATATACCTCTCTGAAGAGGTCTAATTAGAGCAAAACACTGTGTCAGGGGTTGCTTTTATTCATTTCAGGTTGGCTTGGTTGGTATTTTACCAATTCAAAGCTGTAATACTGTGCCTGGAGTGATAAATGGCTTTTGTAATTTTACAGCTCGGCAAAGAACAGCACTGTGCTAGTCCTATGCTTAAAAACTTTGCTGTAGAAATTGCAAAAGACTTTGTCCATTTCTGTCTCGGCATGGATACCACTGTGCTAATCCTATGCTTAAAGACAAAGAAAAGCAGACATTTGAGGTGAGCAGATCTAGAGTGTCGCTGGTGTTGAGTGTGCTCTATACAGGAGCTGCTTTCCACCTAAACTTGAGAACTACCCAGAGTCTCTGCTTCGTTGCATAATTTATTTGTCACTCTGTGCCTGAAAGGGTATTTTTTTTACTTATACTGGGTGCTCCTTTGTGTCTGGACAAAGCTATACCTCTCTGAAGAGCTCTAACTAGAGCGAAACACTCTGGCAGGGGTTGCTTTTATTCATTTCAGGTTGGCTTGGTTGGTATTTTACCAATTCAAAGCTGTAATACTGTGCCTGGAGTGATAAATGGCTTTTGTCATTTTACAGCTCGGCAAGGACAGCACTGTGCTAGTCGTATGCTTGAAAACTTTGCTGTAGAAATGGCAAAAGACTTTGTCCATTTCTATCGCGGCGTGGATAACACTGTGCTAATCCTATGCTTAAAGACTTTGATAGAAAAGCAGACATTTGAGGTGAGCAGATCTAGTGTGTCGCTGGTGTTGAGAGTGCTCTATACAGGAGCTGCTTTCCACCTAAACTTGAGAACTACCCAGAGTTCTCTGCTTCTTTGCATCATTTATTTGTCACTCTGTGCATGAAAGGGTATTTTTTTTACTTATACTGTGTGCTCCTTTGTGTCTGGACAAAGCTATACCTCTCTGAAGAGCTCTAAATAGAGTGAAACACTGTGCCAGAGGTTGCTTTTATTCATTTCTGGTTGGCTTGATTGGTATTTTCCCAATTCAAAGCTGTAATACTGTGCCCGGAGTGATAAATGGCTTTTGTCATTTTACAGCTCAGCAAGGACAGCACTGTGCTAGTCCTATGCTTAAAAACTTTGCTGTAGAAATGGCAGAAGACTTTGTCCATTTCTGATGACATCATTCAGTGAATGTGTGTCTTTCTGAAAAATAAATATTTTTTTTATATGTATATCTAAAGGTCGATTGAAGAATGAATGGGTAAATAAGTGTCTAAATGATGTTTTAAAAAAAATTGATTGTATAACTGACTTATTAAGTATATCTTAGTGAATAGATGTATTAGCGAGTAATGTTTAAATATCTGTATCAGTGTCTCACTTTGTGTATAAGTGGCTGCATGGGTTGGTGAGTAGCTCCATGAGTGTGTATATGGGTTATTAGTTGTTTTTTCGAGTATCAGTATGAGTGTCTGTATGGTTCGGTGGGGGATATTACTTAGCGCATAGATGCATGAATGAGTGACTCTCTGTTTGCATGTGTTTTGAAGATAGCATGTGTGCAGGACTGTATGAGCGGATGAGTGTGTGTATGGGTGTGTTAGTGAGTGAATGACTGTCTCAATAGTGTCTTTATGAGTAAGTACATATGTTTTAAACTAGTATATGTGAGTATTGATGTATATAAGTGAGTATATGTGAGAGTGAGAGATTGGAAGAGTTCCTGTATAAATAAGTATGTGTCTCTATAACAGATTGTTTAAGAGAGTAAGTATGTTTACGTTTCTGTGTAAGTAAGTGTAGTGGTGTGTGTATAGCTGTATATGCAAGTAAATGGATGTTTGATAGTTTATTTGCATGTGTGAGTAACTCCATGGATGAGTATCGGTGTGTAACAGGATGTATAGGTGTATGAGTACATATGATGAGTGAGTACATGTATGAGTGACTATAAAGAGCTGTTTGTGAATGAGTGTATGTGTATGTAGATGTTGGAATTACTGAATAGGTTGTCGTAACTGGTATTAGTATCTCAATTTTTTTTTAAAATGTTGGTTTCTATTTTTGAGAGCGTATCAAAGGTTATATTAGGGTGAGAGGAGGTCTGCCACTCTTTAACAAGGATGATGTCATCAGTGATGTCATTTGAGATGTCATCAGTGATGTCATGAGTGATGTCACTGACCATGTCCTCAGCAGTCCATTGCGGGCGCGCGAGTTATGGTTAGCTGAAGTAACTATAACGGGGGAATTTCAATGGTTTTGTATGAGTGAACTGTCCAGCTAACTATAACATGTGTGAAACCTAACATTTTTTCAGTGAATTTCTAAGGTTTTTTAAATGCTAATTCCTAACTATGACGTGGCTGAAACCTATGTTTTTTTAGTGAATTTCTAAGGTTTTTTAAATGATAATTGCTAAGTATAACGTGGCTGAAACCTATGTTTTTTTCAGTGAATTTAAAAGGTTTTGTAAATGATAATTTTATTTGTATTAATTGTTATTTTTTTATACTGATTTGCTACATTGTTTTAAAGTATTTACTTTTAGATATTTTATTTTTTAAATGACATTACATATTTATAATATAAAGTGAACAAAAACTGTTATTAAAAATATTGAAATTGTAATGTTAGTTTTTTTTTTTTTTTTTAATTTGTATATATTTTATATAGCAGGCAATGATATCCTATGTAAGGAAATTAAACTAACTGGTAAGCACGGTTAAAATTACTTTTCAGGACCAGTAGTGGGCTGAAAGATGCAGCACTGAGGTCTCTCCTGATAACAGTTGAGTAAATCGGAATTCGTAGTTCAGCTGATTTTAGAGGAATTTTTAGTGTTCCAAAATTCCACACTTAGAAGAATTTCCAAGTGAAACCAGTCAATGTTAGCCTATGGAAGGAAATTCAAGGTATTGTAAGTATGATTAGAATTACTTTTCAGGGTCAGTAGTGGGCTGAAAGATGCAGCACTGAGGTCTCTCCTGATAACAGGTAAGTAAATCGGAATTCGTAGTTCAGTTGATTTTAGAAGAATTTTTTTAAGTTCCAAAACTCCACACTTCGAAGAACTTCCAAGTGAAACCAGTGAATGTTAGCCTATGGAAGGAAATTCAAGTTACTGTAAGTATGGTAGAATTACTTTTGAGGATCAGTAGTGGGCTGAAAGATGCAGCACTGAGGTCTCTCCTGATAACAGGTGAGTCTTCGGATTTCGTAGTTTGGCTGATTTTAGAGGAATATTTGTACGTTTCAAAAATAGACACTTCGAAACTTTTCTGGTGAAAACCACACAATAGATTCCTATGGAAGGAAATACAAGTTACTGGTAAATATGCTTAGATTTACTTTTCATGGTCTGTACTGGGCTCAAAGATGCAGCACTGACGTCTCTCGTGATAACAGGTAAGTAAATCGGAATTCATAGTTCGGCTGATTTTAGAGGAATAGTTTGCTCAATAGTGATGGAAGGGGCCAGGCCTGAGGTGACATGTGTGCAAACATGCACTGTGGCGCGTTTTAAGTTGGGGAATTTATTCCTCCTCAATCCTGAGGTCCCCTGTGGGCAAACTAGCCCAGCAGGTACCTCCTGTATGTGCCAGGGAGCTGCGTTGCAGAGAGGTCTTCATAGGCCACACCCCTTTTTTACAACACTCTGCAACGCAGCTCCGTTTTGCTTACTGGAGGTACATGTTGGGCTAGTTGGCCTCTTAGGGACCTCTGGATTGAAGAGGAATTAATTCCCCAACTTAAAAAGCACCACAGGGCATGTTTGCGCACAGATCACCTCAAGCCCCGCCCCCTACCTTCACTCGTAGCACGTTCTAAGTTGGGGAATTAAGTCCCATTGCATACTGGGGGTCCCTGGGGGCCAACTAGCCCACCAGGAACTTCCAGTATGCGCCAGGGGGCTGCGTTGCACAGAGGTGTAAAAAGGGAGATGGCCTCATTACACCTCTCTGCAACGCAGCCCCCTGGCGTGTTTCCAGATGGGGAGCCAAATCCCTTTGAATACAGGGGGTACCTGGGGGCCAACTAGCCCACCAGGAACCTCCAGTATGAGCCAGGGGGCTGCGTTGTAGAGAGGTGTAAAAAGGGGCATGGCCTCATTACACCTCTCTGCAACGCAGCCCCTTGGCACGTTTCCAGAGGGGGAACTAAATCCCCTTGACTACTGGGGGTCCCTGGGGTCCAACAAGCCAACCAGGAACCTCCAGTATGCGCCAGGGGGTTGCGTTGCAGAGAGGTGTAAAAAGGGGCATTGCCTCATTACACCTCTCTGCAACGCAGCCCCTGGCGCATACTAGAGGTTCCTGGTGGGCTACTTGGCCCCCAGGGTCCTCCAGTATTCAAGGGGAATGACTTCCCCTCGGCAAAGGTGCCAGGGGGGCATTTGCAGAGTGATGCAGGGGGGCGTGGCCTCCTCCCCATCCTGTTTTTTTGAAAAAAAAATGTAAGAAGGGGGGCTGTGTAGCCCACCTTCTTTTTCTTTTTTTTAGCCCTGGGGACCCAATCCCCCAGGGCCTGACCCCCAAATATTTTTTTTAAAAAAATTTAACAGGAAGGGTGCCGCGTGGCCACCCTCCCATGGCTACTTCCAGGCCCGGGGACCCCATCCCCCGGGGCATAGCTACATTTTAAAACATTTTTTAAGGAGGGGGCTGAATAGCCCCCCTTCTCAGGCCACTTAAGGCCCCGGGGACCCCATCCTCCGGGGCGGGCCTGCCTCCTTTTTTTATTTTATTTACTTTTTTAAATTATTTGGGGAGGGGGCTATGTGCCCCCCATCCCGGGACCCCATCCCCGGGGCCAGTCCCTCTCCGTAGGGGACCGTGGGGGGTCCCCAAGCCCCCACGGTCCCTGCCAGCTCCCAGAATCCTACGGGAGCCGGCATTGGTTTTCTTCATGGGGTGCAGCTAACATGCTGTTTGCTATGCTAGGGCGTGAGCCGGGAGGCTCCCGCCCTACCATAGCAAACTACTAAGTATGGGCGAAATCGAATTCGCAATCCACAAAATCCGTGAATTCATGCGGATTTTAGTTTTTTGCGTGTTTGCTGGGTTTTTTGAGTGTTCGCTGGGCTTTTTGCGTGTTCGCGGGCCGCTTGCATAGCGAAATTACCCATGCGGTCATGTATGGGCACAGTACCCTCTGGTTCACCACTGCCACCCTCTGGTTCATCACTGCCACCCTCTGGTTCAGCACTGCCACCCTCTGGTTCACCACTGCCACCCTCTGGTTCACCCCTGCCACCCTCTGGTTCACCACTGCCATCCTCCGGTTCATCACAGCACCCTCTGGTTCACCCATGCCACCCTCTGGTTCAGCACTGTCACCCTCTGGTTCACCACTGCCGCCCTCTGGTTCACGACTGCCACCCTCTGGTTCATCACAGCACCTCTGGTTCACCACTGCCACCCTCTGGTTAACCACTGTCACCCTCTGATTCTACCGAGACCTTTTGTGACGCAGTGGCAACACAAAAGATGCGCCATGGTGCTGGGTACATTGTAAAACCCTGCGCCGGAACGCCTCCTGATGGCGCAGGGCTTTACAACGTACCCAGCCCAGGAACGCCTCCTAAATGTGGCTGAGTGAAATCTACAAGATTTCACTCAGTCACTTTTAGGCCAATGCTGCGTCAAAACCCTGCACCTGCTTGAGGCAGGTGCAAGGCTTGATGGGGGAGATAGGACCCCCCAGAGCATTGCTGGAGCTGCGTCGCAAGCGCAACGCAGCTCCAGCAATGCGCTGCTTTTACGGCACAGATGCGTGACGCATCTGTGCCATTTTTGCCACATGGTGCGCAGCATTGTAAATGCGGCGCACCATGGGTGGCGGAGCTGCCGTGCACAATAACTGGCGCATCCCTGGGGATGCACCAGTTATTGTAAATCTGCCCCTATACATTTAGCCAACGAGGGAGCACTTACTGATTAGACAGTAGAAAGTACTCCAGTTGAGTAGAGGTATTGCACAAAAAGGTGGCATCTTTGTGGACAAACACACAGGGCGGGATTCATTCTGCCCCCTGTTAGACTCGTTTCTTGTGCCCTTCTGCCCTCTGTTAGACTCGTTTTTCCCTTTTTTTTCTGCCCTTCTGCCCTCTGTTAGATTCGTTTTTTCCTTGTTTTTCTGCCCTTCTGCCCCCTGTTAGACTCGTTTTTTGTGCCCTTCTGCCCTCTGTTAGACTCGTTTTTGTGCCTTTCTGCCCCGTTAGACTAATTTTTTGTGCCCTTCTGCCCTCTGTTAGACTCGCTTTCCCCTTGTTTTTCGGCCCTTCTGTCCTCTGTTAGACTGTTTTTTTGTGCCCTTCTGCTCTCTGTTAGACTTGTTTTTCCCTTGTTTTTCCGCCCTTCTGCCCTTTGTTAGACTGCTTTTTGTGCCCTTCTGCCCTTTGTTAGACTGCTTTTTGTGCCTTTCTGCCCTCTGCATCACCACATCATCACTCAGCGCTACCCCAGCATCACTCAGCACCACCACGTTATCACTCAGCACTACCACATTGTCACTCAACACTGCCACAGCACCACTCAGCACCACCATAGCACCACTCAGCAGCACCACAGCACCACTCAGCACCACCACAGCATCACTCAGCGCCACCACAGCATCACTCAGCGCCACCACATTATCACTCAGCACCACCACAGCACCACCACAGCACTCAGCACCACCACAGCATCACTCAGCGCTGCCACATTATCACTCAGCACCACCACAACACCACTCAGCACCACCACAGCATCACTCAGCAGCACCACAGCATCACTCAGCACCACCACAGCACCACTCAGCACCACCACAGCACCATTCAGCGCCACCACAGCATCACTCAGCGCCACCACAGCATCACTCAGCACCACCACAGCCTCACTCAGCACCACCACTGCATCACTCAGCACCACCACAGCACCAATTAGCAACACCACAGCACCACTCAACACCACCACAGCATCACTCAGCACCAGAACAGCATCACTCAGCACCACCACATTATCACTCAGCACCACCACAGCACCACTCAGCACCACCACAGCATCACTCAGCAACACCACAGCATCACTCAGCACCACCACAGCACCACTCAGCACCACCCCAGCATCACTCAGCACCATCCCAGTATCACTCAGCACCACCACAGCACCACTCAGCATCACCACAGCACCACTCAGCACCACCAGAGCACCACTCAGCGCCACCCCAGCATCAATCATTCAACAACAACTGGTTATACACTGAACATAATCTACACAAAAGTTATTTACAAAAGTTTAATTTATTGCCATTATAAATTAAAATCACTTTTATTTAAGTATTAATTATTTAAAAAAATTAAAAGCCATTGTAATTTGTAATATCAATACAGCTAAGTCACGTAAATACAAAACATGTTGCATTACAAATGCTATAGCTGTCACATTTGCGAAAGTTATAACTATTGGTATTGTAAATGACAAAGCTATTAATTTAGCTATTTTCAAAACCAACACAGAAGTAAAAAAAATTGTCATTTACAAGACCAATAGCTCAAACGTTCCTAATGCGAGACCTATTGCATTGCAAATGCTTGTTTTTATATCTGTCAGTGCTTCCTGTTGAAGTTTAATTTTCGTGACAGGCACCTCATTGCCTACTTGTAACTATTCTATGACCCTGCTTCAGGGGTCAGAGCAGGGTCAGAGAATAGTTGCAAGAAGGCAACGAGGCGCCAGGAAGCACTTATAGGCTTACAGCAGCAGGTGCCCAACTTGAAGTTAATTTCTTTGTAACCTTTTTGTAAAAGGTTACAAAAAATTTGATTCAACTTTTGCACCTGCTGCTGTAACCATGTAAGTGCTTGGCTGAAAATTCGTCTCTGCTGATTCGCGGATTTTACCGCGATTTCGCGAGATTCGCAGATCGCGAAATCGTGGAAAATCCGCAGATTCCGCGAGCGGAACGAATTTTCAACCCATGCTTACAAACTACAGTGTCGGCGGGGGCCGAGAAAAAAGGGGGGTCCCAAAACGTGTTTTCGCCATGCAATTTTCTATAGGAACCTTTAGTCGCAGCTACAGCCTGCACTCCTGAACGGAATTACACCAAATTTGGTAAAAAGGTAGCCCTTGGTCCAGAGTTGTGCCTTTTTGATAAATTGGGTAAATCCGTTCTGTAGTTTCTGAGAAATTCAAAAGTAAAATCAGATATATATCTAGGGTCGTGGATCCTCCAGAGCACGAGCTGTATGCAAATTGGTTGTCAACACATCAAACCAGGAAGTGTTGGCACCCATCTTGTGCCTCGGTAGAACCGTGGCACAAGAAAGCAGTGAAAGAAATGCGAAAAACACGCAAAGGGGGTAGGGTAGAAACACCCTGACCGCCTAGGCCTGCTCAGGGGGACACAAGGACCCCCAAGGCCAAAAAAGTGTTAAAAAAATCCACGCATCCTGAAGCGGAAAAAAAACCAAAGCGAGGGTTCCAGCGCTTTGTTTTTAATTAGCCCCCAGGGGGATAAGTCCCGGGGGCAAAATAATACTTTATGTCATGTCAATCCTAGTTGGCCCCAAGGACCCTTAGGATTGAGGAGGAATTAATTCTCCAACTTAAAACGTGCCACAGGGCGTGTTTTCAGACATGTCACCTCAGGCCACGCCCCCTTCCTTCACCATTGTGCAAAATGCCACCCGTGGCAAGTTGTAAGTTGGGAAATTAATTATCTTTCAATACTGAGGGTCGTTGAGGGCCAACTAGCCCACCAGGTACCTCCAGTAATCGCCATGGAGCTGTGTTGCAGATGTTAGGATTCGGTCCCCAGTCCTCTTTTGATGACCATATTTTTCGCCGTCACATGACACGCCAGCTGTATAAAAGGGAGTCCTACCATAGTGTCGTTGCTTGTTATTGCTAACCTCTGGGTTCCCGCTATCTTGGTTCCTGTGAAGCTGTTGGTTGTTGCTGATTCTCACGGGCTCGTGAGAATCGTTGGAGTATTGCCTTTTTTCCCTATCCCCTGCCCTGAGTCCCGCTGTTGTTAACTACCTGTTCCCTTCCTCCTGTCCCCTTGTTTTCCCTTCCCGTGTCCCTGTAGTTAGTTAGTTAGTTTACTTGTTTTTGTTCCCCCCCGTCTCTTGTTAGAGATTTGCCAACGACATCCAGGGGCTCCTGTTTGTCAGACACTATTTGGTGTCTTTTTTCTTTTGTACCCGAGACGTTGTAAGACCAAAAAGTACGGACGCTAGGCGTTTCACGTATACAAGTCTTGTGGCAACCGTTTGAGCTGTATCCCGGTTGGGATTGCATTTCGCTCATTCTCCCGAGAGACGAGTGGTTATCGTTTCTCAACACCTTAGGATATCCCCCTCACTTCCCTTTTTTGAGACACAGGGGTTTTTTGTTCATGCACGTTATTTTGGCATGTTTTTTACCCTGTGAAATCCCTTCACGCCCAAACCTAAAACACCCGAATAACTAGTCTTGTTTTTGCAAGATAAACCCCCTCGGAGCAAACCCTGTATTTGTTTCTGGTAGGTGCATGTGTGTTGAACTGCTGGATATGGTCTTTTGTTACAAAGGTAGGATTGGGGACTGAAGGTTATTGTGTGGTGTATCTTTTTGTTTCCCTGTCTATGCAGGTGCGGAAGCGAGGAGGAGGGTGTTATTGTGATCTCCGCTCTACAGGGGTGGAAGGTTTGGTGCCTTTATTTCCACCCCCTTTTCTGGTTCATCGGTTTACTCATCTGTACCATTTAGTGAGTGACCTGTGAGTCGGGGAAGTGGTTGGGACACGCCTCGTTCCTGCAGTGTGTGGGTTGGGCAGGAGCCTAACAGAATAACAAGCCCACGTTTAAATACACTGCCCGAACTTGGATGGATGTGGATGGAGGAGCCATGGCAGGGGCTGAAGCCCCCACCATGCTTGACATAATGGGTGCCCTAGCCGCCTTACAGGCCCAGGTGCAGGATTTAAGACAGGAGAACGTAGGGTTGAGACAAGAATTGGGGGCAGTAAGGGCGCGTGAGCCCGTCCAACCCAGAGGTCCGACACCCATTATACAGCCGGCTACGTTCCAGTATGGAGGGGCGGGACAGAGTAACCCTGGAGGCGGTACCCCTGTTGCTATCACTGTGACATCCCCTGTTCCTGTTCCCCTGGCTCAGCCCGAACGATTCTATGGAGACAGTGGGAAATTTGGGATGTTCATGAATCAGTGCCAGTTACACTTTATGTGTAGGCCGGGTGCCTTTCCTGACGATGCGGCAAAAGTGGCCTTTACGCTTTCATATTTGGCTGGTACTGCTGCCCAGTGGGCTATCCCCTTAGTTGAAGGCAAAGATCAGGTGTTGCGGGATTATGATGCTTTCAAGGAGTTGATGCGGGGGTTATTTGCCAAACATGCATTCATGCAAGCCAGTGACTCAGAATTGGTGAAATTGCGACAGGGCAGACAGGACCTCCTGACATATATAGCGACCTTTAATCGGTTGAGCTCAGAGACTCATTGGCCAGCCGAAAAGCGGACCTCATTGTTTTACCAGGGTCTTAATGATGATCTGAAGGATGTGGTGTCACAGATAGTGGATCCACCGGAGGAGTGCGCCGCTTTCATAGACCTGGTGGTTAAACTGAACCATCGGCTGTCAGAGCGACGCGGGGATCGTGTACGTTTTCAGGTGTCCCGAGGAAACTTCATAAAAACTGAAGTGAAACAGCCCCTTGGGGAACCGAAGCCTGTACCGGAACCAATGGAAATAAGGGGAGTAAGGGGGCCTCTGACTCCTGAAGAAACGAAAAGAAGAAGAGATAAGAATCTATGTCTCTCTTGTGGACAGGGTGGTCATTTTGCAAGGGAGTGTCCCGTCAAACCATCAGGCGGAGGGTATGGCAAAAAGGTGGCATATGTACAGGTGGAAAGGTCTCCACTTCCTGAGCATATAAGGGGTCAGTATGAGGTGTTGGGGGCAGTGGATTTGGCGCCCAGACATTTTGTCATTTCTGCCCAGCTCTTGTTGGCAGCGCATAGACGGGTACCTGTATCGGTGCTGTTAGATTCGGGTGCCACGGGCAATTTAATTGACATCTCCCTAGCCGAGAAGTTGGGTGTACCTTGCCAGTATAAGAAACAACCGGAGCCTGTACGAGCGATCGACGGAACAGAGTTGTCATCAGGGTGCATCAGCAGACAGACGGTGCCTCTACGGTTGTTATGCGACAACGGACACTCGGAGCGAGTGGTGTTTGATCTGATTGATGCGCCTTCCTTCGGTTTGGTGTTAGGGGTGCCTTGGCTCCAGGAGCACAATCCCAGGATTGATTGGGTGCAGCGTCTAGTAACTCTAGATTCGCATTATTGTTTGAAGCATTGTTATAGCGAGGCCAGCGAGAAGGTCCCTCCGTTGTTCTGTGCAGCCATGGAAGAAAGTGGGGTTCCAAGGCAGTATGCGGATTACACCGATGTCTTTGATAAGGGCTGCGCTCAGAGTTTACCACCACATCGGTCTTTTGACTGTAGAATCGATCTAGTGGAGGGGGTTCCTTTGCCCTGTAGCCGTGTTTATGCACTGTCTGAACCGGAGGAGAAACACCTCAAAGAATATCTGGATGAGATGTTAGAACTAGGGTTCATCTGTCCTTCTTCTTCGCCCGTGTTTTCGGCGATCTTCTTTATACCGAAGAAGGAAGGCACGTTGAGGGCTTGTGCGGACTACAGGACATTAAATAAAGCCACAGTAAAGAACAGGTACCCTCTTCCTCTCATCCCCATGTTGCTGGATCAACTCCACAAGGCCACGGTGTTTACAAAACTGGACTTGCGTGGAGCCTACCATCTGATTCGTGTGCGGCCCGGGGATGAGTGGAAGACGGCTTTTAAAACTAAACACGGGTTGTTTGAATACTGTGTGATGCCGTTTGGCTTGTGCAATGCGCCAGCGGCGTTCCAGTACTTCATCAACGAGGTCCTGAGTGAGTACTTGGATAGGACTGTAATCGTGTACTTGGATGACATCCTTATCTTCTCAGAGACCAGAGTAGAACATCATACACATGTGCAACAAGTGCTGCAGAAATTGCGGGAACATCGGCTTTATGCCAAACTTGAGAAGTGCCAGTTTGATGCGGTGGAGGTGGAATTTTTGGGATTCCTAATATCAGCAGAAGGAATACGGATGGACCCAAAAAAGATACAGGCGATTTTGACCTGGCCGGTACCAACTACGGTGAAGCACATACAGGTACTTCTGGGGTTCGCCAATTTCTACCGGCGATTTATCGCTTGCTTTTCCGATACCGTGGCGCCGATGACACGGTTGTTGCGAAAGGGGGTCCCTTTTGTGTGGTCCCAGGAAGCGCTTTCCGGTTGTTGTTGAAGACCTTTACGACCGCTCCTGTGTTGGCCCATCCTGATCCTGCTTTGCCCTTCTTTGTGAAGACGGATGCTTCCGCGGGTGCAGTGGGTGGGGTACTGTCCCAGAAGGAGGAGGGCACAGGCCATATGCATCCTATTGCCTATTTTTCGAAGACATTGTTACCTGCCGAACGCAATTACACGGTGGTGGAACGTGAGTTGTTGGCAGTGAAACTGTCCTTTGAAGAATGGCGTCACTATCTGTGGGGGGCCCGACATACGATCACGATTTATACGGACAACAAGAACCTGGAGTTTTTTAGATCAGCCCGGGCGTTGACGCCAAGACAGATGCGATGGGTCTTGTTTTTCAACGAATATGATTTTATCATAACATACAGACCCGCTGCTCAGCAGATCAAATCAGACGCACTGTCTCGGATTCATATTGATCCGGAGGAAGTGAAATCAGGGAAGGAAAGTAGACCTATGCTAGATAGCAGGAGGATTGTGGGTGTGGCTTCGGTAGAAGAGTTTGCTTCCAAGGTGAAAGATCTGTTGCGCAGGATGGATTTGGGCCCATGGTTACAGCTGTCTCAGGTGGTGGTCCGGGTTGTTATATCAGGGTGATAGGTTGTTTGTTCCACCCGAGTTGAGACTAAAGGTGGTGGAGTGGTGCCACTCCTCCTCCTTGGTCGCACATCCCGGAATGGGTAAAACGAAGGAGTTGTGCTTGAGGTGGTTTTGGTGGGAGACTGTGGCACAGGATATTCAGCGGTATGTGTCAGCTTGTCCTGTTTGTGCCATCAATAAGCCCTCACATAGTAAGCCCTCTGGTCTGTTGCAGCCATTGACGGTACCCCCTTCCCCTTGGCATACTATCAGTATGGATTTTGTCACGGACTTTCCTTTGGTGTCCGGATTCACAGCCATTCTTGTGGTAGTAGACTTGTTCACCAAAATGGCTCACTTTATACCACTTAAGAAGATTCCCACAGCTAAGGAAATGGCCTTGGAGTTTATGACTTCGATCGTAAGGTTACATGGGTTACCTACAGCAGTCATCTCAGATAGGGGGGCACAATTTGTGTCCCATTTCTGGAAGGAGCTCTGTCTGGTGCTCAAGATGGATATACGATTGTCATCTGCGTATCATCCCCAGTCAGACGGGCAGACAGAGCGCACCAACCAGACAATGGAACAATACCTGAGGTGCTTGATTACGTTCCTGTCGTGTGATTGGGTGACGGCATTACCCATAGCAGAATTTGCTTATAACAATAGTGTACACACGGCCCTGGGAATGACACCATTCTTTTGTTCTATGGGATACCATCCTAGAGCCCTAGCTATCCAACCCACTGGGCACATGCCAGCCATTGACGAAGTGTGTAAACGATTGGGTGACAATTGGGAAGCGGCAAGGGGTAGGCTACAGGAAGCCAAGGCGGCTATGAAAGTACAGGCGGATCGCCATAGGGTCTCGGCCCCTGGTTATAAGGTGGGCAATCATTGTTGGTTTCACGTAACCTGAGACTACAGGGGTCACGCAAACTACAGCCCCGGTATGTAGGCCCTTTTCCGGCTGTACAGGTAGTCAACCCTGTGGCGATGAAGCTGTTATTACCATCGGACTATAAGATCCATCCAGTATTCCACACCTCATTGCTGAAGCCTTTGTTCCGTCAGTTCAGGCCATTCTTGATTCTAGGCGTAGGAGGGGAAGGTTGTATTACCTGGTAGATTGGAAGGGTTATGCCCCGGAAGATAGGACATGGGAACCAGCTGGAGGGGTGCATGCGCCCCGTTTAGTGAGTTTATTCTATAGACAACATCCCCGGAAGCCTAGACCTGTGGGGAGGATCATTGGGGGGGGGGGTACTGTTAGGATTCGGTCCCCAGTCCTCTTTTGATGACCATATTTTTCGCTGTCACATGACACACCAGCTGTATAAAAGGGAGTCCTACCATAGTGTCGTTGCTTGTTATTGCTAACCTGTGGGTTCCCGCTATCTTGGTTCCTGTGAAGCTGTTGGTTGTTACTGATTCTCACGGGCTCGTGAGAATCGTTGGAGTATTGCCTTTTTTCCCTATCCCCTGCCCTGAGTCCCGCTGTTGTTAACTACCTGTTCCCTTCCTCCTGTCCCCTTGTTTTCCCTTCCCGTGTCCCTGTAGTTAGTTAGTTAGTTTACTTGTTTTTGTTTCCCCCCGTCTCTTGTTAGAGATTCGCCAACGACATCCAGGGGCTCCTGTTTGTCAGACACTATTTGGTGTCTTTTTTCTTTTGTACCCGAGACGTTGTAAGACCAAAAAGTACGGACGCTAGGCGTTCACGTTGTATACAGGTCTGGTGGTAACCGTTCCGCCTCGTTATGGGCGGATATGACGTTTGAGCTGTATCCCGGCTGGGATTGCATTTCGCTCATTCTCCCGAGAGACGAGTGGTTATCGTTTCTCAACACCTTAGGATATCCCCCTCACTTCCCTTTTTTGAGACACAGGGGTTTTTTGTTCATGCACGTTATTTTGGCATGTTTTTTACCCTGTGAAATCCCTTCACGCCCAAACCTAAAACACCCGAATAACTAGTCTTGTTTTTGCAAGATAAACCCCCTCGGAGCAAACCCTGCATTTGTTTCCGGTAAGTGCATGTGTGGTGAACTGTTGGATATGGTCTTTTGTTACAAAGGTAGGATTGGGGACTGAAGGTTATTGTGTGGTGTATCTTTTTGTTTCCCTGTCTATGCAGGTGCGGAAGCGAGGAGGAGGGTGTTATTGTGATCTCCGCTCTACAGGGGTGGAAGGTTTGGTGCCTTTATTTCCACCCCCTTTTCTGGTTCATCGGTTTACTCATCTGTACCATCTAGTGAGTGACCGGTGAGTCGGGGAAGTGGTTGGGACACGCCTCGTTCCTGCAGTGTGTGGGTTGGGCAGGAGCCTAACAGCAGACAGGTGTTCAGAGACCACGCCCCTTTTTGCACCTCTTTGCAACGCAGCTCTGTGGCGCTTACTGGAGGTATCTAGTGGGCTAGTTTGACCCTAGGGGCCCCTAGGATTCAAGGGGACTTAATGTCCCAACATAGAACTGACAAAGGGTGCATTTACTCAGTGGTGGATAGAGGGGACAGGGTCTGAGGTGACATGTGCAAACATGCCCTGTGGCCTGTTTTTAGTTGGGGAATTAATTCCCCGTCAATCCTGAGGGCCCCCTGGGGCCAACTAGCCCACCAGGTACTTCCAGTAAGTGACACTGCGCTGCGTTGCAGAGAGGTGGTGCAGGCCGTGCACCTTTTTACACCTCCCTGCAACAGCGCTTACTGGAGGTACCTAGTGGGATACTTTGACCCTAGGGCCCCACAGGGTTCAAGGGACTTAATCTCCCAACTTATAACGGCCACGTTTACATAGTGGTGAAGGGAGGATATGGGGCCTGAGGTGACGTGTGGACACTCACCATGTTGCCCGTTTTAAGTTGGTGTAAAAATCCTCTTTCAATCCTGAGGGCCCATGGGGGCCCACCAGCTATTCCAGTAAGCGCCACTGCGCTATGTTTCAGAGAGGTGGCCCAGTCCGTGCCCCTTTTTACACCTCTCTGCAACTCAGCGCTGTGGTGCTTACTGGAGGTACCTAGTGGGCTACTCGGACCCTAGGGACACTCAGGATTCAAGGAGACTTAATCTCCCAAATTAAAACGGACACAGGGCGTGTTTACTCAGCGGGGAAGGTAGGGGATGGGGCCGGAGGTGATGTGTGCAAACATGCCCTGTGGCAGGTTTTAAGATGGGGAAATAATTCCTCTTCAATCCTGAGGGACCCTGGGGGCCAACTAGTCCATCAGGTGCTTCCAGTAAGTGCCACTGTGCTGTGAGTCAGAGAGGTGGCCCAGGCCATGCCCCTTTTTACACCTCTCTGCAATGCAGTACTGTGGCACTTACTGGAGATACCTAGTGGGCTAGTTTGACCCAAGGGACCCTCAGGATTCAAGGGGACCTAATCTCCCAAATTAAAACAGCCACAGGGCGCGTTTACACAGTGGTGAAGGGAGGAGATGGGGCCTGAGGTGCCGTGTGGAAACACACCATGTTGCCCGTTTTAAGTTGGGGAAAAAATTTCCTTTCAATCCAGAGGGCCCCTGGGGGCCAACTAGCCCAGCAGGTATTCCAGTAAGCGCCACTGCACTGTGTTTCAGAGAGGTGGCCGAGGCCGTGCCCCTTTTGACACCTCTCTGCAGCGCAGCTCTGTGGCACTTACTGAAGGTATCTAGTGGGCTACTTGTACTCTAGGGACACTCAGGATTCGAGGGGACTTAATCTTCTAAATTAAAACGGACACAGTGCCTGTTTACACAGTGGTGAAGGGAGGGGATGGGGTCTGAGGTGACATGTGCAAACACGTCCTGTGGTGGATTTTAAGATGGGGAAATAATTCCCCTTCAATCCTGAGGGACCCTGGGGGCCAACTAGTCCACCAGGTGCTTCCAGTAGGCGCCACTGCGCTGCGTTGCACAGAGGTGGTCCAGGCCATGCCCTTTATACACCTCTCTGCAATGCAGCTCTGTAGCACTTGCATAAGGTACCTAGTGGGCTAATTGGACCCTAGGGACCCTCAGGATTCAAGGGGACTTAATCTCCCAATAAAATGGCCAGAGGGCTCATTTACACAGTGGTGAAGGGATGGGGCCTGAGGTGATGTGTGCAAACATGCCATGTTGCATGTTTTAAGATGGGGAAATAATTTGCCTTCAATCCTGAGGCACCCTGGGAGCCAACTAGTCCACAAGGTGCTTCCAGTAAGCGCCACTGCGCTGCGTTGTAGAGAGGTAGTCCAGGTCATGTCACTTATTGTACCTCTCTGCAATGCAGCTCTGTGGCCCTAACTGGAGATTCCTGGTGGGCTAGTTGGACCCAAGGGACACTCAGAAGTCAAGGTGAAAAAGGGTACGTAGACAACCAGTGACCAAAGACCCTTTTATGTTGCCCGGCGGTGTCGCCTCTATTACCCACAAAATATTAATTAATGAAGAAGCAGGCGCTGGAGACTGAAAGGCAGGAAACGAGGGTTTATTCTCTCCGGAGGAGAACACATCAATTCGGACAGCAAGTATCGTCACGAGGTGCTCTAACCGCATCTCTGAGGCCTGGCCTCTTATACACAGGTTTATTGCTTTATTACATGAAACACATATCTGTCAATACTTTGATGTTCGGAAAGGCATCCTAGGAATCCCCGCTTCAAGCCCGTTCCCACACGTTTACAGTTGAAATCCCCACCCTGGTCACAACAGGTGATGATCATCGCGCAGCTGGACATTCCGCCGATTCACGGAATGTGTGGAGTTGATCGGATCTCTTGGGGTGAAGGGTGTTCGATCGACTCGAGGGTCCTTTGATAGGGGGAAGCTTCCTACTGTACGGGGGTGTGATAAACAGTATCCGCAGGGCCAGGTGGCGGCCTGGGAACAAGGGAGACAAACGGGCACACACAGGAAAAGGGGTTTGTATCAAAGGACTTGGGACCATGAAAGGGATGTAGGGAGGTGTCGCGCTGGGAACAGGATGGGATTCCGAGGTAGAGCTGCGCTGAAGGGGGGGTTTATGACCTGAGGCATATGGGAGCGGGAGGGGGTTGTCAGCGTGCGAGGGATGCCTGCGAGGTTAAGAGAGAGAGGGAGACGCGCTGGCTATCAGCGAGGGCAGGGAGGCCATGGTGCTCAAAATGGCTGCCGCTTACGCGCAAGGCATGTGAGAGCGGGGGGGGGTGATCAGTGCGTGGGGGTGCTTGTGAGGGTGAAGAGCTGTGCTGGGGGTCAGGGGTGTGCAGAGGGTGGTTCTGATCAAGGCAGCTAAAGTGGAGGGGGTGTGCGACAAAGAGTGTGGCATCGGGGCAAAGGGAAGATGGCGCAGATAATGTTCACCAAACCGTATTAATTTTCCACAGTCCTCCCTTTAACATTTCTAAGACATCTTGTTGGCCTATTTCCTATCTATGTCTACTGCAGTGGTCATAAGTAAGGAAGTGAAAAACCCAGGCGAAGGAACTGTACATAAACATCACATTTTAAAATCTTTTCATCTTAGTGGCGGGTTCATCGTTAAGCTCGTTGCAGGAAAGTCATAGTAATGCAATATCAGACAAAAATTATGTAGTGTGAGAGCGTTGGGTACAGATCATAGATGCTTATAGTCATAGGAACTGATAGGTTACCACGTAAGTAAGTTCTTTTTGTACTCGGTTGGAGCATAGTCAATTCAATGGCGGTTGGGAGAGAAATGAGACATAGTAAAAACAATAATCAGGGTTTCCAGTGTCTTGTGGTCGTGGACCATTATTAGTGAGTTCTCAGCATTCTTTGTCATCTTCTGTTAGCACTGTTGAGCACCTGCATTACAATTCGTTCTTTAGTAGGAATGTCCAAGTGGGTTGAGCCGTTGGAGGTCTGCGGGCAGGAGGCTGTCTTTGTTTTGTTTCGCCAGACCTCGTGGGAGAAATATGTTACGGTTTTTGGAGCAGGTGCATTTTCTTCCATAATCCAGAGTGTGGCCATTAGAAGGAGACAGAAAAGGATTTGTGGTGAAGGGTGCAATTGTCTTTGAGTTGTGGAGTCTGTCTGTTCTTGGGTCTTTGCGGTGGGTATTTCCTGTTGCTTCCATCATCTTCAAGGTGCTCGGTAGCGGGCAGAACCACATACTTCGTTTAGCTTCTCTTTGGGGTGACCCTTGGTGGTGTTTTAGGTCACCGTTCTGAGATTTAACACAGTTTGTGGTCTACTTAGTCGGAGTTCCCTCCCTTTTTACGCAGGAAATACCCTTCTCTGGATGGCACGGTAGGATTTAGAGGATGTTGAAAGTTCAGGTGGAGGGAGGGGGGTGTGCGAGTAGTCCTTATGGTAGGTCGGAGGAGGAGGGGATGGAGCAGGGCCAGATCGGGAACAGACCAGGGGGACGGAAAATTTAGACAGGCGGGTCCATAACCAGGTTCAGAGAGCGGGGACTTTTCGGCACATGTCGATCATAAAGCAGGGGCCTCAGGTCAGCCCTTTCCTTTCATTCTGTCAGAAACAGTGCCTCGTCCTGCGACTCCTTACTGCTGCGGTCCCACCTTGGCCAATGTCGCTGATGTTCCACGATCTGCAGTCAGGCCGCGTGCTCCCACATCCGGTCTCTTTCTCCTCCGACAGTGGTACCCTTAAATGAGTTTGGAAAGACAGTCTTTAGAGATTCTGCAGAGGAAGGCAATCACATAAATCTATTTCTCTCCCAACACTAAGCAACTGGGTAAGCATCCGTTACATTGAACGAAGTCTGATACTTATTCATTGCATTTTATCACAGTCACGTCAATTCTTCTGGCAGAGACCCACTTTCCTAGTACGAGTCCTACGAAACTTATGCCGTTCTTCAGGGCTTTGTTATTTTACAAAAAAAGTGCAACGTGCTATTCACCATGGTCTGATAGGTATCTTTCTGAGGAATGAACATAGGCAAAACGATTTTTCATCATATCAATGCATCCTATCTTTCGGCTAAACAGTTTACTTTCAACAGGGTTTATTTGCAACAAGTTCTTTCATTTTTGACTTAATCCTAACTTCGCAAACATTAATCTAAATTCTACATAGTTTCTTACAACCTGGCTGCTTTATTAAAAAATTCGGGGCTTGCGATGACTATTCAACTCATCCTTGGGGTGAGCGAGGTCTAATGGAAAACAACTAGGAATATAGCGAACTGGGGCAAGGGACATTTTTCAAACTCTCGTCCAGGGCAGCTGATACGAAACTGGGGGCATTTTGGGAAAATGGGGATGTCTCAATCACTTTTACTGTTTGGGTATTGAGATAGTTTCGGGACGGGGAAGGTCGCGTTTATCAGAGACATTTTTATCATGGATGCCACTGACAAGTAGTTCCCTCAATATGGGTCAGATTAGGAAACCTTAGTCGTCTTACCTGTCCCTTTCTTTTCGGCCAATCTAGGTTTCATCAATATTTAGCAGAAAAGGAGAGGTAGCAACGTGGTATTGATGTAATTTTTATTTAGGACAAATTTGTGCAAATACTTGTGGTATTTCGGAGCCAATCAGGTGGTGCACCAGGGGTGGTGGTTCGCCACTTAGGTGCCAGTCGCTAGGAAGAGTGAAAGTGTGGAGGAGAGAGAGAGAGAGTGAGAGAGAGAGAGAGAGATAGAGAGAGAGAGAGAGAGATCAACAATAGGCTAAATAGTACACGTGTGACATGGAGAGTGGCTGTGTACTATTTAGGCTATTCAGTGCATGAGACATTTTGGGTTTGTGTTAGAATGTAGAAAGCATGCAGTTTGGGACGGAAGAGCATTAGGCCGGGTACATTAAGGACATGCATTGAGATGGGTGTCTTTTAGGTGCCATCTTGCAGTGTAGGTCCGTTTCATGTATCAGACATGGCGTGGCTCCAGATCTTTACTATACCCAAGTCGTGATTCCAATGTAACCTGTAGAGGGAGAAAAGGGAAAAAAGGGAGGGGGAACAACATTCGAGCATATCAGATGTACGGGCACGAAAGTTCTTTACTTACCACATACTCGTCTTATCTCCTCGGGATATAATCCCTAGGGCCTTGGTTTCTGAAGTTAAGGGGGCGGGCAGTGTGATAGGTTGTTCATGGGGGGTCCGAGGGTGGCATTATAGATCGTGTGTAGAGAAACGCTAAAAAGAAATCAGAGGCGCCTAGCGCGAGGTATCTGGTTTGTAGATGTATCTAGCTATCGGGATCCTTAAATCATTCCCAACGCTGTGATGTTCTAAGGCATATCAGTTCTTCGGCCAACCCTGTCCCTTAGTACCTTTGAGCATCATACCTTTATCACACCGCTTCACTTTACCCGTACTCAGAAGTCGAGGTCCTTCTTCATGCGTTAGTTCCTGAGCCTAGTCGCATATTTGGAGGCAGCGTATCATACCTTAGATTCGATCATCAATCTGGGGCCAAACAACCATTTTCTAATAACCTTAAAAAGAGAGCAAAACGGTTGCGCACAGAATAGCCCTCCCGCCAATTCCCACATTTACAAAAGTATGCAATACCTGTTCACAGTTTGGAAAACCTTTATTTGCATAATCGTTCAGTAAGTAAATATGTGAGTGCAATCGTATTTGGCCGGACACGATGATGGCTGAAGCACATACAGTAGGGGGGGCTATTTTTGCAGTATTTTAAAAGCATTGAAAAACGTCTACTTAGTTATTTGTAAGAAACTAAAAATGTCTATTAATAATTGAGGGATCAGAGGGTATTTATTTCATAAATTGAAACACAGTCAGACTAATTGCAATCACATTTCCTAGATGTATACCGTGGGCATGCGTCATAAGCTACGTTATGTATCGGTTACAATAAATATCATAATAAATCGTATATTGAAATCAACATTTTAACGGGATCCTTTCAAATGTTCGCCAAGTGAACCCTTCTCCCTTTTTCGTCAAGTGTACAAAGGTTCACATACATATCTCAGAACATCAAGTCTTGTTAGCTAAAGAACACCACGCGGTGTTCGTAAGTTCCTATTGATACCGGCGCCATTTTGGCCGATGCCGGGTTGGTTGCACCAGAGTCCATTTCGGCAGTCCAAAAACCTGTGCTAACAGAGGGGCTGGTAATGTGGACCGTCAATCAAAAAGGGGGAGGGAGGTAGAGTCTTCCTTACCGGGTCACGTTGAGGTTCAGCCGGAACTTACTCGAATCCGTTAGCCCACAATATTTTTGGATGATTCAGACTGAAGCTGGTGCTGACACGAGGGCACCACCATCTTGTGGCTATGTCGTGGTCATTTCATTAGTGATCAAGGCAGTTGTTCCTCACCGGAAGCCTGTAGGGGCCGAGGGCTCCTAGGACTCTGGTAGAATCTTCAAAACTGTGGGGATGTTGTCGGAGGTGGGGGCTCGTGCCCAGGCAGGCAAGCGCCCGAGTTGCAATATCGGACAAAGTTACTCCAGCGGCCTAGACCCGCCTTCCAGGGGGCCCAGATGCCATTTTGAGACCCTGCAGCAGCCGCCCTTCGTCGTGTCTTCAAGAGTGGTAGACACTTCTCTGGGGCGAGAAAAAAAATGGAGCACCGTGCCGTTGGAGCAGGACATTGGCTCGGGGCGCTAGGATGCAGCTGTGGCGCCTCTACCTGGGGAGGTGGGGGAGACTCGTTCGCGCCGCCTCCCTCTCCCAGTGCACCCCACGCCGTTCCTTCGAATCAGGGGTGTGCATGATGACCACCCTACACCCCTGACTCGGCGAGTGCTCTGGAGGACCATTGTATGTCCGGTGCTGTTCAAGTATGCCCGTCGGACATTGTATGTTCTGTGCTACGGAAATAGGTCCGTCGGACATTGGATGTTCTGTGCTGCGGAAATAGGTCCGTCGGACATTGGATGTTCTGTGCTGCGCAGGTATATCCGTTGCCCGGCTGGAGGATTTCGGCACCGGGCCGGGGGCTGGGAAACCTCCTACCTGTGGAGGTGGAAGAGGCTCGTCTGCGTCGCCTCTTCCTCCCAGCCCCACCCTGCACCAGTTCAGCGGAGGAATTTGCGATGGCCGGACCAGGAGATACGAGGGAGGGGGTCATCTGCATCCGCCCCCTCCCTACTCGTGGCCCGGGGACGCCGCCCCAGGAAGGAGAGGATGGGGAGACCATTTCCCGCCGGGCCCATGGAGCCTCCTGTATACTCTCGCCGGCGACCTATTTGGTCTATGGCTGTCGGCAGGCCCCGCCCCACACGTGCTGTGTGCTTCACCTTCCGGATGGGCGGGACCGTTGACCTGTTACATTTTGGGAACTTCCGGAGTGAGCGTAATATTTTTTGTATTGCTCCTATTGGTACAGTTTTACTTGAAAGAATGATTTACTAGTTTTTCTATTTATCGTTGGTTGTGTGTTATTTTTACCGTAATTAAATCTTAAATTATATAACAGAGATTTGGCTTCCTTGAGTCCTTTTTCTAACGGGGCGTTGTCTACGCAGGCCTGTAATTGCTTTTGTTTTTCAGAGTGGGGGGGGGGCAGAGAGTAATCAGTCCCAGAACTCAAACATGTCGTTGAAATTGGTCTGACGAAATCTGTGCCATCGGGCATAATCAAACGTTGTAGTTCTATCTGTCTTGTCCGTGTTAGTCTGATTCTTCTTTGTCTCGCGCCTTTTCCCTTTCTGCCGGTCTGTTATTTCTGTCGGCCCTCCGCTCTTACCTATGTTCCGTAGAGTCGGGCATTGGGCTTTCCAGTGCCCGAGTCTTTTACAAAAAGCACATTGGTTTTGCCTTAAGTCTGTTCGTCCTGCGCGTAGTGTCGGGGGGTTACTTTCGGGTGGTTGTGTCTCGGGGTTGTCCTGTCGGTACGTCCCTTTACACTGTTCCCTTTTTGTGTCTAATCCTCGGAACTGTGTCGTCGCTGCCCCTTCCTTTGGCCTACCAGACGCTTGGAAGGTCGCCTTTCGCGTTTCTTTACCTACTCTGACTTCGTCTCTTTCCTTTCGGTACGTTGCTTCTTTGCGCCACATACCGAGACTGTCGAGCATAATAGGCGTGGTCTTGCTACTACGAAGGGCTATTTCTAACGTTTCTATTTTGTCAAGATCGAAGGATCCTACCAGTGGCCACTGTTTCTCTTGATTTGCTTTGGTATACTTGTGCCATAGCTTGCTATAGGCTATGGTAATAATCCATACTTTGTGAACATTTCTTTATTAGGGGTGCCTTCCAGCGGAGCTAGATGGTCCACCTCTAATAACCGGTCCGGGCCGAACCAGCTATCAATCAGTGGGGAGAAGACAGGCATGACGGGTCACAATGGGGACAATAGTCAGCACTACCTATCTTATCACTGTGTGCAAAGACTAGACAGAATATTTCTATTCTACGTTGTTTGCAGGCAGTGAATACCTCAAGAACCAATATCAATAAAAAAATGGTCAATGGGGAGAATAAGTAGGCCCGCAAAAAGGTCTGTGTCACCTACCCTTTCCCTATCTGCAAAGAGGGAACCTATTCTTTCATGTTTGCAGACAGAGAATCTCCAGAAAAACGATCCGTAACAGTTAATCAATGGGGAGGGGCAATTGATCAGTGGGGGAGAAAGATAGGCACGACGGGTGCGTTACCTATCCTTCACTGTTTGCAAGGGGAGAGCCGGTTGTTTCTCCGTTTGCCGACAGCGAATCTCCAAATAAATTAACAAAGAGTAATACTAGTATTTTTTCAATCAATCAAACAATTTCTTAATTCGTCGTGTCTACACGACCTTACCCGGACCGCATGGACAGTTTCTTGTCTTCCGAATCCAGCGCCCGATCATCCTCTTTTCTTCGTAATCCTCGCGGCACTCCTGATGGTTCCCAGTCAGGACCGTAGATCACTCGAGAGAGGTCTGTTCGGAACCAGTGAAGTTCGGATGATCGGCTGTCAGACGAGGGTCTATCGGACAGGGTACCTCCCGATCGTTGCAGTCGTTCACTCTGTCGTCAGGACCTCTCCCACTGGATCCACGAGTCGCTGATGGGCCCCACGCTTGGGACGCCAATTGTAAAAGGGTACGTAGACAACCAGTGACCAAAGACCCTTTTATGTTGCCCGGCGGTGTCGCCTCTATTACCCACAAAATATTAATTAATGAAGAAGCAGGCGCTGGAGACTGAAAGGCAGGAAACGAGGGTTTATTCTCTCCGGAGGAGAACACATCAATTCGGACAGCAAGTATCGTCACGAGGTGCTCTAACCGCATCTCTGAGGCCTGGCCTCTTATACACAGGTTTATTGCTTTATTACATGAAACACACATCTGTCAATACTTTGATGTTCGGAAAGGCATCCTAGGAATCCCCGCTTCAAGCCCGTTCCCACACGTTTACAGTTGAAATCCCCACCCTGGTCACAACAGGTGATGATCATCGCGCAGCTGGACATTCCGCCGATTCACGGAATGTGTGGAGTTGATCGGATCTCATGGGGTGAAGGGTGTTCGATCGACTCGAGGGTCCTTTGATAGGGGGAAGCTTCCTACTGTACGGGGGTGTGATAAACAGTATCCGCAGGGCCAGGTGGCGGCCTGGGAACAAGGGAGACAAACGGGCACACACAGGAAAAGGGGTTTGTATCAAAGGACTTGGGACCATGAAAGGGATGAAGGGAGGTGTCGCGCTGGGAACAGGATGGGATTCCGAGGTAGAGCTGCGCTGAAGGGGGGGTTTATGACCTGGGGCATATGGGAGCGGGAGGGGGTTGTCAGCGTGCGAGGGATGCCTGGGAGGTTAAGAGAGAGAGGGAGACGCGCTGGCTATCAGCGAGGGCAGGGAGGCCATGGTGCTCAAAATGGCTGCCGCTTACGCGCAAGGCATGTGAGAGCGGGGGGGGTGATCAGTGCGTGGGGGTGCTTGTGAGGGTGAAGAGCCATGCTGGGGGTCAGGGGTGTGCAGAGGGTGGTTCTGATCAAGGCAGCTAAAGTGGAGGGGGTGTGCGACAAAGAGTGTGGCATCGGGGCAAAGGGAAGATGGCGCAGATAATGTTCACCAAACCGTATTAATTTTCCACAAAGGGGACTTTATCCCCAAATTAAAACGGCCACAGGGCGTGTTTGCACATGTCAGCTCAGCCCCGCCAGTGTGGAAACACACCCTGTGGCGCGTTTTAGGAGGTAGTTTTAATCCCCCTGCCCTAATATGTACTAGGGGCTTACAGAGGAGGTCATTCTAATCACAGGGGTACCCAAACGCATAGTGTTCCTTAGTGTATGTAGGTGTTTTAACTGTATTCTAAGTGTCTTTTAGCATAGCACTGGCTCTAGGACTGGTTAGTCAGAGTCAGTTACCCCCCGTACTCATCTGAAAAAATTGTAAAAACGGCACCAAAATCCAAACACTTTTAAATTCACCCAGGCCCTCTCCTTGCAGTACTTTAATCATTCAGTCACTCCCAAGTACTCATGGACTGAGCCAGGCCTTAGCACATGGACTGCTTCAAACGCCTATCTCCTATGCATGCAGTTCTCTAGCCGCCTACACACTTGTCTTTCACACCTTCAGTTCCCCAGTCAGTATCCATACACTCCAGCAAACACCCTATCACACCCCTTGCACTCCTCCAGTGACCCATTCAGCATCAT
Source organism: Lissotriton vulgaris (assembly GCF_964263255.1). Lineage (NCBI taxonomy): Eukaryota > Metazoa > Chordata > Amphibia > Caudata > Salamandridae > Lissotriton > Lissotriton vulgaris. Next base: position 1,469,593,313 of record NC_141685.1, on the reverse strand, counting down.
GTACGTACAAAACCATTCACTGCGCCAAAACCCAAATGTCATTTGAGGTGTTATCAGTGATGTCATCAGTGATGTCACTGACCATGTCATAAATGATATAATTTGTGACAACCTCAGTGGTGGACTGCGGGCGCGTGAGTTATAGTTAGCGGAGCTAACTATAACGCAGGAATTTCAATGGTTTTGTACGAGTGAAATGTCCAGCTAACTGTAACAGCCCTGAAACCTATGGTCTTTTCAGTGAATTTCTAAGGTTTTTAAAATGCTTATTCCTAACTAGAACATGTCTGAAACCTACAGTTTTTTTCAGTGAATATGTATATATATATATATATATATATATATATATATATATATATATATATATATATATATATATATATATTCATCAGAATATCTGATGCCCAGAAGGAGAGGAAAGAGAGATGCACTTGGCTGCAAGTTCTCTTTAATAGATACATTTGGAACGTGAAACGCTATATGCCTTCCTCTACGCGTTTCAGTCTGGTGGTCTTAATCATGGGTAAATATGGCAATTCATTACATCTGCTGTTTATCTATAGCAGTAACACTCCAGCGAGCTAACCAATAAATATTTTACGCACTTGGATTTTTAAGAGTGGGATGCTAAGGTTTTTGAGGCCCAGGGTGGGGAGAAATTACTTTACTGGGTAATTAATTTGAGGTATGTGTCATTATTACATTTGTGGGTAACTGGACTTAGGGGTTCCAGGATGAGAATTAATTTTCTTTTAAGGTGTGGGGATTTATATATGAAGACTTAAAGATATGTACTTTTAGACCCGAAAGACATGTTTGTTTTTGCCGTCACAATTATTGCAAGTTGGATTAGCCACTAATGGAACACTGCTGTGAGCAATGAAACACTGTAATCTACTAAACCAATAGACAGCAGTGCACCAGAGGAGGCTTTGTTCACATTGACTTAATGTTATCTGAGTGTCTTTATCTGTTTGCTTTGGCTGAATGAAGAGGACAGTATCCCTGTTATAGAGAGCTTTGATGGACTAAGCAAGGTTATGCCTCCAGCGTAACTTCTAGAAATTTTTCTCTGGAAAGGGAAAGGGAAAATCCAAGTTTCTTTGCATAAAAGATGTAGCTCCATGCAGAAAGTCAAAAGCTAAATTCAGCCCCTTTGATCATCAAATTCAATCTACAAGACTTTTAGACCTTTTTCTTTTTGGACCTCCTTTCTCATCTTGTTCTCTGGCACATTCTGGATACGTCATGCTGTATACAGTTTGGCAACAGGATTGCCTGGACTCTTCTGTGTTATGAAGGTGTGCTTACAGCTGAAGGACAGGCACGTGCCTACCTACAAGAAAGAGTCCAACTGATAAACAATGGTGATCCACCACAGAATTGGTTCCCCCATCATTGCTTGAAGTCAGCACTATTTGTCTAAGGAACAGTTAAAGGCCTATGTCATTGCTAGTATACAATCAGAGAGAGTGATCAGAGCTACACAGTGTCATGGCTACTTAATGCTTGTGTGTAATAAAACAGGTGACAACTTAATGGTGTAGGCTCTGCAGACCTGGAGACTGGAGTATGAATTTCTCCCTATGTAGTTGAATATGGTGTTGGACAAGGGTGAGTGAGCCACTGATTCCAGTAACTCTTGAGATTCAGAGATAAAGAGGCTTGGACACCCCAAGCAAGTTTTATTTTGTGTTAATTCTCTCCCCCTCCCCACACACACAATTGAACCACACTTGCAGGCCCTGTCACATGTCTACAATTATTACCAATTGTCCTACAGAGGACAATCATTTCTTCAATTTATTCCTGCTGTCCAACGTGACGATTGAACTATTTTTATTCAGGTTTATCAAAAATAGCAATTGTTGCAGCATATGATATTAACAAATTGTCAACTGTAGATGATAGCCATTGTAGTAGGATCAGACAATAATAAATTATCAACTGTAGACAATACCAATTGTAGCAGAATGAGACATTGCCCAATGTGATATATAAAATTCCGTCTCCTCCAAGTACTGTGACTACAATTTATGATGTCTCAGTCTCAGACCCCTCTGGTGCTTCAAATGAATAAGCTTGCACTGACCCATTCTTTCAGGGCTTGTAATGGTCGAACTAAATCCGATTCCCCAGCAAACCATATTTATAATAGACTTGGAAGCTCTTCCATTTTAGACTACATCCTGAAGGATATTAAATCCTTGAGCTGGGTGATTGATTTTAAAGTCACACCTAGATACGATAGAGACCACAATGCCTTGGTCCTGGAGATGGAATCACCTTGCTCTATGGGTAGCCAAGTAGGTAATCATTTAAATGGGTCCAGGTTAACCTTGACTGGTTGTAGGAGGCGAGTGAAATGGAGGGCAATCTGTAATTCTCAGGATAAGTTGGACTCCCTTTATGGAATTGTAATTCCATATCTAGAGGTTGGCAATCAATCTAGTCATATAACAGTCTCTAATGCCACGGAGAAATCACAAAGACCTAGTATGTGATCTGGTAAACATCTTCTTTCCTGTTGTTAAATCCAAACAAAAGGTGTCTATGGGCCACTCCTGGTATAATGGTGATTGGTGAAGGGCCAAGCATTCATTGATCCTAGCAATCACAACGAAGGACAAACCAATGATAAGAGATAAACAGATAGCCTATAAAAACACAATGCAGCAAAAAAAAGGTGGGAGGGTGACAAATGGAAAAGGATGAGGGCTGCTTTATGTTCCAGGGATATGCGGACCTTCTGGAACCTAGTTATTACCGGCTGCAAAGAGGGCAAATTAGCAATAGAGCCAAATCTTGGGGCAGAAATTTGGAGGGCCTCCTTCAAGTTACTATTTGCAAGGGGCGGGACAGAAGTAGGACAAGCTATGGGTATGTCAACTTGCTGCAGCAGTCTTTCCCCAATGCCCCAGAAATCTCTTTAAAAGAGTTATTGGTTGCATTGAATAGAGTAGCTCTCGCTAAAGCGCCAGGCCTATACAAGATCCCAGGTGATATTTTTAGGAACAAACCTACTATTTGTGCCCCATACTTTTGGAGCCTCTATAATGCTATTCTCCAGGGGATGCTAATTCCGACCACCTGGTTGGAGGCAGAGATCATTCTGATCTAAAAAAAGGGCTCTCCACTTCTCCCCGCTAACTATCTTCCAATTAGCCTCATAGATGATTCTCAAAAGATCTATACACAAGTGCTTTTGGATCGATTAGAGAGATGGATGGAGGAGTATTCTATACCTAGCCCCTACCATGCCGTGTTTTTAGAGCAAGGATGTCCACAATAGATCAGATTCTAAGGCTGCAGCTCCTCTATTGGAAGACAGTGCTCCTAGATGGGGGCAGCCTTTATATGATCCTTGTGGACCTAAAATCAACATTTGACCTGGTCCCTACGGACAAATTGTGGTCCATTCTAACAAGTATGAGGGCTCCTCCATACCTCTGTCATCAGATAAAGCGGCTTCACAAATCTAACTATGCACAAGTTACATATGGGAAAAATGGTAAGCTCACAGACCCTATAGCTATAAGTAGAGGGGTAAGGCAGGGGTGTGTTTTGACCCCAACCCTTTTTTCTTTATTTATTAATGGCCTTGTGGAGAACTTGACTGGTGGGTGGGATGTAGATACCCCCAGGTTGGCGAAACACAGGGTTCCGGCCCTGATGTTAAGGACGGCACCTTGCTATTATCCAAATCCCCGATGGGAATTCAGCGGGCCCTAGATATTTTCTATTCAATCTGCAAAAGTAGGGGTTTGGAGATAAACTCCTTAAAGACCAAATATATGCTGTTTAAAGCAGGTGACTAAGTATGGGCGGAAAATCCGTTCCGCTCGCGGATTTTGCGGGTTTTCGGTAAATTTGCAATCCGCGAGATTCGCGAATTTCCCGCAAAATCCGCAAATCCGCGAGCAGCGGATTTTATGGCTTGCTCGCACTGTTCGCGTGAGTTCGCGGCTTCCCAGTTCAACTTCGCGCCCCGCGAATAAGCGCTAAATTGCAGAAATACGATCTTAGCAAAACTGAAACTACTTACCAGGTTCAAAAGTTCAAGCTCATCATTAGTAGCCATTTCCTGTAGTGCTTCCTGAGGGACCCCTCCAGAGTTCAGTTGCCTACTTGCAACTATTATGTGACCCTGCTCTGACCCTCAGAATAGTTACTCATAGGCCACAAAGGTCCTGAATTACAGCTAAGGGAGACAAGCAGGAGCCAGGCTGGAAGTTCAAATCCAGTGACACATTAATCAGCCCCTAATTCATTATTGTCAGTTGGGGCAGGGCAGGTGTTGTAACTAATTTTGCAACAATGAAAGCACTTAGCAAGTGCAAAAGATCACTAATCAGGAAGCACTAAGGAAGCAGGTGCCAGCTAAAAAAATATTCTGTGACACATTAATCAGCCCCAAATTAATTCAGGTCACTTGAGGCAGGGAAGGTGTGCTTTGCTTTGCCACAATAATGTACACTGGACAACCAGAGGGTGCTGTGATGAAACAGAGGGTGGCATGGGTGGGCCAGAGGGTGGCATGAGTAGTCAGAGAGTGGCACTGGTGACAGAGGGTGGCAGTGATGAAGAAGAGTGTCCCAAACAGGCTGGACACGTAGAAACAACAAGTTCGCAAAACTTGCGACCCGACAGGTAAGTTCGCGTTTGCGAAATTGTACAAAACACTCGCGAACTGGCAGAAACCCGCGCGAACACAAAAAAAAAATCCGCTAATTCGCGAGAATTCGCGGATTTTGCGGATTGCGCAATTTTTTGCGGATTGCGGATTCGCAAAATTCGCCCATGCTTACAGGTGACTCCACACGTCCAAATCCCTGCCTAGATGGGAAACCACAGGAAAAAGTTACAGTTTTTGATTATCTAGGAATAACCCTCACTGATAAAATGCTGTTGCACGCTCAAATTAGGAAGGCCAGTTTAAGACTGAATCTGTAGGCAAGCTAATCAGATTGGTATACTCAAAAGGGTGTGAGGTAGTGTGGCTCACTGGTTAGAGGCGGCAGACCCGAGAGCAGAGGACGGCCCGGGACCAGGGTTCGATTCCTGGAGCGGCAGGTTTCTGGACCAGAGTCAGCGGACTCGATAATTCTCTCGCCTCGGGGCCCACTCTGATCAGCGATCACACTCGGCAACTCTGGGCATTAGCTTGCCTCATCTTCACCAACGGCCCCACCAGACCGCCGGGGATGCCTGGTCTCACCCTGGAGATACCCATTAAGGGACCATCTCTCAGGGAAACCAGGAAGGTTTTCGCAGCGGTCGAAGCGCCTTGGGACCCTCCGGGTAAGTAGTGCGCTATATAAATGCCTATACATACATACAAATTGGGGTTTCGTGGCACTCTCTTGAATGTCAACACTATATTTTGCAGAATGACAAATAATGCGGTGCACAACACAGGGGGGATGCCCACCTAACATCCACCATCACAACCCTAAGGGTCTACATAAACATTAAACAGCTGTTGGAACATGTAAAGATAGTAAAAGAAATAAGGGGGCCAATACGATCAAGGTGAGACCGCCGCCAACAGGCTATCGGTGGCGGTCTCACCACCATCGTAAGGCTATTTTCCACCCCCCAAATTAGAATTGAGCCCACCGGTGTCTCAGAGGCCTTCCTATTGTTAAAATGTAGGGATTAGGATGGTCCCTCCATTCCTTCTTTTCAATTCGCTTGGGTTCGCCTTTTATTTATTTATTTATTTATTTATTGATTGATTTAAAGAGTTATATAGAGAGCTGGCTGGACCCGGAGGTATCAGAACGCTTAACATGAGGTTAAACAAAATTACAAGATTACATCAGTTTCAATTTACAACAGTTGCTAGAAAAACAATTACATGAACATAGAGAACCAGATAAGTGGAGTGTAGAGGGGGAGGGGGTAAGGGTAAAAGGGTGGGGGAGATACAGCAGAAAGACAAAGGAAGGTCTGCCCAAAGTCTGGCTGGGTAGGTGACTGTCGAGGGGGAGTCCCAAAACCCATCTCCTCTATAGCTATCAGGTAGCTCCACTGGGCTTTGGCCAAATAGCTAGGTCTCAAGGGAAACATAAAAAGAACATGGAGGGAAAAATAATGGAGCGCAGAGGGGAGGGTGAGAAAAGGGAGGAAAGGGGATATACAACAAGGAGAGACGGCCCATCTCCCCTATAGCTAAACCAGGTAGCTCCATCGGGCATCAGACAAAATAGTTCTGTCTCAAAACATTGAGAGAGGAGAGAAGGAGAGACATAGATAGAGGGATGATGCAGGAAGAGATGACAAGAGAGATGAAAGGAAGTCTGGCTAAAGACCGACTGGGTAGGTGACGTCCAAGGAGGGAATCTCCGACCTTTCTCCCCTATAGCTAAACCAGGTAGCTCCATCGGGCATCAGGCAAAATAGCTAGATCTCAACTGACAAGGGAAAACTCACGGGTAAGCAGGGTGGGGACTAGGGCCAGGACAAGGTGAGGGCAGAGGTCAGTAGCAGGCAAGTGGAGAGGAGTAGAGCGGGAGGAAAGAAATAATTGCAGATGTTCACAGTCCTGGACAGGCCGAGTAAGTCAAAGTTCAGAAGGGGGGGTGAGAAGGCATCATTTTCGGCCATGATGGGGTCAGGCATCCTTGGACCCTGTTCCCTCAGCGTGTGTCCAGCTCTCAGGGAAGGTCGCGGTCTCGAAGGAGAGGTTGATGATGTTGTGTAGGTGGGGTGCGATCGAGCTGCCGTCTTTGTTGAAGATTTGGTGTGGAAAAGGGTCAGACGGTGAGCCAGAGTGGATTGTGCCCATAGTCTTGATTGTGTCTTCAATGCTCTTGTAGGCCCTGGTTGTCAGGGGGTCGTAGTTGGTGGGGTGTGGTGGTTCCTGCGTGTAGGGGCCTGTAGGGGTCATTCGGGGGTTGAAGCTGTTGTGGATGTCAGCGATCTTGCGGTGGAAGAAGGTGGCGAGGGAGTCGCACAGGGCTTGCGAATGCAGGATGTCATTGGCATTGGAGCTGGGGTTGGAGAGTTCCTTCAAGACGTTGAAGAATGAATGAATGAATGAATGAACATAAAACTTTTAAAGAGCAAACTTAGCCCAAAGGCATCAAGGCGCTGTAGACAGGGTCAGTATATCAGTACATCAAAGTTCACAAATTACTAAAACTCAGGGTTTAAGGGATATGAGGACTGGAGCAAGAGAAAAGCCAGGTCTTCAAAGATTTCCTAAAGGCAGGATGCAATTCCAAATTAGAAATTGAGAGAGGAAGCAGATTCCAAAAATTTGCGCCCAACAGCGAAAAAGCCCTCCCTCCCCATCTGGCTTTCCTGAACCTAGCAACTGTTACCCAATTCCTAGCAGCAGATCTGAGATTCCTGCTCGGAATGTAACTGTGAAACAATTTATTAATGCCCTTCGCACCCTTGTTGTGCAAGTCCTTGTGCACCATACACAGTGCTTTAAAAGCAATTCTCCTCCCCAGCGGGAGCCAGTGAAGGCTCTTAATGGTGGATGAGATGGCATAAAATTTAGGGAGACCCATCACCAGCCTAGCAGCTGCATTCTGCACTAGTTGGAGTTGGTGCAAAAGTCCCCCATTTATTCCTAAATAAAGGGCATTGCAATAATCCAACCTAGATACCACAAGGACAACCACTGCCTGTTTCCGAGCTGAGAGGGAGAGAAAAGGAAAGATCTTCCTAAGAGTCCTTAGCATCCCAAAGCAGGTTGCAAAAGTTCTATTTATTTGTGACTTTAACGACAGAGAGGAGTCTACAACAATGCCGAGATTCTTGGCAATTAGGCAGGGAACAGGGCAGGCTCCTAGAGAAGTGGGCCTTTGACCAAATATCAAGCTTGTCTCCAAAAATGATAACCTCAGTTTTATCCCTATTGAGTCTTAGATAATTCTCCACCATCCATGCAGCCACCGCATGCATGCAATTATTAAAATTTGCTGCTGAGGCTGAGTCACTCTCTGTGATGGAAATCAGAATCTGAGTATCATCGGCGTAGGACAGGACTTCTAAACCGAAAGACCTAACCACAGCAGCGAGGGGGTCTACATAGATATTGAAGAGAGTGGGACTCAATGAGAATCCCTGGGGTACTCCACAAAACAATTTTTTGGGGGCAGACAAGAATTGGTCCATCTTAACTATCTGTAACCGTTCCATGAGGAAAGATGATAACAAGCTAAGTGCAGATCCCTCTATCCCAATGTCCTGGAGCCTACCAACCAGCCTACTCGGGGAGATCGTATCGAAGGCTGCAGTCAGGTCAAGGAGGATCAGCAAGGTGGTGTGACCAGCATCAACCTGTTGCCAAATGTTGTTAAAGACAACGGTTAGAGCTGATTCGGTGCTGTGCTCCCTCCTGAACCCATGCTGTGAACCATCGAGCAGTTGATATTCCTCCAAGTAGCAACTGATATGGCGGTTAAGGTTTTTTCCAGGATTTTGCCAGGGACAGGCAAAAACGGGATAGGCCTAAAGTTTTTGGATTCAGCTGGATCAAGGGAGGCCTTCTTGAGCAGGGGTTTTACTACTGCAGTTTTACACGCAGTGGGAAATTGGCCAGCAGAGTTAGCAGAGTTGATGATGGTTGTTAGAGGAAATATAACTACCTCCTTTCTCAGTTTCAGGATCTTAAGAGGACACAGTTCAAGTGGGGACCCAGACCTAATCCCACTTAACAGCGAATCAATTTCTTCTTGAAGGATAGGTGGAAAAGATCATAAGTGACAGTTTCCCCGTAGGAACTTTCACTGAAGCAAGAGGAAAAGATGTTTTATCCTTACCCAGATTTGAATTCTCTAGGTCGGTATAAATGTCCTTCATTTTGGTTCAGTTTTTGGTGTGCTGATTCATGGAGGTTGATGATGCTGGGGCCCAGGGGGGGCTGCCAGGAGGGCTTGCCTGCCTAGGCCCTGCCTTGCTCTGTGATGCCCAAGGACTACTCTCTTTCCTCCTAGACTTATGCTGCACCCAGCGCCCTGTAGGTGCTTTTTATTTTGCTGCCCCAGGGAGAGAAGCACTGGATCGTGGCAGCACTGGATGGAAGTCGCCTCCAAGGGAATCCCCAGTGTAGGGATTCCCCCGCGATATTGCCACTTATTTCTTTACAATTTTCGTCGGGTGCCCACCCCGCTTATGGCTGTCTTGTTTGCTGGTGCCTACCCTGCTTCTATTGTTATGCAAATAGTGGGTGCCTAACCCATGTTGCCAGCGAGAAACCACCGAGCCGCTACTAGAATCATTTCCGGGCGACCCGGAAGGCAGCCAAGGCTGTGGTCTTTGGTGGCAGGGCTTCCAGGACGTAAGGGAGGCCTACAAGAGAGGATTCCTGCGCCGGTGGGGATGCAGGGTTCCAGTGAGCGAGGGAGAGCCCCGGGTCCCCGGAGGCGGGGCCCGGGTGAAGTGGAGAAGAGCCTGCGGCCCGAGTAGGAAGAAGGCAGACCGTTACCTACGAGCAGAAGGAGCCGGTGAGTGGCATGGAGGCTCTGTTGTGTTGGTGCCTGTTCCAGGCACGTTGATGGTGCTGAGCGGCCCCGTCTGGTAGAGGGCTGCTCCAGCAAGGGTGCAGAGTTTCTGTGGTGGCTCCGTATGGGCCCAGTGAGGGCCGTGTCAATCAGCCTGACTGCTCGTGCCAAGCTACTAAGGGGGTGAGAAGGGGTTATCTTTGGCGTGTAACTCCCTTGCCCTGACTAGAGTGGTGGTCTCTGTCTGGCTTTGGCACAAGCCTTAGCCAACCAGAGATCCCATTTCTAACACACGTTAAGCCTTATTTTTTACTTGAACAGACTCAGACCAATCACTTATTACAGTGGTCTATAATATTTATCTACTTTTCCTTAAGTATGTTTTCTAGACCATTTACTTTTTTCTTTTGTGGCAGAACCAGTTAAAGACACTATTTCTTATGACAGTAAACATACAAACATAAAATCTGACACAGTGGTCCTGCTACATCAATGACATCTGGTGACTATGGAGTTGATCAGACGAAGAGTTAGAAAGGCTTCATGGTTGGCTAAATTGTAGAGATCCTGATATCCAATTTAGTCTCACTAAAAGCAAGACAAGTCTAACATTCCTGGACGTGGAATTAAACCCATTGAAAAGGAATTGACAACTACCTTGCATAGAAAACCAATGGATAAGAACACTATACTTCATTATAAGAGTTTTCGTCTCAGAAATTTGATGGATAACTTATCTTATGGGCAACTATTGAGAATCGGGCGAAATTGCTCTCACGAAGAAGACTATGAAATACATGCTGGGGTGTTAAGTGACCAACTGAAAGACTGTGGGTACCCCAAAAAAGTAATGAGACACACAACAAAAAGAGCGTAGTATACACCAAGGGATCGCCGTTTGACAAAAAAAGTGAAACCACAACTTGATAAACTGGTTTGCGTATCTAGCTATGGCCCACACACAAACAAATTCCGGCAAATCATTTTGAAGAATTAGCATCCCAAAAAGAACCTGGAATGCCCATTATACCACTATTATTTGCTTTGAAGAAAAATGCCATCATCAGCCAACAAATTGTGAGGGCGAAGATTGCATCAACAACAAGAAAAAAGGACTTAAGATCACAATGGAACTTAAAACCGATAGAAGGACACCACAAGTGCAGACATTGCTCAGTCTGTGAATCAACAATGGAGGGAATGGAGTTTGTACATAATTAACAACTTCAAATGGACTCATAGAGATTTTTCAAATTGAAAGACAAAAAACTTGGTTTATGCCAATATATGCCTATACAAGAAGATATATATTGGGAAGACAAATCAAGAGGTAAAACAACGCATTGTACAACACGATCAAGGATCAAAACAAAGATAGTCGCTGCCCCAGTGATTAGCCATTTTATGGGAAAGAACCACACTGAGAAAGAGCTTAAATGGACCATTTTATGTGTAATTAAACCACAACCAAGAGGAGGAGACACTTAGACAGTATTGCTACATAATAATACTGAAATTCAACAGTGTCATCAGTGGCCTCAATGAAATGTCTGAAGTGGGTAGAACCTAATGGCTAGGAATTCGGAATTGATCTTTGTCGTGACCTGACAGATAAGGACTGGAGGACACTAGGACCCTGTGGGTCATGAGGAAGGTGACCAGACACCACATCCGGTTAGGGGACAGGAAGGAGATCAGATCGACCAGGACGGACAGAGGGGACGGACGTGTATGTGACCTGCAGCAGATGTAACAGAAATAAAGAATCCTTGAATAACCAAGCTGTGTGCAGAGTTCGGTGTTTGTCCAGCGCCCGATAGCGCGACATGACAACTGGCAACGAGGGTGGGATGAGCCGACGCGCAGATCATCGCACATCGATTGACGGCGACATCGGAGTATTGGGAAGAACCAGGTGCCCACCCTGGATGTGCCAGGAAAAGAGGAGAAAAGGAGCGACATCGGAGCCCACCCGACTGCTTCTGAAGAATCGCCTGGCAAAATGCGGTAAGTGCGAAGGAATGCGTGATCTCAAAATAGAGGCGCAAGCTCTCGTGAGAGTCACGGCGGCCTTTTTGAGATCAGGCGGCTGGGCCAATCAGAGGCGAGATCGGGGAAGCGGCCATTTCCAAGTCAGGCGAGCGAGATTTCGATCGCGAAATCTCGCGAGAAGAGCAGCGGCCATTTTTGGAAAAGGACAACACAAGGAGGGTCCATAGAAATCAACAGGGCGGCCATTTTAAGGTCAGGCAAGGAAGAAAAGAAGCAGAAAAAGATAAGAAAAAGACAAGAATAAAGGAAAAATGACTAGGAAAGCACAGAAAAGGATAAAGAAAGCAAAATAAAAGGAGAAAAAGAGACAAACAAAAGAGAAAAGAAGATAAAAAGGCTAACAAAAAGAAAAGGGAAGAAAGAGACAAACAAAAGAGAAATGAAGACACAAGGCAAACAAAAAGAAAAGGGAGGAAACAGATAGTAAAAGAAGAAAACGAAGAAAAAGGCAAAGAGCAAAAAAAACATAAAACAACGCACAAAGGAGAAAAAGAACAAGAGGAGGAAAGAGCAGATAAAGGCAAGAATGGCATATCCAAAGCCCAGCGCGCACAATACCGGAGACCACTGCCGTTCAATTTATCGGAGCCACAAACAGGAATTCGATGGAGAAGTGGATCAGACGGTTTGAAAGATATATGGAAGCAACAGATGTAACAGAAGAGACTAGGGTTACTGCTGAACTTAGCAGGGGATGATGTCGAAGAACTTCTGGTGACACTGCCTACCGAAGAAACAAAGACATACGAGAATCTAAAGAAATGCCTGACGGCCAAATTTGACCCACGACGGAATATTGACTTTGAACGATATACCTTTACTATTGCGTGTCAACAAGTAGACGAAATGCTAGATGACTTCGCGACCAAGCTGAGAAAACTGGTGACACATTGTGAGTTCGACAAATTCGATAACGAACAAGCAATAAGGCTACGGATCATAGAAGGTTGTCGCGACACAGGATTCAGGGCAAGAATACTCAAGGAACCGACCTCATTGGAGAACATCCTGTCACTAGCGAGAGCAGAGGCGAGAGCAACGGAACATGCCAAGGAAATGGAAAGAGGGAAGAACGTTGAAATCAAAAACGTACACCTCATGACAAACAGATATCGCACAGGCCGATGGAAGAATGACTGGAGGGAACAAAAAGAGAGGAGACAACCTGAAGGAACATGCTACAGGTGCGGAATGGAATTTCCACACAGAGGCCCGTGCCCAGCGTTTGGCCAGATGTGCAGAAGATGTAATGGAAGAAATCACTACGCCAGTATGTGCCAAGGCGTACAATTCAGAGACGACAGAGGAAGAACAGGAAGACAACAAGAGTCGACAACAAGGTACGTCAGGTATGTCGACAGAGAAAGGAGAAGTTCATCACGAGGGTCAGATGAAGAAGAGGAAGAAGAGAAAGTGGAAAGACTATACCACATGTCGGAGGTGCGCTCAGAGCTGAGTGGGGAAGACAAAAAAGGAGAAACAACACACCTAACAGAGAGAAGCACCCCAGGAAAGACGGACTCGGCAAAGATAAGAGTAGGAGCGCATGAAGCGGAATTTGTACTGGACAGTGGTGCAGTGATGTCCCAGGACCATGCATGATGAGCAACAGCAATGCCCAAACGATGGGCCTTATAACCATGACATATGAAAAAAACAAAAGACACACTGAGAGCAAGCGAAGAGAAGACTCAGGGACCAGAGAAAGAGGCAGAGAACGAAAAAGAATCACTGAGGGAACAAACACAACAAAGGGCGGCCGTAGAAAGAGAGGAGCTAGAAGCAGACGAAGAGAGGCTGGCAAGCGGAGAGCAGACGGAGGACAACTGAAAAACAGAAGCAAAGCTGATGGCAGAAAACAACGACCAAGGGGGGAATGCAAGGGGACAAAGAGACTACGTGATAAAACATAGGAGACAGAGACTGGGGAGAAGGGTCGACCTAACCTATGGACTCTCTCTCTCTCTCTCTCTCTCTCTCTCTCTATCTCTTTTCTCACCACAACAAAGAACGGTACCATGAACATTTGTTTGCAACAAAGGCGGAGATGTCGTAACCTGACAGATATGGACTGGAGGACATTAGGACCCTGTGGGTCATGAGGGAGGTGACCAGGTCACCGGACATCACATCCGGTTAGGGGACAGGAAGGAGATCAGATCGACCAGGACGGACAGAGGGAACGGACGTGTATGTGACCTGCAGCAGATGTAACAGAAATAAAGAATCCTTGAATAACCAACCTGTGTGCAGAGTTCGGTGTTTGTCCAGCGCCTGATAGCGCGACACGACAATCTTCATGTTAGGAAGAGAAATAGCCACAGATTTGACAGGAATTCATTGTCATAATATCTGGATTTGTGTCCAATTGAAAAAGAAGGAGGAGACACACAGAGACACTTCGCTACTTGAATCGAAGAAAGCGCTCGAATAAGTACACCATAATTTGAGCCAATTGAGCAGTAAGATAAACTCGTAATGTGAATGATGCACTACAAATCCCAAAATGCATCAACAGTAACAACAAAAACTACTGACTATAAATAAACAGGAAACCGGAAGTTACAGACTCAGCGGACTTGAGGAAATGCGCGCATATCACTGAAGGGAGAACAGTCCAAGGTAAGTGCACAAAATGTTTGATTGCTTGCTATTCCGTAAAATCTAGGCTGCAACAACTATTCAACTATAGAATATCCTCATTGTATGCTTTGTTCACTTCAGAATGGAAACAGAACCGTGATTCAGTCTGATCGGTCCGTGAACAAAAGCTCCTGTCTAATGAACGAGATGAGGAGCTCCAGTTAATCCTGCCGCCTTTGAGTTTATGCAAAGTAAGTCGTGTTAACAATCATTTGGACATGTAATATCTGTTGATCCAGTCCAACAAGTCTGATACAGACTATCACTGTTTGAATTCCACATTGCACATTGGATGGTTGAAACAATCAAGGTATTTTCGAAGTTCGGATAAAGGCGTCAAGACAAAAGACAGAAGATAAAGCAGGTACTTCGAATAAGACAATAATTCCAATTATTTTAGGTAAATGTCACAGCGAGCATAGAAGGGTATATAAATCAATAAAATAATTTCTTACATTTTTAATTGCAGATAGTATCCAGTCATAGCCCTGAGGAGAACCCCAAGAATCATATTGGTGCTTGAAACGTGTTGTCACTATTTACCACCTGGGGAACACATGCTGTGGATTAGAATCTGCTCTAGGAAAATGATTTAAACATTTCTAACTCTTGGAGTCATAATCATAGTTACCAGTGTGCAGCAGCACTGAAACGGGATGATTAATTGAAAAATAAATCATGATCATTGTTTTTGCGTTTTTAGAAATGTCTGGCTTGTTTCAAACTGTATTTAATTTCTTTACCAAATGATTGTGTTTATGTATTGTTTGTAATGTTTTGAGTTGGATTATAATTTAATTTGATTGCATGTTTATTGTCATAACAATAGTGTCTTTCCCTGGTTCTGACACAAAAAAAGTAAATGGTCTAGAAAAAACACAGAAGGAAAAGTAAATAAATACCATAGTCCAACGTAATCAGTGATTGGTCTGAGTCAGTTCAAGTAAAAAACAGTACTTAACGACAGCTAGATAAAATGTTCTTCCAATTTCACAGGCCCTATCTAGCTGTCTGAATTAAGGCCAACCTCTGTACAAAGTAAAACTTTCTAAAAGTGGCATTTGCAGAATTACAATTTAAAATCTAACTTCACCATAAATTGTGATTTTAAATTGTGATTCCAGAGACACCAAACTTTGGGGTCCAATCTCTTCCCAATTGTCAATTTGCCCTGAGAGCCAACATCTAAACTGAGGACTTCGAAACTTTTTGGTCAAAAACAACTCTGAGAACCAGGAGGGGACCGGGACTAACATGCTTGCTCATCCACCCAAGATGAATAGCCAGTCGGATTGACATCCCAGCTTCTGCTGCTTTGTACTTCACCACAGCAGCAAACCTGGTTCAGTGGTTCTTCGCCAAAGGGGTGTCAGAGCCCCTGGAACTGTCTTCAGCTACAGCCTTTTGCTTTGTCCCAATGGTGATTGTTTACTTCAAAATATAGAAATCATCACCTGAGCTTCAACCCAAGACTTCCTGATGATGCTCCCTCCTCCTGCACCACCCGTAGCCTTGCCCTGATAAACTTTACCTTCTCAGTAAATTTTTCTCAAAATTTCTTCCAAGTCCAAAGACAATCACTGGCTGGGCCCAATCCACTTCTTGTATACGAACCACGCTCCATCTCGGTCGGTCATATTTTTCAACTTTACCCAGTCTTGCGCAGCTAGATGTTCTTGACGGGCACGTTGATCTTTTAAGTGCTAGTTTTTTTATAAAAAACTTTAAGCATTCATAACTCAGAACCTTCTGATTTAATTTTTGAAGTCACATAATTCATTTAAAGTATCTTTCTCAATTGGTGAGGGCTTTTCTTGAGCTGTATTTTCACTCGATTACTGTTTGTGCACTGCATAAATACTTTACACATTACCACTAAGTTAAGCCTGATCATTTTTGGCATCAAGCTAGCTACCCAGGGTTAAACACAGGTTAATTTACTAAGTTTTTATGGTTCACCCTGCAATGGATTGTGACACCTCACAGACCTCATAAGATTTTTCAACATGGACACACCAGTGTTCAGTTCCATTCAATGACTTTATTCAGTTATAATTCATTAATAACCATAAAAGTACAATAAAATCACAGCCAGTTAAAAAAGGAGGACTAAAATCAATCATTTTCAATACAATCCAATAAGCTCATTACAATTTCATAGAGGTATTATTTTCCGTGATATAAAAACATTAAGCCGAGATAATATTATCTAACTTCTGGATAGTTAAAAAGGCAGGTGAACACTGTCTAAAATACATATACTTTAAAATAGGCACAATCCATCTTTTCCTTGAAATTGTGTAGAGTTTACAAAAGAACAAAATATGAATATCAGATTGATTGGACAAATCATCGCATGGGCATTTAATCAGTTGCCTTGACCAGTCATTCATTGTAGGAAAACTTAGTAGCCTAAATAGTATATTAAATCTAAAACGTGTTAATAAAAACCTATCAAAGTCTCGCATCTGTAAAGTAATATATGGTTGGGTATCATTCCTAATCAAAAATAATTGATGAAAAACCACAGATATTTTGGAAATTCCACCTTATTTCTAACATCCTCTAGGTGGGTCATACAAAGTTTTTTTCAATACTTTCCTGGGGATCTAGTACATTAATGAAGGTTCTTCATAATAGTCTAAGTGACCTATTTGTATAAGGAATGATTTTATATATTGTAACCATTTCATCTTGTAAGCGTTATCAAGCCTTTTTGCATCCCTTAAAATGAAACGGTTAATAGAACACTCCTCGTGGTCTACACCCTATGCCACAGGAGAATCGGTTGTACCATGATGACATCCTCTAGGTATGGCAATCCGAGTTCGGCATGGCAATTTAGGGTGGACACACTGTATGGCACAGATAAAATATGTCTCAGGAAAGTATTTTCGGTCACCTGCAACGAGTTCACGTTGACATGTTCCCAGATACTAGCCCCATATATAGCAATTGCTACACAGGTTGCATTATAAATACATAACAGTTCTTTGATAGGTTTTCTCCCCATTTTCCTACTAAAAGTTATCAAAGCCATAATAGACTTGGCGAACAACAATCCCCTTGTTTTTACGGCAGTATTCCAGAGACCAGATTGATCAAACACAATGCCCAAATACGGAAAATTTTGAATAAAATCCAAAGGTTTAGAATCAATGTACATAGTTTTCTTTATTTTATCTGCCCCTGAACCGCAGTTCTTGCAGAAAGGTTTAGTACAATTGATTTTTAAGACCAATTCTGTCATAAAATTTGTAAAAGACGTTACCATTTTTTGCATTGCCTGAGGAGTCCTAGCCATCAATACTACATCGTCAGCATATAATAATGCGGGTATTGAACGATTTGATGCCAAAGGCATATCCCGACATTCATGCAGTAACGTTCTTTCTAAATCGTTGATATAGATGGTAAATAAAAAAGGGGCAAGGACACATCCTTGCCGGACTCCTCTAGCTATCTTAAATGTCTTAGAACACTCACCATTCTTACCAAATCTTATAGAAGCCTTTGCCCCATGGTAAAGATTCCTAAGGAATATAATTATATTTTCCTCGACCCCCAATCATTCCAAGATCAGCCATAACTTGCTTTGGGTAACACAATCGAAGGCGGATGACAAATCCACAAAAGTTAAAAACATCCGACTGCCCATAGCTTTTCTATACTTCTCTAAAAGAATATACAAGTTCAGACCCTGATCAACTGTGCCGAGGCCTTTCCTGAAACCGTATTGGAGATCACTGATTATGGCATGCTCATCAGCCCATGTTTGTGGCCTATTTAAAATCACTCTACCCAGGATTTTGATGGTTGAGTCTAGTAAAGATATAGGGCGAGAGCATGCGCAACTAGTTCTATCACCCTTTTTAAAAATAGGTATAATAATAGACTCAAACCAAGTCGATACCAAGCCATCTGAGCAGGTAGCATTAAAGAGTTGTGTGAGGAGTGGGGCCAATAAATCAATATTATTCTTGAAGAAGTCAACCGGTACCCTATCAGGGCCCGGCGCCTTACCTCCCAAGCTAGCTTTGATGACCAATATCACTTCCTCAAGAGTGATATTCATGATCATTTTATTATTATAGGGCATGATCACTTCCTCCTCTACATTTTTGCTAGGCATTTTTCCTACAAGAGATGGTTCACTATACAATGTTTCAAAAAACCTGACCCATTCGGTCTCGGCAATGGCTATCTTTATCCTCGCCTTAGAGTTAACATTAAAAAGCAGGGCGTTCCAAAAGGCTGCCGAATTTTCGCTTTGAGAGGCCTCACAGAGTGAGTCCCAAGCTTCCTTTTTCAGGACATCCTTTCTCTTTTTTTAGGGTTCCCTTGTATACCTTACGTAGGTCTCTAATTAGGGTCCTATCTGTTTCGATTTTGCTTAAAGCATGCTTATGGTTGGAATAAGCCTTAGTACAGGCTGTGTCAAACCAGCTGGTTGGTTTTTCTTTTGGTTTTTGACTTCTACCCACAGCTTGGCCTTAATTTGTGAGGTGATTATCTTAAAAATGTTAATTATTTCCGGATTTTCAGCTGTCTCATTCAGGCAAACATTAAAAATATTTTCACATTTCCTAATTAAGTGACGTAGGAATTCCTCAAACTACATTTAGTCATTTTAGCGAATACCCATTTTGTCTTTTTAGGGTGATATTACCCAAATACTGCCCATGTATGCGGTCACGTTCCAGACCAAAATGAGGATTTTGTACTTCAACACTTACAGGAAAATGGTCAATTAAGAAACTATCCAACGTTTGGAAATGTAATACATTCTCTCTGTAGCTCGAAGATATCAATATGAAATCAATTATTGAAAACACTCCTCTACCATTAGATGTGGGAGAGAATGGAATCTCGGGTTGACACATTTTGTTGGCGAAACCCAAATCACATGAGAAAATAATGTCATTTAACAGGTCCCCATAAACAATGTGGTCAAAATGTAATAGGTCAGTTTCCCTATCTAGCATTAGGCGACAAGTCCCCTGTTCGCTTCTTTTGCATAATTGACAGTTTAAATCGCCACCCCAAACGACTACAGTCTCTTTGGCTTTCCCACCACGCAAAAAAATTATATCTATTTATAAAAAAATTTAAGGTTAATTGGATGCCATCCAAAGAAACATTGTTATAAAAATTCACGATAATCAGACACAACTTTTTGTTAATATGTATCCTAACCACATGATAAAATCTATCATTCCTTGGAATCTCTATTTTGTCACATTTAAAAAGGTTGGAAACATAAGTGCAGAGCCCTCCTTTAGCTCTGCCATGTACAGAGCCTATAGCTGGCGAAAATATGGTTTTGAAACCCCACAAGTGATGTTCTTCTGCAGCCCAGGTCTCCTGTAGATAGACTACGTCATATTCATTAATTAACTTTACCCATATATGATTGCTTGTCTTGGATCTTAGACCTGCGACATTCCAAAACATAATGGACCAGTAACTCTTATTCAACTTATAATCCTCATTTGGTACAGTCTCCACACCCTTGACTTCAAACTGAGTATATATATCGGGATTGTACATTCCAACATCTTCGTTTGATAGTTCACCTAGTAATCCAGGGTTCGGTGGTACAGTACTTTCCCCGAGAGCCACTGAAAGAGAGATTGCTCTCACTATATTATAATTGGCCCCTGGAATCTCATTTATTGAGTTCTCCATATATTTAACATTGCCCTTATCTTTACACAGTCAGTCAACACATTCGAGCCCAGAGAACACTTCAAAACGATTAGCTGTTGGAATGTTGAACTGATTTTCAAACAGAGTCCTAGGACCTCCTCTCCATCTATCATGGGGTATGATGCCCAACCAGACAGGGAGACAAGAAGGATAAAAATAGCTTAAATCAAAAGTATAAATGCCTCCAGTTTCTCTTTGGTTATGACAATCACATATATACTGAGCTACCCTACTGTCCCTGAAATTAACAATGATACAGTCCCCGTCCATTTCCTCCCTTCTGTGACCCACCCAGCTCACTCTATGCACGTTTAGGATTTCTCCATGTAGATCCAGCCGGAGGGGTCTATTTTAATTTAACCAGAAGGTTACTTTCTTTTTTAGTTCATGAAAGGTTTCTGTCTAGTGATTCCCTAACTTCGGGACCCCAGACAGAACAACTACATAAGGATATGAGTCCGGAGGATGATCTATTCTCAGGGAACTACCTTTATCAGTTTCAATGTGAACTGTGTCTTTAACTCGCATTGTATTTTTATCCGTCTTTTCCACTTCCCGCATTCCGTTTCCAACCCCCTTTCCATTTCCATCTAGTTGCACCCCTCTCCCGTAGACCGTTGAACTACCCACTGGATTGATATTGCCTTGTGCCATAACATTGGATGGCTGTGCTGAATTACTTGGAGTTATAATCGGACTCCCACTTGGTCTGGTTATAAACTCATCTGTATTTGTAACTTCTGTTACTCGTTGAGTAAAGCAAGAATCCAGAAGTTTTTTCAATAACACAGAGTTTGCTTGGGTGACTTGTTCAAGCAACGCCAACTTCTCATTAATTCGTTTAGATCTCTCCATCAATGGTAACATTAGTGATTTAACCAGTTGTTCTATTTTCTCCAACAGTCCCTCTGTGCTTTGATTCATAAACTTAGAATGGTTTACCACTTTAACAGGGGTTGACTTTGATGAATGAATAGTAAGAGGAGAAGATGACACATTAGTGGCATCCATTGTTGGTTTAGTCAGTACCTTGGTTGTTTTTGTTACTTTAGTCTTCTTTATGCAACCACCCTTTTGTATGCCCCCTCCGCGTTTCCTCTTTACTATCTGTTTAGACAGTTGGGAATTAACATTAAGACTAGATGTAGACCTGGTGGAAATACACAATCCAGAAACATTCAATGTATTATCTGTAGAGGAGTCACTTAATACAGCAAGACCTCTCCTTTCCTGGATATCTGGCTGACTTGATCGCTCTTGGAGATGTTGACTATTTCCATCTAACAGATTAAAGTCGGGGTACAAAGTAGGAGCAATCACTTGAGTTGGAGAGGGTACCAATACTAAACCTCCCAGCGAGGATCGTCTTAGATACATAAGTTCCAAGGACAAGCGGCGTTCAATCAGAGCAATTTCATGTTCGAGGACGAAGTGGCTCTAGTTATAAACTGGTCCAGAGTCCCAGTAACACCCCCTCCTGTTGCTCCATTTAAAGCCTTTCTACCTCTCCCAACTCTTGACGGCATTGCTCTTACTAATCGCAAAGTTGACCCCTAACAAGGCATGAAAACACTCAATAAATCAACAAAGTGGAAGACAAATTAAAAATTTTAAAGTGATTACAATGTTCGGGGGTGGCCCAGTCCAGTCTCTACCTGTCTCAGACGGGCTCATACGGGCCCGCCCTTGGCCAGGGCTGCGCCTGGCGAGGGCCTGTGCGCTTCCTGCAAGGCGGGAGCGGCGAGGTGCTTTGTAGGCACTGGGATCTGGCTCAGGTGCGGCTCTCCTCACGCCCCCTGGGAGTTGTAGTCCTCGACCAAACTGCAGGCGAGCAGTAAACAGCGATGCGGCTTCCGCGATGCGGCTTACGCGAAGCGGGAGCGGCGACGCGCTTTGTAGGCGCTGGGATCTGGCTCAGGTGCGAGCTCTCCTCACGCCCCCTGGGAGTTGTAGTCCTCGACCAAACTGCAGGCAAGCAGCAAACAGCGATGCAGCTTCCAGTGACTACAGCAACAGAAGACGCAATAGTCCACCATACTATGACCCCAGCTGTACTTAACCCGTCAGGTATGACTCTATCCTACCTCAGTGTTTAAACTCTGGACTGGGTGGCAGCACAAAACGCAACCATTTGACTTGCTGCTGACCCTCTAATATCCTTTTAGTTTGATTTCTGTTCAGCTACAATTTCCAGTCGACTTTCACTACTATGATTTTTGAGAGGTAGTGATATGTGCATGATTCCTTCCTTCTCCATGGCAAATTTATAAAGGTCTGTCTGGACACAAATCACCTCATTGTTGCTATGACCTATTGCCATATTTACCCAAAAGATTTAATTGATTTGACCAGCAGGGAGACATATAGGTTAAACAGTCTGGTGCTCAGGGGTGAGCCCTGAGGAACCCCCATGGAGTAGCTAAGGGTGCAGAGTAAAACTAGTCCACCACCACTGTCTATGATGTATCCAGCAGGAAGCATGACAGAGGCTTCAGGACTGAATCTATGATCTCAATTTCCGGCAGATGGTCAACCAGCCAGTTAGGAGAGATGGTTTTGAAAGCTGCGGATAGATCCAACAGGATCTGATAAGGAGTAAGGATGCCTCGGTTTATCCACTGCTGAGTCATTCTTGCATTCTTCCATTTACCCCTCTGCAATATAACAGACACAAACTCAGGCAGCAAAGACAGAATACATTGAAATAATGTAAGTAAAGTTATCAGCCCTGTTGTACTGCCTGGGGAGCTGCCAAACACCAAAATACTTATCTATTATAGTAATCTGGAGATTATGTTTAACACAAAAACTCTGTACAGCTTTAACACATTCTAATAAGAATCTACGCTTAAAGGTCTATTGCCTCTAACATTCGATTCTCACAATAAGTGAGGCCTATTGTATCTCTTGTGATTTTTCATAATAAACATATTGAATCTGTGCCACTGGGCATTACTTTTTCATAATGAACCAATCAGGCCTAAAACCTTTATCAATGGCTCATCACAAAATCCAACTCAGACCTACCATAACTATAACAACCATAAATAATCTTTCCTGCGTGTCAGACATCAGGCAAAGAGTCAGCAAAATCACAACTCCTTATAAAATGAATTTTGGCAGAAATTCTCATATGAAGGATGAACAAGGAAAATCATAGTACAAATATTTTACCCCAGTGGATAATTCATGGGGGAAACCATTATCAAAACACTTGCATACTAAGGTTATCGGGGAGATTCCTTGTGACCAAATAGCAATCTACAGCCTTCACCATAAAGCAATAAGAATACGCTCTAAAGGCCTATTTGCTTTGATTAAAGCATTTTGCATTAGGTAAGTCAGGTCCCATTTCTTTGCAATATATGTAGCATATGCTTTTTCAATCACCAGGCCTGAAGTTGTAAAAGTAAGAATATGTACAAAGTATGAAAAGGTAACACAATGTAGAGCTTATCCTATGATTGGAACAGTTCAAAGTTTCTCTTGCCAGGATTTGACAAAGGGGGGTAACCAATACCAAAATACTTGTCTACGACTGTAATCTGCAAGATTTCATATAACAACATACCTGAAATACCTATCTACAGTCTTTAATACAGTGTAAAGCCAATCCACCCTTGCCAGCTTGTTGGCTTTAATATACGTGTTTCACAATAAATTAGTTAGGTCTACTGATTTTGTTATCTTTTCATAATAATCAGATTAGACCTATACCATCTGGCCAAAGCGGGCACTAGGCCTTTTCCAAGTGGGCCGGAAGGGTGGGCCGTTTTTGGAGTGGTGCAGGCCATTTTTTGTTACTGGGGACAGGTTTGCAGCAGTATCAGCTCTCTTTAACGCAAGCTGCAGGAAGTATTTCCCACCAGCATTGCCCCCACCCCCGGGCTTGTTCAACTAAATTGCCAGGGCTGGTTTGTGTTCTGAGTCTGGCCGTGATAGCGTTCCTCAGTGGCTTGTAATCATAATCAAGTGGTCTTTTGTATTGTGCCAAAACTGGTAACCATCAAGTAACAGTCATAAAATGACAATTATATATAGAAATTCATCTGCAAAACAATATACAACCCCACAGAAAATTGCCTAGCAAGGATGATCCCATTACAAATCGTCAACACCATATGTTTGCCAAAGGGGATAACCCATGCTGAAAACCTTGCTTAATAAGATAATCTTTGAGATTCCATTCAATAAAACAGCTGTTTATAGCCTGTAATGCACATAAATTGCAACCAACTCTTAACAGTCTATGTGCCTTAACAAACCAATTTTACAATAAATTGGGCAGGTCTACTTATTTTGTTGTAGCTTTCAAATATCAGATATATGGCATCTGACATAAATGTTCCCAATAAACCAATCAGGCTTATAGCGTTTATCACTGGCTTGCCAACATAACTTACTCAGGCCTACTGAATTCTTTTTAAATGTTCCCAAATTACAACCCTCTGATATACAGTCAGAAAAATATGAATATTGACAAAACAATATTCAGGCCCCTCCTATGTTGTTAAAAAAGGATTATTAAAGTATAAATCTACTTGCAGGGTTTGTCAAACGAGAGAACCAGAACAGCACCAGAACCCTTGCCTGCTACAATAATATGTAAGAATCGAATCACTGACAGAATTTCGACTACAGAAATATCGACCTACAAGAATATCGAGTCAACAATATCAAGGGCAAAAATATCGACATCCTATCTACAACATGGTAAGTACAAAAATATCGAAAAAAAAATATCGATGTAAAAAATATAGATGTTAAAAATATCTTTTTTTTTTAAATATATAAAAGTAAAATTAAGTCTATAAGACTAATAAATAAAATAAACATATTTAAAAGTATCTAATAATGTTTAAAAGTAATAAATAATACATATATATTAAGAATACATTAATTAAATATATACTGTAAATATGTAATATATATGCACTGAACAATAAGTATTAATAATTATTTTACTAATTTATAAATTAAAGAAATATATTCTAATTTACTAATACATTTACAAACATAAAACAATAACATAAATATAATGTAAGTAATATAAAAAATAAAATAAACATTTGATATTTTAACAATTAATTATATAAAACGTTGGATAGCGTAAGGGTAAAAATTACTATTCCTACTCCAGAGAGTGGAACAGTAGGGAAAACTGATCCTGAACCCAAAAAATACCCCTTTACCCAAAAACTGAAAACTGACCCTGAACCCTAAAAAAAACCCTTTACCCAAAAACTGAAAACTGACCCTGAACCCTAAAAATACCCCTTTACCCAAAAACTGAAAACTGACCCTGAACCCTAAAAAAAAACCTTTACCCAAAAACTGAAAACTGATCCTGAACCCTAAAAAAAACCCTTTACCCATGAACTGAAAACTGACCCTGAACCCTAAAAATACCCCTTTACCCAAAAACTGAAAACTGACCCTGAACCCTAAAAAAACCCTTTACCCATGAACTGAAAACTGACCCTGAACCCTAAAACTACCCCTTTACCCAAAAACTGAAAACTGACCCTGAACCCTAAAAAAAACCCTTTACCCATGAACTGAAAACTGACCCTGAACACTAAAAATTCCCCTTTACCCAAAAACTGAAAACTGACCCTGAACTCTAAAAATACCCCTTTACCCAAAAACTGAAAACTGACCCTGAACACTAAAAAAAACCCTTTACCCAAAAACCCAAAACTGACCCTGAACACTAAATATACCACTTTACCCAAAAACCCAAAACTGACCCTGAACACTTAAAATACCACTTTACCCAAAAACCCAAAACTGACCCTGAACCCTAAAAATACTCCTTTACCCAAACTTAATTAATATTATTTAATTAGCAATTAATTATTAATGAACAATAACAATAAAGTAAATATATTAGCACATTAGCTGCAATTAATATAATGTAATAATTAATATCATTTTTCCCCAATTAATTAATTAACAGTAACTAAAAATTATATATATAAATAAATTACTCTAATTAATGTAATTAAATAATTAATATTATTTAATTACCAATTAATTACTAATTTAAAATATGTACAAATTTATATTAATTAATTAACGAATTAATATTAATTAGTTGCCAATTAATTAATTATAACTATTTAAAAACATATATTAATTAATTAATTATTATTAAATTACTCCCCACCCTATTCCCCTATAAACCCACATCCCGCTACAGAAAATATATATCAATTAATCAATTAATTTTTTCCCAATTAATGATTATTAATTAGCAAATAATTATAATTAATTAATTAATCCTACTAATTATTAATAAATTTACCATAATTAAATTACTTCCCACTCTATTCCCCTATAAACCCACAACCCGCTACAGAACATATATATCAATTAATAAATTAATTAAAATTATTTTCCTATTATTTTCACATAATTACCAATTAATTATAATTTATTAATAAATCCTACTAATTACTATTCAATTTAGCATAATAAAATTACTTCCCACCCTATTCCCCTATAAACCCACAACCCGCTCCGGTACAAAAACATAAAATTTACTTTTAAATGTATTTATTATTATATAAAATTTATACACATACAATAGTAATTATTTTAAATACTTAAATTAAACATATAACACATACATCATAAAAAACTATACAATAATACAAATATCGATATTAGTGTCATCGAAATTAGTAACATCGATATATATGCTATCGATATTACTAACTTCGATATTACTTACATCGATATTAAGTATTTCGATATTACTTACCTTGGGTCGATATTCTGTCCTACGATATTCTTGCCTTCGATATTATGCACCTTCGATATTTCAGACTCGATATTATGGTAGGTCGATATTTCCTACTCGATATTTTGACTGTGTACCGTAAGAATCCATGTAACGCATACGTCTGTAGGGTCTTTAACAGAGTGGAATAACAATCCATCCTTAGATGCTCATTGGTTTTAACATCTGATTTTCACAATAACTATGTCAAGGCTACTGCATTTTGTCAGAAATTTTCATAGCACAAAGATTAGACATATGGTGTCCAAAATTCCTTTTCCAATGACCCAATCTATCTATGATTTAAAGCATTTTTTCCTCTGGGTGTTGTCCACCTATTTGCTTACCAAGGTACTGCTCCTCTCTTGTGGTGGTGCCATTATGCCTCCAAGTATGATGCTACCCTCCTCTCTCCTAAGTGTACTGACTGGCTCCTAATCACCCAGTATGTTACCCACACTTTCACTTAGAGTATACCCCTCTCAGTGTGTGGTTTTTAGGCTTCACCTGCACATCGCTTGAGTTGTGCTTAAGAAATCTATTGTTTTTAATATAAACTTAAAAGGGACATACATCCCGACTCGTCTCTTTACTGGTTTCTGATTGGTTCCTGTGCGTGCCCCTTACCTTTTCTCCATTTCTATTGGCTGTAGCATATTTTCCTGCATTTACCAATGCTTGTTCCTCATCTGCTTCTCTTATCAGTTTCCCACCACCGAAATACTGTGAACATCTTCTTTGGTGGAACTATATTTTCATAAAGTTTTGCCTTTTGCTCTTGCAGCATATTTATATAACAATTTATCACCCGGAGAGTTTAAGTAATTTGAATAGAATCACAGGATGTTGTGTGGCTCTGCCGAGATGCGAACCAGGATCCCCAGCTCTTGAGTCAGCAGCTCTGGCCACTGCACCCCATCCTCTCCACTCCTTTATTACGTGTAAGGGAGCTCTTTCCTTCTCCCGGACAATGATCGAATAAAACAGCTCTTTATTCACTACATAGTTGAAACCGATGCATCTCCAATGCCTGTTAATCTCTCTATCACTGTTGCTCACTGAATCTAGGTGTTTTCTCCTTTGTGGTGCTTCTCTCTTGCTTTCAGAAAGTGCTTTACTGTCACACTCATGGTGCGACTCTCTTTTAGGATGTTGCCCACTCTGTGGCTGCTGCCTCTACCTCCTCATTAGGGTGGCATTCTTTCGTTTCCAGGTACTGTCCTGTTATTCCGTGTGAGCTGCTATCTCTCTGAATAGAGGAGGTGATCTCTCCTCTAGATTCCCCACTGTCCCTCAAGAAAACACACTCCTCTTGGGGTGCTGCTCTTACTGTGAGCTCTTACTTCTACTACTTATTTTAAGGGAACCTGTTTGGAACAGCTTTAAATTTATGATCCAATTTCAGCGTGTTGATGTCCTACATGGCCCGGTCGCTGACACTGCACTGGCACACTGGGTCAAATTCTAAACCTGTTTCCATTGATATTCAGGGATAGTGATGTGTGTTTTCAATACTGTACTTTGGCGGCAGCAAACTAATAATATTGCAAATAATATTTGCGCCCCAATGCCATTTCTCATTTGTGAGATCCTGTTTTGATCTAATAGGAACTTTTTTTTATGGATGTTGCATTTTTTAAAACATTTTTATGGTTGGTGAAAAACATAGGCACATCATTTATCTGCAAAATGTCTGTAAAAACACCCACATATATCAATAAATAAAATAAAATGTTATTTCAAACAGCCTATGTTTAAGAATCATTCAAGGTCTTTGGAGCATGACTGAGTGGTGAACTGAGCCTGATCTATTATGCCCCCGCCCCAAAAGGCTGGGGTCCTGGGCCTGTAGTGTCGTTCCTATATTCCCAATAGGCTCTGCGCATTGGAAAAATATATCCTATAGATTAGATGTAGGACTGAGGTCGACTAGGTCTCTATCGAATATACTAAACTTAATAGTGAGCGCCAGCTAGCTCAGAGGTTACTAGAAACGTTCTCGAATTCACAAGAAGGGATACATTTCTGACAACCGCATTAACATGACAACTTTGTTTCCCAAGAATAGGAAACATATCTCTCAGAGTCATAGAAACAATAGATAAGTATTTCACTCAGTCAATCGTGCATGCTTCGTTTCAACAGAGTTGTAGAGAAATAGTGATGGGTGTTTTCAATAAAAAGGTTTATTGAACAGTCTTCTTTCTCATACAGGAGACGTGAACTGCTACAATCGTTAAGCAGACTGCAAAGTATAATGTGTACAGCGAGAATAGTATTATAAAATAATACTGTAAAAGCATTGTATGGTTTCTAAGCCGTATAAAAATACATACATAAATAACATTGACTAAAAATACTTAACTGGTGCTTCTAAATACGCCTACCCCAATGTACCTAACCTAAGTCTAGTACCCGGGGAGACGTAAGTATTGTGCACCATAGGTTTAGTTGTTTTTGCCAAGAATCTACCCAAGGTTTGTCTAGGTTCTAATCAGCTCAATACCTTAGTTTAGAATGAAGGAGGTCTGGTATCTCTGTCTCGGCACTCGATTTCCCAACAGCCTGCAAGGGGAGCTTGGAAACACTGGAGCTGGATTCTCAGTGAGAGAAGGGCAGCCCTTTGATCAGTGCGTCAGCTGGAGAGTTGGCTTCCTTCGGCACTTGCTGTAGCGAGCTGTCGGGCAAGTAGATAGTCGAACTGCTCCGAACTATCGTATCTTGCTATGGCAAGTGAAGGTATATCCATGCCATAGTTTGACGTAAAGTCGGGCATATGAACGTCAGGAAAAAAACCCTAGGGAATAGTTGTTCTTTGCAAAGTACGTGAGTTCTTGGAAAAATCAATATTCAAGGAAGGGGAATTTCACTAACTGCTTAAGCCGATTTTCCAAGAAATCATTGACGTTTGATACGGGTGGAAGTAGATTTTTGGGTAGCATGGGCTATGCCTAAATAAGGGTTTGATTTCTATGCCTATATAAGGGCAATGTGAATTCTACCTATATAAGGGCAAGAATCACAAAAATTCACTCTGAGCTTAAAATGCCACACAACAGGCCAGAGTCCACTTTGCCCATGCCTTTAAACTTCTCTGAGTTGTTATTCATGGTATGATTCTCAGGGTGCAGTTGTCCTCTCTCTTTTGTGCTATTTGTTTCTACAGGTTACCTCAATTTTGCTGAGAGTCCTGTGCCCTCTGCTACCTTGCAGATTACTATCCTTTCCATCTGCACCTATTAAGATTCTGTTCCTTCAAATGCACTCAGCTGACTGTCTCATACACTAAGGTTGCTCTGCCATTCTACCGCCATTCTACCGATACCTTAGGTATGCTATTCACACCATCCTTGTTTGTCCAACAATTACACTATTTCACAATTTTACTTTCATGGAGTGGGCTTCTTGTCACAAAACTGTAATTGTTCTGCCCATGCGTCTAACAAATAGGACCTATTTGTAGTTATTCTGAGCCATTCCTAATCGCAATTAGCCTTTTGTTTGTGAAAAACAAGTATGTTATTTACAAATATCTACCATGTCCATTTTATGTTCTATGTGTGATTCAGTTCATTTTAAGTGTTATTTTTGACCTTGTAATTCTCCACCTCTTAGCAGTGTCTACCCTTTTTCAATCCACTGGCTCTGTTTTTCCACCCATCTCTGGACTATGTATCTCCTTGCTTTTACTGCTCAACTCACTATCCATCTTTGGGATTGTCTCTTTGCCTATCACTTGACTCACCACCAATCCTTTGATCCATTTATCCATTCACTGTGTCAACCATTTATCCCCATGTCCTTGCCACTCCACCTTGTCTTTGGCCCTCACTTTCTATTTTTGGCCTGTCTCTTTATCCATACCTTGATCTTGTCTTCAGAAATATCCCTTCATCTTGGTCTCAACACTGGTGCATCTGTTATCCTCAGTTTCTGCACAAATCTGTGCCTCTTCACAAGTCAGGATACACACCTCTCCCATCTTCCTTCAGCCCATACTTTGGCTGTTATTTTCACCCATATATTTAGCATATGCATTCACCCATTCCTTAACCCTGTTTTTTCCACTGGTTATTGATCCCTCCAAGCAGCTCCTGCCCCTCTGTCTAGGTGTATCCAGTCCAACTTCCCTCACTGGTACCCTCCATTGTCTCCACCCAACTCA
Source organism: Lissotriton vulgaris (assembly GCF_964263255.1). Lineage (NCBI taxonomy): Eukaryota > Metazoa > Chordata > Amphibia > Caudata > Salamandridae > Lissotriton > Lissotriton vulgaris. The sequence goes on along the minus strand of NC_141685.1, from coordinate 1,469,562,499 downwards.
TGCCCCTCCACCCATTCTGTAGCGTGTGGTTGTTGTTAGTGATGACGCGCGTGTGCTCATGCGCGTCACTCACAACAACAAATATCGTGTTGTGATTTGAATGTGTATTGTCGCGTGCATGCGTGCTGGCTGGTATGTTGTTTCTTGAATGTTGATGTATGCATGCGAGTCTGTGTCGCGTGTGAGAGTCGCGTGTTGTGTGTTGATGTTTGAATGGAGATGCGCTGTGTATGTAGAGTCGCCGGGCAGTTGACTGGTATTCAAGAACCTACCCTGAACCTGTAAGCTTCGTGAATAAACGCTCTTCTTCTTCTTTCAACTCCGCTTGCCTCCTGAGAGTCATTTCATCTTTTATTACACTGGCGACGAACGGGAACACGTACTTACGCGTGCAACAAATATATTTTTCAAGGATTTCATTTTTTTTTCACATTAAACCGTTTTCATTGGCTGCAACTCTTGGGAGATTTTTGCACCTGCATTTCTCATTGGATGGTTTTCAGCGCTTCTGATTGGATTACAAGATATGGATTACTAAGAGCTCGTTTCATTGGTTATGACCCGGATTCTTTCAAAAAAAAAAAGGGGAAAAACGAATACTTTATTATTCACCTCATTGTGGATCAGTAACAACTGGATTTTACAAGGAGAGAGGCATTTACAAAGTGATATTGACAGTAAGTGACATCTGTGACTCGCACACACTGTTGTGAGTTACAAGTTATTATAAATAATTACTCTTTTGAACTTTTAAATTCCTTGTTTAAATAACCATGACTGGAATTCAACCTCCTCCCTTATTTTTAGCTAGCAAGGGTGATCCTCCTATTGAATGGGACATTTGGGAACCTATGTTTTTAGCGTATGTTGAAGTTTTAGAGGAAGGTGAGTGTGAAGCAGAAAGGAAACTAGCTTTATTGAAGCATTGTCTTGGCGGAATAGCTCTCAAGGAATTCAAAAGTCTTCCTCCATTAAGTGACACCTCTAATTTAGATGTATACCAAATTGCTACCAGACAATTAGCCATTAGGTATGGAAAAAAAAATAATATGGTTATGGAAAGATTTAAATTTTACTCAAGGAAACAACAAGCAGATGAATCTATAGACAATTATGTATCTGCATTGAGAGCATTGGCAGTAACTTGTGATTTTGAACACATTAACTATGACCAGGTTTTAAGAGATCAAATTCTCATGTGCACAAACAACAAGAAAATACAACAAAGGCTATGGACAACTTCAGACATGACTTTAAATGCAGCAATTGAAATTGCGAAATCAATAGAGCACTCAGAAAAATTTGTTGATGAGATACGTTCACAGAATAGTAGTAAATCTGATGTTTCAATTGTAAACAAGGAGAGTGAGAGATTTAAAGATTCAGGGAAATATGGGAAATACACTAATACAAGGAATGATAACCAGTATAAAAATGAATACAGGAATAGATGGCAAAAACCTGATCAGAGAATGAATACATGGCAAAGACCTGATCAGAGAATGAATATGTGGCAAAAACCAGATACAAGAACTTATAACATGTACTGTTTCAGATGTGGAAGTAATCTCCATTTAGGAAATTCAAGATTGTGCCCAGCTTTAGATAAAGTGTGTTCAAGATGTGAAAAAAAGGGGCATTTTTCAAAAGTTTGCAGATCAGCACCAAGGAAAGTTAGTTTAGTGCAAGAACAGGAACAAGAGAATTCAAGTGATTGCGAATTCGATGTGAATACCATAATGTGTATAACTAAAGAACAAAAAGTAAAGAAATTTCCTTCATGTTTAATCACCATTAATGGAATCACTACCAAAGTTTTTGTTGACTCTTGCTCATGGTACACAGTTTTACCTAATATCTTGTTCCAATCTAATTGGCCTGATATCAAACTATTGCCACCGGATGTCACACCAAGTGGATATACAGGACATAAATTGCAACTCATTGGATATTTTGTCGCTGAACTGAAATTTAAAAACTACTCTGCACATGGGAAGGTGTATATAACAGAATCTGGTGATTCATTATTGAGTTGGCCACATGCTGATCAGCTAGGTATGAAACTTGATCCTAGTTCTGATCCACCTGTTTATGCAATTGACTCTGGATTAAGTGAACCTGTACATAGTGAAACTGGAGAAGACTTGATCCTAAAAATTAAAAAAGCATTTCCCAATTTATTTTGTGATGTTCTAGGTAAATATAAGGGGTTTGAACATCGAATAAAAGTACATGCAAATGCTATACCTGTCCGCCACAAAGTGAGGAATGTACCTCTTTCTTACAGAGGAAAGTTGAAAGAAATTCTCGATGACATGTGCAAAAAGAACATCATAGAACCCATTGAATCGTCTCCATGGGTTTCTCCCATTGTAATTTCGATCAAATCTGGGGGAGATCTTCGTGTATGTATAGATTTACGCAGTTTAAATAATGCAATTTGTGTAGACTCACATCCTTTGCCCAACCTACACGAAATGGTATCTACACTTAACAATGCAAAATATTTTTCGTGCTTAGATCTAGCAAGCGCGTATCATCAAGTTGTCTTACATGAAGACTCAAAGGACTTAACTGCTTTTATAACTCCTGAAGGATTATATAGATTTTGCAGGATGCCTTTTGGATTAGCAAGTGCAGCTGCAGTTTTTCAGAGGCTAATGAAAGAGACACTGGAAGGTTTAACTGGGGCGATCGCATTCCAAGATGACATTTTAGTTTTTGGGAAGGACATAATTGAACATGACAACCATCTATTTGAAGTATTAAATGCCTTGGCCAAGAAGGGGCTAACATTACGTGCATCCAAATGTAAATTTAGGAGAAATGAAGTAGAATATCTTGGACATCGTATTAGTGCTAATGGCATCAGACCTAAAAACTCACATTTGGAAAACATCAGCAAAGCCCCTATTCCTCAGAACAAGGAACAGTTAGTTGCATTCTTAGGCCTTGTTGAATTCTATTCAAAATTTATCCAGAACTATGCGAGCGTAATTGAACCTTTCAGGATGCTTTTAAAGAAAAATGCAAAATTCGAGTGGACAGAAACTATGACGGGAACTTTCAATGCTGTGAAGTCAATGATCACCAAAGCACCTTGTCTTAAACCATTTGTAATTGGCAAGAAATGTATAGTGACAGTTGATGCAAGTAATTGTGGGTTGGGTGCTGTGTTGATTCAAGAGGAATGGGGTAAAGAATGGATTGTTTCATATGCCTCAAGAACATTGAGAGAGACTGAACGTCATTATTCGGTGATTGAAAGAGAACTTCTGGCATGTGTTTGGGGTGCTGAACATTTCAGACCTTTCTTATGGGGAACAAAATTCACTATAAAAACTGATCACAAACCTTTAGTACATATATTGTCACCGGGTGGAGGACGCACCCTTTCTTCAAGGTTGGCCAGATTGTCATCAAGGTTGCAAAATTTCCAATATTCCTTAGAATATATTCCTGGGAAATCGAATGTTCATGCAGATTGCATGTCAAGGCTTCCATTACCATGCAGTGATACTGATGTGATTGATAAAGATGAATGTGAAGTAGCATGTGTTTACAATGACATTAATTTAGTGTTTGGTGAAAGTTCAATAGTTGAAGAGGAAACATGGAATGAAGAAATGAACAAAGATTCAGAACTCACAAAAGTGAAGGAATATGTGTTGAATGGTTGGCCTGAAGGGAAAAATTTTACAGGTGGTTTAATGAGCTATCACATGATCAAGGATGAATTAGCCATAGAAAATGGTATACTGTTGAGGAACGATAAATTTATTCCACCTTTTGGTCTCAGGAAAAGGTTTTTGGATTTAGCTCATGTTGGGCACTTTGGGATATCAGTTACTAGAAGACGGTTGAAAAATAATTTCTGGTGGCCGGGTATAGATTATTTTGTTGAACAACAAGTGAAATTGTGTGATTTGTGTACTAACAGTGACAAAACGGCCAAAGCTTTGCCCAGCATACCACAACCTGTCAGTTTACCGACATCACCATGGAATAAGATTGGGATTGACATAATTGGCCCATTCAGTGTTTTACCACAACAACATTCATATGGCATAGTACTCATAGATTACTTTTCTAAATGGCCAGAGATAAAAACAGTCAAAGAAGTGACTAGTGATACTATAATACAGTTTATGGATGAAATTTTCTGCAGGGAAGGCATTCCCCAAGAAGTTGTGACGGATAATGGTCCACAATTTGTTAGTAGAGAAATGGAGAGGTATTTTAGTAGATGTGGCATTTTCCACAGAAGGATAGCAGTATTCCATCCTGAGGCCAATGGTCAAATAGAAAGATTCAATAGAGTTATCAAGGAAGCCATCCAACTAGCTGTCAAAGGTGGTTTGTGCTGGAACAAGGCTTTACAGTCCATGTTACTATCTTATAGAACTACCCCCAATGCTATTACCTTGCTGTCTCCTTTTGAAATGTTAAGAGGGCGTAAACCTAGCACTAATTTAGTTCCTTGGTGGTTAAAGAATAAGGATAGTAACCGTATTGATTTTGCTGAGGTGGATTTTGAGGAGATTCGCAGGAAAGTTAATGTTTATAAGGAGAAGATGAAGGAAGAATTATCAAGGGAGAGAACACGGAGTTGTGTACCTGTACATGTTGGTGATTTAGTGAGGTTGAAGAAAGGCAGTTATGTGCATAAAGGGTTGGCAAAGTGGTCTGATCCTGTTAAAGTTGTTGAAGTGTTCAGGAACGCTGTGAGAGTAACTGATGGTAGCGTATGGCATTTCAGCAGAGTCTCAAGATATAATAGTAGAAAGGAGTTTCACGGAAATGTTTCATCAAATACAGTTTTGGATGAGGATGATTCATTCAATGAATATTTGGATATTGATGTTAATAACTCAAAGTCATCTGAGTCTTCTACCGCTACTACTGACAGTGAATTACCTACTGTTACCACTGAAAGTGATTCACAAGAATTATTGAGGAGTTCAAGATGTCGGAGAATTCCTTCAAAATTCAATGATTTTGTTTTGTCTTAAAAAAAAAAAAAAAAAGGGAGGGAGGTGTGTAGCGTGTGGTTGTTGTTAGTGATGACGCGCGTGTGCTCATGCGCGTCACTCACAACAACAAATATCGTGTTGTGATTTGAATGTGTATTGTCGCGTGCATGCGTGCTGGCTGGTATGTTGTTTCTTGAATGTTGATGTATGCATGCGAGTCTGTGTCGCGTGTGAGAGTCGCGTGTTGTGTGTTGATGTTTGAATGGAGATGCGCTGTGTATGTAGAGTCGCCGGGCAGTTGACTGGTATTCAAGAACCTACCCTGAACCTGTAAGCTTCGTGAATAAACGCTCTTCTTCTTCTTTCAACTCCGCTTGCCTCCTGAGAGTCATTTCATCTTTTATTACACATTCCCTTCCATTACCCTATCCTTGCCTCCAAACATTCCATGTCCCTGGGCCACACCATTCCTCAGTCTTCTGTCTGTCCCTTTTCTCTCCACCCATCCCTAGGCCTTGTATTTCGAGACAGTTCACCTTTTCAATTACAGACAGAGGTGAATTGATGGCCAAGTTTAAGACACTTGCACAGTAATGTCTGATATCCTATAACAAGATGCCACGTGATTTAAAGCCCCTGCAGGAAAGCAGGCTTAACTCCTAAAATAGCACTGTTAGGTAATGTGCTAGCTGTGGTGATCAATATTAGCCTGCAGGTTATGTTTACATCCTGTCATGGCTGGCCTGGATAAGTATTTCATCTTTCTGAGGTGGATGAAGGGAGTCAGAACTATGAGGATAGCAAGCTCATCTGCTCCGCACTTGCTCGAGCCACCAGCTCTCTCTCTTCTACCTCACAGTGCAATGTTCTCCACCTAACCCTCTGAGGGCCTCCAGGCACTTTTGGTCTCCTAAATGCACTCACTTCCTCTCCATTCCCTACTCCCACTCCTCACCCCCTCATTCAGTTTCTCTGCCCCAACAGATCAAATGTTGGGTTTGTGCTGCCATTTAGATAATGTTAATCTATATTATAGACAGAGCCTCCTCCTTCTTGAAAGAAGTAGTGTTGCAGGTCAGATTTCCAGCTCCTCCCATCAGGTCACTGATCACAGGTTGCTCAGTTGGTTAGTGGTCTCTTGGTAATCACCTGAAATAGATGTGCCCATTTTCTTTAATATTCGTACTGGGCCCACTGACCATTTAAATGGTGCCTGATACTCTGGATGTGTACCGAAGACCATGAATGCTGGGCTCCAGCAACAGCAGGAATTCTGGGAATAGAAACTGGCTCCCAAAATCCTTCAACCTGGCCATCCCTTGTTGACTTCCTATTGGACACACCATCTTACAACTTTTTGCACTTGTTGCACAGCAATCAAATTGGGATCAAATGTGTGCCCTCAAGGAGGAGTTGCAGACTGTTTCCTGCCCGGGTTGAAAAATGCGATGTGGGGCAGAATCTCTTTTAGCTTGATGGGCATTCTGCCTGCTGTCCTCCATGTAAAAAACTTCATAGAGTGCAAAGAATGTCTGATATTCAGAAGCCTGTGCCTTATTCTAACTTGCAGTGCATATCTGTGGACAGGAGGAGGCTTCTGCACATTGACTTTCCTCGTTTGCCTCAGTGCCTATGGCCTGCAGTGGTGCTCTGTGGGTGACCGAGCCATGATCTGATTTTACCACCCATTCAATAGAGACCCTTCACGTGCCATTGACATTCGATGCCACTATGACTCTAGCAAGCCACCAGAAAACCTACCTGGCCTAAGTAAAAGACAAAGAAACTGCTTGAGCATGGAGTGCTGTGGTGCAATGCAGTTACCACTCTGTAGGACATGTTGCTATAGAGTAGGTCTGAAGGAGAAAAGCACATGGGCCTTGCCTGAGCTAAAATGAAGAGAGAATCCGCGAGTTCAGGGATGGGTTGAGGGAGTGAAAGGTGTTTTTGTGCCAGGGCAGCTTCCATCAAACTTTTGTGAAAGTGGGAAGGCAGAAAAGTAACGTGGAGAGCTAATACACATTTCTGGCTTGCTCTAAGAGTCATAACTCTTACTGAGTCAACTTTTGTTGGCTTTTAATTCATGCAATGTATGTATGAATATGATACAGACTGGTATTTATTAGAAGTGATAGTTTCTAACATGAACTTGAAACATTCATGCCCCCCACCACCAGCACTACCCTGATGATGCCATACTTTACACATTGCCACTAAGTTAAGCCCAACTGCTATTTATGTCATGCTACCCAGGGGTAAGCACAGGTTAATTTACTGAGTTTTTGTAGATCACCCTGATTTGGACAGAACTCACACCCCAGTCAACCAGCAAACCATTTTCTCACAAAAACAAATTCTAATAAGGAATAAGAGAAAGGTAGTAGCACGCACGCGCGCTATTCTGCTGATTTGTCATTCTCAGCGCTGCTGTAATTTTTAAAATACCGCTTTTGTATTTTTGTTCTTATAAATTGCATTTACCCTGTTTTTAAAACGATCTCTGTGTGCCCTCTCACTTGCACCTTAAATTGGGCCCCCCACCGCGCTTTTCACGGATCTATTCCATTTTCTTCTCAGCCTTCGTGTTTGGCGCCGGGCGCCATCTTGGGGGTGGTGTGGAGCGAGTGTGCCACTTGTCTGAGCGCTCTAGCGCTCATTTGCAACACAGGTGAGCCCTACTTAAGGCGAGCTAGGCAGTAGCTCGGCCTGGAGAAAGGTAGTAGCACGCACGCGCGCTATTCTGCTGATTTGTCATTCTCAGCGCTGCTGTAATTTTTAAAATACCGCTTTTGTATTTTTGTTCTTATAAATTGCATTTACCCTGTTTTTAAAACGATCTCTGTGTGCCCTCTCACTTGCACCTTAAATTGGGCCCCCCACCGCGCTTTTCGCGGATCTATTCCATTTTCTTCTCAGCCTTCGTGTTTGGCGCCGGGCGCCATCTTGGGGGTGGTGTGGAGCGAGTGTGCCACTTGTCTGAGCGCTCTAGAGCTCATTTGCAACACAGGTGAGCCCTACTTAAGGCGAGCTAGGCAGTAGCTCGGCCTGGAGAAAGGTAGTAGCACGCACGCGCGCTATTCTGCTGATTTGTCATTCTCAGCGCTGCTGTAATTTTTAAAATACCGCTTTTGTATTTTTGTTCTTATAAATTGCATTTACCCTGTTTTTAAAACGATCTCTGTGTGCCCTCTCACTTGCACCTTAAATTGGGCCCCCCACCGCGCTTTTCGCGGATCTATTCCATTTTCTTCTCAGCCTTCGTGTTTGGCGCCGGGCGCCATCTTGGGGGTGGTGTGGAGCGAGTGTGCCACTTGTCTGAGCGCTCTAGCGCTCATTAGCAACACAGGTGAGCCCTACTTAATGCTCGCCTCCTGCGCGCAGCGGTGACGCGCAGCGGGAGCGCCGGACTCTCGCCGGAGTCAAGCCAGAGTCCTGCCCGTCTGCGCCCGTCAGCGTCCCGGAGGCGGGCGGAACGGCGGGTGGGACTCTACCATCAGGGATGTGTCCCCCTGGGACCCCCGTCTTGTGCTATTCCCCTAGCGAACTTCGCTCTTTCTATCCTCATGGCTCTGGCTGTCGCACTGTTTTCCCTGGTCGTCATCTTGGGAAATCCCGTTGCCCGGGTTGTGGCTGGCGCCCGACCCGCTCGCTCTCTTCACGGCCGAGCAATAACACCTCAAGTATGGGCTTCGGTTGCATGCTATTGAACACCAGGTCAGCATGCAAACATGCGCAGGACATCTATGAGCTTCTCGATATAGAGAAACCATCATGCCTCATGCTTACTGAGACATGGTGGGGTGACTCTTCTAACCCTGAGGTTGCTTTGGCAATCCCGCCTGATTACAACATCTTCAGAAAGGATAGAGCCAAGGGAAGGGGAGGTGGAGTGGCGCTAGTGGTCCGGAAAGGAACCCCCTGTGCGATCCTGCCAGCTATTGACATCCGAGGCTCGGAGACCCTAGCCTTTTCTATCACTCTATCGCCCCACCAATCCTTCAAGGGACTGCTCGTATATAGGCCACCTGGTGCACCTGGCACCTTCTTTGAAGATCTGGATTTGGTGCTGGTGGAGTTGGCCCTGAAAGCTGAACACTTTATCGTGGCAGGCGATTTTAACTTTTGGATGGATGATTTATCCGACCCGGTTGCCACCAAACTCTCTGAGGCGCTGACCCCGCTGGGGCTTATCCCTTACTTTCAGGAGCCTACGCACGAGAAGGGGCATACCCTTGACCAGGTTTTCTCGTCTGTCCCTCTCGAGGGTATAGAGATTACTCCTGTCCTTTGGTCAGACCACTTTCTTGCCAAATTTGTGATCAAGGGCATAGTTAAATCAGTGCCTATCCCGGCTCATCAACAGGGTCGTGTCCATAGGGCATTCCATCGAGTAACCCCAGAGATGCTGGCTCAGGCAGCTGTGGCCCACCCCTGCCTCCTTTCAGGTGATCTAGACAGGGATTTGCAGACCATGCAGGACTGGTTTTTGGACAGGCTAAACGATCTTGCCCCGGAAGTAACATCTCGCCCGACACCGAAACGGGTCTCTGCGCCTTGGTTTACCACTGCACTGTCGGCTACGCGGCAGCAGTGCAAGGTAGCCGAAAGAGCCTGGCGGGCACAATATGACACTGTTGCCAAGTCGACCTACAAAACGGTGGTTAAGGCTTATCACCGGGACATCCGCCTGGAAAAAAAAGCTTATCTAGCCAGGAGAATTGATGCTGCTTCCAACTCCTGCAAGGAGATTTTCTCCATTGTGAGAGAATTCACCTCCCCTTGGTCTAACACCTCGGACCAAAAACCATCTGGTACCTGGGCTACGGACCTTGCTGACTTTTTCACGAGCAAGATCCAACGCATTCAGGAGTCATTCCTGGTACCAGTGTCTGCGGGCCAGACCGAACTTGACATCACCACACTGCCACAGGCCGGGCCAGGGGCGACGTTGAGTGTGTTTCCTCCAATCTCTGCTCCGGACTCCCTGGCTCTAATGGGCAATTTAAAATCGGGTTCTCCCTTTGACCCATGCCCTGCTAAATTTCTAGCGAAAGTCGCGGAGGTGATCAACCCGCTGGCTAACCCGCTTTTAAATCTTTCGCTGAGGCTTGGTGTGGTCCCGCAAACCTGGAAGCAGGCGATGGTGATTCCCTTGCTCAAAAAACCTGGCCTAGATCCGAAGGCCCCGGTTAATTATAGGCCCATCTCTCTGCTGCCGGCCCTCACGAAGATTCTGGAAAAGCACGTGCAAGGCGTGCTTTCCAATTTTCTTGAATCTAATGAGATCCTGCACGCCACCCAATCGGGCTTTCGTCCCCATCTCAGCACTGAGACAGCGCTCCTGGAGGTTTCGGAATCCATTAAAGGGGTTCTGGACTCTGGGGGCAAAGTCATGCTGGTGATGTTAGACCTGTCGGCGGCGTTCGACACCGTTCCCCATGATGGTCTTCTCGCTAGACTTTTCGAGATAGGCCTACGGGGGACGGTGTTCGACTGGTTTTCCTCCTTCCTAGCCGGCCGCCGGCAATCGATCTGGGCCCCGCCTGATTCCGCCGTGATGCCGCCTCTGGGAGTTGGGGTCCCTCAGGGCTCTATTTTGAGCCCGACCCTCTTTAACATCATTATGACCCCGTTGGCGGCGTTGGTGGAGTCGCATGGTGCCCAGATCGTTTCCTACGCGGATGACACCCAGCTCCTCTTCTCTTGTAAGAGAGGAGGTGACTTTGATGGGGAGAGTATTCGGGATTGCCTTGGGGCTGTTTTTCGTTGGTTCCATCTAAACAGCCTTAAGTGCAATTCTGACAAGTCCGAAGTACTTTTCTTTGGGTGTGACACAGAGCCAGATTGGCAGACTTGGTGGCCACTGGATATGTTCCCTCCGTCTTGCTCCTCTCAGGTTGCTAAGAATCTGGGGGTGAAGATGGATAACAGGCTTACCTTGAAATCCCAGATCCTGGGGGTGTCGGGCATCTGCTTTGGCATCCTTAGGATGCTGCGGAGGTTCCTTCCTCTGTTATCCGTGGAACATAGGACGCTGACAGTCCAGGCTCTGATTGGGTCCAGGTTGGACTATTCCAACGTTCTTTACCTGGGCCTTCCAGAGTACTTGCTGCAGCGGCTTCAAGTGGTGCAGAACGCCGCTGCCATGGCAATCTTCGGCCTTAGTAGGCGCTCCAGTGCCTCGGGCCTGTTGGCAACTTTACATTGGCTTCCCATCCGCAAGAGGATCGCCTTTAAGGCGCTGACCTTGGCCTTTAAAGCTCTTCACAAGGGGGGAGCTAAGTACCTCCAAAAGAGACTGGTCTTTTATCATCCGACCAGGTCTCTGAGGTCGGAATCCCTGCACCTTGCGGTTGTCCCCCGGGTAAAGAAAGCACGCCTCGGAGGCCGCTCTTTTGGATTGCTGGCATCTCAGCTATGGAATTCTTTACCACTGGCCCTGCGAGGAGCCACTAGCCTGCTGGCTTTTAGGAAAGGCCTTAAAACTTGGCTGTTCACTCAGTAGCCGGTCTTTCGTGAATTTTTGGCTCTCACTTCTTTTACTCTTTTATCTGGTGTTATGTTAGTATGTCGCAGTTTTTTCTCTTTCTCCAATAAAGCGCCGGGACACTCTTTTTGAGTAGCCGTGCGCTATAGAAATGAATAATTAACATAACATAACATAACATAACACGTGGTGTTATAGCTGATGCAGCATTACATAGCCTATTAAAGCATACACAAGAGGTTTATATACAGGGCACATCCTGAACTGCTGTATTTCAATTTGCTCTCAAATGTGATAATGAAAGAAAAGGGGGAAATAGTGAAATAAAATAATTGCCTAGCATAACACAGTTTGGTCAAGCGGGATGCTGAAATTGATCCCAAATTTTCTCTTTCACAACGGGCAATTCAGCAACTAGATAGGAACCTCTTCTCTCTGCTATGTTACATTAAATGGTAAAGCTTTGTCTGTAAATTTTATTTGTGCAATTAAATACATGCATGCATTACCTCTTAAATCAAATTGAAGCAAGTTTATATTTAAAGCCACATGAAGGCTCGGCTTGTGTTGGTTCGATGATCCAATGGGGGTTAGAGCTGATCCACAGTGGGCCATCTGCATAGAACTCGGCTGGAGTCTTCAGAGGCTCATCCATCTGCAGCCTACAGGTTGCTAACGCATGTATGGTGGGCAGAGGTAGAACTGCAGGAGGAATGGCAGAGTGGCTTTGGTCAGATGGAGGATTCAGTGTTTTTACAGATCAAGAATTAGAAATTTTCCAAATGTCATTTTACTGTTGCTAGTGTACAGGATTTCAGTGGGAAGGTGTATAGACAGGTCTATTTGATTCTGTGGTCTGTCAGAGTGGACAGCATAGTTTGGTGCAAGCCTCTTAATTTAACAGAGTTTCTAATGTGGATATTTTAAATTTAAATGTAGCACCATATCCTCTTTTAATTTGAATACCGAACGCTTTAAAAGTTGAGCCTGCTCAAGGAACTGCATGGGAAATGCAGCTAGGGAAGAGAATGCTGGTGAACAATTGCTTTGCTATTTTCAGTTAACATCAGCTGAGTGGCAATATGTTAAACCAGAATCCATCTCCCCAGGTGACTGGACTGATCATTACAGCATCTTCTTCTCCATCAACAGTGAGGATACTCCAAAACGAAACCAGCCTACAAAAACAAAACAATGAAAAAAGAATATCCAGAATATCGATCCCAACGCCTTGGTGTCCCAATGCAATTCCGCCCTGACACCATCAGCAGACATGGCCAACGTCCATGACCTTATGGACTTCTACAACGCCACTATGCTTGAAATCCTGGATACCACAGCGCCCCTTCAAGAAAAAAATTTCTCCACCAAAATCTCCAAACCATGGGGAACATCCTTTACAACGCGGATGTTACACCGCAGTTCCCTTACGACGCAACTTTTACAACGCAAGTTGTAACAACGAATTGCGCTGGGGGGCGCTCCAGGATAGTAAATAGTTTAATTTTCTATCCAACTCCTTCCCTACTATCCACGGGGACTGGAGTTGGAATAGTAAATTAAACTATTCACTATCCAGCCCCCAACAACGCACGTCGTGGTAACGACTTGCGTTGTAAAACATGCGTCGTAAAGTACTGCGATGTAAAACATTGCGTTGTAACAACATACATCCCCAAACCATGGTTCAATGATAATCTTAACTCGGACTAGCGCAAATTAAGACTAGCTGAGCGAGCATGGAAATCAGCACCCTCCACTGATCATCTAAACCAATTTCGGGCACAGAGAAACACTAACAACAGACAAATCTTAAATGCTAAAGCAGACTTTTTCAAAACACAGCTGAACCAAGCCATTAACCGTCCTAAAAAACTATTCGAAATCTTAAAACAACAATCGCGTAACTCTACAAACGTAGTGGAGCTAAGCAACCCGGCTACCCCTAACTACGAGGAGCTAGCCAAATTCTTTCTTGAAAAGACTAGAACCATTGAAAATGACATTTAATCCAAGAAAAAAAAACAACTATCTACTGACCAAGAAAAAACTCTTTACTTACAGATGAAGGTCCTTTTCAGCCTGCCGACCGGAGTTCCAAAGTACAATGCCAAGTAGCAATCTTTCTCGCCCATCACTGAAAACGAAATCTATAGCATGCCTGGCTCTTAGAACAAAGCCAAAACCCTGCCTGGATGGGCTATCGCTGTGAATTTCCTCTTTGACATACCTGTAGTACAGTGTCATCTAAGTGTATCACAGAAGGTAGGAACAGAGCTCGTGGGTCTGCATAATCTGCGTAGCAGCTCTGGCGCTGAGGAATCCTGAAGGCGGAAGGTGGTGAAATAATACAGGATGAGGGTTAATCGGGCCCAATCATGGATCCTAATGTTTCGTTACTCCACTGGAGAGGATACATTGAAGAGAGGCATGAAAGTGCAGGAATTCACTTCAGCAAATTTCACGGAACTCTGCATAAAACATGTCAATCATTTTTTTACATCTATTGCTGACACTACAGCACCTTTTTTGATAAGGAATTCAAATCTTAATATTTTATGAGCTGCCAGTGTCTCAGATCCCGACAGATGCCAAACCACAACATTAATAACTTTCCTGGAAATCACAAATACCCCCTACTTAAAGAAACAGTGAGCAGCCTCGCATCTTTAAGCAGAGAACACACTGGGCTACCGTTTTAACAGCAAATTATTCATATTAAAACCCTAATATTCTAGTGATGCTGTTGGATCATTTTGCTGCAGTGTGACCCAAAACATGCACTGGAGGATTATAGGGCAACAATGTATATTTTAAGCCTCTTTCTACTTAAAAAGATGATGAAATGCATTGACATTTTGACTAATTTGTCTTATGAAGAATTAGAAAATAATTTTGAGAAAGTTTTGATAAACGAATCCATCGTACAGTGACAAAAATTCGAACAAGAACAATAAGCGAACAGTTTATGTGAGTGTTTACTGAAGATATACTTATAAAATAGAGGTATTAAATCGAATGGAGAATTTTTTTAATTTAATCATTCAAGAGAGGTCTTCCCATTTTGCTGCCATGTAGATAAAATGGGTGTTTGAAAGAGAAGGCCAATTTAAGCATCAGAATGGTGAATTTGGTTGTGTAGTTCGGCCTTTGATTTTCTAAATTAACAGCAATATTAGTACAACACAAGGAAAATATGAATTATAAAGTCACAATTGGCTTTGTATGTGCTCTCATTGTCTGCATGTCTGGCTTCTGTTTTTTTTCACCCTTCTTTGGGTTCTGGTTGATCCTCCTTCAGGTTTCCTTTGAGGGTTACAGTATTGCTTGCCCTGCTTCTGGGTTTTCTATGCATTCCTGTGATTTGGCTGCCTTCTGAACTGTTTTCTGTTTTTCAATTCCTTTATTTTTTATGTCATATGTCTTGGTGTGGTGCTGGTATTGACCATTGTTCTGATTCGGGTGCTTTGCTTCCTTTTTGGCAGAACATCAAACTTATCACCCTTATCTAGAGTTTGGTGAACAGGGTACTCCATCACAAATGTGACGGACATCCTGTCAGCCGAGTTACAAGTGGGTTATATTCTAGGGTACATGTAAAAATACCGATAGGATATCCGTCAGGTTTGTGTTGGAGTAACCCATTCGCTGAACTCTAAATCAGGCCCTCAATATGCAAGTAAAACAATAATTGTCTGCCTGGGACAGAACCGGTTAAATTCATACCAGATAATCTTCATTTGCAGACTTTGATATTCATAGCTTTAATCATGTTATCAAAGAAGAACTGTAACCACTGGTATTACAACTGGCAGCAATTGATGGTTCCAGCCTCCACTACCTACTGCATAGTATATTTACCATACAGCATCTGCCAGACATCACTGGGGAGGAGTAGTTTTGGCTGGCTATCCATTGTGCCTTCCAACCCACAATCAAGTTTATGCAAGATCCGGATTGTGGGTTGAGAGTGGATGGCAGGACTTTTAGTTGGCAGGGTTGGCAGGGTTGCTATCCTTTTCGGGCTTGTGGACTATGGAATAGGTGTATTCCTGCAGGTGGATTCTCTAGCTTTTTATGCATGGTCACAACTTGGCTTTAGAGTTTCCAAAGATTATTATGAGTTCCTGGTGGTCTGTTATTATGTCAAATGTTTCCCATTCATAAAGATATGATATTGTTCACAAGCCCATAAGCCTGCTAGGTTTTCTTTTTCAGATTGTGAGTAAGCTCTTTCTGTGACTGTGATACTCCAGCTGGTGTATAAGATGAGTTCTTGTGATGGGCTTTTATGACTCCTAGGCCCACAGCAAGCTCTGTATATAGTGTGGGGAAGAAGTATTACATGTTGGTGGCACTGCTCACTTCCTTTTGTAGTTTGGAATGCCTGTTTGCAGTCTTGCGGTTATTCAAATCAGTGGCCTTGCTTTGTGAGCTCTCTTCCCCCAATTGGTGCTCATGACAGAGCAGTTCCATCATGAGCGTCGGTTGGGCTGTGCTCATGAGAGAACTGTTCCGTCATGACCACACCCGTTTTTAAGAACGTTCAGCACAGCGCGAAAATTCGCGAAAATTCGCACAGCGCTGAATGTCCCATAGATGTTAATGTCTCTGGAGCTTTAACTTGCCATTCCTAAGAAATGTCTGTGCGATCACTACTGGCAATATAGGGCCATTACTTACTCAATGTCTGGATACATGTCCTTGTCAGAGACGATATGACCAAAAACTTAACTTAGTCTTTGTGAAACTTAAAATTGCAATTTAACATTAAGGTGGCTTTATACAGTGCTTAACACACTTTTGTGTCGGTTTCTGCCATGCTCTTCTCAGGACATTCCAAACCACAGAATATCATTGCTGTAATTGAGTATATTGGTGACAGGCCTGATTATGTTTTGAGTTGCCTCCTGGAAGATTTTAGCAGCCGAATATTTTCCAAAGTCTTATCTCTTATACCTGAATATTCTAAGACGGGTGGTAAACATGGTAATTTTCCTTGAGTCATTGTGTAGTTCTCCCTAGTGGTATCTTTTGATCAGGTCAAATTTGGAGAATATTATGGCTCCATTTAATAGGATGAACATTATACTCATTTGCAGACTTGGGTGACTCTCGCTCTCTTTGACCGTGTTTGGAAGTTATATATCAACACATAAGTGGACTTTTCCTTCAGTGTTTCTTTTCTGCACTATTTCAGTGGTGAGTGTAGTTGAGGCCTCAGACTGCAAATATGTCTATAAAGTATCCAGAGGTTGGTATTGCAGACTGAATACTGATGTTATAAAAGTAAATTTCTGCTCTGTCTGGCATTAATAATATGTATCCAGGGAAATATGATTTTCCCCAATAATTTGTACACACAGGTCCCTGGAACGTCTACATCTTGTATTATTCTTATCAGATCATTACAAGATATTCATAACCATCCACATACCTCAGGAAGTCACATATGACAGGCCAATGTTTTTGAAAGTGACACTGTTCAGATCTTGCTTTCCAAGTTAATGTCAACCAATGTTAAATCTATTTGTTACACTAATGTATGTACAACCTCATTTTTAAGAATAACTAAATAAATGGCTTCTAGGCTGCAAACCTTTTTATTGTGGCATGTACTTTACCAGTGTAGGTATTTAGAATCGCATACGTTTAAATTACATTGTGCATGAGTTATATGTGAGCAATTTATAATGGCGTTCCTTGTGCTGCACTGGTCTACCATCCCTTGATTTGGTGTATACACAAGCACGTTCATAGTACGAGCATTACATGCAGACCTCGGTCTGTACTCTTTCTCTACCGCATACGTAATCTCATTTGTGTTTAGCTTTCTATGGTTAATATAGTTCATATGCAGGTAGTCATTTCATATATGTTTACATTATTGTTCCAAATTTTTCTCACAAAGGCAATTTGTCAAGAAAAATGTTTATTTTTTGGGCAATTTGCATTATAATGTTTTGAATATTTATTCAAATTTTAATATTATTATGTTGCCGAATTGGAAAAATCATCTCCTCAGGAAAGGTTGAATAATGACATGGTTGCTGGCTTTGATCCCAACTTATCCTCAATGCATGATCAAATCTTTTCAAACCTCTTGGAAATAGTCAGAGCCAGGAGTCCAAGGGACATGGAGGGGTTCCTGGGCCCAACCATGATAGTTGAGGCCCTTTCCTTCTGATCTCCCAGGATCTGACATACAATGGATCCTGCACTACTGGGCCAACTATCCCTTCTGCACCTTCTGCACTTGACTCTCAGTAGTAGTTGTGGTTGAGCAGTCAAGGTTCCCGGGGGGTGGAGGGGGGTTTGAGATGCAGGTTAGTGAACATGACTCGAACAGTACAAACAATAAATCAATGGCAGCAAAATACTTGCTTTTCTAAGAAAAAGTATTTATTTCTAACTCTACAAATGAAAAGAGATTTAACATTCAAATGCAACAACACAATGTCCCTTGAGCTCAAACCCCTAGAAGTGGTCAGACATATCCCTGCCCTGCCCTTCTTCAAGTAATGGGTTAGGAGTGATTCACCACTCACTGGTGGCTTCATCAAAGAATGCAAGCTATTAGGCCTTACTCAAGAGCTCCCTCTGCCACTTCAGGATTTTATGCAAAATGAAAGGGGCAGCCTTATAACCCTTGGACCAGGGGTAAGACAATATTAAAATAAGACAATGACTTTAGGGGAAGTAATAGCCTCTACTTCCTTGGAAATTGTAACAAGACTATCAATTGTTTGACTGAGATTTGTTATCAAGATTTATACAAAAACATGTTTAGACACATTGTATCAAAAGGTGCTCCAAAAAATGACACATTGATGGTGAATAAGTGAAAAAAGTGTGCAAGTGCTATATATAAGTTCTCAGTTCTATAATCAGTTCTCTTGCATATTTGTCAAAGTTTTGACCTTAATAAGCCTTAATATGAGCAGGATCACCATCGGCACTAAAATCAAGGTGGCAACAATCTCGAGCGAAAATCACAGAAGCATGAGTTACTTTACCGTTTGTCTCTTTCACTTTCAAGATATCCCACATGTCACTTTTAGGGAGATCCAACCAGGAGCAAGTAGAAATGCTGCAAAGAAACTTAGCTCTATCATCGTCAACAGATCAGTTGTAGCTGGTGTGCATTAGTTTAGAGATGCAAGATGGATGCTGTGTGTTCCAGAATATGTCTTTAGGATTTTAATCAAATGTGTCTACAGTGCTGCAGCACCTTCAGCAGTACCTTCGCCAGCTAATTCCCTGGGCCCCAAAGGCCCTAGATCTTATCCTCTTCTGCAGCAATGAGACCATTCAGCGTTACTGCGGGTGCCCTCAGTGCGGGCACGCACCCGATCAGATCTTTCTCAGAGAGGTCAGGCTGCTCTCAGTACAAGCAGCAGTGACCGGTAGGTGCGAACTCACTCTACAGAGTGGCATGGCTGCTTTCCCCCAGGTTTCAGCGCTCAGCGATTGAGCAAGTCAAGTTCTCCCCAGCAGGGGGAATTTAGTACTTCGGCTACTGAGGTCCCACTAGGGTGCATAATCCTCCTTGGCAACTCTGCTGGTCCGCATAGGTCATTAACAGATCCTTCAATGTGGCTAAACCCGCCGGTCACCCCTTCACTACGGTCCTGGGCAACAATCAAAAGTCTTTGATGATTTGGTACCAGCACCCCCACACAGGTTTACCCTAGTACCTTCAGGACACAGCATAGGCTCCTCAGGTGCAACCTCCCACACAACGGTGGCCCCTCCTGGTGGATGGGGTTGCCACTCATGTGTTCATGAGTACTAGCATGCTGGTCTCACAATTTCTTCACCAGTGGCTGCCTCCTGCATACGTGGTCACTGTGACAATGTGTGATCTTTGTGCTCTCAGCACAGAACTCGCTACTAGGGTAACAGCAACAGTCAACAGCAGCTCTCTCTTAGCATATGGGGTTTGCCAAAAGCATATTACACATGGAGTACAGACTAATTGGTGCACAGCAGAATTCTCACACCTTGCACAGAGAGTCCTCACGGTAGGGCTCCCCACTGGACCTAGCTCCCTCTAACGCTCTCTATTTCCTGATAGGGAACACTGGTCTTGGCAAGCCTGCAGGCATTGGTGCTCCAGGACTATATCAAAAGAAGGGTACCCCCAAATATATAATCTAAGGTTCAGGAAAGGGGGAAAACAAAACAGCAAACAATACAACACTTTCACACTTTATTAATCAATAGAATCAATTTAATGTAGACTGACCCCGAGAATTCGATTACATTTTTATTTTATCTCACTTTCCTGACCTTTCTCATTTATTATTCTTTCATAAAATTTTTACATACATATAATGCTTAAAACTCATACATATATTCCACAAACAAAAATACAATAAATACAAAAACAAAATAATACCATAAACAACATTTAATCATATGACCACCCCACTTGCCAGTTACTATCTCTCACTCATGCACCACACACAGCACACTCCATATACACAAATCCCTTAACCCCATAGAACAATAACCTTTGACAGACAACCAATGAGAGCATTCTTCTTTATCCATCCATTAATACTTCTTGAGCTCAGCTTTTCAGACAATTTTGGTCAACACATGTTTTGGTGGAATACAGATATTTTCAACCACCTTCTTTAAGACCTGTTACTCTTAGTGTTTCCTTCATAACCCAAGCCATAAAGGGGGGTAATGCATTTATATAGGTAATATTATCAATAGAATACAACCACAGTCAATTTTTTCCAAATTGCTCATTCATAATGCTCACTAGAGGAGATACAGTTCCTGATCGTCAACAAATATAGTCCACCTTCCAAATCCCATAATACTCATAACAGTGCAGTAAACTGTAGCAATAATTGGACTTTTCCTGGAACTTGTCACAGCACAAATTTAGAGAAGATTAATTTTATATGCACCTAGGGCCTTAGATATGGTAGTTTGGAGTAGTGCAGCAAAGCAAGGCATCTTGCTGCAATGCTCTACCCCAAAGTGAAAGGGAAGGAATGCACCATTTAAGCAATACGGTGCATTCCTGTCCTTTCTGTCTGCTCTAGCTCTGTTTTGAGAGCTTAGTGCCAACATAGGCACTCTTGCACCATAATGCAAGGGTGCCTCCAATGCAGGTGGAATTTTTCCAAGAATGGCCAGCTTCCTGCACAAAAACAAACCAAAGAGGTTTGTTCCTATTTCTATGTGTGGTGCAGAATGCAGTACGCATGTCAAAAGGAACAAACAAGGAGAAATGAAGTTATTTCTCCTCGTTACACCTCACCCCAGGAGGCGTATGACTTGGGAGCCCTGCCAGGATTACAGCACATTGTAAACTGGGACGGCCTTCAATTCCATGTGGTTTGTGTAGAAAAACCCACTGAAACGCACATGGAACACCTCCCGGGTGCAGAGTAAGGTGACGCAGTAAGTTGCGATGCGTTACCTTATTCATTATTTATGAGGCCACTCAAAGCCATGCAGGGTGTCTTTGTGTGGCTTCATAAATTTTTAGGAAAGCCCTGCAACACACATGTACGTGTTGCAAAAGTGTTGAAGGGCTCTCATAAATACGCCCCCTAGTCCCCGATCTTTTTCTTAGAGTCTGTAGATTTACGGCAGTCCTTTGATTCACTTTTGTTCATTCTGAGGTGAAAATACATTTCTAATAATATAAAATATATAAATAATACACACATTTGGTTTTTCAGAGTCAAGTTTTTCTGTGTGTCTAATCATGTTTTTATTACTTTGTGAAATATTTAAGATAATGTTCCTGGAAGGTAATTTTTAATGTATGCACATTCATGTTGTCCTTGGCCTTGATCCTTATATTAATTTTAAGTCACATTAACACTGGCATTAATATCCCCATACATTAATTTCATCTAGTTAAGAAAAAATTTAGAAAGGGTAAAGTGTGCACCTATCTGTCATAAAAATATGATTAATAATAAAGAAAGCAACATAATGAATTTTTCAATGTTAAATAGGAGAATGGCTGTATGTATTTTAATTAATGCAACTGCATTAGTGAAATATTAATTAATACGGAATACCTTTACATTTACACATTGAGATATCCCATGCACGCAGTGGATCATTGTGCATGAAGTGAATGCTTCATATATTGTAATTTCTATGTCCAGTTTACTATTTATTGGCCTGTAATATTTTTTGCTATTTATTTTATTTATAAAACATAGACATAACAATAACATTACAGCATTATTTGGATAAGATTACTATGTGCATGGCCACACTGCTATCTACACAATAGGGCAGTTGTCAAGGAGAAAAAAGTATTTTTACTTTTCCCTAAGTAATGATGATCTATGGGCCTATATTATGTCTTTAAGAATAACCCATATGCCATCTCCTTATTCAATAAACATATGTGTTTAAGATATACTTTCACTTACTCTAGTCTCATTACCCTAACATTAATCCATGATTACTCAGATAAGTGTGGGAAGCCTCAACCACTTTATTATATTTATTACTAATATTCTGATTTATGGTTTTAGGCCAATATGGTATTCTTATTATTGTGGGACATATCTTTTGATTGAAAAGTGTGTAGGATTCACATTTTCTCATTTCTATTTAATCCTTGTGAACATGCTAATATGCAATAACTGCAACAACTGTTGGTGTGGCGTAACACTGCCACAATAGCATACATTATTTTTTAAAGTAAGGGCGTTTTGTTTACATATTTTGGTAAATGTAACTCATGGCATAAAAATACTCTTACACTTCAATTGCTGCACCTGCTATGACCTTTAGCCAGGACAAATAACTGCAAGATAAGGAACATGTACATTTACTTAGAATCAGACATGTAAGTAAGATTTGTATTATACAATCTTAACACAATTCTTTTCAAAGACATGAATCAAATCAGGAGTGTGTTGAGTTTTAGTTTTACATTGAGATAATCTTATTTAAATTACATTAATTAGCATCATCAGAGCTTTTGCACTTTTATATTATTTAAAAAACTAATACTCATCATTGGAAATAAATATGATTTTGACACATATGTTATAAATTAATTTTCTAATGTGATTATTCATGTGTTGCGTGACTTTGCTATTCATTTGTGTAAAGATGCCTCGTTTTTTTCCTGTGCATTGTCACACATCTACATTTTGCATGGCTTTACATCGGAAAAGTCACGCAATATATTGCAAAACATCATAACACGAGGTGGAAGCGATGCAAAGAGCATGGTCATGTTTTTCTTATGAAGTTTCGGTTTTAGGACATTGTGGTGACGTGTCATTGATGGTGCAAGCGAGTGTAATTTTCTTTATAGTAAAGGATAATTACTTAGGATTATTAGTGGTTGTTAAACAATAGAGGAATGTATGGTTAGTTTTTGTGTTAATATATTTGTGTGATAAAAAAATGGATGTCTTCTTTCTTGGTAGAAATTGAAATTGCTTCCAATATGACATTACACTTTTTAGTATTCGAGGCATTAGTGAATATTCACTATTATGTGTTCTAGATTAATATTGTGCTATATGGCTTGTATCTTATTATATATTTATCCTTAACATTAAAACTTTGTAATGAGAGCAAGGGTTACACGTTTCATAAAATGTTCAAACTCCCTGTCATGGTCAGCTTTTAAGGTTAATTACTATACCTGAGCACAACCTCTTGGTAGCTATGGAACAAAAAACACAGCCTTAACGTATAAAACTATTTTTAGGTCAAAATGCTACAAAACAACACTCTGAAAATTAAAAAAACACACAAACATTAGAATTATGAATGTAAAAATGTTTTAATTTATTTTCCAAATTGACTACAAAAAACAACATACACTGCTGTGAACAGTACATCATTTTAATTAAATCATAAAATAATCAGGCAAGAAAAAAAGGGAGTAATAGAAAATGCAGGTCAAGGGGTAGTAGTTGACCGTGATTTACTGTAGAAATTAGAAAATAGGTATACACTGCAGGTGTAATACCTAAACAATGTTTGAACAGGTAAAAATGTAACTGCAGAAAATTTTAATTATAAATATACAGCAGCCCAAGGCTTCCATGATGTCAAAGAGGTGCTGATTGAGTTTCATGTGAAGCATTGTTTTTTCACAAAGTTCCATACGTGAAAAATGTTAATGATGAGCTCAACAGGAACCACATTCGATGATTTTTCTTGCTGTGGTTTTTAAAGGTTCTTCGGGGGTGGGATAAGAAAAACATTTTCAGATATTGAAGATTTTCAGGTTGTGATAGGAAAAGTGGACTATAACATAGGCAAGGGGCACAACGCTTGGATTTTAAAAAATCATTCCTACAGAGCCCACTAGCACGGTCAATGCCAGGTCCTATTATCACGTGACAGCTGTGTTGTTTAATCAAAATGCCTCTTGTACCTTGTTCTATCCCTGAATCTTGAAGAGTGTGTAAATCTTATGACACTGGGAGTCATATTTTAGTCATGGATACAACGGTAAACATGTGCAATCCTTCTTGATTGTTCTCATATCATAAACAAAAGGTCCTGCTCTTTGCTATTTTTCCTCAGGTCAAACAAGTGTTCTGATGAAAGGAATGGGGATGCCACATGTCAGCAGCCGCAGCCCGTGCAGGAAAGAGCGAAGGGGCCAGGTTGGAGGGGGAATCGACAGATGACCACGAGGGAGAATTCATTCAATAATTAACTTTCCCTCGCCGATGTCTGTTGAAATCCCCCTCACCCGGCCCCACCGATCTTACCTGCATGGGCTGTGGCGGTGTTTGAGTTAATCATAGCCACTCTATTAACAATAGTTTAAAAGTGTGAAGAGATAAATATATATACCTGTAGTATAGTCACTGTGCACTAACGAAAAAAATCTGCATAGTTCCAGAAATGTGAAAAACTTGGGGCATATTATCAAGACCGGCGATAAAATTATCGCCGCTTTAACGACAGGAAAATGCCGCTAAAGCGGCGATAATGGGCTTGATAATATGCACTTGTGAATTCCCATAGATGCCCAGGTAACACCAGAACCTGGACTTCTGTCAAGAGAAGACCACACCTCGCCCCAGCCACAACTGTTTTGTGTGCTACATGTAGTGTATAACCAGCCTACCAAGAATTGAAATCTTACAGGTCGGCAACTGAATGTTTAAAAAAATTGTCTTACTGATACTTTATATAAGTATAATGTCAGTTTGTGTTAGTTTCTTTAATACATACTTATTCTAATGTATTATTTCACTAGTGAATGGTTTTGCTGTATGCATTTCTACACTGTCCTTACCTTTTTCCTACCTGTTTCCAACTCAACAAAAACATTTATATGTAGCTGGTTTGATCATGACACAGGGAGCCTTGCAATTGTAAAAAAACATATTGTGCTCTTCTCACTATAAGGACATGCCATATAATATTTATGCTGGTCATATTTAAAAAAAACAGACACTATGATTTATAAGATGTAAGGGATACATGGAGAGTGGCTTTTAAATCTTTAGAAGAAAGGTTGTCACCTGTCCAAAGGTGTGATTTTGACACTTCCAAGTACAGTATTTCAACTGCCAATGTCAGGCTTAAATGACCATCACTAAATTGCATGACACACTATGTGAAGCATTATGCAAATGACACTTAACAGTGACGGCCAGAGTAACATTTGTTACCTGGTATATGCAACAATGAATTGAGCAGTTGCATCATTTTGAAAGGGGATCACATTGATGTTACCCTTGGCTAGCAGAGGGAAATGCAGCACATTAAACAGACAAAATATACAAATACGTTTCAACTGTTGCTCTACATGAACCAAAAATGGTACATTTTAACATGGATTACACATTTAAGTGGAAATATACATAAACATACATGTACAGGTAGCTATAAAGACACAACTATTATTTCACAATACAAGGTGGGAAGAAATACAGGAAACTATGGATAATAAAGACTATGTTGAAAATCATAAAAGACAATAATAGCTACTAAAAGATTCCACCTCACACATCCTTCCAGGAAATCCATAAAATCTTGAGATTCTAGAATATCTAATACATCTTCTAGATGATGGAACGTTTCTTCCTCCCAGACTATATCTGGGCTTAAAGAAGCCAAATGTCCTTTCAATTGAATTTCTCTTGTTTTAATGGCATATTAAATTTCTTCTGAGTTTCCTTATGTGTGCTTTGAAATGGTGTCATGAGCCACAGTTGACGTATATTTCTTTGATCACCTGGAAAAAACATTAGCAAATAATTGATTTAAATGTGAGTCAACAACCTTTAATGTAATATTAAAGAATAATTTACATGCACATTATCAAAACATGAACATATGTTTCTCTGTAAATCTCAAGAATGTTACCTGTGTATGTTAGGTGTCACAAGCATTTCCTTAACCCACAATATATGCACATAGAGCACGAGTATGTTTGCTTAAATATTTGACACTATTGGAGAAAATGAGGAATGTATTTTGCAAAAGTTTACAAAATATATATTACATTCAAAAATAAAAATGTTAGGAAAGGTGTACACTTACTTATAATTTTTATAATTTTTAATACCACACATATTTGTAATGCAGACCTTTCAATTGTTGAAAGTTATATTAAATATATAAACAAATAAATATATATTATCAATTCAAAGCTGTAATACTGTGTCTTGAATGTTAAAAGGCTTTCATCATTTTTCAGCTCAGTGTGAATGGTACATGCTAATATTATGCTAAAAGACTTTGCTGAAAAATGGTAAAAAGCTATGTTACTTCTAGATCAGCATGGATGGCACTGTGCTAATTGTGTGCTTAAAATGTCTGCTTCAAAAATAGACATTTGAGGTGAGCCGGTGGTGTAATAGAGTATACCATATTAAGGATCAGCTCTCCAATGGGGGATGGGGCCCGAAGGCTGTAAAGGCTTGGGGGAGGCGGGCAGCATGCCCCTTCCCTGATAAATATTAAAAAGGGTGTCCCAAGTTGGCATTGGCACTGGGACAGCCAAAAGAAAAAACTAAAAGTAAATGAGGCAGCATATATCTATATATCTATCTGTTTATCTCTCTCTCTCTCTCTCTCTCTCTCTCTCTCTCTCTCGCTCTCTCTCTCTCTCTCTCTCTCTCTCTATATATATATATATATATATATTACCTACTGGCGGTCGCCAGTAGGTATATATAGTTAGGATTTTTTCCCTATGGGATTTCTGAAAGTTCTATGCCTAATAACTTTGGCGTTTGTGGACGGAATTGGCTGAAATTTTCAGGAAAATGGAACATTTTGTTTCTGAGCAGCCCTTGAAAATTTGGGGGGGTTTTGTGGAGGGGGGGCCGAGAAAAAAGGGGGGTCCCAAAACGCCTTTTTCCCATGTTAATTTCCATAGGGCGGTTGGACTCACTTTTAGCCCGAACGGCTGAATGGATTTTCACGAAACTTGGCAAAATTGTAGGGACTGTTAGCCCGATGTGCCTTTGCTAGGTCTCAATATATGTGCTCCAGTGGATTTTGAGAAATTAACGTTTGAATCAAGATATATATCTGTAACAGCGCTCCGGGCAGCGATCCGGTTAGCGAACCTTTCGCGTATCGGAACTTTGCGATGCGAAGCTGATTGGCCCTCCGGTGTCTGTCAACATTCTAAACAGTCCGGAGCGGCCGCCATCTTGTCTCTCGGTAGGATCGAGAGACAAGAGGAGGCCAAAACAAAGGGGGAAATTGCCATAAGGGGGCATAGTAGATCCTCGTTGACCCCCTAGGTTTTATGTGGAGGTTTTAAAAGGGCCTAGGAGGGTCCCAAAAAAAAAAATTAAAATTTTTTTTTTTGCGTGGTAAGCGCCAAGTTCGCGAACCGGAAAGCGTTCTGGGCAGCGAACTTTATGGATAAAAGAATGAAAGACTTTTCTAATACTGTATGTTAATTATTTGTTGGTTTTGTTGATTTTTTTTTAATATTTTTATTTTTTTAGCAATTTTTTATTGTTGTGATTGTGTTTCAAAATTTAGTAACATTTCTTACATTTAACTACTTTATGAATTACATATAAAAATGATTAAAGACTCAAACAATTTTTTAATATTACATATAATTTTATTTTTCGGATTGTTTTTCGAAATTTACTAGAACGTCTAGCATTTCACTGTCTGATATGTGTTCTTGTTCAGTGAACATAAGTTCAAACATTTGACCGTCATCATAATGAAGTAAATGATCCACTGATTCCACACATTGAACTAATTCATGGTCCCGTGATTGATCCATGAAATCAGAGTCATCATTGTCCTCAATTTCTTTTTCTGTGTTGGTCTCCAGAACAATTTCGAAGGAAACATTCTGCTCACCTTCCATTTTATTGCTGTAATTTGCATAAAAAATAAATATATCAGTAGAGATAGGGCACTGTTGGGTTTAAGTTCAGACAGGCATTTGTGAGTTTATACCAGAGAAGTAATCTATGGGCACTGTATGGTTTCAGGCGTGAAGTAGTACTATTAAAAAGTGCCTGTGAAGAAGCCTAAGTAAATTTATAATTATACCACAGAAACCTAAATCAGTCCATAATTATAATAAAGAAGCCTTTCTCAATGTCTAACTCTTACAGAGGGATAGTATATAACTATCTGAAAAAGTTTACCATATTTACTTATAGTGCACAATATACTTCAGTTTTAAAAATAACAACTTACCTTTAGAAACAAGTTGATGTTATTATTGATATTCTAAATGATATATACAACAACAAGTAGTAGTCAAAATGGCTGTGTTTCCTTCTCTCCCTTTATATATATACAGGTATATAACCAATCAAATGTCAGGTAATAAAAGTAGAAAATGAAAGTAACATTTTCATTGGTTGTCAATTCCAACACTTCAGATGTGTTTTGTGAAGTAATTTACCTCACGGTATTTGGAGAGGTCTACAGGCTAAATGGCTAAATGAAATTTCAATGAAATTTGTGAGAATGGAAGGGATTGTTATGTAGTATGAGCTAATGTATATTTGGTGAGAGTGTCTCTAGTCGTTTTTCTGTAAATTACTTTCCCACCTTTTTTTTGGACCGCTTTCCGGGAAGCGGCCCGGTTAGCGAACCTTAAGCGTCACGGGAATCCACCATTTTGTGTTTCGGTCGCATTAAGATACAAGATGGAGGGCAAATAATGTTTAGAATGGGTAGAAGGGGTCATGGTAGACTTATCTTGACCCCCTAGGTTTTCTGAGCATGGCTGAGGAGGCTTATATGTGCGGAAAAAAACACTTTTTTAAAAAAAATTCCGCGAGGTTAGCTTTCGGTTAGCGAACCGGGTAGCGCTCCGGGGAGCGAATTTTGTGGAAAATTAGTGAAAAAAGTTAGAGAAAAATAATAATTGTGAGTGATCAGATGTAGGGTAGCTCTGAGAAGAGCTTTTGGGTTTATGGTACATTTAGGTACTTATAAGTAGGTACCAATGCACAGTCTTAAATTCAGAATGAAAATTCTGTTGCCCTCATCTGAGAAGTGAACTCCATCTCCTCTGTAGATATCTTGCATGTAGTAACGCAAGTTATTGTTGTAAAGAGAGCCCATTCCATGGTCTCTCATGTAAGCTGAAACAGATTTGTTTACATGCTTCCTCGCTTTCTCAATTTGTGGACAAAATTGGTTGGACCACCTCCATTTCTGTCTTTGGCATATATTGGAATATACCAAGGCAGTTTTAGGAAAAAGTGCCATTAATTGCTCAAAGGTGTCCTTTAAAAGCATTTCCAGACCTACCCTGTCAAAGTGCCCAAATCATTACCTCCACAGTGCACTATTAACAGGTCAGGTTTTGGCAAATGCATAAAGGTTTTCACCAATGGTATCAATTGGTGACATTTTAATCCTCTTTGGCCCAACCACTTAATTTCCACATCTTGTAAATTGAGGTTATGTAAATTTCTGCTCTCAGCATACCTTTGAGCCCAGTGGATGTAACTATGTCCAAGAATCCAGACCTTAAACATGGTGGGTGAAGGTTGGGCTGCAGTCAGATGAAGTGTGGTAATGAAAGGGCAGTTGAAACAGTAGGAGTTTCTAAAGAAAAAAAACTGTGGATTTACAATGCTAATGATTCATTAGCAGTGATTGGTGCATTTCCATTTCTGAAAACAGAAAGTTAGGGTGCATGGATGTGTTCCTTGAAAGATGTAATTTGAATGGTCAAGGAAGAAACATTTAATGAAAGATTGCACTGGATACGCAGGTGCACTGAGAGTTCAGAGTTCAATTGAAACATTGTTGTGTGAATTTGCAAACATGAGAGGTCTTCCAGGAGGTGGTTGCTATGGAAACAAGGCAGACAGGGCAGAGGGGGGAAGGGTTTTGATTTGAAAAAAGTGAGGGAAGAGGAATGATTGGCTAATATGAGAGATATGTGAAAAGAATATCTGTATTTCTGTGCTTTCAATAGCTGCAGCCTTTGGAGTGCATCCTTTTTCTTCTGCTGAAGACAATTTGGTGTATTTCTGAGACTGTTTTCAAAACTCAAAAAATATTTGCTAAGGTGAGAAAAGATTTATTTAATTTAGATAGAGAATAGTATGATTTAAGGAGAAAATGATGAAAAAAGCTGTGTTTACAAAATGTGGTTTTGTCTCTAGTGATATACTAATAGAATTAGTTTCATAGAGGAATTGTAATTGCATATTTGGTGTAACATTCTGGCATGCAGTAACACAAGATATTGTGATACATGGAGCCCATTTCATGGTCTGTTATGTAAGCTGAAACAGATATGTTGCATTTAAAAACGATTTAAGAAATCAATTACATTTCTGGATATGTACTGCTAGAGCTTCATAGGTTGTTTTGGGCCATATTTATAAGGTATTTGAGTGTCTAAGATGTTATGTTCGCCTTTTAAAATGTAAAGTGTTCCTCATGGGGCAAGTGTCTTGTAAATACGCTCCCACTTGTGCTTGGCAAATTTAGATTTTGATTATGGGAGTTACCTAGCCATATTAATAGTGTCCCAAAAATGGTGCTAGGGAATTGCAGAAAACACTTTCATGTGTCTCAAGGACATTTTTAGTCATTTCTTCATGAATGCAGGTATACAATTGATTTATATGCTGTGTTTAAAAACGAATTTTGAAATGAATTAAATTTCAGGATATGTACTGTTAGAGCTTCATAGGTTGTTTGGGGTCATATTTAGAAGGCATTTTAGTGTCTTTGATGTTATTTTTCCCTTTTTAAATGGAAAGCGTTCCTCATGGGGTCCTGAGCAGTTCTTAGCCATGTTATTTAATTGGAAGTGGATAACATGGCTAAGAGCATTTGCTGGAAAATGCATGAATATCGCTGACTTTTCTGCTATATTCATGCATTGCGGCAGTTTTTTTTCACATTGCTTCATGGGTTGTTTGGGTTCATATTTAGAAGGCATTTTAGTGTCTTTGATGTTATTTTTCCCTTTTTAAATGGAAAGCGTTCCTCATGGGGCCCTGAGTAGTTCTTAGCCATGTTATTTAATAGGAAGTGGATAACATGGCTAAGAGCATTTGCTGGAAAATGCATGAATATCGCTGATTTTTCTGCTATATTCATGCATTGTGGCCGTTTTTTTTCACATTGCTTCATAGGTTGTTTGGGTTCATATTTAGAAGGCATTTTAGTGTCTTTGATGTTATTTTTCCCTTTTTAAATGGAAAGCGTTCCTCATGGGGCCCTGAGCAGTTCTTAGCCATGTTATTTTATTGGAAGTGGATAACATGGCTAAGAGCATTTGCTGGAAAATGCATGAATATCGCTGACTTTTCTGCTATATTCATGCATTGTGGCAGTTTTTTTTCACATTGCTTCATGGGTTGTTTGGGTTCATATTTAGAAGGCATTTTAGTGTCTTTGATGTTATTTTTCCCTTTTTAAATGGAAAGCGTTCCTCATGGGGCCCTGAGCAGTTCTTAGCCATGTTATTTAATAGGAAGTGGATAACATGGCTAAGAGCATTTGCTGGAAAATGCATGAATATCGCTGACTTTTCTGCGATATTCATGCATTGCGGCCTTTTTTTATCACATTTGCAAGCACTTCCTAGCCATGTTATCCAATGGGAGGTGGATAACATGGCTAAAAGCATTTGCTTCAAAGGTTGTTTGGGGTTATACACCATTTTTGGGAAATTATTAACATGCCTATCTAACTCCCATAATCAAAATCTAAATTTACCAACCGCAGGTGGGAGTGTATTTACAATAAATTTGCACCATGAAGAACGTAAAATAGCATACTAGATACTCAAATAACTTATAAATGTGACCCAAAACATCTTATGAAGCACTAGTAGTGCATATTTCCAGAAATGTATTGGTTTTCATTTAATGATTTACTTCATTGGTAGGTCTTCACATGTTTTTTTACCTTGGTTTTTTTCAGTGAAAATCTTATCTGCAACCATGTGTTGGCCTCACCTCAAATAAACAAAACAGGTGATGGACTGAATGTGGATCAATGACACACATTCACCCCAGTCTAAAGATCAGGGCCTAAACAAATCTTTAGATAGGCTACATCTTATCGTCATCCTGAATTAATGATCTAAAATATTAGGGAGTGATTTATGAGTGTTGTATGCCTGTTTTGTACCATTGAGTGTCATTTTTGTGATGCAGTGCTGGTGGAAAATATTTGCTATGTTAAATAATTAGTACGGCATTAAGTTTTAGATGACTGTTATTTATTTACTGTTTGGTAATAGTGGTTAATAACATTTTATATTATATTTTTCCACAGGTTCAACTGCAGATTCTTTCATAGTTTGGTAAATGCCTTCCAGAAGTCGAATACGAAAGGCTAGAAAACGTCAAAGACAGCAGGATGATGTTTTATTGCAGCAGTCCTCTTCCCCAAATACTTGTCAAAACACCAAGAAAGGTCCGGGTAAGAGCACGAAATCATTCTTAAGAAATATTTGTAGTAAAAAAAATTTTGCTCAAAAAAATGTTTCAGTTCACAAAAAGAAAAATAATTTAAATGGAAAGGAGAGACCCATCACAAATGTTACTGGTAGAGGAAGAGATAACTCTGTGCATGATAGTAGAAGGAAACAACAGTTTAGGGACATTCGAACTCGAATGTTCCATAATAGGATATTAGTTAATTTATTGAAAAATATTAAAAAGAAAGGCCAACAGAAAGCGGCATTTTATAGGAAGAAGAAAAATGTAGAGAAAATTATTGATCATGCTTTTGAAATTAAGCGAAAGTTGTTTATTTTGGTAATCAATAGAATTAGGAAACTAAGCAAGGTAATTTCTGATTTCAAAACAAAAAGTAGATGGAAGAGAGTAGTAAATCGTACTAACTTTTGTGAAGTTTTTTCCGGAGAATGGATGCATAGTTCAAGTTCTGAGGCATTTTTTAATGAGGAGACTTATTTTCAGGATAATGATTTGGTGCATGCAGTTGACATCAGTGGTCGAGCTTATGAAGTGAAGGATGGTTGTCCAGTTGAAAAAGAACAACTTGTGACAACAGAGACAGAAGAGGCGCTAAGTGATGAGGTTTTAGGAAGACGTCCTAAGGGTCCTGTGTACATTTGGAAGTGTAGTTCTATTTGCAGTGTGCGACAGGTTTCCATCAATTTGCTTTGTGATTTTATACGGACATTTAATAAGAAAAGTTTGAAGCAGAAAATGAAGTTGTTGCAAGATTTAGATCCTTGCAGAGTGAGACAAATGACAGGTTTCCGTGGTCATTCGCTGGCTTGTCTTTCCAGGAGAGTATGCCAGAGTGTTTTTCATCATTTCAGGATGCTAGCAGTGCATCATAATAAAGTGAGAAAATTAGTGAGAATGTTGTATTATGCTAAGAGTCCAGCAATTATGCTTAAACAGTTATGTGCTGCTCTTTTGCATGGTTCTGAAATAGATGTGAAGAATCTTTGTGAAGAAATTGAGTTTTGTTACTTTGGTAGTAAAGATGAGAATGTTCAAATTGACCCTGAAGTAGAGGGTAATGTGGAAGATAATGTACAGGTTTCCAGTACAGATAATTTTCAGAAGGAAATTGCCACGTTTCAGATGAAATCAAGTGAGAGGCCTAATTTCACTTGTGTATGTTGTCGACGCACTTATTATAAGAATCAGACTAAGGTAGTTGATTTATATGCAAAAAGTGAAAGGGAAAATAATAGTGAATGGAAGGATTTAGCCACATACTTGATGGTAGAAAATTATTTTGATTTGGGATCGGATCAACGTGTGTGTACTTATTGTTGTAATAAATTAAACCAAAACCAGATGCCTGCTAGGGCAGTTCATAATAATCTGGAATTGGTTGAGATTCCTTCTGAATTGAAGGATTTAAATACTTATGAATCTATTTTGATTCAAAGTATCCATCCCTTTCAGGCTATTGTAAGAATGGAGCCAAAGACAGGGAAGTTGCCTCCAGCAGATTTACAGAGAGGATTAAAGGGAAGAGTTGTTTATTTGCCTCTAGATTTGAAGAAAAACATTAACACAATTGGAATAGAAAAAGTGGAAGAGGAACCTCTGGTTATCTTGGTTAATGGGGTTCCGACAAAGAATAAGAAAATATGGCAAGATTTAGTGGATGTTAGGAAAGTCAAAAAGGCAACAGTGTATTTGAAGAAAAATAATAAGTACTATAAGAATGTATATGTTGCAGAAGAGGAAGTAAGTGATGAAGAGGATAGCGATTTGTGTGCAGGCCAAATTGAGAAAGTAGAGGCCTCTAAAAGTGAAGAAATATATGAACATTATAGTGTTCATCCTTTGCATTCCAAGGAAGTCATGGGGAATGCAATTGAGTTGTTTCAAATGAAACAAGCCAAAGGGAGTCCCATTAGTGTTTGGGAGGAAAGTTTGGAAGCTCGGTGTTTCCCACAGCTATTTCCCACAGGTCAAGGAGGAAGATATGATGAGCGACCTCATCAAATTCCTGCGTCTGAATACCGGACTTTACGATTGTATGCAGAAGATCCTAGGTTTCGGCAATGCATTCCCTATTTGTTTCATCTCCTGTTTGAAAGCGATCTGTCTGGACTGTCATATGCAGTGAACCACATCTTAAAAAGTGGTATACACATGCGAAACATCTCAGCAAGTGACTTTATGCATAAAGTCAATGTCCAAGACAGTATTTTGGATTCTCACTTAATTAATCTCATGGCGTGTCAGCGTGGTACTAATGAGTACTGGTACCGTCGTCATGGTGATTTAAAATGTATGCTGAGGAGCTTAGGAACTCCAACATGGTTCCTCACTCTGAGCTGTGCCGAGTATGGCTGGGAAGACTTACTTGAATTTCTACGAGAGGCAAATGGAAATATTGAAAACATTGAATTCAAGACACCTGGAGAACTGTGTTCTTTGGATCCTGTGAATGTATGCAGGTACTTCAATCATAGATTTGAAGCTATGATGTCTTTCATCACAAATAAAAAGAATCCACCTCTTGGAGAGGTGTTGGATTTCTTCTGGAGAAAGGAGTACCAAGCAAGAGGTGCCCCTCATATACATATGTTGCTGTGGATCAAGGATGCACCTAAATTTGGAACAGATCCGGATGACTTAGTGATGAATTTCATCGAACAGTATTCTACGTGTGCTGTTCCAAACGCAACGGAGAAGAAACGTCTAAGAGAACAAGTTCTACGTTTCCAAAGCCATCGTTGTGGAAAGTACTGTCGTCGTAAATTCAGAAACAAGGACAAGTTTTACACCAAATGTCGTTTCAACTTTCCACGACCGGTGATTTCTAAAGGAAGAGTGAACAGTTTGATGTCTTCGCTGCGACATAATGTGACGAGGAAATCACCCAAGAATACATACAATTTGAAAAGGAATGAAGAGTCCAAGTATATCAATGACTACAACCCAGTGATTTTGTCCATGTGGAATGCCAACATGGATATACAGTTTGTGGCTGACAACTATGGCTGTGGCTCGGTATGTGACATCTTACATCACCAAAAAAGAAAAGACCGAACTGAAGGATATGTGGGAGGACATTTCCCATGAAAAGAGCCTCAGCAAGAAGTTGTACAGTTTCAGTCTGAAGATGTTGTCGCATCGAGAAATCGGAGCTTACGAATGTTCTGATCGATTGTCTTCAGCAAGTCTCTATGCCAAATCCAGGAGTCTCGTTTGGGCGAGTCTTGGTCTTGCTGCAACGCGAAATCGAGTTCTAAAACCTGTTCGGGAAATTGAGTATTTGGCAGAAAAGGAACCAAACAGTACCGACATTTTGAAGACCAACATGTTGGATACATATTATCCAAATCGAAGCAGTCACCTTGAGAATGTTTGTCTATATGAGGTTCTCCAAAATTATATATTCAAGAGGAACATCAAAGAAGATATTGAGAAAGGAGTGTATGCTGTAATTGGAAGTGAGGGATGCCTGGTCAAGCAAAGAAAATGCCAATTAGTAAACCATCGAAAATTGAGTGGCGAATCTCCAGAAAAAAAGGAGTTTTTCTATTTAGCACTTTTGCAACTTTTCAAGCCTTGGCGTGCAGAAGAGGAACTGCTTGGAGATTTCCTCTGTTACGAAGACTCTTTCAATGCAGCCAAGGAGTCCATAGAATGTCCTGCTTTTTCTAGATATCAAGAAATGCTAACTTTGGAAATTGAGCAGGAAGCAACGATTGCAGCCGAGATTGCCAGAGACAGTTCTCAGGACAGTCAGAGTTCTGTTTCATTGAGTCAAGATCCACTTGGAGGACCTATTATCGAAAATGAAGCTGCCACTGCTATGAATGAAGTAGAAAGAGCCATGGCACATGCTCAGGAGGATTCAGTTAACTTACAAGACTTGGAAAAACAACTCAACGTTGAGCAGAGGAAAATATATGATGAAGTTACCAAGGAAATTGAGCACGGATTAAGTCATGAGAAGAAAGAGTGCTCATGTACATCGTTGAAGCCTGTCCGACTGTACGTGAGTGGAGAAGCGGGAACTGGAAAAAGTTTCCTCATTAAAGCAATCTCTTGTTATTTGCAGGAAAGGACTGAGTCATCGCTGTCTTGTGTTGTCACCGCTCCTACTGGACTGGCAGCACATAATATTAAAGGTATTACTTTGCATCGTCTACTGATGCTGCCGGTGGAGCATGACAACAAATTACAATACAACAAGTTATCTGGAGATGCTTGCTGTGAAGTTTCAAGAGTCTTGAGGAAAATGAAACTACTTATCATTGACGAAGTAAGCATGGTTTCCAATGTCATGCTTGCCTTTGTGCATTTGAGAATGCAAGAAGTACTTAAAACTGAATATGATGTCTTATTTGGTGGGAAACACATCATTGTTTTCGGAGATCTTCTACAGCTGACACCAGTAAAAGGTCAACCTGTGTTCAAAATACTCACGCATGAAGATACCAGGAAGTGCCTAGGGAGCATTGGCAACGTCAATATATGGTTAAACTTCAATTATGCAGAACTGCATCAAAATATGCGTCAGGCAAAGGATGAAGATTACAAGAATATTCTACAAGATATTAGAATTGGAAAAGTGACCGAGCATGGGGAAGAAGCTTTAAATGCACGATTACTGTCAAATTTATATCCCAAACAAGAGATTGTGCCTGAGAATATTTTTCAGAAAATTACTGAGAAGAAATCCGGGATATGTCTCATGCCAACTCTTGCAGAATGTGCCATCTTCAACAACAAAATGTTGAATTTAGAAAAGCAAGAGATTGTGAAACTTGAAGCTATCGACAAATTAGAGCATATGGGATCAACTATTATTTTGTCAGACAATTTGAAATCAAAATTGGATTAATTAGAGAAGACTATATCTAAGACAGCGGGTTTTGAAAAGACTCTGAATGTGTGTTTAAATTGCCGAATCATTTTGAGACGGAATTTACATGTAGAAAGAGGTCTGGTAAATGGATCAATGGGTAATGTTGTTGATTTTGAGAAATACAGAAATAGAGATGGAATAGAATTCTTAAGAATTAAATTTGATGGCATTGAGGAAGTACAGAGAATTGCTCGTTGTTCTGCTAGGTTTTTGCTTGTTAAAGACTTATATGTTCGCCGTAAACAGTTTCCTGTTTGCTTGGCATATGCGGTGACAATCCATAAATCGCAAGGTTTAAGTGTAGACTGTGCATTGGTGAATATTGGCAGTTCAGTGTTCAAGGAGGGTATGGCATATGTGGCATTGTCACGAGTTAGAACTTTATCGGGATTGTACTTGATTGACTGTGATGTCACAAACATTTGTGCGGATCTAGATTGTGTTAAGGAATACAATAGGTTAAGAAGAGAGTATGCGCCACATTTGCCTCAATATCCTTTGTTTGAGAAACGTGTGGTAGGCCGGAAACGTAGAAATAGCAGTAATAGTAGGGAGGTTGTTGCAAAAAGACTAAAAGTCAATGAACCGAAAGTTGTTAGCAGAAAGAAAGTGGATACTGTTGAAGAGATTGTTGGTTTTCAATTTGAAAACAGTTCTGGTGTCAACTGCTATGCAAATGTCGTTGTTAATGTTCTCTTTTCACTAGAGAGTTTAAAAGAACAGATTGTGTTCAATTCAGAACAAAGTTTATGCTGCTTGTTGAATTCTGTGTTAGAGAAATGTAGCACTGATCGAAGAGAAGTAGAAAGTGTGTCTGAAGTTCGTTATCTGTTAGATGAATGTTCAGGTCAAACAGACTTCTCTGAAAATAATCAGCAAGATTGTCAGGAGTTTTTAATGTATATGCTTGATATATTGCAAGATGAGGGTGTAGATGTAGATCAACTGTTTGGGCTTTCTTATCAATGGCAGCATGACTGCGAGAACTGTATGGTATCAAGTACTACTAGTGTAGACTCAGAAAGATTTATATATTTAACTTTGCCAGACAGTAAATCAGTGTCCTTTAATAAGCTAGTAAATGCAGCGGATCACAACATGGAGTGTAGCCAATGTAAATGTGATATGATGTCAACATTATTTATACGTAGATATGGCCAGTATGTCATTTTAATGATGCAACGATGTAGGCCTGATGGATCAAAATTGTCAACTTTAATAAAAAAATTTGTGGCTTCTCAACTGTCAATATCAGGGAGGACTTTTGTTACTGTAGCAATTATCTATCACGATGGTCCATCAACAACATCAGGACATTATACAGCTTACTTAAAGTCTGGAAACGGCTGGTCATTCTGTAATGATTCTGTTGTAACTTTCAAAAAAAAATTGCCGTTTGACCTTAAAAATTCTTACCTGGTGTTTTTAAAACCAAAATTTTAAGTAGAGGGAATGTAAGTCTGCAATGCTGTCTCGATTAAAAATCCAACTATATAAACCTGATGCAAGTAAGTCTGCTTCATAGTAAGCAGTATCAGTGTCATAGGAAAAGGAGAACATGAGTGACAAAGAAGAGTAAGATATTAGTAGTCCAGGATTGTGAAAATAATCTCAAATATTTTATTTTTGAAAGTTGCGAAAATAGAAAATGTCGGGATTTGATTGGAAGAATTACAAGACTTGCGAATCGCGGCAA
The DNA here is from genome assembly GCF_964263255.1 of Lissotriton vulgaris. Lineage (NCBI taxonomy): Eukaryota > Metazoa > Chordata > Amphibia > Caudata > Salamandridae > Lissotriton > Lissotriton vulgaris. The sequence continues at coordinate 1,469,523,558 of NC_141685.1, read as the reverse complement.
CATGATTTGGCCTAGTGGAAACATGTGATATAATGAGAGAAGTTTTTTTTCTATGTAACATATTTCACGTATCGATGGAGGTTTTCTTTCAGAAAGTGGCGGGCTGAAAATATTTAAAGCACAACAGAGTGGATGCTGTTCATAGGAGATCGTTCGACGTCATTGAAAGTAAGTTAATTTTAAGGAGTTTTGAAATCAGATTTCTTAGGTTGTATGGGTTTTTTAAACACAGTCATTTTGATTGTGTTTTTTTTTCCCCGCTGTTGCATGATGAATACCTTCAAGTCACTGATTTAAGTGAAATTTGATACATTCTGAGAACAGCAAAAATAAACCATTTAACATGTATAATTAATGTTATGCTTTTTGTACTTATGATATACATTTAGAAATGTGTGGTACATATGGGTAAGCTGAGTTCTGTAAATATCAATTTTAATGCTTAGAGTGCTGTACTTCTGGGTAGTGTTTTTTTTTTTAAAAAAAAGAGGCCTCACCTCAAAGAAAGCTCTTGAAAGCACACATCTTATTTGCATCCTAAAACAATCATTTACAATGTTAGACACAATTTCATGATGGCTTTACATCTTTTTTGCGCTGCTATTGCATCACTACTGTGAGGCATTAGCAGTGCAAGAAAAACATCATGTTCCAAAATAGGCTCCAGTTCAGCAACATCAAGATACAGTTTCTTTCGAATATATATCTTTAGGATTGTGTAGGGGACGTAGAGAAGCAGAGACTTCTGTAAATGTCAAAGTTGTTGAAAAACTGTTTGTTTTTGAACCTTTTCCCTTGTCTTTTCTAATTTTTAAAAACATGTTTTAATATTTTTTGAAATGTTTGTTCTTTGTTTTACAGATTGAAAGTATGAAAAAATATTTTAAAAAGGTAACAAGAATTATAAGGTAAATGTTTTCCACTCTTTTTACCTGCAATGCACTGCTGATGATGTCATTGACACTATCTCTCATTTACTCTCTCTAGCTGTCTTTCTTTTTACATTATTCTCTGTTTACTTCCCTTATACTAACTCTTCTTTTTTTTAAAAAAATATTTTTTTAGTTCGCTTAAGGTTCGCGAACCGGTCAGCGAACTTGAAGCGAACCAAAAGAAATAGAGCTTGCCAGAGTGATAAACATTCTAGCAATTTTGTTTGAAAGGGGAGGTAGTTCTGAAAAGAACTGTTTTTTTTAGTTTTTGTTGTTTTATATATTTTTTTTATTTTTTGAACATTTTTTGATTTTTTTGTATTTTTAGAACTGTTTTATGTTTTTTTTGTGTTTTTTATGGAGGGGAGACAACAAAAAACAGGCTTTCAAAACGGCTCAACTGGAGCAAAAAAAAAAAATTACTTTTTGGGTGCTTTAGGGCATTTATGATTTTCAAATGCAATGTTCATCAGGTTGACACTCATGTTGCCATATGACAACATAGCACCACAGTAAATGCAAGATAACTTCATATGCTGGAAGTTGGGTTGGATGTTTGGCACAGTCTCTTGTGCCTCTCTTCCCGTCAAAGACAATGTGGATGTAGATCTTGCCACAGGAGTTGCCGTCGGATTGTCTTCAAGATCCCTTAATTCAGCCCGGCTGTAGTTCATGGGATGCCACCTGCTCATGTGACGATGCATTGTATAGTTCCCCATACTGTACTTCTTTTCTGTGCCTCTCGACAATCTGTAGTCACAGATGAGGCAGGTGGCATATTTTGCATTTACTTTCTTAGATCCAGGAGGGATGGTGAAAAACTGCCAGATGAAACTGGTTTTTCGTTTAGAAACCCGGGGCAACTCTTCGACAAATTGTGGTTCCTCTCTGTCCTCTTCTTCTTCTTGCTCATCTTCCTCCTCTCTGTTAGTCAAAATTTGACTAGGTGGTCCTCTCTTCTTATGAGGAGGTGGAGGTGGTGGTGGGGGTGCACCAGCTGCAGCAAGAATGGAAGCCATTGTGGAACTTCAGATAAATGGTCTTTCTCTCACCAAGATGAAAGTCAGAGTGAGGAAATAAGGAGGGGTTTACATGATTTTTGGAAAACAAAAGTTCTGAGCCAATGAAAAGTGTTATTTTTAGGTCACATGACCTAGTCATACATCATTTGGAAACCAAAAGTGAAATGAACCAATGAGAAGTTTGATAAACAAGTCACATGACCTGTTCCGCTTACGTTACGCGGCGCGCGCCGCGTCCCAGATCGCTTCCGGTTCGCGGTCCGGAGCACTTCCGGGAGCGCTAACGCGACGCGTCATTAGACGCATTACGCGATAACGTGATACGTCGCGCTTCCGCGACGCGTCACTGTTCCGCTAACGTAACGTTGACCGGTTCGCGGACTAGATCGCGGCATCAAGATGAGCTAACGGAAAGCTTCCCGGTTCGCGAACTAGAAGCGAAGAAAAAAATATTAAAAAAAAAATTATCAATAAACATCTAAATATATTTTGGGATTTAAAGAATAATACATTTTACAGCTACAGATGTTAGCTTTTAAAAAACCAATGAAATTCACCGAAAAAACCATAGGTTATAGACCATATATAGTTAGAAATTTGCATTTAAAAAACCATTGAAATTCAATGAAAAAACCATAGGTTATAGACCATATATAGTTAGGGATTAGCATTTACAAAACCTTATTTTACTCACACAAAACCATTGAAATTCCATATATAGTTAGTTGCACTAACTATATATCGCGGACCCGCAATCCACTGCTAATGATGTCACATATTACATCATTCATGACATGGTCAGTGACATCACTGATGACATCACTGATGACATCTCAAATGACATCACTGATGACATCTCAAATGACATCACTGATGACATCACTGACATCTCATTTGACATTACTGATTACATCACTGATGATATCATTTATGTGATAATACATCTTCAGACTCTAATATAACCTTAGATACACTCAGTGTAAACAGGCACTCACAGACTGTCACACATCCATGAAGTTACCCACACACCTAGTCAGTCATGCAAAGAATCAATCACACCTCCATTTCCTCAACTATACAGTTATACACACCTTACTTATTCAAACATATACTAACACATATTTACTCTCTTATACAATCCTTGATACAAGTTCACAATGATTCATACAGCCACTCTCACATTCACTGGCTCTTATGTTCAGTTATTTATATATGTCAACTCTCACATGGAGTGTGTTTTACATATGTACTTACTTTGACATGTAGAACTGAGATATCCATTCACTCACCAATATACTCATGCACACAGTCAACTGTCCATACAGCTGTTTCTACATGCACTTTTGAACCCATACACCTAGGGAATCAACTGCTCACACATCTATGCACAGAGTTATACACCTCCCAGCCACCCACACACATACTCAGTCTCCCATACAAATACTTGAGCAACCATTCAATAACCCATATAGTTACTGATATAGCTACTGATTTCAACATGCAGCAGTTTACAGAAGAACATAAATAAAGATTGCCAAATTAAGACACTTTAATCACTAACCCATGCACTCAGTGAGACACATTTAATCACTCACTCATACAGTCAGTCATGCACCTACTAAATCCTTCATCCAGACACTTATACATCCACTCATTCTTCAATATGTAAGACATATTTTAACTTTACAGAAACATACAGTCACTGGGTGTTGTCATCAGTGATGTCATCAGTGATGTCATTTGAGATGTCATCAGTGATGTCATCAGTGATGTCACTGACCATGTCATGAATGATGTAATATGTGACATCATTAGCAGTGGATTGCGGGTCCGCGATATATAGTTAGTGCAACTAACTATATATGGAATTTCAATGGTTTTGTGTGAGTAAAATAAGGTTTTGTAAATGCTAATCCCTAACTATATATGGTCTATAACCTATGGTTTTTTCATTGAATATATATATATATATATTATAGTTAGGACCTATTTTCCGTAGGAAATCTGCAACATTCTATTTGGAATAACTTTGGCGCCGGTTGACAAATCTTCACAAAATTTTCAAAACTTACGGTCAGCTCCGGTCCGTTCCTTCCCTGAAAAGTTTTGGGGTAATTCGTGAGGTGGGGGTTGAAAAAAAAGGAGGGTCCCAAAATGTGTTTTCCCCATGCAATTTCCCATGGGACCTTTAGCCACAGCTACAGCCCGAACTGCTGAACGGAATTAAGCCAAATTTGGCAAAGATGTAGTCCTCAGTTCAGACTTGTGCCTTTTGCTTAAATGGTGTCAATCTGTTCAGTAGTCTATGAGAAAATTACAGTTTAAAGCATTTATCTATGGGCACGTTTGGTCCGCGGACTATGAGCGCACCTTGAGTGTATCATAAGCGCACCTTTCCAATCACGTGCTGAATGCTAATTGGCTGTCAAGTGGTTGTCAACATTCGAAACCAGGAACTGTTGGCAGCCATTTTGTGCCTCGGTAGAAGGCTGAAGAAGTCATTGGCGAACAAGTGTGCAAAACGTATTAGGGAGGAAGGGTAGAAATACTTTTACCCTCTAGACCTGCTTAGGGGGTCATAGGAGGACCCCCAGGGACCACAAAATTGTATTTTATTTTTAAGAAGGAGGGGTCCAGAGTCCCCAAATCCGCGGGGACCACCACCTCCAGGGCTTTATGTATTGTGGAAGGGAGACTGGGAGGCCAATCCTGGAGCACTCGAGGGCCGTCACCCCCCAGGGCTACAAAAAAAAATGGTTGGGGGGGACTGCAAGGTCTCCAAAGCCCTGGGGACCACCACTCCCCGGGGCTTTATGTATTGTCGGAGGGCCGGTTCCTGCAGTTTCCCGGGGTGTCCATCCCGCCCTCCCATGGCAAGGAAATCGGTTCTCTCTTTCAAAATCTAAATCAGATTGCTTTTTCACATGGGGATTCGTGCACCCTACAGATTATGATTCGTGCATTCAGCGAGTGCACACCAGGGGGCCGCACTGAGCGCTGCGCTGGGTGTGCAACTTCTAATTTTATCATTAAAAAAATAGCCCCTATCAGTAATTTCCCCACGGTCCCGCTGGCTCACTGCGTCCTTCGGGAGCCGGCATTGCTTTTCCACAAGGGGAGATGCTAACTTGCAAGTGGAAAAGCAATCTGGTTTGGATTTTGAAAGTTCGAACCGATTTCACTGCTCTGTCTTTCAAAATCCAAACCAAGTTTTCTATGGGAGGGGCGGGAGCCGCAAGACTTCCGCCCTCTCATAGGAAACAGCAGTGTGCTGGGTGTAGGCACCCCGGGACACTGTTGGAGCCGGCCCTGGGGCATGGCAGTCCCCAGGGTCATCGAGGGCTCCAGGAGGAGGGCCACGCAGCCTGCCTCCCACAATACACAAATCCCCGAGGGGTGGTGGTTCCCGGGGCTTGAGGGGGTCGTTGAGGCTCACACACTTCTAATTTTGCAGGAGGGGGCCTTGGACATGAAAGTGGCACAAGGGGGTTGAAAATCTGGTACACAGTGTTCTGCTTTACTTTGCTTTCCTTTCTGTCATGTAGATGATCCTGGGTAAATATAACGGTTTCTGTACAGCCAGTACCTTTCTACCCTACCCCCAAACTGCTTACAGCCTGTTACCATAGTAACAGTTCATGGAACACTTAAGTGAGCACAGAGGTTAGAAGTTCACCACACAATGTTGCTAATCGAAACAGTTACTGTGCTGGAGTTTTAAACGTTTTCCAGAGGAAGCATTAGTCATAGCTATAGATTCTGGTAAAGAGCTGGTAAAGAGTTAGCCTCAGTATTGTACTTCTGGTTATTAAAATCATTTCTATTTTTAAATGTTTTATAACTATATGATTAGCACACTAAATAATAGTGAAATGTCATAAAAAGAAGACGTATATACTTTTTTAAAATTAGTTTTATTAAAATAACAATAAATAACTAGAAAAATAACTTTAAGATAAAAATATAATAAATAACTAGAAACATAAGTTTAACATAACAATATAATAAACAAAATGTGCGATGGACTCCAATGGAAGAGGGGTAGGTAATCTACACACAAAAATAAAAATTAGTGTTCAAAATTAGATCGATGTGAATAAATGAGGTCAAACATTACAAGTTAAGGAAATACTTAGCGATATTTTTTTAACTTGCACGTCTGCAGTGTGCCTGATACATTCCACTCCTCTTATAGGCTCGAGTTCAAGAGGTGTCTGTACGAAAGTGCCTACTGCATCAGATTTACAGTGTGGATCAATAGGTCTTTAAAATGATTCAGAAATGAGACAGAATTAGGTGAGAGATCAAATCATTATGCAGGACAATATTCTTTGGGGCTTATTTACAAGCCCCTTGCACCACTTTTGCGTTACTTTTCCCATGTTAAAAATGACGCAAAAGTGGCGCAAGGAGATTGTAAATAAGACCTTTTATTTCTAACGCTTTTAATCGGAGGCATTGTATATTTAGGCCGCACTGCTTACCTTGTGTAAACACTGTGACCAACAGAGTTCCAACAGCTTGAACTCAGCTTTGGTTGTACAAGGCAGAGTGGACAGCATTGTCCATAAGTTTAAAAGAGAAAGAGAAACAATGTGAGAGAGAGAGAGAAAAACCGACATTAAAATGTGAGAGAGAGAAAGTTATAGATGGAGCAGTTAATACTGGAGAAAATCTTTGTAGCTCACCTTTTGCCTTTGTTGTGTGTCCAAGCACGTGCTGGTTCATAGTGCACCCTCCAGTTTAGTGATCTGAAAGATAGTATATAGAGTTAGTAATAGCATAGTACATACAACTGCACAAGTATATTTTTGGTTTATTTATTTGTACACTCAGGAGTACTATATTCCATGCACTCCCACTGCATAGCGGTGAGTTTTCAATGTTGCGTACCTAGACTGTTGCACCCCATTGATTCACAGAGTTCGGAGGTGAGTGCTTTTTCTTGCAAACTCAGAAGCAGTTTTACAAGCTCTTTGTGCCACTTTTTCCATGTTAAAAGTGTCACAAAAGTGGCGCAAGGGGCCTGAAATCTGCCGCTCAGACTGTTGTAACTTATCTATTCTCACTGCTCGTAGGTAATTGTACATTCCTATGCAGTGAAGCTGCTGCACACTACCCACTCTCTTCTTTGACAGATGACTTGTCGTTGCTTTGGAAACAAGCTTCTTTGCTCACCTTGGGCCATTGGCGTGATTCAAAGTGTCTCCCAGCGTCCTTCTGCGCAGAAGCATGCTGGGAGACACCAATGGAAAGAGCGGTGCTCCTATAACCTGATTTGCAGCCAGGTGGGGTGATGCGCCCTTCCCACAACTAATGGTATTGTGGTGGATTAAGTATTCTAGAAGAACCTTTAATTCACAGGTGGTATACTTCATATTTTTTATTACCACAGTAGCAACCACCATGGTCCTGAAGAAAGCAATTGTACAACTACCACTAATGCTGAAACATGTCAACCCCTATTGCGAACAGATATAATGTCAAATCTGTTAGTTTGTTATTCACTTTTTAGATTTGGGCAAACTGAGAGAAATCATTAAAACTTGTCTTCATCGCTCCCCACGCTCCCTGCTCTCCATTGGTATCGTCGGGCTGCACTCTTTGCTTTGATCTGCGCATTTAAAAAACTGCTGGCTGCTGTCTATTATAGCGCTGTACCTGAATTAAGCATTATTGATTTATTTGTCTAATCCCAGTTTGTAGCGCTCGCTGTGAAGCTTCCGGTTTCACTTTTGCTGCCATTTTGTTGTTGTTGTGCCTCGGAGCCCGTCCTCTCCACCCCGCTACCTCCTCCCAGCTGCTCCTCCCTCGCCCCTCCCCCCTCCACTATCCACTTATGACAGAGGCTTTTGCGCGCAGCGTTCCCGCGCAGAGGTCACGCCCCATGCGTGCCGAAGGTGCGCCAAAGGTAAGCCCGTCTATGCCTGTCCGCGCCTGGACCGCGCCCAGCGCCAGACCCCCTGGTCCTCGCAAATCCCACTCCACCCGCATAACGTACGTTTCCGCATCCCTCTCGGCCCTCAACCCCGGCTGACTCCAAGACTGCTACCAAGCCGCCCCTGGACACACCCAAGGAGCCTTCACCTGCCACTCCTGCAAACTCGACTGCATCAAGACTCACACTAAATCCACAGACTCTAAACAGAGCTCCGACTCAAACCACCTTAAGTGCATCCTACTCAACACCCGCTCGATCCACAAACATGCAATTGAACTTTGGAACCTACTCGACACCACATCGCCGGACGTCGCCTTCCTTACAGAAACCTGGATGAACGCCTCATCAGCTCCCGTCATCGCCACAGCCATCCCGGACGGCTACAAGATCATCCGAAAGGACCGCACCATCCAAACAGGAGGAGGCATCGCCATCGTACATAAGAATTCCATCCGCATCACGACAAGCTCTGACGATAACCTTGCAGACGCCGAACACCTTCACTTCCAGATCCACACCGACCCCAAAACCAGACTCCGAGGCACCCTCATCTACAGACCACCAGGACCACGCACTCAATTCAGCGAAGACATCACTGACTTCATCAGCCCACACGCCCTCCCATCTGAGGACTACATTCTACTGGGAGACCTCAACTTCCACCTGGAAAAGAAAAATGACAGCAACACCACCACCCTCCTGGACAACTTGGCCAATCTCGGACTAATACAACTTGTTGACACCCCCACTAACTATGCCGGGCACACTCTCGACCCAATCTTCACCTCCAGCAAGCACATCTCCTTCAACCACACCACAGCTCTCCATTGGACGGACCACAGCTGCGTTCACTTCAACTACAAAAAGACCACGACCCACAACCTCCTGCAACCAATTCCCCGAAGAAACTGGAACAAAATTACCACCGACCAGCTCTTCACTCCGCTTCACAAAAACCCCCCTGCCAAATCATCGGACCCAAACCAAGCTGCCACCAAACTCACACAATGGATCAACCACAGCGCCGACGAACTAGCACCCTTGAAAAACCATCAAATCAAGCAAAATAACAAAAAAGCCCCCTGGTTCAACGATGACCTTAAGACATCCAAGAAGTTCTGTCGTACCCTGGAGAAAGCCTGGAGAAAAAAGCCAACCACTGACAACCTGACCACCTTCAAGAACGCCACCCGCAAACACCACCAACTGATTCGATCCACCAAGAAATCGGCATTCAAGGATCGACTCGACAACAACGCCCACAACAGCAAGGAACTATTCAACATCGTCAAAGAATTCACCAACCCCACCGCCGGCACCAACGACATCACCCCATCCCAAGACCTTTGCGACTCCCTAGCCTCTTTCTTCCACAACAAAATCGCTGACATACATAACAGCTTTGAAAACCAACCCGGAGACCAATCCACTCCACCCACCTCTGAACCAAATCCCCCCTGCAACAATCTTTGCGCCTGGGACCCAATCACCACTGAAGACACCATCCACCTGATGAACTCCATCCACTCAGGATCTCCTACCGACCCATGTCCCCACCACATTTTCAACAAAGCAAACTCCATCATTGCACCCCATCTCCGAGACGTCATCAACTGCTCCCTCAACTCCGCTACCTTCCCGGAAAGCTGGAAACATGCCGAACTCAGCGCCCTTCTGAAGAAAGCCACAGCAGACCCCACTGAACTTAAGAACTACCGTCCCATCTCGCTCCTCCCATTCCCTGCCAAAGTCATTAAGAAAGCCGTCAACAATCAACTCGCCTCCTTCCTCGAATCCAACAAATCCCTCGACCCCTCACAGTCCGGCTTCCGAGCCAAACACAGCACCGAAACAGCACTCATCGCAGCAACAGACAACATTTGAACACTACTGGACAACGGAGAAACAGTTCCCCTCATCCTACTTGACCTCTCCGCAGCCTTCGACACAGTCTGTCATAGCACCCTCATTCAACGCCTCAGCAACGTCGGAATACAAGGAATATCATTGGACTGGTTTATCTCGTTCCTCGCAGGAAGAACACAAAGAGTCCACGTCCCCCCTTTTAGATCAGAAGCCACCGCAGTCATCTGCGGTGTACCTCAAGAATCATCACTCAGTCCCACCCTCTTCAACGTATACATGAGTCCCCTCGCATCCATCGCGCGCCAACACAACCTCAACATCATCTCCTACGCCGACGACACCCAGCTGATCCTCTCCCTCACCAAAGACCCAAACACCGCCAAAACCAACTTACACAAAGGAATGAAAGATGCTGCCGAGTGGATGAAGAACAGCCGTCTAAAACTGAACTCAGCCAAAACGGAAGTCCTAATCTTAGGCTCATCCCCCTCTGCTTGGGACGACTCATGGTGGCCACCGGCCCTGGGAATAGCACCCATATCTACGGACCACGCACGCAACCTGGGCTTCATCCTGGACTCCTCCCTCTCGATGACCAGACAAGTCAACGCCGTTTCCTCATCATGCTTCAACATCCTACGCATGCTCAAAAAATATTCCTCTGGATCCCCACCGAAACAAGAAAAACGGTCACCCACACACTAGACACAAGCCAACTAGATTACGGCAACACCCTTAACGCCGGAACCACAGCCAAACTACAGAAAAAACTCCAACGCATCCAAAACGCCTCAGCCAGACTCATACTAGACATCCCCCGCCAGGCTCACATTTCCGGTCACCTGAAAGACCTCCACTGGCTCCCCGTCAACAAGAGGATAACGTTGCGACTCCTCACCCACACACACAAAGCCCTCTACGACCTAGGACCCGAATGCCTCAACACGCGCCTGTCCTTTTACACCCCCACCCGCCATCTTCGCTCGTCCAATTAGGCCCTCGCCGCTATTCCACGCATCAACAGATCTACCATGGGGGGAAGATCCTTCTCCTACTTAGAGGCCAAAACCTGGAATTCTCTCCCCACCCACCTCCGCCTTACACAGAACCACCTCTCCTTCAGAAAGCAACTTAAAACTTGGATATTCGATAAATAAAGTACCCCCCCTCCCTTCTCTCAAGCGCCTTGAGACCCTCTGGGTGAGTAGTGCGCTATACAAATTCTTGAACGTGAACTTGAAATGTTCACATTCACTTTGCATTGCTATTTAGTTACCACTCACACCATATTTGCTTGCACCTCCCATCATTTTATATATTACTTAATGGTTACGTTCCAGCCACAACAACATCTGTAGGCTGTGGAAGTATCTCCTGGGTAAGGAGAACCCACATGAAGTAAAAGGGCGGTACAGAATGGTAACTGATGGGAATATTTTTCCTATACCCTTGAGATTTGCCCATTTATTCTAGTTGCACGTATATACACGTTTTGGGTTTATTCCAACCTTATTAATAGTTAGTTGTGCCTTGGATGGCTCTCATAGTTGAGTGTCAGTTTCTTTTCTTTTTTTGACCCCTAGACATTGTTTGTTGCTATTATTATTGGTTAGGGTATGTGTCTAGTTCTTGGTCGTTAATCTTGCCCTAGGACCCTCCTTCTAATTGTTGTTTTTTGTAGATCTCAGGCAGTAGTCATCACTGGCATCAAGAAATTGATTTTTTTTGTATTCTTTACCAAAACTGTTTCTGACTTATATAAATCAAAACTCACTTGCATGGTGTCCATAGTGTAGATGGAAAGCTGAATTCAAGTTGTGAACCCTGCTGTACACAGTGTAGATCAAAGGCAGTAGTGACACAAACATCGAGGACAGCTTTTTTGTCACATACGTTAACAAAATGTGAGGATACAGTACAATTGTCTCTGCCTTAAATAAATCTAGAATGAATTTAATGTTGTCTGTACTACTTAAGTACTTCTAGTATCAAGTGGTGAACTCTGTTGTTCGCAGTGTACATTTGAAGTCAGTAGTCAGTCCAGACATTGAGGAATGTTTTTTGTTGCATCATTTAAGAAAATTGTCTCTGTCTTACATAAATCAAGGCTAATTTTAATGTTGTCGGTAGTATTGATTTAAATCTGAACTCAAGTTGTGAACCCTGCTGTCCACAGTGTAGATGGAAGGCTGTAGTCAGCACAGTTATAGACAAATGCTTTTTGTAACATCCTTTTAGAAAATCGGAAGACATAGAGTACAATTGTCTCTACCTTAAATAAAGTAAGGCTGGATTCAATGCTGTCCGAAGTGCAGATGCAAAGCTGAATTCAAGTTGTGAACCCAGCTGTCCACAGTGGAGATTGAAGGCAGTAGTCGATACAGACTAAAGTCTGTGGTGCTGTGGCGGTCAGTTCGGAGTGGGCCTGTATTGAGGAGGCACGTGGTCTTGGTGGCAGCCACGTGGCAGGGTGCGGACCTTCGCTGTGACAGAGTCTCTTCTCTTTGCAGAAGTGAACCACGACCAAAGCGTAGGCTAAATATTTATAGTCTTATGCTGATGATGCGTACATTGGACCAGCCCACTCCGCTTCTGCTTCAAGGAAGGGGGGCAGACAACACAGCTACATGACCAAAATATTCCCCAGTGTCTGAGATAATATGGTTGCGTCCACTGTGCAGTACACTAAACGTATCAATAGCATATCTACACACCAAAAAGTGTCTGGATTCTATAGTGTGTTGTGTATAGCATATCATCGGTAGTATTAGCAGTGTGTACATTATTGTTGATGTGCAAATCCTTCCCTTATACATAGTTGATTGCCACATCTCTGAACATTGAGCTAGTGTGCTGTTGAGGGGATATATTATTTTGGGAAGGTCCGTTGTCCTGTTTTGCACTGCGTCTGAGGTAGTAGAGGGGGAGGGGTCAGGAGGGGTGGTTGTAGTGGTGGTGGTGCTTGGTGTTGTGATTTTGTTGGGTGTTGGAAGTGCATAATTAGTACTTCTATCACATATTTGTCTTTAAATATGGGTCTGAGTTGGATGTAATTCACACAGTACATAGTCAACATCCTTACACTAGTTAAATGTAGATATTAATTTGTTAGTGGTAAATGGAACTATCGCCTTTTTTTTGGATAGCATTGCAGATTTGGTTTGTTTTTGAAAGTTTGGGAAGTGGTGTTTTGTTTTTTGTTTTTCTACGAGAACCCCTAGTTTGTATATTATTAACGTAAGTTGTGGTTCTGGTTTGAAGCGATTTTCTTGGAAGAAGAAATACATTGAAGAGTGGTAATAATTGTCGTTTTTACTAAGTTGAGGATGGGATGATAATTAAAAAAGAAAAAAAACGATATGAACTTTATAAATAGGAATTATCATTTAAAAAACCTTAGAAATTCACTGAAAAAACATAGGTTTCAAGCAGGTTATAGTTAGGAATTAGCATTTCAAAAACATTAGAAAATCACTGAAAAAACCATAGGTTTCAGGCACGTTATAGTTATGAATTAGCATTTAGAAAACCTTAGTTAGCTGGACATTTCTCTCATATAAAACCATTGAAATTCCTCCATCATAGTTAGTTCAGCTAACTATAACTCGCGCGCCCGCAATGCACTGCTGATAACGTCATATATTACATCACTCATGACATGGTCAGTGACATCACTCATGACATCACTGATGATATCACTGATGACATCATCTTTGTGATAAATTTGCAGACCTCCTTTTATCCTAATCTAACCTTTGATACACACATTCAAAAAGAGAAACAGGGGGGCAAATTTACAATAACTGGCGGATCCCTACATATCAGCAGGGATGCACCAGTTATTATGCACCATGCCTCCGCCATCATGGATGCGCCGCATTTACAATGTGGCGCAACATGGGGTTAAACCGGCACAGATGTGTGACGCATCTGTGCCGTAAAAGCGGTGCATTGCTGGAGTTGCGTCACAAGCGCGACGCAGCTCCAGCAATGCTCTTGGGGGCCCTATTCTTACAATGCTGCTTCAATCCTTATGCCTGCTTCAAGCAGGCGCAGGGTTTTGATGCAGCATGGGCCCAAAAGTGACTTGTTGATTCCACTCAGCCACTTTTAGAAGGCATTCCTGTGCCGGAACGCCCCCCCCGCGCAGGAACGCCTCCTTCTGGTGCAGGGCTTTACAACATGACGCATCTCCTAGATGCATCACGTTGTAAGTACCCCGCAACATGGCACATCATTTGCGCCGCCGCTGCTTCACAAAAGTGACGCAACCGGGGCATAGAAGGGGCGCAAGGGGCTTGTAAATGTGCCACTAAAAGTTTTTTTAAATGGACATACCAATACCAGTTACAACAACCTATTCAGTAATTCCAAGATCTAAATACACATCCACTCATTCACCAACAGTCCTATATAGTCACTCATACATGTATTCACTCATCATATGTACTCATACACCTATACATCCTGTTACACACCACCACTCATCCATAGAGTTACTTAAACACATAGTCACTTATGCTAATAAAGATTCAAAAATCCATTTACTTGCATATAAAATTATACACACACCACTACACTCACTTCTACAGAAATGTACACATACTTACTCTCTTAAACAATCACTTATTTATACATGAACTCTTCCAATCTCTCACTCTCACATATACTCACCTATATACCCCGATACTTTCATATACTAGTTTAAAACATGTGTAGTTATTCATAAAGACACTATTAAGCCAGTCATTCATTCACTAACACACCCATACACACACTCATCCACCCATACAGTCCTGCACACATGCTGCCTTCAAATCATACAAGCAGTGAGTCACTCCTTAATGGAACTATGCACTATGTAAGACCCATCACTGAACCATACAGACACTCAGACATTCATACTGATACTCAAATAAACAACTAATAACCCATATAGACACTCATGTAGCTACTCACCAACCCATGCAATCACTTATATACAGAGAGACTAATACAGAATATTATATATTTAAACATTACTCACTAACCCATATATTCACTAAGATACTCTTAATCAATGTGTTATATAATCAATATTTTTTTAAAACCATCCATTTAGACACTTATATACCCATTTATTCTTCCATCAACCTTTACATATCTATCTATACTACTAGTATAAAGAGAGAACAGAAACCTTTTAGCAAGGTAAACACGGGAACCACAGTGCCAATCCACACACCCAATACATTGTTGGAATCCTCAGGGTGTGTAGATGGACATAGGCGACATTAAATTTTAAAAAAACGTAAATTAAAAAATAAAAATGTGTAAACAAAGTAGTCCCCTAAAACTAGCGCCGGCCGCGACGTAGCGCTGACCGCGACCTAGACGTAATGATGATATGCGGGGAGGAGCGGTGACGTGCGGCGAGGAGTGGTGGTGAAGTCCGGAGCGGGCGGCTCAGGTAAGGCAAAGGCAGGCGGGAGGTGGAAGGCGGGAGGCGGGACGCATGCGGCGGGCGGGAGGCTCGAGGCGCGAGGCAGGAGGTAGTATGGCCAATGTCGGGGTGGGCGGCAGGGGGTGGCGGCGAGGCGGGAGGCATGAGGCGGGAGGAGGGAGGCGGGAGGGATGCGGTCTGGGCAATGTCTGGGGGGGTGCACAGAGGCTTAAAATGCTGCCCCCAGCCCCCTTCTGCCATGGGCAAAGCCGGGGTGGGCTGCTAGTACATATATAAAACATATTTAATTTTCTAAAAAACACACATTCACTGGATGATGTCATGAGTGATGTCATGAGTGATGTCACTGACCATGTCATGAGTGATGTAATATGTGACGTCATCAGCAGTGCATTGCAGACGCGCAAGTTATAGTTAGCTGAACTAACTATAACGGGGGAATTTCAATGGTTTTGTATGATAGAAATGTCCAGCTAACCATAACGCCCCTGAAACCTATGGTTTTTTCTGTGAATTTCTGAGGTTTTTTAAAAGCTAATTACTAACTATAACATGCTTGAAACCTATGTTTCTTTTCAGTGAATATATATAAAGCTATACATACATATACATCCATAAGGAGTTAAACAGAGCGGATTTCAGCCATGTATTTTAATTACCAAATAGATGAGTTTCAGTGTTCCTGCCTTTTTTCAATGTAATGTAATGTAATATGGACTTATAAAGCACCCTATCGCCCCACGGGCATCCGGGCACTGAGGTTAACAGGCACTCCCCTAAATGTAGGGGATTTAAGCATGTAAGAAAGCATGGGTCTTTTTTAATATTGCACAGTTTACTTCCATTAGAGAATGGGCAGCCAATGACAAGAGACTAAAGATTGCGGATCTTTATAGGGTGAAATATTTTCACAATGTCCGCCATTATTCATTATTTATCACATATAAGGCACCCCTAAGGTAGGCCTTAAGTGACTGTAAGGGCAGGGTGCCATGTAAGTAAAAGGTAGGACATGTACTTTTATGTTTTACATGTCATAGTAGTGACAAACAGCCTATTTTGTTTTTCACTACTGTGGCATATCCCTCTCCTAGGCTGCCACTGGGAATTCCTTTATACACTATTAAGCTGTAATTTCTGATCAGAGAGGAGTAGCTCTTTCATGTTTAATATGTTTGGAATGGTAATGATAATTCCTCCTTACTGGTGAAGTTTGATTTAACATTACTGTTATAGAAATGCCACATTTACAAAGTGGACATTTCTCTATACTTATTGCTCTTGGTGCCTTACAACCTGTCTCCAATACATGTCTGGGTTGGTTGACAGCTATACTTTGTGCATTACCTCTAGACAGCCACAAAGTCCGGGAGGTGAGGCTCCGCTGCATTCGGAGCACTCATCTGCATTCACTGCATTAGGATGGGTCTTCCTGGGCAGGGAGGAATGGGATGGGCTGACACTTGCACTTCAAAAGGAAGTGTTGTGTCCACCTACAAACCACTGGTTTATCCCCCTCACAGAAGGCCTGGCAGACAGGAATTGGTTGAAAGGGGTTCTTGTGCACTTCAGAGAGCTGCTCTGAAGCCACCCCCTCCCTCAAAGGCATTTTTGAGTATAAGTACTGGGTCTCTAAGACACTTCTGGATCTGGAGGTGAACATCTGTCAAATGGACTGCTTTGCTGCTTAAAGGACTTAACTCTACTGTTTTTCTGGTAGGACTGCTTTCCTGCTTGTTTCCCTGCTGTCTGCTGCTCCCTGGCTCTGTTGGAAGAGGAGTTGAACTCTTGCATTCCCTCCAAGTGATCTTCAATGGCTTCTTGGCTTGCCCCCTGTTCAAAAAGTCTAAGGCTGTCAAAGACTTCATGTCCTGCCACTGCTATAGGTCTCTGCAATCCGTGAGTTGGCAGCTGATTACCAGTCTTATGATGTTAAACAAAAAAGCACTTTGCTTGGTTACAGATCAAGTGTTTTTGCTTTGCCCAGGATCAGCGCTTCTCATTCTGAACTTTGACAAGGGGCAGAGCGTGCTGGATCACCAGCTTGTTTTGTTAAACCACAAGTGCTTATCTTGGCTACAGATCAAGTGCTTTTGCTTTGTTCAGAATCAGCACTACAAATAAGGCAATGTGGGACAATCACTGCCTTTCCTGATGCCGCAGGAGTGCATCACTGTGAAATTCTCAAGTGTCACATTGCCCAGGTGGCCAGGGGCGCACCTGAGACATGGGTCTGTGAGGCTCAATCAACCTGCCTATGCCTCCAGGATCAATGCTGTGTCCTCTACTCCGGTGACTCCCCGCCTGTGAAGTCACAACAATGTGTTTCACTCACCCAGTGCCTACTGACCTTCCCACAGCCCAGCACCTGTATCTGTATCGTCCGCGGCTTGCCCACTTCAGCGATCCTTCATCTTAAGGCCTGCAGTGCTGCCCTACGGCAAAACCTCATAAATGTGGCCCTTTGAGTCTGCTGAATTCTGAACTTCTGGCTATGAAGTACGAAAATGGCACAGTATTTACTTGTCAAGGATCTGCCCTACTGCTTACTTTAGATACTGGCATTACTCTATACTTTTGTCCAGTACTGTCAGGGCCTCATTTATGGTTTTTTTGCCGTATGGCAGCACAGTGGGCCTTGCTGCCATCATGGCTAAATGCCTCACTCCACTACTTCAGAAATGCAAGGCTGCACCATATTTGCAAAGATATGGTGCAGCCTTGCATTTCCATCTGCACTGGTGCTACACTTAGCAGTGTAGCTCCAACGCAGGCACCCTTGCACTAGTGCAAGAGTGTCTACGTGCAGTGGAGGACTATTTATGTATTGGAAGGTATCCCTTCCTGCACAGAAACAATCCTAAAATGCCATTTTGTCACTTCTATGTGAGCTGGAAGTTACAAAATGTCATTCTTTTTAAGGATTGTTTATGTGCAGGAAGATCACCTTCCTGTACATAAACAATACAAGGCTTTTTGCTTTTTCCATGTGTGCTGCACGATGTATCTTGTGAGCTGCAGCCTACCTGTGCCCCAGATTGCAGTGAGCAGAGTCCAGGAAGTGATAAGAAGTCAGACTAGTGATGTCTATTCCCTAAAAAACGATTTTCCCTACCTGTGATTGCATTATCTTTTCTTTTTAAATGTCTTTAACTGTCTTTGCCTGTGGTTGTTACAGTTTAAAATTGCACTTTTAACTTGCCAGTGATTGCATAATGTATCACCTGTTTGTGTTCAAACGTGTCTATTTTCCTGCCCATGACTGCTTCCATTCAACCTGTGGCATTGGGGGATTTGCAGTCCAAACCCTGTAGTTTTTCCCTCTCATTTCCTGTGACTACCAGTTTTCCCTCCAAATGTCTCCTTTGCTCTGCACTAAGACCTGAACGTTAAGCAGGGCATGCCCAGCCACCATTTTGTGTTAAGACGTCAGTGAAACCAACCCCCCTCGCCCCCCTAGCAACAAGGATATTCTAGTAATCTGCTGTGTGCTATTTACACTGTATTTAATAGGGACTGTGCGCTTTGTTTTTTGGCCAGGAGAGGGAGTAAAGTTTTATTCAAACAGTATTGTTAAAGGACAAGTTTGTTAGGCCCTTACCTGCAGGAGTCCAAAGTGTGGATTGAGCCTGTCTGTCTACTAGGAGATATCTGAATAGAGCAATAGCTTCCAACTCGCTGGCCAGCAAACCTTGTCTGAGGTAGCTGGGACCTTATGTATTCTGCTATTGTTTGGTACATGTGTACACTGATTGCTGGTTGTATCTGTTGTTTCTATTGGATTTGTGTTAGTGTCCTCATTGGTTGGGTATTTGAGGGTTCTGATTGGTTTCTGT
This sequence comes from Lissotriton vulgaris, assembly GCF_964263255.1. Classification (NCBI taxonomy): domain Eukaryota; kingdom Metazoa; phylum Chordata; class Amphibia; order Caudata; family Salamandridae; genus Lissotriton; species Lissotriton vulgaris. Next base: position 1,469,504,518 of record NC_141685.1, on the reverse strand, counting down.
GTCTGTGATTCAATGAATGTAGGGTAGGAACTAGGGCTTCCTGTGTTGTTGGTTGTTGGGACCAGGGTGGGACTAAGAGTAGGATTAGGCTTTCTATTTGAAGTAGGGACTAGGGCTTACTGTGCCATTGGTTGCTGGACTTGGGTTTAGACTACTGGTAGGGCTAGGGCCTCTATAGAGATCAAGTTTTTTTTAACTGATTGGTTGCTTGGACTAGGCCTAAGATTGACTGTAAGGTCCTGGTCTCCTACTGGTTCCAGATTTTAGGGTTAGTGTTGTGATTCGGTAGTGTTAGGGCTAGGGTTCCCAATGGCTGAAGGGGTCACCTAATTAATAGGCTATAAAAGGCCAGGGTTAGAGTGTCCAAGCCTGGGCATTGAGGCTGAGGCTGCCCATTTTCCTATTCACAATTTATTTTCCATATAGATATGTACCTATATTTGTGAATTGTTTTGTATAAACATGTAGAAAAATTATTTTGTTAAAAAAAAATCATCCTTGGTCTACATGTACTTGCTTTCATTGTGCATCTATGAGCCTCCATGTACTTGGATCTGTGTTTCTGTTACTTTTCTCCTGAAAAAGCATATCCAATGCACTACCCTACTTTAATCTACATATATTTACCTCCTTTATGCATCTATATACTTTCGATGTACTTAAGGATCTATATATTTATCACTTTCTTCTAATTTGGCATTTCCAATGCACTACCCAATTTCTCAGCCTATACTTCTCTTAATATACCTTCTAGCCCACTTTTTGACTCATCTCAAACTACTTCCTACTACTCTTTCCAATGAACTACCCTATCTCTCACCCTATACATCTATCAATATATCCCCTACATCCACTCTCTCATTTGTCTCAAACCCCATACCACTACTATGATCCTCAAAATAACCCTTTCTAGACTCTCTTTCACTTTACCCCTCCTTGCCTCATTTGACACCTCTTTTACTGTACCTATCCCCCAAAACAAACCTCTCTAAACTCTTCCCCTACAAAAAACCTTTTACTCATCCAAAAGCCTCCTCCTACTGCTATGACCTAAAAAATAAAAAATAAAAATATAAAAAGAAATCTTTCACTCTTCTATCCCTCCACTATCCTTTTTAATGAAAATAACAGACTAACATGTTCACTTCTCAAGTTCCTTATTCCACTATACTAACTCACCACTAATACTTTATGGGCTCCAGAGTAGCGTGCTACTCGCCAATAAAGAGTTTCAACACCCCATCAGGGTTACAAGCACTATATAACTGCAAACCTTTTTTTTCTTTTCTACCCCTCCCCAACCCTTCTTATTCCAAAAAACTGACTAACATAACCACCACTCAAATTAATTTCATGTTTCACCGTACTAATTCAACACTAATCCTCATGGGTTAAAGAGTAGCATGCTACTCGCCAAAAAAGCACTTGAAAACCCCATCAGGGGTAGCAAGCGCTATATAAATACAAACCTCTTTCCCTCTTCTGTCTCGCCACCTACCTTTCTCTATCCATATAGCTGAATAACATATCCACCACTCAAATTACTTCATATTTCACTATACTAATGTTCAACACTAATCCTTTATGGGTTCCGGAGTAGCGTGTTACTCGCCAGAAAAGCACTTCAACACCCATCAGGGGTTCTTCCCCTTCTATCCCTCCGCTATCCTTTTCACTCCAAATAACTGACTAATATCCACCACCCAAATTACTTTCATATTTCACCGTACCAGTTCACCACTAATCCTTTACGGGTTTCTGGAGTAGCGTGCTTCAACACCCCATCAAGGGTAACAAGCGCTATATAAATGCAAACCTTTTTTCCTCTTCTGTCTTTCTGCTATTCTTCCGAATGCAAATAACTGACTAACATATCCACCACTTAAAATGTACTTGCATGTTTCACTATACTAACTTAGAACTAATCCTCTATGGCTCCCGGAGCAGCGTGCTACTCTCTGAAAAAAATCGCTTTAACGCCTTGTCAGGGGTAGTAAGCACTATACAAATGCAATTACAATACAATTACAATACAATGTGCATACCAGTGCTTCAGTTGAGGCCTCTAATCCACCATACTACTGTTTGCTGTACTCACAGTGCACCTACAAGGCTAGCTTAGAATACCAGCTTAATTTATATCCTTCAATATCAAACTCCAGTGCATTTACAATGCATTTTACAATATTCAATTCAGATTTTTTATCTTTATGTAATGAATTAATCTGCTAATGTTACTTCATTTTTTCTGTTTAGCCTGTACAAGTTCTTGTGCAGTGCTTGTGAAATCTATTGTATTGAATTTATCTTAAAAGGGACTTACATCCCCTCTTCACTTCTTATTGGTCCTTGTGCTTGTAAATGTCCTTTTTCTCATTTTTTATTGGCTGTAGGCATTCTATTTCCTGGTATTTCATGTATTTCTGTCAGCTGTTTTCCATTGGCAAAGTATGGAATTCATTAGCTTTGGTGGAACTTCTTTTAAGTGTCTCAAGCAATGATCGTAAACCTCTCACCTCCCAAACATGCACTCACTCTAGACCTCCCTTTTGTTGCAGAGGCCAACGCTTGTTATTACACATCCTTCTGCTTCCGGTCTGTGTGCAGTCCCTTCGAGTTATTTCCACGACTCGTTGTATTTCGTTTCACAGCCCTCCCCATTTCTTTGCACTCTTCTAGAGTCTGTGCGCTTATTTAGTTACGCTAAATTTAGTTTTCAGCACTCACCAGTTGCCCCGGGGAACCGCGCACTCACCAGTCACCCCGAGTAGGAAGCAGGCACTCGCTCTAGTGCTCCCTTTTGTTGCCGTTGCTTGCTATTACACATATGGCCGAGATACCCGCCACCCCCGCTCAACACAATCCCCAAGAATTGGGAAACCGGAAACAGTTCTTGAACTTTTGGAAGGCGGGAAGGGAGTCACCCTTCCCGGCCGTATTTATTAAAATATGAAACAAAAGAAAACATTAAAATAACAGTTTCATATAATGTACAATTTCATTTCCACATTACGATGTTGGCTAACCTTAACAGATCTCTAATACAAAGGTTCTCCTAGCCGAACTAACATCCTACAAAACATTTGACTTGAAATTGTACATCCTAACGTTAAGGGCCAACGGCAAGGTCGTAACCGGTGTCAGATCCCTAAACCAGAAATACCCCCCTCACTTGTGAGAGGGGCGACCGCACAGAGGCGTACCTCAAGTGCATCTACCAATTTCCCTTTGTACTTGACGGGGGCCCCAATAAACTCGACGCCATTTAACGGTCGTTCGAGGACTCGTGTGAGGTGTCTAAAAGGTAGCGTAAACCCCCTCCCGCACCCCACACAACTTACCCATCTGCCGTCGCAGATGTCCTGGCCCCGGGAAATTCCCCAGGAGGGGCCGTAGCCCCTCCTATCCAGGAAGGGGCCTTGACCATCTTTCCTTTCCTTCCGGCGGCCTCTCCTTAGACAGGACCGCCTCCCCGTTGAGGGGCCAATTGGCCACCTCCCCCGCGCGCTCCCATCCGTAATGGGTGACGCCCCCTCATAGGGATCTTCCAATTACTGCTCACCGATCATGACCTTACCGCCCAACCAGAATAAATACGACAGTTCTACCTAAGTTACTAAGATTTACAAAGCAAAACAACATTTATTATCAGGCGTAAATACTGATCAATCCTTGTTCAACATTACTTTATTTGCAAAACATACTGAAAATAACCAATCTTTATTGCATCGTTAAGAAATTTCACGACGATCATCACAACCTGTAAGAAAACAGATAAAACCAAAGATACTATATCAACTGTATTTCCAACGAATTGCTGTCCTCAGGGGCTGGTGGGTGGGTCAAAATTGCTCTTCGTTCCGTCTCGAGCTCACGTGCAGCGGGGAGGTGCAGCTTCAGAGCACAGGAACAAGAGGATGCTTTCTTGGCTTCCGCTCCTTTTATCCGTCTTCAGGGTGGGCGTGAACCCGCCCCCGCCTGCCTCCGAGGGCGTGGCCGGCCGCGTTGGTGTCTAGGCCAGCCCACTCTAGGGCGGGAAAAAGGCGCGCCCCGGCTACGCCACTTCGGGCATACCAGCCGAGACTCGCCTCCCGCCCAAGATGGCTTCCCGGGGGGATCGTGGTACTCCACCATACGTTCGGGGGGACCGATTGGTCGCCCCTTTCCATATGGCCGAGATACCCGCCACCCCCTCTCAACACAATCCCCAAGAATTGGGAAACCGGAAACAGTTCTTGAACTTTTGGAGGGCGGGAAGGGAGTCACCCTTCCCGGCCGTATTTATTAAAATATGAAACAAAAGAAAACATTAAAATAACAGTTTCATATAATGTACAATTTCATTTCCACATTACGATGTTGGCTAACCTTAACAGATCTCTAATACAAAGGTTCTCCTAGCCGAACTAACATCCTACAAAACATTTGACTTGAAATTGTACATCCTAACGTTAAGGGCCAACGGCAAGGTCGTAACCGGTGTCAGATCCCTAAACCAGAAATACCCCCCTCACTTGTGAGAGGGGCGACCGCACAGAGGCGTACCTCAAGTGCATCTACCAATTTCCCTTTGTACTTGACGGGGGCCCCAATAAACTCGACGCCATTTAACGGTCGTTCGAGGACTCGTGTGAGGTGTCTAAAAGGTAGCGTAAACCCCCTCCCGCACCCCACACAACTTACCCATCTGCCGTCGCAGATGTCCTGGCCCCGGGAAATTCCCCAGGAGGGGCCGTAGCCCCTCCTATCCAGGAAGGGGCCTTGACCACCTTTCCTTTCCTTCCGGCGGCCTCTCCTTAGACAGGACCGCCTCCCCGTTGAGGGGCCAATTGGCCACCTCCCCCGCGCACTCCCATCCGTAATGGGTGACGCCCCCTCATAGGGATCTTCCAATTACTGCTCACCGATCATGACCTTACCGCCACAGGCCGGATAGTTGACCGGCTATCCGGACCCCCCACAAAACACTCCTACCTAAAGGTCATGCTGTAAACTCCTTAACCATGCTATGAAGTCTCCTATGAGTAATTCGTTCCCCACCCGGGACAAATGAACCCCGTCCCCCAAATACATACTGTCCCCTTTAATACAACCATGCGAAACAGAATGCAGTGTACTTGAACGAAACAATCTACTCATTTTATTATTAATTTTCCTTACTGAATGATTCAGCGCAGAAACAGAAATAGCCCCCCGCCACACTTTCCGTGGGATCATATGGGACCATGCAATTGTGCACCCTGGAACTCTTCTCGCCAACCAACTTACCGTGGAAAGCATCGCCTCAAGAAGAAGTCGTCTACCAGTGGCCACCAAATCATTGCCCCCAAGATGTACTATGACTACAGACGGCGGTGACCTTGTCCGCCCTAACAAACCCTCGAAAAATGAGCGAAACTGGTCAATACAGAGCCCGCCCTTTCCGTAGAAGGACACACTGTACCCGTATTCCCCAGCCACGTGAATCATGTCACCTGCTTTGAATACGTCCGCGGCACGCCTCACGTATGAGTGGCCCACGACCCACACCTCCTTTTTCACAGCCGGCAATGTCTGACCGCTGGCCCCCCGGTGTCGGGTCGACTGGACAGTCCGCCCCGCCTCGTAGGCTTGCGCAACTGAAAACCAAACAAAAACAAGAAGCGTGAGTACATCATTACAGCTTCACAACATGTGCAACCGCACATACCTCTTATAACAGTTCGAGGACCAATGCCCCACACGTTTTACTTGTTCAACGTTCAGACCCCTGGCTGTAGCTTCTGTAGCAGCCCCTATCCGAAAGGAATGGGTCCCAAAGTGGCCGGGGTTCAAGCCCGCGGCAGAAATCGACATCGCAAGCACCCGCTGAAACTGAAACCTCGTCAGTGGGGTGGCGTCAGCGTGTCTTAACAAGGTCCCCCCCCATGCTGCCACTCTCTGTGCTAAATATTCCTCTACGCACCCCACAGGGCACATGGCAGACCCGGGGATCCTCTGGATGATTACGCAGTCCCCGATTGCATCCTGATCGGATTTGGACCTGACAAACGAGACCGTCATTGTCTCCTCCCTGACCTGAATGTGTTCTCGGCACAGTCCCCCCATCGTATCCTGCTTGTTCCTTGCCACTAATTCGCTTACCCGCATAGCCCCATGGAATGCTAATGCAAATGCGGCTCGGAACAACACTGCTTCGTACTGGGATGAACATGTTACCGGTAGCACGGATAATAACAGGGCCAACCTATCCAGACCTATCGGGTGCCTATCGTCTACTTTGCGACCCTCAAGGCGTTGCCACCCACGTAGCGCTTTTTGCACAACGAAAGACGCTGTCGGGTCCTGGATCCCATGAGCCCTTGCCATGAAGGAAATGGCGGCCCGATGCCTCTGGGCCGTAGCTACTGACTTGCCTGCGTGACGTAAAGAGAGCAGGAATCTCACTACACATTCTTCCAGACCCCAAAGATCCCTCCCGGCAGTACCCAAAAAGGCCCAATAGGAACGGAACGCCCCTTCATATGCCTTCCTCGTCCTGGGTGCTAAACTCTCTCCCACGAGGTCTTGTAGTTCGGGGCACCGAGAGACCAGAGAGCTTCGGGAAAGGGTGCCGCCACCGGGTCCGCTGTGGGCAGAAAACCCCAGAAGGCCTGCATACGGAAACGAGAGAGCGCATCAGCCGCTTGGTTCATCACCCCCGGCACGTGTCGCGCCCTGAACAGTACATTCAGTTGCATGCACAACAACACAATTTCTTTGAGCAGTCTCAGAATCAATTTGCAACGTGCTGCCTGACTATTGATACACTCAACCACGGTCATGTTATCCGACCAGAACACCACAGAGTGATCCCTAAACCCTTCTGGCCATGTTTTCAAGGCCACCAGAATAGGGAACAGTTCGAGAAAAGCAATGTTACTCGTCAACCCGCACTCATGCCACCATGACGGCCATTTTTGAGCCGACCATTGTGTACCCAATATGGCGCCAAAACCCACACTCCCCGCCGAGTCTGTCCATAGCCCCAGCTCCTCGGAAGACACTGCCGGTTTATTCCAGACAATTCGACCATTGAAATCCGCCAGGAATGCAATCCAAATGCGCATGTCCTGGCGAACCTCTGCCGAGAGTCTCGTACGATGATGTCCTTCCCTCAAGCCGACCATGGACTGTGCAATCGAGCGGGAAAAGGGGCGTGCCATCGGCATTACTCTTAGGGCAAAATTCAACTGACCAACCACCTGTTGCAATTGATGCAAGTTCACTTTCGTTGCACGAATACATGTCTCAAGGGATAACCTGAATTTTAACACTTTTTCTTTAGGTAAACGAAAACAACCCTCTACCGAGTCGAGCTCGATCCCCAGAAACTCAATCAAGGTCGAGGGACCCACCGTCTTACCTGGCGCCAATGGCACACCGAATTGATTCATTAGGACACAAAATTCATGTAAGGCCTGTCCACACTCAGAATCCCCGGCTGCCCCCAGAAACAGAAAGTCATCGAGATAGTGCATAACATGTCGAAAACCTGTCTTCCTCGTGAATACCCACTGCAGAAAACAACTGAATTTCTCGAAATAGGCACATGAAATCGAGCATCCCATTGGCATACATTTATCCATGTAATAGTGACCCTGAAACTGAAAACCAAGGAGACGCTGATCGTCTGGGTGTACCGGGAGCAAGCGGAACGCTGACTCGATGTCCGATTTGGCCATCAGCGTCCCGGGCCCCAGGCGATTCAACATGGCAACGGCCTCATCGAAAGATGCGTACCGCAACGAACATACTTCCGGGTCTATCGCGTCATTCACGGAAAGACCATGTGGGGCTGACAAATTGTGTATCAGCCGAAACTCACCCGGGTCCTTCTTGGGAACCACCCCTAGAGGAGAACACACGAAATTAGCAACTGGTGGCAAATCGAATGGACCGGCGACACGACCTCGAGTCACCTCTTTCCCAATCTTTACCTGCACCACTGCCGTGTGCTGTAAGACCGACATTTGATTCTTACAGTCCGGTACCCCCTGAAAGTCCCCCACTGGGATGCGGAAACCATATGAAAACCCGTTCCGTAACACCCCAGCGGAGGCATGATCTGGGTATTCGCTGAGCCAAGGAATCATCGCCATGGTATCAATCGGGGTCGGTAAAGGCGCCCCTCGGACTATATTAGACCTGTTTGGCGCCTCCCTTACCACCGTTATCACCCGTTTTGGCTCTGCACATGGACTCAGGATGGGATGGCTGCCCGCACCCCCCACACTCATGTCTGAATTTGCATGACCCCTGGGGCCTGGTACATTTGCCCCTGTTAAAATTCCAACAGATCCCCCTTTTACCTGTGTTGCCATTCGGCTTCGTGTGGAACTCGTTACCTGTACCCGTCCGAAAGGGCGTCCCAGAGTTTTGGCGGGAGGATTCCCCCCCGTTACTCCCTACTAATGGCACCTTCAACATCCCTGTACTCTCCATTTTTTGCCAAGACACAGAGTCGTAACAATCCCAAGACAACAACGGGTTGTGTTCTTTAGCTTTTCTAAACAGATTATCATAGCAGAACCACTGATTGCCCCCATATGCCACAGAATACTCCATAATACGTGACTGATAAATGGGTAACTCGGTCAACAACTCAGGTCTGCGCTCCCCCATGATGGAAGTAAAAATTCCCCACGCTCTGCCCCAAGTACCAATGGTCTCGTCCACCTTAAAGGCGGCCATTTTTGCACGCCAAACACTCGGATGCATGAGCTCCTTTTGACTCTTTACATGCTCGATCTCGTAATGGTCGGTAAGCAATGAAAACATGTTAACCTATTTATCCGCCCAAATCAATTCCTTGACTTCTAGTGGGACGTGCTGGGCAATCTTCTCCTTTCGAGAAGGTGCAGAGTCCCCCCCCGCAATCGGCAATGGCCGCTTACCTGAAGTAGACCCCACGTTTGTCGCCGAACTTGGGCCTGCTGTACTTCCAACCGCCGGGACCTGCGGGGGAACAGGAGATGGAGTCTTCGCAGCCTCCCTAGATTCCCGCAGTTGCCTCATCACTGCCCGGGCGTCGTCAGCCGTGGCGCCCTCGCTATCGTTTCCCAACCACGCTGCCAATTGCGCCGCTAACTCGGGGGGCATATCCTCCCTGTTCGCAGGGGTGACTACCACAGGGATTGGATTCCCCTCCTTTGGCGCCGGGGTTGGCTCCTCTCGTGGCGCTTCGGGAACCGGGGTCTCCCCCCCAAGTGCTCCCCTTCTGGGCCTCTTGCTCTTTCCACCGGGAATTATCCCCTGTAAAGGCCTTTTCGGTCCTCCCTCTCCGTCATTAGCCTCAACCTTTCTCTTTAGATCGGCTATCTCCTTCATGAGTATGCGGAGCATCTCCTCGGTACCGACCCGCTTTCCGACCTTCTTGGGCATTCTTAGACGATATCTGTAAGACAAAAAGAGGGATTACAACGCTCAAAATTGCTCTTCGTTCCGTCTCGAGCTCACGTGCAGCGGGGAGGTGCAGCTTCAGAGCACAGGAACAAGAGGATGCTTTCTTGGCTTCCGCTCCTTTTATCCGTCTTCAGGGTGGGCGTGAACCCGCCCCCGCCTGCCTCCGAGGGCGTGGCCGGCCGCGTTGGTGTCTAGGCCAGCCCACTCTAGGGCGGGAAAAAGGCGCACCCCGGCTACGCCGCTTCGGGCATACCAGCCGAGACTCGCCTCCCGCCCAAGATGGCTTCCCGGGGGGATCGTGGTACTCCACCATACGTTCGGGGGGACCGATTGGTCGCCCCTTTCCATTCTTCTGTTTCCGGTGTCTGCGCAGCCATTTTGAGTTTTTTCACGACTCATTAGTGTTCTTTTCACAGCCCTCTGCATTTATTTGCACTCGTCGGGAGTTTGTGCTCTTATTTTGTTAAGCTAAATGCAGTTTCTACAAGAAAGACTGCAGAGGAATAATTTCTTATGTGGCGATTCCATGTGCCTCTCAAATTATTTATCCTGTCGGATATTATCTTCTTGGGTTACCTGCAGGTCAGTCACAATTTTTATTTTGTTCCAAACTCAGCTTCATGGGCACATTGTTAATAATGCTACTGTATGGTTTTAGTTTTACAAGATCTGCAAAGTAATGTAAACTGTGAAATTCCTTTGAAGGTGAGTTTCAAAGTTCGAGGCACTCAAAGACTCTACACCCTGAAGAATTCTATGCTGGAAACATATCAAAATGTCTGTGCTGATTTGAATTAGATATCATGCCAACATTTGGTCTAAAAACAGCCTGTCTGGGTACCTTAACATTTTTAACTTTACAGCTCCATACACCCTGAGACACCTGGGCCTCGCTGGGCATGTAAACCCTGCTTGCGGCTCTCCTTGTGTATCAGGGCTCCAGTGTGCATATCAGGGTAGTGTTGAGACCCAGATATATCACATATATCATCTGCAGATATGATATGGCTCTGCATCCACAAGCATTCTTGATAGTTACCCTTCACTCACAGGGCAGCCGCCAAAACAATGGTGGGGAATTCGTAAACATACCACATCAGCACAAAAATAAACAACAAATCATATTTTTATTGCTAAACGTTTCTAAACCATGGTTTTTTATATGCATTCACATCTGGTTAACGTTGATAGCTATTTTAAATCATCCAGTTTCGGCATAGCATGCAAACAACTTAAGAAAGGTCCAACCAGGTAGCAAAATTGATTTATTTGAAATGATTAAGGAAATATTTATATTATGCTTCCAAATATGATTGTCATTTTGGAGCACTGTGTGTATACACACTTTTGGTTAGGTAATGTAATCGCTAATGAAATAGTAATGCTATTTTCTTGTTGTCATTTTGAAAAAATAAACACTGACCACACGTGATATTGTCTCACGATGGTGTTTGAAGATTGATAGTGCCTGACAATTAGGGGTGGTAGTTTTGTATATGTCACATGATTAGTTTTTTATCTTTCTTGGTTGTTTTTGTCTCAGGGTGTTGGAAAATGATCGTTTGATGATTGGCTGATCTTGTCTGATGATAAATGTTGTCTGATAATTGGGTAGCATTGTGCAATGATGTTATCAGATGATGGGTAATGTCTGTTGATTGGCTGATGTTATCTAAGTATGTCAGATGATTGTTATTGACTCATGAATGGGTAACTTTACCTGTTGATGTCAGATGATTGTGTGAGGATGTCTGATGTCAGAATATGTCTGTCGATAATTGGTTTCCATTCTTTAATGATTCTTTCAGGTCTGCTGATGCAGTCTGAGTTTATGATTTTGTCTGATGATTATATCATATGGATAATCAATGATACTGAGCAACCTGCAAAACAGTCATACGTAATGAGGATAGAATAAACAGTTCCACTACTTATCTTTATAAATTCAATTTATTGAAATCAGACAGAAATCCGGCATTATGCTGGGTATTTATCAAAGGCCAAAGGTTCTGGTAATTTAAATAACCAACTTTAAATTGTGCCTAACAAAATTGAATTAAATAGCAGTGCTTGTTCTAATATAAGTAAGCTGTTTACCATAAAAGTTAATTTAACCCCTTGCATGCTCCTGTGGGCCGTTGGCCGACGGGAGCACTACCTCGCTTGTGCTGCCGTTGGCCAACTGCCGACAGAGCCCCGCCCACCTAATAGAACGACAGCGGCAGAAAAAACGCTGCGGTTAAGGTGTTAAAGATCTGTTTGTTTCTTTTCAATAGTAGTGCTATTAACAGACTAGTAGACACCTGCGTAGATATATATAACAGATATATATTATGCCACATTACATTGTGCAGGGCTAGTGCTCGGAGAAAGCACGTTCATCTAGTGGCAGGAAGGTATGCTGACCTTGGAGTGGACAGGGTAAAGAGTTGTCAGTTGCTGCTGAAAAACCAGTTGTTCATTGGCAGTGGGTTCTGTGGAGAGAAATTTTTACTTTTTATGTCAAAGTCCACCAGACAGCACAGCTGTCTGGCTTGCAAAAGACATCTTGGGGACATTCAGAAGCCTCCTTGAGAATGCATTCCACCCGTTGCTTTCCATTGACTTTATGTTTGTAACTGACATTTTCCCACTTTCTATTTTCTGGCTTTTTTTATGCTGTACAGGTTCGGTTTGTCCCTCCCACCGAGCAAAGCCTTTTCCCACTACCTTCCAATGTATTCTTCAACAGCTGCCCGTTTCGGTAAACAGGGCTGTAAATCTTGTCACATTTGCTAGGCATACAAATTCAGAGGACAATTGTCAGGCTCTGTGTTCTAAGGGAACTTGGTGGGTGATTACAAAGGCGGGCGGATTGCCACCGCCTGCATGGCAGTGGCGATCCGCCTGCCATAAACTACCGACTGCCACCAATTTCCCCTGCTATATTACTATGGCTGACGGACCACGGCGGACGGAAAGACCGTCCGCCGGTTTTCTGCCCGGTCGATGAGTCGACTGGGCAGAAAAGGTTTTAATATGGTGGCACCGCCATCCATATTAAGATACATGCGGGTTTTGCCTTTCAGGCATGCGGTCCTAGACATTGGGGGCCCGTAGCCGAGGTATTTTGGGGGTGCACATGGGGGGGTACTTATGGTACCTCCCTGCATTTGTATGTACAACGTGGCAGGCATCGCGCAGTGCCTATCACGTTGTGCATTCAAATGGACAACTTGCATTTTTGGCATTGCGGCGGGCAGTGCTTTCAGCACCGCCCGTCGCAATGGTAAAAATGCGGGATGCGCCAGTGTGGCGGGCGCATCCTAATTGTATGTACGAGACCCCTGCATGCATTGCGGGCAGTCCCATTTCCGCCCGCCATGCTAAGCAGCCCCTTGGTGTTTACTCTTTTTTATTCAGCTTCAAAGTGAGAGGATTTATGTGACAATATTGCTCGATAATGAGGTAAAGGAAAGGGTTTTATTCTAGCTCACAACATTTAAGTGAATGTTTCACAATATATCAGAATTAGCAAAGTACAAATAAAGCATATTTGATGGAAACAAATTCTTTAATATGATCAAAATAAATCAATGTACTAGGTGCTGCCATTTCCACACCTTTCATTTGTGAGTTGTATAATGTTATTAGTAAAACTGGATGTCTGTACAAATTTAATGGCCATTTCAGTTAAAAATGTGGCGTCTGTAATGGCAGTGTCCTACCACACCATGCATACTCCACTCTAATCTACTCTACTCTGCCCCACTCCATGTCACTGCCCGCTACTCTGCACCACTTTACTTTACACCATGCCATTGCACTCTGCACCACTCCACTCTGTGCTGCTTCACTCTGCACCACTCTACTTTATGCCAATGCACTCTCCTCTACACCCTCCAGTCTAGGCCACTCCACTCTACTCTGCCAAGCTCCCCTCTATGCCACTCTGAAACACAGCACTTCATGCCTCTGCACTCCATGCCAATACTCTCTACGGCTATGCACGCGACTCTTCACCACTTCACTCAACGCTCCTGCATTCTACGCCAATTCTCTGTATGGCACTCTAATCTACTCTGCACCACTGCAATCTAGGCAACTGAACTCTGCTCCAATTTACACTATTACTCTGCGCCACTGTACTCTACCCTGCACCACTCCACTCAAAGCCACTTCACTCTACGCTGAAACAATCTGTTCTACGTCATTGCACTCTACCTCACTCTATGCCACTGCACTCTATGCCATGTCACTGCAGTCTATGCCACTGAGCTCTATGACAATGCACTCTGTGCCACTGCACTCTATGCCACTCCACTCTGCACCACTGCACTTTCTGCCACTCTACTCTGCCTCACTGCACTTTCTGCCACTGACCTCTATGCCAATCGATTCAGCACTATGCCATCAAACACCAAGCGTTAGGCACTTTCACCCTGCACTCACACACTTATCAACCATCCTTCATGCACCACTCACCCTGCACAGAGAGAACTCCCCATTCTCCCTGCACTCATACACTGCTCCCACACCTCTTAACCTATTGTTAATACCATAAGTGAAACCTGATGCATTTACCAATACCTCTCTAATCAGTGATGGACCCTCAGAGTATTTGTCCTGGACCCCAGAGGTACTCGAACTACAGGTTAAAAACCACTGCCATAGTGAATTTCGTTTATCCTCAAAGGTAACACATATGGAATTACACAGCAATAAATAAAAATTGTCAGGCTAAATCTAAATTAGGCAAAATCTGGGAAATAATGTGTTATATTAATACAAAAATTATTGTTCTTACTTATCTCCCTAATCATTGCTTCCTACTGTCTCAATGACCACAGTTTCCTCCAGTTTTACTTGTTGATGTGCACATAGTAATTGTGGTCCTCTCGAATGCTGAATGAAATCAGACTTGGTACAGAATGAAGGAATGCATTAGTCAGAAAGGTGCAACTGTGTTTCTGCTTCAGTTCCTATGCAGTCTCTATCTGTCACTCTCTCTCTACATGCTTGATCCTATCCATAGGCCCATAACTCCAAGTGCTTCTGACTTAGACTTGGAGCGATGCTTGAGGACAGTGTCTTACTCAGCAGGGCTCTCAAGTGGAAGTTGAAAACACTCAGGGGCATATTTATGCAACAGTAACTCAGCAGAAAAGGGCATGAATGTGCTGTATTTATAGGAATTAGGTGCTTTCCTGTTCTTTAACCCACACTGGTGCACAGAGGTCTGCCTAGTGCCAATGCAGGCACCCTTGCACCATGGTGCAATGGTGCAAGGGTGCCTGCGTTGCAAGCAGGATTATTTTTGTGTAAGAAGTAGCACCTTCCTGCACAAAAATAATCCTGAGATGCATATTCCTTTTTCTATGCATGCTGCAGAATGCAGCACACACAGAACGAGGAACTAACTAGGAGAAATAAAGATTTTTCTCCTTGTTATGCCATCACTGAGATGGCATATTTTTTGGCACAATTCCAGATCTACCAATGATGATGAATCTTGGAATGTGTCAAAATCCAAGGGAGTTGCTTGAGAATACCAAAGCAATGCCCATAGAATGCCTTCCCAGGGCAGAGTAACGCAATGCAGCAATTTGTGCTGCAATGTGTTACTCCCAATTTCTCATGCCATGCATGGCCATACAAAGTGGCCTTACGTGGCTTGATAAACCACATTTTAGGGTTCAAACATTGTGAGGTCCAAACGCAAAGCAAATCTTGATAAATAGGGA
This sequence comes from Lissotriton vulgaris, assembly GCF_964263255.1. Taxonomy (NCBI): domain Eukaryota; kingdom Metazoa; phylum Chordata; class Amphibia; order Caudata; family Salamandridae; genus Lissotriton; species Lissotriton vulgaris. Next base: position 1,469,489,372 of record NC_141685.1, on the reverse strand, counting down.
CCTCACTGTGAAACTTAGTATAAACGTTATTCTTCAGTGAGGTACACTCTACGACCAACATGTGCAAACACTTGAAAAATGAGGCTTTACAATGAATAGGTTGTACAAACACACACATGGGCACACACAAACACCAACACTTACACTTTAATATACATAATATTATTAATGCGTGGTCAGGAATCATTCGATTGAGTGCATGATCAGGAATTATTCTAATGAGATATTTACACATGGAGAGCAAACTTGCAGTGCTAATGTGTTAAATTCTATGCAGAAATATGTTTTTTTGTGTTTTCACTGAAAGTAACCAGCTCTTTTATCTTTCATTTTATGTGGCAATTTAACCCACCACTGCCATATGTTTTTGAATTTTTTTATCAAATCAGTCCACAAGTTATTGTACCCACAATCATTTTAGATCAACAATTTTCCAGGACCTCATATTTATAAGCACTCATTTCGAACCGTTTAATTTCAGTATTATAGGCTAACATCAGCCAATTTGTGAGTGTAACAGATTACCTACATTTTAATATTCATTCATCCTCAGTTGAAGAGGTTTAGTTCACACTCAAGAAGCACCTTTCTCCCCTTCAGTTATATATTCTGCCTTAGCGAATGGTAAAAATGCATCAACTACATACATGTGTTCATTGCATGCACTTTATTTGTCTTTTATTACCAGATGAATAAAATGGCCATACATTGCATTGAAACTGTTCATCAATTTTAAAATGAACCTTTCATTTGATATGTGTTCATAGGCTACCTGCTTGAAGTGTCCTCAACAAAGATAGCTGTAATACAACAAAACCAGGCATAGCATCCGCTATTGTTGAGACCACCGGAAGTCAGAGAGTGAGTGCTCCTTTTAAAAGCCTTATGCCCTCGAATGTTGTTCAGGGGGTTAGGTGATGCTCCTGTGGCATAGACTACAAAATCATGTCTGAGACCTGCAAAACTACTATGCATGGTTTTGAATGGCCTCATAGATAAGGAATAAGGCAAGTCAGCGCAAATCGCTGCAGCGCCTTACTCTACACTCGGAAGGTGTTCCATGATCATTGCAATAGGCTTTCCGATGCAACACACATGCAAAACCTGGCCAAACACAATGTTTTATATATTCAATCCATACATATAATTTTTGAAAATTAAATGGATTTATCTCCTTTAGTAGAAGGAAGAGGGGCACAGAGTATTATGGTCCAGGTCTAGTTGGAGGGTTGCGTCGACGTTTTGACCCGACTTCAGGGCGGGAGAGGTAAATTTCCACCTCAGCCACTTAGGTCTTCCTCAGGACAGGGGACCAGAAGAGGGGGGGCAACCCTCAAGGTAACATGGGTACCCCCTGGTGTTTCCACCCACCTGAATAGTGTGGTGTGGTACTCAGAAAATGAAACCCTGCATTAAATGTGGGGTATAAGTAGCCAGGAACGGTTGAAAACAATCAAACCTTGTCTGGTCAGAATTAATCACTCGACCAGTGATCTTGTAGCAGTCCACATCATATAGGATCCCTTGGTGGTCACCCACACTCGTCAGCCATCATCTTAACCCTGATGTGGTGCTCAAGGTACTCCGGTGGCCCGACTCCATGCTTACCTTGTTTTCTTTCTTTTGACAACCCGGGGACGGCACGCCACTGGAAAAGAAACCAGCGCTTTTTTCATCAAAGCGTCCTCCTTCCAGCAAAACTTTTGGTGCAGGGAGAAAGGACAGGAATACAAATATGGTGCAGTACTGCCCTTTCACTTTGGCGTAGGGCAGTGAAGCACGATAATTTTCTGCGCTGCCCTATGCCAAATCCCTGTAAATAAGGGCCCTAGAGCTCATCCACCTGTCCCCTGCCTCCTCAGACATCCTATAAAATTTGAGCCGATGCGGTTGGGAATGTCTTGTAAGTCTGCAGATATAGTCTTAAATACAAGGCAGTGTAGAATTAATGAACAATGTCATTGGTGTAAAGTTTGTTCTGCTTTTACGAAACCAACGCATAAAAGACCTTGTACAATTCATACTTTAAAAAAAAAGTTACTTTTCAAAATTATTAGAGCAGAATGCTAATTTGCAATGCCAAATTGCGTGCCATTCATAGCTAACAGTGGGCAACAGTCCACCCCAGCATCATTTAGTGGAAAATATTAGCTCGGCTGCGCAATTTACATATCAATGCAGTTGAAACGTAACACTTGCTAACAGGATCAACACTACTCCAACAATGGGTAATTTACCAAATACAAAGATTTTAAATATTCGAGGCACTCTTGATAGTTAAATTAATTAGCCCTATTTGTGTTTATCTGCTTTTTAGCTTTATACTTGCACATTTTCAAAACTTGACATGTGTGTGTGTGTTATTGGAATAGATATAGATATTTCATAAATTCTTCTGCAGAAACTGACATCGCTCAGAAATCTAAATTCATGGAAGTGGCTTCTTCCAATAATCGCGGTATACCGAAGAGTAAATATAGCCTCGGAGGGCAGCTGGAAGCATGCGCCAAGCAGCTGCAGCATCCAAGACTGGGAGGCCAGGCCTTCTCTTAGTGGTGATGTGGCATATTTCATACACACATATAATTCCCATCACTCGTGAGGAATGTAGAAATATGGTCCCACTTACTGCACACAGTGTGTTTAAAAAATGCAAGTAGGAAATCGTCGCTGATGTGAAAAATATAGCCGAATAAGTAAAAAGATTTAACCCTATTGATTTTTGTTAACTTTTTTTTCGAATAATTCTATCGTATGCACAGTGTGTGTGTATAGCATAGACATATACCAAGCACCTTCACGTCGAATAATTGAAACAGCGCCCTTTAATCATTTTTTAGGGGAATGAGAAGAAATCAAACGTGACTTATGAAGTGCATTTAACAGTTGTTTAGACATTGTGTTTAACTGAACATCTGCCACAAAAAGCTAAGTATAGTTCATTTGATAAGTAGACAATGATTTATTTCAAGCTTGCAGTTCTGCAGAAAAACCACATGCAAAAGCGTTCATTATCAGGCATTGGAACAGATACTGTTAGAAACAAAGATGCACTTATGAAACAGCATATTTTTGCTGGTGAATGCCGGCAACATGCATAGTTCAGGCTTTCTTAGGGAGACCGATTTGCCGTCATTAAGGGGATAGGAGAATTGCCTTTAAGCTCCTCACATTGAGTGCAGAGTTTGCAGTAAGCGTCTGTCTTGCCCACAACTGCAGGGGATGAGGTTCTGAATCCATGGGCATCTGGTGTGGAGGGAGCTGGCCCTGGACACCAAGGATGAACTAACACTCATCACTGCAATTTAGTTGTTGTGAGGTAGCTACAAGACTGCACACTGTGCTATTTATGACAACATTTGGGACTCTTTCTTGCTGCCATTACAAAAGGCTGATTGACCATCATGAAGTATGCACCACACCTCTTGTGGTCAGTGGCCTCTATGAGGGCTGAGGTAAATGATGTATTAGGGGCTAGCTGCCTTGAACTTTTAGTGAACCAAAAGAGAGTTCAGAATCCTATCTACGGACCCACTGGGAATCCAGTTCTCCCAGTCTACTAGGGGTCAAGTCAGGCCTTACACAGACAGTTCTTTTGGATTCCTCATACATCAGCGCAAGCTTCTTAACTTAAGGAACTCCACCTAACATACTATGGGAATATTTTCTCTGGGTCTACAAGGTGCCATTTTGGAAGAATCGAGAGGCTCTTTACCAGTCTTTCACGCAACGCAGCGCAGCAAGCTGCGCTGTGTTGAGTGAAAGGAGGAGAGTAGACATGCTCTGTATTTACACAGGTATAGAGAAATTCTGCTATCTTTTTGAAATGTTGTACTCTGTGCTGCCTAGCAGCAACGCAAGCACCCTTGCACCATAGTAGACACGAGTTTTTGATACAGGCAGGTTTGTTTTTGTGCAAAAAAAGACATCTTTCTAAACAGAAACAATACTTGGAGGCATTTTTCTCTATGTACGCTGCAGAATGCGTCATTTTCCGAAAGAGAAAATAGCGAGGGGGAATAAGGATATTTCTCCTTGTTACACCTCACCGGAGAAAGTGCAGCATTTTGATACATTCTCCGGTTTACTAGCTTTAGGAAATCAGTAAATGTGCCAAAATCCATGGGTGGCTCCATGGGAATGTTCATACTCCACCCATGGAACGCCTTCCAAGTTGAAATGTAAAAATCAGGCCTTGAGTGGCTTTGTAAATTCTAAATGATACTTGATGTTGTCCTCTGTCAGCTTGTGTGATGCAAAGGTGATGCAAAGGCTTAGTAAATCTAAGCCCTAGTCCTTTAAAACGCCTCCACCACCAACAAAAGTTAGCACCCAATGCCTGCTCAAATATGTGGGTACCAGACTAGTCCATGCTTTAATGGAGCCTCTAACAACCAACACAAATGACATGGGTTTTCTCCCCTCCCACATGGCCTGGGACCTTACTCACATGGCCAACGAGCAGAAGTGTTTGGCCCATACTGGGCTCCATTTTAATAAATGTTATTCTTGACATATATACTACTCACTGTAATTTCAGTGCAAAAAAGGATGTGGATAACCTTGTTAGCTAGAGCATGCAGAATGTTTAAGTAGGATTAGGAAGAGGTATCCACTTTAGTGGTATATCAATGGCTAAATACTGAACCAGACATTTAGGCTCTCTATTGAAGAATTTTGCTGCTTTGACTTTCCCAACATGCATGTTGTTGTTATCATTCATTATCCTGTTTCAGATGCTTTCACTTATGGAAGCAAAACAGTCATGTGTATTACTTACCCTGATAGGTATTACCCTTATAGGTAGCAGGTTAAAAAGGAGCATGTCTGAACACCAAAGAATGTATGTGAAAGTGTTGAGAAGCCACAGGCACATAAGCATATAGGCACTAAGTGTGAGTGCCACCCTTGAAAAACTTGGTTTTCATCTTGTGTTAGTAATGCATGTATAACATACTGTGTATTTGTAAAGCGCACATTCACCAAAGGGTGTCTTGGTGCTGAACAACATATGTTTATTGTTACCCAACTCAATGATACTTATTGTATCAACCTCAGAAGTTTGAAAGGGTGAGTGGACCAGCCGGGATTTAAACCTGTGATTGTGAGGTCAAACATAGTCCTCTACAGTGGACACATTAGGCCACCAAACCTAGCTACAGAAACCCTTATGAATCTTATGATCCATTTTAGACTGTTCATATGCACTGATATCTAGATTGTATTAGGTTGTTGGTGGCAACACAAGCATGAATAGTATAAAATATCCCAGCTAGATCAGTGTGTAGGGAGCAAGACAAATGGATGGTCCAGGCAAGTGTACGCATGGGGTAGTATGTTCGATCCAACAATGGAACTCAAGGAGTTTGGAGACACCTTTCGAACAATGGGTGAGGCTCACATATACCCTCGTGCCAGCCATAGGAGAGTAAACACAATTAGCCATGGAATAGGAACCTGAAGGGATCAGTAGTAGCACACCTGGAAACAGACGGGTCAGACTGTATGACTATTGTCAAAACAAGACCCGATCTGTTAAGACTTTGTCCATCTGAGTTTATTGTGACTAGTTCTAACTCAGTATCCTCTTTCAATGTAGGTAGGTATTTTGGTTAAGGGAAACAGTTAAAGGATCTTTTGATGCAACAATTTTATTTTTTTCAATATTTATTTGTAATTACTCAATGAACTCTTAGAACATAGAGCAATTCATAAAATGCCAGTGTAATGGATTTGGAGTGAAAGATGCAAAAGCTAAAACATGCAGTTATAGATTATATAGGCTGTACAATTCACATTAAATATAAAAACGGGTAATACCAGGCAGCAGAAAGTATGCTTGATAGAGAAATTAAACAACCACAATAAAAAATCCCTGGCAATATCAAGTCAAAGGATCAAACTGCGCCTTTTTAGGCCTCAACAAACCTCCATAAATAGTTAGATGTACAGAATAGTATTTTTACAAATACAAGAACATTTTGTGGCTAAAACATGTGTCTACTTTTTCTTGAGAAACTAACCCTATACCATTTCTGGGAATACCCGACACAGCTGACATTAACCTCTAGGGAACTTCTAAAATATTCTGGGCTTACATTCAAAATAACATGTTTCGTGACACGGATAATGGTTCATTAACAACCAAGATCCTTCTTTTTAAGAAGGTAACCAGTTTTGAGTCCTTTTTAGATGAAATTCGTCCACAACTGGCCAAATCATTATACATGAAGCTTAGATATGGGGTGATACGACGTAACACGAATTAGTTAAACTGGGCTACAAATCAAGATGAAAATAGCAATGAATATTGTGAATTATGTCAAAATGTGTCTAAGGAAAATGATTCACACATATTATTCTGCTGCCCTGCGTATGCAAAACAAAAGGAATACATGGATTAAACCCATCTGCAAAAATATGAATACTAGACATTGCCTAGAGGCAGGAAGAATACTGAAAACAGACACATCCCAAAAGGGTGTTTTCAGTGTTAACAGATTTTTGTTTAATGTGAGCCTTATAGGGCAAAAGCAGGGCTAAAACTTTAAGGTCTAACAATCAAGAATAGGTATTTTAAAGCTTATGGTTCCAGTAAATTTTGCATATGTACGTTTGGCCTAATGGTGCTCTAATGCGATTTGTGTATTCATTGATTACTATAAAATATCTGCAACATGTATTAACAAAATGGGAATATAATTTAGAGCTATATACATAATGGATTATGAGCCCATATTGAAGTAATGGACACTGATTCTAAACTCATCATACAAATGAATTTTAAAATGTTATGTCTAGTTTTAACTATTTATATATTTTATCTGTTACTTTTGCGGCTAGGAAATGAAATGTATTTTTTACGATAGCCCTTAATTTGATGAAGTGTAATTTATTAGAACTGAAGCTGCCATACTTGCACATTAATATCCAAACAAACTGTATGTTAAGTTTATGATGCATCTTTTTTGGTTTTATGTGAACCGAAATAAAGACATATTGAATTTACTTGAATTGAATTTTTGCAGCTATAGTGTCTTTACAGATTCTCAGTGCTGTCTTGCATGACCTGAAGTTTCAACTATATTTTTGTTCTTGCTTTTGTTCACTGTGCAACTACCGAAAATAAGCAACCTTATGCAAATCATCCTTGCCCAACTGACAGGTCATGTTCAATTGAAATGGAACACATGCAAACCTTGCCCGGTTTAGCTATCGTGGGCCTAATCAATAAAGCACTACTTGAGTGGTGTGCACAGTGAACTATGTGACCCATGTCTACGTACACCTGCAGCACTTGAGACGTCACACTGAGAGAAACAAAAAAAGGTATTGGTGGAGTACCTGAACTTATCTCACACACCGAACTGAAATAACTATTCGTTATAGATCTCAATTTTAAATGTATGCTTTCCCTACTGTGATTGGTTAAAAAAGTCTGTTTTGTAAAATGCTGTCACAAAATTGCGAACATCACATTCAGGAAGTGAAACATCTCTTTCACTAAACATTTCAGAGGAAGGCTCAGGAGAGGAGCTGGGGCACACACAAAAGTAGAGAACAACAGATAAAGACAGTGAGGACCCAGAGAGAGTGGACGGTGCCCGGAAGTGAAAAATACACTTGAGTGAAATGAGATGTGTGGCCAAAAAGACACGTACCTTGAGAAGTCATCCCTGGCTGTCCCTGTGGCCATGAAGCATCACATAGGGCAAAGCTTGCAAATGCATCTCACTGGATCTGCTCCCAGAGCACAATGAAATCTGTAAAAGATGTTTGAAATGCGCTTCAGACAAAGTAAAAGATTACCACCAGAGATAGGAGGCATCTGGCGCTGGAGGTGGTCCATCTACACAGACACCAGCCACACCACTGGAGGAGGCATTGAATCAACACTTGTGCCAGAGTTTTTCACTGTGAGTGACATTGATACGTCTGCAGCACAACCAGGTAGGGGTGGCAGCAACTTTCGTAAAATTTTGTACTGTAATAATGCAAAATTACGTGGGATAACACGGAATTACACATTGAAGGTAACCCAGAATTAATCACTATTTTCCTACTACAAAATGCACCCTCGCATCCAAAATTGACCCAATGAGGCATTTTGTGCTAAGAAAATAGCACTAAGTGCAATAGAACACGAACAGTAGCAGCCACTACCCGCTCGTAATCGCTACATTTGTTATTTGTGTGCTCCTTGCGGTAGGATTTATGTGCCAGTTTAATCAGAATGATGGGAAAACAGTGTTTTATAATTTATGTTATTTTGAATCACAGGAGTAATGAAAAATGACTGACATTAATCTTATTCTTCTTGCATAATTACAATGTCACCCAGGCCTAACCTAAACCCTATCATACAGTTGTCTATTTTGTTCTCCATGCACTACTTGGGATTTATCCTGCATTAAAAACTGCCATCGGACATATTCATGTGTACAACACTCCATAGCAGCAATTTGTGAGGCCACTGAAATTCATTGAAGGAGCTGGGGGAGTACTTTCAACACGACAACAATAATTACAACAAAATGATTTATGAAGTTATGAACTGTTTTTCAGACATAACATGAACTACACCCAGGCATCCAAGGAGGGTAGTGCACACCAGTATCATTAATGTCTCTTCACAGTTCCACCACACCCCACTTTCTACCTAAATAAAACATGTTCCCTCTTCAATAGATGACAGGCTACTACAGACTGAGGAAGGTGAGGCACAAGAGTTGCAGGAATGACAAACTGCTCCTCAGCATGTCGAAACAGAAACCACTTTCCCTGTGTCACAGCCTCTCAAACTGGTAGTGCTGGACCCCAAAGGAACCACAGACATACTGCACACAAACAAAGCTGTACAGGAAGACAACCTAATACACAGACTATTACAAGGTCAAGCCTAATCATGCAAGGATCCATAATTTGTCCAGGGTTACACTTACAAGGGGGGCATGTCTATCAGAAGGCAGAATGGGGATTCTGTGCACAGAAAACAAAATGTCAATCTTCAAGGCACTGGAGAGTAAGGTGGATGATCTGCACTAATTTTAGCAGGTTTAGTAATAGCTTTAATAGCATATTGACCACCATAGACTCTATTTTGGAGGCTATTACAGCTCTTTATAGTGCTTTCAGTAATGAGAGCATCACAGGAAAACATAAGCAGTGGCACATTCTTCCCAATATTAAGGTGCCTGGAAGATTGTTGGAAAGACCAGCCACAGCCATCAATGTCCTTTCATGCCGCATAATTAACATCCAGAGTGAGATGGCACATTGCAGACATTATGCTGCCTAGGGGCAGGTGAGTTGTTCTGCAAATATTGCAGATATTACAATTGCCTCCGGGGGAAAAAGATGCCCTTCCAAAGGAGAGTGAGGAGGCATCTAGCATAAGCAGGTCATCAGAGATTGGGGTCTGTATTGGGCATCACCTAAAAGTTTGCCGAGGGGAATCAAATGGGCTTATGGCAGGGTCAGGACAGGGACAGTAAACATTTTGAGCAATTGTACTCATGCAAATCGTGTACAAAATGTTTGTGGCACGCTAATATAATAGACAAAATATCATATATGTATTATCCAATTTCAGTTGCGACTAGGTAGGTATAGTTAGGTCAGCATTTCCATAGGAAATGCAATTTTTGCATTGCTAATAACTATGGGATCATTTGATGAATCTCCACTAAACATTCCTAAAAAAGTTTTGTTTTCCCTAGTTTGTGCATGTAAAGTTTCAGGGATGATCCGTCAAGCAGGAGCCAAGAGGAAAGTGGGTCCCAAAATGAAAAATGCTCATGCATTTTCCAATTAATTCTTTAGGCAGGGCAACCGCAAAAGCTGCTAAATGGAATTACGCAAGGTTTGATGGAAGCAAGCTCTTGGTCCGCAAATTGTACTTTTTGTGATTTAGTGCAAATCTGTTCAGTAGTTTTTTAGAAATTAAGGGGCACAAATATTTGTATATCTGGATGACTGCGTCCACAAGAGGTGCAAGTGACTCTCTCAGAATGTCACTGTCAGTTTAAAAAAGGAGTGTTCTGATTGGCAGAGGAAGATTTTTTTCCTTTGGGCAAACTCACTCCCACGGGAGCAAGTGGTCTCACTGGCTGACAGCAACATGAGAAAAATGTTTCTAGCAGTCATTATAGGGCTCGGGACTTGGTCCCTTGTCCTAAAGTTAAGAGAAAAAAGTAATATAATGGGGCAGGTGAGGGATGCCCTGCCCCCCCCTAAGGCCCCTTGGGTGGACCCCGGGCACCTTCCAGACCTAAATAAAAAAGGCATTTAGACACAACTACAGCCCAAACCACTGAATGTAATTACACCAAATTTGGCAGAAAGCTAGATCTTGGTACAGAAAGAGTGCTTTTTGTAATTTGGTGTAAATCTGTTGAGTAGTTTTGGAGTTATTAAAGAAAAAAGATGTATACATATCTAGTGACGCAGATCCACCTACCAAAAACAGCGCAGTGATTGGCTGGCCGCAACTTGAGTAATTTGATTTGATTTATATTTATGAAGAGCAGCGTATAACCTAAGGTGTCTTGGCGCTGTGTCTGCACTTCTTACCAAATGGAAAGAACACAGAACTAAGCTGGAGATGATTATACAGTCAATGAAAACATCCAGGTTTTTAATTGCTTTCTAAAAGTCATCAGAGTTGCCTGTGATCTTAGATGAAAAGTCATTTGGTCCCAAAGAATGGAAGTAAGCTACCAAAACTTCCACTTCCCCAGAAGGCTTTTCCAAATCTGAGGAACTTCCATAGTCTTAGTATAGGTGGAACGCAAGTTTCTTTTGGTAATGTGCCAAGACATTTTCTCCCTTCAGTAGGCTGGGACTTTTCCATGCAAGGCCTTGTGCACCATGCTCCTTTAAAAGCCACCCTGCTCTTTATTGCCAAACAATGGAGCTCCTTGAGCACCTTAGCCACTGATTCATTTTTGTTAAAAATGTTCAGCTGCAGAGCAGCTGCATTTTGCAGTCTCTGAATCTTTGTTAACAGTCCTTGTTGCATGCCTAGATAAATGGCATTGATATAACCAAAACCACAACTGTTGTCTGAATGACTGGCGGAATACAAAATAGCACGTTTTTAGAATTTTCAGCCGGGCATTAACGAGAAGATATCAGCTGGTTTATCTAATCCTTAAAGGTGAGTTTCAAATTGAAGAGCACAAGATTTCTAACTTTGGAGAGAGGGGAGGGAAGTGGGCCAAGATTAACAGTCCACCACGATGAATTCCAAAAAAACGAGTCTGCCCCAAAAAGGAGCAACTCTGTCTTATCGGAGTTCAACTTCAGACTATCCGTCCAGCTGACATGAGGTTTCTGAATCTCATGGCTACTTCCTCCACGTTAAGGTGAATGGAAATTGCAAGTTGCGTATCATCTGCATATGATACTGTATTGAAACCAAAAGATCTGATCCGTTCGACTAATGGACCAATGGGACAATATAGATGTTAAACAGTGTGGGTCTTTATGATGATCCCTGTGGGACCCCACACTGCAGAGAGAAAGTATTGAAGATAAAATCTCCAGAAGTGACAGATTGCCTTCTGTCACTCAAAAATGAAGCCAGGAGACAAAGTGCATTATCCTTAATGCCTATCTGTTAAGCTGCTGTGTCAGAATTGTATGACTTACAGTGTCAATTATTCCATGGATTTCCTCTGCTACTGCCACTAGGGCTGATTTGATACTATGGGACTGGAGTTGAATTGTGAGTCATCCAGGATCTCATTCTGCCCCAAAATTTGGAAAGGGCTGTATTCAGGTGTTTTTCAAGAATTGTTGCTGGGAGGGAGAGTTTGATGATAGGGCGGTAGTTCTTAAACATACTAGAGTCCAGAATATCTTTCTTTAATAAAGGAAGAACTGAAACTCTTTCCAGGTTGTGGGAAAAATTCCTGCGGTCGGGATGGTATTCAATAGGATAGTGTAGGGGCTAAGCTTCGTGCCATTTCGTAAAAGATAGTAACTGGGGAGGGGTCTGTTGGAGTCACAGATTTGGTGGGTTTGATCATCTGAACCACCCCATCAGTTGTCAGGGGGAAAAGTTACTTAAGGTTGAAGTATTGTCAGTGGGGACCACAGTGCTCAGACTTGGAGTGTTTTCCTGATTTCCAGCATTAAAAATCTTATAAACATCCTCCAACTTTGTCTTAAAGAATTCTGCTAAATTATCGCAAAACATTTGATTAGGAATCCAAAAACCTGCATTTGGCAGGCAGAAGAGCAGGTTGACTGTTTTGAATAATTCCTTTGGGGAATTACTTTAAGTTGTAATCTTCTCCTTAAAGAATTTTGAGTTTGCACCTATTATTTTAGATTTATATTCTGACAGAAGCTTGTTATATTTTGCTTTCTTGGCCCCTAGGTAACTAATCCTCCATCTTTCTTCTTGCTTTCTGCAAAGTCTTTTTAGCTCCTTAAGTAGAAGGGAATACCATCCTTCTGTAGGAAGACTTCTGTGGCATGGCTTCTAACTTGTTTATAAGGTATCAGAACTGTTGCTGCTTCCTCAATCCAGGAGGAGAATATGTCTGGTGATGAATTAACTCCCCACTCATATCCGGGGGGGATGAATCCAGTATCACCAAAAACTCATATCTGTCCAACTGATCCTCTGTCCTTCCTCTTCCCTTGGAAGAAAAGGCCTGAAGGGTAAAATTGATCAGCGAGTGATCTGACCCTGTGATAGGTAGAGTACTATCAATTGAAAGTCCTGTGAAGTTGGAAAAAATTGCATCTAGAGTGTGTCCAGCACTATGCGTTGGAGGGGTGATAAATAGCTTGCGACCTAGCTCAGACTTATTGTCAATTAATTGGCTTACATCGTTATTGTTAACATCATGCAAGAGAAAATGTAAGTCTCCTAAAATGGTAAAATTTGTGAGCTGAATACAGTTGTATAGCAGCTCACATATAGCTTCCAAGAATCTTACTTTAGGGCCTGGTGGTCGATGGACAAAGATGTAATGAATCCTAGTTTGGTTATCCAGTTTGCAATTAAACCTGAGAGCCTCTGCCTCTGTTAACTCAAACAGTGCACATTTAATATCAAGGTTATATTTATAAATAACAGCCAGACCCCAGACCCATTTCTCTACCCTGTCCAATCTAAAGGCTACATATCCTGGTCCAAGATCGGCTGCTATATCTAGGCCAGATGATCTATCATGCCTAGTTTCTGTTAAAAAACATATCTGGGCTATGTTCATCCAGATATTGATAGATTTCATACTTATGTTTTATCGCAGATCTGGTATTCAACACAGAGCAGTTTAATATGGTAGCTGCCTTAACAGCTTGCTTGGGAATACTACCAGGCATGGGTGGGAGAAGATTCCCCACAAGTTCCTTCAAGTGAGCAAGAGAACCTACAGTTAGAGCAAATATATTTATAATACGTCAGATTAAAATTAAAAATCTGACACAGAGAACCCTTACCTCCAGGTTCCAGCTGTCGCCTTTGGTCTCTGAAATATCTGAAGAATTGACATGGGGTTCTGGCGCAGGCCATAGTCCGGCTGTGGATGAGCATGGACAGACACAGACGGGTGCACCTTTGGCACACCTTTGGCCATCGGTTTGCCTGCTGCATGAATTTGAGGTTCTTAGCCAATAGCAGCTATGCGAGTCAACGCTTGCTGTGAACAGTGATTGGGCAAATGAAAAGGCAAACCGGATTGAAGCAACCCCGATCACTGGTTCAAGCTTCCTTGAACTCCGGTGACCTTCTGGTACCTTAAAACTAAACAAAGCAATTGTGAGAAAGAAAAAACTAAATTTAAATAAACAGGCAATTCCTGTGTCACACCACAGATTTGGAGCCAGTCTCCATTAAAAGTCCAACAGCAATCAACATACAAGGAAATAAAAACAGTGGGCAGTAAATCACTAGAAAACTATTCCAGTTAGGCAAGCTATGCATCCGCTGTGCATGCCTAGCTGCAGAGAAAAGTTGCATCCCCCATTTTGTCAATTGGGACACGGTTCCCGGGAAAGGGGAGTAAAGTGTAACTAGGATATAAGGAGTCAGAATAGATGAATCATGACCCCAATGGGAACTGATGGGGGGTCTATGAGAGACTCCTCATGGGCAAGAAATTGAGGATTTTTCTGGGCATGTGAGGATCTGTGAAGTGTGAATCCACATTGGTGCTCAGCAGACCCCCCTGTGTGAATCCAGGGTGGATCCATAGATCCATAACCATAACCCATTTAAAAAAGTGCACCCACTCACATACCCACTCAGACATCAATGGAGCCACTCACCCACTCACATACCCACTCACACATCAATAGAGTCACTCAAACACCCACTCAGAGACCCAGAATGTCATTCACACACCCACCCACACACCCATACAGCCACTAAAAAAAAACACAATCAGAGACCAGAGAACCACTCACACACACACTCACATACCCACGCAGGCACTCACACACCCACGTATACACCCATGCAACCACTCACACACCCTCTCAAACACCTGTACAACCACTCATACACCTATTCAGGGAGTCATAAGCCAGTCGCACATGTACTTGCACACCCACCAACCCACTTGCACACTCACACACTCACTTCCACACCCACACAACCACTCACATACCCACTCACACACCCATACAGCCACTCATACACTCCCTCAGAGACCCAGAAAACCACTCAGTTACACACTCATACAGTCCCTCACATACCCCAGAGATCCAGTGAACCACTCTCATACCTGCTCACAGACCGACAGAGGCATTCACACACCCACATACACACCTATACAACCATTCACACGCCCAGTCACAGACCCACACATCCACTCACACACCCACACAACCAGTCATGCATGCACTGACACACCCACTGACACACACACTCATACTCCCACTCACACTCCCAGGTTACAGGGATGTTAAGGTTAGGAAATAGCATGAAGAACCCAGAGAGATTCATGCCAAAAACAGCTCAGGAAGGGGGGCACATGACCCCCTTTCCTAAATAACTAAATTGGGCCCCATGGATGGAGTCCACGGGGTTGAGCATGGTTTGGAAGGGGGGCTGTATGCCCCCCTCCACGTGTTAAAGAATGTTCATGTCATTTTACTTTGTTTTTCGATCCTGTTGGAGTCCTGTAGCATTGCAGAAAAAAATGCCATTTTGTTTCTAATTTTGGCCCCAGTTGGAGGGCCCTCTATGTTCCACCCATGGGGCCTAGGGGGGTAAGGTATCTTATCCCTGCCCCCTCATATTATAATTGTTTTTTTATTCAGGACAGGGGACTGAGTAATGGCTGCCAGCATCATTTTACTCATATTGCTGGCAGTCAATTGGAGCGCTTGCTCCCGTGGGAGTCTGACTCTCATGGAAGTGAATTGGCGTATGGGAAAAAGACTCCCTGGGCCATTCAGAATGCTCTATTTTGAAACTGACACTCCCTCAAGCCTTTAATAAGCCTCTCACATTCCAGATATACAAATATTTTAAACCTTAATTTTCCAAAAACTACTGAGCAGATTTGCACCAAATCACAAAAGCACAGTCTGTGGACCAAGAGCCAGCTTCCTACCACATTTGGTGTTATTCCATTCAGCAGTTTTTGCAGTATGCTTCTTAAACGAGTCTATGGAAAATGCATGGGGATTTTGCACTTTGGGACCCAATTTGTCTTGGCCCCTGCTTGATAGATCATCCCACAACTTTCCATGTATACACTAGTCAAAAAGTAGCACCTTTTTGGAAACTTCATGGAGATTCGACAAAGGAGGTCAAAGTTATTAGCATAACAAAAAAGGCATTTCCTATTGAAATGCTGAACTAATTATAACAACCCAGTGATGACCGCACTTAGATGTGGAGTTAGGTATAGAAAATCTATACATACTTACCTTACAATATTTTGTCCCCTGATATTTTGTCCGAGATTTTAGTGTCACATGATATCCTGGACTTGAAATCCTGGTTCCAGCAATTTCTATATCTCCTATGCATAGGTTATCGATCTTTATTAAATTGTTGTGGTTATGTATATACATTTATTCAGGGAAAAGAAGCTTGTGGAAAGGGGTGTTCAGGGTGAAATCCCTTGAGCCTAAGAACAGGGAGGAGGAGACAGATATTCTGGTCAGCTGCTCAACCAAAACTGTGTCTGACAAAAGAAGGGAGCCAGAGCAGCAGAATAAACACATGAACATACACAGTGTGGGACAGATTCTATGTTACTTCAATCCTCCATGTCCTATGTGATTAATGTAGTAATGCAAGCATTCATGTAAGCACTGTGAAATACTGCAGAATACTACGTACCTTGCTAAGGGTTTAGCAGAGTGTAAGGTACTCTGTAAACCGGTAGCCTTCCCATCCCACCTAACTCTGTTTAGATTTGGAAAACCGCTGGGTTACCATTTGTGGAGAAACCCCTGACCCATCAGTATGTCCATCATATGATTGCAAAGGCACATTAACAGTTGTCCCACCCTGCTGAGTGCAGGAAATCAATCACGTATTTTCCCCTCCTGTACAGTCCATGCACGGTAAAGTGAAAATGTTTTGATAATGCTGTAAATAATCCCCAGAGAAACTAGAAATTGACCCAAATGTACACACAGGGGAAGGACAGTCAACGAAAATGTTCTTTACTGATTTTACTAGTTACCCAGGAGCAATTGAAGAGTGACCTAAGGATTGTATTGGGTATATTCAGTAAGAGTGATGCTATAGGGTCCAACAACAAGGAGTGAAAAAATAGTGCACATGTGTGTAGACTGAATTAAACCGAAAAGATTTCTCAGTTGAATGTAGATACTACAAAGGGGGAGGCTCAGGGAAAAGCCCTAAGGATGTACACAGTTATTGGTTTAAAAGAGGAGACGCTTAGTCAATCACTATACTGCTACTATTTGGACATTTACCAAAGTTATAAAACAGGATTGTTCTTCCTTTATCATTAAATTGTGTTTGTCCCACATCCGCACAACATAATCCCAAGGGAAGACGTAAGAATTACACTCTTAATAGATTTTATGTGTGCATCAGTTTTATCAGATCTAACCATGAAAAGGAAGTATTAAAAGCTGTCCCATGTTAAGGTATATTTGAATAGCCTCTCTAGTTGTGTTTTCCTAGGCAGATTTTTCCAAAAGCATATTCTAATATAATCACCATTAGTGCTAATAAATTCCTCTAAAACACAAAATTGTGTTCCAAAATGTTTACATTTAATATTCTCTACTTTTAAGTTTTTCCATTAGAAATAAAGGGCTACCAGCAAGGCAGCTAAACATTTTTGCAGTTGGGCTTCCAAAACAAAATTATTTTTGAAAAGTGAATCAAGAGTGAAGCTAAATGAAAACCTTAGCAATCCTCCAGTGATGCTTGTAATGTGTTCATTACGATCATTGATTAAAATGCTATGAAGGGGGGACCAAGAAGCCTCAGTCTCCCACCGTCACACCAGGAAAATGATCTGTTATTTTATTCAAAACATACCTTTGCCATTGTTTGACACAAGAGATGTCTCTGATCCTTTAAGATGGATGCGACCATGATCTCAGATATCATCCTGTCCTGTCATGAATCCACAAACATGGCATTTATGAGAGAATATTTTAAATACTTCATGCTTCGTAATAAAAACATTAGACACAGAAGACTACTTAAATTCACGAATGACGTCTGATTTTTTCTTTAAGTTAATACCCATATATATATTTGCTTTTGAAAGAGCTTACAAATAATTTTACCTTGGAAATAAGTCACAAAATATACCATTATTTTTCTGTGGCGTATTTTATGCATTGTACTATTTTACCTGTTGAAAATCAGCTTCAAAATGTTCGTCCCAAAATAACATTAATAATAACTTTTTTAAGACATTATTTTCCTATTCCACAAACGTGCAAACATAAAATCACTAGATCAATCTACGGAATTTTGTAGATCCTTCATCTTACGTAATAACAAAGGGACCCATAATCGTCATCATATTTCACAAATCAATAAAAGTTACATTGGGATTTTAATGAATTTATGAGCTGCCAGAGTGTAAATTTCGGAAAATGAATTAATAAAATATAATCAGATATGTAGGTATCCCATGTATCACTCCAGTTGTCATGATATCGTTGGTGTGTTTTCAGCCTATTGCAACAGAGAAGTTTAACCAAGTTTCTTTACTTTTATTTTCCTAAACTCTACAATTCGAAAAATCTCAGCAACATGACTTTTTTTTACAATATATGAAAGCCTTTTTGTGAGAATATAGTGGTTGCAAACCACTGATCACTTAATGACCCCCACGTTGTGGCCATAACTGATTTCTAAAGCGAAGCTCTCAGCATGGGGGAAAAGGACCAGTGGCACCCCTGTCCGCAATGTCTTCCAAAACTGGAAGCATTTTTCTAAAAAGCAATGCCTGCCCACTTAAAAGACAGTGGAATGCAAATTCAGGGATGGAAGTCTGCTGTCCCTTGCTAGCCTTCCCTGCATTTGCATTCAATCACAGGGGTGTGCAAACTGCAACCTTCCTAATATTCATTGGGCAGGTTGTTTTGTGGCCCACATTTTGAGTGTAGGATTTGCAATGAAATCGTATTGCAAATTGCATTCCCATTCAGTAACCAGTTGGTGTGGAATTTGAACATCCCTGGTTTGTGAACAAGGATAATATATATGGTCCTTCCTCCTGGTGACAGCTTCATACCCATGCTTATATCCCTTAATAATTTCACAATTTTTCCCAGAGCTAACTTTCCTACATTTATGTACTATATTAATTTTACGTTTTTGGAACTGATGTCCTTTATCGAATTAAGGGCCTCATTTATGGTGTTTTGATAAAGGGCAGCTCAACAAGTCATTTTGCAGCGTTGCCCTTCATCAAAGTGAAAGGTCAGGAATGCACCATATTTGTCTAATATAGTAAATTACTTTCCTTGTGGCTGGTGCTATTTCCAATGCAGGCACCCTTGCACCATTGTGCAAGGCTACCTGTGTTGTCGGCAGGGTTGTTTTGTGCAGGAGATGAGCTTTCCTCATTCTACAGCACATTTAGAAGGGTGAATAAATCAGGAAAAATAAAGTTATTTCTCCTTGTTACACTTCACCTCGGGAGGCGTAAGGTTTTAGTGCTTCCCCAGGTTTACATGCGTTTGTAAATGTGGGGAAGCATAAAAATCCATAGGTGTGGCATGGCAACACCCACCGCAATGCCCATGAATGCCTCACAAGCACAGAGTTAACCCCTTCGATGCTCATGACGAGCTCAGCTCATCATGAGGCACGGTGCTCGTGTGCTCATGACAAACTGAGCTCGTCATGATCACACCCAGTTCTATTATGGCCCTGGAACACCGCGATTTGCGCTCCCGTGCCTTACTCCATATCTATGAGGCCATTCAAAGCCCACAAAGTGGTTTTGCGTGGCATCGTATATATGATTTCAAGGTTTGCGCTGCTGGAGCATCACAAACAGTGCTCCTCCGATGGCGCAAGGGGCTCATAAATATGCTCCTACGTGTATTGACATTTCTTTCATTTTTCTCTCTGTGTGGATGATATCAAGTAAGGGCAACTGAAGTTCATTTTATTTGGCTTTTTGTCCTAAAACATTCTAGGATTAGTTACTAAAACTTCCAAAGATTTCCTTAAAATGAGGGATTGTTTTCTGAAAGAAATATTTCAACCATCTTTCTTTGTTTCCACTTAGGAGTACAACAACTGCTGCATGCAGCTGTGTCAGATCAGTGAACCTTTTCAATGAAGAGAGAGCATTTTATTTTTCATGTTCAGCAGCAGTGTAGTGTGATCAGTGGCGGCTGGTGGATTTTCAAAGTGGTGGGGCGAAAAGTTCTGTACTATTCAGTGGCGGCTGGTAGATTTTCAAAGTGGTGACATGCTCCTATCACTCGAGAGTACTGCTCTGCTTCCGGAGATGTGTACCTGCCCCATAGAATAATACTGTGCGTGCCCCATGAGACGTGCACTGCCTGCCCCCCAGAGACTTCTACTGGCTCTCTCTCGGCCCCAGAGGTTTTTTTTTGCTCTGCTCCTACCCATGAGGTCACCATACCCTTTAGGGGGCTCCGCGCCAGTCACCAAAGCTCCTCACATCCAGAGAAACCCAGCTGCACGTGAAATGCTGCTTTACTCGTTGCCTGATTAATCGTAACAAATGGATATGCCCTAATACTCTTTTTGTGAATCGTACATTTCTCCCTGCTTCTTCAGTGAGAAAACTCAAGGTCAAAGAGGACAGGGGAATGAATACATGGCGATGATTCTGCCAGACGCAGTCGCGTGCAGACAGTATCCCCAGGGTTTCGTATACATTTATGGGCAATAAATTGGAGACAGCAGGGTCACAAGCTTATATTTCAAAAGGACCAAAGTGCATGGCGCATCGACTCATTACCGCGTTGCACAAATAACAGCTTGTTTGCATTCTGCTGGACAGAGATATATAATTTAGTTCCAGGACCATTACAGATGCGAACCCCAGGCTATATAGTTTACAAAGTTCGACCATTTTCTGTTACATAACACTCATTTGATCGCGACATCTGCTTTAGTTTGAGTGCGTACCTCGAGGACATATACATGTTTTTGAAGACTGTCCCATCACTTCTAAGACACCAACCACAATAGATCAGTCACGGCTCGCTCACAGGGGGGTGGGGATAAATAAAATAAAAAACTTACCTTGTCTTCACTTGACCGGGTCCGCACCATCTCTGCTCTGGGGTCCCGTTGGCGCCTAGACTGATGGCTGCCAACTTGCCGATGACGAGGGACAGTAGTAGCCAATCCTGATGCTGCTCTCTTTAGAGGAGAGCTGCTCTCTAAAGAAAGTAGCATCAGGATTGGGCTGAGCATTAAAAAAACGTCGTTCGTTTTTTGAGCAATGGGGTACGTTGCATTAGGCAGGCAAACCCCTAATCGGTGGTTTTTTTTAAAACCACATAGTTATCTAGTTAAAGAAGCCCTGCCGGGCAAACACCACATGCGCAGTGAGTGCGCACTGTGCCGGCACAGAGTCAGTCCAGCGCCACCCAGTGTCAGACAGTGCATACTGTCCAAGTCCATGACACACACCACGGCCGCAGGGCAATAATTATCGGGCAATTTATTCGAGCGGCGCGTTAATTTATAAAACTTTTACTAACGCGCCGCTCGAATAAATTGCCTGATAATTATAGGTGGGGCAACGCCCAAACGCCCTAATGGTAAAACCGCCACTGAGTGTGATCGTTCTGCGAACAGTGCGCAATGTCTTTGTTATTAGTTAAATCTCGACCTTCTATGTTGGTTATTATAGTCGGCTCACTGCTTTCAGCAAAGTGGGTTTGGTGGGTGTTTCACAGAAGTCCAATCATTTACCACAAGTAGATTATAAAATTGCATAGGAGGCTTCATTGTTTATTTATGTAATTGTATAGCACGGGTTTATAATCAAATACTCTTCACAGCATTAATTGCTGTTATATTAATCATGGCTACGCGGGGATTCTTATTAATATTCCACAGATTGCATTAAAGCAGTTATATCTGGGAAGAGATGTGCTAAAGGAATTCAACTGTGTTCACAAGCACCTCTCACACTTCTGCTATACACATGTGCGATAAATCTCATTTGGTGTGCGTCAAAAAATACTTTTTTTTTTGTTTAATAAGTTTTTATTAGCATTTTTGGATTAACTACAATACAAAGGTCATAAATAAGTCAAAAACTAATAATATACAATAAAGAGTACCGAAACAATTGCATTGAGTTTTAAAACCAAATGATAATCAAAACAGATATATAGAGGAGGAAAAAGGAAAAAGGGGAGAGACATGTGAAAAAGAAAGGAAAAGAGAGGAAAGAAAGAAGAGAGAAAAGACAAAAGAGACAAAGGGAGAAGAAGGAGAGAGTGCGTCAAAAAATACTAAGCAGGGTACACATTTGCCAGCGCCCAAAGGGCCTTTCCTGCTCCTGTGAGATGCACATGTAGGTAACGGTGTCAATCTGTGTATTGCTCACCTCGCCCCTAATATTGATGCTGGTCCTTGCATGGAATCCCCTCTTTGGACTTGCACTTGGACTTCAAAATCTCTAACACAGAAGGTGGAATATCCTCACTTACGGAAGTGATCGCAATTCCAGATTTCTTAAAGCCGCAAGGACAGCTTGTACTAACATATTTACACCATCATTGTCTCCCTGAGTATTATACAATCTTAAAATGTTCCACAATCAATGTTTAATGCCATCTTGTAATGCCAATATATTTAATGGTGCCCCAGAATGAACCAGAAATCATGTTGTCAAAGCGCAACAGTGGAGGACGTTCCTTCTCACACCAGGCAGCCAAAGCCTGGAACGACCTTCCCTTTCACCTCAGGACCGCCCCTTCACTTTGTCAATTCAGGAAAAAACTCGAGACCTGGCTGTTTGAATGAACAGGCAACTAGAAAGCAACTAGCAACTAGCGCCTTGAGACCCTCTTGGGTGATCGGCCTCACCTTATAAATCCTTGATTGATTGATATAGCATCTGTTTCTCTTGTTTAAACTTTGAAGGGTGATGTAAAATGGGTGTCGGGAAAGTAGGCTGAATTCACTACATTTTATAAATTTTATATCAAAATGTATCATGTCAAGCGGGATCCAGTGCCTGCAGCATCCTGTACCTCAGAAAGTGGAGTTTGTCAACTACAATAGTGATGTAGATAAAAAGCTGTCAGAATTTTTACTTGACTCATGTTTCATTTGAGACATTTTGAATAAACGTGCACCAACTACACGTTAAAGAAACATGTGAAATAAATATGAGAGACTTTACATACTGCATCGTAATAGGGAAACCCATTGCGGGTAGCTGTGCGCCTTATAAGTTTAAATAAATAAATAAATAAATAAATAGCTGCACATAATTGTAGGATAGATGAAATCACATACATTTGGATAGTATAGTTTAATATTTTAATTAACCAGTCTAAGCAAATTATTTCAACGTGTAATAGAATGTTAAAGTGATGTACTCACGTGTTAGATAATTTTACGTGGTAAGTTGAAGGGTTTCATTCTGAATTCCATCATTTGCATGTGTGAAATTGTGCACTAAAAGAGAAAAGCAAAAATGGCGCAGCATAGTCATATGAAGGGGGTCATTAGGATGGCGGGCGGACTTAGTCCGCCCGCCATCCTATCGGAGTTGGGTGCTGCCCGCCATAAGGGCGAGGGTCCCGTGGGGGGATTAGGATTCGCCCGCCGCTGTGGCGGGCGCATACTACATTTTTAGCATTGTGGCAGTCGGTGCTCTCAGCACCGCCCGCCACAATGCTAAAAATGCATATATGCATTTGCATTAACAAAGCGGTAGGCACCGCGCGGTGCCTGTCGCTTTGTTAATGCAAATGCAGGGGGGTACCACAGGTACCCCCCCCCGTGTGCACCCCCCACCTGTCCTTCACTCCGGGGGCCCGCATGGGACCCCCGAAGTGAAGACCGCATGCCTTGCCGCCACGGAAATGCATCTGTTTTGGGCCAAGCTAATATGGCTGGTGGTGTCTAATAGACACCGCCACCATATTAAACCTTCTCCGCCCCGGCCGCAAGGCGACCGGGGCAGAAAAGCGGCGGACGGTCTTTCTGTCCGCTGCGGTCCTCCCCGCCATCCTAATATGGCGGGGGAATTTTGGTGCGGATGGAGGGCGGATTGCCCCCGCCATGCTGGCGGTGGCTACCGCCAGCCTGGCGGTGGCAATCCGCCCACCATCCTAATGGGCCCCTAAGTGTAAATGTCATGAAACCTTCAAATAATAATCTTCATGTTAGTAGAACACTTGAAACGATATTAACATTTTATGATTTGAAATAATTTTACACGTTGGTATTTTGAAAATGCAGTAATGGGTACTAGTTACATGTGATCATTCACACCCATTATATATAGTTGTAAAGATTATTAGAATATTGATTTCCACCATGAATGTATATTTCCATTACTTTATATTCTGCATATTCTTCAATTGACTTTATCATAGGCCTGAATTTTTCATTCTCTGCTTTGTCTTACACTTGTGAGACGTTTTCCCAAACTTACAATGAGAAGATAAACTGTGTCTTCCATAAAAAAAAGAGTTCTCACTCCCTTACAAGGACTAGTTGCAACTAAGTTAATACTTCAGGAACATTTACTACGGGCAACTGTCCTCTTGAACTCTCTCATGTGTCTGTTGCTAAAGGATCATTGTTTGGAAGTTTACGTGTACCAAATGATCTGACAAATTACATGATCAGGACCAT
Organism: Lissotriton vulgaris; assembly: GCF_964263255.1. Classification (NCBI taxonomy): domain Eukaryota; kingdom Metazoa; phylum Chordata; class Amphibia; order Caudata; family Salamandridae; genus Lissotriton; species Lissotriton vulgaris. The sequence continues at coordinate 1,469,465,077 of NC_141685.1, read as the reverse complement.
CTCTTTCAATAATATGGGTCTTCCTTTATGCCGCATGACAATCATACTATACAAACTGACCAATGGACTGAGTGGTCTGACATGAAGAGGTGACCAAGGAAGTGTCACCTCAGAACTAAAGGATTATATTATACATTGATTTCATGGATGGAGAGAAACTGCCTTTGGCTTTCCTGCACTTTCCATTGAGAACCCTTTTCCTCACTTTGTTCTCGCTGATTCTTTTTTGCGGACCCTACTTGCTCTTTCTTTCGGGCTGACGAATGAACTGTGTGGTCCATTCTTGGACACTCTTTCATTGGGACATTGCCCATGAGCTGTCTTGGCTCATGGTCTTGCTGAACTTTCCAAAGCTACTTTTCACTTTATGGCAAGCCCCAAACAAATTAAACTGTATGGCACTTTTTAGCTCCTGAATGTTTACTGATAATGTATTTACCCTTTTCAATACTTTAGATAAAATAAACCTTTAACTAAACCATAGAATCTGGCTTATAATGACTTATCTCTTTAAGGTGATTGTGCATTCCTGTGGAAATTCACAAAATTGATGTACATAAGCGGCGTTCATTTGTCTTTTCCCATTCCCCTCCCTGTACGCACCACAAATATCGTGAGACGTTAACCGCATCACTCCGCCAGTAAAGGCCCGTGCCCACATGTACCTGATAGCCATTTTAGGCACCATGGCCTTTTGCCCGCTCATTGGAATCCCCGGCTTCCCTCCTGCGCGTATTCAAACACCCCCCCCCCCCTCTCACATGCATAGACCATGAAACCCTCTCCCTCTGCGCGACCCTGCCCTGAAAAGCAACCCTCCTGCTTGACCCACGAAAAACCCCCCCATTTCCTCTTGAAGAAGTATCCTCCGCCTCAGCTGACATAACCCTCCCCAGCTGTACCTGACTGCCCCCGCTCTCTCATGCACGGGTCATAAGACCTCTCTCTCTGTGCAACTCTGTCCTTGGGAGTCACGGCCGCGCCTGACCAACGCCTCCTTTCCTTTCATGAATGACCCCTCTGTTGGTAAATCCTCCCTCCATGATTGACTGTCCACACAGGTCCGAGGCCATCGCCCAAGCTGGGAGATACTGTTTACTGCCCCTTATTGTATGGAGTCACTCCTCTTCAAAGGATCCACTATTGATCCTGGCCTCCCCACCCCCTGGGGTACGATCAGGCGCACACATCCTAAGAATCGGCGGAACACTCAGCTGCATGATTACCCCCTCCCCTTATCGGCAGGTTAAGGGCCTCTATTGTGGATATATGTGGGGTGGGATTGACACGAGGATTACGGGGATGTCTTTTTCCTTGTTTCACAATGTCGTTATTGTAATAAGGAATGTTTTGTAAGGTATAAAAGGCGATGTCTCAGAGAACTTGTTAGAGCACCTCCCGAAAGACACTGTGTTTCGTGTCCGAAATGACAGGCTCTCCTCATGAGTAATAAATCCTGTTCTTGTGATTCCTGCTTCCAGCGCCCGTCTCTTTATTTGGTAACTATTCAGAATGGGAACTAAGAGGCGTCTTGCGCCAGCAGCCCGGGCATCGATAGTAATATGGGCTCATTTTCTACAATTGGCGTCCCAACGCGGGGTCCATCAGTGACATAAGGTCCAGTAAGAGAGATTCAGACGATGAGGTGAACATCTAAATGATTGGAGTATACCTGCCTTGAGAGGGCCCTCGTCCGGCTGCCGATTGAATGAACTTCACCGATTCTGAACGGACCTCTCTTGAGTGACCTATTGTCCTGACTGGAATCCCACAGGAATGCTGCATAGAGTAAGAGAACGATCGGGCGCTGGGGGAGGAAGACGAAGAACTGTCTGCATGGTCCGGTCCGGGTAAGATTAAGTAGGGCGTTTTTACGCCTGATTGGTAGGATGGTTTTATCCATCTGATTGATTGATTGATTGTATTGGAATCGGTATTTAAATACTGATATTGTTGTTGTTGTTCATTTAGCTTTGGTTGCTACTTGAAATATTGGTTCTCTTCTTGAGAACGAGACATTCTCTGTTTGCAAACAGCGGCGAATAGGAACGTTCGTCTCTCTTTGCAGATAGAGAAGGGTAGGTAATGCAGACTTTTCTCCCCGTTGTAATCCGTCATGCCTACCTTTCTCCCCACTGATTGTTTGATATCGATTTATATCGATTATTGCTCTTTGAGATCTTCCCTGTCAACAAACAGAGACGAATAGGAATATTCTGTCTCCCTTTGCAGATAGCGAAGGGCAGGTAATGCAGACGTTAGTCCCCGTTGTAATCCGTCATGCCTGTTTTTCTCCCCACTGATTGATTGATTGACTGGACATTGTTGTCCAAGGAATTGTTCGTTTGAGGTATTTTCTGTTTGCAAATAACGTGGAATAGAAATATTCTGTCTAGTCTTTGCAAGTAGTAAAGGGTAGGTTATGCCCCTTTATGATTCGTCAGGCCTACCCACTCCCCACTGATTGACTATTTATTGGGGGTAGCTCACCTGGTCCGCCCAGGAGGCTGCCCTAATGGAGGGACATATGCTCCTCACTCATTGACCATTTATTGGAGGTGGGTCATCTGGTCCGTCCAGGAGGCTACCCTAGTAATTGGAGGTACATCATTTGGTCCGTCCAGGATGATACCCTAATGAAGGGACATGTGTTCCCCACTAATTGATAATCTAGTTCCACCCCGGACCATTTATTGGAGGTAACTCATCTGGTCCGTCCAGGAGTACCCCTAATGAAAGGACATATAAAAATATGAAGTGATCACCGTACCCTGTTAACAGAAACTTTAGCTTGAAACACGCTAAGGAAAGGAAGGAAAAATAAAAGAAATCGGGCTAAGTCAGTAACCCCCTGATGAGCTTTCGACTTCACTAAAAATAAGAAACATTAGGAATAGTTCGTAATAAGAAATATAAAATGGCGAAAGCTTCACGACAAGACAGCCATGAGGTAGCTAGGCTCCGCTGCCTATTCCTGCTCCAAACATGTCTGCCTCATTGCCCACCACGCCCAAATAACGGTAACATAAAATAGATACAAATCAATAGATACCTACCCCCATTCCGGAAGCTCCCGACGTGCAATAAGTCCGCGGTTATGCCCATCCGGAAGGCGAGGCCTCGATGTACTCAGGGCAGGGCTCGGCTGGCCGCCAATGGAAGGGGAGACTGTGGGGCGGACGGCTCGAAGGTTGTTATGGTCTCCCCATTCCCTCCTTTCCTTCTGCCCTGCGGGCCACGGGGGGTGGGATGTCTTGCCTCAGCCACCCACCCCCCCCTCCTCTCTTGCCTGATCCGGCCATCATCAGAGTCCGAAGCAAAGGCAAGGTCGGCAGCGCTTCTTTCAGCTATAATGGCTGCGACAACACTCCTTTCTTTTCAATTATGGCTTGGACAACTCTGGAAAGTTGCAGGTAGTCCCGCCAGCGGCAACGCTTGAGTTGCAGGTAGTCCCGCCACATGACGAGGGGGGGGATGTCTTGCTGCCTCCGACTCCACCCCCCATCTTCATTGCCTGGCACGGCCATACCAAAGCGCTGGAGCCGAAGAACGGCGCGGGGTCGCTGGAAGGGGGAGGCGGCGCGAACGAGCCTCCCCCACCTCTCTCCAGGTGGAGGCTTCCAGCGACACCCCAACGCACCTGCTTGAAGAGGGTCCATATCAAAAAGCGTTTTTTTGCCCGGGACGGGCACACGCCCTGTGCTCCTCAACCTTGAAGATTCTAAAAGAGCCGGGGGGGCCGACCTCTCCACGAGGTGCCCCCCGTCCTCCGATGGAGCCACGAGACGTCGACGCACTCCTGCCAGCGCCAGCCTCAGCTTGGAAATGACTAAAATCCTGCAAGATACAGATTTGTTCAGTTCCGGTGGAACACCAGAATGACCCGGTAGGAAAGATTGTTGCCTCCCTCCCCACTTTTGACTGATGGTTCATATTGCTAGTCTGTTACCCCATTGCGAAAAACTTTTTGAACTGCCAAAAGAGGTTCTGGTCCAACCACGAGTCAGTGGAGACATCCTGACTATACTGGGACCTGCCTGACCTCGCCCAAAATGGCGCCGATACAAAATGAAACTTTCAAACTCCTTGTTGCACCCTGATTGCTCAGCCTTGATGCTCCAAGATATGTATGCAGTTTTTGGACAAAGAAAGTAGATAAGATGGATATTGATTATGTGCTGGGACAATGAACTGATTTAGGGTGGGTACTAATTATGTTTGAAAGCAAAGAATTGGTATAAAATAAGCACTGATTGAACGTTTGGACAATGAATTGATAAACGTTAGGTCTTAAGTAAATAGTTGGGCAATGGGATGATATTATTGAAAGCTTGAATTCTTGACAAGCGCTATACTTGCCCCTTAAGAAAGTTGATACGATTTTATTGCACTGCTGCACTTTACGAAACGAATGGCCACCGACTTCGTTCCTCTTATGCACAGTTCCAGTCTGCTCCGTAGCCGGCCCATTGGGTTGTAGGCCCGTATTTGTGCGCCAACATTTCTAATTAAAGGTATTTTGAAGAGGAAAGCATAATTGTAGTGGTTGCATTAATGAGTTTTGAATGTGTTACTACTGTCTCCAATATGAGCGAAAAATAAGCATGATTAAAACTGAAGGTTAAAAGGGCCCGATACTTAGCGGCTACATTATGTGTCACAGGCAGCCAGAAAAGTGTTTCAGACGCCCTTAAGTGATACCTCAGAAATGCCACCTGACCACCACCCTTGTACATGACCTAACAGGCCACGATCAAGTGATTCATGTAGACACGCAGACCATCAATGATTATCTATCTAACACTGCTGATCCCTCTGGGCTTAAACGCCGAGATGGTAGAGAATGAACCCCGTGGAGATAGGTCGAGTATGAGGTAGGTAAAAAAAAAACTTTTTCTTCAGATTTTACGCATTGATGTGTTTTGAATGCTACCCCCACCCCCTTCTTCTCCTCCCTTCTGCAGGTCACGTCGGAACATCGGTTGAAGTATGGAGGAGTGATGATCGAACGACCGACGAAAAGAGAAGGAGGAGATCGGAGCATAGTACTTATGCTAACGAGTTTTTAAAGACGTAGACTTAGACATGACTGTTCCTCCTTAGAACGTAGCGACTGGGAGGATGGACTGACATAGAAACTTGACGGGTTAGTACTGTATGACGGAATTTGACTCGAACCAGTACACCAGATAGTGCAACTAGACGTTTAACTAGATAGGGAAAGGACAAGGAAAAGTCCCGGGGAAGGGGTTACCTCAGCACCACCCGTCTGGGAAAGTAGGAATGTTGTTGATGTTCAAAATGTACCACCTCCTTCTCGCACTCTTACAGATATAACTAAGCTGTCCGACTGTTCTCCCGATCAATACCCTCCGTTGCCTCCGCCTGAAGAACTTCTCACCAAAAGAAGAAACTCTAAAGTGGTTTAAGATCCAACCGTGGGCAATAGCCCGACCAGGTTAATTTCTGACCGGCTGACCGAGGTGTAGGTATTAGCAATTGAGAACGCTCGCAAAAATAGCAAGCGAGAGGAAAAAGGAGGAAAAGGTAAAAAGAGCTCAGCCCGTAGATAAATAGGATATTAAAGATGCGCAGCATGCAAAAAGAGATCTTTTTGGCCAATAACTGTTCTATGTTTTGTCACGAATCTCTTTGTATGTAATACATGTACTGTCTTTCTTCGTCTGAGTTTTGTGTGTATGTACTGTATGAGTTTATGTCTCCCCTCTGTTCGCGTCTCTTTGTTACCTGACCCCTGCTGTTCTGTGTTGTGAGCGCGCTAAATGACCTATTTCCGTACACGTCTCTCTATCTATCTCTCTCTCTCTCCCCCTCTCTCTCTACATGTCATACGTGTACCGAATGGCTCGTTTAGGTTGCGGACGACTCTCACTCTCTACGAGAGTCCCCCTGTTCCATCTTCCTTTTTGTGGTAAAATTGTGCCCCGCTGGCACCAGTCTGATTGGATACTTATCGAACACGAAGGTGTTCAGCGAAATTGACAGATACTAAAACGATTGTAACTTGCCATATTACTACCTCTCCTTTCTGCAAAATGAATAAACTCGAATTGGCTAAGAAAGAAAGGACAGGTAAGACGACTAAGGTCCCCTAATCTGGCCTTTTATAGGGGAACTATATGTCAATGGCACCCTATTTTTCAGTTCATTAGAGTCAAGCGCCAATGTCCAGATTGACCCCCAATGCCCAGATTGCCCCACCCCTTTGCACTCAAGCGCGAATGCCCGAAGCGTCCCCGCCCCACTTGATTGACCCCAGCTGCTGACCCCGACGTATAAACTGATGACCATGAGTAACTGCCGCCCCTCGAGAAAAACCTGTTCAACCCTGTCTTTCGATGATTGCACCCCCGCTCTGTTTGAAAGAGTTAGCCAGCTCTAAAGGGAAATTTAAGACTGTTAAGGCTCGGGTTAGAAGGACGAGTCTCCCCTGAATGTTGCCAATTTTGGAGTTTTTGATGAGATACGCAAGTGATAGGAGTCTGACCTCTGTCCATATGTGTCATGAATGAACGCCGATTAGACTTGGTGCGAACACAGTAGAAATACCCACATACTTACTTCATGGTAATAGACTTCTGACTATGACCAATGAGCGTAACTCCCAGGTGCTAGGATTGCGAGTGGAATTCAAATGTAAAAATTTCTTCTCCTGCCAGTTCCCTAAAACTTGTTTTTACCCATTCAAAGATATACGATCACCGGAGGAGAAGGGTCGGACGTGACACACAGCCTGGCTGCCGATCATGGGACACATGCGACCTCGACCAAAGGTGGAGCCGCAGCACAACAAAGATACGGGACGAGGCAGCACTCTCCAACGCGGTAAACGAAAGGATGAAAGGCTGTCCTGAAGCTCTCTGTCCGCCTACCCACGTGTGCCTGAAGCCTCCGTCCCCCTTTTCAAGCCCGATTGATGGGCCTGCTTGCTTGTTAACCTTTGCTCCCATGGTCCCTTTGGTGTGTCCCAGGAAATCTGACCCCACTCCGCCCTCTTTCTCCCATCGACTATTGAACCACACACCCTCTTTTCCACGTGACTTTTTGCCGAAAGGAAGAACAGCATCTAGGTGGAAATGGGGTTATGCCACGGAAATATAGGTGCCGAGCATAAGGCGCCACTAAAAGGATTGGTTAGGAAACAGGACTGTGGTCTAACAGCAGAGGACAGACCGCAACTTGCAACGCGAAAGGTTAAATCCGAGCTGGACCTATAGCTCCACCGCCGGTGCTCAACAGCGCCAACGAAAGGACACGGACTAGAGCCTACCAGTGATGGCTCACTGCTAAAAAGACACTGTGACGATGAGATCTTATTGGACTGAATTCCTCCCTCAACTACTTGGTCAAAATGTTCATTGGTCACATTTTTGAGAAAGTCAGAAGCATTTATGCTATGTAGTACGTTTGCAAATGCAATTCCCTATGTGCTGCATTCTGCCAATCGCATCGACTGTTCATGGTTATATGCAATATGTTGGTGTTGACAAATGCTATTTCATCAACCACACATGTTTATATGTACGCCCATCAATAAGGAAATGAACTTTGTTATGTAAAAAGCGGCGACTGTGGAAATTCACAAAATTGATGTACATAAGCGGCGTTCATTTGTCTTTTCCCATTCCCCTCCCTGTACGCACCACAAATATCGTGAGACGTTAACCGCATCACTCCGCCAGTAAAGGCACGTGCCCACATGTACCTGATAGCCATTTTAGGCACCATGGCCTTTTGCCCGCTCATTGGAATCCCCGGCTTCCCTCCTGCGCGTATTCGAACACCCCCCCCCTCACATGCATAGACCATGAAACCCTCTCCCTCTGCGCGACCCTGCCCTGAAAAGCAACCCTCCTGCTTGACCCACGAAAAAACCCCCCATTTCCTCTTGAAGAAGTATCCTCCGCCTCAGCTGACATAACCCTCCCCAGCTGTACCTGACTGCCCCCGCTCTCTCATGCACGGGTCATAAGACCTCTCTCTCTGTGCAACTCTGTCCTTGGGAGTCACGGCCGCGCCTGACCAACGCCTCCTTTCCTTTCATGAATGACCCATCTGTTGGTAAATCCTCCCTCCATGATTGACTGTCCACACAGGTCCGAGGCCATCGCCCAAGCTGGGAGATACTGTTTACTGCCCCTTATTGTATGGAGTCACTCCTCTTCAAAGGATCCACTATTGATCCTGGCCTCCCCACCCCCTGGGGTACGATCAGGCGCACACATCCTAAGAATCGGCGGAACACTCAGCTGCATGATTACCCCCTCCCCTTATCGGCAGGTTAAGGGCCTCTATTGTGGATATATGTGGGGTGGGATTGACACGAGGATTACGGGGATGTCTTTTTCCTTGTTTCACAATGTCGTTATTGTAATAAGGAATGTTTTGTAAGGTATAAAAGGCGATGTCTTAGAGAACTTGTTAGAGCACCTCCCGAAAGACACTGTGTTTCGTGTCCGAAATGACAGGCTCTCCTCATGAGTAATAAATCCTGTTCTTGTGATTCCTGCTTCCAGCGCCCGTCTCTTTATTTGGTAACTATTCAGAATGGGAACTAAGAGGCGTCTTGCTTTGGGCTCATTTTCTACATTCCAACTGATTTAATAATGTCAAGGAGAGATCAGAATAGAAAAATATCTGAGCACTAATGTTATTGTTTTGTATTGCCTTAACAGAATTATTGGTTTACATGATTTTAGTCTGACTTAATTTCATCAGAAGGTTTGTACTAGCAGTGATAATTCTTTACTTGAATAGTCTGGTTTCAAGAGTCATATACATGGATCTACTTACCAGCTTGTTAGTCGGTTGTCCAAATCCTGGCCAGATATTGGATTACTTATATCCAACCCCTCCCCGGCACAAAGCAAGGTCCAATGGAGGACCAAATGAGTGTTGGAGAGATAATAATAATAAGAAAATCAGAGTAAAAGAGGGCCCGGTATTTGCTAGAATAATAATCTGGTAGCGAGTTGGATGTTTTTTGTCAGATGAAGTTAGGATATAGGGGGGGTATCTACTGAGATCCCTATTGAGGCTCCTGTTTATAATTTGCCCATCCGAGCCCTGGTAAAAAGCTTTATGTTCAGCTAAAGAGATCTAGTACCGGTGGAATGGCTCGAAGACGAGTTGTAGCAGTGGTGTGAGTATCAATAGGGTTGCGCGTCACAAGCACTTCAGCTTAGATTGCAGAGTTGTGAAATGGCTGTATGATATTATGCAAATTGGTTAAGGTCCGTGTTTGGGTGATGCGCTTTACACAAAGAAGTTGAAGTTGTTATTGGGTCGGTCATAACCTAAGTTACCGGGATATACACCTACAGCTGTCTCAGTGTGGCATGCACTGAGTAAGTTGTTGTTTGCATTTCGAAGGTGCTGTTTGTGAGACGTCATCAACAGTACCACCAAGAGAAGCAGACATTTCTTTTTGAGATTGAGGGATATGGCTGTTACGATTGCTCTCAGTGCACGGGGAGTAATTGCATCCACTTGGGTGAGATCATGCTGGTTGAGGTATCGCATTAAGTGTATGTTAAATTAGATTAGATCATTGTGTCTGGTTAGACTTCCTGTGTGAAAGGTTCTGTAATTTTTTAAGTTGAGCAGACAGAGTTTATTGAAGGTAGCTTGCATTGTGTGAGGATTTTGCTTAGAAAAAAATGCACTTTGGATTGTGAACGAGGGGTAGCTGCTACGAGGAGTCTTAAAATTAGTATTTTTCTCAGTTTAGGAGACCTAAAGTTAGGAGTCCTAACTTTACTACTCCTAAACTGAGAAAAATCCTAACTTTAAAACTTTCGGTATTCACAGAAGGCATTTAGGAGTCCTAAAGTTAGGACTACTAACTTTACTACTCCTAAACTGAGAAAAATCTTAACTTTAAGGCTTTCGGTATTCACAGAAGGCATTTAGGGTTCCAAAAGTTAGAAGTCCTAACTTTACTACTCCTAAACTGAGAAAAATCCTAACTTTAAAATTTTCTGTATTCACAGAAGGCATTTAGGAGTCCTAAAGTTAGGATTCCTAACTTCTGTGAAAACCGAAATGAGTAAGTGCCTTCTGTGAATACCAAAATGGCAGTAAGTTTAGGATTTTGCCTTAAGTTAGTTCTGTGAATCAGGCCCCTAAAGAATTTGAAAAGGTTAATGCAGGGAGATGTGCTCGTACCTGTTAGAGTAGGAGTGCAGATGAGACCTGAGGGTACACCAGCATTGTAAATGTTGCAGGAAAAAAGGATATCATACATATACATGGCTTCAAAATTGCATGAAATACACTGAAAATTATGACCCAATAGCTTTTCCACAGTATGGAACATTTAATGTCAGAATGCTTGAAAATTTGAGGAGACAGTTGCATGAGATGAAACTGTCTTCTAGGCCAATGCAATTTGAAGCACTAAATGGGAGCACATAGCTCACCAAAAAGCAAAACAGAAATATCAGGGAAGGTTCAATAACACTGTAACTGGATTTGTCGAAGCCAGGTGGGATGCACAACAAACGGCCTAGAGAACTGAAATAGCAGAGGGAACTAGCATGCATCCTGTAATAGTGACAGAGAAAGGAGGTGGAGGGAATTGAAAGGAAAAGAAAGAACATTTTGAGGAGATGAAGATACTAGCTCCAGTCAGAGATAGTGATAGTGAATCTGATAATGAGTTTTTAAATGAATTATTGCTGAATCATCCACCAACTTATAATGGAACTCAGCCCCAGAATTTAACAAATTCATATCTTGGGGAAATTCCCGATACACCTGATGTGCCTATAGATCCAATGCCACACACACCTTTCATGCCAATGGGAGGAAATACAGAAATGCTAATCAAGCTTTTCAAGGTGCACCAGGGGCCCGATGTAGGTGGCCAATACCGGTCGGAAACGGCCGAATTCGGCCGTTTCCGACCGGTATTTGGCCTTTTGAGATGTAGGGGACCTTTTTTTCTCCGAATCGGTATTTTACTGATTCGGTAAAATTACCGAATCGGAAAAATACCGAATCGGTAAGTTAACCGATTTTAAAAAATCGGGATGTAGGTGGGACTACTTTCAGTCCCACAGGCCCTTCAGATTCGGTATTTTAACACCCAATCCAATTGGGTGTTAAAATACCGAAAATAGGTGTGCATGCACATGTGGGCATGCACACCTATGCCATGTGACAGACAGACATGCCCTTAGGGCATGTCTGTGTGCCACATGGCACACAAGCCAGTATTGGGGGTGCTAGAGGGTGTCAAAGTGACACCCCCTGCACCCTTGCAGAAATCGGTAATTACCGAATCGGTAAATACCGATTCGGTAATGCACATTGATTCCTATGGGCTTCAAGGCCCATAGGAATCAATGGGGGATACCAATTCGGTATTTACAGAATCGGTAAATACCGAATCTTACAGATTCGGTATTTACCGATTCTGAAATACCCACATCTCCCCCCCTCCAATTTACCACTTCTTAAATACCGAATCGGTATGATTCGGTATTTAAGAAGTGGTAAATTGGAGTTTACCTACATCGGGCCCAAAGTGCCTTAACTTCTCCAGTGACTATAGGCCCTGTAGTTCCTTTATATTAGTCCGGCAACAGGAGGAATCATGTACATATGTTAGCTGTCCCTACTAGGATAAATTATCCAACTTCTACTCCTGGAGATTTGAAACGGAAACAGCCTACACAGATGCCTTTGGTTCCAACTCCAGTAGATGTTTCTTGTGGAATGAAGGACGGTTCAGTTGTGCATTCGACATGACTTAATTCCTCAAATGGAAGGTCATTGAAAACTCAACCTTTCTATACGTCTGTGAATGTTACTGTAACACAGTGGCGGCTGGTGGATTTTCAAAGTGGTGGGGCGAAAAGTTCTGTACTATTCAGTGGCGGCTGGTAGATTTTCAAAGTGGTGACATGCTCCTATCACTCGAGAGTACTGCTCTGCTTCCGGAGATGTGTACCTGCCCCATAGAATAATACTGTGCGTGCCCCATGAGACGTGCACTGCCTGCCCCCCAGAGACTTCTACTGGCTCTCTCTCGGCCCCAGAGGTTTTTTTTTGCTCTGCTCCTACCCATGAGGTCACCATACCCTTTAGGGGGCTCCGCGCCAGTCACCAAAGCTCCTCACATCCAGAGAAACCCAGCTGCACGTGAAATGCTGCTTTACTCGTTGCCTGATTAATCGTAACAAATGGATATGCCCTAATACTCTTTTTGTGAATCGTACATTTCTCCCTGCTTCTTCAGTGAGAAAACTCAAGGTCAAAGAGGACAGGGGAATGAATACATGGCGATGATTCTGCCAGACGCAGTCGCGTGCAGACAGTATCCCCAGGGTTTCGTATACATTTATGGGCAATAAATTGGAGACAGCAGGGTCACAAGCTTATATTTCAAAAGGACCAAAGTGCATGGCGCATCGACTCATTACCGCGTTGCACAAATAACAGCTTGTTTGCATTCTGCTGGACAGAGATATATAATTTAGTTCCAGGACCATTACAGATGCGAACCCCAGGCTATATAGTTTACAAAGTTCGACCATTTTCTGTTACATAACACTCATTTGATCGCGACATCTGCTTTAGTTTGAGTGCGTACCTCGAGGACATATACATGTTTTTGAAGACTGTCCCATCACTTCTAAGACACCAACCACAATAGATCAGTCACGGCTCGCTCACAGGGGGGTGGGGATAAATAAAATAAAAAACTTACCTTGTCTTCACTTGACCGGGTCCGCACCATCTCTGCTCTGGGGTCCCGTTGGCGCCTAGACTGATGGCTGCCAACTTGCCGATGACGAGGGACAGTAGTAGCCAATCCTGATGCTGCTCTCTTTAGAGGAGAGCTGCTCTCTAAAGAAAGTAGCATCAGGATTGGGCTGAGCATTAAAAAAACGTCGTTCGTTTTTTGAGCAATGGGGTACGTTGCATTAGGCAGGCAAACCCCTAATCGGTGGTTTTTTTTAAAACCACATAGTTATCTAGTTAAAGAAGCCCTGCCGGGCAAACACCACATGCGCAGTGAGTGCGCACTGTGCCGGCACAGAGTCAGTCCAGCGCCACCCAGTGTCAGACAGTGCATACTGTCCAAGTCCATGACACACACCACGGCCGCAGGGCAATAATTATCGGGCAATTTATTCGAGCGGCGCGTTAATTTATAAAACTTTTACTAACGCGCCGCTCGAATAAATTGCCTGATAATTATAGGTGGGGCAACGCCCAAACGCCCTAATGGTAAAACCGCCACTGCTGTAACACCACTACAAGTGACTCAGAGTGCCACAGGAAACACTCTTTCCTTGGGAATGTGAGATTCTGATGAGTCTCTTTTGCATTCACCACCTATTTAAGAGAAGGAGCATCATTATGGCGATTTACTTTTGAATACACCAAAAGAACAAACAGATCCTAGTTCTCAAGAAATAGATGATTTACTCAGAGATATAGACACTCCTGTAAATCACATGGGTGCCGAAATTAATGGAAAAATTGCCAAGGAAATTGATAAAACTAGGTTCCTTGGTGTAGCAATGCTCAAAGCAGAGCTGGAAGAGATGATTATAGGGACAATAAGGTGGGCTAGGATAGTTGCTTATCAGGGCGATAAGTTATTGTTTGTCTGCGTAGACATTACAGGGCGTACTTGAAGCCCTCATGAAAAGTTGTTTGAATTGGCTCAGAAATACACAGTGGATGTACAAAACTCAACGACATTGCAGAAACCCTACAGAGTAGATTTCAGTGACAGAGATATTGAAAACATGAGACCTTTAGGAATGAGATTGCAAAATAAGTCATTACTAGATATCCTTGGGAAATGGGGGGGTTAAAAAAATGTGAAGGTCGGTGGGCTAAGACGAAGGAATCAAAGGAATCAAAGAAGGTTATAATGCATATGATCTCAGCAATTAAAAATGATGGGGTGATGGTGCGGAAGTGAGGACTGTCACCATGAGGAATATACCTACATGTTCCTTGGATTAGGCCAGGTCTATTGTCTTTTACAAATGACTTTCCAAAATTTTTTTTTGTATTTTTTTTTTTGGTCCTCATCTCACCTTACAAGCCTCTGCAGGTCTTATGAATCCGCCTTCGTTACTGGTCGCCCCTACGGCTTACCGCACTCGCTTGGGTCATCCGACCAGTCCCATTATTTTGTATGGGACCCTGGTGTAATCATAAGACCAATGATGTTACAGTAATCTTAAGTCCTTGCCCCAGCTCACCAAGGAGTGCCAAATATTCGAGATTTTATCTTCCACTCCATCGTACTCTAGTCGCGCCATAGCGAATGCAGCTTTAAGCCAATCCTCCCTTTGCGGGGGTAGGGTATCCTTCCACCTCTTACACACTTCCCTTCTTGCCAGCAGTATCAAGTTCAGTAATAGGCCCCTATCTTTCTGCGAGAGGTTCTGGCTGAGGTGACCATCATCTCCAAAAAATACCAGTTGTATATTGATCTCAATGTTGGTATTAAATATGCCCAGTAAGTTGTCACCTACCTCAGCCCAGAGTCTTGTGAGTGCTGGGCACTCATAGAAAATATGTAAGTCGTTTGCTAAGGGTACTGCGCATCTAGGGCATTTAAGGACGGGAAAAGGAGCAAACTTTGCAATTTTTGCCGGGGTGTAATAGAGTCTATTAATAACAAAAAAATGATTTTTCTTTAGGCAGGCAGGTTTAACTGATCTGTACAGGGTCTTCAGTGAGGATTCATACAAAGAGTCTGCTGGTGGTCCGAGTGGGGATCCCGTCCACACTGCTACAGAGGCGGGAGTCTTATGGTCTTCGGCATCCAGCAGACTATTATACCAAATAGATATTTCCTTATTCAGTGGGCGTGTCTCTTGCAGCAAGTCTTCAATCTCCCAGTTTCCGCTTATCTCCCGCTTTTCCACCACATACCATGATGTTAACTGTATGTATTTAAATCTTGAGAACCCGGTGCCAATCTTAGCCCTCAGGTAATCCCAGGGGAGTATCCCCCCACTGTCCAACAGTTCAGACCAGATTTTGACGCCGGCCCTCTTTATCGGCAGTGCCAAGCCATCCTGCAAGCAACCCGGGGTCCCTGGGCTGTCCCATATAGGGGCATAATCAGAATAGTATCCAATGCCCCATCTATGCCTGAGCCTACACCAAGTCTCCAAAGCTGTCCTTAGAACCTTCAGACGAACCCTCTTGAAAAACCTAGGGGATCCAAATTTATACAGAAATGCTTCTCCATTGCCTCCCCCTTCTACCCGCACCATTTCACCTAATAGCCTCCCCCAAGCTGATTCCCCTGGCTTAACTAACAGCATCCGTATGCTTTTAAACTGGAACGCATCTGCATATAGTCTTACGTCTGGAAGCGCCAGCCCTCCTTTTTTTAATCTGCGTCTAAGTTTTTTCCACGCTAGTCGAACCCCTTTATTGCCCCAAATGAAACTGTTGATCTTACTCTGTACTTTACTCAGGCTTTTACTTGAAAATGTCAAAGGAATTGAAGAAAAGAGGTATGACAGTTTAGGAAGGATGACCATCTTTACTAAGTTGGTTTTTCCATATATAGTCAGAGGTAGATTTCTCCATCTACTGAATAAGCTGTCAATTTCCTTTACCACCCTCTTTAGATTTAACTCAGGGATCTTTTCAATTTCCTTCACTACATAGATCCCCAAGTATCTCATCTCTTCACTTTCTGTCCCTGTCCACTCCAAATTCCAGCACATCACCTCCGTCTTGGTTTTATTTACAAGAAACCCAGAAATTGCTCCAAACTCGCGCATACGCTCTTCCACCCTTATAATAGCTGTATCCGGGTCGCTTGTATACAGAACCAGATCGTCAGCGTACAGAGCTATTTTTGAGCTATAATGTTCTGATCTGAATTTTGAAAAAATCCAGTTGAATGGTTCAAAAAGCTTGAGTGGTTTGTAAAGGTCTCAAAGGTTTTGCTGAAGGATTTTGATATTTTATTTGACATTGTGGTTCCAAGCAACTTGTGGACAGAAATGGCTGTCAATTAGCCTAAAACAGAACCATCTAAAAATGCTCGTACAGATGCACCACCTGCTGAGGTGATGAAGAAATATAATCAAACCATTACCAACTTTAAAGGTAAAATTTCCCTAATGAAATTGATTGGGTACAAATTGACAGAATGATTCAAGAATTGAATGAAATAGTCCCTGCTTATTATGAGAGATTGTTACAAGCATTTAAGCAATACAATGGAATGGGGAAAGCGTCAGAGAAAGATATAGGACATTTTGTTTGACTATTTGTATTTGGAATGAGGCTTGAAATTCGCAGCATGATTCAGCAGCATTTGATTTGTTTTGAAAGGCAAGGTAAATGGGACTCCTATCTCATTTCTCATTGACACTGGTGCTACCCACTCTGCTATGACAACCGTGGAAGTTCCAAACCTATCCCTCTCGGAAGAAAGAATCCAAGTTGAGAGAGCTGCAAACAGACAAATGTAAAATCCGGTAACAGAACCCATACTTGTCAAAATAGGTTCCTTTGAGGTTTTACACAAACTTGTTGTGTGTGATTCAAGTCCAGTTAATTTACTGGGATGAGATTTGCCGGTCAAATGCAATTGTTCCATTTACTGTACTCCAAAGGGAATAGAATTTCATACAAATTATGAGGATGTTTTTTTCAAATTGGCTAAGCAAAAATCAGAAACTATAAGGTTGTTCCCTGGGCTAACCAGAGATAACCTGCCTCTAGAATTAAAAGACACTGTTTAGTCAGAAGTCTGGGACTTTTTCAGAAAAGTCATTGGTTTGATGGTGTTGCTCCAGTTAAAATCACTATGAAGCCTAATGTTACATTTCCATGAATCCCACAATATAATTTGAGTCCAAAAACTATTCCAGGGATGACTCCCTTGATTAATTTGATAACTGAACGAACAAGGAATCCTGAAAGAAATAATGGAATTCCATGTAAATCTCCCATTATGGGTTTGCAGAAACCTAACGGTATATACTGCATTGTTCAGGATTAGAGCCGAGTTAATCAAATCGTACTTTCATGTTGTCCTGTGGTACCAAAGCCCACTGTGATATTATTTCAAATTCCAGGCTGAGCCAGTTTCTTTTTGCTTTCTGGTTCAGCAGTAGTGTCTTAGCATGATGCGGAGTCCCACAAGGTTTTACGGAAATCTCCTCTATATTTAATCAGATCCTGATGAAAAATGTTGAGACTTTGGTGATGCCAAATCTTTCCGTCCTTGTCCAGTACATTGATAGCCTGTTGGTAGCGTCAAGCACACAGGAGGCTTGCACACGCAATACCATGCCCTTGCTAAAAACAATTAGCTGTGAATGGACATAATGTGTCCCTGTCTAAATTGCAATTTTGCAAAAGAGACAGTCTGTATCTTGGACATCATATTGAGAAAGGAACAAGAAAAATGTTCCAAGATAGGGTCACAGCGATTCTAAACATGAGTTTGCCTAGTACACAAAAGGAAGCCCGCATGTTTCTGGGAATGGTGTGCTACTAACGTCAATGAATTCCTATTTTTTCCCTGACAGCAAAGCATCTCCAGAGGTTGCCACACAAAGATTTGTCTGATCAGGTACCCTGGGATGACAATTGCATGTGCTCTTTCACTGAACTGCGAGAGAAACTTTGTTTAGATCCAGACTTGTAGATGTCTGACTATAACAAGACCTTTACACAATTTTGTAGTGAGCGTGAAGGTTTTGCAATGTCAGTACTAGAACAAATGCATGGTACTGGGCATAAACCTCTGGCCTATTTTTCGGCTAATCTTGATCCTGTAGCTGTCGCATTGCCTAGATGTTTGAAAGCCACTGCTGCAACGTGTATGAGTTTGGAACAGAGTGAGAGTATTGTCATTGGACCTTCATTGAAAGTACATGTGCCTCATTCGGGGGAGGTGTTCCTTTATTAGTACTCAAATGCAACATCTTACTAGCAGCTGAATCACTAAGTATGAGCAGAATATTTTGTAAGCAGAGAATGTTACTCTTTTGAGATGCATGAGTCTAAATCCTGCCCACCTGATGCCCCTTCCTAGAAATGAGATTGTGATTGATGAAGCTGATCATGATTGTCTGGATGTGATAGAACTGGGTACGAAGCCTCATCCTGACATACTTAATAACTCTTTGCCTGAATCCAATCATGTGCTGTTTGTTGATGGCTCTTGTTTACGAGATGCGGAAGGGAACCTGAAGGTTGCGTATGCTATTAGCATGGTTGCGGTTGAAGCTTCATGGTTGCAAGGAGTGTTTTCTGCACAAGTGGCTGAGTCGGTAGCTGTGACTGGAGCTTGTAACTTCTCTGATCAATTGCGAGTCATCACCTTCACCGACAGCCAGTATGGATTTGGCATCTTACATGACTTTGGGCAGCTGCAGTCACCGAGGGGGTTCATGACTTTGGTCGGCTCCCCTTTCCATAATGGAGAGAGTGTGAGAAACCTTTTGCTGTGACTACCAATTTACTGCCCAAATTGCCAAGGTAAGGTGTGCTGCCCATCGGCAGAGCAATGATAATTAACGTTGGGAACTACTAGGCGGATGAAACTGTGTGCTATTACCCTCTAAATATCTTGCATATTCAGTGGAGATCCAATGGGAGATGTCACAGATTGAGAACTGTTGTTATCCACTGTAGAAGTAAAAGCATTGCAGGATGAAGGACTGGAAGCTGGGAAGCAAGGGTGGATCAGCTGTTGAGAGAGTTGGTACCATGTTTTGGACTTCCAACCTCTTTGGAGTCAGACCGAGGAGTTTGTTTTAATATTGAGGTCTTGAAGATATTATATGCAGGATTACAAATTAACTAAAAGCTCCATTGTACGCCTCAGCCAGAGGCTTCTGAAAATGTGGAACTATTCAATGGAACATTGAAATCCAGGTTGGCAAAAGTATATGCTTCAACCTCTCTGAAATTACCTGATGCATTATCTCTTGTGTTGGTTAGTTTGAGATGCACCCCAGACAGTAAGCCGGGACTATCCTCACATGAAGTAATAATGGGGATGGCCATGAGACAGCATGTAGTTCAGATGAATGCATTAGTGAATATAACAGATGACTTGGTGCTCGATGACTGGAAAGGACTGGCTGATGTGGTGCATTTTGTGCTTCAGCGAGTGGGGTAGCTGCAACCTTGCCTCAAAAGGAGCAGTGCTATGACCTTAGTCCCAGAGACTGGGTCTTGGTGAAGAAGCATGAACAAAACTCATGCTTGGTACCTCATTGGTGTGGGCCATTCAAGGTGATTCCGCTAACCACAACTGCTGTCAAATGTGGAGGTCTTGTTAATTTGGTACACGCTGCCTAAACCCACAGAGTCCCATGCCCTCTTGAAGATACAGCACCTGTCTCAGATGTGCCATTTATTGCAGAGAGACAACCGATTCAGCTCAGCCAAGCTGTTGGGGACACACAAGCTAGTGAGATTCTGTGCACTTGGCCTGAGAGGGGTCTCAGAGAGTCGGCTCTTATTCGTGCCAAAGAGTCACAAGAGAAAGGGCTGACTAGGCATGATTTTGACCCCATCAAAGGGAATAGTGCACCTGAAATACGAGTTGTACATAGAGACCGTTTGCCCAGATGACAAGAAAAGTTGAGACACATTTTGACAGAGAAAAAAGTACCGCAGACAATCATAAAGATGTCATTTGAGATGTCATCAGTGATGTCACTGACCATGTCATGAATGATGTAATATGTGACATCATCAGCAGTGGATTGCGGGTGCACGAAATATAGTTAGTACAACTAACTATATAGAAACAATTTTAATGGTTTTGTATGAGTGAACTGTCCAGCTAACTATAACACCCCTAAAACGTATAGCTGTTTGAGTGAATTTCAAAGGTTTTTTAAAAGCGAATTCCTAACTATATAAGGCCTGAAACCTATGGTTTTTTTAGTGAATTTGCAAGGTTTTTTAAATGCTAATTCCTAACTATATAAGGCCTGAAACCTATGGTTTTTTCAGTGAATTTGCAAGGTTTTTTAAATGCTAATTCCTAACTATATAAGGCCTGAAACCTATGTTTTTTTCAGTGAATATATATATATATATATATATATATATATATATATATATATATATATATATATATATATATATATATATATATATATATATATATATTCACCATTCCGTCGCCTCACCTCGCTCTGGAGTACCAACCAGCCAGGGTAAGTAGCACTCGGACACGGACCAATAAAGTTTCCTTTTCTCCTTTATTAATTAGTGCAGGTAAAGTCCATGACGTTTCGGCTCCACGAGCCTTGTTCACATGACAATGTTGCTTAGTCGGTATCAACCTTTTAAAGTGCCAGTGATGATTACATTGACGTCACGTGTGAGTGCTTTAGGCAAGGACATAGAAAACATACTGTGTTGGAATTTTTAATGACATTGTAATAACGGGTAACTCGGCTTGTTTTGTACAAATATATCAGTAAAATACCAATAAAATACCAAAGCGGGGGTCTAATACATAGTATTAAAAAATGTATATACATATATGCAACTATACAAATTAAATAATCCTGGAATGCATTAACCTCGTTAAGTTCATGGTAAAATACATTTTATACTTGAGGTTATAGACATTAATATTCTAGTCATCTAATTAGGTAAACATCCCAGGTACCCCCCTGCTCAAAGTTTAGGATGTCTGATCCTTTTAACTAGGTTCTAAACACAACATCATAGTAGTATCAATAATAAAGTGCAAGTGCTTCTTTTGGTAATGTACCAAACAGTGCAAATAGAACCATCAAATGTGCAAATTCCGCATTAAATGTGCAAAATAGCAAATTGTTGTGCATATTCCACAATGTGTGCAAAATATCAAGATCTAACCACCATCCAGTTGTGTTGACCAGGTATCTACATCACTGATAATCGACAAGTTAAAAAGCCTGTGTACATAAACTAAGCATACTGAAGGACTGGGTTATTTAAGACCCAGCGGTGCCAGGGGACAACACCTGAAACCTTCGTGGGTAACCTGTTCCGGCGTACAAATGACAGAGACACGGGACACTTCCTTTGGCGTCAAAGATTCGAGGTTTATTTACTGCAGGGAACACAGAAGTCACGTGAAGTACACAGCATGTAAGTTCGCGGGATCTGATTCAATTTGCTACTGTGGATCGCTCCTTTTTATACAGTTTTCTCTCATTGGTTAACATGGTACACAAAGGTTTACAACTTGGTTCCCATCATTATCCCCAAGAGGGGTCGCTTTGATGTATTCAAGGTCCGGAACATAAGTACAGAAGCATTTGGTAGTTCCCAACTGTAAAAACCCATCTTCCCACCATTAGTACATTCCAATCGACAGTAAACAAATCGAAGAAGGAACAAGGACAGGTGCAGAGGAAGACAGAAACAGTGGGGAGATCGGAAAGGGTGTAAAAGAGGTGGTATCGGGAAACACGAGTTGTAAGCATCAAAGGGACGCGCCTAATGAGATGCACGGCTGAGACAATAGACCGGCACGGCAAGATGAGCCTCGAACGGGGCCATCTGCCTTACAGTATCATCCCCCTCATCATAAAGACACTTTCAAAGGAAACGTGTCTTCCGCAAGCGTCTTGGGAATCCCAGGGTCGCGAAGCGGACAGCGTCCGTTCGCTGGCTACTTGAGGGCAAGGGACAAAATGGATGCTGCATCTAAGATGGAACCCGTGGGTACAGATAGATAAACCCACGAAACAGACGAACGGTTTAGGCTAGTACAGCGAAACTGCGTACACCCACTAAACTCGTCATTTGCGGTTCATAGATACCAGACTCGACCATATTCGTGCGAATCGAAAACATCACTTACGATCGTCACGGAACCTCAGACGCTCCTTTTGCCCTCATGTAGGCAAGCACTAGTCAGAATCATACTCGATATTCATCAGACCATCTAGATGTTGCTGCAACATAACTCTGTCCAACCGAGCTCCTTTGGTAACAGGCGGCTGTCTTATACACGTTGTAGCACAGAGGCCACATAAGGCAGGACCACACTGCACACAAAGGCAACACGTGAACAGAAACGCCACAACAACTCCGATGATCATCAGAATTTTCCAACCCCAAGTCGACATCAGGCCCCAAAACCACCCAAGTAGCGTCCAATCCCCTACGTCCACGTGTATGGACTCAGAGATTTTATGCAACTTTGAAATGGCTTGATAAACAGTCGGAGCGTTATCTGGAATGAAAATACAGCAGCTCGAATGGATCACCTTACATACTCCACCTCGATCTGCTAAAACAACGTCTAAAACCATACGGTTTTGTAACGTCATAAGCCTATCCGCCTGAAGTTCTGTGGTGATATTACCTAGGGCACTGGCAGCGATATTAGCTGTCGATTCCACCACTCGAGTCAACTGTCTCAGGTTCCTACTATTAACCATAGGTCCCCAAAACGGAAGGAAACCCTTGAAAAAGTCTCCTGCCTCTTGACCGGCAGTGTCTTCTTCGCTAATCACGCCTCTCACAACTCTAGTCTTGTGATAGTCTGCATCAACGGTGAACGTCGGAGGCAACAAATTTGCGATATAGCATGAGCCCACAAAGTCGGAGGGCAACCACGTATACGCACGATCATGGCAGACAAAATATGTACCCTTGGCAGCCAGAAACACAGGGGACGAGAGCATCGGTAGAATATAAGTCTCAGAGCAAGCACTCTCTCCAAGACGAGCTCTCGATCTTCGGCCACGACCTAGTAGGCAGAAATTACCAAGGTGGGGTACGACCCAGATCGGGGGCGAGCTTCTAAGCTGTCTTTCACCCACGAGCGCACTATACTCAACCTTACTCAGGACCCTATTGGCTTGTACCTCTTCCTCTGGGATGAGCGACGTCTCATAGATATCCCTATCTAAATCATCTATCGCTATAGCCAAAGGCTTGTGGTACGAACCAGGGCCAAAGTGGGAAAGATATGGCTCTCGATTGGGGTAGGAATCTAGTGCGCTTCGAAACATTGTTTGAAATGCTCGAGCTGAACCCTGGGAACTATAAGGAAGGACCAGATATGGAATTCCCTTATCCGTGGTATGTGGCATTAACCCACACACCCAGCAATTAGTAGTATTCACCACTAACTGATGCTGATGAAGGAGCTGAATAAAGGAATTATTTCTAAATTCCGCACGTCTACCCTGCTCGTGTTCGGGTAAGATATGGAAGGAGTGAGGGGACACAGTAGAGGTAGGTTTGGGTTCAGAAGTAGGAGTAGGTATGGCAGAGGGTAGGAAGTACGGTATCATATAATATACCCCACCCGCCAATAACAAAGAAACACTCAGAAACAGAAGGAACACTTGAAACATAAAGCATTTTGTACGAGTAATCTGTTGCAGTTTGAATCTTTGCGCCTGAGCTTCTTCCAAATCCATCAGCTTTGAAAACGCCATCCCCTATGACCGTCCGCAACGTTTCTTGACGCACTTCGTTCTGTGTAGCAGTAGTCAGTCCCTAGGAGTTCCTAAGAACCGACGGTCTTAGACCTAATGCCTAGACCTACTAACCAGAAGGAAGTACACGTGCGGCCCTACGGTACACCTGGATGCAAGGTATCTTATTCACAATATATATATGCAAAAAGTCTCTCAGCTGTGGAAGCAAAAACACATGTGGAACGAAACTCAATATTTACAAAAATAATCACAATAATACGGGTGTTCAGACTGATCGCGGCAAATGGGATAATGCAGATTGTCAAGGGACAGAAACAAAATTTTATTAGTCTTTGGTGCTGGATCGCAAAAAGTATCGAGTTTTTCCAGGACGTGTCTGTTCGTCAAACAATGGATCCGATGAGGGAACAAAGTTCTGTTGGTCAGTCAATTGTTCAGATCTTGAGTTTTGTGATGGCAAATGTTCAACAATGTCGTTTTGCTGCACTGAGGATTCTCCGACAGGCTGAGCGTCGCTAAAGGGTACAAAGGTCTGCAATCCTTCGGTTTCAGATGAAGCAATGCCCCTCCTCACCCACGAGTCTGCTGGTAAAGGTATAGGTACCTTTTTAGTATGGGTGGCATGCACCCAGTTTTTACGACCTTCCAAACGGACAGCAGTTCTCGTGGCAAGGAGGACTTGGAAAGGTCCGGTGAAACGGAGCTCAAGATTTCCTTTGCGAGCGAAGTTTCGCGTAACCACCCAGTCTCCGGGTTGGAGCTGGTGGCCTGGACCCTCCGTCTGCGTCGGCAGTGCTTCGTAAACCTGTTGGTGAATTAACCTCAGTTTAGCAGTCAGATCATGAAGATAATCAATCAACATTGGGTACTCAAGATCGGAAAACACACTTGGTCTAGGGACCCCCCAAACATTCGCAGGACGGCCGAACACTATTTCATAGGGACTAAGCCCTACTCGGGAGTGTACGGTCGCCCTTGTTGACAATAGAGCTAAGGGCAATGCGTCAGGCCACGAAAGACCAGTCGTAGCCTGAATCTTCGCTAGTTTGAGTTTAAGGGTGCCATTATACCCTTCAACCAAACCTGCTGACTGGGGATGATTGGCGCTGTGGAATTTCTGATTAATTCCAAGGCCCTTACACACACTCTTCATCACACTCCCCACAAACTCACTTCCGTTATCAGACCATACGATTCGTGGCATTCCATACCGAGGAAAGTATTCCTTCAGTAGGATTTTCACAGTAGACAAAGCAGTATTGTCCTTGAGAGGGTAGGCTTCAATCCATCGGGAGAATGCGCAAACCACAACTAAAACGTATTTCAGATTATTGCATCGCTCCATATGGATGAAGTCTAGTTGAATCACCTCAAAGGGACATGAAGGGGGAGCAAAATGGCCAGGAGGTGTTGGAGTTCCCTTACCAGGATTGTACAACATACATACCATACAATTCTTGACCAATCTCTCAGCACATTTCGTAATACCATCATTCTTCCACACAGGGGACAACAACTTACAAATACCTTTCACACTAATATGTGCTAACCCGTGTGCCATCGTCACAACAGCTAGCACATACGCATCTGGCAACATCCACCTCTTATGCTCCGACAAATCAACCCAACAACCATTTGCATCCAGCTTTCCCGTACTCTCTTTCCACTTCGTCTTTTCAGTCTCAGTGGCCTCATTCTGTATCGCTTTCACACTCTGGATAGTATCCTCGCACATACCAGTCTCTGTAGGCCACCTAACCGAACTCGTCACATACATTCTAGTGCTAAGGTTCCGGGCACTCTCCTTAGCAGTCTCATCCGCAAACGCATTACCACGACCAACATCATCCGTCACCTTACGGTGCGCACTACATTTAACAATCGCTACCTGCTTAGGCAACGTAAGTGCATCCAAAAGATCATTCACTAGCTGTCCATGCTGAATCTTCATGCCATGCGACGTCATAAAACCTCTCTCTCTCCACAATCGTCCAAAGCTATGAGCGACGCCAAAAGCATATTGGCTGTCGGTAAACACATTCACACGTTTCCCTTTTGACAACACACACGCTCTAGTTAGAGCGATCAGTTCTGCAGCTTGGGCAGAGTTCTGATTCAGCCTTGAAGCTTCCACAACAGTATTCAAAGTTACCACAGCATACGCAGTAGTCACATCACCATTTGGCAATTTAAAACATGAACCATCCACATACAAAGTTCCATCAGGATCTTCTAACGGAGTGTTTTTAAGGTCCACGCGACCTTTTGTTTCCTCCTCAGTCCTTAAGTAACAGTCATGAGCTGCTACTTCATCTGATTCCATACTAATTGGCAATAAAGTCGCCGGGTTCAGGACATTACAGCGCTTTATCTGAATATGACTTGCCAAAAGCGTCAACTCGTACCCAGGCAACCTTGCACTCGTCAAGTGCTGGGTTTTTGTACGATTCAAAAGAGTGTCAACTGCATGCGGAACCATCACCGTAAGCATATTATCCATGACCAATCCTGCTGATTGTCGGATGGACACCGCAGCTGCCGCTGTTGCTCTCAGACAACTCGGCAATGCTCTAGCTACCGGGTCCAAGGTCGAGGAAAAATATGCACATGGACGTTGCTTATCACCAAAAGGTTGCGTCAAAACACTCAACGCGCAACCTTCCCTCTCGTGAACATATAATGTAAACGGCTTACTGTAGTCAGGAGTACCTAACACAGGAGCCGAACACAATGCGTCACGTAGTTCAGAAAAACTTTTCTGACATTCTTCCGTCCATGGTAAAGGAGTTGGAACATCCTTACGCGTAAGAGCCACCAATGGTTTCGCTAACAATGAAAAATTCGGAATCCATTGCCTGCAGTATGACGTGATACCTAAAAAGGCACGCACATCTCTTTGGGTTGTTGGCACAGTCATTCGCGCAATCGCTGCAATTCTTTCTGGGGTCAACCTTCTTCCCTCCTTTGACAATAAGTGACCTAGATAGGTTACTTCTTGACAACAATATTGAAGTTTGGAAGGTGATACCTTGTGATGTAAGTCACAGAGATGTTGTAACAACGACACTGTAGCAATTTTGCAAATGTCTTGAGTATCTGCGGCCACCAATAAGTCGTCAACGTATTGGATCAAGGCTGCACCAGCCGGTAACACAAACGCATCTAGTTGGCCCTTCAAGGCTTGACTGTATATCGATGGACTCTCACAGTAGCCCTGAGGAGCACGTTTGAACTGGAAGCTACGACCACCAAGAGAGAAACCGAAAAGGTCTCTGCTTTCTTCGGCAATCGGAATACTAAAGAAAGCATTCTTCAAATCGATCACCGAAAACCAAGATGCAGAAGCTGGAATCAGAGTCAGCAGCGCCGTGATGTCAGGCACAACAGGGAACTGAGGAATCACAATTTTATTCACCTCCCGTAAATCGATAACAAAACGATAAACAGGGGGTTTCGAAGGATCGGTACGTTTCAAAATAGGCAGTACAGGGCTGTTGCACACGTTTCCCCGAGTCTCCTCAATGACATCTTTCTCGATCAAATCATAGATGATCGCTAACAGTGCACGTTCACCGTCAAGGGAGATTCGATACTGGGGAATACGTGGCAGTCGCACATTGGATTTCAAGTGAACAACATAAGGGGAGATGTCAAGCAGGCCCACGTCATTGGGACCTGTTGCCCACAAAGATGCAGGAAGAGAACTCAATTCCGGTGGAAGTTTATCGAGAGACAAGTACATTGGAGAGACAACTCTCTCTCCCAAAGTAAGCTTTACTCCCACAGGAGAACAATACAAAGTCGCATACAAACGTTTAAGCAAATCCAGGCCCAAAAGATTTTCACCACAACCAGTGGTCAAAATAATGGAGCTTTCAGCTCGCGAGGCCCAATTGTAAGAGGCAAAGGGCACGAAACCGGATTGCTAACGGGGGCGCCAGAGAATCCAACGGAGACATTTGTTAAGCCAGACAAAGGTGCGCCAGGGAGTTTCGAATGCATTATGGAACTTTTCGCTGCACCAGTGTCCAACAGAAAAGGCTCAACGACGCCCGATGTGACAACTGCGACGTAAGGCCCTCTCTGATCAACCGGAACTGATACCACTCCCTCTCCTTGTCTATGGCTGTCCTAGTAATTACTGTCATCAGTTTCCTGGTCGACGTAATAATCATCTACATTGTACTGCGCAGATCGTCCTTGCGACGATCCACGTTGGTCAAAACAATTATTGGAATCAGAAGTATTAGTGGAGCGATCATTTTGAGCACCACGACCTCTACCACGTGATGTCTGCTGTGAACCACCACGACCTCCTCTAGGCGTGTTGCCACTATTACGCTCATTTAGAGCTGGACAGTTGAATTTTAAATGACCCTCCTGTCTGCAATAGGCACACTGATTGTATCCCAACGAAGATCTCTGCAAAGAGGAGTCATTTCGCGATTGCGATCTATTAGGCTGAGACTGCAATCGAGTACGTTGCTGCGAATCATTCTGATTCGAACGCGGTGGATATGCCTGCTGCAACAACACTTTAGTCTTAAGCTCTTTCGTCTTCTTATCAGCGCGATCAATTTCTTCCTTCTCCCTATTCTCATAATACTGTGCCGTTGCCAGTATTTGAGCAGAAGTAGAGACAGCCCACGCACTTTCGGAATTTTTTAATTTGTTGCCCAAGTCAGGCAATAAGTTAGAGACAAATTTATCCACGAACAACCGCTGACCACCCTCAGTACCCATATCCTGACCACTATGATCGATGAATGCCTCTTCAAATCTCGTAAAGAAATCAGAGACACTCTCATCCTTCTTCTGTTTGCAAGCTGACAACTTGTCCCAATTTACCCTCATAGCTGGCATAAGCGTTTTCATCAGGGTAATGATTCTCTGAGGGAGAGCAGTAATAAGCTGTTCGGGCTTAGCCCCGCCAATTTGTCGTGTATCGGCCGCAGTAAGAGCAGCCCAATCACCACCTAATTCATTTGCATGATCTTCCTGACGAATCTTAGCCCATACCGGTTGTGGTACGACATTGCCAAACAGCATATCGATATCGGCAAGATTCATTATCGTAGCATCTACGAGCTGCGACAATTCCTTATAATACCCTGCAGGATTTTTGCGAGGGTCAGGCAAAGATTGCTTCACCTGAAAAACCTCAGATCGCTTCCATGGGAGGTGTATCCATACTCTCTGGAAATGCGGCAAGATAATAGGAACAGCGTTAGCATCACCTGGCATCCACACTGGTGGAACTTTGCGCATGGGATACTGGCCAGACGCATCTGACTGTCTCTCAATGTCCTCAACGAACAATGCTTGAGGCATCATAGAGGGGCGAAGAGCTAACAATTGTTCAACAGCCCGTCGAATGTTAGTACCTACTATCATTCCGCTCGAAAACTGGAGCTGTAAGTTGGTCAAAGCTGTTAATACATCGTCCGATGCATCTGCCGATATTTGATCACGCAAGGTCTTGCACATTTCTTCGAAAACATATCTTTGTGTCGGTATATTGAATTGACTAAACGTATCCAACACTGAACGTGGAGGATTCCTAATGGGGTATTTCATCCAAGCCATCGCCATATTATACAATGCGGCACGTTCCCGATTCCCGGGAAGCTGGCTACGTCTTTGCGGACCGTCCGAACCGGCGGACTCAGAAATAGGTCCAAGAGAATTGAAAAAGTTAGCAGCGACAGAAGGAGTACGACGTCGAACAGATGGAGAAGTATAACATAAGGGAGTAACAAGAGAAGTGTCAGAAACAGAAGAAACAGCAGGAGTACGTAGAACAGGAGCAGCAGCGGGAGCAGGAGTAGGAGTATGAGGAAGTACAAGCGGAGGAGCAGTAGGAACAGAAGTAGGCAAAGGAGCAGGAACAGGCGGAGGAACAGGTTGAGGAGCAGGTACTGTGGAAAAAGGTAGGGCTAGGACCTTTCTCAAGATTTGCCCGGCGCTAACCGCCCTTGTACCATTCAGATTATCAAGCAATGAGGCAGGCGCCGGAGACCAGAAGGCAGGAAAACAGAAGTTTATTCCGACGGAGCAGAACACATCAGATCAGACAACAAGGTATCGTCTCGAGGTGCTCTAACAGCCTCTCGGAGGCCTGGCCTCTTATACACTGGTTTATGGCATGTGACCTTCATTTATTACAGTCAGAACTTTGTAAAGCAAGGAAAAGACATCCCCGTAATCCTCGTGTTAATCCCACCCCCATATACCTTCACAATAGAGGTCCTCAACCTGCTGATAAGAGGAGGGGGTCATCACGCAGCTGAGTGTTCCGTCGAGTCTTAGGATGTGTGCGCCTGATCATGTCACAGGGGGTGGGGAGGCCTGGATCAATAGAGGGACCTTTGAAGGAGAGCGACCTCATACAAAAAAGGGCAGTAAAGGATATCTCCCGGCTTAGGCAATGGCCTCGGACCCGTGTGGACAGCTGGACACGGGGGAAGAGGTCATCAAAGGAGTGGTATTCATGCCGCGTGGACAACCGAGCGTGGAGGGAAGGTTTATCAACAGAGGGGCATTCATGGGAGGAGAGGAGATGCTGGTCAGGCGCTAGCGTGACTCTCAAGGACAGGGTCATGCAGAAGGGTCATGCTCATGAGGGGGAGGAAGGGGGGAGCCAGGGTGCGCGGAGGATGCTCGCTGGGTGAGAGGGGCGCGCTGGTGATCGATCGTGGACAGGGAGACAATGATGCCTAAAATGGCGATCGTGCACGTTGTACGTGGGTGACAAGCTGGCGCAGATAATGTTTAGCTCACAAACTAAAATTCCACAGTCCTCCCTTTTAACATATCTCGCCAACTTGTCAGTTTGGATTTATCCCCATAAGGCCACGTATTTCTACTTCATAGAGGGGACTCATGTGCTCATTTCGGAAGTCCAAAGTCTTTGGGCACATACAGTTGGAAACAAGGCCGCACAAAGATGGCAGACATTGGATACCTAAGCAACACCCACATAAGATCACAACAGGTATCAGCACGAAGGAAAACAACCTCCAACCCCAGTTCTTCAAAGTGTCCCAAAACCAGCTCCCAAGCGACCATCCTTCCTGTTCTTGGTGAACCTCTGAGGAAAGTCTGTGGAGGTGTTCAATGGCTTTGTAGACTGAAGGCGAGTTGTCTGGCACGTAGGTGCAGCAGCTGGATCCGATGATGCGGCATGCTCCTCCTCGGTCGGCCAGGACCACGTCTAGGACAAGTCTATTTTGAAGGGTCACAAGGCGGACCGCCTGAAGTTCCGCAGTGTTGTTGGCGAGGATACCAGCAGTGATGTTGATCGTTGTTTCTACTGCCTGGGTCAGGTGCCGGATAGCACGGCTGTTTGCCATTGGGCCCCACAGAGGAACAAGTCCCTTTGCTGCATCCAGGAACTGTGCTCCGGTGGAGTCGGCTTGTCCAAGGTCGTCTGCACGCCTCTGCCGGTGATGGTTGGCAGGGGCTACATATGTGGGTGGAAGAACGAAGGCAATGTAACAGATACCCTTCCAACCCTTCGGGAGCCAGGTGTAAGCCTTGGTGCCACACACAAAGTACATATTTGGAGAAGCAACAAAGGAAGGGGGGTCAGCTGAGTCCAATGTTCTGGTGATTTGGCAGGCGCTGTGACCCACCAGCTGCGTTCCATGGCCTTCGAGACACACGAGACCTGTGACATTGATGACAGACAGAGCCACAGTCAGTGTAGCGGTAGTTTGTTTTTGTAGATGAGAGAAGGTGGTCCTGGCTGGATTGTGGAGCACATGTACTTCGACTCGTTCTTTGGCTGGAATGTCTTTGATGAAGGTGGCGCCTGCGAGCGCAGGACATAGGGCAGCAGGAGTCTTTCCGGTTCTGTTCAGCCAGAACCCAGAGTAGAAGTGTGACACTGTCCGGCTGGAGGTGGCGTTGTCCTTGTGGCTCTCTTGCATGAGGATCAGCCAGGCGAGGCAAGAGCCGTGAACTGAGAAGGGTGAAGGGATGAAGGGGATGGAGTGTCCAGTGGCATGCGGGAGCAACCCGCAGATCCAACAGTTTGTAGCATTTGCAGCAAGGTTGTGTTGGTGCAACAGTTGCACGAAGGAATTGTTCCAGAATTCCCTGCGCCTTTCTCGGAGCTGAGGCGACAGAGATATTAGGTGATGCTCTTTCAGGGGTGTTGGCTGTGCAGTAGGTAGCAATGTCTCATGAGCCGGTGTGCTTTCCTCCAGAATCCAGAAGGAGGTCATGAGGAGGAGGCAGAAGAGGAAGACAATGAAGAGTGCAATTGTCTTTGGTTTGTGCAAGTTGTCAGTCTTTGGATTTCTATACTGGGTATTTCCTGTTGCTTCCATCATCTTCTTTTCTGGCGCTTCCATCATCTTCTTATCTGGCGCTTCCATCACCTTCAAGGGAGCTCGGTAGTGGGCAGAACCACAGACTTCGTTTAGCTTCTCTCCCGGTAACCCTTGATTGTGCTTAGGTCACCGTTCTGAGATTTAACTTAGTCCGTGGCCTACTTAGCCGAAACTCCCTCCTTTCGACGCAGGAAATACCCTTCTCTGGATGGCACAGTGGGATCAGAGAATTTTGCAAGTTCGAGTGCCTCAGTATCGGGATAACAGTCCAATATCGGTCGGTCTTTGCTCAGGAGCTCTTCTTGGGTGCTGACGTTTTCTGTCGTGGCCAAGTTCGCAGAGACCTTCCGGCAATGATGCGCGTGCAGCCAGTGCTTCTTCCCCTCCACTCGAAGCGCCGTTCGGGTGGTAATCAGCACTTGCCAGGGGCCCGTCCACCGAGGTTCCAGACTTTTGGTCCGCTGGAAATTTCGTATCAACACGAAATCTCCCGGTTGGATGTCATGGCCGGGGCCCCTGGAAGCATCGGGGATGGCCTGCTGCACCTGTTGATGAATGACAGACAACGTTTTAGTTAACTTGCTCAAATAATCAGATAGTAGGACGTCTGGGACGTCATGAATGGAGGTCGGTTTGGGAGCAGTCCAGAGATTCATCGGACGCCCAAACACGACCTCGTAGGGGGTCAAATGGTGCTTGGTGGGAGTGGAACGCATTGATAACAAGGCCAGTGGGAGGGCATCCGGCCAGTTAAGTCCAGTGGTGGCCACTATTTTTGACAATTTCAGCTTCAGTGTGGCATTATGGCGTTCCACCAGACCGGCGGATTGGGGGTGGAAGACCGCATGAAATCGTTGCTTCACCCCCAACCCCTTTAGTATTAATTGGATAACCTCAGCTATGAAGTGGGGGCCGTTGTCGCTCCATAAAATTCGACAAAGGCCATAGCGAGGGAAGAATTCCTTCAGTAGTACTTTGGCAGTAGTCATGGCAGTGTTGTCACGAGTTGGATAGGCTTCTACCCATTTGCTGAAGGCACACACGATGACTAGTACATACTTCAGGCTTTGGCATCTCTCTAGTTGGATGTAGTCCATCTGAAGGACCTCAAAGGGGTGATTGGGGGTCCCAAACCCTCCCCGGGGTACTACAGTTCCTTTCCCGGGGTTGTGTTGCAGACAGATAAGGCACTGCTGAACTAGACGTCTGGCTGAGTCAGGGATTTTGTCGTTGTGCCAGACTTTGGAAATGAGTTCGATCATGGGTGCAGATCCTATGTGTGCGGGGGAATGTGCCATCGTCAGTATGGGGATCAGATATGAGTCGGGCAGCAACCATTTGTTTGCATCCTTCGTTCGCCAGCAGCCCTCTTCATCCTTCAAACCCACCCTTGCCCACTTAGTCAGCTCGTGAGGGGTGCTAGCCGACTGGATGTCTCTGATCATTACCCTTGTGTCGCTCCATTTCTCGGCTTGTGACCTGGTCACATACATGCGTGTCACTGTCCTATTCTCAGCTGTGGTTCGTGCAGTGATGT
Source organism: Lissotriton vulgaris (assembly GCF_964263255.1). Lineage (NCBI taxonomy): Eukaryota > Metazoa > Chordata > Amphibia > Caudata > Salamandridae > Lissotriton > Lissotriton vulgaris. The sequence goes on along the minus strand of NC_141685.1, from coordinate 1,469,431,751 downwards.
CGGCCAGTGCATTCCCTTGTCCGACTAAGTCTGTTACCCTTTTGTGTGTCTGACATTTGATCACCGCTAATCGTTTGGGGAGGAGAACTGCTTCAATCAGAGCGGAGACTAGGTCTCCGTGGAGGATTGGGGTGCCGTGGGACGTCAGGAATCCCCTCTCCCTCCACAGGAGCCCAAAATGGTGGACCACTCCGAAGGCATACTGGCTGTCCGTATATACGTTCGCGGTGGTCCCTGCGGCTATGATGCATGCTCGGGTGAGGGCTATCAGCTCTGCTGCCTGGGCAGATCGTTGTGTGATGCAGGCTGTCTCAACTACTGTTCGGGCTGTCGTTACTGCATAGGCAGCTGAAGTGGTGCCATCTGGAAGTTTGATGCATGAGCCGTCTACCCATAGCTCTCCATCGGGGTCAGGAAAAGCGGTGTCTCGGAGGTCAACCCTACTCCTAGTCTGTTCGTCCGTGAGGGTCACACAGTCGTGTATGGGAGGGATGTCGGGGTCATTTTCAGGCAGGGGTAACAATGTGGCGGGATTCAAAGTCGTGCATCTCTTTAGTGTGATGTGGGGTGCAAGCAGAGTCAACTCGTACCCTGTCAGTCGTGCGCTAGTCAGGTGCTGGGTTTTGGTCTGGTTCAAGAGGGTGTCGACTGCATGGGGTACTAGCACTGTGAGGGAGTTGGAAAGTACGATTCCCTCGCTCTGACGGATAGAGACAGCAGCGGCAGCTACCGCTCGAAGGCAGGCAGGTAAGGCTCTGGCTACAGGGACAAGAGTGGCGGAGAAGTAGGCACAAGGGCGCTGCTTAGGACCAATTGATTGAGTTAGGACAGACAATGCACACCCCTCCCTTTCGTGAGTGAAGAGGGAGAAGGGTTTGGAGTAATCCGGGGTTCCTAGGACAGGCGCTGAGCAGAGTGCATCCCGTAATTCCTTAAAGGAGGCTTGACACTCAGTGGTCCAAGGAAGCGGGGAGGGGACATCTTTGGTCAGCAGGGCAAGTAATGGTTTCACAATGAGGCTGTAATTAGGCAACCATTGTCTGCAAAAAGAGGTTAGGCCAACCAAAGAGCGGACTTGCTTTTGTGTTTTCGGGATGGGGGTGTCTAGGATGGTTTGTATTCGGTCGGGTGTAAGCTTCCTCCCTTCTTTGGACAGGAGATGGCCTAGGTAAGTCACTTGTGGCTGGCAGAACTGTAACTTCTTTTTGGAGACTTTATGGCCATTTTCTGCAAGAAAGTGTAGGAGTTGGACGGTGGCTGTCGTTGCGAGTGGGGTGGTGTCGGCCGCCAAAAGGATATCATCGACATATTGGATCAACACCACTCCCTCTGGTAGCTGGAAGGCGTCCAGCTGTCTTTTGAGGGCCTGGCTGTAAATGCTGGGACTTTCAGTGTACTCCTGGGGAGCTCTACAAAATCGGTACGAGCGGGATTTTAAAGTGAAGCCGAAGAGATAACGGCTGTCTGGATGAATGGGGATAGAGAAAAACGCGTTCTTAAGGTCGATAACAGTGAAGGTGGTGGCAGTGGACGGGATGAGGGTCAAAATGGTGGTGATATCAGAGACTACAGGATATTGGGGTACAACCACTTTGTTAATCTCTCGTAAGTCGATGATGAAGCGGTACGCTTTCTCATCTCCTTCACCTTGCTTCTTAACAATGGGTAGGATTGGGCTGTTGCAGACGTTGCTAACCACCTCTTCGACCACTCCTGCATCTACCAGAGACTGAATGATCGCTACCAGTGCCTTCTCACCCTCTGGCGATATCCGATATTGCGGGAGTTTCGGGAGCATAGCGTCCTGTCGTACAGTTATGTGAATAGGATCAATCATCATTCGCCCCACATCAGAGTCATTTTTGGCCCACAGGTACGGAGGCAGGGTGTCAAGCAGGGACAGGTCAGCGTCAGTTATGGAGCACATGTGTCGTGGGGGAGAGGATCTGGGCATGTCTGGATTGTCGTACAGGATGACTCGTATTCCATCTGGGGAACACCTAATGGTAGCTCGAAAATGCTTCAGTAAGTCAATGCCCATAATGGCGTCAGGGGAGTTGGAGGAAAGCAGGAATGTTGCGTCAGTGGTGTTGTTTTCTAGGTCAAAGGTAATAGGTACGGACAGGGGGTTAGTGGAGGGCGTTCCATCGAAACCTATCAACGTTATGTGTGAGCCAGACAAGGGTGCCCTTGGAATCAGTCGTTTTGATAACACACTACGTGTCGCCCCAGTGTCTACCAAGAATGGAGACTCTGTACCCAAGACCTTAGCGGTGACATAAGGACCTTGCTGGTCAACACAGAGCTCGACTGGATCCCTCCCTTGCCCCTGGCAGTCCTATGCAAAATCGGGGGCATTTTCACCTTCGGACAGCTGATATTGGTTCTGTCGGGGGCGGTCAAATGTATTCAGTCTCCCTGATCTGTCATTGTTGGTGCCGTTGGTGTGCCCTCGTCCTTGTACCCCATTTCTCGAACCACTCGCCACATCCCTGGAGTCCCTATTTCTATTCATCTCTAGCATAACCGGACACTGGTGTTTCCAATGTCCGAACCCTTTGCAGAAGGCACATTGGTCATTGCTAATGTCTCTACGTCCAGTGTGGGGTGTGGGAGAGTGATCTTTAGGAGGTAGATCTCTGGGGGTGGCTGATTGGTAGTTCCCCCTTTGATGTTCCCGTCCCACCGTCATACCTTGTATCTGGGCTATCATTACCCTTTCTTTTAAATCTTTCTTCTTTTTCTCGGACGCCATGTCCTTCTCATTCTTTTGGTGCTCGTAATACTGAGCCATCTGAAGGATAGCTGCAGGTTTGGAGGCTCCCCAACTACTCTCGCTCGTCTGCAGCTTCTGGGAGACCTCTTGTGTTAGGCCTTTTACGTAATTTTGTACGAACAGGCGCTGTCTGGTTGCAGTGGTCATGTCTTGGCCACTGTAGTCGGAGAATACTGTCTCGAATCGGGAGAAGTATTCTGACACATCTTCCTGGGGTTTCTGTCGACAGGCCGTGACTATCGACCAGTCTACCTTTCTTTCGGGGATCAATGTCTTTAATTTCTGAACTATTTTGTCTGGAAGTTCCAGTATGTCTTTTACTGGTTTCCTTCCAGGCTCTCGCTGTCTATCTAATTTACCGAGTTGGTCCCAGGTATGTCCAAACAGATCCGTGTGGTCAGCCTTCCGGATTTGCTTCCACACATCAGCTGGCAGGCATAACCCAAAGAACAAGTCAATATCTGCTAAAGTCATTATTGTCGAACCCAAGGCTGTGCCTAATTCGGTATAAAATGCTGTCGGGTTCTTTCTTAAATCGGGCAGGGTTTGCTTAAAGGTTAGGATATCTTGTCGGTCCCATGGTTGGTAAACCCAATTGTACACAACCCTCCCTTTTGCATTTTCATTATCGATATCATCGCTCGTTCCCTGGCCCCGTGGCGGGATCCAGTAAGGAGCCGCTTCTCTGATAGGCATCATAGTATTGGCTACCTCTACTGAGGTCGTTTCAGGGACTGTAACCTTGGTTTCTGGTTTTTGTTCCGTAAGGTGACGGAAGACCTCAAGCATCTGCATGAAGAGTTCCGTCGCCTCGCATTCAGTCCCATCTCCAACGTCAATCTTCCTATACAGCGTTGTCAGCTTGGCGGGACCCTTACTTTGATACCTATCTTCATATGCGTTCAGGGTGTAGTAGCTGAATCGCAAGATGAAATGCCGTCTGTGGCTGTCGGCATGTGAATTATATACGCTCATTGTATAATCTTCGCTCTCCCTTCGTTCTACTAATGTCTTTGCTATTTTGTCGATCCCATCCCGCTCATCTTTGCTCAACCTATTTAGTCTGGCTGGTGATTGCTTGGTAGCCTCGGGATCGTCTGACGAAGTTGTTAATGTGGCCGGTGCGGAGGCCGTGAGGGCCGGTGCACTAGCGCTAGGATCACTTTCATTCGTACTCGGGGCTTGCAAGCGCTGTTGGCTGGGAGCATATGGAGGGGGCAGGTAGATGATTGGGGGACCTAGCAGTAACTCATCGTTCGCCCGTTGTTTGGAGGGCAATTCAGGGTAGAGTACAGAGGGGGTCCTAACAGGACATTGGCCTGTCGACCCTAATTCTTGGTTTTGCGTAGCTTCCTTTCTTTCCTTTATTTCTTCTTCTAGTTGCTTTGCGGCTAGGTGGGCTGCCTTTCGTAATTCTTTCCCTATTTTTGCTTCTTCTCTTTTCTTTCGCTGTTCCGTTTCTTTGCGCCACATGCCGATACTGTCGAGCATAGTGGGCGTAGTCTTATTTTTCTGTAGCGCTATTTCTAATGTTTTTATTTTATTTTCATTAAAGGAACCTATCAGTGGCCACTGACTTTCAGGGTTCTTTTTTGTATATTTATGCCATAACTTAGTATAAGCTATAGCGACTAGTCCATGATTAGTGAACATGTCCTTATTAGGGGTGCCCTCCAGTGGAGCTGGATGGTTCATCTCTAATAAGCGGTCCGGGCTAAACAGGCTACCAACCAGTGGGGAGAAGATAGGCATGACGGGTTACAACGGGGACAAAGGTCTGCACTACCTATCTTATCACGGCGGGCAAAGACTAGACAGAATATTTCTATTCTCCGTTGTTTGCCGGCGGTGAATACCTCAAACGAACCAATACCGAATAATCGGCCAATCAAACAATTCAGTGGGGAGAATAAGTGGGCACGAAAAGCTATCGCTACCCACTCTTTCTCTACCTGCAAAGAGAGACCTTGTTCTTCCCTGTTTGCAGACAAAGAATCTCCAGTCAATAATCCACGAACGACAGTTCGGGAAACAGTGGGGGAGGAAGATAGGCACGACGGATTACAACGGGGACAAAAGTCTGCGTTACCTATCCTTCACTGCTTGCAAAGAGAGAGCCTGTTTGTCTTTCCCCGTTTGCAGACAGTGAATCTCCAGAGGTTTCAACAAAGCGTAATACTAGTATTATCCAAACAAAACAATTTTTCTCAATTCGTCGTGTTTACACGACCTTACCCGGACCGCATGGACGGTTTCCTGTCCTCTGGATCCAGCGCCCGATCGTCCTCTCTCCTTCGTGATGCCCGTGGCACTCCTGATGGTTCCCAGTCAGGACCGTAGATCACTCGAGAGAGGTCTGTTCAGAACTAGTGAAGGTCGGATGATCGGCTGTCAGACGAGGGTCTATCGGACACGAGCTCTCCCGATCGTTGCAGTCGTTCACTCTGTCGTCGGGACCTCTCCCACTGGATCCACGTGTCGCTGATGGGCCCCACGCTTTGGGACGCCAATTGTGGAAAAAGGTAGGGCTAGGACCTTTCTCAAGATTTGCCCGGCGCTAACCGCCCTTGTACCATTCAGATTATCAAGCAATGAGGCAGGCGCCGGAGACCAGAAGGCAGGAAAACAGAAGTTTATTCCGACGGAGCAGAACACATCAGATCAGACAACAAGGTATCGTCTCGAGGTGCTCTAACAGCCTCTCGGAGGCCTGGCCTCTTATACACTGGTTTATGGCATGTGACCTTCATTTATTACAGTCAGAACTTTGTAAAGCAAGGAAAAGACATCCCCGTAATCCTCGTGTTAATCCCACCCCCATATACCTTCACAATAGAGGTCCTCAACCTGCTGATAAGAGGAGGGGGTCATCACGCAGCTGAGTGTTCCGTCGAGTCTTAGGATGTGTGCGCCTGATCATGTCACAGGGGGTGGGGAGGCCTGGATCAATAGAGGGACCTTTGAAGGAGAGCGACCTCATACAAAAAAGGGCAGTAAAGGATATCTCCCGGCTTAGGCAATGGCCTCGGACCCGTGTGGACAGCTGGACACGGGGGAAGAGGTCATCAAAGGAGTGGTATTCATGCCGCGTGGACAACCGAGCGCGGAGGGAAGGTTTATCAACAGAGGGGCATTCATGGGAGGAGAGGAGATGCTGGTCAGGCGCTAGCGTGACTCTCAAGGACAGGGTCATGCAGAAGGGTCATGCTCATGAGGGGGAGGAAGGGGGGAGCCAGGGTGCGCGGAGGATGCTCGCTGGGTGAGAGGGGCGCGCTGGTGATCGATCGTGGACAGGGAGACCATGATGCCTAAAATGGCGATCGTGCACGTTGTACGTGGGTGACAAGCTGGCGCAGATAATGTTTAGCTCACAAACTAAAATTCCACAGTACAGGAGGAACCACAGGAGCTGCGGTACCCTGTGCGTATGGAGGTGGTGACTTCATAAGATAGGACATTAAAGGATCCTCAACTAAATCCTCCTTCTTATTCGACTCCGTTGGCAAAGCGGGATAACATTTATCTATAGACATACGCTGAAGCCTATCGAAAACTTCCTTCTCCTTTTCCTCCTTATCTCGCTGGAACTGTTCTGCTTTCTTTACTATAGTAGCAACTCCATCTCTCTGATTGCGTTTTGTCTGTCTGATTTCTTTCTGTTTGGCTTCTTTGCGCCATAACCGAAAGGCATCAAACATGGCCGGCCTTGACTTTTTCTTAAACAATTTAGCCTCAAGATTATCTAGAATCGGGGTCTCGAAACTACCATGGGGTGGCCAACTAAGGACACCATCCTGTTTGGTGTAGCGAATCCAATATTCATTAAAAGTAATCGGACCTAACCCATGCTTGCTGTAAAGCTCATAAGTGGGAGTTCCAACCGGAGGTATCGGACACGAGTCCTCCAGTCGGGAATCCGTACCACAACGTTTGAAACAACTGAACAAAGTACTGCGACCAGGCATCTTGCACACTAGCCGAGTTTCACAAACTTCAAGGGTTACGGGATTTACCAAATCCCTGCAAAGAGCAAAAACCCTCGGTTTTTGGCGACTGCAGACGTCAAATATTACAACAAAGAACCAAGTACTAAGAACCACAAATGCAATGGAACCATGCAACAACTAAGCAACCACAACTAAGGACTCTGGGAGCGACCCACAAATACTTAACTCAAAGATCGATGGCGTCACCAGGAAGGCCCGTCAATCGTCTTGCTGTACCAAGGTCTACGCCAGGCGCCAAAACAGGTCTACAGTCAGGGCAGCAGTCCGTCGCAGCCGTCAGGAGGCGGGAATCTTCGCGGGAAAAGTCGTCGGGCCACTTATTTCGACAACAGGATCGATGAAGCGGGGTGCACCTTCCCTCGGAGATTTCACATGAAGTTCCTCACGATCGTCGGGCTTGGACCGGTACCACTGATGCAGCCCCACGTTGGGCGCCAACTGAAGGACTGGGTTATTTAAGACCCAGCGGTGCCAGGGGACAACACCTGAAACCTTCGTGGGTAACCTGTTCCGGCGTACAAATGACAGAGACACGGGACACTTCCTTCGGCGTCAAAGATTCGAGGTTTATTTACTGCAGGGAACACAGAAGTCACGTGAAGTACACAGCATGTAAGTTCGCGGGATCTGATTCAATTTGCTACTGTGGATCGCTCCTTTTTATACAGTTTTCTCTCATTGGTTAACATGGTACACAAAGGTTTACAACTTGGTTCCCATCATTATCCCCAAGAGGGGTCGCTTTGATGTATTCAAGGTCCGGAACATAAGTACAGAAGCATTTGGTAGTTCCCAACTGTAAAAACCCATCTTCCCACCATTAGTACATTCCAATCGACAGTAAACATATCGAAGAAGGAACAAGGACAGGTGCAGAGGAAGACAGAAACAGTGGGGAGATCGGAAAGGGTGTAAAAGAGGTGGTATCGGGAAACACGAGTTGTAAGCATCAAAGGGAGGCGCCTAATGAGATGCACGGCTGAGACAATAGACCGGCACGGCAAGATGAGCCTCGAACGGGGCCATCTGCCTTACAGTATCATCCCCCTCATCATAAAGACACTTTCAAAGGAAACGTGTCTTCCGCAAGCGTCTTGGGAATCCCAGGGTCGCGAAGCGGACAGCGTCCGTTCGCTGGCTACTTGAGGGCAAGGGACAAAATGGATGCCGCATCTAAGATGAAACCCGTGGGTACAGATAGATAAACCCACGAAACAGACGAACGGTTTAGGCTAGTACAGCGAAACTGCGTACACCCACTAAACTCGTCATTTGCGGTTCATGGATATCAGACTCAACCATATTCGTGCGAATCGAAAACATCACTTACGATCGTCACGGAACCTCAATCCTAAAGCAAGAAAACATTCGGAGGTAAATACCCATAAAATGCATCTCTCCCTCTAGCAAATGTCGGGGGAAGTACTGGAATACAGTCTGCCACCCTGTAACCAATTGTTTATACCTCTACCATCCAACAATAAAAAACATATTGATTTCTATGAGCCTGTTAAATAATCATAAGTGAATAAATACTGTAAATAATACTGACAGACTGACTGGGATTAAGGACCCAACACAGTCCGAATATTGTATACATGTACTCCAAATTTAACAATGACTTCATATAGGTAGCAGCACATTCAGATTAACATATATTTCAAATCAAGTCCCCACCCCACTGTGTTCCCATCCAGTATCTCCCAGCCGGGTGATTCCTGTGGAAGAGAACTGCTGTGGGGAGTCCCTGCATAGTTAAAAGCAATCATGGCTTTCTGCTTAAGGTAAACACGTATATAAGTCCTCCGTGACATTCAAGCCCATCGGTGACTTAGTGTTGAGCAGTAAAATGTATTTGGTCTCAAGCTTTCTCAATTTCGCATCCCTATCTCCCCCTCTCTTACTACTCATGATTGAGTCAATCACCCAATATTTAAGATCAGTGTTGTCACTTCGGTGGCATTCCCTAAAATGGCGGGCCACCGGGTAGGTGTTGTCAATAGCCTGCAGATGTTGGAGAATACGTATGTGGACAGCATTTTTTGTGCTGCCCACATATTTCAATGAACAGGGGCATTCCAAGATATACACTGCATATTCGGTTTTACATGTTAAAACCTGGGTGATGGAATGTTGAATATTGGTGAAACCATCCCTGTAAGTTTTTGTGTTTTGTCCATGGAGGCAAGCTATACAGGTCTTACATCTGTAAAAGCCTTTGTTTTCTTGCCACCAGGTAGATTTTACATAGGGTTCAGGGTTGGCAACCACCAAATGATCTCACAGCGACGGTGCCCTGCTAAATGTAAGGGAGACTAGTTTGGGCAGACTGTTACCTATGACAGTATCATGGGTGACCAAGGGCCAGTGTTTGTTAAGGATTTTGCGGATGTTGGTGTTGTCTATTGTATCCCGTGATAACTCGAAAACAGTTATTGTCCACTGGGGCATCAACTGATGTATTATCTGGTTTGTCTTCCTGCCTACTGCTGTTCTTAGTAAGCAGTTCCTCCCGGGAGAAAACCATAGATTTATCCTTGGCCCTCTGTATCAGTTTGCTCGAGTAGCCACGCTCCAAAAAGCGGGTTATACTTTGATCCTGTGCCCTTTTCAAATCAATAGGATTACTACAGATACGCCTTAATCGTAGCATCTCCCCATAGGGGATGCTAGATATTAAGTGTGATGGTGTGCACTAGCTGCGTGTAATATGCTGTTGCCAGCAGTGGCTTTTCGAAAAATCCTGGATTCCAACTGGCCGTCTCTTATATACAATTCGGTGTCAAGAAAAGTTACACTATCCTGACTTAACGTTGCTGTGAATTTTAAGTTCAATTCATTGTTATTGATATCTTCAATGAACTTCAATGCATCCACCTTACTCCCCCGCCAGATCACCAAAAGTTCGTCAATGAAACGAAACCATGCAACCAAATTGTTGCGGATATTGTGACGGTATTCGTGAGCCAGGACCAGCTCCTCCCAAGCTCCCATGTGCAAACATGCGAAGCTTGGGGAGAAGCTGTCCCCCATTGCCACGCCCTGTAACTGACGATACAATTGTTGATTAAAGAGAAAAACATTGTTAACAAGGCAGAATCTCAACATATCCAGAAGCATTACATTGTGATCATGAGCATCAGAACCCCTTCTGGATAAGTAATGTTCAACCGCATTGATACCATCGTCATGCGAGATACTCGTATAGAGCGAGGATACATCCAAGGCTATCAGCCAGTCACCTGTAACCCATTCAACATCCTTGATTTTTAGCAAAAAATCCCCGGTGTCCTGCACATAAGAGCGTAATTGTTGCACATACCCCTGTAAAAAATAATCTATATAGACAGAAGTGTGTTCCAGTAGACTGCCTCTGGCAGAAATTATCGGTCTGCCTGGCGGATGTAAGGGGTCCTTATGAATCTTGGGGATAAAATATAGGACGGGTGTGATTGGACTGTCATTTTTCAAGTATTTGTATTCAGCCTCAGTTAATAACTTGGATGATTTCCACCTTGAAAGTTTCCGATGGTATTCTACTTTCATTGCAGTTAATGTGTTGATCTGTATGCGCTCAAAGCATGTACGGTCATTTAGCTGGACATATGCTTCCTTATCGTATTCAGTTTTGGACATCAATACAACATTACCCCCCTTGTCACTCTTTCTCACAATTAGATCCTTCTGCTTGGTTATTCTATATATATATACATATATACATATACCGCTGTGGGCATGGTTAATGACAACAGAATAATAGATCCATCTGCAAGTATAGTGTGTCAAGCCAAAATGAGCTTACTGCAGAATTTTCAGCAAAGAAAAGGTAAATACATCATGCACTTGCACCTTATTTCGTAAACAAATATAGACTCTAACAGATAGGAACTGAAGCGGAAGGCTTCGAGCAATAATCATGTGTGTTAAAATCAAAAACAATGATTTAGAATTAACTTTGTGAAATAAACAAAATAAATCAAGTATGAATTAGAATTGTACAGGGGTATATGATGAAATATATGATCACCTGAAAATATTGTGAGTAAAATTGTGAATGAAGTCTGTTTTCAGTGGTAATGGAAACCTAACCCATGTGACCACTGGGTTTTTAAGTAACATTCATTGACAAACGCTTGATGTGTGACCAAGGCAGCAATGCTAAAATGTTTTACAGCGAAATTAAAATAAAGTGCAAGAAAGAAAACTATTGAAGTGTCATACCTTTGTGTTGGGATCCGATTCTCATCGGGAAGTTGGAACTGGAGCAAAAAAATAAATATATATATCAAAAGTTAAGCCTACTTCTGTGCCTAGGATTCCTTCATCTGGTCACAACAGTCTAAGCATTTCAGATGAGAAGGTACTGCATGGGAGATCTGTCCACTGCTGATTAGTCTATGAATGTATTTACAAAATTCCTATATGAATACGAAGAGACTATAGATGCTCGTTGTGCGTGTATGGAACTGCCTACATCAGAATCTGAGGGTGTGACATATCACCACCTTCCTGTGACATAAGGGATTTCTTTCAGTGTATTAAAAAATGTATTCTATGGCAAAGGACAATTTTAGTATACTGTTCAAACTATAATTTAATCTTTTCTGAAGTGCCTGTGAGAAAATACTTAAATCCTGCGCCTGATACTAAAACAGCGGAGATAATGGGAGAATATTTCAAGCTTACACAAAGCTTAGACATAGCTTATGTGCATCAACACAACTTAATCTGCATTTTACACAAAATAAAAATGGGATTTGTAGAATCAGTAGAAGATAGATGGAGAGATATTGTGGCCAAAGCTGCAAATCATTCAAAAATACCATCTTGGGTGCTTAAAGAACCAGAGTATAGTGTGTGGGAAATTAAGCTGAGATAGCTTTAGATTGGCACCATAGAGGAAAGCCATGTATATTATGGTGTAAACCTAAAGTTAATGCAAACTTTGTTGGTTCCAGTGAATATGACTCTACGTTCCAACTTTGGGAAATTGGGGATTATTTTTGGGATGTGTGGATCCTGTGTTTTCTGGAATTTATTACATTGGTGGGAAAATGCCTATTACAGGCTGCCTAAAAAATGGTATGTATCCTGCGACACTGGAATAGTTTTCATGAAAATGTATTATGTGGGTCATTCTGATGAAACCAATGAAGTGACACACAAAAGACTTAAAAGAGGCGCAAGTATTTTGAGATAATGGGAGACATTTTTAAATCCATAATACCATCTGTTGGAGTGATACTCCATTCTCACAAAATACAAAAGCTCTCTACTATAGTATACACATTATCCACTGAAGCTGCTGATGGATTCTTAGCAATTGATACTGAAATTATTGCTATGAGATTCATGGTTCTTCAAAACCATCTTGCTTTAGACCTTCTTCTCGCAAAAGAAGGCAGAGTCTGTCAAATGTTACATCACTGTACTTACATTCCAGACAAAAGTAAAGACTTGAAAAGATACGTTAAGAACATTATACACCTTCACAAACATATGAAAAATGTAAAGGCTGATGGTGTTTGGAAATCAATTGGGAAAAAATGTTCTTCTAAAGGTAAATGTTTTGCAGACTTAGGAAGTGGATTGTTGGGAATATTCTTAAAGCCCATCTTGACAATTGCTATCCATATAGTAATCTTGAATATTATCTTCAAGATATATAGACGTGAAAACAAAGAAAGAAACAAGAGGTATAAAAATGATCGGAGCTGAGGTAGAAGACATGCAAAATAAATACTATGATAAAATGAAGACTCTGGAAGAGTGTAGGCTAAAGATCATGAAGGCTACAGAAATGTAAGATGTGACTGCGGATAAGAAAACATTTTAAGGCTTAATTCAGCATCAGAGGGCGGATTGATGAAGCTTAAAAGCTGTCAGAATTTTTACTTGGCACATAAACCAATTATTAGACATTTTGAATAAATATGCACCTACTACATGTTAAAGAAACATGAGAAATAAATGTGAAAGAACTTAATTATTGCATCGTAAAAGCATGGAGATAATTGTAGGATAGATGAAAAAACCATATTCATTTGAATAATACAGGTTTATATTTTATTAACTAGTCTTTGCATATTATTTCAACATGTAATTGAAGTGATGTACTCACATGTGAAAAAAATTCCTAATCATCCTCATTGAAATATTAACGTGTGTCTAAAGAATTATTGAAATCTAACGTCATTTAGGTAATTTTATGATGGGTATTGAATGGTTTCATTCTGAATTCCATTTTAGCATACGTGAAATTGTGCACCAAATGAGAAAAGCAAAAGTGTAAATGTCATGAAACCTTCAGATAATAATCTTCCTATAAGTAATAATGTAGAACAATTGAAACAATATTAATATTTTATGATTTGAAATAATTTTACACATTGATACTTTGAAAATTCAGTAATGTGTCATAGTTATGAGTGATCATTGCAACCCAACTATTAATATATTCTGACTGCTTGTAAGTTGAAACTTTGTTGGTTAGAATATTTATTTCCTCTATGAAACAAATATTTCCATTACTTTCAATTCGGCATATTCTTAAATTTACTTTATTATAGTCTTGCATTTCCCTACTCTGCTTTGTCTTACACTTGTGAGAAGTTTTCCCAAACTTACAATGTGCAGCAAAACTGTGTCTTCCTTGAAGAGTTCTCACTCATGTACATGGACTGGTTGCAACAAAGTTTCTAAGGGAACCTGAAATGGAACATTTCCTAAGGGAAACTGTCCTCTTTAACTCACTCATGTGCCTGTTGCTAAAGGATCATTGTTCTGAAATTGAAGTGTACCATATGTTCTGTCGAATTACGTGATCAGCACCGCCTCTTTCTATAATATGTGTCTTCCTTTATGCTGCATGACAGTCGTCCTGTAGGAACTGACCAATGGACTGAGTGGTTTGACAAGAAGAGGTGACCAAGGGGGTGTCACCCCAGAACTAGAGGATAATATTATACATTGATTTGATGGATGGAGAGAGACTGTCCTTGACTTTCCTGCACCTTTCAGTTGGGTTCTCTTTTGCTGACTTTGTTCATGCTGATTATTTTTGTGGACTCTACTTGCTTATTCATTTTGGCTGACGCATACGCTGTGTGTGCCATCCTTGGACTCTTTCTCTATGGGACATTGCCCATGACCTGTTGTGGCTCATGCCCTTACAGAACTTGCCACTTTATGGCATGTCCCAAACTAATTAGACTCTCCTAGAGTCTTTATCTCCTGAGTGTTTATTGATGATGTATTTTCTCCTTTGGAATACTTTTGATCAAATGAACCTATAACTAAAACAAAAACTCTGGTTTATCATGACTTGTCTCCTTAGATTGATTATACATTCCAATTGATGTATTAATGTCAAGGAGAGATCAACATAGAGAAATTGCCAAACATCAGGTACTAATGTTATTGTTATGTATTGCTGTAATAGAATTATTGATTTGTATGATTTCTTCAGAAGTTTTGGACTAGCAGTGATAATTCTTTACTTGTATAGTCTGCTTTTAAACCTGGCACCATTGGCGTGGTTCTCCCTTCCATTTTTTGCTGTTGCCTCCGGAGTTTTTGCTATGTTTTTGCTGGTCTAGATGCTTTGGGAACTTTGCTACTGCTATCCAGTGCCAAAGTGCAAGTGCTCCCTATTATAAAGTGTTGTATTGGATTAGTGACTCCATGATTGGTTTATTTGGTTTACTTGTCAGACCCTAGTACAGTGCACCATGTGTGCACAGGGCCTGTAAGTCAAATGCTGCTGGTGAGCTTGCAGCACTGGTTGTGCCACCCACAGAAGCACTTTGTAAAATGTGAGTCAGGCCTGCGATTGCAGAGCCTGTGTGCAGCCTGGGGCTGCCATGTGTACTTGGCAAGTGCACACACTTGCCAGTCCCTAAACCTACCCTTTTCTACATTTCAGTCACCCCTAAAGTAGGCCTAAGGGGAGGGTGCATTGTATGTAAAAGGTAGGACATGCCCGGATGTGTGTAGCATGTCCTGATAGTGAATTACAGCCAATTTCGTTTTTCGCTATTGCAAGGCTACCTGTTCCCATAGGCCAGAATGGGCAGTTTGATTGCAACATCTTATAATCCTAACTGACTCGGGGAACTAGGTAGAAATTCGAGTTTAGTATGCCTGAACTCAGAATGATAAAATACATATTTTAGTGAAGTTGGTTTTAACATTCTGTGTTGGAAAATACCACTTTAAGAAAGTAGGTATTTTCTTGCATAACCATCCAAGCCTGCCTCTGCTAGGTTTTGTATTCCATGACTGGTTTGTGAGTGACAGTGGCTGAGGTGGCTCCAGGAGACAGGGTGAGTCAGCACAAGGCTGAATAGACCTATCTGCATGAGGAGTGGTGAAAGGAGTAGCACCTGGACCTGAATAGGGCTGTGCCTGCCTTCCACAATGCTGGCTCCACCTCCTGTGGTGTGTCTGATGACCCTGGCCCACACTGACAAAGGAAAAAGTTGTGCACTGGCAGAATGCACCCAGAACTGGTTTGGACTAAGTACAGACACTCTCTGCCTTCAGAGACAAGTGATTTGTGTGTATCAAAAGAGGGACCCAGGCCCCAGAACTTTAGATAACTTCTGGGAATCAAGACGACCCTTTGCCAAGGAGAAGAACCAAAGAAGCTGAAGGAGGAGACTGCCCTTGTGTTGTGCTGTTGGGGTTGGCCTGCAGTGGTTACTTTATTGCCAAGGAAAGGAGAAAAGGAACTTTGTGTGTACTTTTGAAATCTTGAAGACGAATCTCAAAGGGCTTGAACTGTGCTTGCCTCCTGCCTGAAGTCTCAAGGATACAAGATTTCACCACCAGATCCCCTGTATTCCTGTGCCGAGGAATTCTGCCTGCAGAGAGGTGCCTACTGTTGTTTGGGCCCTCTGAGAAGACTGCGAGTCACTGGGAGCGCAACACAATGAGGAGAAGCGTGTCACTGCCGCAGCAGCTGCCATCGCATCACCAAAGAAGTGTGCCGCCGCTGCAACTGTTTGCCGTCACATCATCGACGAAGTTTGTCGCATCACTGGAGAAGCGTGTCACCACCGCAGAGGTCACCGGAGAAGCATGTCGCAGGGCCTGTTGTGGCACAGAAGTTGCTGAGTTCGCCACATGGCCATCGGGCTTGCATGCATACCATCCTACATTGTCGCATTGCATCGAGGCGCCATCGTGTTGCATCGCACCGGATCACTATAAGAAACCGACGCATCACCTCCTCTCCGGAAAGGAACCAACATATCACCTCCCGTGCGCTACATTAAGGCCCCAACGCATCACCTCCCCCGAAGCAGGGAACCGACGCATCACATTCCCTGGGACCCTTTTGTTTGTATTGCGTGACACATCCAAGGTACTTTTAGAGTAAAGTGTTGCATTTACCATCTAGATTGAACTAAGCTATTTCCCAAGTCAAGTCAAGTCAAGTCAAGTCAAGGAATGCTTTATTCGATTGTTTTTGTTCCAATCATAAAAGCATAAATACATCAGAAAAATTCATATAAAATTACATTCGAAATTACACAGTATAAGATCTAAAAATATACAATAATATGTTTAAGATGCCATAAAACCATACAAATACAAATGTTTCATAAAAAAAACCTGCTGTTTACTGCAAAGGATGTGCCCTGGAATTACAGAGCATCAAATATCATGTGTTTTCGCTGCAGGATCGACTTCTTTAGATACTTTGTTACTTTCCAGGCAATGTGTTCATCTTCCAAAAACTGAAGCCAAATAAAAGCTGGACGCCATTGTCTTACACCTTGACGTTTGAAAAGTGGAAGTATGAAAACTTTCCTCAATTCTTCATAAAATTTACAAAAGAACATTAAGTGAATAGTGGACTGCTTTGAGTGTCTGTCACAGGGGCAGAGTGACAGGTTACGTGACCAATCGTTCATGGATGGTATTGTCATTAATCTGCAGACATTACCCAATCTCAACCTTGTCAGAAGCATCCTATCATAGGCTCCTGGTACGAATATTAGGTAGGGCTCCATTTGTGTCCAAGAGAGCGTTAACTGATGATACATAACACTGGGTTTCACCATTTCCCCTGCAATTCTCAAGGAGCCTAAAATTTGTAAATCCTCCATTCGCAAGGCTTTTCTTGACACGGCTAGCATAGTGGTGGGATTTGTAAAATATTCTGGGTGACCTAAAACCATCATGAAATTACATATAAAACTAATCCACGGGATCTTTAAGGCCCCATTCAGACCCAAACTATCCTTCATAATGTCTCTATTTAACTTTGTCTGTTCTTTGGTCCAGATCCTATGCCACAGGTGTACTGGTTCCAATCTAATAGGGTCAGAAATAAAAAGAAGACCCAGCTCCTCGTGGCAAACAAAGGAGGACGTGCTCGGGGGAGCAGATAAAATGTACTGCAAGAAGGAATTTTCCACCTGCTGCAGTGGGATAGTGTTGGCGAATCCCCACACCCCTGCCCCATACGTAGCGGCTGTGGTGCACTTTACTTTAAATATTTGCAAGAGTTCCCCTGGTGGCTTCTTCCCCACTTTCTTAGCAAAAGATGCTAGGGCTGTGGATGCTCTTGTAAACGCAAGCTTTTTAGTAGTTATCGCTTGGCACCGGGTGTCATTCTGATTAAATAAGATTCCCAGATACGAAAAGTTCCTTGTTGTGGCTAACTGATTGCCATCCAGATACATTTCCCTTACTCTCTGAGGCCTCTTTCCGCATCTCATGACAAAAGTTTTAGAAACATTAATACTAAGTCCCAGATCTTTAATGAAGTCATTGAAGCCGTCTAAGACCCTCTGCAGACCATTTTGTGTCCACACCATTAAGACCGCGTCATCTGCATATAGAAGGGCCGGCTTGAGGGAAATCTTGTCCCTGTCTAGTCAGTGCTTCGCCCAGGCCATTTATATACAGATTAAAAAGGAAGGGGGCCAGGACACAACCCTGCCTGACCCCCCATCCTAATGGGGAAAAATTCAGTACGCTCCCCTCCTATGCCATAGCGAACACTGGCTGAGGCTCCATTATATAGTTGTTGCAATAACACTATTATGTTTTGGTCAACCCCCACTGCAGCCAGGACCACCCATAGCCTCCCAAGCCTTACGGAATCAAAAGCTGCGGTGAGATCCACGAACACCAAAAACAAACTGCCCTTTTTTGCTTTGGTGTATTTGCCAATCAAAATAGACAGGTTTAGGCTTTGTTCTGTGGTACCTGAACCCTTCTCGAAAGCCATACTGTAGGTCGTACAATACCTGAATGTCTTCTCACCAAGCTTGTAAACGCTCCAAAACGATGCGGCCCACCACTTTTACCACTGAATCGAGAAGGGAGATTGGTCTGTAACACCCCGGATCATGACGATCACTTTTTTTGAATATTGGGATCATTAATTGATTCAGCCCAGGTCTTTGGTATTGATGTTCTCAAGCTAGCGTTTATGACTCTAGTATGAGACCCCAAAGGGAGATGTTAGATTTGAATAAATCAACCGGCACTCCATCTGGACCCGGGGCCTTGCCCCCCAAACTATTAGAGAGCGCTCTGTTTACCTCATCCAGTGTAACTTGCAGCTCTACACTACCTGGCTGAGAAATAACGGAAGGGAGCTGTTGTGGATCAGATGCTCCTTGCCCATTATAAACCTTAGTATAATGGTTAATCAATACCTCCTCCGAAATTGCAATCTCAATTGTTGGTCCGTTTTCGTCTGATAAGAAGAGAGATCTAGGGGGTTGGTAGAAGAAACCTAATGGAACAACACTTATCCCGTTACTCCTAACCGACCAATTGCCCGCCCTACCTAGAATTGTTTGAATTAAGGCTAGAGACCTAAAAGATAGCACAACACAATCGCCAGGCAGGGTTTTGTTAGATAATCCGACCCACCCAATTCGTCGTGCCATCTTAAATCCCTCAAAAAGTTTTGAGTTCAGCCCTACTTTTCAGCTCAAAAATTGCAAGGCTTTATTATGCAGGGTGAACCAATGTTTGGCCTCTCCTTCTGGTAATGAGGGAACATTTACCAATATTACTGAATATGGTGTGGCTTCTGGCGGAAGGTGCAAATTTCCTAAACCCTGTGAACTACCTTGGGCGGGCAGCTGAGTTCCAATCCTCGCTTGATTGTAAGCCCTTTCTCCCATCAATGAGGCTTCCCTACCTATAGTCACCCATTCAGAATCAGATATACTGATAGCGTGCCCTTGGGGTCTGCCCTGTGCAGGATTGGGAATCTCTTGACATGTTACTCTCGATGGTACTGGTTTTAAGCCCCGGGGTGCAGATTGTAAGAGAATGCTAGATGTAACACGGTGAGTCGACTCACTATGCAGTGGTGGAACGCTAGGTGGAATATTACCCAAGTTGTTTTCCGTCTCGTGAACATCACTATTACCTTGAGTAGGGGCTATAGAGCTGCCTGGTGGACCATTGCCCCTTGCTACTAGAAGGGAGTTAATATGACTCATCATACCATCCAGTCTACCCTCTATGTTTTCTAGCTGAGTATATAGAGGCTTTAAAAGGGACAAAAATGTTTCCCCCAGCCTATCCCAGAAGGACCCCTGGTCGCAAGCTGGTGGTCTACTGATTGCTTTACTTCCATCTGGGGAAGGAACATACTCCTGGCTTAACTGGCTCGCATCCACCGTGGGGTTATGTCTACAGGTTTTTTGTTTGTTGGGGCCCTGCCCCTTTCTCTTCTTCGCTGGGGGAGTAACACCCCTCGTTTGGCTAGTTCTCTTTTTTTGGGCCCTGGTGTTAACAATAGGTCTAGATGGGCCCACTTAAGGAGACTGGACAACAGGGGAGTTGGCGTTTTCTCTACTTATTTCAGGAGAATGGAACAAAATAGTTGCTTTGGGTTGGATGCTTGAGAATTGTTTGCGCCCTGTGGGAGTGATACTAATTTAGGTATGGCTACTAAAGGGTCTAAAGACAGCCTACGTTCTGTCAGGACGATTTTGTGCATTAGGGCGGACTCAGATCTTGTCAGGAATGCATCTAGTAACATTAGAGGCAATGCACAAATATGCAGATAAATAATCATTAATGAATAAGAAGGAACAAAAGGTTATTCAAGGGGGTTTCGAAACTTCTTGTTGAACTGGGGATAAGTGAAAGGAGCGCTTGGCACATGCATCTAGGTAAAGGGTAACGGGGAGCCATAATGCATGCCTTTTCGGAGCCAGGGAAGTGGGATAAACAAATGCAGTATCTAGTCTGTGGTTATAACATACATTAAACCACCAAGCTTTAAAAGTAATGCCCTTGGAGTCTTTCCAATTAACAGTAATTTGCTGGAACGCAACAGCCAATAATAAATCGACAATATGTACACTTACATCAGCGTCAATCCAAGAAGAGGAAAGTGAACCAAGGAAAATGTCAGTGATAGAGAAGGGGATGGAGGTATGAAAGATAGAGTTGATTTGATTCCAGACTTTAGTCCAGAAAGCATGCGTAGAAGGACATGTGAAAAGCATGTGAAAGAGTGTGGCCTTGGGGTTAGAGCAAGACCAGCAGAGGTCTGGGGTCAGGGGAAAGCGTTTGTGGAGGAGAGATGGCGTGTAAAGAAGGCGGTTGTAGATGAAAAAAAGGGTTTGCGTGAGGGAGCTTGCCCTGGAAGATTTGCGGATTTTGGTCCATATTCTGTCCCACAGGGATGTGGGCCACGAGACACCAAGATCAGATTCCCATTGCTCCTCAACTTTGGATTTAGGCCTAGGTGACGGAGGATCGTGAAAGGAATGGTAAATGGAGGAAGCTGATGGGTTGGAGCGTAGTTGAGTGTGCAGAGAAGAGACGGGAGTGATAGAGGGCGTAGTCGAATTAGAGGTAGAAAGAGAGTCATAGGCAGACATAACTGCATTTTTGAGTAGGGTGTATTTATGAACAAAAGAGGCAGGGAGAGAGAAGAGTTGACGAAGAGTTGGAAAAGGGGTGAAGGCAGATCCAGTGAACAGTTGGGAGACCCAGATTAAACCACGCTGCCGCCAAGTTTTCCAGTAAAAGGGTTTCAGTTTAATAAGAATGCTATTATTATACCAAATCGTGGTGGCGAGAAGTTCTGTAGTTGAAGACGGAGGTGCTGGAGTAAGGGCTAAGAGTAGTTTCGCGGTATGTTTATGAATTGGACTGGATAGGAACTGGGGCTTGCGCGAGAAGGATAAGTATTCAGCAAAAGTAAAAGGAGAGAGAGAAAGGCGTTCAAGTTCAGCCCATAGAGGAAGAGGGTCCGTAGGATCTGTAAGCCAGACGGCTGCCTGTTTCAGAAGGAAAGCTTTATAGTAAGCAGGAAAATACCTTTTGTTCCTTCTTATTCATTAATGATTATTTATCTGCATATTTGTGCATTGCCTCTAATGTTATGTAGTTTTAATGATTGTACTTTTTAAAGTTTTAGCCTCATTGTTATCTCCCTTTCTTTTTTCTCTTCCCTATCCTCCCTTTTTCTTTTTTATCCCTCCCCTGATTTTACTTCACCACGCTTTTTATAATGCTTTCAGTTAATATTCATGCTATTCCTGTTGTTTTCTCTCTGTATACTATGTTGCCATTATTCAGTTATCTTAATAAATTTTTCTTTGTACTAAAAAAGGAATGCATCTAGTGTGCCCACAACTCCCTTCCTTGATGGCATCTTGCCTTTACTCATATCGTACCCAGAGGATAACAGAGAACAAAGTGCATTGGAGGTGAACCCACGGGCACAGTTAAACCAGATATCAGTTAAATGCAAAATAAACTAAAAAATGTAAGACTATAATGATTTTGAAAAATAGTGTCAATAACCTGGCCCGTTCTGGGCTCCTTCGGTCTCTCAGTCTTCGCCTGCCCTGGCTCTGAGCTCAAATAGGGTGGAAAAGGGGCTGGGCAAAAAGTGCAGTGTGCCGGTAGGCCAGGCAGGGGCTATCAGTAAGTGCTCCGTGCTAGTACCAAACGTTGCAGAGCGGTATCCCTAATGTCATCAATACACCATTTTTCTGCAATATTAAATAGAAAAGGACCCAGTAGCTGCAATATATTCCCTCTCCTCCTCTGAGGATGATTCATACGGAAAGCACTCCCGGCCGCCACAGCCCGCGCTGTAGTAATGTGGCCACACAGCGTGTCTCCTCTCAGGACGTGCATACCGCGACCTCAGCCTCAGTCTTTCGTTTCAGCGCTGACTTCCCACCTCAGAAAGTCCCATCAAGGGAGGTAATGCAGGTGATGCGAGAGGCGCGTTTCCAAATATCGTGGGCAGTCTCAAGGAGCATGAAAATGCTTGAGGGTTGCTGGCCAGAACCTCCGTCTCCTCTCAAACTAGCCCGCCAGCCTGCTTCGCCACACCCACCTTCAGTCAATGCGAATTTGCTACGCCGCACATCAGATGCCAGAAGCCTTGCTGTCCTTAAAGGGCACAATCGTGCGGCACCTCCGTTGCCCCGCCAAGGACGCGCTCTCACTGCGCCCGCCTGCTAATGGCGTCCGCGCTTGTCACTTACTGCGGAGGCTGCCTACTGCTGTTCCGATACTCTGAGGCTTTTTTCAATAAGCAGGGGGGACTTGGAGCAGGTACTGGTGGTTCTGTGCTCCTGCCGTTGCGGCATCCGCACCGGGAGCTTGCCGCTTGCTACTCTTGCCTCCGCTCCCATTTCTACACTTTTAAAGCCTATTTTTGATTAAAGTATTGTGGATTTTTGGTCGTTTGGTCTTGTGTTAAGTCTAGTAAAGATTACTTATTTTTCTAAACTCGTGAGGTGTCCATTTGTAGTATTTTCACTGTATTACTGTATGTGTTCCCAAGTGCTTTACACACTGCCTCTGAGATAAGCCTGTCTGCTTGTGCCAAGCTACCACGGGGTGAGCAGGGGTTATTTTAGAAGTGTACCCCCTTACCCTGACTAGAAGCAAGGGTCCCTATTTGGTCAAAGGTACCTACCTCTGCCAACTCGAGACCCCCAGTTTTTCACAGTCATATACATGAATCCAATTATTAGCTTGTAAGTTGTTTTTCTAATTCCTGGCCCTCATTACATAGCCGGATATTGGATCCTGTGTATCCAACCCCTGCAGCGGGATAAAGCAAGGTCCATCAGAGGACCAAATGAGTCTTGGAGAGATAATAGTAATAAGAAAATCAGAATCAAAAAGGGCTCAGTGTCCGCTTGAACAAAAGTCAGAAAAGATTTTATAGAGACTGGGACAACTTATGGTTCCTTCCATTACTGTAGTCGTTCTCTTGGGCTCTCGATAAACATTCTAACATGCCAGATTCTATTTCTCAAGGGTTTTTCTTCAGGCTTCATTTGTCCAAGCTAGGTTTCGTCACATTCTGTTAGGGCATTTGGATACAAAGCTCCAGTTACAAGTATCTATGAGGCCGATTTCTCTTTGTGTTCTGTCCCCTGCTCCAAAAAGCAATGTGCAACAACTATTCTATTTTTCTTTCTATAATCTTAATTTTGGCCTATTGGAGTGATTCCCCTCTAGAATGTAGGTGCCCAAGCAGATTCTGGCCACCTGGTTCTGGACCAGATGCCAGTGCAACGATACTGACGGAGTCGTTGGTGCAGATAATATTGGTTAAGAATCCAGCCAGTGGCGTAACGAAACTTGAGGGGGCCTCCCTGCAAAGTGCAAGGAGGGGTCCCCTTCCGGACATACTTGGAAGCTCGCAGGCCAGAATACTGTACTGAGGGGGCCTCGTGGAGCTTGGGCCCCCCCCCCAGCACTGCGGGGCCTGCAGGGGCCTTTGTTACGCCACTGAAGCCAGCAAATATGATATTGCAACAGTCGAAATGTTAGAGGATTGGCGACCCGGTTTGTTCCACTGAAACCTAGAAGGAAGGGGCATGGAAGTTGACAGTTTAAGTAGAAATGAGTCAACAATTTGCAGCCTGGCGTTGACTAACATGTTTTGTCATTGTATGCTTTGATAATAGGTTTGAGAAGACACATTTGTTTTGTTTCAATATAAATATTCAAACTAGTTAGTGTTTTTTTCTGACACTTGCCTTCTTCTTGAGTGATATAGTATTTTTAGGGCTCACACATATTTTTGGTTTCACTTTTTGCAATGTACAACTTTAACTATTATTGGATATGATTTGTATTTTCTCTAAAAGAGACTAGTTAACAACTTTCGTTAATGTTATCTGATTTCTAACTCAAATTTTACAGGGATTTAGGGGCATATTATCAAGCCTGTGCGCTAAAATTATCGCCGCTTTATCGGCCGAAAACGGCCGATAAAGCGGCGATAATGGGCTTGATAATATGCTCTATGGAATTCCAATCGAAGCACATGTTAGATGTGAAGACATCTAACATGGGCTTCGATTGGAATTCCACAGAGCATATTATCAAGCCCATTATCGCCGCTTTATCGGCCGTTTTCGGCCGATAAAGCGGCGATAATTTTAGCGCACAGCCTTGATAATATGCCCCTAAGTTTGCCACTTGGGAAAGAGAAAAAGTAGTTAGAAATAATTTAAACGTTTTGTTGTCCGAGCATATGCAGGGAATCATACATTTTCTAGAGAAAACGTGATCTAAAGTGATTCCTCTCCTGCCTTTTAATGCACCCGTGTTTTATCCACCTTAGTACAAACAAAATATTGTCTTATTTGATTTCCAATGATGACTCCAGACAGATTAGGTTAAACAGTAGCCACAGACTCTCAAGCACTTCAGCCTAAGGCGGAGGACCCACCCAGTGATTAAGTATTGTTCATGGGTCCCATCTGCACAATAAATGGAATCTGCACTATGCCCATTAATGTTCACTAAACATTTCTAATCATTTCCTGAGTCTAAAAGCTTGTTTTCATAATTGAACTGTGCGTTGCTTCTGAAGAGACAAAGCCTAAGGCAGTTTCATAGAAACCATCTGTTCAATGAGGCATGTTTTCTGGGAAACACCACTAAACAAGTACCTGTAAACCTGTAGCCAGCATGTTTACTGAAAAAGCCGCTCATGGCCGTTCCTCATTTTAACAAAGAAGATCCCATTCCCTGCATATCCCCTCTTATTTATCATTGCTGGTTAGTGCCTTTGCTTTGGGTTATGTATACTGTATTTTAAATGTACTTACTTTAGGTTGGGATTTCCATAATTTGCAAATAGTTTTGTTGCAAATGAGTTCTGCTCATTCAGCCCTCTTTGATTTTTTGTTTTTGGTCACCTGGGGGCATATTACCAACAACTAGCGATAATTTTTGTCTCTAACTTGTTTAGAGACAAAAATTATCGCCGCACATCGGCGATTTTTATCGCAGATAAACCTTGCTATTAGCAAGGTTTATCGCAAATGCGATAAAAAACGGCTGCAATGCATGAATATTGCTGAAAAGTCAGCGATATTCATGCATTATCGAGCAAATGCTCTTAGCCATGTTATCCACCTTCCATTGGATAACATGGCTAAGAACTGCTCAGGGCAGGTGTTAGCTTTTGGAGATATTCGTGCTTAGCGCGAATATCTCCAAAAGTTGGTAATAGGAGATAGCGATGTTAGGGACTGTTTCCAGTCGCTAACATCTTGGCACGCCCACTTTGCATGTCATTAGTGATAAATATCACTGACATGCAAAGCGGGGCCCAAGATGGTCGCTATCTCCTATTAGCTGTCACTAACTGGTGTTAGCGACAGCTTGGTAATAGGGAGATAATTTTATCTCCGCTTTCTTGGCTTTTAAAGCCAAAAAAGCGGAGATAAACCCCCTTGATAATATACCCCATGGTTTTCGGACATTTAATGTGGGTGAGTTTCTCCGCCAGAGCCTCACTCACGTTGTTTGGAATGAGCATATTTAACTAAAGTGTCTGTGTTTTAAGAGGAGGCTGCTGCAACAGAGATACCGTTAGGGGACCTGAGCTGGTTAAGCAGGAACACATGTGCCCACACTTGTGCGCCCATGTGCAGGCTGCACGTGAGAGACTAACATTGTGCGCAGCCTGGTAGCTGCTTGCAGATAACATGCCTGTGGCTTTTTTAAACTACAATCCAACCTGTCAGAGTAACTCCTTTCGACAGGCCTGAACCTTCCTTGTAAATATTATCAAGTCAACCCTAAATAAAAGTTAATATGGAACATATCCCTATAGTGAAATATCCCCAAAAGGTATTTTTTTTTTTTTTTTTTGGTGTAAAACTTTTATTGATATTCATCATCCAAGTTACAACAGTACAATTACACAGTAATCATGACAGGAGATAAGAGCAGAATGTCACGTACTTTTACACAGCTATTCAGCCGACAACCCTCCGGTCCGGCAGCACAGGATGAGGATGATATGGCAGACCAACAGGATGTAAATACCGGAGTCATGAAGTTTTACTTTTAAGGTTCATTTTGTCTTGTTCCATTTATGAAAAATCAAAACCAAACCAAACATAGTGGCTCAATAGTAGTGTATAGACATGAAGCGATATAGAACAGAAGATGCTAGTAGAACACGCCGACCCCCAACCCCAGGCCTACCCCCATCATCCCCCCGCATAGCGTGAGCTGAGTTTCCAACTACAAGAGTACATTTCTAGTCCCACCCCTCAGAGATCCACAGGTTAAGCAATCATTCCCTCCTCATCTTCTGAATCCTCGTCTTCGTCCTCCTGCAGCGGGTCACACAGATCCCCTCTGTACCTATTCCAAGCCTCCCACACCTTGTTCCACTTCTTTGGGTTCGCTCTGAGTTTGTAGACAGTTCTTTCAGTTATCATCAATTTGTCCATGTTTTTACACCATAGCGCCAAAGTAGGTAGCTCCGCCACCCCCCATCTCTGCGCCATATCACGCTTCGCCACCATTGTTCCAATTGTAACCCATTGCTGTTGTCTGAGGTTAAGATCAGTGCCCTCCCATATATTCAGGAGACAAAGGCGCGGCTCGGGTGTAAGGGAGGTATCAAGGGCCTGTGAGATCGTGCGCATGACCTGCTGCCAGTATCTCGCAATGAGAGGGCAACCCCATAGTGTGTGCAACAATGTGCCCTCCTCCCCACATTCCCTAAGACAATGAGGGGAGTCAGCCCTGTGCATTTTGTGTAGGGTGGTCCTCGTGTAGTACGTTCTGTGTAGTATTTTTAACTGTATGAGTCTGAATCTGGCCGAAACCCCAGCCTCTCTCGGGGACGCCATCGCAGCATTCCAATCCGTCTCATCCATAGCACCCAATTCATCCTCCCATTTTTCTCGCAATTTCTGTAGGGGGTCTGGGAGATTATTTAGCAATTTACGGTATGTGAGTGAGGTGGCCCTTGTTTGCATGTAGTCCGTGAGGAGCCGGTCTTCTAGGGGGGAGGATTCCGGGACTGTAGTTCCCGGTTCCAACACCGCCAGGAGAGCGTGTCTGATTTGGATATATCTGTATGTTTCTGTGGGGCCCAGGGCATACTGCTGTTGAAGTTGCTCGAATGAAACCACCCCTGTGGACGTCCAGAGATCTCCCACCGTAGAGATGCCTATATTGTCCCACTGGGTGAACCCTTTACTGGTCCGTAGGCAGCCCAGTTTTTTGGTATCCCAAAGCGGGGTAAGCTTCGTGATGATTCCCTTCCACTGTAGCTTGGTGAGGGCTCTGTACCATAAGGTAACTGTGTGTCTAGTGGGGCCAATTAGGTCCTTAAGGAGACTTGGGTTATAGAGGGGGGCCAGGAGAGTTTGTGTTCCCAGTTGGGCCCTGTCCGCCATGTAAGCCGGGTCAGTGTGTGACGCATGGATCCACTGGTTGAGTACCTTGAGTTGGGATGCCCAGTAATAAAGCTGCACATTCGGTAGCGCAATTCCACCATCGTACCAGCCGCGATTAAGTTTGAGGTGAGCTATTCTCGGGGGACGCTCACCCCAAAGCAGAGTGGTGACAACTGCGGTGATTTTCTGCAAGTAGGAGGGCGGGATCATAGCCGGCGTATTTTCAAAGACGTATAGGAAGCACGGGAGCGCCATCATTTTAAACAGAGCAGCGCGGCCTAAGAGTGTGAGTGGTAGGGACGACCAGTGTCTCACGTCTGCCTTCAGACGGAGGAGGGGGGGTGTCAGGTTCCGGTCGGTAAAGACGGCCGTATCGCTAGTGACATGGATGCCCAAATATTTGAAGGAGACATCGGTCACCACCAGCGGACAGTGCTCAGGGAGGACTGGCCGCGGGCCCATCAAAACATAAAGGACCGATTTCGTCCAGTTGATTGTGTAGCCAGAGGCCGCACCGTGTTTGTCGCAGAGTGCCAATAAAATCGGAACACTCAGTTCGGGGGATGACACGTACACCAACATATCATCCGCATACAACGATATTCTATCCTCCCAGGTCTCCGTCCATCTGATGCCCTTCAACAGTGGTGTTGTTCTGAGAACGATCGCAAGGGGTTCAAGGACCAATGCGAACAGCAACGGGGATAAGGGGCAGCCCTGGCGAGTCCCACGCGCTAAAGAGATCGCTCGGGAGATATGGCCATTGGCCGCCACGTGGGCCATTGGGCCTGTGTAGAGTAGTCGAACCCACGATAGAAACTTCGGTCCGAAGCCCATCCGATGTAGAACTGCGAACAGGTACTGCCACTCTACCATATCGAAGGCCATCCTGGCGTCTAGTGACAAGATGGCCGCCGGTTCTGTCAGGGAATGTGCCCGTGCCAACGCGCCGTGCACTCTACGGAGATTCAGTGCCGTACTCCTGTGCGGCATAAAGCCGGACTGGTCTGGGTGGATCAGCTGAGAGAGGTGTGGGGTCAATCTATTAGCAATCACCTTCGCCAGGATCTTCGCCTCTGCATTGATGAGCGAGATCGGGCGATAGGATGTACAACATTCTGGAGGTTTATCAGGTTTTGGGATAGCCACTATTGTTGCCAAGCGCTGGTCTAAGGGTAGCGTTCCGGTTTCACGGCAGTTCTCGAACATGGCCAGCAATGGCGGGCCTAGTGTGTCTGACATCGTTTGGAACCATTCGATTGGTATCCCATTGGGGCCCAGCGCTCTGCCCGTGTGCAGCGCGCCTATCGCCGTATGGAGTTCCTCTACCGTGAGATCCGCTTCTAATTCAGTTTGCGCCTCCGGCGTTAACACCTCCACTTCTACTTCTTGAAGTGCCAGTTCCGCCCTTTCTGCCGTGACCACCACCTCTGGGGTGTACACCCCTTGGAAGTGGTCTGCCAGGAGGTCAACAATCTTAGGAGGGTGTGTGTGATAAATCCCCATGTTGTCCCGTAACTGCAGAATGTGCCTGCCTCCGTCCCGCTTTTTGTCCAGCCAAGCCAGCAATTTGTTGGCTTTGTCGCCCACATCATATACTCTACATGCTGTCGATTCCATACGCTCTAACACCCGTCGGCGGAGAAGATCGTCGTGCTTTTGCTGGCAGAGAGTCAGCGCGTGTCGGGTGGTCTCTGACGGCGTGGTCATATGAGTCACATTAGCCTGTTCCAGCTGTAGTTCCAGTTCTACCAGTTCTATTTTTTGTTTGCGTTTGTGATCGGTTATGGTCGCAATGGCCTGGCCCCTTAGTACCGTCTTGTATGCTTCCCAGAGAATCGTCGGTGAGGACACCGACCCGGAGTTCTCCTGGAAATAATGTTTAGTGGCAGTTTTGAGAGATTTTCGGATCGGGGGAATTTTTAGATAACCAGGGTAAATGGGATAAAGACGTGTGCGAGCCGTGGCCGAACAGGACAGTGCAGCGATCAAGGGAGAATGGTCTGAAATGCCCCGTGGTGCAATCTGTACTTTGTCAAAAGTGAGTTTGCCGCCCCCCAGTGTGAGAAAATAGTCTATGCGTGACAGGCAAGCATGGGTGGAGGAATAGTATGAATAATGGCGATCAGTAGGGTGAAGTTGTCTCCAAATGTCCACCAGACCCTGTGCATCCAAGAAGTCCCTAAATTTCGTCGGGCCAGTAGGGAGGGAGCGAGCCGGGAACCTGTCCATATCAGTATCAGCCAATGCATTAAAGTCTCCGCCCACTAACAGATCCCCTTCCGGGAGTTCCAGAAGAAATTTGCCTAGGTCCGGAAGTGCCGATGAATGTAGCGCTGGTGGGATGTACGCAGACACCACGTTAATGGGCACGCCCTCCCACTGCCCACACACCGCCGCAAAGCGGCCATGTTTGTCCGCTTTCGTGGAGTGATGTATGAATCGTGACGCCCTCTTCACCCAGACACCCGTCCCCCGGGACCCCGAAGTAAAGTCCGAGTGTATTAACATGCGGTATCCTCTTCTATCCAGAGCTTTGGTGGCCACCCCCACTAAGTGTGTCTCCTGGAGGAGGGCGATATCACAGCTCAGTCTTTTAATACATTGCAAGACCAGCCCTCTCTTCACTTTATCTCCTAATCCCCGAACATTCCAGGACACTACCCGCAGCGGCGGTACCGCCCCCACCCCAGTGTCATGTGTTACTACAGCAGGTCGTGGGGGATACGCCATATTGTGATCAAGCGTGCAATTGGGTGTCCTAGAGGGCGGGACGGAGCCATATCAAGTAGGGGGTCCCCCAACCCCGTGCATCGAGGCGTGTGTTTGCGCCGATACAATGTTCGAGGATCAGAGGCAGTATACCCGGTGTCAGGAATACGGTCATATGTGACCACCAGCATTTTCAAAATGAGAAGTAGAGCCAAACAGTTCAAACCAATCAACCAACATAACCCCATACCCAACGTCCCCACCCTCCCTGCTTCCCTGCTACACGGACTCCAAACTGCCCGCCACCCCAATTTAGCAGAGTGCTTAAACCCACCCCAAAGAAAACACACAGTTACTTGCTCGTTGGGGGTGAGGAGTACTCCGGAATTAGCGACCCCTCATACCCTCCACGGAGGCCCTCGGCCCAGTGTCCTTGGCGGTTCCAGCCGCAGGCCCAAACTTCAATAGCACGTACATGTGTTCAAGGGTCCACCTCCAGACTCAGAGTAGCCTCATCTCGTACCGGAGAGCTTCTGCCACTGTTCGTACCCTCGGCTCCTGCAGCGTTGCGATCCGAGTGTGGCGAGCCGTTCTTAGTCCGACCAGGACGGCGAGAGTGGGAAGCAGGACGCCAGCCGTCCAGCCAGTCTCGCGCAGTGCTTGGGTCGTCAAAAAACCATGTCCTATTCTCCGCCACCACCCGAAGCCTGGCTGGGAAGATCATAGAATAAGGGAGTTCACGTTTCCTAAGTTCCTTTTTGACATCCAAGAATGTTTTTCGCCGCCTGGCCACCTCCGCCGTGTAGTCCGGGAAAAATGCCACTGTTGAGTTGAGGATTTTTACCGGTGGCGAGACACGTGCCGCCTGTAGGATGGTGTCCCGGTCGCGGTAGTTAAACAGTCTCGCTAGGATTGGCCGCGGCGCGGCCCCTGGTTTTGGTTGACCTCCCGGGACCCTGTGGGCTCGCTCCACAGAAAAGAAGGTCGATAGGCCTTTGGGTTGAAGATGAGTCTTGATGAGTTCCTCCACGTATAGATCCGTAGCCCTCACACCTTCAGACTCCGGAACGCCAAGAATGCGCACATTGTTCCGCCTGGAGCGGCCCTCCTGGTCGTCGAGCTTGTCCTTAAGGAGCTTGTTTTCCGCCATGACCGCCTCCATGGCCGTCTGCAGTTCCGAAACATCCTCCACCAGCGATTTTGTGACAAGCTCTAAAGAGCCTACCTTTTCGGCCATCTTGTGAAAGTCAGCGCGGATAAGGGTGATCTCGGTCGAGATAGAGCCCACCGTTGTTTGGACCTGTGAGAGAGCCTTCATGACATCGTCCAGCGTCGCCTTCTTCGGTCCCCCAGACTCGCCCGGTTTTACGGGGGGAGTTCTTCCCTCCGCCGGAGGGGAAGCAGTCCTATCGTTTGTGAAGCGGTCGATACGAGTCTGGGTTGTGCCGCCTTTCACACCTTTCCCGGCCATCGTTCGTTCGCGGAGGGAATACAGTTCGTCGGTCCGGTGGGGTACCAAGTGAATACGCAGTCACTACGCTGATCTCGGTTCAAGATGGAGGGGGCTTCCGTCCCCAAAAGCGGGACGCCTTGATGGTCCCCGCAGGGCAGGCTGTCGGGCAAAGTGCGGTTGAAAGTCTTGAGAAAGTACGGCCACCCTTCCAATGAGTCTTCGCTAGATATAGCGAGCCGAGTGACGCGGAGCAGGACCGCCACTGGGTGTGGGCCTCTTGCGCCGACCACTTCCTGTCTTTAGCAACCGAGCAGGCTGCACTTCCGGTCGGTCTCAGCGATCACTTGAGGGCCCGGAGGTGGGCCTGTGCTCCGGTTGATTCAACATTCGACGATAACTCCGTCATCCAATGTGCGATTTTCGTCCGGGAGCCTGCCGCCAGTCCCGCCCGGTCCCGGGCATTCGGTGCTACCGTTGGAGGTAACAAATAATCACGGATTATCGTGCGGATAGATGGAGAGGTCGCTTCCTCGCCGGAGCTAGTCCTCTATGCTGCCGCCATGCTCGGCCGCCAGCCACGCCCCCCCAAAAGGTATTTTTACTGCAGCAATATTGGTTGCTTTCATAGGAAAGCACTGTGCTACATTGTTACATTTATTAAATGCTAAATTCGTATTAGTAGCAGCTAGAGAAATTATTCAAGGACTCGTTGTTATAGTAATTCAAAATCTAAATTAAAGGTGAAATTAAATTTTTTTATAACTATTGAGCAAAATATTTTTTTAAAGTCTTCATTTTTCAGCCTGAAGGTTTTAAGAATTCAACTGTACCCTGACTCCCCTGTAAAATGTGGAATGCTACTATACAGGGGTCAAAATGTTTGGGTGTGTGCCAGTGCTGACCATCCCTTGACGGGATGCTCTGGAGTGCTGTGCCCAAAGATTTTGTACACTTCAAAGAGGCCCTTCCTGTCATGAGATCTATGAAGCAGACCCCAGGCCTGCCCCCTTCCCTTGTCGCTCTAACCATCTTGGCTTCAGAACCAGTGGAATGGTGAGCTACCTCAGAACTGGCTTGGAGTGACCACAAGGGAGGAATTTCCCATCATCATAGCCACGCCACAAGTAGGCACTGGAGCTCTGATCAGGGGAAGAAGAGATCTGGCATATTGGATTGCCCCAGAATGCTGTGCAGGAGGTTTGTGACAGGTGTGGATGGATAATGTGGCATTCCAGGATTGGTCAGGGTTGTCTGGCACCTAGAACTTTCCACCCACACTTATAAACCCCTGCACAAGATAGAGGCAGTAAGCAAGAACCTGGCCATAGACGGTGACTGCACCAGATAGTGGGCAGCTGGAAGGACAAGCCCCTGATGCCCCCATATGGCTAGGGAATTTGTGTACAACTGACACCCTGGACTAGATGGATCTCTTCAGGGTCAGGGGCACAGGCCATCTTATGACCCCTGAAGACTAGTTGGTGGAAGATCTGGACTTCACTTCCACCCCAAGTGCCCTACAAGACAGCAAAGAAGCTCTGGGTGTTGTGACTGTGGGCAGGAGGGTGCTTGGCTCACTGGTAGCAGAGGTAGTGCATAGGATGCCCCCACCAGCAGGAGAGAAGCATCAGAATCCAAGATATGAGAAAACTGGTGCAGGGAGACAGTAAAACCAGCCCCCTCAAAATACACCGCTTTTAGTGACAAGGAGGCCTGATGCAATGCTCTTGGTAACTAGAGCTCGCCACCAGGAGCAAAATGAGCCAATGATCAAGAAAATCGGCCCAACGGGGCCTGAGTTATGATCCTGCAAAGATGTGCCCATTTAAACATGCCTAAAACAAAACTGAGCATATGGGGCCTCTTTTAATAATCACCCCTGGGTAGGCCTATGCACAGGAGTCAGTACAACTTATCTGTTTCAACAATTGGGAACCAGAGTTTTTTTCATCTCCCTTAGGGTTGACACAACGGGAAAAGGCCCTGTCTTGGCCAGCCACAATCATGGGACCCAGGACTCCATCCCTGGGATCCAGAACAAGGGAAGCAGCAGGCACTGTTCCCGCATCCTATGCCCGTGTGTGGGGGAGGGGTAAGTGTGCCAGGCTGCTGTTTCTTCCTCACCACAAGGATCGCAGGTGGGAGAGCGAGAATGCTTGCACCTGCACTAACACCGCACAGTGTCAGCTAGGCAGGGAGCCAGCAGGGTAATACTGGAGTGGACTGTCCATGCTGCCCGAACATTTAAGATGGCTGTGACTGCCCCAATGGGACCGCAACACCAAATCTAAAGGAATAAACATGCAGAGCTGCTAGTATTCACCCTACTCATGTAGGAGTGCCCCAGGGTGCCCCACGAG
Organism: Lissotriton vulgaris; assembly: GCF_964263255.1. Taxonomy (NCBI): domain Eukaryota; kingdom Metazoa; phylum Chordata; class Amphibia; order Caudata; family Salamandridae; genus Lissotriton; species Lissotriton vulgaris. Next base: position 1,469,397,753 of record NC_141685.1, on the reverse strand, counting down.
GCGATTGTTTTGCCTATCGGCCATCCTTGTGGAGCAGGGGCGCCATCAATGTCCCTGCAATGGATAGTCGGGCTGTTGGAGGTGAAACATTCTCCCCCCTGAATTGACCAGGAAAATTAACCCTATGTCTCGCAGAGCCTAGAATGCTGGACCTGGGGAGATTTTTTTACCAAATTGTAAGCATTTCAAAAGTTGGGGTTTGATGCTCTTCAGCTCAGGTTCACGGTTCGATCCCCGGCTCCGGTGGCAGCTTTGCTCAGCACCATGTGACTCTGGGCAATAGCTCAATTAATTTCCACGATGGCCCCCAGCGCCTTGAGACCCGTAAGGGTGAGTAGTTTGCGCTTTACAAATACGGATTTAAATTTACATTTCTGCTATTGTATAGTTAAAATTAACCCCATATTGCAGGTGGACTCACTTTGGTCACTTTGGTCACTCTGGCACTTTGGTATTTTCCCAGTGGGCTGCAGGATAGTGTTCAGCTTTCAGAGATGCAGAAGCTAACATAATGCAACCATGGGAGCCCACATAGTCCAATTCTACATGCAGCCTCCTGCAGATTGGGTTTGGTTTGAAAATGTTTTGCCTGGGCAATTTTGTTTTCTAGTCTGACCTTGGGTTGAAACATGAGTTTCCACCAAAATTAGTACCATTAGACATGGAGTTACACTGCTTGTGGTCATGCCGCATGTGCTATTACCACGTGCGGAATTACCAGGACAAGTCCTCACCAGGTCCTGGGTTAGCCGAAGGTGGATGGGGTTCCATGTCTTGGCTGCCAAGTAGGAGAAGGATCTTCCTCCGGCGGTGGCTCTGCGGATGCGTGGAACGGCGGCGAGGGCGAGGCTGGCTGATCGTAGCTGGCGGGTGGGTGTGTAGAAGGTCAGGCGGTTGTTGAGGTACTTGGGGTCCAGGTCGTGGAGAGACTTGTGTGCGTGGGTGAGGAGTCTGAACGTGATCCTCTTGCTGATGGGGAGTAGGTGTGGGCGGAAAATCCGTTTCGCTCGCGGATTTTGCGGATTTTCGGTAAATTCGCAATCCGCGAGATTCGCGAATCTCCCGCAAAATCCGCAAATCCGCGAGCAGCGGATTTTGCTCGCACTGCTCGCACTGTTCGCGTGAGTTCGCGGCTTCCCAGTACAACTTCGCGCCCCACGAATAAGTGCAAAATTGCAGAAATACGATCTTATCAAAACTGAAACTACTTACCAGGTTCAAAAGTTCAGGCTCATCATTAGTAGCCATTTCCTGTAGTGCTTGCTGAGGGGCCCCTCCAGAGTTCAGTTGCCAGTTGCAACTATTATGTGACCCTGCTCTGAACCTCAGAATAGTTACACATATGCCACAAAGGTCCTGAATTACAGCTAAGGGAGACAAGCAGGAGCCAGGCTGGCAGTTCAAATCCATTAATCAGCCCCTAATTCATTATTGTCAGTTGGGGCAGGGCAGGTGTTGTAACTAATTTTGCAACAATGAAAGCACTTAGCAAGTGCAAAAGTTCACTAATCAGGAAGCACTAAGGAAGCAGGTGCCAGCTAAAAAAATATTCTGTGACACATTAATCAGCCCCAAATTAATTCAGGTCACTTGAGGCAGGGAAGGTGTGCTTGCGTTGCCACAATAATGTACACTGACTGGACAACCAGAGGGTGCTGTGATGAAACAGAGGGTGGCATGGGTGGGCCAGAGGGTGGCATGAGTAGTCAGAGAGTGGCAGTGGTGACAGAGAGTGGCAGTGATGAAGAAGAGTGTCCCAAACAGGCTGGACACGTAGAAACAACAAGTTCGCGAAACTTGCGACCCGACAGGTAAGTTCGCAATTTGCGACATTGTACAAAACCCTCGCGAACTGGCAGAAACCCGCGCAAACACAAAAAAAAAATCCGCAAATTCGCGAGAATTCGCGGATTTTGCGGATTGCGAGATTCGCAAATCCGCAAAATTCGCGAACGCGAGATTCGCAAAATTCGCCCATGCTTAATGGGGAGCCAGTGCAGGTCTATCAGGTGGCCGGAGATGTGGGTGTGTCGGGGGGTGTCCAGGATGAGTCGTGCAGAGGCGTTCTGGATGTGTAGGAGTCTTTTCTGAAGTTTGGCTGTGGTTCCGACTTAGAGGGTGTTTCCGTAGTCCAGTCGGCTGGTGACTACTGCTTGGGTGACCGTCTTCCTGGTTTTGGTGGGGATCCATCGAAAGATCTTTCGGAGCATGCGCAGGGTGTTGAAGCACGACGATGAGACGGCGTTGACTTGTCTGGTCATCGAGAGGGATGAGTCCAGGATGAAGCCCAGGTTACGTGCGTGGTCCGTTGGCTTGGGAGTGGTGCCCTGGGCAGGGGGCCACCAGGAGTTGTCCCAGGCGGAGGGTGACGATCCCAGGATGAGGACTTCCGTCTTGTCTGAGTTCAGTTTCAGGCTGCTGGTTTTCATCCACTCAGCGATGTCTTTCATCCCTTCGTGTAGGCTGGTTTCGGTGGTGGCGGTGTCGTTGGTGAGGGAGAGGATCAGCTGGGTGTTGTTGGCGTAGGAGATGATGTTGAGGTTGTGTTGGCGTGCGATGGCTGTGAGGGGGCTCATGTAGACGTTGAAGAGGGTGGGGCTGAGTGATGATCAATGTGGTACGCCGCAGATGACTTCGGTGGCCTGGGATCTGAACGGGGGAGGCGGACTCTCTGGGTTCTTCCGGAGATGGAACAAGATGATCCACTCCAGTGCTTTCTCTCGGATTCCGACGTTGCTGAGGCACTGCACTAGTGTGCGTTGGCAGACAGTGTTGAACACTGCGGAGAGGTCCAGGAGGATGAGGGCCGCTGTTTCCCCGTTGTCGAGCAGGGATCTGGTGTCGTCAGTGGCTGCGATGAGGGCGGTCTCGGTGCTGTGGTTGGCTCGGAAACCGGACTGCGAGTGGTCGAGGGATCCATTTGTCTCAAGGAAGGTGGCAAGCTGTCTGTTGACGGTCTTCTCGGGGTCCGCTGTTGGTTTCTTCAGGAGGGCGCTGAGCTCGGCGTGCTTCCAGCTCTCCGGGAAGGTGGTGGGGTTGAAGGAGGTGTTGATGATGTCCCGGAGTTGGGGTGCGATGATGGAGTCGGCCTTGTTGAAGACGTGTTGGGGGCAGGGGTCAGTCGGCGATCCGGAGTGGATGGTGTTCATCGTGCAGGTGGTGTCTTCGGTGCTGACCGGGGTCAAGGCACAGAGGGTGGTGGTGGGGGGCGTTGGTTCGGTGGTTGGGTGCGTGGTTGGCACGCCGAAGCTGTAGTGCATTTCGGCGCTCTTGCAGTGGAAGAATGAGGCGAGCGAGTCGCAGAGGTCTTGCGAGGGAGTGATGTTGTTGTTTCCGGCGCTGGGGTTGGAGAACTCTTTGACGATGCTGAAGAGTTCCTTGCTGTTGTGGGCGTTGTTGTCCAGTCGTTCTTTGAAGGCTGTCTTCTTGGTGGTGTGGATCAGGTGGTGGTGTTTGCGGGTGGTGTGCTTGAGGGCAGTCATGTTATCTGTGGTCTGGTCGTTGCGCCAGGCTTTCTTCTTGGAGTTCTTAAGTTCGTTGGTGAACCAAGAGGCTTTTTTGCTGCCGGGTCTGTTGGGGGGACTTCAGTGGTGCGAGGTCGTCTGCGCAGTTGGTGATCCACTGCGTGAGGTTGCTGGCTGCTTCGTTGGGGTCCGTCCTGCTGGCGGGGGGGGGTTCTGGCTGAGGGAGGTGGTGAGCTGGTCGGCGGTGATCTTATTCCAGCTCCTGCGACGAACCTGTTGCTGGTGGTGGTGGGTCGTGGTTCTTCTGAAGCTGAAGTGGACGCAGCTGTGGTCCATCCAATGAAGTCCGGTGGAGTGGCTGAAAGAGATGTACTTGCTGGAGGAGAATACTGGGTCAAGTGTGTGGCCGGCGTAGTGGGTAGTGGTGTTCACCAGTTGCTTGAGTCTGAGGTTGGCGAGGTTGTCCAGCAGGGTGGTGGTGTTGCTGTCCTTGTTGTTCTCCAGGTGGAAGTTGAGGTCCCCTAGGAGGATGTAGTCAGCAGAGGGGAGGGCGTGCGGGCTGATGAAGTCTGCGATGTCGTCGCTGAATTGTGTGTGTGGTCCCGGGGGTCTGTAGATGAGGGTGCCTCTGAGTGTGGTCTTGGGGTCGGTGTGTATCTGGAAGTGGAGGTGTTCGGCGGCAGTGAAGGTGTCGTCGGAGTTGATCGTGATGCGGATAGTGTTATTGTGTACGATGGCGATGCCTCCTCCAGTCTGGTTGACGTGGTCCCTTCGGGTGATCTTGTATTCGTCCGGGTTGGCGATGGCGATGTCGGGCGCTGAGGAGGCATTCGTCCAGGTTTCCGTGAGGAAGGCGACGTCTGGTGATGTTGTGTCGAGCAGGTTCCAGAGTTCAACGGCATGTCTGTGGACGGAGCGGGTGTTGAGCAGGATGCACTTGAGGTGGTTGCTGCTGGTGCTTGGCTTGGCGGGTGCGGTGCAGGTCCGGAGGCAGGTGAATTTGTAGGCTTGGCAGGTGAAGGGTCCGTGGGTGCGTTTCGGTGTGGCTTGGTAGCAAGCGGGGTTCCAGTCGAGTTTGAGCGCGTTGAGGGTGGCGGTGTCGTAGGTCCATCGTGTGGGCTGGCAACCACGGGGGCCAGGGGTTCTGATGCTGGGCACGGTCCAGGCGCGGACGGGCACAGACGGGCTTGCCTTTGGCGTGCCTTTGCCGGCATTCGGCGCGCCCGCTGCGCGTACGCGTGGACTCCGCCATAAATGGCAAAGTGGGAGGGAGGAGGGAGGGAGGAGCAGCTGGGAGGCAGGAGCGGGGTGGCGAATGGGAAGGGAAGGGGAGAGGTCCTAAGAGAGAAGGGGGCGGGGCCGCAGGGGAGCAGCAGCAGGGAGCGGGGTGCGACGGCGGAAAGACGGGAAAACAGCAGCAACAGGACTCACTCAAACAGGGTCACCACACGGGGGGAAGAAAGAAACAACAGTCAGGGGCACCACACGGGGGAGAACAGTACAACTGGCACAGAGAAACAAAACAAAAGAAAGGCACAGGGGTCACGACCTCAGAGGCGACGGCGAGCGGTGGGAGCAGGGAGACCGGGTGAACTCAGGAGGAGCCACGCGGCGGGTGGAGCGACCGTCTCTGACGAGGTCAGCGGCAGTTTCCTGCCACTAAAGCAGCGATAATGTTGCACCCGTTCTTGATAATATGGCACCGAGTGTAAAAGATAGAGACAGCCAGAAAGAGAGACAGAGAGATGGAGAGAGACAAGAGCCTCACACCCTACAGAAGTGTGGGAAAGAAGATAGACTGTGTTAAAGAGAAAGGAAAGGAAAATAACATTTTGGAAGAAAGATAATTTAAATGCAAGAACGTGGGAGAGAGATGGTAGAGAGATGGTAAGAGGGTTATATTGTTCAAGAAAACTGAAGAAAAATGTAACACGGAGAGGTAGAGGCTGAGGGCGGAGGTAAGAATAAGCATCGAAAAGCATGAGTGATTTAGACGAGTAGATATGATGAGTAGACAGAGAGAGCGAGAGAGACAAAAACAAAGCACATTTGGAAGAACGTGAAAATACGCAGAGATAAAGAAATATTTTACTAGAGTAGAAACATGGAAATAAGGAAAGAGGATAAAAGAAAGGATTCAGATTGAGAAAAACAGGGAATGATCCCCCCCTGCTTTTCTCAATCTGACTCCTTTCTTTTATCCTTCCTTAGAGGTGGTGTGGAATCAAACCCTTCTTGGACCCTCAATAGAGTCCCTTTACAAGCCCTCATTAAAGGTTTTATACAAATATGTCAAACCCGCGTATTTGATAAATAATCATTTTTTGGTATTGAGAGACTTTATTATACTCTTGTCAAGATAGGTAAGTTTGCTCCAATGCCATCCCCCAAATGCCCAAGATGTTTGTTACCCCTAGCCAATGATCTACATGTCTTCTTAGAGTGTCCGGAACTGGAAATTTTCTGGAAAGAGGTGGGTGACTCTCTTCAAGATATTTTTAAAACCACTATTGATGTCAACTTGTCATTGGTCTTCTTTGGGGACAATGGTCTATTCTGTCAGATGGCTTCACAGAAAAACAGAAGTTTATTAATCTTTTTGGTATTATTAACTCGAAGAGAGATTTGCAAGAAATGGAAAAACCCCCTGCCACCAAAAAGGGAGGACTGGCTCAAAGCTTCACTTGCTATGGCTCGACTGGAATATGAGGGTGTAGAAAATAAGCCATTAAACATCTGGCATCCTTTTGTGAGTTGGGGGCCGCAATTTAAGATTAATATAAATGGTCCGATGATTACACCAAGTTTCCTCACAAAGGGATCTGTCGGGTGACCCAAGCGAGTGCGGTAAGCCGGGAGGACCACAGATTGTAACAGCGGCTTCGTAAGACCCGCAGAGGCTTGAAAGGTGAGATGAGGACAAAAAAAAAGAAAAGCAGGGAATGGACGGATGTGTAAATAAAGAGGGATAAAGGTGGAAAGTAAGAGAAGAGAAATTGAAACTGGCTTTGAGAGGCAGTGTAAAAGAAAGGAGCATTTAGAAGAAAGGATGAAAGGAGCAGAGGGAGCTGCAGAAGGGAAGAAGGGGGGAGAGGAAGAGCAAAAGAAAGGAGCCTTACAGGATAACAGACAGAGAGAGGGGCTACAGAAATATAGACAAAGAGAACTGAAGCATTAAGAGGTAGAGTCAAAGAGATGGAGACTCAAAACATGAGAAAGACAGATAGTTAGGCAGATGGAGATGAGGCAATCTGCCAATCGCAGCAACCCTTTGGACGGAGCACTTTTGAAACCAGCAATACCCGCCTACCTCTCGCGGAATCCGCTGCGCGGGTCCCGCTTCGTGTGGGGTGAATCCAGGAACTTCAAGGACTACGACGGTGTCCCTGTGAAGGCGAGTGACAGGCGGGGCTGCGAGCGAGAGCAGGCGCTGGACCGGGACTACTGTTCCCAGGAGCGCTTGCCAGCCCCAATTCAGAACACCTGGGCCGCTCTCCCTGTCTGCTCCTCCCCCTCCCCTGTGCTTGAAGACTCTTGCGCTTGGGATTTACTCTGGGATGCTTAATCTGCAAATCGCAGCAACCCTTTGGACGGAGCACTTTTGAAACCAGCAATACCCGCCTACCTCTCGCGGAACCCGCTGCGCGGGTCCCGCTTCGTGTGGGGTGAATCCAGGAACTTCAAGGACTACGACGGTGTCCCTGTGAAGGCGAGTGACAGGCGGGGCTGCGAGCGAGAGCAGGCGCTGGACCGGGACTACTGTTCCCAGGAGCGCTTGCCAGCCCCAATTCAGAACACCTGGGCCGCTCTCCCTGTCTGCTCCTCCCCCTCCCCTATAGATTTATAAATTGACACTGCCAGCACCGCTGCGCGGAAGCGCGCGGGAGCGCCGGGAGAAGCCCAGGACAAGGGCGGGACCGTCTAAGGCCGTCCAAGGACGATCAAGGTCGGGTTGGGCCCACTCTCTTTCATTAGTGATCCCAGACCTTTTTCAATTGATTGGTTTTAAGACGTAGTACTATATATGTAGTTGTTTATAGATAGGAATAACAATATACCCAATCCACATGATGTCCTTGCGTTCAGGGAAGGGTAGACAGGTAACTGTAAAAACGAACAATGGGAAAGCCACTGGTACCTTAGATGATTTTATAACCCGGGCAACGGGGATTTTAGAAAAAGAAATTGCCCTCACTGAAAAGCGTTTGTCCTTAGATCTAATAACAGGAAAACGTTCCTCCTTGGGACGCATTGGTTCAACAATTACCCCCAATAAGGCTTCTATCCCTGATCAGAGTGCAGATAGCAACCTGGAGGCTAGTCCAAATCTAGTAGTAATTTCTGACTCCCAGACAATCACGGTAGCAGATTTAGGGGACTCCCAAGATGAAGCACCTACACTCACTCCTATACCTATTCCATCAGGTATCACGGGGGATAGTACCCTAGACTGCAACTTGGGTAGTAATGGGCCCATCCCCACACAAGCTAGAGCCGTAGACTGTGAGCGTGAATCTAACAATCCGAATAAACGGAAAAGAGGGGGGAATCACAGAAAAGGAACTAGAACCAAGTTAGCGAAGACAGTTGCACCTAGAGCTCTGACAAATGCCTCTAAACTAAATGGCACTCACTTAGCTGATGCGGGACAAAACATCTTTTCATTTAACACTATTAATAATGACAATCTTCTGGGGAAAATTGAGAAATTGGTTCAGATGCTTTTGTTGCCCCTTCTAGAGAAAACCCAAATTGTTAACCTAAAGTTAGCCCAATTGGAACATCTTATCTCACTTAATACCCATTCCCTTGAAACATTAGCAAACAAGAGCAAATCATCTGAGGTGGGGGGCACTAACAATAACAAAAATAGTAACACCAACAATAGTAACTCAAGAAAAGGGGGAGAGAATAAAAATGATAGTAAAACACCTCAAACACTTGCATCTGCTGACCCTAAGGCAGCACCGGTACCTTCAGTACGAACCAAACCTGTACCATTAGCATGCACCAAATCTGCAGTGGCGGTCACTGTGGGGCCCCCAAGCCAAAATATGGCCAGCACAGTACCAACATCTGACGCAACTACCACTAAACAGGGAACTACCCATGGGCCCAAACCAATACCATCACAGGGACCTGCAGCAGACAATGATAGAGTACACAAAAAGAAACTACCACCCGTAAACCTGCCCCCAGACTCAGTCCCTTTTATGGTAACTCTTACAGGAGTACCCCCAGTTTTGCCCAATAAAACGGAATCAAATCAGGAGCTAAAAAACAAAGCAACATATTGGCTCAATAATAATAGACCACTTCCTCCCGATTCAAAAACAAAAATACTCAGTGTGCGTAGAGTCCCCTGGGTGGGCCCAAGTGAGAAGGACTTAGAGGGGGACTGTATCCTGATTAATTTCAGTGACACCTGGGTAAAAGATATCATCTGTCGTAAACCAAGGTTTGCTAGAGTTGGGGATATCCAATGTATAGGTCTGGAATACTTTTATCCAAATCTGATTTTCGTCCCCTCGACTTTGTTCCACAAGAACTCTGGGCAGACCCCTCATAGCGATACATACCCTGGGTGGGTCCGGAGAAAGAGGACCGCATGGCCGAACCAAAACAACTGGGGTCCATGGCACCAGGGTGATGGCTTCTTTAGGGGATCAATATGTAATAACAACAATTCTTCGCAAACTTGGTATAATGACCCAAGATCAAGATTTCAGGGAGAAGACTATCTAGGATGGTTCCCAAGTAACATCCCCCTAAGAAACCGTTTTGACCCACTTGTGGGCATGGAGGAGCTAGATTGACCACCACCAAATTCTCCTGGTGATGCTTTGATAATAGGAGAGCCTAGCCAGAGGGAGAAGGGGGAAAGTCGTAACGATAACTTGCGGGTGAATGTTTCCGTAGGTGACGATCGTACTTCCAACCCTCAAGCCCCCGAGGTTAGCCTTACCCAAGAAAGTGAACTAAGTCTAACCACTTCAAGGCAAAATTTGGAAGCAACACCTGAACCAGTTAGAAAGAATCAAAGTGAATTAAGGTTGTGCCTAATTTCATGGAACATTGCTGGGCTTGCTTCAAGATGAGAGGATGAGGCCTGGTTAGATTTTGTGGGAGACCGCGACATTCTGTGTCTCCAGGAAACATGGAGCCGATCCACTCAGAATATTGATGGTTTCCAATCATTTAATGTCTCAGCGGTACCTTCACATGCGGGTAGGGCAAAAGGTGGACTAATGACAGCGATTTCTTTAAAATTATGTAAACTTGTAGCATCCAAGATTGTTGACACCCCATGGTTTCAATTGCTAATGTTGGTCAATCTGTTCCCTGAACCACTGTTACTGATTAATTGGTATTATAACATCTTTGATGATAATGAGACAGCTGTAATGTCAAAATTGGAGGAGGCTATAGCCAGGGCACGCCGCAAACAACCCCTACTTTTTATCATCTGGGTGGGAGATTTCAACTGTTCGTTATGCAGCCATGGGGACTCGAATGTGTGTGGCTTGAAAGACTCCCATGATCATCCCCTGACACACTTCAAACATACACCACAGGGGGAACTTTAAATAATATCATTATTCTAAATGATTTATGTATAGCGGAGCCCTGGGTTGGTCCAAATTTGGCTCCGATACCAACTTTTCAGGGAAGCAGAGGCACGATGAGTTTTATTGACTTTGCAATTGTGTCTAGTGGGTATTTTCATTATGTTGACAAGTTGGAAGTAATTGCAAATGCTGCCAGTGATCATAACCCTCTAATCTTATCCCTGCTTTGTCCTGTTAAACCCAAACATCTTGTCTGGGAGCAATCTATAAAGTATAACAGGAACTAAGGAATTACTCTCAAATGGGGCAAAATAGACGCTGCTGGTCTAGAGGCAGAGATCCTAAATGGATATAGCTCCGAATATGAAGCATGTCTAACATCCACAGCTAACCCCGAAAAGGTCATAGGGAACTTTGAATCTTTATGTAGGCATGTAGCCGAGCGCCTCATAAAACCAATTGGAAAAAATAAAAGGTTAGGTCCCAGATGGTTTGATGCTGCATGCTCGGCATCACATAGATCCTTGAAAACAGCATTAAAACAAAAACCAAGGGACAAAGAGCTGGTTAGAGCATCCAGACTGGCCTATAAAGAAGCCATAAGAACAAGGAAGCAGGATTTAAAAAACCTAGCCTGGGAAGACCTAGAAAAGGCCTCAGAATTAAAAGATAGCAGGCTTTTTTGGGAAATTATTAACCGCCCCCTCTTTACGAGTAACGGCAAGGATAATATTGTCATGCAGATTACATGCGAAACATGGGAATCACATTTTGGGAAAATCTTTAACCCGCATGGAATCTTACCCCATGTATCATCATTAGGTGACGCTAGGGAGTCGGTGGTCTCTCAATCATCTTTGTCCCTGAGCTCATCGCTTACCTTGCAAGAGGTGGAAGATGCTCTGTCGAAAGGCATACCACTAAAGGCCCCTGGCCCTGATTTAGTGCCTCTGGACTTTTTCAAGCATAATGTCAAGGTTTGGGCCCCTCTGTTGTTAAATGTGTTTAGAGCAGTTGTTATTGGCCGCGTCCCGGCATCATGGAAGGATGTGCCGATTTTTAAAAAGGGCGATAGATCCGATCCCCGATGCTATCGCCCAATCTCACTAATTGATGCATCGTGTAAGATACTGGGTAGGGTCATCTTAGCTAGACTGGAAACGTGGGCAGATTCGGTGGGCCTTATTGTGAATTCCCAATATGGGTTCAGAAAAGGTAAAGGAACTGTCGAACAGTGTCTGAACCTGGCCCTAATCATAGGGAAGTACATGAAGGCAAGGAATTCTTCCATCCACCTTGCCTTCATGGACCTTTCAAGTGCATTCAACACTGTGTGTCGGAGCAAGTTGTGGCAAATGATGGGGGTTATGGGCTTCGAGGAACCCTTGGTCACCTTGCTCCGTAGACTGCATGAATCAACAACTGTAGCCATAAGGTTCGGGCCAGGGGGAGAAAAAAACAAATCTATCCTCTCAACTGAGGGCGTTCGACAAGGATGTATATTAGCCCCTTTTTTGTTCCTTGTGTACACAAACGGCCTGGAAAAGTACCTGTTGGATCATGGCCATGACTTTCCGAAGGTCAACGGCAGGAGCATACCAATGCTTTCTTACGCCGACGACACGGTACTTATGACACTCACAGGAAATAGCATGCAGCATTGCCTTGATGCCTTTCATAAATTCATGTTGGACCTAGACCTGAAGGTAAACTTCACCAAATCCTTTGCTATGGTCTGTGGCCCAAAGGGGACCAAATCCAGAAAGTTTGTAGTAAATAATTCTACCATTGAAAAGGTTGAAAACTTTAACGACCTGGGAAACCTTTTTAATAATAAATTAAGTTGGGCCCCGTTAATGAAGACTCGAGTCCAGAGTGCTAGTCGCTCTATAGAAGGTCTGTTTCGCTTCTGTGGCAAATTAGGTCAAAAACCTGTTACACATCTAAAAACCCTGTACAAATCAAAATGTTTGTCGGTAGCTACTTATGGGGCCGGGGTTTGGGGGACTGAAAGCCCTGACATGATACAAATTATGGAGAATAAATTCATAAAGCGCGTATTGGCTATTCAATCAGGTTCTTCAAATAAATTAGCCCATGATGAAATAGGTCTGAGTTACGTGAGTGACACCATTCGCCTTTCACCCTTACTATTATGGGGCAAAATATGGCTATCAGAGGACTTACAGCTTTCTAGAGATATTCTCCGGGATTGTTTGAAACTGGAAAATATGAAACAGATCCCCTGGCTATCTTATGTCAATGAAATGCTCCATAAAATAGGCTTGGGTGACATTTTCGATAACCCTGAAAAAATACAGGGAGACATTAAAACTGTCATTAAATCAAGTTATTGGAGATCCTCACTTGTACATTCCCTGGTTAGGCCTTACGGTCCTATGGTTACTTTACAGCATCAGTTTTATTTAACCTTCACAAATCATGTGCAATGGCGATTCTATCTGACAAGGTTTAGGTTAAACATCTTGCACTTTCTTTTTGCGTTTCCTAAACAAGGGGGTTGGTGTGAGAAACTGCCCCCCCTGTCCCTGTAACAATAAAGATAGCCAAAGCACGATGCATGTTGTTCTCTTTTGTCCCCTATATAAGGACCAGAGAATTAGGTTTATTAAGCCCATCCTGAAGGAAAAGCAAACCTGTCTTTATAATGAGGGTTATGACTATTTGTTATCTTTGTCATCATCTGGTGTCTGTTGTGCGATGTTAAATTTTATACGAGTGTCACTCTTGATAAGAAAACGGTATGGTTAATTTGGCCCCAAGAACCTTTGTCTTTGCCCATGTATGTTGCTGTATCGTGATTTTTCTTTCCTTTGCCCTCTTGATGCATACCCTAGTACGAACAACTTATAAATCATCATAATTTGATTTAAAGTAAATGTATGGGTTCTATTTTGTGATTATATTAACTAATGTGTTTTACTTGTTTAGTGTTTTAATTGTAAAACTGTCTTTTAAAAACGAATTCTAAATCATGTCTGTAAATGTAAATGCTTGACTTTTATGATTCTTTTTTTTTTTAATCGAATAAAGTTTTTGAACCGAACCGAGGCAAAGAGAGAGGGAAAATTGAAAGAATAATGAAGAAAAACAGGAATCTAGCTGGAGAGAACAATGTTAGGATCGACACTCAGTATAAAAAGAATAATATGGTTGATAAAAAGTAGAGCCCAACAAATGCAGCCCACTTTTAATGTCATTGTTATCTGGTTAACATGTATTTAATGCTAGTAAAGTTGTTCATGGTGGAGCCAGGAGACATGTTCTATTAAAGCTTCTAAAGGTTTGATCAGAGTGTATGATCTTGGGCAAAGCATATTGTGTCTTTGTGCCTAATTCTTCATAGTTGCCATTGGACACTTCTTGCACAAAGGTTTATCCCAGTGTTAACAGAGTGTACTATATAATAATTTCATTGGTACAGTGCTTCATACCCCTGACGATGCACCAAATTACTTTAGTGCAAGGAAAATGTATTTAGTTGCAGTGCCCTTATGTGGTGTAATTCTAGGTCAATGTGCCTAGCACTGTTACGACAAGTATAAGAGAAAGAATGCTTGCAAATTAAACTAATTGAAAGAACTGCATACTCCTCAATAGATTGTCTATGTATTGCTTAGTAACACCACATAGTGAATAAAAATAGAAATTTGTGAACTATGAAGATGAAGGGACATGCCACTCAGGTGGTGGAGGTGTAACCAAAGGATTTTCACATACATCTCAATGAAGGGTGTCTTGGATCAACAAAGTAGGAAAGGTGTAATTGAGAGATTCATATACACTTCGGTGGAGGGTCAATCGTACCAGGCAGAGGGGATATTCACAAGAACGTGTGTTATACATCGCAAATTTAGCTTAACGCAACTTTGCATGTTGCAGTCTATTGCGACAAAATAACACTGTATTAACGTTCAATTCCCAACCCGGCGGCACCATGCAATATTAGCAGGATAACGCGCCAAATGACCGTGTAAAAATCAATGCGACACAGAAAAAATGTGAAACACTAATGCCAAAAAAGATGCGATGTCCCAAATTGCGATACAAGAATCAGCGACAAACAGCGACAGGCCTGCAATTCCCACGTGTCATGCGGGAAAATGCACCATAAAAGCAACAAAGCACACCAAAACCAAAGCAAACTGCGTAGCACCATGAATGCACCCGGACCGAGTGCAGAGGACAGCCCGAACCCCACAAGCCCCACGGAGGGCCATCCAGGAACCCCGTCTTTGGGGAAGGGCAAGGGGAAGAGGACGACGGGGTTGAGTCTGCAGGAAGACCAGATCATCATCACGGAGGTGATAGAACACTACCAACAACAGTTTGTCACCTCCACTGCGTCATTGGCAACACAAACGGAAATATGCCAGTCCATTGTCAAAAACGTTAATGCAGTCGAGGTGTCGAGGAGGTCAATGGAGGAGGTCAAGAGGCGCTGGCATGATGTGCAAAGCCATACCAAACAGAAACTCAATGCCAACAGGAAGGCAAAAAAGGTGACTGGAGGTGGGAGTCCTGTGCCACAGGAGGAGCTGGATGAGCTGGATGAGCTGGAGGAAATAGTGCCCACAGTTGTGTGGAGACAGTGCAAGGAGTTGGGGGTCTGGACACAGCTCGATATGACATAACCCAACAGCAACAGAGTGAGTAACGACCAGGGACTGAGGGGACGGGGGGAGATGGGCACAATGGCACACATGCACAATCATGTGTAGCACACTGCACATGCACACTGATAGTGGAACATGTCCCTGATACCCTTGGCACACTGCAGCACACATAGAAACATCAAGTAGGACCCCATCTACTATGTGCACCAAGGGGCCCCCTTCATATCACGAATGCCACAAACTACCTATGCACATGTGCAGAATCCAGTAAAGCAGCGTCTCTGTGAGCCACACTGACAATGCAAGTGACACTGCATGACCGATAGCATGGCTGCAGTCAAAATAATTGACATGGTGCACAATTCGACATTGAGGTTGCCCAGTGTGGATCACATCCGTAAAGGAACAGGTTACACTCGGACACATCCACGTGCACCTACAACCCATGACATCAATAACACATCAGCAGACAAACAATGCATAAGACCACAACATCTGTCCGAGAGCACAAATGACCCAAGTCAAAAACATCCCAGCTCCCGAACAGCACAGAAGTCAAAGGCACACTGCCTCAAAGGGATAAGGGTCCACTAAATCAGAGCTACAGGGGCGACTCTCCCACAATGCAGTACACACACATAGCAATCACAGAACATCAATATTCACGACAATGTGGTACAAAGTGTAACACTTACACCGCAGGACAGGTGATACAACTGGTGCCGCTTGTGCCAAGAAACTGGCCGATCACATCTGGCATTTCATGAATCTGTGAGATGATAATGTACGAATACAACCGCATTTCCTTCATGTAGTTCAAATGTCCACTGTCTGCCATCAAATAGCCTGCTACTCCAAAACAGCCACTATGTAAAAAGACATGCAGTCTGTATGTAAACATCTACAAAGTGTCAACATACATGGGACACTATTAACCTGCATCTCCTCTTTACGTTGCAGAGGGACAATCAACACCTCCTGCAGAGCAGACCACAAATTTCATCAGTGATGATGAAGAGGACAACCTGCACATATGCTCAGACACCCTCCAACGGCTAATGGACAACCTCCGCACCCCACAGCTAGGAGCAGGCCAGCCCTGCTGCCTCGAGGTGACCCCACCCCCTGTACAGACCACACAGCAGGAAGCACACACCACCACGGCTGTCTCCCAGGTTCCCCCGCCAATACATGGAATTCAAATGCTGTGTGTTGAGTTGCCAGGAGGAGACGGCTGATCAGCTGCAGGTGAGTTTCGAGTTCGTGACAGCCAAACTTGATGCCTTACGTGGGTGTCTGAGTCCCATCAGGGACCACTTACAGTCCCTAACGGACACCCACTGTCCGCACCTTCCTCTCAGACAATCCTTGGCTGACATTGCTGGAGCCATTACTCAGATACAAGAGCTGTCTAGTCAGACAGGCTCCAGCGATGCCAGCACAGAGTTGGCACAGATGCGCAGGAAAATGGAGATCATGGAGTCGATGCAGGCTGGTAGCACGGCTGCCACGGCTCAATACCAGCGAGATATAGCTGGGATCTTCCATGCCTTGCAGTTCCTCATCTTGCCATTGCTGCCACTGAGCCTGTCCCAGATAACTGCTGCTTCGACACACACATCTCCACCCCACACAGTGATGCAGCCCTATCACCTTCTCACCCATATGCGTCAATGACACACAGTGATCCAGCCATGACACAACCACACACACATGACACACCGGACACAGAAGATGTATCGGAGGAGTAAGATGTGGATGGTAATGACTGTGTGAGGAAGGAGGTAGTAGCATCCATCCCCGCCATATGGCCTGTCCCTGCCTGGTTCAGCCCTATACATCATGCCCTGGGACAACACCTCCCACTGTCCCCCCGAACACTCTGTGACATTCACCTGGACCCCGACATGTACTGCCATATTTGCTTGTGTTACCAATGACACAGCCATACTGCTGCTGACTTACCTCTTCCTCTTCTAATTCACTTTTCATTCCCCAAAGTACTCTGGTTGGCCCACCACTGGGCTACCATGTAATGTGGGTTTGGCATGACCATGTACTGCTCCAGGACCGGCATTCACCAGAATGTGAATAAAACATTTGAAATCACACAAATGTGTCATGTCTGTGTTCACTCAAGTATAAAAGTATGAATGGATGTAGGGACATTGATTGCATAAGATTGTACACCCTGGTCAATGACATCAATGCGCATGTTTGACCCTGAGCCACATGGCCAATTAGATGTCTGGGAAGGTGTGAACAAGCTGTGGCTTCATTGCACATGAATACCAATCTCGCAACTTCCAACCTAGGCACACGTCCATGTAATAAATAGGGCTGTGTGTAGAAATGACAAAATCAGTAACAGGCCAGATGTTATGTTATGTCATGTTAAAATAATTTCTACCGCGCACGGTCACCAAATGGTTTCATGGCGCTCAAAAACCTATGCGGAGGGACAGGGCAACAGAGAAACTCAATAAGCTAACTGAAAAAGGTGAGTCTTAAGTAGTTTGCGGAAACAATCATACAGAGGGCAAAGCCTGAGGGAGGTAGGGAGGGAATTCCACATGGTGGGGGCCAAGAAGGAAAAGCACAAGCCACCATGCTTTTTACGTTTAACTCTTGGGGTCAGCAATAAATTGTGAGAGGCCGACCGAAGGTCTCTAGAAGGAATGTAGCGCTGAAGACTGGAGATGATAAAAGCAGGAGCGCGATTGGCAAGGGCCTTAAAGACAGTACAGCCCAGTTTGAACTGGCAGCGATAGACCACAGGGAGCCAGTGCAGTCTTCTCATCAGGGGCGAGACATGTTGGAATTTGGGCTGATGGAAGATCATTCTGGCCGCCTGATTTTGCACCAGCTGCAACCGATGGAGATGGTAGGCTGAAATACCAACGTAAAGAGAGTTGGCGTAGTCTATAAGCGAGATGATCAGAGCCATGATAACAAGGGTGAGTGCCTCAGTACTGAGAAATCTGCGAATTTTGCAGATCCTGCGAAGGTGGAAGAAACAGGAAGATGTTACTGCGTTGATTTGAGGCCTCATGGAAAGGTCGCTGGATATAATAACGCCTAAACTCTTTACCGAGTTGACGGGGCAAGGCGAAGGCCCAAGAGAGGGCGGCCAGTAACTAGAGGTCCAAGGATTGGCAGGACCGCCCGTCAGCACCAACTCAGTCTTGTTAGGATTCAACTTACGCTGACTATAGTGCATCCACTAGGAGATCGCGAGCATGGTAGATTGAAAGTTAGAAGAAGAAGAGGGGGAGGGATGAAGTGGGGAAATCAATTGTAAATCATCTGCATAATTAAAAATGGTAACAGGGGTGTGATGAAGGTAGGCCAGGAGGGGCTGCATATAAAGATTGAACAAAAGTGGCGACAACGCAGAGCCCTGGGGAACTCCGCAGGATAGAGGGGAATAAGACGCAGAATAGGTGGATAGATGAACAGCTTGAGAGCGCTGGTGCAGAAAAGATGTAATCCAGGAGAGAGCCACGCCTTGAATGCCCGCATTGTTGACACGGTCGATCAGGATGACATGATTGACCGTGTCAAACGCCGCCGACAGGTCCAGCAACACCAGGGCTTGGGCGATATTATTGTCGGCGCCTCGTCTTAGTGCATCCATCACAGCCACAATGACAGCTTCGGTGGAAAGCGCTGGCCGAAAGCCCGCTTGCTGATTATCCAGAAAGGCGGAGCTATCGATGAATGCACCAAGGCAGCGGGTGACGTAGGTCTCCAAGATTTTCCCCAGATAGGGAAAAAGGGACATTGGTCAAAAGTTGCTGATGACCGAGGGGTCGTTACCAGGCTTTTTTAATATAGGCAGTACGACGGCCTGTTTAAAAGAGGCTGGGACAATGCCAGAGGCTAGGGATTTATTGAGAAGTGACAGAGGGGGGTCAGGACAGGCCAAAAAAATATCTTTAAGAATTTGCGGGGGACAACAGTTGTTAGGGGAGCCAGAGCTCACCAGATGTAACAAAGATGTGAACTCTGCCAGAGAAATTGGAGGGAAACCATCAAATCGACAGGGGTTCATAGGGGGCAGGGGAGGTGGAACAGAAGAGGACGGGGTAGGAATGTTGTTTTTGATGGTGACAATTTTTTCGGTGAAATACAGATTCAAGGAGTCGCAAAGAGCCTGGGAAGGTAAGGGTTGGACCGTGACACGGTCAGGTAATTTGAGTTCCTCGACAATGGCAAAAATAGCCTTTGCTTTGGAGGCAGAACCCATGATTTTTTGGGAAAAATAGGAAGTTTTGGCCAAAATAATAGATTTTTTATATTGTTTTATTAAATCCATATACTTCGTTTTGGAAGTCGGATCATAGATGCGCCTCCAGCGGCGCTCTGCTTGGCGAAGGACCAGCTTATCCGATTTTAACTGGTCTGTGAACCAACGCTGAGCGTCATGGGGACGTTTGGATTTTATAGTTTTTAATGGGGCCACTTTGTCACTAGCAGATATCACCCATTGCTCAAGGAGACGGGCCTGTTCGGACAGCGAAGCCTGGTCCCCAGGGGCCGTGGAAGCTAGAATGGCATGGAATTCTGCAGAATTGACATGTTTCCAGTTGCGGGCAGTGAAGTTAGTGACAAGCGTGGGGAGGGTAGGCAGAATAAGGTTAATAGAAAATGAGATAAAAGAATGATCAGACCAGGAGCAAGGAAACACTGAAGGGGGAGAGATGTCAAGGTTAGTCGTCCACACTTGGTCGAGAATGTGACCTTTGTTATGGGTAGCTACAGTGATATGTTGGCAGCAATTCATACCAAGTAGGAGATCAGTGAATTCCTCGGAGATGGTGCTCTCTTGGGGGTCGGTTGGCCAGTAATTAAAATCGCCAACAATAAGAATTTTGGCGGAGTTAATAACTAGCCTAGAGATCAGTTCACCAAACTGTTGGGAGAAAAGAGGCGTGCTATGATGGGGTCTATAAGTCAGAAGTGGTGTCCAACATCACATGTGACAACTGAATGTCTCTTTGCATACCTACTCACACACACCTGTGTGGACACAGTCTGCTTTGATGTATAACATTGCTCTACATGGCCAGTAGTTGGACACCATACTCACATTGCTGAAGACACTTAAGTGCACAGGTCTGCCAGCAACTATCCCAAACACAATGTCTGGCTCACAGAGGTGGAGCTGTCAAAAGGGACCCACCCCATTGTGCAAGCATCAGTCAGTCCCTCCCTGTGTACAGACAATGTTTATTGAGGCACACGATTTGTCATTTTAATCAACACTCATCACAGTTGAACACTAGTGAAGTTGCGTAGACTTTATTGGCATGTGCGTGTCAGTACGGGCAAGGCAAGGGCCACAACATGCAGACAAATGCTTCAGACAATTACAGGCAGCATGGGAACATGTCAAGGTGCAAGACATGAGGAGGCAGAAATGAACACAAATCCTTATGGATGGCAACAGCCCATAGGATCAGCATAGTGCTGTACCACCGGACTGCGCCGACTGTCTGCTCTGCTGCAAGTGAGCAGGTGAAAGGGTCCTACAAGGTCACATGTCGTACTACATTGCCATGTGTGTACTCTCTCCCCAGCAGTATGTCAGATTTGGGAACGTTGCAGAACGACGTTGTGCAGCCCCATGCATGGGACTGCATCACCTTGCACAGGTGTGTGTACACAAGCGTAGTTTCACGCACATGCATTCTGAGTCCAGGCAAAGGCAGACATGTCCACTGTTGTGCTGGGATATGTGAGCATTCCCCAAGATGCAACAAGGTGTGGGGACCTGTGCTATGGGTGACAATCAGATGTGGTTGCAGGAACGTAGTTACTCGTCTATGAATGTGAGTGCAGCTTCATGGGCAATCTGATCTGAGAGTACGTTGTTGTTGAGTTCGAGGATCACCAAGGAGAGCCAATACATTAACTGGTCCAGGCAGATGTGCTCCGTCCACGCCGTTTCACCAGTCCGCAACACAGACCAATAGGGGAGCACACGAGGAGTTGTGCAATCTCCCATGCACAACAGCCAGCACATATGCCAAAGATCAAGGCATCCCATGCACGGGTATCCCGGTGACACTCCTGTTCGTGGGCCAACAGGGGGTTCACTGTCAAGTCATAATCCAATTCAGCTACCGTTGCATTGGATCGGCAGACCTCCATGGGCCACTTGAATGTGCATGTTCGACAGTGGAACCAGGGCTGGATGCAGGTGACGTAGGCAAGATGGAAATTCAGACAGAAAATGATTTGCAACACTGCCATTGGTAATGATCCCAACTTGATGCAGCATTCGTGCAAGGTACAGTTCCACATGACAGGGGTTGTGCATGTGCCGGGGATTGCCTGCCATTGCTTTTGTTGGTCTTGTAGCACCGGCAATCCTCAGACCGGCGGCAGTTCGGTGGACGATATGCCACAGCTCTGGGCAATGAGTCGTTTGTGTGTGCAACATTTGGACCTATGGGTTGTTTTTTACCAATGTGTCAAGGGCATCCCTTGTAGATGTAGCTCGAGCAGGGACAAGTGTGTGTGAGGTGTGGACATGTTAGTCTTCCATTAGCGCCGTTCGTGGTGTGGGAGTCGTTGGAGTCTGGTATGGTATCTCACGCAGGGTGCACCAGCCGCATTCAGGACCAAAGTCGGAGGTTCGGATGTCCTTCCGCCTTGTGTATTGAGACAAAGGAGCTTTCATACCTAATTTTAGTCTGACTTATGTTATGTTTAAATGCTTATATAGCGCAACGTTCACCAGGTAGATTTCTTGGCGCTTCGGAGGATGTGGCTCTATGTGGGTTGGTGGCTTAGGTGGAATAGGCTTGTGAGAATAGCCATGTTCTTAGCTGTTTCCTGAACTTAGGATGGATGTCAGTGGTCCGTATTGAGAGAGGAAGGGAGTTCCAGATTTGGGGAGCCAGCGTGGAGAACTGGATCCCGCCACGTTTAATGCGCTTAAATCTAGGAATGGTCAAAAGGTGTTGACCAGAAGATCGGAGGGTGCGAGAAGGGATGTATTTCCTAATCTTATTGGAGATAAACTTAGGGCCTTCTTCTGACAGCACCTTGTGTACAAAGCAGCCTAACTTAAAGACACTGCGTTGGCTCACTGGGAGCCAGTGAAGTTGTTTGAGCAGTGGCTTTACATGCTGACGGGCCGGGAGTTGAAAAATTAACCTGGCCGCGTGGTTCTGGATTAATTGCAGGCATTGTACTTGATATGCTGGAATTCCAACATAAAGTGAGTTAGCATAATCCAGTCGCAAGATGATAAGCGCCAGGACAACCAAGGTTAATGCTTCTGTTGAGAGGAATCTTTTTATTTTCTTTATTTTTTGTAACATGAGAAAGCAAACCGACACCACCGAGCTGATCTGGGATTTCATTGATAAGTCCTTGCTTCTGCTTGCATTTCTTAAATGTGAAGTAGCCTTTGTGCTGACTTTGATGCCAGGCCTTTGATTTGAGGTGCACCAATTGTGAAACGCATGCAGCAGTTGGCATGTGTGAATGAGCCAATGGCCTGATTGGCCTTGCGCTCCTTGTTTAGTCTCGCTCTTACTCTCTCTTCTTTCTCTCCCTCTCTTTCTCTCTGCCCTTTGATTAGTGCCTGACACACCTTTTTATCTTGGATATTGTCTTGCAGGCTGTGACTCACAGATTGTCCAGGGATGCCCCACCATGACTCTTTAAAATAGTTGTTTGAAGACAAATTTGATATTTTGTTTTGACTTTCAATGGTGAATAAATCAATCAGATTTTCTGTACTCACATGTATGTTGATTGTTGTAAAGGTGTGACTTCATGCGAATGCTATTGTTTGTGATTTTGTGACGTTGATGTGCAATATCTTGGTCCAGGGGAGGTGGGGGATGCCCGGGGTAGGGCCCGGGGGGGAGGGTGTCCTGGGTGTGGTGGCAGTGGGTGGTTGTGACGTGGTGTTGTCGCTTCGCTTTGCACAGGTACACCTACACTGCATCTCATTAGAGATAGTTGCCGGAGTCATCTTTGGCAATGTTTTTTGCGGCTGCTATCACAGGTAAACTGGTGATATGGGCTATTAGCACCAGCTTGTGAATGGGGTGATACATTTCTCGTGACTTTGGCTGTGATAAAGGGCTGTTAACTCGGCGATAGCTCCTTGAGTATATGCCCCCAGGTGTTTTATCCCAATATCATAGATTTAACATTGGCATGCATTTATGTGGACTGTACAATATTACTACCACCATTTTGTCAAAGTAAGCAGCTGTGGCATTAGGAATAGTGAATGTATATTTTCCTCTGTTATTACTTTGATGATATGTTCCAAATCAATATTGTGGAGCCGAAATGTGAGCAGGTTGATATTATTGACCTTAACATTGTGACATACAAAACACTCAGAACCAGTGGAGATGCAACCCAAAGAGATTCACAGACATCTCAATAGAGTGTATATGTATGTGCAGCGGTAGAGGCACAACGCACAGACACTTCAGTGAGACGTCTAGAGGGCTGATTTGGTCCAAGCAGAAACCATGAAGGAACAAAGCAAAGAGATTAACAGACACTGGAATAGGGGGGCTATAGTGTATAAAACAGCAGAAATGTTGGCATAGCACACAGATACCTCAATAGGAAGTTTTAGGGTTCTCTCAGAAGCGGTGATTGTCACAACCCATAGACGCCTCAGACAAGTAGTGGTTTGTAGGCCTGGATGAAATTTGCATTACACCAATGTAATCTTGTGTAATGTTACGCACCATTCTGAAAATTATGCTATTATGCCACTCTGCGCAATTACATGCTATTTGTGGTAAAGCGTTCGTCCACAGTGAGAACATAAACAACAGACTGTGACTGGCAGTTGAGCGCAGTGCTTCTGTTTTTCTGTGCTTTTTACATGAAATGTGTTCTTGCATTCAAAGTGGATGCGAGGTTGATGCATGTTGTGCTCAAATATAGTACCAAATGCTGGTTATGCATTTCCCTTAAACACATGTATTTTCACTTAATTGTCATGACATTTAACATAATTACAAAGCAAACAAAAGGAGATGATGGACGGAGCACTGAAACTTTTCAGACACTCACCCCCAGTCACAGATCTGGGTTGAATTCATCATCATTCTTTAGCTCACTTCGCCACCTCAGTTCAGACTCAGCTATATGCAAATCAGTGCCTCATGGGAACAGTCCTGCCCAAACTGATAAGCCAGGTTTTCCCAGAACCGGAAACAAGCATCCTGGGACCGGTTTCTGGGTAACACCCTTCATCAGCCAATCTAGCTTGCATCCAGTGGCAAATTGAACAAGGGACCCATGTCTGGGTATACCCTGCCAACTTAGGGCGAGCAAAGCAAACACAAGGAGATGATGGACAGAGCACTGAAACTTTTCAGACATCTGACCAGGGCCTGGCTGCGTGTGTGCCTCCCGGGATGTGTTGGTCCCCCCCCCAGTGGCAAAACTCACGTGGGCCCTGGCGCCGGCCGGAGGCAGTGTTAATCCTAGCGCATTTTAAAGAGCGGGCAGTGCTGCATGCCGGCCCCGCAGGGCCCTATTTAAATTTGTTCTGCCCCAATGGCGGAGCGCACCTGGGCCCAGACACCGGCCGGACGGCATATTAACCCCAATGCTCGGAAAAGATCGGTGGCATTGCACGCTGACCCAGCACGGCCCAGTGAGGCCTCACACATTGGGATCCCAAGTGCCCTCGGCCTTCCCACCTCCTTGTCTGCGCCGGGTGGGGCTTCGGTGGGCCTGGCAGGCTGTTGCACTGGAGCACTAGGGCTGGTAGTGGCCTCCCCCCAGGTGGACTTTTGAACACTTTCCACAACTTGCTGGGCAAAATTGGTGGCCCTAGCCTGTGCCCTATTGCCAGGCCCGTGGAGCTTTGCCGCTGGGCCTGCGCTTGTGCTACAGTAGGAGGGGGTGTCCGCTATTGTGGCCAAGATTATGAGATTGGGCCCGATGCTGTACGGTTTGGTGGGGGCGTGTGCCGGGCCGGGTGGTCCAGAGAGTCTGGTCTTGGTAGAGGGACCTACTTGGTTGGCCGTTGCAGGCTGCAGAGTCAGCTGATCTAGGCTCAGTGCAGCTTTTGACCCACAACGTGCTAGATTCGTTGAGGACTGGCCCATGTTGCCCCTGTGGGACTGCTGGCATGACAAATCAGTGATGCCCCGAGGCCCTACAGAACGGTGAGGCCCCTGGCTGTGGGCTCCCCGGGACCTCTGGTCAGCCACTCCATGGCGTGAAATTATCGGCAAGGATAAGACAGGTGGGGCAGGAGCCAATCAAAGCACCCTCAACCATTACACGAGGACTCCAGGTGGAGGGGACATGAGCTGAGCCATACCAGACAAAGCAGCGCTCTTGGCAGCTATCACGGAGGCCAGGGACACGCTCAATGCCAAAATAAGTGCAGTGGGATGCGAGGTCTCCTTCATGCACCAGGATCTCAGAAAGGCAGTGGAATGCATTACAGAGGTAGAGGCACAGGTCTCATCCGTTGAGGACACCTTGACTACCTTGTGGAAGAAAGTACATAAGCTGACGCTGATATCACAGGAGCTGGCATCTCGGGTGGAGGATGCAGAGGGCCGCACCAGGAGCAACTACCTTTTCTTCATAGGCTTCCTGAAGGGCTGTGAAGGCACCTCCATGAACCGCTTTCTCACTCAGTAGCTCAGAGATCTCTTACCGGAGGACATGCTATCAACCTGCTTCGTGGTGAAGAGAGCCCTTCGGGCATTGACGAAGAAACCTGCCCCTGGGGAAAGCCCATGGCCAGTCATCGCTTAACTGCTCATTCATGCTGACCAGGATGCCGAAGTGCAATTCACCAGATCGCATAAGGACAAACTCATATTCGATTCCCGGCCTATAATGATTTTTCCGGACTACACCAGCTTAGTGCAACAATAACGCTAATCCTTTACGGTGGCAAAGCGAAGGCTGCGGGACCTAAATATACAATGTATGCTCCTATATCCTGCCAGAATGCGTGTCATTTTTCTATTGCAACTCCCACTTTTTTGACACACCAGTGGTTGTCTTCGCTTGGAAGGACAAACAAACTCACCTGAAGCCTCATTCTTCACCACCGCTGGAGTCAGATTCCTCCCGAGGCTCGCAGTGGAACAGATCCAAAAGGACGAAATCAAAGCGGCGATACTGATCTGGCTCTGACCGACATTCCTCTAGTCCTGAACCGGCATCTTGAACAGAGCCAACTGATGGGGGATGGGATTCCCTGGTTCTAGCTTCCTACCGATTGTTCGACATTTGGAATATCCTATCTTTATTATGCACTGAGTTGACATGGACAACAGGCCATGAGGCGGCCCATACCCAGACATTAGTACCTCATGTTGAAGTTTTATGGAAGTGTTGGGAACCATTGGTTGAGGGACTCTGGGCTCCCCTGTTGGGGGCCTGGGGCGTCCTTCACCACAACAGATGCTCCTTGTTTATGGCAGTATCGGGTTAGGAGAGAGGGGGTTCATGGGGTTCTTTGTTATGATAGTTTCAGCTCCTGCACAAGCGCAGACACGCAACCAAAATCCCGCTATGCTAGGCTCTCAGTGTGCGTACATAGACACTAGATGACTGCACTGGCTCGTGTCCCCCCACTTGGGGACCTGACTGTGGTATCTTGGAATGTCAGGGGGCTAATCAATAAAATCAAGAGGGGCGCCGTTCTTCGCCAGGCCAACTGTTAAGAGGCCAACATCCTTCTCCTACAGGAGACTCATTTATTGGGGACCAAGGCTCCCTGCTTGATCAGGTATGGATACCACTTGATATATCATGCAGCGTTCACCGGGGATTCACGGGGGACTGCTATTCTCATTCACCGTTGTGTCCTTTTCGTTCACACGAAGCACTGGATAGATCCGGGGGACAATACATAATTTTATCAGGGATGTTATATGGGGAATACATTAACATTGGTAGTATCTATGCTCCCCCTCCCTTAGGGAATACTTTTGTTGATAAAAGTTCCCATTTCTGGAGTGAACTCCCAGACGGTTTGACCCTTTTGGGAGGAGACTAGGACGACATCATGTGACCACTAGATAGAAGGTGTAGGTCTTACTCAGGCCCCTCAACCAATACATCTAAATAGTGCCTCCTTGCCACCACACTGGGATGGTCGTACATATGGCGCAAGTACCACCCGGCTGAGCGGAGCTACATTTATATGTCCACCGTCCATGGTTCCCTATCCCGGTTGGACTACATGTTCATGCCACATAGCTACATTCATAGGTTCTCTAACGTCTCCCACCACCCTAAGGGGTTGTCAGATCACTCCCTGGTTACTGTTAACTCCATACAAACTCCCAAAAACCTCCTTATAGGTGGCATATGTCCCTATGGCACCTCCGGATACTGATTACCAGGAGACACTCACTAGGACAATCCAGGAATCCTTGACATGAATGTTGCTTCTGCCTCATCCAAGGTTACCCTATGGGAAACCCTAAAGCCCACAGTTCTAGGGGTCAACATTAGATATTGTGCGAATGAGAAACTCAAAATTAGAAGCCCACCATGTATCCCAATATATTCCCGAACCCAGACCCCCTCCAGCACAATCTACTCCAAACACAACAACAGATACAACAATATCTCATGGGCGAGGTGAAAGAAATCTGGCTGGCGTTGCAACACCGGATTGATCAATGGGGTCAAATCAAGCAAAATGCTTCAGCCTGCAGGCTTGTGTACAAGAACTGATCCATCCAGATCAATCTAGCTGTATGCCACACAAGGCCATCCGCCACAACATCCATCGGGTCCACAAAGCCATGGCTGTGGCCCCAGAGCTAGGGCACCCTATGGCCATACTACTAGCCGATATTGACAAAGCATTTGACTCCCTTAGCTGGGTATACCTCTTCCAACTTCTGGAAGCTGTCAATTTCGGCCTGCGCTTTCTAGCATATGTCCGCCTGCTCTATACAAATTTCACTGCCTCGGTTTGCATAACAGGGCACCATTCAGCCTCCTTCCCTATCTGTAGAGGCACACAACAGGGCTGCCCCCTTTCTCCACTCCTATTCGCTCTGGCTGTGGAACCTCTGGCCGCATGGGTATGCAACAAGCCAGCGTTCCAGGGCTTTGAGTGGCCACTATCGCGACCCGACTGCATTGCGCTATATGCGGATAATGTCCTATTCTTTATGACGACCCATGGATTTTGGGCCCACAAATCCTGCAGAGCCTCTGAGTATTTGGTCAGACCACCGGGCTCCATACTAACTCCTCCAAATCCATGCTGTTCCTGGCATGCAGAGACCAGGGACGAGGCACCTGGGTGGCCCAGTTGAGCCACGCAACCGAGGGCTTTAAATACTTGGGTATCTTCATGTCGCCTTCCCAAGAATTTCATGGGCACACCATATAAATCCACTTGTCGCTAGTCTCAGAGATGAGACAACAATATAGTCCTCTCTCCGCTCTCGCTGTATGGGTGCTCAGTGATTTTCAAAATGGTCTCTTTACCTAGAGTACTATACTGGCTGCAGAACTTTCCATATCTCACACCACGATCCTGGTTTGCACAAATAAACTGTAGTTCCTATATTCCCAATAGGCTCTGCGTATTGGAATAATATATTCAGCAGTGTAGACGTAGGACTGAGGTCGACTAGGTCTCTTCTGACTATATTAGACTTAAGGTTTGCCAGCTAGCTCAGAGGTCACTAGAAACTTTCTCGAATAAACGAGGAGGAGTTTAACCTCCCTGGATAGACAAGAAGGGATTAGCTTCTGACAACCATATAACATGACAACTTTGCTCCCTCAGAATAAGAGTGTATCTCTAGAGTCGTGTGAAAACAATAGAGAGGTATTTCACTCAGTCAATTGTGCGTTCTTAGTTTCACCAGAGTGCAGAGAAAAGAGAGACGGGCGTTTTCAATAAAAGGTGTGATTTATTGAGCAGTCTTCCTTCTCGTACAAGAAAAATGAATTGCCACAATTGCAATACTTAATGTAAAGTAAAGTGCGTACAGTAAAAGGAGTATTATGAAATAATACTGCAAAAGCATTGATATGGTTTCTTAGCCATAAGATACTTTAAAATGGATAAAAGATATACATACATATATACATTGACTAACGTACTCAACTGGTGCTTCTAAATACGCCTACCCCGGTGTACCTGACCTAAGCCTAATACGTGGGAAGGAGTAAGTAAGTAGCAATTTAAGTTAAGTTGGTTTTGCCAAGAATCTGACTCAAGAATTCTCTTTAAGGGTTTAGTCAGCTCCGTACCTTGGTAATAGAATGTGGGAGGTCTGGTATCTCTTTCCTCAGGACTCGATATTCCAGCAACCCGCAAGGGTAGGCTGGAAACGCCGGAGCTGGATTTTCTCCGCTGGAGAAAAAGACAGCGTCTTTCTCAGAGCGTCAAAGAGGAGGGGCAGCGTCCGTGGGCTCTCGCATCAGCTGGGCTCTCGGGCAAGTAGATAGCTGCTCTGCTCCAAAACCACCACCTTGTATTTGCTTAAGGAAACGTTGGTATATTTATACCTGAAAGGTGCCGGGTTTGACGTAAGGTTGGACATAAGACGTCAATAAAGATGTCACTAAGAACTGGCCGTTCTTACAGTGCTCGCAGGAGTTCTATGACAAATCAAAACAAAAGCAAATGGGGATTTCCCAGGTTGCTGGAGGTTTGGTGTGTTTAAAGAACTTGTTGTGCTTTCTAGGAGTCCGTGGAAGTAGCCTTTTCCTAATGTGACTGCATGGGCTACAACTAGATATGGATATAATTCTTATGCCATTATAGGGATATTATTGATTATAACCGTACAAAGGCATAAAATAGGAATATCGATTTAGGTTCCTAGATAAAAACACAATACCCACTCCACGATCTAATGTCCATCATTACTAAAACTAAGCAATAGTAAACATTTAAAGGTGCATGTGTATTCCAACCCACCCCAAAATACATTTTTTGCATTCGAAATGGTGTATGCAAAATGCACGAAAATGATTATTGGTACTGTACGCTTATTAAGCAGTGTAATCATTCAGGTAAAAAGGATGCATATATATATATATTAGCTGAACAATTTGCGAAAATTACACATGAAATAGCTCTTAATACAGAAAAGAAGGTCGAGACCATTCCATCAGATATAAATACAGTTGCTGTAAATGTGCTAGAGGCTGAGGTAATATATTGTCTCTAGAGTTACTAAAAATAGAAGCTCTGTTCTTTAAGAATCGTTCTACTTTAAGCAGAGTACATGTGCCAGAAAAAAGGTAAATATTTTGGAAGTTGGAAAAAACAAATGTCGCTTTCAGGGGAAATAATAGTTCCAAACGTGTTCAGTAGCTTTTGTTTATCAAAGTTGAAGGCCGAATTCAGAGTTCAGAGGAACGCTGTGTGCTCCTTGCTTAAAAAGTTATTCTCTCTGTTAAGTGGAGAACATCATTTCAGACAGATGTACCAAAAAGCAGTCTACAGCTTCAGGTGAAAGTTTGACTAAGTTTGAAAATGCCGCAACAGTGCAGTCGTGAGAATGATTGCTGTCATCGATGTCAGGATCAGCAATGCTCACAGAAGGTCGTACCTGGGTGATTTTGCTCTCATCTCGTACTTCACTGCCACCTAATCGTAGTGGTGAAGTCTCAACGAATGCCGTCATCAGAATTGGTAACCGCTGGGGATAATATGCATGAGCTGTTACAGGACTAAGCAAAGTATTGATATCCATTGGTACTGCTGATTGTAGTGTAAGACAGGTGTCCAACATGCATTCTTCTCCGCATAGCATACATCGAAGCACAGGTAAGATGCAATTTTGCCAGATTGGTCTGAATGAAAGAAACCAGGTCATAATCAGATCTCTCAGCCGGGCTAATCCAAGGATCTTAGTTATGCGGTCCCGATAGCGTATAGCTAGGATCGTTTCTTCCTTGTTGCTGGAGTCTTGTCTGTGACTTGGCTTGCCATGTCGGAGCAGCAGGATCAAAAATAAAATTCCTGCTACGAGTCCCAAAAATAGTGGTAGGCCGCCAAAGACAGAATGGACAAAATTGGGAAAGATGCCCTGTACTGCTTCGAAGGGTGTTAACAGCCTGAAAAAATTGTCTTAAATACATGTGCGATGCCACTGGTATCAGACATATTTAGGATTTGGCTTAGCATTTCTACGAAATGCATGGGGCAATTTGTTCTTAAAAGGGTATGTATCTCTGCTGTTGTCCTTGCAACTTGCAGATCATACGTTTCTTTTGATGACGTAAAAAGCACGGTTGTCTGTAAAAGAACAGACTTCATTCTGCTTAAAGTATCAATTCGAATAGAAGAGATATTCAAAGAAGGCCAAATCGTCGCCTCCATATCTGGAGAGCCGTTTGGATACAATACTTGCATACAGCATGTGACCATGGAACTAACGCTTATGAGATAGGCTTTCCCTGGCACCATGTCACAACAGCTGTGGTCCGTTATTAGAATGTAACTCCCGTTTGAAAGTTGTCTAAAGAATGGCTCTATTTGTGTTGCAGGTGTGCCGTGCTGGTGGCATGAAAGGTTATTTGAAGTCCCCTCACAGGCCCCATGCAAATTAATACCTTGGCACAGAAGTATACCGCTTAGTGATCGTTTACAATTGTTACCACTAAGAAATATATTCTGGTTTTCATCACTATAACATGTGTGTGTGTAAGGTAATTTCCATGATGACTTAATGTACCCTTTACCCAACCTTTCATACTGGCCTGTTGGTATATACTCTTGGCAATTTTTAAATTGGAAAGTTGTTATCGGAATTGTAATTATTCCGTGTATTATCCATTCAATGACAGGTCTTTCTGACATTGTCAACGGTAATCTCTCAAGTTTTTCAATGCTCAGAATCGTATAGTCTGCTCCTTTTTGTGCCAAACTGATTTGTTTATCAGTAAGGTTAAAGATAGACAATAATGACGTTGTGTTGATTAAACGCCATGGCACGTAGCCTGAACGCAGATTTTGCAACGTCCAGTCAAGCTGTACAATAGAACGTAATTGGGACTGACTGTGTTGTAACATTAGTAAATCCTGATCTATTATATCGATAGCAGATGATACAATACTGTCCAGTGAGTATATTCGGGAGGACAGAGTCATTAACCCATTGTCCACAACAGAAAGTGATTTTTCAAAATTAATACGATCAACTTCTCGTATTTTTTCCGCTGTTTCAATTTGCATTACTTTCCAAGCTTTATTGTATGCAGCGTATATACCGGTCGCTATGAAACGTTTTTGAAGCTGTTTGCGTTGTCCCATTAAGAAATGACGCAAGTCAGCACGTCTTTAGGTAAAGTCAAGTGTTGCTTAATTTCAGCCAGTGTGGATTTCTCTAGCCACTCAAGGCATAATTTCCCTACACTGTATGTTGATACTATCCCTGGATGTTGTCTCTGGGAGTATCTAGGGTCTGGTCTGGTCATTTTGAACCCCTGTATTTTTTTCAGGAATCTATCTTGACAGTTATTTGCGTCAATTGGCCAGATCAACCATTTTTTCCAATCAGGATGTGTTCTGTTTTGGTGTAAAATGTGGGATACGTCTATCTCATCATCTTTAGTGGTATTACTATCAGGTATTGGTTTTGGAATAGATGGTTTGTTTAAGTCTTTATTCTTAGCTAGGCCAAGACAAGTAGTCTGTTAAATGGTGTCATTCAAGAATATAATTTGTTCTGGGATCATGCAGGCTCTAAATAATGCTTCTAGACCTTGGACCTGCCATTCTTTTGAACCCCAGATGGTTTTCGTTTCGATGTTGTTTTTCCAGAATTCAAAACCAAATGTAATCATTTTTTCATAAAATGTTTCAGAATAAATCAATTTAGTTTTTGTCAACATTGTTTTTATCCCTGTCCTATCTGACAGTTTAAAATAAAACGTTTCTGCATCACTTGTGTTAAACCCTGAGAAGTATAGGAATTTCTCATAAAATGTTTTCTAACTGCTTTTAGGTGGAGTTGCACAATGTTCCCATTGATTATAATTGAAAACATTTCTAGGTTGAGCAGATTTATGTAAATAGTGATGTGCATAGTGATTGTAACAATACATTTGTTCATAATTCGACGAACCCTGTAAGTAATCATGTTCTGTAAATTCTGCTGATATTGCTAAATCTGACATCATATTAT
The DNA here is from genome assembly GCF_964263255.1 of Lissotriton vulgaris. Taxonomy (NCBI): domain Eukaryota; kingdom Metazoa; phylum Chordata; class Amphibia; order Caudata; family Salamandridae; genus Lissotriton; species Lissotriton vulgaris. The sequence goes on along the minus strand of NC_141685.1, from coordinate 1,469,364,934 downwards.
TTATACTTTCAAAGTCCCAATCATCAGGGAATGTACTTGGTTTTACAAAGTCACTTAATGAAACCTTGAACTGATGTGGATATTTCAAGAGTTCAACCGGGCCATAGATTTCGTAATCCGTTTTGTCCCAAGCTACCCCACCGGGTATTGGAATGGCTGTGACATTCACTGATGATAGTTCTCTTTTCTCGATGTGAGATGACTTGTGTGGCTTTAGGACCAAGTTGATGTTCTGGCTTGCTGTGTCCATTGTACTATAATAAATGTTCCTAAAATTAGAACTAAGATTAGACAAAGAAGGAATATAAGTACCCCTGATACAATCCAAAATTCAATCAATAGTGCATCCAGATATGATTCTTTTAGTTGATGAAAGAGTTCAGTTACTTTGTCTTTAAAAGTTTTTGTTGCTGGCGTTTCTTCAGGTTCGCTTGGATCTTCAGAAAAGTTATCAAAATTGATGAAGTAGCAAGATGCAGTTCTGTCAATTGTTGGAATTGCTTCCGAATTTTCCTTTGCTTTTTCATCTTTTCTTTCATTAGCATAGTCTGAGGCTACATCGTTGTAGACAGGTGTTTCTTGACGAACTGTTGTGATTTGGGTTTCAAGAGGCACAAGTTCCATGGCAATGTTGCATAGTCCTTTTTGATGCACTGCAGGTATATCAAATGTGATTAGTCTCTCAGTTTGAACCTCTTGGATTGTAGCACATTTGGTATACTGCTATTTCTTGGGAGTCCGCTGGGCCTGCTACTTATTATTGGCCACATGATTGTGGTTTTACCAGGTCGATGGATACAACTCGGTTCTCCTTTTTACCAGCAAGGGGCGGTAGTACAACTGATCTTGTTCCGCTGATAGCTAAGACAGGTACTGCTTTTCTGTAAGAAGGCCCAAATTCCTTCTTCACCGTGATCTTCTCTCTGACTAGATCCCCAATCTTTGGAATCCAGACAGGCCTTGCTGGGACAGGTGGTTTATCTTCAGTGGCTTCTGGCTGTTGCTTTAACTTTATGTTGCTTAGGGCTCTTCTTGTTTCAATTAGTCCTGTAAAACAGCCAAACGGTCTTTGATATCAAAGCATTTTTCTTTTACCACTGAAGTTTGACTATCTAAGTCCTGAATATGCATTCTAGTACCGAACAATAGCTCGTACGGGCTGAAACCTTTTAGAGAATTTCTTGGCCGGTTAATAAGACTACAATGGACACTTGTTAAATGTTGGACCCACCCATCACCAAAACCTAATACCCTCGCCGTTATAGATTGCTTTATGTCCCGGTTTTTTCTTTCCACAATCCCATTTCCCTCAGGATGGAAGGGACAAGAGTACCGCAATGCAATGCCCATGCTGGTCATGGCCTCCTTATAAGCTCGAGAGCTAAAAGCAGGACCCTGGTTAGAATGCAGCATGCCAATTGCGTATGTGCGGATAAAGACTCGCAAATCTTTTATAACAGTTCTGGCGTCAGCCGAGCGCTGGGGTCTGTATGTTTAAGTGAATCTAGTCTTAAAAAGAAATTAAAGGGACGCTGGATTTTACGTATAGTTAGCCTTATGCTAACTACAAGAAGGGCCATGGCAATACTCCGGTCGGTTCGCTACTGCGATCTCTGTTGCAGTTTGGACAGCTCTTTGCAAATTTGTAATGTTGCACGCTCATCCCCGGCCACCAGTATTCTGATTGTAATTCTTTCAGAGATTCCTTGATCTCTTGGTGCCTTAGATCCAATCCCATGGTTGCTTCCGCTATTAATAAGACTCTCATGTTCGTGTTTGGAATTACTCTATCCCCCACTCCAGGGATTCGAGCTAAAGGAACAGAGTTTGCGTCAATTATGTATGTATAATTGAGTGGATAGTTCACGGGTAGTGCTGCACAGTCGCATTTTGAAGAGGTTTTTACCGCCAGCATGGTTTCCCCGTCTATGTATTTTTCTGAACGCTTTTTTGTGGCTACGGAAGCCGGTTGAGCTGCTTCGGCTGTGGCTGTTTTAGCCAATGAATTCCCTGCAACGTGAACGCCATCACATTGATGACTCAGTGTATGTATCACGTGAGTCTTTCGGAGTTCTTTCTGCAAAAGAACTACCTGTTCCCAAAGCTTCTTATGCTTTATTGTAGCACCTGTGTCATCTTTGTAATCGTTTTGAACCCAGTTCTGCAAGTCATTATTGTAAGATTTGACGCAAAAATGCGAATCGCACACTATTAGTGTCGGGAATTCACGATCAGCATTTTCAAGCGCCATCTTTAAAGATCTGATTTCAGCTCGCTGAGCCGAACAGTTTCTCAGTGATTCCGTTTTTATTATTTTTGGTCTGAATTTACCACAGAGCCAGCGACCTTTAACAATCGTGCACGCTGCATCGTAGGATTTATCATCCACATCGTAGTGTTGTGCAAATCTGTCCATATAGATTACACAAGAGTACTGTTGGAGAGGCAGAATTTCGATTGGCAGAGGATATTCTTCTTCATATTTTAGATCTTTCCGTTTTTTCATGTTCGGGTCAAAATAGTATTTCACATCTTCTGCAGCAAGAGAATTTTCCCTCTGTATCCATTTTGGATCTAATGCCACCGTTTTTAGATTACCTGGGCTTAATAACGCCTAAAAGGCTGATTCTGCTGTATAAACAGGTATTCTTTTGCCTTGGGCTTGGGCTCTTTCTTTTGCTACAGCAGTTTGAACCGCATTTACAATATTTTCTGTAAGACTGAATGTTTTTTTCAGCTTGTGTGTACAAATGTGATTTGTAAGCTATTGGTACTGTTTCTCCCTCATTAGAGGTCAGGTACGTGCATCCGCAACTTCCTGGGATAACTTGGATTACAAGGTTGCGTGTATTGTCGCAAGTTTCTAATTTTGTTTTAGCTAACATGTCTGTTTGCAATGATCTCAAAATTTCTGTGTGTTTCTGAGTCCAATTGATTGGTTTAAAATCAGGTTTTATTAATTCATAGAGAGGTTTAACCCTCTCTGCATAATTTAGAATGTAAGTTCTTCCGAAATTCAGGAAACCTAGTATTGATTGTAAGTTCTTCAGTGTTTTTGGTGCTTGGAGTACAGCGCACTTCTCTAAGAAGTTGTCTGCTAGGCTTTTGCCTTCACTTGATAATTCATAGTCTAAAAACAGGACAGTTAGGTGGGCAATTTAAGACTTTTTAAAGTTGAATTTGTAACCCTCTGCTGCGAACCCAAGTATTATGGTGTTCACTCTTTTCAAGTGAGTATCCAGGTCATCATCTGTGAGATAGATGTCATCTACATAAGATAATGCCTCATCATCATATATTTGTAGTAACTCTGTTACCCTTGCTGAGAATAATCCTAGGCTATTCTTGAATCCCTGTGGGAGTCGACAGAAATTTTTCTGTGACCCCATTATTGAGAAAGCGTTTAAATACCTGCTTTTTGGTGCAATGTTTTAACAAAAGAATCCATTTGAGATGTCTAATGCTGTTTTGTATTTTTTGCGAACGATGTTATTTATTAGTGCCGCACTGTGTGAGTTTTGTACTGCAAATGTCTTGCAACATGAGTTAAGGTGTCTGTAGTCCAAGACTAGACGATATGAATTGTCTGGTTTGGAGACGGGAAACAAAGGATTGTTCATTTGAGAGGTGCATGTTTCAATCACCCCTTGGTATTCAAGTTGATCTAAGATCTCCCTGACTTGTTTTTTAGCTTCTGCTTAATTGGGTACTGCCTTTGTGCAGTGGGTTGACATTTTAACTGGATTTTTGCGAGGTGGAGAGTCCCCATCCCATCCTACATGATTTTTATATAATGCAGGAGCTTGGGCTACTGCCCATTTTCTTGCATATGTGTGTTTTCTATGAATTGGAATATGATTTGAGAAGGCAGGCATAATCATTTATTCGCCATGAGGGCACTCCCTGACAAACTCTGGTGGCCAGTCTTTCTCAGCTAGAAGGATGTCATAGCCTTTTGAAAGGTTATCCCAAAACAGACCCCTTACTTTCCCCGTCTTATCTCCCTCTATACGCAATGTTATTTCGTATATTTTATGAGGTTTACTAACTCTGGTATCTGCAGTTTCCACCTGAATGTATTCATTTGTGTCCACTGTCTACAGATGATTCATCAGGATCTTGCGAGCTATTGTCACTTCTGCTGCGCTGTCTAGCATTGTCTGGGCCCACTCTCCGTTTTTCAGCTGTGTCCTCAGTATCCTCGGCATGTTTTATTATTTTAATACTGGCTACCTTCTTTCTTGGAAATTGTAATTTTTTATTTTGAGCAGGTTCCTTGTCTTTGGACTTGACGTGCTCTTCCCTGTGTTCTGACCGTCCTCTTCTTTCCGATTTCTGCGAGGAAGTCTGAAAAGATCAAGAAGGACGTTTATCAATATCTTGATATCTCTCAGGTTTTTTGAAATTATCCCTATTTCTAAGGTTGTATCTTTTCTCAGAGGGCTCCCTCTGGGGAGACTTGTGTCCTTGATCCGGAGATCTTTCTCTCCGCCGAGGAGACCTTCTTCTGGACTGGAATCTTTTTTCTTTGGGAGTGGATTGTTTATTTCCATCCCAGTTCTTTTTTGGAGTGTTTAGATTATTTTTAATAAATATCTTTTCAGGATTTTCAGTTAGTTGGGGTTTTACCGGTTTCCCACCCAAACTATCTCTACCTAGGTCTTCATAGGATTTTTCTATGATTCTGGCAAGTTCAATTGGTTGGTCTGCAATATCTGTTTCTTTCAATTTCTGGAGATTAGTTATATTCCTCGTTGCCAATTGAACTAACTCTCTAAATGTCTTTGTTAATTCTTTTATTTTAACTAAGAGTTCTTCGCTTGACATTTTATCAATGTCGGGGTGTGGTGTGTAGCTGGCTCGAACCGTCCAGGTTGCTCCTGGTCTACCTAGTGGACCGAGCCTGGTGATGTGATTATTATGTTTTAGGGCGCCTTTAAACCAGAGCAGGTGCTCTTGGTAATTTAATGGGATTTCAACATCCTTGAAAGGAGTGTATTCCTCCGGAGGTTCCTCTATTTTGTAATAGTGGAACTCGTGTGTTACAGCTTTTGCTGCTGGAAAGTTTATCCATGAGTAGAATACCTCTGTCTGCCGATATTCATGGGCCTCTACCACGAATATGACTGTACCACCTTGTGATGTCAGACCGTTTTCTATAAGTTTTATAATTATAGTTCTTCTCATATTTGCCGGAATGAGTATAACGTTCGGGTCATTTTGTAGGAGACTCGTGTCATCCGTTATTAGCTGAGCTGCTATTCTAGCTCGCTCTCTTTCGTCTTCACTTTCCCCCATTCTACTGGCAGAAAGGTTTTTGTTGCAGATCAAGTTTCAAGGAAACAAAGATTAGGTGCACAATATTTTGGAACACTGTATCCTTCAACGTTGACTAAACCAAAAACTATACATAGGAATCTCTTCCTACTAAGTTCCGGCAGATTTTAACCTTTTACCCACTCCAGACGTCTTTTGGACTATTTACAGGAAAAAAGGGTCTGTGTGAAAAAGCACGACTGAGGTACTCTAACGTCTTGCGTTAGTTTTATCACCTTACCAAATGTTGGGCGCCATGTAGTGTAGTTCCTATATTCCCAATAGGCTCTGCGCATTGGAATAATATATTCAGCAGTGTAGACGTAGGACTGAGGTTGACTAGGTCTCTACTGACTATATTAGACTTAAGGTTTGCCAGCTAGCTCAGAGGTCACTAGAAACTTTCTCGAATAAACGAGGAGGAGTTTAACCTCCCTGGATAGACAAGAAGGGATTAGCTTCTGACAACCATATAACATGACAACTTTGCTCCCTCAGAATAAGAGTGTATCTCTAGAGTCGTGTGAAAACAATAGACAGCTATTTCACTCAGTCAATTGTGCGTACTTAGTTTCACGAGAGTGCAGAAAAAAGAGAGACGGGCGTTTTCAATAAAAGGTGTGATTTATTGAGCAGTCTTCCTTCTCATGCAAGAGAAATGAATTGCCACAATTGCAATACTTAATGTAAAGTAAAGTGGGTACAGTAAAAGGAGTATTATGAAATAATACTGTAAAAGCATTGATATGGTTCCTTAGCCATAAGATACTTTAAAATGGATAAAAGATATACATACATATATACATTGACTAGTGGTGCTTCTAAATACGCCTACCCCGGTGTACCTGACCTAAGCCTAATACGTGGGAAGGAGTAAGTAAGTAGCAGTTTAAGTTAAGTTGGTTTTGCCAAGAATCTGACTCAAGAATTCTCTTTAAGGGTTTAGTCAGCTCCGTACCTTGGTAATAGAATGTGGGAGGTCTGGTATCTCTTTCCTCAGGACTCGATATTCCAGCAACCCGCAAGGGTAGGCTGGAAACGCCGGAGCTGGATTTTCTTGGCTGGAGAAAAAGACAGCGTCTTTCTCAGAGCGTCAAAGAGGAGGGGCAGCGTCCGTGGGCTCTCGCATCAGCTGGGCTCTCGGGCAAGTAGATAGCTGCTCTGCTCCAAAACAACCACTGTGTATTTTCTTAAGCCAACGTTGGTATATTTATACCTGAAAGGTGACGGGTTTGACGTAAGGTTGGACATAAGACGTCAATAAAGATGTCACTAAGAACTGGCCGTTCTTACAGTGCTCGCAGGAGTTCTATGACAAATCAAAACAAAAGCAAATGGGGATTTCCCAGGTTGCTGGATGTGTGGTATGTTTAGAGAACTCGTTGTGCTTTCTAGGAGTCCGGGGAAGTAGCCTTGCTTAATGTGACTGCATGGGCTACAACTAGATATGGATTTAATTCTTATGCCATTATATAGATATTATTGATTATAACCGTACAAAGGCATAAAATAAGAATATCTATTTAGGTTCCTAGATAAAAACACAATAAAACGCCATCCATCATCAATTCCTATGGAATGGTGGGGTGGTTTGGGTGGCACTACAAACCTGTGCCCTATCAACATATTGCAGTGGAATCGCAGCAGCGGTTGTATATTCCTATTACGCAGCCTCCCGTTTATTAATCATAAATGAATGGTGGTTTAGCTCACCATCGGACCTGGCGTTTGCACTGTAGCATGAGGTGATGGAGGGTGTCCCTCTCCTTCGACTATTATATAGAGCACAGAGCCTAGACTTCCTACCTCATTACAGCAGAACAGTGGTTCAGCTCAGGAGGTACACAGTTGGGCAGATAGGTTGGCGTGGCTGCCTGACACAAGTGACTCCCCTGTCGCAAGGTACCCATCTACACCAGGTGGCAGCTCTCACTGGATTCTGCAAATGGGACCTAGTGGGCATATCCACACTGGGGGGGATGTTATGCAGGGCACTACCATAAAGTCCTTCCACCAGCAACAGGTAGAATTTCAGTTGCATATTACGCAATTTTATAAATACCTCCAATTGCGCCATGCTCTTACCCCTACAATTCTCTTCTGGAAACCCTGCTGGAGCTCCACCCCCTCAAGGGCCGCCTCCTCATGGGAGACCTGGGTGCACATAAAATTCGCAGATCTATAAGACCTCAACTACACACACCAGAACAAAATTACATAGGACTAGAAGGGCGTGGCAGGACGACATACCAGACTTAACAGATGACGACTTGGCTGAAGTCTTAGCTAGCCCCTAGGGAGCAGCTGTGTCTTTTCAATACTGCCTCATTCAATATAAATACATACACCGTGTATACTATACACGACTCGGTCTCGGGGGTCATCCAATCCCTGCAGTGTTTACGTTGCGAAAGGGAAGAGGGAACATTTATACATACGGTCTGGAGCTGCCCAGCATTACAGTCCTTCTGGCCCAAAGTCTCTACCTGTCTGGGCAGGGTATTATTCTGGGATCTCCCATACATCTCAAAACTATTTCTACTACATAGAACTGACGGGATAGGGGGGAACCGGTATAAACAACACCTGCTCTTCCTGGCCCTCACTATTCCTAAGCGCGACATCGCCCAGTTATGGAAAGGGGCTTCTGCCCTGACATTGGAGAAAAGAGCTAGGCAGATGCATGGGAGCAGAGATTGCGGTGTTCCAAGCACAAGGCTGCCCCCAGAAACACAGGAAAATATGTTCCTGATGGTCAATATATATGGGTATAGACTTACCCCTTCCCTCTCAGACCCGCTGATGGGAGATTCTTTCCATGCTCCCCTGACCAAAACACAACATACGCTATACTTCATCATTGCCTATACATGCACTCAGCTGGACTTCCCAAGATGCACAGGTATTGGATCGGTCTGCGCCAAGTTTTTGTTGTTATATATGCAAGTTTTGCAGTTAATAATGTATACATGCTTGGTACATCCGAATAATTTTTGTTTTCAATATGTATATGCAGGGGTGTGGCCCAGACTGTACCATGCGAAATCAATAAAATGTGTTATAAAAAATGTCTTTTGTCAGCCAGGTTTCTTGGAAAAAACAGATGTTATAATGGTCTATGAATGAAACCCAATCACTGCGATTCAATTTGCCTTTAAATCCTACAATATTCTAAGATACCACCTTGGAAGACTTTATGGTTTCCTGAATGTCTAGTGGCTAGCTCAGCCCCCCAAACTAGAAGTGATTACACTAGGCGTGGGCTTGTCAGGTCCTTGTTCACCCTCCCTGCTGTTATCCTTTGCTTCAGATTAATCTCATCTAAAGACAAAATCTTGGATAGAATTAAAATGGCACTTACAAGCCAAGGAGACATCCTCCCTCATGATCTTGCCACCGATAAGCCTGAGTGGGTTAACAGGCTTACTTTGCCCCAGCATTCAGCTTCCAAGGTGTGGGCCTACCTGTACGAGGTAGAGTCTGGATTGAAGAATTAATGATACTTCTGCAGTCACATATCCACCCTCTGGGACAACTACCCTCAGGAGACATAGGTGCATTGCCGGCCCTACACACGCCATGTCAATCCACCTCCTCCAATATATGAAATCTGTTCACTACTGGAACCATGTTGGACAGGGTGGAGGGCACCCGATAATTAGAATGCCCAGATGTATGTTTTAGATCAGAGGGTTTCAAGAACTTATGTCGAAATTTGCGTTTTAGGGGAGGTCAATAAAAATAGCCCAGAGGTAAGTGCCCTGCCTAGATAGATCCTCTGCCTAGAGATCTTTGGACAGCTTTGGGTTCCTGAAGTTGATGATAACAGTCACAAGACCTATTTACCAGGCCTTTTTTAATCCAACTCACCTTATGTGTCATCAGAATGCTGTCTGCCCTGTTAGTGGGAGAATTCCTATACCTTGTAGGCCAATGCAAACATTTGTTCAATAAATCCTAATGGGGTACCTCCAGCCCGATCTTAACTCAGGGACCCCTGAAAGGATCCTAACATAGGGACATGAAACGGTGGTAAATTAATCATTGGGGGTTTCATGACACCATTGCTTGACTTGTTCATTGCAAGACCCCCCACCCTTGTTCAATTTGGTCCCACTGTACCCCTGCAGATGTTCACACAGTAACTCCTCCCTTTCTCTTTCATATTGTTGGCCCTGGGAACTACAGCCTTGTGTGTAGATCAGTCTGGCTGCTTTTATCCATTGTACCCCTTGACCCCCCAGAATTCACTCTGGAGTCACCACCACACGATTGTCCCAGCTTGTCCAAACAAGCTATTAGTGGTGTGAGTACATCATGAAAAACAGATTTGAACTTGGCTAAAAAATCACTTACAAAACACGTTACCCAACGGGGCTGTGAAACTTCCCCACCTTTCCCCACAGTGCATGTGGGGAGAGTATCAGCAACCATGGGGCGTGTGGCTGCCCCATAATCTTTAGTGGTCCTGTGGGTGCGTCGAGAGCCATCTTTATTTTTAGCAGCCAAATGTGACCTTGTGCTCTTTGCATCCGTCAATGGACATTTATCCTCAGTGCCCCACCGAAGGCTATTACCTCCCACTGATCAGGGGCTGGAGAATTATACTCTATATGATGGGTCAGGCTGAGCCCCCAATAAAGAGTAATGTGCAAGGAGAGCTGCCTCTCCGTCAATTCAATCTCAGTGGCCACCACCCCTATGGTCCTTTGCAGCATCTTATCAATTGAGGTGGGCAGTGGTGGAGGGGGGGCTTCTGGTGAGGGAGCCCTCTCTTGGCCTTCCAGTTTTACAATATCCAAGGCCAAAGAGCTGCTCTACTGTGTGAATTGTCTTTAACTGGGGAAACGCGACTTCAAAGAATAGGCAGCAATGGGCATCTCAGTCTCAAGTCTAGCTAAACCCTTCCAGACCGAAACAAGGTATCCAATGCTCCTGCCACTCACCAAATGGTCTCTGCCTCACCTTTGGACTCCAAGGGAACGATGAAAGAGATGTGGCCCAGTCCAACCTTGTCTGGCCACCTACGGGCTCAGACAGTCTCGATGTTGGCTCTGGCTATGTCCGGTGCGACCTGTTTGTGTCCCACGCTGCGGGACGCCTCTGCAATTCATATGGTGCCTCAATGGCTCACCTCACTCCGGAGAAGCTGGGCAGGGTAGTTCCTGCCCCAGCAAAATGTCTGTGTTCCAGGCGGCAGGAGGAGGGAAGCAGAACGCCCAGGCGGCATTGAGCGAGTATGTGTATTGTGATTAGTGTCGACTCACCAGGCAATTCATTTATTCTAATTTAAAAAGTTACAAAATTAATAGTGCCTAGGGAGTTTGCCAGTTTTCCTTCCTGCCAACCATGCCAGCATTTTGTAGAATGCGTGTGTCTAGTTTCCTAGGCAAGATGTTGACGACATATTTAGAAAGGCACCTTCAAAAATAGGATGGTCTATGTTTATCTCTCCTCCATGCGCTAGTGATTGATGTCTTTTGCACGCGACATAATGCTTGGCAAGGTGATCAGAGTGATAGCCATTGGTCTGGTCTGTGTATTCTTATGCCCCAAGCAGTTGAGTCAAATGGGTACCTTCATAATATGCCGTGCCTCGAGACATAACAGGAAAGCCTCGAGACAAAACAGGAATGTATCTTATTGCATTCTATTCAGTGGTCATTCAAAGGTGCATGGCAGTTTCTTCTGTCATATATTTTTGCTTCGTCTATTTTCTTGTCAGCTTATTCCATCCTGTGTGCATATTCTTACCTTTCGTGAATATGAGTTCATCATGAAATACACAAAGTCCCATCAAACTTTCAATACATAATATATGAAACCATTTGAAATATAGTTAAAACACGATGCCGACTGCATGTATCTGAATTGTATCATAAATTCAGGCAACTGTAGCAGCCTGTCATTCGTGTTTGTTCTTGCTTTGTGTTCTATGTGGATGGATGTATCTTATACTCGTGTAAAATTGTTTACCTTGTGAAGAACCTTTGCCAGGCATGTGGCAGGATTGGTTTTCATATCTGTAGAGCGTGGGCCTGCATCTCCACTTCGGTAGAGGCCATTTCCGATACCTTGCATGATAGCACATGTGACGAGGTGTTTTTGACAAATGAAAGGTCACTCTGGTTTTCAACCATTAATTGAGGCCTGTTGTGAAGTCAGCACACCAGTAGTTGGGAGTGGGCGGAGCTAGGGGGCCAGAGGAAGAGGAGGAGCGGACACAGGAAAGGGTCAGTTAGAGTAGGGACAGGGCACGAGCTAGATGTACTTAATAAAGCTCCAGTTTAGATGAAACCAGGTGTCTGTATTTATTGTAGCACGATGCTACAACTGGCGACGAGGATGGGATGGGCCTGAATCTAGCCCACAGAACCCCACAAGAGAGCCCTGGCCCAGGCAGCCTCGAGGAGAAGAAAACGCTGCCCAAGGGAAACGAAGTTGCTGCCCGAGACAAGAAGCCAGCAGCAGGTGACCCTGTTCCCCCAGCAGTTGAGAGAGATCCAAGAGGGAGCCGAGGCACTGAGCGTTAAAACGCTCGAAGAAGAAGAGACCCCTTTGCGCTAAAACGCGTCTCACGCTGTAAGCGTGTGCCCTGGGTGAGTGGCCCGTGTGAGGAAGTCGGGAGCCCACCCCGACCCTGTCCAGTGACCCCTAGAGCGAGACGAGGGTCCCCTGACGTGGAGGACGCTGTCCCCAAGAGACTGGCAACAAGCGCTGCTGAGCGCCAAAACAAATGCACATTTGAAAAGCGCGGTCGAGTGCTGGAATCGGGAGCCCCGTGTGCAGAGGTGGGAGCGTCCCGTCTGAAGTGCCCAGAAGTGCCCACCGGGAGCCCTCCCCGGCGACAGAAGTCAAAGAAAGCTGCCCTACCTGATGCATTGACTCCAGCGGTGGATCCTGGCTGCAACCGGCAAGTGGTAAGTGGAAGCGCTGAGAAATACAGTGAAAAACGGCCGAAATCCCGTCGAAAACGAGATTCCCGCGCTGCCATTTTGGAGTCAGGCATCAGTGTCCAATCCCCTGCGAGGGATCATCGGTGGCCATTTTGAGGTCAGGCAGAAGACCTGAAATTGCAAATAAACATTGGCGAGTGCCACAGGGCCCAAAAACAAGCACTGGTAAGTGCAAAACAAACATTGGTAAATACAAAAAAAACAAGCATTGCTGAAAACAAGAAGCAAGCAGACAAGCAGTGGTAAATACAAAACAAACATTGGCAAAAGGAAGTCAACAAGCACTGATAACCGTAAGGTGGATGCAAATAAACGAACATTGATACCTGCAAATAAACAAGCAGTGATACATGCAAATCAACAAGCATTGACACATGCAAATCAACAAACAGTGGACAAACGGAAACAAGCATTGGCGAAGAGTAAACAAGCATTGGTACATGCAAAGAGACACAAGCATTGATACATGCAGATCACCAAGCATTGGATAAATCGTGGCAAAGGAAGAAAACAGGCATTGGTGAAAACCAAACAAGCAGTGACGAAGGCAGAACAAGTGTTGGCAAAGGCCAAACAAGCATTGGCGAAGAACCAACGAGCATTAATAGGAGCAGATAAGCAAACATTGGTATATGCAAATAGACAAGCATTGGTGAAGACCAAACAAGCATTGGCGAAGACCAAACAAGCACTGGCGAAGACCAAACAAGCACTGGTGAAGACCAAAGAAGCATTGGCAAAGACCAAACAAGCACTGGCAAAGACAAGTAAACAGGCATTGGCGCATGCAAATAAACAAGCGTTAGTACGTGCAAGTCAACGAGCCTTGGCATGTACAAATAAACAAGCACTGGTAAATGCAAAGAAATAAGTGTGGATAACGGCGCGTGGACAACAATGAACAAGTCTTGGCAACCAAACAGAATAAGCACATGCTAATACGAGAGTGAATCAACTAACAAGCAAGAGCAGCCACAAGAGTGACTTAACAAACAAGCATTGACAAAACAAAGGTCAGCACGGGTGGAAACGCGAACAGTGAGAAACGCAAGCGAATGCGCAGTGGCGAATGTAATGAAGTAACGCATGTCTATAAAATAAAAGAAGCGACAAGCAAACATAAACAAAGACAACGCATAAATAATTACAACGGAACAAGCAACGAGCACCAGCCAATGCAAGTGTGGAGTAGCCGATGAACACAACCACAAGCAAGTAAAACAACCCAACATTGTCACTAACCATGGATAAATTCAAGGGGCAATATTGACCAAACACGAGTGCACGGAAGGAAGAACTGACCATCAAGCTCAAGCTAAAACACAAGCAGAAGCAACTGAAACCCGAAGAAAAGTGTACAGCACAATGCCCCGCGTCTACGACAGATCAGAACCTTCTTCTCTCATGGCGGGAGGAGACGTAGCTCAATGTTTCAATCCATACCTTGAAGCATCGCCCCCAGCAGCGCGGATTGACGATTGGATCCAGGGCCTCAAACGGCACTGGTGGCTGGAAGCTTTGGACAATTTCTTGAAAGCTAACGGTGAGCAAAGTGAAAGAAAATGTCTGCTGCTACTCCTCCATCTGGTGGGTCCCGGGAGCCGATGCCCAATTAGAACATTTTCCAAAGAAGAAGCGGACATCTATGATAGACTCCAAGAGGAGCTCTGTGACCATCTCAATGCACAGGCAGAGGTGGATCATAATCGCATGGTCTTCAACACAGCACGACAGGAACCAGGCGAACCATTGCCGCATTTCATCACTCGGTTGCAAAGTCTGGTACAAGGCTGCCATTTCAACACGTTTACAAATGAGGATGCTGTTCGGCTCCGAATAATTGAAGGCTGTGAAAACCCCAAAACAAGGCACAAAATACTGAGAGGGCATTGGTCGCTAAAGGAAATTATCAAGAAAGCCGAAATTGGAATGCAAGTCCAAACAAGAGACAAATTGAGGGACGTGCATCTGAGTACAAAACTTCGAAATACCTGGGAAGAGAGAACCCAGAAATCCAACAAACACAAAAGAAGCGAGAGAGAAGGCAGACCAGCGAAAAGACAACGGGGGAGACACTGTGACAAGGAAAGTGACAAGGAGTACTCAGAGTCAGATTACTCAGCGTCCGACCACTCAGAATCAACCAAAGATTACTCAGAGTCAATCATCCAAATAACAACTCCCAGGAGTCATTCAAAATATGACACACGCTACTCTGACGAGGAGGGAGCGTCCAGTGGGACAGAGTGCACTCCTGGACAAGATGGCATTCTGCATAACAAGTGGGGGAGAAAGACAAACCATAGAAGAAGGGGCCGCAATGGCCAACAACGAACATCGACGCCGGAACATCAATCGCCAAGGAGTGAAGATGAGTCCGAGGAAAAAGCTGGCCGGAGAACACATCACCAACAGATCAGAGATACTAGAGCACCAAACAATCGGGAAGGAGAACCACATCGCGCAAGACGGACTGGTCCCTCACAACAACAAGCAAGAAAAAATCCATGCATCCATGGGCCCCGCGACAACGAAGCAACAGAGCGGAGATGGGTAACCTCCAGCGAGAAGGACGAAGAGACAAAAGCTTGGGATCAAGCACAAGGAACAAACATGGAATCTTCAAATAATCTCCCAAATGAGACAACATTGAAGATGTTCCAACAAAGACACACGGAGAAGCTTTTCAAAGACAATTCCGAAGTGGAAAGCAGCTCGTCACGGACTACCCGGTTCCGAAGAACACCTGGTAAGACATTCTTAAAGGAACATTCTCAGGGGGAAGTGACGGAGAACCCCTCTGATTCAGATAGTATGTCGGTCCGTTCCTTTGAGTCGACAGAGTCGTGGTCCCGACAACGGCCATGGGGCCAAGCACCTGAACACATCAGCGAACCAAGGAACACTCTACCCGTCAAGAGCGACATGTCTCATACCAATGTCAATGCACACTCGATCACTCCACCAGACAACCTGTCACATCGATCACAGGTACATCGCGACACAAATACTACACCGTCACCCCGGGTAGGGGCAGCAAGGTTGACTCGAAGGTCCTGGTCCTATAAAATGGAAACAGACATCGTGGCCATTAGCACCCAAATAAAGACGGACCAACCAGTCGATCTGCAAAGGAAGCCGGACACGTCAGGAGAGCCAAGTCATCATCGGATAAGAACGAAACACACAAATACCCAGCCGGTTCCACGGTTTGCCTGTTCTAGGCGCGAGCAGGAGTGGGAGAGGCAACCCGAGGCAGCCAATCAATCTCCAAGCCATACCAAGATGACCTCCCCAGTTCATACCCCACCGGCTGGCATCCCGGACTCGAAACAGGAAGACAGTGTTGTTCTTGACCTGACAAGGCAAAAGGAAGTAAAAATACATGCAGACTCTCGGAAGGGAACTAGAATTACATCCTTTTGGAAAAGAGGCCGAGCGTCACGTGAGCACGAGTCACAAAGGAGGACAGACTGCCGATATCAAACTGAGCTCTCCATAGGCACCTCAGACACTGAAGGCTCCATCTGTCCAGACTTCAGCAGCAGAGCTGGTCTATTCGAGGACGAACCGGTGGTGATCACGAAGAGGAAAGGAACCATGTTGACTGCGGAGTCCGAGCAGCGGCTAGTCACGAGAAACATCTCACACTTTAAGGAACTGTCACGGGGCACCTCCAGAACCCTGATGAGTGAAATGGACACTCTCAGTTCGGATGAACTGCATCCTGATGATCGTGAAAGCACTGCTCCGATCATTGAGACACTGAGTACTAATAGTCCGAGAGTCAGGTCGCCACAACCTCATCGCGACATACGTCCACCCAAGAGACTGATCGTGGAGATGGACTGAGAAGTCAGTATGTTTTGTTTGTTTTGTTACAAAGGGGGGAGATGTTGTGAAGTCAGCACACCAGTAGTTGGGAGTGGGCGGAGCTAGGGGGCCAGAGGAAGAGGAGGAGCGGACACAGGAAAGGGTCAGTTAGAGTAGGGACAGGGCACGAGCTAGATGTACTTAATAAAGCTCCAGTTTAGATGAAACCAGGTGTCTGTATTTATTGTAGCACAATGATACAAGGCCCTTTATAAATGACCCATCGTGGGCATGACTACTTTGGTAGATAATCCATATGAGTTCAGGTAAGTTTGGAAGTTCGCGTCCAGTTCGGGCGCAGACATTGTGCCTCACAGTGGTTTGTGACCAGAGAAAGTAACTCAAAATGTACTTGACCAAGTGCAAAGACAAATGTTTCCTGAGCTTCTGCTTCGTACAATCAGTCCGAGTTAATTGCATCCTTATGCTTAGCACAGAGCTATGTATCCTTTATAGGAACATAATTCCCATGTACAGAAGAGATTGGACGTGACCACCGTCCAAGCCTCCTTCTTCCACACCTCCTTGTTACAGACGGAAGCCATAATCCGCTGTTACGGATGTTGTTTTGTGATTTAAGATTTATCTTTCGAGCCACAAATAGAAGAGTATTATAATCTCTTTGTGGAAATAAGAAGATTAGAATGCTGTCTTTAAGAGAGTGAAAGCTTCCTTTTGATACTAAATGTCTGAAGGCGGCTATAGTTGCGGCTGAAAGCCAATAGAGGCAGCTGACAGGACTGTACGTTCTATGATAGGGTAAAATGCAGGAAGGAGGCCCATTGAAACATTTAGGGGCTTATTAATGAGATGCTTGTGCTAATGAAGCATGGCTTTCTTAATTGCTCCGGCAGCGCAAGCCTCTCTCTCATATCTCTGAGGCCACGCAGAGTCACTTTGCGTGGCTTTGCGTGGACTCATACATGGAGTAAGACAAAACAGCGCAAATAGCTGTGTTGCCGTACCCTGCGCCAAGGAGGTGTTCCATGAGTGCCGCTGTGGGTTTTCCCATGCAACTCCCATGGATGTTGACGCTACCCTCGATTTAGTACATCATGTAAACCTGGGGCAGCACCAAAACCTTGGCTCCACAGGGCAAATAAAAATATTTCTCCTCATTTTTTCCTCTTTCCACGCATGCTGCATTCTGCAGCACACCTGGAAAGTTACTGCCCACGTGGAAAGAGGAAAACATCTCTCGGGACTGTTTTTGTGCAGGAAAGTACCCCTCTCAGCACAAAATCAATACTGTATACAACGCAGAGACCCATGCACCACTGTGCAAGGGTGCTTTATTTTGCGCTAGGCAGCAAATCATGTGCCAGTGCAGGGGGAAAGGATAGGAATGCACCTTATTTTAGAAATACAGTGCATTCCCGCCCTTTCACATAGGTGTAGGGCAGCACAGCAAGAAAACCTCCCCATAAATGAGGGCCTTAAAATAAAGGGTATAGAAATTGAAAAACCTTTTTAAATTTTTTACTATAAATGTAGTTTCAGGGTATGTCCAACTTTTGAATACCACAAACTTGGCAAAGTTGTTTAGGAAAAAGCTGAAAAAAAACAGATTAAAAGAATATTTTTGTGGTGCAAAAAGCATAAAACAAAGTACTTTAAGTGAGATAATATTCCTACAAACAAGGAGGTTGTGGAAAAATGACTTGAAGCAAAGAGGGGGCGGGACTTGGAGCCAATGAAGGTCCAGTATCCGGGCTCCGAAAACAATATTCAGATCAACAGGGAGTGTACTGTTCCTATCAGAAAGTAGGAAGGAAAGGCAAAATGGTAGACGAAACATGGGGAGGGAACCTTAAGGATTATTTCATGTTGCCCTCACACACCCATGAGCATTTTGAGCTTCATTACTGAACTTTTGCTCATCATAGAGCCAGTGCTGAAATACCCTCCAGTCCCCCTGAAGAATCACTTTGAGAGAAATCTCTTGATGTTTATGCCGTATGATGAAAGGTGCGAGGAGGAGGGTGTCCTAAATGTGTGTGGTGATTGTGTATGTGAATGTGGCTCAATTAAGACTATCTAGGAGATATCAAATATTTCTTTAATGTGAGGATTCTCCTGGCAGGATTAAAAAGACATAAAAGGTTGGGGCTACTGTGGGGGCATAATGTACCCAAGCAGTTTCAAGTTTGTGAGTGTAGTGTAATAAGGGGTGCGGTGATTGTGTATGTGAAGGTGGCTAAATTTAGACTATCTAGGAGATATCAAATAATTCTTTAATGTGAGGATTCTCGTTGCAGGATTAAAAAAACATAAAAGGATGGGGCTACTGTGGGTTCATAATGTACTCAAGTAGTTCAAGTTTGTGAGTGTAGTGTAATGAGGGTCACCTTGTTTTGTGCCACACGGTCTGGGAACAATCCAGGGCGCTTCTTCAGGACCAAGCAAGAGGTAGTGAACCTACCCCACAACTGTATCATGATATATAGTGGAAGTGTGGAGGTATCCCTCGTAGAAAAGAAATACCTCCTTCAAATTTAAATGATTGTCCGACCTGGAAGGAAGAAAGAATCAGTAGGAGAGAACAATAAATTGAGATTCTGCATATCTGTATATCTAGTTTAATTTGTCCTGACGATCGCTGTCCCTGTGGCAGAATGTCTCCAATGGTAGACATATGCATGCTGTGATCGGCACTAAATCATTGGCAAATAGTTTAATACATAACAAATACACTTTATACACATCAGAGCAAGCAGGTGGACAGAACAAGTACATACAACATGTAATAGTAAAACCTGTGCAAGTGTCACACAGTGAATCGCCATGTGACAGGTAATCAAGTAAGAATTGGGGGATCTTACCCTTCAGGTCAATCAGTATTGCCCCATAGGTTGGAACACGTTAGCGCACAGCTGCTAACTATAAAACAAAAGGTAATGGTGAGAAGGGCGAGGACTTCGTAGGGGAGAAGATAAATAATTGCCTTACGGGAGTCTTTACCTGGCTTAGACAAAATCAATTAAAATGCAATCCAGAGAAATCTAAAATAATCTGCTTTGGGGGTAAAGTTGGGTGACACTCTATCCATGAAAGCCCAAATACAGGCAGGTGCAGGCTCCTGTTTTGGCCTCCTGCGAATGCTCAGGAAATTCCTCCCCCTGCTATCTCTCATGCACAAAAAGACTGTGGTCCAAGCCCTTATTTCCTCCAGGTTGGACTACGTAAATGTTCCCTACCCGGGTCTCCCAGAATACTTATTAAAGCGACTTCAGGTGGTCCAGAATGCTGCCGCCAGGGCGGTTCTCATGATTGGACCCAGAACAGCACTGGCTGCCTGTCCGAAATAGAATCTGCTTCAAAGCTATTGTCTTGGCTTTCAAGGCTCTACATGGCACGGGAGCCCACTACATCATAAAGAGAGTCCTTCACTACACCCCCGGTAGAACCCTGAGATCATCCTCTCGACAGCAGGTGGCCGTTCCCAAATGTTCTCTTATTCGGACTGGCAAACGCTCTTTTCAAGAGCAGGGTGCCTGTGCTTGGATTCTTTTGCCAGTGCCACTTAGACAGGTGCCTGTTTTACTGACTTTCAGAAAGCAACTTAAAACCTGGCTGTTTCAATCCACTATATATTACAGTACAAATTTGGGGTAGGTTCACTACCTTTTTTGTTTGGTCCTGAAGAAGCACCGTGGATCGTTCAACGACCGTAGGGTGTGAAACAGGTTGACCCTTATTACACTACACTCATGTACTTGAAGCTACTTGGGTACATTACTCCTCCAAAATAACCTCAACCTTTTATGTTTTTTTTAATCCTGTTAGCAAAATTCTCAAATTAAAGAATTATTTGATATCTCCTATATAGGGGCCAATTACGATGGGATTCGGTATTGCAAAATCCGATTCTGAACCCTTGCTTCTAAATGAATCACACACATTTCCCAACGGCCGATTACGATGCCAGAATCCATTTACGAAAGGCATTCGAACAGCCTGAGTCTTTTGGTGCCAAACCGTGCAGCTCTATATACACGGTTTCCGGATGAGCGATTATATCTGATTCGAACAGCTGTTCTGATTCGTTCTGCCCGAGACAAATGGCTGGCAAAATCTGTCTTTGGGAGCCCGTTGTGGGCTGCCCTTCACCTGGAGGTATCCAAGTGGGGCCTGTGGCGGTACCCAAGGGACCCCTCTCCCCAACCATGCACAATGTGGCAGGCACCATGGGGTGCCTGACAGGGTACATGGTTTTCCCCAACCATCCCTGTTTTCAATAGGAGCCTGTATTCTCGTTCGGAACACAGCATCCCATTGAGGTCAATGCGAGTCCGACCGAACAATGTTGGGAAGTATTGTAATCGATCTTTCGGACTTGCAGGACCAGATTCGTTGGGAAACTATTCCATGACCGATTTGTTCGGAACAGGTCTAGAACACATTGTAATCGGCCCCATAGTGTTAAATTAGTCACCTTCACATACACAATCATCCCACATATTGAGCGTGCCCTCATATTCGCAACTTTTATCATACGGCATAAACAACAAAATATCTCTGCCAAAGTGACCCTCTGGGGGGGCAGTATGGTATTGGAGCGTCAGCCCTACAATCAGCAAAAGCCTAATGATGAAGCATGACATCGTCAAGGGGCAACATGAAATGGACTTTAAGGTTCCCTCTCTATGTTTCATCCACCATCTTGCCTTTTCTTCCTACGTTCTGCTATTAACAGTACCTTCCCTGTTGATCTGTGGAAACGTTACACCACAGAACTGTTTGTAGGTGGGGAGTTCTTTGCCTACCAGCAAAGCCGAGTAAAGTTTAAACACGAAGGGCCCGATAACAAAAATAAATTTACACATGTAGATCATAGAGACCAGTTAATTGAATTTTAAAAAAAGTAAAATATTTTAATGGAAACATATATTTAAAATAAATTACATAAATTGGCATTAATCTGGAGCTAATAAATTAAAAAGACACAACACAATACATCATTAAATTGATTTTTTTTGCAATAAATTATAAAAGTATAAAATAATGTAATTCATGAGTATGAATTTGTAAGTGATAATTTACAACTAAAACTATACCAGCCTTTCTAATGTTTTTTATTATTAATCTGCAGTACAAAAACATATACTAACATGTGCAGAGACAATTTACAGAAATATAGGAGAAGCAGAAATAGAGATCACCACCAAGTTTGTGAACTGAATTTTGATTTAGGTAAACAGTGCTATAGGAGTACAACTTTATTTACTCCAAAATCATCAAGAGCTAGATTACATACTTTGACACAGTGACTGAACAATTTTGCATTGGTGACAGCAAATGCTACTATTTAGTTGGTGCAAAGGTTATTCTTGCATTGGCCTGTTGGTTTAAATGCCACCTGCTCAGGCTAGTCAGTGGTTATATCAAGGCAAAATTGAACAGTCTCAAATGCTCTTTTGTCACTGCAAAACATGTAATTTAGCAAACCTTTCGAACAGCATGTCAATTTGCATCAGCATTTTAATTTCACCGTTTTGCACCCCTAATTTATTTAGAGTAAGAGGTATAGAAACAATATTTAACAAGTCTTTGTTCTAAAGAAAAACATTGAGGGCCTCATTTATAAACTTTTGACACACGGCAGAGCAGCAGCCCTTCCTGCTGCGCTGCTGTTGTACATCAAAAGAAAAGGGCAGTAATGGGCCTTATCTGCAAGATACTGCACATTCCTTCCCCCCCCCCCTCCTGCACCGGCACACAAACAGGAACCGTGCACCAACGAATACACCCTTGAATCATGTTGCAAGGGTGCCTGCATTGCGGGGATGATTGTTTTTGTGCAGGAAGGGAAACTTCCTGCACAAAACAATAATTTATGGCATTTTCCTCTTTCTATGCACTGCAAAATGCAGCATACATAGAAAGAGGAAAGAAACGAGGAGAAATAAAAGTATTTTTCCTCATTGCGCCACTCCTATGCCTCCAGTGTAGAGGTGTAGGCATCTGACGCATTCCCAGGTTTACAATTCCCCGTAAATCTCGGAATGCTTCAGATTCCATGGATGTTGTGTTGGAACACCCACAGTAAAACCTATAGAATTCCCCTTTCACACACTGTTCTGTGTGAAAGGGGCACATATTTTGAAGGCTATGCAAAGCCACTTAATGCCTTGTCAATATGCTGCGGCAAATAGCTTCACAAGTGTCTGACCGCTCTTACCTGTGCCGGCCGCCACTAGCGGAGAATTAAAAAGTGTGCTACGTCCTGGTAAATGAGGCTCTCTAACCAGACAACTATTTGCTGAAAGCTTTCATTATTCTTATTTATTGATTATATTCTGAAAGATCAAGAGCTTAGTTGTTATTGGATATGCAGGTATAGTGGAAGTGGTGCCTGGAGGAGAAAGGAGCAAACTTCTCTCCACTTCAAGGTGCCTTTCACTGTGCAATAAGAGGGGCAAAGGTTCCTCGCTTGCAATACGACCCATGGCTCATTTACTTTGTTGCCAAGAAGCATATCAATTGATAGATTTCTTCAAATGTGTTAATACACTTCATGAAATGAGGGTAATCTTTCACACACATTTATTTTCTCCTACAAGGTGTCCCTAAAAAGCTATTTGAGTTTGGTGGCCCTCTTTGAATAATATATTTGATTATAACTTTTAATGTTTTCTATATGGAAAGCCCATTACTGTATAGGTATAAAAAAGTTTCAACATTCTTCTGTATAACTCAATTAAGATCAGATTCGCTATTCATTAAGAAACTGAATGTACAATAAGTGTAGGCACATGAGACATCATACTGTGACTAGAGTAGCAGATGCATGTGTTTGTTTATGCTTTTCCAGTATAATCGCAAGGACAGTGCATCAACCATAGTAAGTTTGCCTATTTTTAAGATGGACTTCTGCACAGTAAGAAGGGAATGTTATTTTCTATTAGATCACATGCCAGCTGAAGTGCTCCTCCCAAGCTTTGTTGCACAATTTGCCCCCCCGCAGGACGAACCTGACATGAGGACATGAGGAATGAGATGAAAAGCCCCTGGTCAGTATCAGATCTGCGCGGTAGGTTCTGATTCACACAATACTGGAAGAAAATGTACTAGGCAAACATTGCACCCAACCAAAGGATTTGATCCAACCTCTTGATAAAACAAACCAAACTGTATTAAAACAATCTTGCAGCATAGATTTCAAATATTTCCAAATTATTTGTTTAACACCCATGGCATGAGCAAGGTATTACCATCGCAATGCATTTCAAGTCTTTGCAAGAGACTCTTCTTCAGGACCCTTCACTCCACTCCAATTAACAGATTTCATTTACATTTACAAATCCAAAAGAATAAAATAAACATACAGGGCCCCGTTAGGATGGCGGTCGGAAAACCACTCCGACCGCCATGGAGGTGGGAAACAACCGCCCGCCGGGACCGCGGATAAACCGGCGGTCAAATTAGGAACAACCGCCCCAAAAAAATTACCGCGGCGGTAGCGGGCCAACAAAAACCTCCCTGTGCGGGCGGTGACATCCAAAAACCGACTGCGGACATCGGAAACGCAGCGGAAAAGCTACAACCCGCCGCAAGCAAATCGGAGACACAGCACGGGAAAATAGTATATCCCTGATGGTCCCGCAGTACGAACCCCTGTTTCCGACTGCCAGAGTCGCACACTGCAGTGAAAGGGAGAGCCAGCGGGAGAGCTGCAGCATGGCCATCGCAGCGGATGATCCTCACAAAACATGGTGGACGATGCAAAAACACCACAACAAAGGCAAACATTGTACACAAAATAGTAGCCATGCCCCCCAAATACACAAAACACTTCCAACCAAAATAAATAAATGCCAAACAAAAACATACATTTTTCAGGACAACTCCCACAACACACATGATAGCAAAACCCCACTATGACACACCCACACAGCTGAGTATAAAACCAGCCCCTTCACTGACCACAATCCTTTGCAACACTCCAGAAAATAAGGGCATACACCAGACCTGACAGGAGAGGCAAGATAACACAGCACACACACCACCACCATCACCACCATCACACCAGCACATAACACACCTCATACAAAAACACCACACCCATCACCCACACCCCTGCACTCACAAACACTTCAAACACCACACACCATGGCATCACAGAAAATGCCCAAATTCACAGTGAATGAGTTGACAGTCATGGTCAATGAGATAGTCAGAGTGGAACCACAAATGTTTGGTAGCCTGGTCCAGCAGACACCATTAGCTACAAGGACACAAATTTGGGAAAGGATAGTACAAAGGTTCAATGCAGTAGGGACCACCCCGCGATCCAAGGAGATCATGAAGCAGTGGCATGATCTCAAGAGGGTTGTCAAAGAGAGGAGAAGCAAGAACCGGGAGCTGGCTGACAGAACTGGTGGAGGCCCTCCCATTCCACCAAGAACATACAAACCATGGGAGGAGAAGTTGCTTGCCATACTGCATCCTGAGAGTCTCACAGGAGTATCCGGGGGAGTGGAGGCTGGTAAGTACAAACAAATGTTAAACAACACATTGATATGCACTGTATTGCACATCCAAACACACACACCACGCCAGACAAATGACATCCATCAGCACCACACACCCAAATAACCTGTCCCACAGATCCAACAGACACCCTTTCCCATGTACCCTAAACATCTTTTGCAATGTAACCATGGGAGCATGAGCACAGTCAGCCTGCACTACCACTCCCACCATGCCCCCTGTCTCACACCCCAGCAGCATGGAGCACCCCCTCCCTCGTAGGAGCCCCTGGAAGCCATTGCATTGTCCACCCTCACCTCACAGGTAGGTAGCCATCTTGCTGGGGAAGCCTGTTTGGGGGAGGGAGGCCCACACTCCTACTTCCATCATGCCCCCTGTCCAATACCTGAGCAGCATGGAGCACTCCCTCCCTCAAGCACTGTGATGCCATTGCATTGTTCAACAAACGAACTAACAGGTAGGTAGCCATCTTCTCAGGGAGGCCTGTATGTGGGAGGGAGGCCTGCACTACTACTCCCACCATGCCCCCTGTCCAACACCCCAGCAAGATGGAGCCCTCCCCCCACACCACCCAGGAGCACATGGAAGCCATTGCATTGTCCCCCCTCACCTTACAGGTAGGAGGCCATCTTGCTTGGAAGGCCTGTATGTGGGAGGGAGACCTGACCTACTACTCCCACCAAGCCCCCTGTCCCACACCCCAGCAGCATGGTGCACCCCCTCCCTTCCGGGATCCCCTGTAAGCCATTGCAGTACACCAAACAAACTTACAGGTAGGTAGCCATCTTGCTTGGGAGGCCTGTTTGAGGGAGGAAGGCCTGCACTCCTTCTCCCACCATGTCCCCTGTCTCACACCCGAGCAAGATAGAGCCCTCCCCCACCCAGGAGCACTTGGTAGCCATTGCATTGTTCACCAAACAAACTTACAGGTAGGTAGCCATCTTCACTTAACTGGCTGTTTGTGGGTGGGAGACCTGCATCACTACACACAGCACCAATTGCATGCAATGCATCGATACCTGAAATGTACGAGTAATTGATCTACCTCTGCATCATGTAATGAGGCACAGTATTGCACTTAATAAAAATAGTGAAGATCTCTCAATTGTGTAGTGTACAGACAGTGGATGACACACAGCTAACAGAATACTTGCACAGTGCCCAGCACTGACCATTTCCCATCTAATCCACAGGTGACGAAGAGCTCACTGCTGAGGACAACAACAACGACCAGCAGAGCCAGTCTCCACCCCGGGTCCATGGACTCTCGGATGTAGACTCCCAGGAAACTTTGGACGATGAGCTCCAGGCCGGTACATCTGGTGTGCAAGGGAACAACAGGTCCCCGGCCCCCCATTCTCCCCACCACCACATCTACTGACACAAATGCACAGCAGACCCCTGCAGTCACGGCCTGTGCCTCCACCGCCACTACCTCCGCCACCACCACCACCACCACCACCACCACCAGTGCCACCTGCAGCACCCTCCATGTCCCAGGGGATGACCAGCCCAAACCAACAACTGTGGAGGACAGTTGTTGTGTGCGGGGACCCACAGTGGTGAGGCAACAGGTCCGTGGCAGCAGGGGGTAGGGCCAGGGTCACCCCCAGAACTCAGGAGGTTGGCACACCATCCCTGGACCACTTCACCAGAGTCATCTGGGTATATGAACAGGTCCAGGGACAAAGTGGCCTGTCTGACGAACTACTACGTGAGCTCATCCTGCTGATGAGGTCCATCGACACACGCATTGGAGAAATGGTGGAGTTACTGAGGGACAGGCCTGCGTCCCAAACAACACCTCCGCCCCCCTCTGTTGTGCTGCAGGATGACAGTGCACCATCCTCCCCTGCGGCCACAGAGAGGGGTGAGTCCTCAGACACCGCTGGCCATGCAGCAGAGTCCCCCACCCAGTCAAGTGACCAAGGGGGCGTCCAAAGAAGAGCCTGGGAGTCTCTGGAGGAAAAGCACCAGCCAAACGCCAGTCACGGAGCCAGCCCTAATGGCAACCCTCTTCCCCACCGCATTGACTGTTTGGACTGTCCTTCCCCACACTGCCTTGTCAATGGCACCTGTCTGTTGGATTGGGTCACCACATCCATGTGGTGTCTACTCTTACATCTCATTTACCATGACTGTCAAATCACTGCTCCATCACCACCTTCATGTAAATCTGTCCGCACCCCTCACATGTCAACTTTGTCAATAAAATACCTTACACACTTCAATTGGTGCAGCTTCGTCTTTAGTACAATATTTACAGTGTTCAAAATGTCCATAACAATGGAACAATTTCTTTTAAGAACAATGGTCCTTAGCATAGCGAACATAGAAAGAAATAGATGCAGTGTACACCTTAATGGGTACTAGAGTATTTCGATGTCCAGCCGGAAAAAGAATTTTAATTTCAATGATAGAAGTAAATTTGTTACAGTGAAGACAAAAACAATACAACGGGATGCAGTCCTGCACCCGATATTTGGAAAACAAAGGAAGAACAAATAAACATTACGCGTACAAAACAAAAGGACACAGGCAATAGTTTGAGCATTGGGAGCTTGAGCTAGTTATACAGTGAAGCAAGCTACCCACCTAGTAACCACATTATTCATATTTAAAATTGAAATGAATGGCACTAATCAGAGTGTCGACAACGTTTCGATCCCAAGCTCACAATTAATAGGGATCTTCATCAGCACTAAAACAATAGATTTGCCTGGTATTTACCCAAAAATGCCTGTTGGAATAAGAAACAGGGAAGGAAGAAAACAAGGGAACCAGTCAGGTACACTATTGGAAAACATTTACCAACATGTTGACAACATGAGTAGCACTTAGTTGAGACTAACATATAAGTTCAGGTAGTTAGGTGAACAGTGCCAGCCGGTTGCACAGAGCGCGGGTGAGAGGATTAACTGAGCCGGCTAAAACGCTGCAACATTGTGGTTGCGTGCGGCGACATGTAGTACAAGTGGCTCCGGTTGTTGAGACCGTCGTGAAAACATTGGGAGGTATGAGTGGCGCGTTTTGTTGTGACCGTGGTGCAAGCTTACTAGTATATAGCTGTTGAGCGAGAAACGGGTGCTTGTGTTGGAGAGAAAAGGGAAGGGTGTAGCTGCGTGAGCCGGTGGAAGGTCTGGGCGTGTAAAAGAACTGGGTGATGTTCTGACCTTATAAGCTATGTTTACATGTGAATTAGAAAGCATAGTTGAATCATGCTGAAAAGTTAAACATGCCGAACAATTAAATAAAAAACAAGCTAACAAACCTTGAGGAATGAAATATGTATTCCTCGAGAATAGGGTAAATTGGAGGGTATATAAATGGATTGGTGGAACTGTAAAATGGAAAAGGGTGTTAGCCAGCTAGCGGATTGTGCAGTTTAATAGTTAACATGGCAGTAAATATGGTAAATGACCTTGCGGACTGTGGTTTTTGGTCAAAATTATCCTTACTGATGCAATGAACTTCTTTCGAGAGGGCCTAGTTTACGAGGATGCCACAGTGGGCTTAAATTCCAAGTCCGCTGTTGGGGAGGAAGGTAGAAGGGGTGATTAAAGAATTGTGGCAGTAACGGTGGCAGAACTTATTGTGCATGGGGGAGTGAGCCGCTTATCATCTATTCCGTAGGTGAGGATGCGCCTGTGGTTCGTAGCATAATGGCAGGAACTATGTGTGTCAGACGCGACGGGCATGATAAGGAGAAGCGAGGCGCCATCTTGGTTGAGTAACCGGTGACAATAGAAGAAAGACTACCATGCCATCGAGGTGTTACGGAAAGGCATGGACCGCGTGGTCCTTTTGTTTTGTACGCGTAATGTTTATTTGTTCTTCCTTTGTTTTCCAAATATCGGGTGCAGGACTGTATCACGTTGTGTTGTTCTTGTCTTCAGTGTAACAAATTTACTTCTATAATTGAAATAAAAACTCTTTGTCTGGCTGGACACTGAAATACTATAGTACCCATTAAGATCTGGATAATTTTGAGGCACCTAGGGAGACACAACAGAACAACAGTCACTGGAAGCTTGTTTCATTCCCAGTGAAAGAATTGGCTTGGTAGTTTGGTTTGCCCTGTTCCTATGATGCACTGGGCCAGGGACAGACTAATTTGCATATAGCCAGGTTCTGAGCTGGGATGGTGCAGTGAGCTAAAAAACTGTGTTGGATTAAGCCCTGATCTCTTGACTGGCTGAGAGTATTCTGCTTAATTCAGAAACTCTGTCCATCACCAACCTCCTGTTGTTTAATTACTGGTGTGAGTGTGGCATCACAGACATAACACTACACCAACCATCTACATACGTCAACAGGCAGACAGCACAATGTGTAACAAGTGTCAACAGAGTTCCGTATACGTTCACAGGTGAAATGTCATTGCCACATTTCCACACACAGGTGACTCTACATGTGCCTGTCTGTACCATCCGCAAATAGCCCTTCACGACAACAGCAATCACACCAGACAATGTACAATTTGTACCTTGTCACCCACCTTCAAGTGACGTAGCGGGTGATGAGCTGTTGACGCATGTCATCTCCTCCCTCCTCTCCACTGTCCTCATCACTGGACTCAGGTCCCTGAAAAGAGGGGGCCTTGGGTCCTCACCATCATCAGCAGGTGAATCCCCTTGTGAATAGCCATGTTGTGGAGCATACAGCATGCCACAACGATCTTGCAGACCTTCCCAGGCGAGTATGACAGTGCACCTCCAATCCTGTCAAGGCAGCGGAATCTTGACTTGAGCATGCCAAAAGTCCGCTCATGACACAATGGGTCCTGCCATGGGCCTCATTGTACCTGATGTCAGCCGGGGTCCTGGGATCTCGTAGTGGGCTCAGCAGTAATGGACGGCTGGGATATGCAGAGTCACCTGGGAATGACAAACACACATTGCAATGTTGCACAGGCAGAGGGCAGCAGGTCACACCCACAGTGTAGTGTAGTTCCTATATTCCCAATAGGCTCTGCGCATTGGAATAATGTAGCCTATAGATTAGACGTAGGACTGAGGTCGACTAGGTCTCTAACGAATGTACTAGACTTAATTGTGTGTGCCAGCTAGCTCAGAGGTCAATAGAAACTTTCTCGAATTCACAAGAAGAGATTAGTCTCTGACAACCGCATAAACATGACAACTTTGTTTCCCCAAGATAAAACGTATCTTCAGAGTCGTGGAAACAATAGATAGATATTTCACTCAGTCAATTGTGCATGCTTCGTTTCTCTAGAGGTGCAGAGAAAGTAGAGAGACGGGCGTTTTCAATAAAAGGTTTTATTGAACAGTCTTCTTTCTCAAGCATAAGAAATTAACTGCTACAATCGTAACACAGTTTTGTAAAATATAATGCGTACAGTATAAATAGTACAATAAAATAATACTGTAAGAGCATTGTATGGTTCCTAAACCATATAGAAATACATACATAAATAAAAGAGGCTAAAAGTACTCAACTGGTGCTTCTAAAATACGCCTACCCCGGTGTACCTAACCTAAGCTTAGTACGAGGGAAGAAGTAAGTGAGGTGTAGCATAAATGTAGTATTCTTTGCCAAGAATCTGCGAAAGATTTCTCTTAGGGTCTAATCAGCTCTGTACCTTAGTTTAGAATGGAGAAGGCTGGTCTCTGGACTCGATTTCTCAACAACCTGCATGGATAGCTTGGAAACACTGGAGCTGGATTTCTTGGCAGGAGAAAAGACAGCGTATCTCTCAGTGCGTCTGCTGGAGGGTCAGCTTCGTTTGTCACTTGCTGTAGCAGGGCGCGTCGGGCAATTAGATATTCGAACTGCTCCAAACCACTGTGTGTTTGCTTGGGCGAGTATGGGCATATTTATTCCTTGAAGGTGCCGACTTTGACGTACAGTTGGACATAATAACGTCATCAAAGAGTCTCAGTTCTTTGAAAACTCCATGTGTTCTTGGACAAATCAATATTCAAGCAAGGGGAAGTCCCCGGCTCCTGAAGCTGAGTTTTTTCAAGAAATAGTTGTAGATTTTCGGAACTAGTGGAAGTAGCCCTGCTGTATTTGGACTGCATGACCTATGCCTAAATATGGTCATGATTTCTATGTCTATATATGGATATGGTGTTTTATACCTATATAAGGGCATGAATCAGGAAACTTACAATAGGGTCCTAAAATGATACATAACAACAGTACGCCATTTCACTAGGCATACTCACCCACAATCCAACCACACTTGGGAAGCAGATTTGCCATCATCCGGGGCACAATGCTGTTCCTCAGGATGTACGAGTCATGGGCTGAGCTGGGGAATCTGGCACACGAATGCGATATGGTCATGTCCGTAAGGCAAAGGTGCGAGCCGTGGGAGTATCCAAACGATGACGCACCCACTGCCACAAGAGGTGGGACGACATCAGCCGGCTGGCAAAGAATGTGGCAGAGATGACATTGGGGCTGCTACCAAACACTGGGCGTTTGGCACGGCACAACATGACACCACTGATGTGCGGCATATTGGCAGTGACTCATCCTGACCTGAATGCATGTTTGAAGGAGCATCAGCAGCAAGGCAGGGGTGAGTATTTGGGGAGGGTGACTTTGGCTGGGGGCGGATGCATGTGTACAGGGCCTGTGGCAGCGGTGGCCCATGTGATGTTCGTGGGGTGGGGCTGTGCTGTGTCATGTGAGCTGTTGGGATGGGTGCCAGTGTAATGCATTGGCCCAAACTGCCCTTACAAGGGTGAGCCTCCCTGCTGTGCTTTCCCATTGCCACATGTGTTAGGATCTACATGGTCATTCAGCATTGGGATAGTGTGGGGAATCTATTAGGGAGTGAACAGCAGTGTCCACTATGTGAGTGTGACAGCATGTATGCCTACTTTGCATGCAACCTGATCGGTGAGGCACACACATCTGACAACAATGTGCCCCAGAGAACCACATGGTCTTTGGTATGGCCTACTTGCCGATGTGGACTGTCATGTCCTCATAGGTGTGTGTATTGTCCCCTCCTGTTCCCTCTAGGTCTGTCAGTGGTAATAAGTGGTGTCCCCATATCATGTCCCTAGGTGTGGGCAGAGCAAGTTGTGTGTCTGGTAGACTTCATCCACGGGCAGGGTGTTGTGCTGTGTGGCCTCAACATGGCTCAGTCATGGCAGATGTTCAGGGTTACAGGCACTGTTGTGGTTTATGTAGTGGGTTGCTGAAATGTGATTGCAGGTTGTGGTGGTCACCATGTAGATTTTGCCATCACCTGTACTGCATTGATTGGTTTGCTTTATCCTGATGGTGACACTAACACAACCCTGCATCTCTCTCTCATGCAGAATCGACAGTGGACACGGAGGAACAGGAGCCGGAAACCAGTGGTGGCGAGGGTAGCACTACAGCTGCACTGGAGGCCAGTGACACAGAGTCCACCAGCGCATCTGAGGGGGACCGGAGTATGCAGGAGGAATCAGTGCCTGAGACACAAAGTACTACATCATCTGATGCCAGCGGTGATGCATCCATGTTGGCTGGCACAGGGAATGGAGACTCTACATCATCCTCTACCACAGTGGCCAGCCTCCCATCCACTTCCTCTGGTGCTGCCCGTGTTCGTGTCAGTAAGAGTGGATGAGTTAGATTCACACCTGGCACTGCTGAGCCTGCACCTGTCCCCCCTGCTGCCCTCAGTGCTGAGTTTGTAGAGCTCCTGCACCATCTTTGTGTGGGCCAGACAGCCCTGCTCAATGCCTTCAGTGACCATGACAAAAAAGTCAGCCAGGTGGTTGCCTACATAGAGGGCATACACTCTGACGTGGGTGGACTACACCGTACAGTCCAGGCTTTGTCGTCAACAGTGATGTCTGCAATTCAACAGGCACATACTCCCATTCCTGCTCCAGGACCTTTGTGTATCCCCCAGTCAGTCGCCACATCGGATGATAGTGACCACGGTTCCCAGTAACTATACAGCACAAGAAGCACCCAGCAGAAACAACCCAAGCACTCCCGCCCACAGGCACCATCCCCACAGAAGAGCAGAGCCAGCCCAGAATGCAAAGACAAGAGCCCGTCAGCGAAGAGCAAGGCCTAAAAAGCAAGGAAGCAGGCATCAGGCTCCCATGCCTCCGAGGCTTTACCAACAAAGGGCTCTCCAGGCCCTAAAACTTCACGCAGAGCTAGGCGTGCAGTGTCTATGCCCACTGTGGAGGTGTTGTCTGGCAAGGGTACACCTAGGAAGGGCTAAGGGCCACATTCTCCCACCACATCAACTCCAATTCCAAGCCCAGTGAAGCAGGTGAAGGAGGGCACTGTATGGGCTACCCCTGACAAACAGGCAAAGGAGGGCACTGTAGGGGGGACACCTGGCAAACAGGGGAAGGTGGTCCAGAGACATAGCTAGACAAAGCGTCCCACAGGATCCAGCACGTCACCAAGGGGAGTGCCAATGTCTGCACCTGAAGCGGCTCTGTTGGTGTGTGTGCCTGTTGTGTCATCACCAGTTCCCATTAACCCCAGTACACGAAAGCCATTTTGCATTCCCAAGAAGTGGAAAGGCACCCCTCGCACTCTACCACCAACACTGTGTCGCAGGTCTGCATGACGTGCCACTACACCACCTGGTCCAAAAAGCCCTCCAGCTTGCCAAGCCACTGATAGCCCTAAATCACCTGGGCCTCTGTCTCCCCAGTCAAGTGGTCCTGCTGTCCCGGACACACAGCCAGTTCCATGTCCGTCTGACAGCCAGGAGTGAGTGATAGTCCCCCTCATACACATGTCTCTCATACAGGTGTGCTAGTCCTGCCCATTGTTTACAACCTGGGTGTGTTGCTGGCAATGGAAGGGTACAGTCAAACACACTCACTGTGCAGCTTCTCATGTCCTGACTCTGCACTTTGCCATGCCCACTGGCCTTCCTGTTCTGTCCTTTCCTGCGCAGCTTCTCATGTCCTGACTCTGCACTTCTCCCTGCCCACTGGCCTTGTTGCCCTGCTGTGTTGGCCTTGTCTGTGCAATCTCTCTTGTACTGGCTGTGCCACCTGCCATGGATACTGGCCCATTTGCTCTGCTGTGTTGGCCTTGCCTGTGCAGCCCCTTATGTACTTGCTGTGCCACCTGCCCTTGACACTGGCCATGTTGCTCTACTGTATTTTTATCTTACTCTCCACTGTGCCATTGACAATGGCCCTGTTGCTCTGCTGTGTTGTACTCTCACATGTGCCCTGGGCCCTGGCCCTGTTGCTCTGCTGTGTTGTACTCTCACCTGTTCCCTGGACCCTGGCCCTGTTGCTCTGCTGTACTTTCCCCTGTGCCATTGACACTGGCCCTGTTGCTCTGCTGTGTTGTACTCCCACCTGTGCCCTGGACCCTGGCCCTGTTGCTCTGCTGTGTTGTACTCTCCCCTGTGCCAAGGACACTTGCCCTGTTGCTCTGCTGTTTTGTACTCTCACCTGTGCAACCTCTTGTGTACTTGCTGTGCCACCTGCCATGGACAATGACCCTGTTGCTCTGCTGTATTGGACTGTCCCCTGTGCCATGGTCGTTGGCCCTGTTGCTCTGCTGTGTTAGAGCATCCCCTGGGCAGCCTCTCATGTACTTGTTGTGCCACCTGCCATGGACACTGGCCTTCCTGTTTGGAGTGTGCCTGTGCAGATTATCTTGCATATGATCAGCATTGTGTGCCTTGCTCTTGTCTACTGTCACATCTGTGCAATATGTGAATAAAGACAGTTACTCCTGTTGTCTGTTTTGTCAGTTTCCTTGCAGATTAAAGTTATGTTGGTGTGTGCATTTGGTTCCCCGTGCCCCATGCTCTATGTGTCACTTCAATATTGCCAAGATCTTTGCCCGCATCACATTTTTAAACAGGGGTGACAGGGTCTTCAGGCCATTCAGACACTGATACTAGTGTTATCTGTGATGGCTCTTTTACCTGTCATGCAGTTCTCTTTTTAGTGGTTTGCTATTGTTTGGTACATTGTTCACATGTCAGGTTGGGGTACACTGCCAGCATAGGGTGTGATGCTGTGCACAGGTTTGCATGCAGGCTGGGCACTGTCTTGATGTGTGTGTGTGTGTTATTCCTTTATGTGTGCCCAGCTGTGTATGTGTATGGTCATCCTGGGTTGGCCCTTAGTACTGGTCCCATGGCCTACATGAGATGGTTGCTTTTGGGTAGTCAAGAGGTGTGCAGTGTGAAGGGTATGACTTTGTAGTGGGTGTGGATGTGTGTGTTCCCCTGGATTGTGAAAGACACACATGTGTCACCCAGGAGTTGGGTGCCTGTTGTTTGGATTGTTGTGCCATGTGAATATGGTTGTATGCACATGTGTGAGTTGTCTGTTGTGCACTGTGCAGTGTGTTGGTGTGTCCATGCTGTTGTCTTGGTCACTTATTAGTGTGCAAAGTGTGTGACTTGCACATCAGTGTTGTTTTTGTTTGATCATCAATGTGTCTTGAGTGTGTTTGTGTAGACTGTGTGGCCCTGCAGCTCCACACTGCCATCGTGGTTGTGTTTCTCATGCATTGCATGCACATGGTGACTTTTCTCCTCTTGTATGGCATGGTGTGTGTGGTGTGATTCCATCCCCTATGTGTGCCACTTATGCCTACCCATTGTGGGTCGGCACTCCCTCTATATGTGTATGGTATACCCCTTCCATGTCTACTACTGAAAAGCAAGTGAGTTCACTTTGATGTCAGCTATCCCCTTGGTTTACATGTGTGTGTGCCTCCCCATCACTTCATTTGTGAGACTGTGCTTTGTGGTGCAGTTCTTGGGCCAAAAGTGATGTTCCACTCTGGACATTGCCCCAATGGTTTATGTGTGCTGTTCTTGTGCTATTAATGAGTCATGAAAGCTCATGTGCACTTCAGCTGTGGGTGCTGCCCAGTGCTCTTGTCAAGATGGTTGTGCTCTTGTATCCCAGAGTGGTGCATCTGTTGTTGTTGTGTTGAATGTATGTGTGTTGGCTGTAATATTGCTTCACTTCCAGGGTGTGCTGTTGTGTATGTTGAGTTGTGTCAGTCATGTCTGTGTGTGACTGTTCTGCTTGTTGTGCACACACTGCTTGTTGTCCACACAGTGCTGTGTGTATGTGGCCTTGGCATTGCCTGATGTGCATCCCCTGATGTCCTGTGGTGTTTGTTCATTTTTGATTTCATGTGCATCTGTGGTTGGTTTCATGTGACAGTGTAGTTTCGTGCTGATGCACTTCTTGTGCGATTTGTGATATCTTGTGTGTGGTTTGTTCCCGTGTGAAGAGGTTGTGCACTCCTGTTGTGTCTATGCTCCCATTGCCTTTCCACAGTTTTGCTGACAGGTTATGTCTGTTTCTGATGTGGTTCTGTGTGTGTTCCTGTAGTGTTGTGTGTTGTTTTTGGGCTGGCATCTGTTCAGGCATCCCTGTGTGTGTGTTTTGTTTATGGCTACACCCAGGGTGTGTGTTTATTTGTGTATGTGCTGGCAAGTATTGGCAGCCTTCAGTGTGTGAGGCACTGGTGTTGTGTGTTCCTTGTCAGCAACTCCTGCAGTAGCTGTCTCCCTGGTTGTTTGTTGTGTGGTGCAGGGTGTGTATTGAGCGTGCTTGTTGCTGTGCTTGTTGCTTGTTGATGTGCATGGGGGTGCATAGGATGGGCACATGCTCTGTGAATTGATGGAGTGTATTGATGTGTGGTTGGAGGGGGTGTGTCCCTGTGGTCTCTGTGCCCTGCCCATGCCTTGGACTGGCCCTGCCATCTGCATTGTGCGCATGTGTTGACCTCTGCAGTGACGTGACCGGGACTGGGATGCTGCTGCATGTTCGCGGTCGATGTGTGTCCAGGATGCAGTGGGGTGACTTGGTGGCAGGTGGGTCATGTGTGGGTGCCCTTGTGGATGTGTTGTTGCCCCTAGCAGGGTGTCTGTTATGGTTTTGGACCCTGTGTCAGCCCGTGTGTGATGTGTTGTATTTGTGAAGTTGTGTACCTGCGGCGGCATCCGCGGCGGCCCATTAGATAATAGTGCTGTAGCAGGTACAGCACCGGAAACACATGTAGAGCTGGGTCCATGGCGGTCATGACCGAATGGTGTGGACCGGGTCTCTGCTATCGCACTCCGCTGTCGAGTTTCCGTCGTCTCTGGTTGGGCAGCGTCTCCGCTGCAGTGTGTCTGCTTGTTTGGGCCATCCTAATTTGTGGAGCAGGGCGGACGTCATTCCGCACAGCGGTGAGTCTCCATTGGCTCCCACCGCCGCGGTGGTGGGCGCACTTTGATGGTGGTGCACGTTGCTCCGCGGCGGATGGGAACTGACCTATGTTTTGCAATACTAATATGGTGGACGTGTTTCCCGCTGCTCGCAGGCGGAAAAGGCGTTTTTCCGCCCCGCCAGCACTGACATTCCAATGGACCCCATAGTATCTATATGCCCATTGAGAAGTGCGTTCAAGAGAGCATTCCTCTTGACAAAAACATCGACACCTAATGGTAAACCCATCTGTCTGTACCTGGCTCAGTAAAATGTTCATGTCTCTCCAATTCCAGAATTTCTCCACAAGGACTGTTAATATAAATCAGCTCTTTCGGCTTCCCATAAAACTCCTCTAATCTATGAAATATATTTCTCAGGCAATAGTTCGAGTTGCTGGATTTCATTCATGGTTATTGCATTTCTGGACAGGCACATATAATTACTTCTTCGAAAATCTTTATTCGGCATATAAAAAAATACCATAAAAGATACAATTCATATATAATAAAAACATATCATTTACAGTATACAGCTTTTGGGAGAATTCTTCTAAGGTACAATTTCATCATAAAACCCATTTCCTATTCTGGTCCTGACGAAAAACCGGTAATTTCCAAGACGGTTTGAAACATGTAGACCTTCCACTTATCTACAGATACACACGGTCATAAATAACCTATTATTGTATCTACACACACGTTTTTAATATTGTTCAGTAGTCTTAAGAATAAAATATTTCTCCTATAAGTCATACCAGGACAATTTTTAACACACTGGCCTTTTTTTCTTGCACTCATCATTCATATACCAGCTCCACTGTATTCCAGGTGTCGCAGCACACCTTGATGGCATTCGGCTGTCAAGGTGGCCCCGATGATGAAGCATGTCACCGACTAGGTCGGTGAGTGAGGGGTTTATTAAAATCAAAGAAGGACTTTCTTCTTTTTCCACTAGAAAACCATCCCACCAAAATCGCTTCTTGAGCCTTTTATGGTGGTACTCCTCCTTTCTGTTATATAGATACCTAGCCTAGGGGACCAGGAGTACTTTCCGTCCACTCAGGTGGATTAATTCCCTTTACTCTCTCCATTTGTTTTTTGTACAATTTCATCATAGCCATCATATCTTATTCCTTTAAAAAATTTCAGAAGACAGGTCCCCTAACTACATTTTAAAACCAATAAACATATATCACACAGTAAATTCAGGTTTAGAATTAAGCCAATAATTTATGTGTCTCAAAAAAAAATGTAATACTATAAAATATTTATTACAAAATGGCAAGGTGTAAGAGGCAAAATTGTAATTTATTGAGGTCAACCGTCCCTTGAAACCCTTAGTCGAAGAGCAGATCTTAAAAAGTTTGTGATACTAAAAAGAGTGAATGGATCTGGTGCCACTTTAAAAAATGCCAGAGCAACATGTGCCTGCCTAAATCTAGCTTTCTTTAAAAGGCCCTTCAGAAAATATTTTTTAGGGAATGCATAATACAGGCAAAGCAGAAGAAAATGTAGGGTATCCTGCGGAGACCTATTGTCGCAGCCGCAGGATCCTTTCTGTTCTGTGATCGGTGTGAAGCCTGCCGGTACCGCCAGTAGGTGCTGAAAAAGGTTTAGCCTAAAACGTGTGATTAAAAATCTGTTGTGAGCCCTGCAAATGAGAGACAAATAAGGTTCAATACCCTTGTGTGCTCATATTAGCTGGATTAGTGAATAAGTCTGCCCGCACCAATTTATCAAAGGACTTATTCACGTACCCTAGCCAAGGAATTTTAAGACTGTGTTCGAAAGAAAGACAGTCTTGAATCACCAGCCTACTAAAGGCCGCCTCCTCATTTGCCCAGATCCTTACCCAACATAGTAATGGTCTAACAGCCATCAGAGCTGATATATAGCTGGTTCCAAAATCTTCATGGATAATATATGCAGGAGTGCTCTGGGGGACTTTTAGTATTCGCCTCAAATACCTATTTTCTTCAATTTGCAGTTTATTGGCTTCCACATATCCCCAGACCTCACTTCCGTATAACATTTTGGAACAACACATTGAGCTGTATAATTTTAAAACCACTTCTGGGGTCCATCGTCCTAGTCTATGTGCAAAATTCGAAATTGACCCCGTTTACCTTACCAAAGCTAGACACTTCTCCTCTTGCAAGTGTCTGAAATTTAGGTGTTCATCAAATAAAATGCCTAGGTAAGAAAAAGATTGTACTTTGCCTAAGGTGTAGGAACCTATTGTGTAATTATAGGATTTGCGTGGCTTCTTTCCAATTCCCATAATGTATGATTTTGTGATATCTGGGGCCATATCCAGTTTATCCATAAAGGTCACAAAACCATCTATTAGGAGCTGCAAACCTCTGGGAGTGCGAACAAGTAGTACAGCACAATCTGCATACAGCAGAACCAAAACCACCCAATTACCTATCCTAGGGCTATCTGCCTGTATCAAACTCAGTGCGGAGTCAAGAGTATTAATATATAAAGTAAAAAGGAAGGTTGCTAGTATACAACCCTGTCTCAACCCGCAGGAGCACTTGAAAGGACCCGTTACCTTCCCCTCCTGAATGTACCTAACCAACCGAGGTATTAAAATGTAAGACCTTTAGGGTAATAATTAAGGCCGGGTCCACCCTGAGCTCACTCATTGTCCTCCACAATTTCCCATGGTTCACTCGGTCAAAGGCTGCAGTAAGGTCTATAAATGCTAAGTACATTGTCCCTGATTTTGCTACTGTATATTTAGCAGTAATAAGATAAAGGTTGAGGCATTGGTCTGTGGTGGATTTCCCAGGTCAGAATCCATATGCACATCTGTAATAACTTGGTTTGCCTCCGCCCATTCCATCAACCGATTTAAAACCAACCGCCCCAAAACCTTCACCGGCACATCAATAAGAGATAACGGGTGGTAGCATTCTGGGCTATCCCAATTACCTTTCTTTGAAATGGGGACAATGAACATGGTAGACCAGGATGCCGGCATTGCTGTGTCCACTGCTGCATTTAGGACCCTTGTTAAAAGCGGCGTCCAGATCTCTACATTACTGAGGAAGAGATCTGGGGGGATCCCACCTAGGCCTGGAGCTTTGTTCCTAGTGAGACCCTCAATTCCCACTTTAACCTCATCCAGGGAGAAAGGAATCAGGGACAAAGACTGCTCCAGATATAGCTCCTGTAAATGATCCGAGCTAGACTGATGATTATACAGCCCTGCGAAATGCTGCTGCCATTGCGCCGGGAGAATGTTGTTTCTTTAAAGCAGGGGTTAATTATAATTCTCCAGAATCGAGTAGAATTCTTTGTCCCCACTGCCTCTGTGAGTTCTTCCCAGGCTTCCTGCTGTAATTGTCCCTTGAGCCCCTTGGCAGCTAGCTTATATTTTTTTCGGTGAGCCAACTCCCATTCTCTATCCCTCGGAGATTGCTTAAGGGCTACTTTCAGCTCTCTTAGGGCTTGTGAGGAATTTTCATTGAACCATCTTGGGGTGTCCGATCTGGCTGTAAAGCAGGAGCTTTCAGCAAGCTATCGACTAGCTGCGCAACATTACCAAAGGCCTCCACTAGTTCCCCCCTTGCACTTCCAGGTCTAGGCAGTTCATAATGTCCTTCTTACCTTTACTATAAAGAGAACCATTACAAAACCTTGCTATTAGCCTGTGTCCAGCGCAACCTCCTACCTTGATCTGTTGCCACAATTACTCCTCCCACCAGACTAAGAGATACTGGAGGGTAACACGCATCAACAAGGGATAAGACCACAGGATTATGATCACTAAACACACTATACTAGATGTTAAAATAAGATACACAACATTTTAGTGTGGAAGATACAAAAATAAAATTATTAATCGAAAACTATCCTCTCCCCTTAAAGGTTGGGTGAACAGTTGAGCCTGGCTTAGTGGCAATTAGATCCAAGTTAGTCTATACGTACTAAACAGGCCACTCAGTTCCTTTCCTTCCTGCGTGTGCTCCAAATGTGGTCCATCCCTATGTGTACAAGACTACCAGTCACCCTGGGACACCCTCACATTTGGGCACAAATGGCAATTAAAATCACAAGCTAAAATCAAATGTGACACTTCCTGACCTCGCTCATATATCTGATTTAGTCTGGTGTTCAATTCTTGTAAACAAGAGGAGCCCTTGGGGTCTGATAATGCTTTGTAAACATTTATCAAGACTAGCTTATAGTTTTTATTAAAAAATTGTAACCCCTGAGCAATTTTGAATCCCTAACCAAATCTATCCATCTGCCCTTTAATGTGAGATCTATAAATATTACCAGACCTCCCCTCGCTCTCCCTTGGACTGCTGTTGTTACTGGACAAAAAACAAAATGTTTTGTATCCCTCCATGAAGAAATTATCATTTGCAACTTCCCAGGTTTCTTGTAAACTTATTATATGAATTGTCTTCATATAGAGTAACCATTACTCATTGTTGGATTTACTTGATAGGCCTGCTATATTCCATGAAATTACCTTGATTTCTGCCCTACTGTGTCCTTCCGTAAGATCAGCTAAGTGGGGGCTACTAACTGTGGTGACTACCTCGTCTGGATTTTCCTCCCTTACCATACTTGAATCCCTAATCTCCCTGGTGGTTTGTGTAGGGCGAACCAAATTGTGCTCCTCTTCCCTCACCGTGCAGTCTTTTTCGGCCATGGGAATGACACGGTCTCTGCCCACACCTACCCCAGGGCGTGGTCAGTCAATGTCATTTAAATCCCTTAATGGGGCAAATGTATTGTGTTGTTGATTAAAACCAACAGAGGGTCTGTAAAAGAAACCCAAAGACAACAGTTTGATCCCTGACTCTACTAAAAATAGATTCTTGCTGTCAAAAAGAATCTTACGCACAAGTTTAGGGTATCTGAGCGTAACAATCACACAGTCGCCTGAAAAAACATTTGCGATTCTACCGATCCAGGACACCCTCCTTGCCATCAAAATATGCTGATGATCTTTAATAATAAACCCTACATGCCTACACATCCAGTGTGCCACCTTATTAATCAGCTGTGCCGGAGATTCCTCACATAAGGCAGTATGCATTGGAATGCCAGTCAGAACCACTGTAAAAGGGCAGCATGCTGGTGGGAGATCTATAACAGGTAAATCTGGGGTAATCCTGACAGGTAACAGAGATCTCTCCTTTATTTGCTGATGCCCAATATTCTCCCTAAAAGCCCTTTCCTGCCCTTTCTGCTGCGGCATGCAGTTACCCTCGGTCTCTGTTTCAGCCTCTCTTAGCCCTAGGTTACTTTTGCACCCCTCAGATTGAATTGTATCACGATTTGGTGGAGGTTCATAAGCCGTTCTAGTGCCCCAATTCCCAGCTTGTGAGTTACGAGGCCCTCCCACGGATTCCACCTCCACCAAGCCGCCCAGCACCGGTAATTCAGGGGCCAGCAGATCCCCAGCTGTGACTCGATTTCCACCATTACAATGACAAACCCCATGAGTATTTGGTACCCTACTTAGAGGACAGTCACC
The DNA here is from genome assembly GCF_964263255.1 of Lissotriton vulgaris. NCBI lineage: Eukaryota > Metazoa > Chordata > Amphibia > Caudata > Salamandridae > Lissotriton > Lissotriton vulgaris. Next base: position 1,469,322,603 of record NC_141685.1, on the reverse strand, counting down.
AGGGTCTCCAATCTTTTCCACTGATCTGGATTTTCTCCAAAATCCGCTGAAAAATAATTATGGTTTCCAGCCATAAGACTCAAGGCCAGCCCTTTATCGGGCTCCGCGCCCGTTTTGTCTGGGTAGTGGATTTTAGTCATTGGCTGTTTCATTTTGCGTTTCTGTTTTTGCTGTTATCTTTGCAAAGCACTTCTCCTCGTGCGTTTACCAGGCGGCTCACAACTGCCTGCTACCAGTGATCTTGCCGGCTATCCATCCTGCCCCTCACTGCGCCTTTAGATCTGGTCACCTCCTTGCTAGTAGCCATGCCCGACACGGTTACCGTGGGGGTAGGGGTGGAGATTGCTGGAGGCATGACAGGCACAGTTGTTAAAGGAGCAGGGAAATCCTTATTCTGGGTAGAATTGATGCTGTTAAACTCATCTACATTGATAACCTCTACTGCGCTTATTGATGGTAAAGCAGCAGGCGCCCCAGCTATATTTAGTCCTGCAGGTTCAGTGGGTGGATAGTCAGCGTTATGATGTGACCCCAGTGGTGATTTAGCCATGTTAATACCACCTAGCGAGGAACTTTTTTGGCTGCAAGAGAATCCCAGAGGAGTCTTTTCTCCGTTAGCTGAATTTGGTTGGTCAAAAGTGACTCGGACCTGGTCAGGAATCAGGCACGGGCCATGCCGAGCGTTACACTGGGGCGGTGACGTCAGGCAGGGGAGGGTCAGGGTGGGGGGATGTAAAATACGGGATAAAGACCATTAGAGGTAAGTATCGAAAAAAAAAAAACTAATTTCGTTGCCCACTCTGCATCGCCAAATGTGATGCAGACTGGGCAACGAAATTCGTTTTATTTATTTTTTTCAATACTTACCTCTAATGGTCCTTATCCCGTATTTTACATCCCCCCACCCTGACCCTCCCCTGCCTGACGTCACCGCCCCAGTGTAACGCCCGGCACGGCCCGTGCCTGTCAGGAATGCATCCTGGACCCCACAACTCCCCCTCCGGATAATGTACCTACAGCTTTGCGTTCCCTCATATTAGGCGATCTCCGAAGACAATCAGTAAGCTTAGTGTACCTCAGAGTATAACTATATGTAGCTGTGCCTCTTTGGTGAAAGTTTGTACTCACTGCTAAATTTCAAATGAAAGGGTCATGGCCCAGCCCCGGCCCCTCCGGTCACTGACGGGCCCGCACTTGGTCTGGGCTTTATCCGGCTGTGTAAGCGCTCGCGCCCTGCGTTGCGGGAGCCCGCTGGTACTTTTAAGGCGCCTCCTGGCTCTCTGATTGGCCGCAGGGATTTGCTGGCTGCTCCGGCCACGAAACACAGACAACAGGAGCAGCTGGTTGTGGGACCATAAATACTTATATCAGGCCAGGGAGAGTCAAACAATGGCACATGTACAGAGCGAGATGCAGATTGTCATGGCAAGACATAGAACTAGGACAGAGATAAACTAATACAGACACAGATTTACAAATCCTTTTGTAAATATGACCCCAGAGGAACAAAATCGATCTCAATGGTATAGAGGCAGGAGGAGCCAGTGAATCTGGTTAGAGAGTTCACAGTGACAAGGTCAGACCTAAGGAGCATATAAAGCAGCTTCAAGGCCATCAATTATTGCCTGAGTAAAGAGGAAACCCACACGATCTGGAAAAAGTGAAACCACCATCGGTGTCATATCACAATGATCACGGAAGTAGTGAACGACAGGCATTCAGCATTACAACATAGGGCCATACTACCTAACGAAAACCTTTCTTTTCCATCACCTCAATGCTTCTCCAATCCATGTCTGACAAGCGAGAGGAGGATGAAGGGGGGTAGGGCTATCAGCAAACATGTGATCTAAGGAGGTTCACCAGTCAGATTGTCAGACTGATTCCCACAAATATGGGCAAATGTTTATTTATGACGTTGCATGGATGCAAATGTGCCAGTTTCCACAATTCCTAAATACACAAATGGTTTTTAAGTTATGCGAGGAAACTTCTGAGAATCAGAGTTTTTAAGACAAGCTCTGGCAAATATTTTGTGAATTCCATGTTTTTGCCTATGCACCTAAATGCCCGGTTACTCACCGGTAATAACCATTACTCCGAGTCCTGGTCTCCCCGTCCCATTCCTGATACGTGAGCAGCTAGTCTGCTCTACAGAACCCCTACCTAGCTGAGCTGTTGGCACTTCCCCCTAGGATGACGTCACCATCACGTGACTACAAAAGGGGAAAGTGCCGGAAGAATCATCCTGAAAATACCAAAGACAACAGAACGAAACACATACAATCACCCACAGAAAACCCAAACCAGGGAGGGAGGGAAGGGCTCAGGAATGGGACGGGGAGACCAGGACTCGGAGTAATGGTTATTACCGGTGAGTAACCAGGCATTACCTCCTCGTCCTGGTCTCCCTGTACCATTCCTGATACGTGAGCCCATACCCAAGCACACGGTGATTGTAAGAAAAAACAGACCAGAAAAATGCAGTAAACAGGCCCATTTAATCCACAAAAGTAAGTACAAATCATAAATCATGTACAGCAGACAGGACCGAAGCCCCAAAAGCAGCGGAGGCCGCCATCCCCAACTCCAGACGATAATGGGCAACAAAGGTGTGGGGAGAAGCCCACGTAGCAGCATTGCAAATGTCACGCAAAGAGGCACCCCTGAACATGGCCCAGGAGGACGAAACGCTCCAAGTCGACCGACCCTGAACAGAAGAAGGCAGGGGACATTGGACCGAAACATAAGCAGAAACCACTGCGCCCTTGACCCAACGAGACAAGGTGGACAAAGAAGGGCGAAGCCCCAGACCCGACAGGCCGTAGGTGACGAACAGGGAATCAACCTTACGGAAACCAGCCGTACGCTCCAAGCAGATGTGGAGAGCCCTCAACACATCCAAAGAATGGAGTAGCTCCTCCTCAGGAGAGGCAGGAGCCAGAAAAAACACAGGGAGAACAATATCCTCCTAACAGTGAAAAGTTGAAATCACCTTAGGGAGAAAAAACTGACTCGAACGGAGAACGACCTTGTCAGCGCAGAAGTGCAAGAAGGGGGGGGAAGCCATCAGCGCACCAATATCACCAACCCTACGCCCAGAGGTAATGGACACCAGGAAGATAACTTTGGCAGAAAGGAACTTTAGGGCCACGGAGTCCAAAGGCTCAAACGGGGGACCCGTCAAAGCCCGTAGAACCAAGGGCAGATCCCAAGGAGGCACAGGGGAACGGGAGACAGGACGTTGAAGCAAGAAACTCCTCAGAAGGCGAGCCACCAACGGGGAGACAGATGAAACAGAGGAACCCCGAAAGGCAAGAACGGCAGCCCATTGCGCCTGCAGGGAAGAAACCGCCAGTCCCAAGACAAAACCATCCCGTAAGAAGTCCAACACCCGCACGGCCTCACAGGAGGCAGGAGAGAGACTCCTCCCAAGACACCAGGTGGAAAAATTCTTCCAGTGACGTGCATAAGACTTCAAGGTGGAAGGACGCCGGGAAAGCTGAAGACACTGGGCAACCTCTAACGAGCAACCTAGACCCAGCAAACTCAACCTCTCAAGTGCCAAACCCCCAGCTGGAGGCGACGCAGGGAGGCAAGACTGAGAAGAGGAGCCCGCAGGGGGGAGGGAGACAGGGGAAACCTCCAATGAGGGCAAACGGCACAAGTCAGCAGAAGGGGAAACCAAGACTGCCGAGACCACTCTGGAACCACCAGGAGAACCTCCGCCCGATCCAAACGAATCTTCCGGAGGACCCTCAGAATTAAGGCAAATGGAGGGAAGGCAAACAGCAGACCCCCCGACCAAGGAATCGAGAAAGCATCGGTCGCCCAAGCCAATGGAGACGGAATGATGCTGCAAAACAGAGGAAGAAGGGCGGAATCCTCCGAGGCAAAAAGATCCAGCCAAGGAACGCGGAATCGGAGGACAATCTGCCCGAACAGATCCGGGGACAGACAGAGGGACACCGAGGAGGGGAACACCCTGCTCAAAGTATCCGCAGGCCCATTCTCCTTCCCCGGAAGATAGACCGCCGTCAGAGACAACAGATTCGACTCGGCCCAAATGCCGATCTCCAGGGGCAGGAGAAAGAGAGAATGACACATGCCCCCCAGGTGATTCACATAGGAGCGAACCACCTGATTGTCGGTCTGCACAGAGACCGCCCGACCCCGAAGGAGAGGAGCGAACCAAAGGAGAGCCAGCCAGACCGCCCTCAACTCCTTCCAGTTCGAGGACTGGAAGGACTCGAATCGGGACCACCGACCCTGACCCTTGGAAGAACCCAGAACAGCCCCCCAACCCAATGCACTCGCATCCGTGGACAACAGGACCACAGACAGAGGGGGAAGGAGATCGAACCCCCCGGAAAGGGAGAGAGGAGACAACCACCACTGGAGATCCGCCCGAATCCCCGGAGTGACAGGGATCAGAGTCTCATAGTCCAAGGAGGCGGGATCCCAGTGAGAAAGGACATGATGCAACAGGGGGTACAGATGCAGCCTGGCCCAAGGAAGGAGATGCAGAGTGGACGCCATCTCCCCCTGACTCCGCAACCAGAGACGGGCAGACACCTGCGACTGGGAAAGAAGCCATGAAAGGTGGCGAAACAAAGTCAACTGGCGCTCCTGGGAGAGGAACACCATGCTCAGGTCCATCCGGAAGAAAGCCCCCAGGAACTTCAGGGACTGAGAGGGTACCAGGGAGGACTTCCGGTGGTTGATAAGGAACCCAAAGGAACCCAGCAGATGACACACCTGGGCCACATCCGACAGAGCCTGCGAAAAAGAGGGAGAGAGCAGACTGTTCATCTAGGGAACTCTTTAAAATCTATAAAGAAATCTCTGTCGTCTCTCTCTCCAATACGCCGGAAGTTGATTCCGTCACGGAATGTAACAAAGTGGCAGCATTTTTTGCCAACAAGGTTAAGAAGATATACAGCTCTTTCTCCACATATCCTGCGGCTGGAGAAACCTTCACAGAACTAAAGGAACCGGAGATGGCAAATTCAAAACAGAGGCTAGAATACTTTACTGTACCGCCAAGTAAAGAACTTATAACCATCGGTAATAGCATAAAATCGGGCTCGCCTCGTGACCCTGCTCCTCCAAAGGTCATGGGCGCAAGTATAGCCACTTTAGAACCATACATCCGCCATGTCCTGACAACATCCTTTGATTCCCAGACCTTGCCAAGTAACTGAAAAAAGGCAATTGTACTACCTATTAGGAAAAAACCTAATGTAAGCCATGATGTCCTAGAGAACCTACGACCTATCTCTCTGCTACCCTACACCGCTAAAATTGCTGAGAAAATTGCAAATGTGCAACTAATGGCATTTGCGGAGCAGAATAAACTCCTACACCCCTCCCAATCGGGTTTCCGAAAAGGCTTCTCTACTGAGACGGCCCTACTAAGAGCCACCGAAACTCTACGTCAAGGAGCTGACGCAGGCCTAACCATGGCACTGGTCATGCTTGACCTTAGCGCAGCGTTCGACACTGTAGCACATATCACCTTGCTACAGTGTCTGAACAGAGGAGGTGTGACTGATAGAGCACTCGGCTGGCTTAAATCGTTTCTGAAAGGCAGAAGCTTTCAGGTTCAACGGGGCTCATTTCAGTCTGAAGAGTGGGTACTGGAACAGGGAGTGCCACAGGGCTCTGCTCTAAGTCCTACCCTTTTTAATCTATATATGGCACCCCTGGCTGAGATAGTTCAATCGTACGGCGTAGAGATTGAGCCAATAACTTCAGAACCTGTATGCAAGCACTGGCCATCTGGATGGATACGCACTGCCTTAAATTGAACGGATCCAAGACGGAGGTCTTGGTAGTTGGTGGTGATCAACGACTTTGGACTTGTGAATGGTGGCCAAACTGTTTAGGCGATATGCCTACACCATGTACTGAAGCCAAAAACTTAGGGATATGAATGGATCCCACACTCTCCTATGAAACACACATCAACCGTCTAGTAGGCAAGTGCTTTGGAATCCTTAAAACTCTCAACAAAACCCTGGATCTCCTTCCCTTGGAGGCCAGGCGCACTATGACCCAGGCACTGATTACGTCACGCCTCGATTATGGCAATGTCCTTTTCCTAGGAGCCTCTAGAAAAAGCATAGGACGACTCCAGATATTGCAAAATGCTGCAGCTCGCCTGGTGCTAAGACTCCCACGAAGAGCCAACTCTAAAGCCTCCCTGGATGCCCTCCACTGGCTTCCAGTGAACAAAAGAATAAAATACAAAGCACTAATATGTCATCAGATCATATGGCATAAAGCCCCCAGCGATCTGACAGGTCTGGTTACCAGGTACGAGCCACGCAGATCACTGAGATCCAGTGGTATGGGCACGCTTGTGACCCACCGCTACAGGAGAGAAAAAATGGGAGGACGATCCTTCAGAGTGGCGGCTGCCACAGCATGGAATAAACTTCCCATCGATCTCCGCCTGGCGCCTTCGGAGACTATTTTCCGACGGAAACTTAAAACCCATTTGTTCTCCCTATAGTCTCTTTTTTGCCCTGTGCCTCGCACTATCTCTTCCCCCCCCTAAAGGAGTCTTTTTCCTCTCTCTCTCAGCGCGGGGACACGCCGAGATGGCGTACCTTATCCATGCGCTCTATAAATGCCTTTATTATTAATATTATGGAGACAATCAACCAGTCATCCAGATATGGAAACACCAGCAGCCCCCAGGAATGAAGAATACCCACCAGAGGGGCCAGGAGCTTGGTGAACACCCTGGGCGCAGAGGACAGGCTGAAAGGCAGCACCCGGAACTGGTAGTGATGGGTCCCCACAGCAAAGCCCAGAAACCGCTGGTCGGCAGGATGGACAGGAACATGAAGGTACGCATCCAACAAATCCAGGGACGCCAGGAAGCCACCCGGAAGGGCGATGGACGACGAAACGGTTGACACGCTTCAGAACCAGAACAGGACGAAGATCTGAAGTGTCCTTCTTGGAAACCAGAAAGAGGATCGAGTAGCAACCCTCGCCCCTTTCCAGCATCGGAACCTCCACAATAGCCCTTTTCTCCAACAGGAGTCGAACACCTGCCAACAAAGACACTCTTCACAAAGAAAGACGGGGCAGGGGAGTCTGAACAAAACCCGGAGGAGGAGGAGAGGAAAACTCTATCCGGCACCCCTCCGAAACAGTCTGAACCGCCCAGGCATCCGGAACCGACAACCACTGGGCGCTGAAGCACTGGAGTCGACCACCAACTGTCAAAGGCAGACAGTCATTGCGAAGAGGAGGAAGCGGGGGTGGCAACACCGGCAGCGGCCCGGGTCTTGGCACTTCCAGGGGCCCCCCGGCCACGACCCCTGCCTCGAAAGGGCTGAGAAGCGCCACGAGCAGGAGGCCCAAAAGCGCGACAATAACCAAATCCACGCACCCGAGCAGGAGGACGGATCGGAGCCACCAGCTTGCGGTTCTCCGCGGACTGCTTGACCATGCCCTCCAGCTGAGGACCGAACACCTTAGAACCTTCAAAAGGCAACTTAAGGAGAACCGACTTCTGCGAAGAGTCCGCCTTCCAGGAACGCATCCAAATATGACGCCGGGCAGCAATGGAAGCACCAGAAGCGGCGGCCGCCGCCCCCAAATTGTCGAAGGAAATGTCCGACAGGTAACGCATCTGCATCTCCATCAAAGACAGAAGAGGAGTGGAATCTTCGCCGTCGTTCAGCAGAACAGACAGAGACTGGAAGTCTTTAAGGAGCGACTGAACCATATAGTTGGAAAATGCAGTCGCCCGGACAGAGAAATTAGAAGCAGCATAGGAACGCTTCACCGCCCCTTCAACACGCTTATCCACAGCGTCCGCAGGAAGGGCGTCCTCAGAAACAACCAAACCCTGAGAGGAAAGGCCAGCCATTAAATTGTCCACTTTCACAGCCTGAGGGAACTCATCCGCAAAGCCCTCAAGAGGGTAACGCCTGGACAGGAAACGAGGGAAAGAAGACTTGTCCACCTCCTTCCATTCGTGAGACAGCATATTACGCACAGCACCATGCAAAGGCAAAGAATCCGGAGCAGGCTGGACATACTGCGTAAAAAAGTCATCCACAACAACAGCATCCGCAGGAGGAGAAAACCCCAAGTTGGACCTTACATGGGCAAACAGGTCAGATAGCTCAGCACCCTGAACAAAACGACCACGGACACCCTCATCCTCCTCAGGACCAAAGTCTTCCACAGGAACAGCCTGTGCATCCAAAGAAACACGAGGCACCTTGGGAGGAGGCCCAGCCGCGTCCCTAGCCAGGAAAGCAGCAGCCACAGCCTCATTAATAATGAGGCGCAGGGCATCCAGAGGGGCCGCAGAAGAAGAAGCTTCTGAATCCATTGCAGAAGCACAAGTCCAAACAATACACCCAACAGGCAAAAACAAGGACAAAAAATATCCCAAAAAGGACCCCAGATATAGGCGAGGACCCGAACACCTGTGGGAGGGGAAAAAAACTGGACCAGTATAAGAAGCCCAGCCAGCCGCCAAAATCGCCCCCTTAAATGATGCACGACACCAAACTCCATGAAAAAGCTTTTGCCCGCTAAATCACGGCGAAAAACGGACCGGAGAATGCCCAGGAACGGCCGCTGGAGCAGGCCAACCCAAGCCAGGTGAGCACCACGAAGCACAGAGCACAGAAAAGGCTGCTAACGCGAGCCGCGTGCAACAAAGTGCCCCCACAACAAAGCCGGCCGCTAACGCGAGCCGTGAGTAACAAAAAGGCCCCCATGAGGTTTAATCAATGCAAACATAAAGGAAGCCAAATGTAGTTTGGGGGAAGCGGCAGAGAAAACAAAACAGAGGCAGCCGCTAGAGCAGGCCGCCGCATTTAAAAAAACAAACAGCAGGGAGAATTACCCGAGAAAAAGGAAGCCTCCAGGAAACAGCCCAGCCAGGAACTCGGTCGTAGACTGCAGAAAAAAGAAAACAGGATGATTCTTCCGGCACTTCCCCCTTTTGTAGTCACGTGATAGTGACGTCATCCTAGGGGGAAGTGCCAACAGCTCAGCTAGGTAGGGGTTCTGTAGAGCAGACTAGCTGCTCACGTATCAGGAATGGGACGGGGAGACCAGGACGAGGAGGTAATAACATTATACTTTTGGGAAAAAACATACAAGCAAATAAAAATCGCACTAACTATCATTTGCAATTGTATTATCCCCACTGGGAAAATCATATTCCCCGTGGAAACGCCGTTTTCCCTACCCACCCCCTGGCTTTGGGGCTGTTCTCTTCCTCTCCCTATCCTGAAACCATGGGCGTCCGCACGGGGGGGCAAGGAGGGGCGCTTGCCCCCCCCCCCTGGAGCACCCTCCTTGCCCCCCCTGCAGACGCCCATGCTTTTACGGACGCCTTTTTTCTATAATTCTAGGACCTGCAGGGAGCAGAGCTGTGCCCTGCCCGAGGCCTCAACTCCCTGATGGGGCGCCTCGCACTCCTCCTCGCAGCTCCTCCCGCCCATTGTCATTCTGTCTGTGGCTGATTATCCCGTACAGAATGACAATGGTCAGTTTGAGTTGAGAAAGCACCTTGCTAACAACCTGATCTTTGTCTAAGTGCGTGGGCCAATCCAGCTGATCGTGACGAGCCTTTGAAGAGCTCGCACTCCTGCAGGCATGCACAATACTGGCGTCTGAGCGCCGAAACTCAGGGCATGAAGGAGATCAACTAGGTTCACTTTAAAGCTACAGCTACTGTAAAGGAGGAGCAGCGCGATCTCTACTGCTGTCCTGCAACCTCGTAAGGCTGCATTTCAATACCGCAGTCGAGCCCCAGAGTCCCTGAGAAACATTGCAATCTCATCTCCAAGGTACCGGGAGTGGTGTGTGCCCAGAGGGTGATTGTGGTAAATTCATTACAGCTGAAGCCTTGATTTTATGAGATGCAACACAAGCTGCCTTCACTGTATTTTGCAGCGCCTCATGTTCTGTGCCATGTTCACCTGGATTGGGATTGGAAAGGTAGGGGATGTGAAAGAACAGTAGTGTGCACATGTGTGTGCTGTCCTGGGGGTTCCCACCCTTCACACCACCAATTATGAAAGATAGATCAGTAAAAGGATGGATTGATGAGTGAAAGGGTGGATGATGGGCGAGTGAATGGGTGGATGGATGAGAGAAAGGATGGATGGATTAATGAATTAAAAAGTGAAAGGGTGAATGAATGGATGGATGGGTGGAAGAGTGGATGGATGAGTGAAAGGGTAGCTTGGGTGAAAAGGTAAATAGTTGGATGGATGAGTGAATGGAATTCATGAGTGGAAGAGTGGATGAGTGAGAGGATGGATTGGGTGAAAGGGTGGATGGATGATGGATGAGTGAAAGGATGGATTGAGTGAAAGGGTGGATGGTTGATGGATGGATAAGTGAAAGGGTGGCTGGATGGGTGAAAGGGTAAGTGGTTGGATGAAGGAGTGGATGGAGGAGTGAATGGATGGATTCGGTGAAAGGGTGGATGGATGATGGATGGATTGGGTGAAAGGATGGAGGGATGGATAAGTGAAATGATGGATGGAAGAATAGACGTTGGATAGGTTTGCAAATGGTTGAAAAGGTTTGGATATGGATGGGAACACAGATGGAAGGACAGAATGAATGGTGAAAGACTGAATGGATGGAAAAAAAATAACATAAAGTACATTTGAAATGGTGGATGTCAGGGGTTTGATGGAAGGATGAATGGCTAGATCCCTAGGCAAGAGAGCTCTTCTGGGCAGGGTTGTGATGACTTACTTTGCTTTCTTGGTGCCATAAGAGCTTTAGTACAAAGTGGGAGGTATTTCACTTTTCTGGCTACTCCCTTGCCTATGTATTACTATTCTGTATTTGCTGTGTGCTTATGTGTGGGATCCATTCATCATGCATACGACATTTCGAGTGACACCCAACTGCTACTTGAATGTTACACTAGTAATTGTAAATGTTTGCTTTGTTTTAGGTGTAAGGTTTTAGGGAGAGCCTCAGAGTACCATAAGCTGTTCTTGAGATGTATATTGTGTTTGTAACAATAGGCAAGATGTCAAAAATAAACTATGTAATAGTCTATTGACAGTGCGTTCTTTATAAAAGCTGAAGGGAAAAGCACCTTTGTGACTTCCGTCAGCTCGTGCAACTCTCTGCAAAACCCCCATAAGCAAAGTCAGATTCCATATTTTAAGTTCCATTTGCTTAAACACCCATAATATTTTCCCTGTAGAGGGTTCATCACAGCAATCCTCCCTTTGGTTCACCTCTGCGTGCCACGTTACATCTCACAATGGCACTCAGATATGAGATGCTAGTAACAAAGTCTATCCAAGCAGACCTTCCTGAGCACTTTTCTCACCATACATGTCTGCTCAAGGCCATGAGTTGTAAACAAAATATCAGACTGGCTAACCCAGGCGGGTAACCATATAAATAGATTATTATCATATGAAATACTTCAAAAAGAGCTGCACAGTTGCTCAAAGCGGTGCGCATACCAAAAAAACGTGAAGTGCACGATTGTCTCAACCTGATGTAAACTTATTTTGACTTGTACTTAAGTGGTTGTCTATTTACTTACTTTTATACTATTGCGCAACTTCCTCTGATGTGTCTGTAAAACGTACCTTTTGTTCCGAAGATTTGCCCTGAATTTTGACCTTCTGTCCTGAATTTTTGTCCTGAATTTTCATCCTGAATTTTGACCCTTTGTCCTGAATTTTTACACTTACCATCCTGAATTTGCGACCATGTCAGTTGGTCATCCTACATTAACTTGTGAGTTCACTTCGGGGCGCAGCGTTCACACATGACGTCACCAAAATTTCAGAGTTCACCCGAACGTGTCTGCAAAGCATTCACCAACGCATCCTTGGTACTTACAATGTGAAATGCTCGGATGCGCAGATCTGGGCAGGACTTAAGCCCAGAAGCATAACTGAAGCACGCCCCTCCACTAGCGGGGAAAAGATACGCAACAAGCCGCGCAGGAACCATGAGCCTCCTTCCCCGCCGCAAACGTCCTGCTCAGCCCCCATTCCAGAACAGGGATTTCTCAAGAAATCTTCTGCATTTGGGGGCCCTTTTGTTGCCGATCTTCATCTCACATTGAAGTGACCCCTCAGCCAGGGCTTTAAATGGGCCGGGTCCCCCGGGTCGCAGAGGACTTTGCAATGGGTCCTTATTATTATTCCCGGATGTTGTGTTTCTGTATTTTTTCCGTGTAGCATATTACGCTTGTAAAGCGCCTACTTTAATCTGAGCCACCACCAGGTGCTAAGAACGAGCCATGGTTGAATGCTAAGCATCCGAGAATGTGATTTTTATGACCCCTTCTGAGAGGCCCAGACCCAGCCCGATCCAGCCCGCCTATGAACAGTTTCAGCGACCCTCCCTGCCCCCACCATTTGTTTTCTTTTAGCCTGGTGCCACCGAGGTGATAGCCTTGCCTGAAGGCAGGGATTTCACCTAAGCACTTGATGTGTTGTGAATATGAGCATGGGGTGGGAGTTGGAAGATGTGCACAGCAGGGGGAAAGGGATGGCCAGTGCAGGTGACGCTTTTCTTTTGTATAAGAATTTCTGCTGGCGTCATAGCCCAGGGTTTGCGTCTGTGCACTTGTATAGATGTGTATAACTGTACAGGTGCACAGACATCAAACCCTGGGCTATGACGCCAGCAGGAATTACTTTTCAAAGGAAAAGCGTCACCTGCACTGTCACTCCTTTCCCCCTGCTGTCTGTGCATGTGTATGGAATACACATCCACGGCGCTGCTCACCAGATGAATGGTGAACAGTGCCATGGATTTGTCTCTTTTTGCATGCAAGGGCACCAACGAAGAAGTAGAGGAGGCCCTGGCAAGGAGAAACCAGGAGACATTTGACCCACATCTATCTACACAGTGAGACCTTCAGGAGGGGCTGGATGCCAGGACGACAGTGCTGCTGATCAGCCCGACTCCACTGATTAGTATCAGAAGAGCAGGCAGCAGTTTTTAAGTAACTTTAATGCATTCTACAGCATCAGCATTGCCTACTGGGTGCATATCTAGGTTACTCTAAGTGAACAGTGTCCTAGACTTACATGCATGGAAACGTCAAGGAGGGCAGTCCCTTCCGAATATGCAAATGTAGTGTAAGCTCTTAATATTCAGCTTTTGGGGTGCCAGGGGGTAACTTTAGGGTTCAGGTTGGGTGTGTGTTTTAGGGTGCCAAGGAGTAATTTTAGGGTTCAGGATGGATTGGGGTGCCAGGGGGTAATTTTAGGGTTCCGGTGGGTATGGGTTTTGAAGTGCCAGGGGGATAATTTTAGGGTTCAGGGTGGGTATGGGTGTTGGGGTACCAGGGGGGTATTTTTAGGGTGCAGTGCGGGTATGGGTTTTAAGTGGCCAGGGGGATAATTTTAGGGTTCAGGGAGGATATGGTTTTGGGGGGGGCAGGGGTCATTTTAGGGTTCAGGGTGGGTACGTGTTTTGGGTGCCAGGGGAATAATTTTAGGGCTCATGGTGGGTATGGGTTTTGGGGTACCGGGGGGGGGTAATTTTAGGGTTCAGGGTGGGTATGGGTTTTGGGGTGCAAGTGGGGACATTTTCGGGTTCAGGGCAGGTATGGGTTTTTGGGTGCCAGGGGGACAATTTTAGGGGTCAGGGCGGGTATGGGTTATGGGAAGCCATGGGGCTAATTTTAGGGATCAGGGAATGTATGAGTTTTAAGGGGCCAGGGGGGTAATTTTAGGGTTTATGTGTGCTGTAATTGTTGTCCAGTTTCAAATGCAGAATTCACCACTTTCTTTTCTCAGCTTGGCCTGATTGTCTGCCATTTTAGCCCCGCCCCTTTTGATTAACATTAGCCACGCCCCTTCATTTGCCAGGTTAGCCCCCCCCTGGAAAAAATTCTGCGGATGCCCATGCCTGAAACTAGATTTATTCCTGACATTGACAGGTGCAAACTAATGTCTGTTTTTTTCAGGATGGGCAGGACCAGCAGCTTATGGTAGTTACCATCTCAGAGGGCACGTCAGCCCTGGGCCTACTCACGCGAAAATCATCCCGTGACTTACTCGAAAGTCTTTCTGTGAGTATATCAAATTACGAGTACGAATCCAGCCTTTTGAATTAGACAAGTGGTTTCGGACTCGCAAGGAATGCTATTTTTACGTGCAAGCCTTCCTTGAATGTGTAAATAGCCCTGAGAAACCGGGCCGCAGATTCCATGGTTATGATGTCTACTTGTGCAATGTCTGTTTCAAAGGCCTCGCTGAAACCCACTGGCTTGAGAATGAAAGGCTAAAGCATATTTGTGGCTATGTTACACCTGACATCAATAACGTGCTCAGAGCTTAACAGATGTCCTTCAATACAGGTCTGCCAGCGGCCTGATGACACATGAGCTTCTCACAGCAATCAGAGTTTTTGTGGCTAAGATCAAAAGGCATGTAAAAAGGGAAGCATGCCAAGTAGGATCCCGCCCGAACATCCCGCTCTTCATGCCTAAGCACAAAAGGCAAAACGGTGAGCATTGTTTTAGCAACTGCTGCTCATTCCTAAAGTGAAAGGGCTCGGGCTGTGTTTGTTTTAAGCAATACTCGAGAAACGCCACGTCCACCAAGTAGATGTGATGCTAAGATTCAAGAGCCCTGAAACAGCCGGAAGAAATCATGAGTTTCAAACATTCACTTTCAAGATTACCAACCGACGGATTGTCTTCGGAAAGGCATGCGGATGAAAAAAAAAGAAAAAAAAAAGAAAGCTGGGTGTTCTGAAACTCTGCCAGCGTTGTAGCATGTCACTGAACAGGAATGCTGGGTCTGAACGGAGATTTTGTTTTACTGGAGCCAAGGTTTGTTAGGTTTGTTTGAAGAAGATGAGTGGGGAGTGGGGGAGGTCACGGTGGCAGTGGGGTTACACGAACATCTGCATCAATCTTTTGCACTAACCTTTCTGTGAAAAAACATTGTTTGCAGGAACGCGCCAATTAGAAATGACGTTTTGCACGTCAGTACATGCAAATGTTTTTGCACTTTTAGTTGTCTGCAAAATTACACTGGACTTGTATAATTTGGCCGTCGCCAGTGCAAACTATGCAGCCTCTAGGGGTTTGTGCAAAAAAGCATCCGCCCATGGTTAGAGATGCAGAGGAGAGTATTGTGAGAAATACAGTGCTGATTGCAGGCCATATGAATTAATCAGTGATTCGTGGAAGGTTAGCTTCCATGATAACATTTCTTTGATTCCAGAAGTTTTTGAGAATGTGCTATAAAAGCAGTAAACTTGTTTTCATAGCTAATCTATACTACTATTATAAAGAGAGAGCCCAAACCTTTGAGGCGGGTAATCTCAAGAAGTACAGCACCAATCACAACACCCAATGCAGCATTGGAAAGGGAAGTTGGAGCAGATGGACATAGGCTATACAAGTGGCCACCATATACATTACAAAGGTAAAAGAACCTTAGGGGTAAAGTAGTCCCTTGTGGGCGCGTTTGTTGTGCTGTCAGCGATGGGCTCAGCAAACAAACCTTCACAGGACTCCCTTGTGGGCGTGGGCCTTGTGAGAGGGGCATTGACAAACAGCAAACAGCAATATACGCGGCATTCACGGGGCGCGAAGCGCGCCATTCCCGGTCGTTACTGGTAATCAATATGCACGCCATTCACGGGTCGCGAGGCGCGCCATTCACCGTCATTAGTGGTACAAGCGAAAACGGCACTGGAAACAAAAACATTCACGTAACACCGTTGTGGGCCTGCCCGTTGTCAGAGGGGCATAGCAAAACTTGAATGGACGCTGCATTCACGGGGCGCGCCTCGTCGACGTTGTTACAGGGGCGTGCACAAACACCAATAGGCAAGCCTTACAGGGGTGTGGCCAAACACCAATGGGCATTGCTTCACGAGCCCCGGCATTGCTACTGTGCTCAGGCGGGGGCTCAACACACTCACAATAACAGCGGGGAAAAGAAAACACTACAAAGGTTTCACAAAATAATATTTCACACACGCCAATGGGCAAGGCTTCACGGGCCGCTGGATTGCTAGGGTGCTCAGGCGGGGGCTCAACACACTCACACTAACAGCGGGGAGCACAAGATTCGCTTATTGCTCTAGTGCTCAGGCGGGGGATAAAGCCACTCAGCCTACCAGCGGTGATCACACCCGTCGCATTTACCACTGCACAAATTGCTCACAGCCTCAAGCAGGGATTAAGGCGAATGAACGGACCACAACTTTGCAACTAACGTTACCATCAATGACCAAGTTCAATAAACAGGTACATAACAACATGTAAGCTCAATGATATATAACACTCTAAAATTATCTTACCTTTGTGATACTTACCTAATGCTGCTAACCTCACGGTTTACTTTTTTGCTATGACTACAATGAAAAAGTGTTCAAAGGCATAGTTGATCACACTTTCATTATAAATCACGTATGGGACAGGGAGCGGATTGCAAGTGATGTGCCTTATGGATGTGCAACCCTTCGCATACATTCTATTTCAGCCCCGCATAACGTCGGGACGGGCTGCTAGTGAACATATAAAGAATGAGTTGCCAGTAAGATAGCTCACTAGATTTATTCTCCTGCTCTGGAGGCTTGTGTATAACCATAAAGTCATGGCTATAAATTCTGGTCAGTGCGCTCATTTTCTCATTATTTTCGAGCTTATACGATGAGCACCAGTTTGGTGACAGCAGCACTGTTTGCAGTGTTATGAGGCAACAAACAGTCCTATATTGAAAGCAAACTAGGTATTGCAAACATGGGCTATACTGGAGCCAAAAGCACTGAAGAAAGAGGTGACATTTTTTCAGTTTAATCTGTGTATTCCCAAGCCCATCCCTTGAAATTCTGAATTCTTTATCATACGGTTTTGTGTTTGTTTAAGAGTTCACTTGATAGTTATCAGAGTAACCACTTGGATACTGGGCCTTACCTGATCAGTTCACACTAACACCCTTACTGCCCCATGCCTCTCCCAAGCTCAGCTCTACCATTTCTCTTGCTTCCCATCTCTCCCTGTACACCTCATTGCAGCATCCTTGCCCTCCTACCAGGGGCGTAACACAGGCCCACCCATGCCCTGCGTTGCGGGGGCCCTCCCGCTCCAGGGTCCCCGGGCCGGCCCCCTCAATACATCAATGATCATCATGGATTTTAATTGTGCGCTGTGCGCACCACTGAGCTGATTGTTGCACGGGCCTCTGAGCCACTTATAAATGGTGGTGGGTGCCGCGGGCCCCGGCTGGGGCCCGTGAGTATTTGCAAATGGTGTGGGTGGGGCCTAACATGAGGCTAGTTATAATGGTGCGCGGGCCCCGGCCGGGGCCCTGTGAGGCTCCTAAGAAATCGTACAGGGCCCTGGTGGGGGCCCCTGAGGCTCTTTGGCTCTTGCAAATGGTGCAGGCAGTGGGCGGGGCCCTGGCCGGGGCCCCTGAGGCTAGTTAAATGGCCGGGCCGGGCCCCCTGCCTGAGGCTCTTTATTCACGGTGTGCGGGGCTCGTTCAATAAATTATGGGGTGGGTGCGTGCAGACGCGGCGTGCACTGGTTTCACTTTCCGCCTTCCGGCCCGGGACACTTATGCGTGCTTTAGGGTGGGGGGCGGGGGGGGATGCAGGGCTGGTGTCCAATGCCTGGCTCCTGATTATAATTGTCATGACTCATGACATGCGCAATGCGCGTTAGAGTAAGGTGTGGCACTTGCATCCAACAACAAGAGAAGACCCAGCAGCAACGCTCCTACGCAGGCCAGGACTGTCGAAAGTCCACTGCGTCACCGACCAGGCCTGTCCTGTAGCCGTAATTAAAAAAAATGTAATTGCACCCCGGCCCCCTACCTGGCTAGCTAGCCTTGTGCTGGCCGCAGCCTCTCTGCCTGTCCCGCTTGCGGCCTTGCGCCGGCGAACTGTGAACTGCTGCAGCCTGCAGGCCAGGCCCAGGCCCCGCCGCCAGACCGTCCTCAGGTCAGGACAGGGGTCAGGTGAGTCAGAGTCTGTGTCCGACTCGGTCCGAGCCTAGGCTAATTAGAGCTCTGAGAGGGAACACAGCGGCCGCGGCATGCCTATCGGAGCCCTGGCCTGAGGCACTTATACATGGTGTGCGTGCTCTTGCAAATGGTGCGTGGACCCGGCCAGGGTCCTGGCCTGAGAGGCTAGTTATAATGGTCCGAGCCTAGGCTAAGTAGGGAACACAGCGGCCGCGGCATCGCATAATTTCAGTAGTTCTGGTCATTATTTGTCAGACATAAATTGCATGTAGAAATTGATCTTTTTCGTCCTCGCAGCAGCCTATGGTAAGACGTTTTTGTCGGACTCAAGTGTGAGCCGAACCTTAACATGGGCGCCTAATTCTATTCTGTCTTTGCACATTGGGATGCCTGACCCCAAGATATGCTGCCCAGAAGGCTTTAGTTTGCAACGTGGGTGTAAAGAATCCTGATAGGCAAACACTGCTGCCTTCTCTTTGTCACACTCTTTCACTTTGTCACGAATCGACAAGATACTAGGGCTTGTCGCACATTAACTTGCACCAAGAAAAGTAAGGGCATGGGGTATTCCCACAATGAAAAGACACCCAACAAGTATTTATTGAGAAGAAATTGCACTGATTTTAATCAATCATGCAATAAAAATGTATTCATTCATTCTTTCACTAAACAATCACCCTAAGGAAGACAGGCGATACATACACACAAACATTGAAACTATTGAAGAGCAAATTATGAAGGCCAATTATCCTGGGCTGAGAAATCTTAACACTTTCAATTGATAGGAGGTGGATGCACAAGAACTACTACACTTACAAGGCAGAAGATGATGCAACAATTAAAAGATAGTATTTGACATTTGGTAGCAGTGATTGTTGGGCTTGTTCAAGCGTCACTCAAGTGAAGTTCAGTTTAGCGCCCCTGCGCTTTTGGTTTTTTCTGCTACTTGATCCCTCTGGATTTCGACCCTGTTAAGCAGGACTTGGGCTTTTACCTTCGCTTCATTTTGTTGTTTCAGTTTACCATTATAGGTAATGGAAGATTGACCTGTCTCTACATGCACTATCCGACCTGGCTCTTTGGCTCCATCCAAAGTACTCACTGTCAGGAATGCGCCAAGGGCAGATCCTCCACAGTCTCCAATCATTTCCTGCTTTTCGAATATTTCTGAGACAAAATCAGATCGTCCTGCACTTGTATGTCAATCCCTGTAGTCCCCTGGATGCAATACTAACACTCACCTGCTTAATCACACAGCATCCTGCTCAGCTCTTCCGGTATATCCTGGTAGCTGGGGGCCATTTCACAGCATTTCCTCATTTCTCAGTTGGTAAACAGTAGTCAGGGTTGTCGACTAACTGTTGTGGGAATGTTCAAGATGCCTAAGTAATCTGGGGGTTGTGTCATTATACAGAAGCCAAAGGGTTCTTTATAGAGCTCTGTGTGTCATTGGAGACTCTGAGACTGTAGCCAATCCACACCCTTCCATCACTTGTATGTCTCTCCCCTTTCTGTTTCTTTTCATCAATAGTGTAATCATTAGTCTGACATTCTTACACTCTCAAATATCACTACATTGGAGAGAAAGTGTTCACTACAGCAATACCCAACAACCCTCAACTCTCAAAGTTCCTGAAACTCCTGTTCTCCTGCCACTTTGAGCTCTCCTTCTTGTTGCTAGACACATGACACGTCTTTCCCTTATGCTGTTTCTCCATCTGGCATAGTAGCCCCTCCCCTCCTCTGCTCTCCTACCCTAATGGTGTAATACCTCCACCATTCGCTCCTCCTCTCCTGTAGCAGTGAATAATTTTTTTTTTACAGAGGATTCAATTTTTTAAACTTTATTGTGTATGTGCTATTTCCGACACCCCAAGAATGTGAATCTGCGTTTAAAAATGTGGGCAAACAGAATAATTATCCATCTTTGCATGATAGTGTCATATCCATAGCACTTTACAAGTTCATCCATGTATTGTTAGGGATGAAGAAAAAATATCTCAATTCTACATGGAGAGTAAGATAATTTCACTTATCTAATGAAAGTAGAAATGCAAAGACAGTAGGTCTTACTTTAATGTTCTATTGAATGGAAGGATCTTTTATGCATGCTTATATTTTCATCAATCTCAAAAGGTAATTGTCAGGATCTACCAAACGCGCCTACCTAACCATTGAACTACATCTCCCAGAATTCCCGAGAGGGGGCGTGGCACTATATAGGCAGGGCGGACCCTCTACACTTTGTTCGTAATTTTGTTCAACAGCAGTGTTTGTTGGTGATTTGAGAGGTGTGCTGTGTTAGTCTCCTCTCTGGAAGTATCAGAGAGGGTTTAGTTCCTGTTTCCTATTCGTTATCAGCGCGAAGGGATTAGGAAACGCGCTTTGGACTAAAGTGTTTTGGGATCTCTCCGGTAGCGCGTGGAATGCGCTTTCTGTCTGGTTGTATTTTCCTGGAGTTCCTGTTATCTGCATCGCGTAGGTGGCTGGAGGAAGATTCGAGCGGAGAAAGAACGGACCGGGACTACGCTGCTTAAGTACAGTGAGTTGTCGTGCAGCGCGTGATTTTTAACGCGTTGTTTCACCAGTACTGAAGCGTTCTTCACAGCCGGCATTCTGTTAACCGGCAAAGGGTATTTAGTGTGCAAAAGAGTTTCACATTTGGATTGATTGTTTCTTCTGGGAATACGGTGAGAACGGAGTATAGCAGGAATAACCCTACTGCTTACTACCGTTACGAAGTGAGTCACTAGTGTCTTCCGAATTAAGTGCCAAAGCGGAAGGTAGTGGGGGGGGATCCTACACCTTGCCGTATTTGGAGTGGAATAATTAAAGAACACTGTGTTGTGGAATTGAGAGCGGAAGACGGTAGTAGGATGCTACGTCTTACCGTGTCCATAAAGGATTGAAGTGGTACATTCTTAAAAGGAGAACTAGTTTCTCAGGAGACGGATTTTGTTTTGGATTCACAAAGGTTGTGGGATATGCACACGTTTATTTTTTGAGCACAGTTCTAACGCAAGGCAGGGGACTAGTGTGGCAGTTATCAATATTCAAGATACAGGGAGGGGGTGGAGCGCACTTCTTCTGTCAAGGTGAATCTCTAATCATACGTAGTGAGAATGTCAAGTCAAGTCAAGTCAAAAGATTTGTATAGCGCGCTACATACCCAGAGGGTCTCAAGGCGCTTGAAGAAGGGTGGGGAGTTACTTGTCGAAAATCCATGTTTTGAGTTGCTTTCTAAATGCTAGGTGGCTCTGGGTAAGGCGAAGGTGAGTGGGAAGTGAGTTCCACGTTTTAGCTGCTAGGTAGGAAAAGGATCTACCTCCCATGGTGGTTTTGTTGATGCGAGGTACAGTGGCAAGGGCTTGGTTGGAGGATCGTAGCTGGCGGGAGGGGGTGTAGAAGGATAGTCGTGTGTTGAGGCATTCGGGTCCGATTCCGTACAGTGCTTTGTGAGCGTGGGTTAGGAGCCGGAAAGTGATTCTCTTATTGACGGGGAGCCAGTGGAGGTTTTTCAGGTGATCGGAGATGTGTTCTTTACGCGGGATGTCTAATATGAGCCTGGCTGAGGCGTTCTGGATGCGTTGTAGTTTTTTCTGGAGCTTTGCGGTGGTGCCGGCGTAGAGGGTGTTTCCGTAGTCCAGTCGGCTCGTGACCAGAGCGTGGGTGACTGTTTTTCTAGTTTTGGTAGGGATCCAGCGAAATGTTTTTTTGAGCATGCGAAGAATGTTGAAGCAAGATGAAGAGACGGCTTTGACTTGTCTGTTCATCGAGAGTGAGGAATCCAGGATGACGCCCTGGTTCCGTGCGTGGTCCGTCGGGATGGGTGCTTTTCCAAGAGCCTCTGGCCACCAAGAGTCGTCCCAGGCGGAGGGGGAGGTACCTAAGATGAGGACTTCTGTTTTGTCCGAGTTCAGTTTCAGACGGCTGTGCTTCATCCATTCGGCTACTTCTTTCATTCCTTCGTGTAGGTTGGTTTTGGCTGTGTTAGGGTCTCTGGTGAGTGATAGGATCAGTTGAGTGTCGTCGGCGTAGGAGATGATGTTGAGGTTATGTTGGCGTGCGATGGTCGCGAGGGGGCTCATGTAAACGTTGAAGAGGGTGGGACTGAGTGAGGACCCTTGAGGTACGCCGCAGATGACTTCAGTAGCCTCTGACTTGAATGGTGGAAGGGGGACTTTCTGTGTTCTTCCGGAGAGGAATGAGGTGATCCATTCCAGTGCTTTTCCTTGGATTCCAATGTTTCTGAGGCGCTGTAAAAGGGTGCTATGACAGACTGTGTCGAAGGCTGCGGAGAGGTCGAGGAGGATGAGGGCGACTGTGTCTCCATTGTCCAGTAGAGTCCGAATGTCGTCTGTTGCTGCGATGAGGGCGGTTTCGGTGCTGTGCTTGGCTCGGAAGCCGGATTGTGAGGAGTCGAGGGATTTGTTGGTTTCGAGGAAGGCGGCGAGCTGGTTGTTGACAGCTTTCTCGATTACTTTGGCCGGGAATGGAAGGAGTGAGATAGGGCGATAGTTTTTGAGTTTGATGGGGTCAGCTGTGGGTTTCTTCAGGAGGGCGCTGAGTTCGGCGTGTTTCCAGCTTTCCGGGAAGGTGGCGGAGTTGAGGGAGCAGTTGATGACGTCTCGGAGGTGTGGTGCAATAATGGAGTCTGCTTTGTTGAAGATGTAGTGAGGGAAGGGGTCTGTGGGGGATCCTGAGTGGATAGAGTTCATCAGACGGATGGTGTCCTCAGTAGAGATTGGCTTCCAGTCGTTGAGGATGTTCAGGGGGTGAAGGGGTCCTGCAGGGGAATGGGTGGGTTGATCTCCGGGTTGGTTGTCGAAGCTGTTGTGGATGTCTGCAATTTTGTTGTAGAAGAATGAGGCTAGGGAGTCGCAGAGGGCTTGAGAGGGGGTGATGTCGTTGGAGTTGGCTGATGGGTTGGTAAATTCCTCGACGATGTTGAATAATTCCTTGCTGTTGTGGGCGTTGTTGTCTAGACGGTCCTTGAAGGCTGCTTTCTTAGCCTTTCGGATTAGTTGGTGGTGTATGCGGGTGGCGTTTTTGAAGGCGTCCTTGGTGCTGGTGGGTGGGTCTTTTTTCCAGGCCTTCTCGAGGGAGCGACAGAATTTCTTGGATTTCTTAAGGTCATCGTTGAACCAGGAGGCCTTCTTGCTGCCTAGTTTGATTTGTCGTTTTTTCAGTGGTGCTAGGATGTCGGCGCTGTTGGATAGTAGATTAATACATTACAAGGACAGTTGGTGAGATGCACACCTTAATTTCATCGTCTATTTGTTTAGTCTCATCCTTTTCACATTAATTCATTTTTCGTTCGTATTCAGCCTTTGTTGGCGTGCAAGCCTTCTCCGCGCTCCGCCCAAATTGCGCTGCAATTATGAAACTAAACTGAAGTGAAGCCTGTTTAGACTCCGTTAAAACTGCACAGCCATATCGTCAAATAAGTCCAATAAATCAAACTTGTATTTTGCTCCATTTTAATCCTTATTTTCTCCATACTTTAGTAGAATTTTTTATTCTTTTAATTTCTTCAATTTATTTTACTCATTCCGCTCATTTCTCAACTCCTCTTTACACAAGACAGGAGAAACGTGTTTTCACAAGTCACCGTTTATTTTTAAAAACCCAATGCATTTCGGGATTTCCCTTCGTCAGGGGTTTGTCTAAAAGAAAAAATATATACTATCAATACAATCCGACTTTCTAACATCAGTACACAAGTGTTAAACTGAGTGTCATTCATCACCAATGTCTATCTAAAAAAACTATTAACTATTAAACATTGCATTATTTACTTAAGCTTGTTTCAACAGCGTTCGACATTTGCTCATTTATATTCAGAGTTTCAACAAAATTTTTGTGCCTCGCATAGCTCCCTTTTTAAACGTGACAACAACAACTTTCATGTACGTTTCTTTTCAGTCCCCTCCATTAAGGTACATTCCAACCCCCAGTTTCACCTGCCTATTCTCTATCCCAGTCTAAGCCCAAGGTTAGACCCATCCCTGCTTACCGTGACTCGTATTCGTAAACTGTTTGCCATCATAGTCTGTCTACATTTACCTCTGCATTCTTGCTACTAACACGGCTTCATTCTTTTTTAACGATTTTTATCCTGACCTCACTTTCCCAGGTGATTCGATTCAAAGTTCTACCTAAGCTCTGGACCGGACCTGTACCCTCCCACTCTATGCCTAATTCGATTTCAGTTGGATTCAATCTGTAACGTACTCTCATCTGAAAACTACATCACCCAGAATACTTTACTCTAACAATTCTGTACCACGGGCTCTCTTGTTGCTAAACACTGTATACCTAAACAGAATTACATTGGTATCATAAGCATCAATAATACGAATATCAAAATGATAAATCACTGTGTATCAATATAACCACTTGCTCATGTGTCAATTAGTCCATCAAGTCATGTTGTATATGATCTCCGTTTATGTGACACGAAAACAGCTCTCCTGAATGTTCCATCCAATTCCCCACGCCTTTGCGTGCAATACTTCATTCATCCGCAATTCATATTCTTTTTGGGTGCAATCTCTCCGTTGGACGGTAGATTAATACATTACAAGGACAGTTGGTGAGATGCACACCTTAATTTCATCGTCTATTTGTTTAGTCTCATCCTTTTCACATTAATTCATTTTTCGTTCGTATTCAGCCTTTGTTGGCGTGCAAGCCTTCTCCGCGCTCCGCCCAAATTGCGCTGCAATTATGAAACTGAACTGAAGTGAAGCCTGTTTGACTCCGTTAAAACTGCACAGCCATATCGTCAAATAAGTCCAATAAATCAAACTTGTATTTTGCTCCATTTTAATCCTTATTTTCTCCATACTTTAGTAGAATTTTTTATTCTTTTAATTTCTTCAATTTATTTTACTCATTCCGCTCATTTCTCAACTCCTCTTTACACAAGACAGGAGAAACGTGTTTTCACAAGTCACCGTTTATTTTTAAAAACCCAATGCATTTCGGGATTTCCCTTCGTCAGGGGTTTGTCTAAAAGAAAAAATATATACTATCAATACAATCCGACTTTCTAACATCAGTACACAAGTGTTAAACTGAGTGTCATTCATCACCAATGTCTATCTAAAAAAACTATTAACTATTAAACATTGCATTATTTACTTAAGCTTGTTTCAACAGCGTTCGACATTTGCTCATTTATATTCAGAGTTTCAACAAAATTTTTGTGCCTCGCATAGCTCCCTTTTTAAATGTGACAACAACAACTTTCATGTACGTTTCTTTTCAGTCCCCTCCATTAAGGTACATTCCAACCCCCAGTTTCACCTGCCTATTCTCTATCCCAGTCTAAGCCCAAGGTTAGACCCATCCCTGCTTACCGTGACTCGTATTCGTAAACTGTTTGCCATCATAGTCTGTCTACATTTACCTCGGCATTCTTGCTACTAACACGGCTTCATTCTTTTTTAACGATTTTTATCCTGACCTCACTTTCCCAGGTGATTCGATTCAAAGTTCTACCTAAGCTCTGGACCGGACCTGTACCCTCCCACTCTATGCCTAATTCGATTTCAGTTGGATTCAATCTGTAACGTACTCTCATCTGAAAACTACATTACCCAGAATACTTTACTCTAACAATTCTGTACCACGGGCTCTCTTGTTGCTAAACACTGTATACCTAAACAGAACTACATTGGTATCATAAGCATCAATAATACGAATATCAAAATGATAAATCACTGTGTATCAATATAACCACTTGCTCATGTGTCAATTAGTCCATCAAGTCATGTTGTATATGATCTCCGTTTATGTGACACGAAAACAGCTCTCCTGAATGTTCCATCCAATTCCCCACGCCTTTGCGTGCAATACTTCATTCATCCGCAATTCATATTCTTTTTGGGTGCAATCTCTCCGTTGGACGGTAGATTAATACACCTGTCCTTGTAATGTATTAATCTACCGTCCAACGGAGAGATTGCACCCAAAAAGAATATGAATTGCGGATGAATGAAGTATTGCACGCAAAGGCGTGGGGAATTGGATGGAACATTCAGGAGAGCTGTTTTCGTGTCACATAAACGGAGATCATATACAACATGACTTGATGGACTAATTGACACATGAGCAAGTGGTTATATTGATACACAGTGATTTATCATTTTGATATTCGTATTATTGATGCTTATGATACCAATGTAGTTCTGTTTAGGTATACAGTGTTTAGCAACAAGAGAGCCCGTGGTACAGAATTGTTAGAGTAAAGTATTTTGGGTGATGTAGTTTTCAGATGAGAGTACGTTACAGATTGAATCCAACTGAAATCGAATTAGGCATAGAGTGGGAGGGTACAGGTCCGGTCCAGAGCTTAGGTAGAACTTTGAATCGAATCACCTGGGAAAGTGAGGTCAGGATAAAAATCGTTAAAAAAGAATGAAGCCGTGTTAGTAGCAAGAATGCAGAGGTAAATGTAGACAGACTATGATGGCAAACAGTTTACGAATACGAGTCACGGTAAGCAGGGATGGGTCTAACCTTGGGCTTAGACTGGGATAGAGAATAGGCAGGTGAAACTGGGGGTTGGAATGTACCTTAATGGAGGGGACTGAAAAGAAACGTACATGAAAGTTGTTGTTGTCACATTTAAAAAGGGAGCTATGCGAGGCACAAAAATTTTGTTGAAACTCTGAATATAAATGAGCAAATGTCGAACGCTGTTGAAACAAGCTTAAGTAAATAATGCAATGTTTAATAGTTAATAGTTTTTTTAGATAGACATTGGTGAAGAATGACCCTCAGTTTAACACTTGTGTACTGATGTTAGAAAGTCGGATTGTATTGATAGTATATATTTTTTCTTTTAGACAAACCCCTGACGAAGGGAAATCCCGAAATGCATTGGGTTTTTAAACATAAACGGTGACTTGTGAAAACACGTTTCTCCTGTCTTGTGTAAAGAGGAGTTGAGAAATGAGCGGAATGAGTAAAATAAATTGAAGAAATTAAAAGGATAAAAAATTCTACTAAAGTATGGAGAAAATAAGGATTAAAATGGAGCAAAATACAAGTTTGATTTATTGGACTTATTTGACGATATAGCTGTGCAGTTTTAACGGAGTCTAAACAGGCTTCACTTCAGTTTAGGCGCTGTTGGATAGCCATTGGGTGAGGTTGGTGGCTGCTTGGTCGGGGTTAGAGGATTGGGTGGGGGGCTTTTGAAGAAGCGATGAGGAGATCTGGTCGATGGTGACTTTGTTCCAGTTTCTTTGCAATGTGGGTCGGGGTGGTTGTTGGATGTAGGCTTGTTGTAGGTGAAGTGAACGCAGCTGTGGTCAGTCCAAAGGAGAGCTGTGGTGTGGCTGAAGGAAACATGCTTGCTGGAGGTGAAGATGGGGTCGAGTGTGTGACCTGCGATGTGGGTGGGGGTAGTGACAAGTTGTTTAAGTCCGAGGTTTGCGAGGTTGTCCAAAAGGGTGGTGGTGTTGCGGTCGTTGTTCTTTTCAAGGTGAAAGTTGAGGTCTCCCAAAAGGATGTAGTCCTCGGAGGGGAGCGCGTGTGGAGTGATGAAGTCCGTGATGTCTGTAATGGCTGCCTTTTTGCTAGCTCTTTGGAGAAGGAGAATGATGGAGAGTGACTCCAGCCTATCACCCCCATAGCATAGGGATTAGGCCGATAGACAGGGATCCTGTCTCACATATATTAGGGCATTTTCGTATCATTTTCCTTAAAGTAAGGCTTATGAATTTAAGTTAGGGGATAGATATATAAGTATTAGTTATGATTTGCTCATTTACTAACATGCTGGGCTATTTTCTATGGAGCTATGCATATTGTGGGCTCCGTAGGCCTTAAACGAGACAGACTCCATTTTGCTTTCTGCCCGGTAGCCGAGAAGGCTTTCTAGGTCAAATGCAGTGTTTTAGTTTCAAGCTGTTGTTCGCTTGGAGAGAACCGGTTCAGGCTGACCCTTATCGAAGGAATGTATTTTTCTCCACTCCGAAGACACAACTTCAGGCCGGCCGGCTGGGAAAGTGTCCTTGGTACGGGGAGGTACAAGAATTTGGTGGGCGGCAGGTTACTGGCCGTGAATTTCCATGAAGGAACGGGCTTTGATATTAGCGAAGGTGTTAGTCAGTTTGTCAGTTAGTCCGTAGGCGGCATCTAGCCGTTAGCATCTCTGCCATTATTCATCTCATGGTGGACAAGTCGCCATCTTTGAAGTCGGAGAAAGATTTAAGACCGAAACTCTCTGAGAAAGACTGAACGAGAAGCAGCGCGGAGCGCACTGACAGAGAGAGAGAGAGAGACGGTAGCTAATAATCAGCAAGGTTCCGGTGTCCTGAAGGGAAGCAGACGAGGTTGAGCCTAGCGGTGCAGACGTGTACTTGTGACGGCTGGGGTGTGACTGCCAGGCGAGCCAGGATACAGAGACGAGAAGGGAACCTAGATGACTGCCGAGTCCAGACTTCCCACTAATAAGGTGACCTCTGTCTAAACTTTAATAGAATGTGCACTCTAATCTTTACCTTTTCTTTGCAGAATGTTTGTTGCATAGTAATGTGATTGGTGTCTATTGTTAATAAATACCCTAATTCTTATAGAATTATTGTGTACCTGGTGTTTGTGTTCAATCTGGGTAAACTGCATTCCTAGTTGAGAGTTGTTTATGTGAACGGATGAGAAATCCCGATCAGGTAGATGGTGATCAAATAAGGAGGGAGTGAGTGGACCTGTGATGCCAAGAGCAGGGAGTACACTATACAATCTGGAACTACATTCAAAGTTATTATTATAGCTTTACCCCGGGTAGGTAACTGAGACTTGGTCCCGATAACTGTTCATAGGAATGTGGTCGTCGTTGATATACGGCGTTAGTGAGAACACTGGGGAGGACTACCAGTGCCGATACCCACAGGATTGTGGCTTGAATAAGTGAGGGCGCTAGGGGGTCGAACTAGCGTGTAGATCGACAGGATTGTTGGTCGTTTGGAAACGGGAGCATTGGGTTCTGCAGGCCCATGTGTAGTCGCACCGGATTGTGTGCAATATCTGCCCTAGGGTAGACCGGTCTGGGTCGGGGTGGCCGCGAGACCAACTGATGTGAATAAGATATTGTAGAAAATTCCTATATATGTATATTATCATTCCCCATCCTTAGGTACGACCTATATATATATATATATATATATATCTGTAAATCTATCCATTGTGAATACAATCTGAGGAGGGAAGGTGAGTACGTTTTGGCTGGGTCATAGGGGCCCCTGGGGGCTGATCCCATCTAAACAGAAAATCCAGCCATAACATCTGGCGTCACGAACTGTTTACGAAGCCTGTGTGCATTGTGTTGTTTTAATCTTGTTGGTTTGCGCTCGGCTTGTACGTATAAAATTTTGTTTATAATTGTGTATATAATTTTTTGTGTGTCGATATGTTTGTGAAAAAATCGTCGTCGGTTTTCAAGTTACCGATTCAGATTCCCGACGGGGAATGTACCCCTTACGAGGCCTTGGCCCGTGAGTGGGCTGATTCTACTGGTTTGAGTGAGAATTGGTCTTCATGCTTGGAGCAGGCGGAGCCTGCCGATGTGGTATCGTGCTTGCAGAAAGCGCCAGTAGTGAAGGGTGATGAGCTTCCTATTTTAGGACGCAGAGGGTGGATTGTTCTTAATGCGTACAGAATATTGCATGAGAAATTTGTTCAGCTACAGAAGCGGTTTAAAGATATGGAAGGACAGTGTGTTGAATTACAAAATGCACATACTCTGTTGCGTTGTCAAAATAAATTCCTTGCCGACAAACTTGAAACATATCAGACCATTGCTGAAAGAGCTGCGGTCCGTATTGCACGATATAAGTATAAACATCGTCGTGGTCGTGTGTCTACACGCAAAGTGCGTATGGTTGTAGCGAAAGCTGGAATGGATTGGAACCCCGATGAGTGGGACGGTAATATCTGGGATTCTCATACTTCTGACTCCTCGGCAGAGGAGGGTGACAAGCGCGAGTCTTCTCGCTCCGGACGTGATTGTAAATCTGCTTCGTGTACTGATATGGGTCCCGACACCGACCGTGCTCGTTCTTCCCGTGTGGATGACGCAGCTTGCTCTGATTGTGCTGCTAAATCTAAGATGCGGGCTTCCTCGGAAGCTCTTCCTGCAGTTTCTGCTCACCCGATTTTTCGACGAAAGTTACAACAGGCTCCTGGTAATCCGGGCGGTATAGCCCTTGATTGTATTGAAGACTTTACTCAGCAGGAGGTTAGTGACATTTTGCAACGATTTCGACAACGGCCTGGTGAGGCCTTGCTTACCTGGATGGTGCGCCTTTATGAACTTGGCGCTGCCGGTATTATGCTCGATGCTGTTGATTGCTTACGATTTTGCTCTTTGAGTTCTGATTCTACGATTCAGGATCATTTTCGGAATTATAATGGTGCTGGTCAAATTTCTTTGCTCCAGCTTGCGTCCGACGGCTGTAATCATAAATATCCAACTGAATCTGATTGGCCTACTGATGAGAAACCGTGGTACACTCTGCGCGATGCGTCACAACGTTTAAAAGAGGAAGTCATGAAAACGGCTATCTTTCTTAGTACTGCTGATAAGCTTTTGGATGGTCTTTTAACATCTTCTGTGCGTAATCGCATTATACGTTCTTCTCCTGTTGCTTACAAGCAGGTCATGATGACTTTATTGATTAACCAAACTGGCAACCCTTTGTCTGTTGTGCTTGAATCTGTTCGTCAGCTTGGTGAGCTGGGTGAATGGTTTAAACCTGAAAGACAATCTCGGCCTGAGGGTCGTACTGGTGGTGACTATAAGTTCTCTAGACGTGACATGTTCCTTGCTCTCATTGCTGATGGTGTCAAAAAGGAAGACATTGATGGTGAACCTAATAATCGCTTATGGGACATGTTTCGTAAGCGTGGTTTGGATCGAAAGGAGGGTGCCCGTCGTGTGCGAAAGAACGAGTATGACCGTGGTTCGGATGACAGTGGTGACGAGAGACGACGTGTGAATTCTGATCGCCGTGATGATCGGCGCTATGAACGTGATGGATCCCCTCGTCGTGATGATGGGAGGGGGAGAGAGGATGATCGTGAAAGAGGAGGAGATGATCGTGTTTCTAACAGACGACGAGATGCAAGGAGTTATTCCCCTGACGTAAGAAAGAGGGAGGATCGTAACAGACTCTCTGACCGTAATTCACAACTTTTTGAGCCTGATACTAATCCGTTTCGTACTGGAGACGGATATGAACAAGACATTCTAATACCAAAGAAAACCGAGAGTATTTACCCTGATTTGTCTTGGTTGACAGAGCGCAGGAAAAATGACTAGGAAATAGGTCAAGCTCCGGTACGCAAGTGGGCCCACAGAGATTACAGACCCTATGTAGATATTGAGATTTTTTGGAAACATCGTAATATCCAAAGGGCCCGAGCATTAGTTGATACTGGGGCGGAGGCCACTTTAATTCATGGTAAATCGAGAAAGTTTCATGGACAGTCCTTTACGATTACTGGTCTGGGTGGTAAAGAGACACCCGCGGTTCAGACTGCACTCGAAATTAAAATTGGTAGAATCCCTCGTAGAGAATACTCTGTGTTGGTTGTGCCACTTTTGGAATACATTATTGGAATTGACATTTTGAAAGGTATGACTTTGCATTTGGATGATGGATACTATCAATTTGGTACACGACAGTACATTTCGACCAGACCCGTACGGGTTGGCCGTTTACGCATGCAACCTATTAAAATACCTTTAGCAACGAAAGTGATTTCTCAAAAGCAATATCGTATCCCAGGTGGTCATGAAGAAATTACCGCTACGATTCAGGATTTGGTTGACGCAGGTGTCATTACTCCGGTCACATCTGCTTGGAATAATCCCGTTTGGCCCGTGCGCAAAAGTGATAATTCTTGGCGCATGACTGTTGATTATCGAGAATTGAATAAAAATACACCTAAATTGACTGTTGCAGTGCCTGACATCGTCACACTGATTGAGAGAATTCAAAAGCATCCAGGTACGTGGTATGCTTCCATTGATATTGCTAATGCATTCTTTTCAATTCCGATTGCCCCCGAATGTCAGGAACAATTCAGTTTCACATGGAATGGACGTCAAATGACGTTCCGGAGTCTTCCTCAAGGCTATGTACATAGTCCTACGATCTGTCACCGGCTGGTGGCGGAACATTTGTCTGAAGTGCCCACGAATCCACAAGTTCAGGTTTGTCATTATATTGACGACATTTTGATTCAAGGTGAAACGCAAGACCAGGTGCAGTCCCATTTAGATCAAATCATTGACTGTTTGCGAGCGAAAGGCTGGGAAATTAATCCTGACAAATTACAAACTCCATCCCAAGCTGTGAAATTTTTAGGAATCAATTGGCATGAGGGTCACAGAGAGGTGATTCCACAGGTTAAACGAAAAATACTTGATTTTTCTGTTCCCAGAAACAGGAAAGAAGCTCAATGCTTTATTGGTTTGTTTGGATTTTGGCGTCAGCATATTCCCCATTTGAGCCAAATTTTAGCTCCACTGTATCGAGTCACTCGTAAGAAGAATGCGTTTGAATGGGGTGTACCTCAACAGACTGCTTTTAATTTGGCTAAAGAAGCTATTCAGTATGCTCTGGATTTGTGGCCTGTGAGTGAAGGTGATGTGGATTTGAATGTGTCTGTGGAAGGCCTGTATGCCAATTGGAGTTTGTGGCAAAAGCAGGGCAGACAAAAAGTGCCATTGGGTTTTTGGACTAAAAAGTTGCCTGAGGCTGGTGAGCGTTACTCGCCTTTTGAAAAACAGTTGCTTGCTTGTTATTGGGCTCTGGTGGATACCGAGCAATTGACCTTAGGCCATGCTGTGCTTTTAAGGCCCGAAATTCCCATTTTGCAGTGGGTTTTGAGTTCACCTAAATCCCATCGAATTGGACATGCTCAGGAGGCTAGTGTGATTAAATGGAAATGGTACATTCAGGACAGGGCACGTGTGGGTCCGAAAGGTGTGGCGGTTTTACATGAGCGAGTGGCGCAGGCGCCCTCCAATGAGATTGAGAGTGAGTGTTCGGTTCCCGTAGTGCAGGAGTCTCCCGTGAAGTGGGGTAAATCATTTGATGATCTGTCCGCGGAGGATAGAAAACATGTGTGGTTTACGGATGGTTCTGCGAAATTCATTGGTGACAAAAGACATTGGAAAGCTGTCTCTTATAACCCGATCACACAGAAATTATTAAGCACAACTGGAGACGGTAAGAGTAGTCAATATGCAGAACTCTATGCAGTTTACCAAGTTTTGAAACAGGAACTACCTGGTACATGTCATATTTTCACTGATTCCTGGTCCACTGCAAATGGACTAGCGGTGTGGTTGCCAACATGGCATTCTCATAATTGGGAATTGCATTCGAAGGAACTTTGGGGCAAAGAGCTGTGGCAAGAAATTTGGGAATTGCTCCCGCAGAGTACTGTAACAATCTTTCACGTGGATGCTCATACTCCAATTGACTCCCTTGACAAATTTTTCCATAATATTGCAGATGAACAGTCTAAAATTTCTGAGGCAGTGGTTGACATGCAAGATTCTGATTTGGCGGGATTGGCGAAGTGGGCCCATCAGAAAGCAGGACATTTTGGAGAGAAAGCCACTAGCAGGTGGGCTGCCGATAGAGGAATTCATATTCCTTTTTCTTTAATAAAAGATGTCATTCTACATTGTCCCATTTGTCAGCATTCTAGGAAAAAAGAGGTGCCTCAGATTGTTCGAGGTCACTTACATCGAGGTAAATTGCCCGCCCAAATTTGGCAGATTGATTACATTGGTCCACTCCCTATGAGCAGAAATTGTCAATATATTTGCACAGTGGTTGATACTTATAGTGGCCTTTTGGTCGCTTTCCCTTGCAAAAACGCTACCCAAGTGAATACAATTAAAACCCTGGAGCTGATTATTCTGTACTATGGTGTCCCATTCCAGATTCAATCAGATAACGCATCCCACTTTCGTGGAAGATTGGTGCAAGAATTCTGTACGGAAAATAATATCGATTGGGTGTTTCATATTCCATATTACCCACAAGCTTCAGGATTGATTGAGAGAATGAATGGCTTGTTGAAAGAACAGTTGCGCAAGTTGACTGATGACCGTTACAGCCAGTGGAGAGATGTCCTACTTCAAGCTTTGTTAATTTTAAATAATCGTCCTTTGTTGCATGCTGAATCTCCTTTAATGCGTTTGTTTCCTCCACATATTGATGCGAAACCGAATTCTATATCAAATACTGTTATGTATTGGGAAATTACCCCCGGTGCTCTGGCTCCATGTAGAGCTACCCCTGGTTCTGCAGGCCTCGACCTGCATGCTTTAAATGATGCTAAATTCCCAGGAAAGGATCGAATCATTGTTGAAACTGGCATTGGTGTCTGTATACCTGCCGGTAGCTTTGGATTAATTGCCCCTAGATCTGGCCTGGCCCTGAAAGGTGTACAAGTGCTCGGAGGAGTAATTGACAGTGATTATCAGGGAGAGATTAAGGTTCTCCTGCTTAATAGCAGTGAGACGGATTTGTTCATCAAAAAGTCTGACCGTGTTGCTCAGTTATTGATTATGCCTGTCTTCAGTGGTGAGATCAAAAAAGGCTCTGCCCCAACGTTGCTAATTGTGCGAGGACAAAAAGGCTTCGGATCGTCTGATCTTCCTGGAGCTAAGATATGGGTGCAATCGCCTAAAAATCCTCCTGAACAGGCTGATATTATTGCGACCGGTCATGACAACACCGTTTTGGTGATGAAGCCAGGGAAAGATGGCTGGGAAGCTGTCCCAGCTGATAAATGTTACTTACGAGAATGATTAAGGCCTGTGTTTGTATTGTTTCAGATCATTCTTTGGATTGCTGCTGCAGGATGTGTCGGCGCTGGACTCCTTTTGGCTTGTTACGCCGGGAGAGGAGAGGATCTACCGACGCCGGTTGATGGGATAATTCGAGCCCCGCGGTCTGCGTGGGCAAAGTCATCAAACTTTTGGATTACACTCGCAAAGCGGGTGACGAACTCTCCACATTTCTGCCTTACCCCCATGAAGTCCGTCACTGACATTTTAGCAACCTGTTTGGTTGCTGTCCCTGCATCCACTGAAACTCTACGTTACATTTTTAATGTATCTAATGCTCGACCTAATGTTATTCTGGGCGACTTCGCGGCCCACGAATTTTGTCCCTCATGTACTGCTCTTCCAGACCTTGATGTCCCTATTCATTCCCGTATTACTACTTTTAATATTACCCCTGGAGACCTATGCTTTATCATGACTTGCGACCCAAAAGCTATTACTGAGTGCTTGAAGCTTAAGCTCCAAGCCGCTACTTCCTTTTCAGCTCATCAACGTTTGTTATGTTCAAAGAGACTTCCTAATTCATGTCTTTCAGTTAAAAATAATATGACATGTAAACGATTATTAGTAGCCACTAGCCATTATCGTTCAATGCTATTGCCAGCTGGATGGCTCTTTTCCTGTGGGAATTCATCTTGGCCCTATATTCCTGCGAATATTTCTGGTGGCCCATGTGCCATCACTAGATTGAGTTTGCTAATGTTTTCCTCACATCCTACTTCACATTCCCGTATTGTACGTGATTCAATGTCATTGCATGAAGATTGTGATTCCTCTGTTCATCTCTATTCTAGATCAGAGTACCTTGGTTTAGCTTTTTCTATTATTGGAGTGCCTGCATTGGCCGTTTATAATGCCAAAACAATCGGCAAAATGGCCTGCTGGATGGTTAAGTCCATTAACCAAACGTCTACTGTTTTATCTGATCTCTTATTAGATGCCCAAGGTGAACGTAGAGCTATTTTGCAGAATAGGGCCGCTATTGATTATCTCTTGTTGAAACATGGACATGAAGGTTCTGATTTTGAAGGTCTATGCTGTTTTAATTTGTCTGACCATTCTAAAGCTATCCAATCCCATATTGACAAACTCCATGACTTGACTGCAGAAATTAGACAACATATAGATCAGGGTTTCTTTGACTGGCTTTTTAATTGGCTCCCTGACATGCATTCCTTACGACAGATTTTAGGGGGGATTATTGTCGCTATTTGTGTCCTAATAGCTATTTGTTGCTTGATTCAGTGCATCCCTTCCCTGTTGCAATTCTTTAGACTTAGCAAGGGTCGTAGATCAGTTAGCTTTGTTTCATATTATTCTTCTACCGATGTTACTTCCATTTAGTATGTGGTTAATAGACTGGAGTCAAGGGGTGTAATGTAATGGCTGCCTTTTTGCTAGCTCTTTGGAGAAGGAGAATGATGGAGAGTGACTCCAGCCTATCACCCCCATAGCATAGGGATTAGGCCGATAGACAGGGATCCTGTCTCACATATATTAGGGCATTTTCGTATCATTTTCCTTAAAGTAAGGCTTATGAATTTAAGTTAGGGGATAGATATATAAGTATTAGTTATGATTTGCTCATTTACTAACATGCTGGGCTATTTTCTATGGAGCTATGCATATTGTGGGCTCCGTAGGCCTTAAACGAGACAGACTCCATTTTGCTTTCTGCCCGGTAGCCGAGAAGGCTTTCTAGGTCAAATGCAGTGTTTTAGTTTCAAGCTGTTGTTCGCTTGGAGAGAACCGGTTCAGGCTGACCCTTATCGAAGGAATGTATTTTTCTCCACTCCGAAGACACAACTTCAGGCCGGCCGGCTGGGAAAGTGTCCTTGGTACGGGGAGGTACAAGAATTTGGTGGGCGGCAGGTTACTGGCCGTGAATTTCCATGAAGGAACGGGCTTTGATATTAGCGAAGGTGTTAGTCAGTTTGTCAGTTAGTCCGTAGGCGGCATCTAGCCGTTAGCATCTCTGCCATTATTCATCTCATGGTGGACAAGTCGCCATCTTTGAAGTCGGAGAAAGATTTAAGACCGAAACTCTCTGAGAAAGACTGAACGAGAAGCAGCGCGGAGCGCACTGACAGAGAGAGAGAGAGACGGTAGCTAATAATCAGCAAGGTTCCGGTGTCCTGAAGGGAAGCAGACGAGGTTGAGCCTAGCGGTGCAGACGTGTACTTGTGACGGCTGGGGTGTGACTGCCAGGCGAGCCAGGATACAGAGACGAGAAGGGAACCTAGATGACTGCCGAGTCCAGACTTCCCACTAATAAGGTGACCTCTGTCTAAACTTTAATAGAATGTGCACTCTAATCTTTACCTTTTCTTTGCAGAATGTTTGTTGCATAGTAATGTGATTGGTGTCTATTGTTAATAAATACCCTAATTCTTATAGAATTATTGTGTACCTGGTGTTTGTGTTCAATCTGGGTAAACTGCATTCCTAGTTGAGAGTTGTTTATGTGAACGGATGAGAAATCCCGATCAGGTAGATGGTGATCAAATAAGGAGGGAGTGAGTGGACCTGTGATGCCAAGAGCAGGGAGTACACTATACAATCTGGAACTACATTCAAAGTTATTATTATAGCTTTACCCCGGGTAGGTAACTGAGACTTGGTCCCGATAACTGTTCATAGGAATGTGGTCGTCGTTGATATACGGCGTTAGTGAGAACACTGGGGAGGACTACCAGTGCCGATACCCACAGGATTGTGGCTTGAATAAGTGAGGGCGCTAGGGGGTCGAACTAGCGTGTAGATCCGACAGGATTGTTGGTCGTTTGGAAACGGGAGCATTGGGTTCTGCAGGCCCATGTGTAGTCGCACCGGATTGTGCGCAATATCTGCCCTAGGGTAGACCGGTCTGGGTCGGGGTGGCCGCGAGACCAACTGATGTGAATAAGATATTGTAGAAAATTCCTATATATGTATATTATCATTCCCCATCCTTAGGTACGACCTATATATATATATATATATATCTGTAAATCTATCCATTGTGAATACAATCTGAGGAGGGAAGGTGAGTACGTTTTGGCTGGGTCATAGGGGCCCCTGGGGGCTGATCCCATCTAAACAGAAAATCCAGCCATAACAATGTCTTCACTAAATTGTGCGCGGGGTCCTGGTGGCCTGTAAAGGAGGGTGCCTCTGAGTGTGGTCTTGGGGTCGATGTGGATCTGGAAGTGAAGGTGTTCAGAGTTGGCGAGATTGACGTCTGAGCTGGTTGAGATACGGATGGATTTCTTATGGACGATAGCGATGCCTCCTCCTGTGTGGCCGGTGCGGTCCTTGCGAATGATCTTATAGCCTTCCGGGATGGCAATGGTGATGTCTGGGGCTGAAGAGGTGTTCATCCATGTTTCTGTTAGGAAAGCGACGTCCGGAGAGATGGTATCGAGTAGATTCCAGAGGTCAATGGCGTGTCTGTGGACCGAGCGGGAGTTGAGCAGGATGCATTGTAGGTGGTTGGGATCGGATATCTGTTGTGTGTTCGTGGATGGGGAGTTGTTCTTGGTGCCGTCGAACTTGCAGGAGTAGCAGGAAAAGGGTCCATGGGTGTGTCCAGGAGCGGCTTGGACGCAGTTGGGGGAATGGCCAGGGTTGAGGGCTAGGAGGGTGGTGGCATCGTAAGTAATGCGGGAGGAGTGGGCATTGCGAGGACCAGGGGCTCTGGCGCTGGGCGCGGTCCAGGCGCGGACGGGCGTAGACGGGCTTACCTTTGGCGCACCTTCGGCGCGACTGGGGCGCGGTCGCTGCGCGTGGACGCTGCGCGTTAATACAGCGGTCAAATATGGATGGTGGAGGGGGAGGGGCGAAGGCGGCTCAGCTGGGAGGCGGGGCGGGCTACAGAGGACGACAACAACAAACAAAATGGCAGCGTGGGGGTGAGCACAGCGGAGCGCTTGGGACAAACGTGCAAACAGAGTGAAAGTTACAATTTAAAATGAAAAAGTGCAAATGAAGCAAAGCGGCAACCAGGCAGACAGCAGGCAATAATTATTAGGCAGTTTTAATCAGCAAACGCAGCACAACGATACCAAATGTCGCCAGGGACACTGTGGAGCGACCACTCAGCCCGAGAGAGAGGAGCGAGTCACGGCGCTTTCAGGTAAGGGAGCGCTGTTTGTAGTTAGTGGGAGGGCGGCTCAGCTGGGAGGCGGGGCGGGCTACAGAGGACGACAACAACAAACAAAATGGCAGCGTGGGGGTGAGCACAGCAGAGCGCTTGGGACAAACGCGCAAACAGAGTGAAAGTTACAATTTAAAATGAAAAAGTGCAAATGAAGCAAAGCGGCAACCAGGCAGACAGCAGGCAATAATTATTAGGCAGTTTTAATCAGCAAACGCAGCACAACGATACCAAATGTCGCCAGGGACACTGGGGAGCGACCACTCATGTTAAAAAGGGTTCCAAAGACAACTGGTAACCAAAGACCCTTTTATGTTGCCCGGCGGTATCGCCTCTATGACCCACCAATATTAATCAATGAAGAAGCAGGCGCTGGAGACTGGAAGGCAGGAAACGAGGATTTTATTCTCTCCGGAGGAGAACACATCAATTCAGACAGCAAGTATCGTCACGAGGTGCTCTAACCACATCTCTGAGGCCTGGCCTCTTATACTGGAGTTTATGACCTTTATTGCACATAACACATTCTCGCAATATTTTAGTACTTGAAAGAACATCCTCGGAATCTCCCCTTCAGACCTGTTCCCACATACATTTACAGTTGGATTCCCCACCCCAGTCACAACAGGTGATGGTTGTCGCACAGCAGGGCATTCTGCCGATTCACGGAATGCATGGGGTTGATCGGATCTCATGGGGTGGGGGCTTTGATCGGTTCGGGGGTCTTTTGATGGGGAGGGGAAGCTTCCTACTGTACGGGGTAATAAACAGTATCCGCAGAGCCAGGTGGCGGCCTGGGAACAGGGAAGACAAACGGGGACACAGGAAAAGGGGTTTGCATCAAAAGGGTTTGAGGCCATGAAAGGAATGAGGGGAGGTGTCGCGCTGGGAACAGGATGGGATTCAGTGGTGAAGCTGCGCTGGAGAGGGGTTTATGACCCAAGACATGAGAGAGCGGGGGTTGTCAGTGTGCGGGGGGGATGCTTGCGAGGTTAAGAGAGAGAGAGACGCGCTGGCTATCAGCGAGGGACAGGGAGGCCATGGCATTCAAAATGGCTGCCGCTTACGCGCACGAATGGGCTTGAAAAGGGGCAAGATGGCGCCGATAATGTTGACGTTTTGCAGTCTAATCTTTAACAGTCCTCCCTTTTCAACATATCTTAGCCAACTTGCTTACTCAATGTCAATCTTCATCAAATTCCTAACCTCGGCATCATATATTGCTCTCATACGTTCGTTTTCAAAGTCCACAGTCTTAGGGCAAATACAATTTGCACATAATGAACACAGAGGTGGCAGACATTGAATTCCTAAGCATAGACCGCACATCACAACTACAGGAATCAGGATAATGGTGAACAGTCTCCAACCCCAGTTCTTAACGGTGTTCCAGAACCAACCACCAAGCGACCATTCTTCTTGTTCCTGGTGTACTTCTGAAGAGAGTCTGTGAAGATGTTCGATGGCTTTGTACACTGAGGGTGAGTTGTCCGGTATGTATGTACAGCAGCTGGACCCAATGATGCGGCATGCTCCACCACGGTCCGCAAGAACCACATCCAGGACAAGGCGGTTCTGGAGGGCCACCAAGCGGACCGCTTGAAGTTCAGCGGTGTTGTTAGCAAGGATACCAGCCGTGATGTTCATTGTTGTCTCAACTGCTTGAGTCAGATGTCGGATGGCACGGCTGTTTGCCATCGGGCCCCAGAGGGGGACCAGTCCTTTCATAGCATCGATGAATTGCGCTCCTGTTGAATCGGCTTGTTCGATGTCCTTGGCTCGTTTTTGTCTGTGATGATTTGCTGGTGCCACATAAGTCGGAGGAAGGATGAAGGAAATGAAACAAGTGCCCCCCCAGCCTTTGGGGAGCCAGGTGTAAGCCTTCGTGCCGCAGACGAAATACGTGTTTGGAGATGCCACAAAGGAAGGCGGGTCGATGGAGTCCAGAGTTCTGGAAAACCGGCAAGCACTGTGGCCTACCAGCTGAGTCCCAAGCCCTTCCATGCACATGTGGCCAGTGACGTTGATGACTGACAGGGCCACAGTCAGAGTGGCAGCCGTTCGTTTTCGCAGGTAGGAGAAGGTGGTTCTGGTTGGATTATTGAACACTTGCATTTCAACTTGTTCTTTAGCAGGGATGTCCAAGTGGATTGTGTTGTTGTTGGTCTGCGGGCAGAAGTGTGTCTTTGTTCTGTTCCGCCAGACCCCGTGGTAGAAATGCGTTACCGTTTTGCTGGAGGTGGCATTGTCCTTAAAGCTTTCTTGCAGAAGCATCAGCCAGGCAAGACAGGAACCGTGAACTGAGAAAGGTGAAGGGATGAATGGTATCGTGTGTCCAGTGGCGTGGGGTAGCAACCCACAGATCCAACAGTTGGTGGCATTGGTGGCAAGGTTGTGCTGGTGAAGTAGTTGTACGAAGGAGTTATTCCAAAATTCCTTTCGCCTCTCTCTGAGTTGGGGAGAGAGCGAGATCAGATAATGTTCCTTCATGGTGGTAGGCTGGACAGTGGTCAGGAATGTTTCGTGAGCAGGTGCATTTTCTTCCACAATCCAGAGTGTGGTCATGAGGAGAAAGCAGAAGAGGATTGTGACGAAGAGCGCAATAGTCTTTGGGCTATGGAGTCTGTCTGCTTTTGGGTTTCTGCGGTGGGTATTTCCTGTTTCCTTCATCATCTTCTTATTTGGCGCTTCCATCATCTTCTTATCTGGCGCTTCCATCACCTTCAAGGGGCTCGGTAGCGGGCAGAACCACAGACTTTGCTTTGCTTCTCTCCGGGTAACCCTTGGTAGTGTTTAGGTCACCGTTCTGAGATTTAACTCAGTCCGTGGTCTACTTAGCCGTGACTCCCTCCTTTCGACGCAGGAAATACCCTTCTTTTGATGGCACTGTGGGATCAGAGAATTTTGAAAGTTCAAGTGTTTCGGTATCAGGATAGCAGGATAGTGACGGTCGGTCCTTGTTCAGGAGCTCTTCTTGACTGTTGATGGTTTCGGTCGAGGTCAGGGTCGAGGAGATCTTCTTACAGTGGTGTGCATGCAGCCAGTTGCGTTTTCCCTCCACCCGGAGTGCTGTTCGGGTGGTGATGAGGACTTGCCAGGGGCCCGTCCACCGGGGTTCCAGACTCTTGGCACGCTGGAAGTTCCGGATCAGGACGAAGTCCCCAGGTTGGATGGTGTGTCCGGGACCCCTGGAAGCGTCAGGGATGGCATGCAGCACCTGTTGATGGATAACAGACAGTGTTTTAGTCAACTGGCATAAGTAATCAGACATTAGGACGTCCGGGACGTCATGAATGGAAGTTGGTTTCGGCGCAGACCAAACATTCATAGGCCGGCCGAACACAACCTCGTATGGTGTCAAGTGGTGTTTGGTGGGGGTGGAACGCATTGAGAGCAATGCCAGGGGGAGTGCGTCTGGCCATTTCAGTCCTGTGGTAGCTACTATTTTGGCCAATTTTAGTTTCAGTGTGGCGTTATGTCGTTCAACTAGTCCAGCAGATTGGGGGTGGAAGACTGCGTGGAACTTTTGTTTTACACCCAACCCCTTCAAAATGAGTTGGATAACTTCGGCTACGAAGTGGGGGCCATTGTCGCTCCACAAAATTCGACAAAGGCCGTAACGGGGGAAAAACTCCTTTAACAGTACCTTTGCTGTGGCCATAGCAGTGTTGTCACGGGTTGGATATGCTTCCACCCATTTGCTAAATGCGCATACCACCACAAGTACATATTTCAGGCCTTGACATCTGTCTAGTTGGATGTAGTCCATCTGCAGGACTTCAAACGGGTGATTTGGGACCCCAAACCCTCCCCGGGGTACTACAGTTCCTTTCCCGGGATTGTGTTGCAGGCATATCAAACATTGTTGGACCAAGCGTTTGGCGGACTCTGTGATCTTATCATTGTGCCAAACTCTGGAGACAAGTTCAATCATGGGGGCTGATCCTATGTGGGCAGGGGAGTGTGCCATAGTCAGTATGGGAATCAGATACGAGTCAGGTAGCAACCATTTGTCTGTGTCTTTTGTCCGCCAGCAGCCTTCGTCATCTTTCAATCCCACCCGTGTCCATTCAGTCAGTTCGTGTTGTGTGCTAGCCATTTGAATGTCTCTGATAGTGTCCCTAGCGTCAGTCCATTTTTCTGCTTGTGACCTGGTCACGTACATGCGTGTTGTCGTCCTATTTTCAGCTGTCGCTCGGGCAGTGAGGTCGGCTAGTGCATTTCCCTGTCCAATAATGTCTGTCACCTTTTTGTGTGCCTGGCATTTGATGACTGCAAGCTTTTTGGGGAGAAGGACGGCTTCGATCAAGGCGGAGACTAGGTCCCCGTGCAAAATGGGGGTGCCGTGTGAGGTCAAGAATCCCCTCTCCCTCCAAAGGAGCCCAAAATGGTGAACCACCCCGAAGGCATACTGGCTGTCGGTGTAAATGTTTGCTGTGGTTCCTGCTGCTAGAATACAGGCTCGTGTCAGGGCAATCAGTTCCGCTGCCTGGGCAGATCGTTGCGTTATGCGGGCTGTCTCGACTACAGTTCGAGCCGTGGTGACTGCATAGGCAGCTGAAGTGGTGCCATCGGGGAGCTTGATGCAAGAACCGTCCACCCACAGCTCTCCGTCGGGGTCGGGGAAAGCCGTGTCTCTGAGGTCAACCCTACTTCTGGTCTGTTCGTCTGTGAGGGTCACACAGTCGTGTACAGGGTGCGCATTGGGATCGTTTTCTGGTAAGGGCAGCAGGGTTGCTGGGTTCAGTGTGGTGCATCTCTTCAGTGTGATGTGGGGTGCGAGCAGAGTCAGTTCGTACCCTGTCAGTCGTGCACTCGTCAGGTGTTGCGTTTCGGTTTGGTTTAGGAGGGTGTCAACTGCATGGGGTACCAGTACTGTGAGGGAATTCGAGAGCACGATCCCCTCACTCTGTCGGATAGAGATCGCAGCAGCAGCTACGGCTCGAAGGCAAGCAGGCAGGGCTCTGGCTACGGGGTCAAGAGTGGCTGAGAAGTAAGCGCATGGTCGTTGCTTTGGGCCGATGGACTGGGTCAGGACAGATAAAGCGCACCCCTCCCTCTCATGGGTGTAAAGGGAGAAGGGCTTTGTGTAATCGGGGGTACCCAACACAGGGGCCGAGCAGAGGGCATCTCGTAGTTGCACGAAAGAAGCCTGACACTCAGGGGTCCAAGGGAGTGGGAGAGGGATGTCCTTTGCTAACAATGAAAGCAGTGGTTTTACTACAAGGCTAAAGTTGGGCAACCACTGTCGGCAGAAGGAGGTGAGGCCTAGTAGGGAGCGGACCTGTTTCTGGG
Organism: Lissotriton vulgaris; assembly: GCF_964263255.1. Lineage (NCBI taxonomy): Eukaryota > Metazoa > Chordata > Amphibia > Caudata > Salamandridae > Lissotriton > Lissotriton vulgaris. The sequence continues at coordinate 1,469,278,304 of NC_141685.1, read as the reverse complement.
TCTTAGGGACGGGGGTGTCGAGAATGGTTTGGATCCGGTCAGGAGTCAGTTTCCTTCCGTCTTTGGACAAAAGGTGGCCTAGGTAAGTGACCTGGGGTTGGCAGAATTGCAACTTCTTCTTAGAGACCTTGTGGCCATTTTCTGCAAGGAAATGCAGGAGTTGAATGGTGGCTGTGACAGCTAGTGGAGTGGTGTCGGCTGCCAAGAGGATGTCATCGACATATTGTACTAATACCACTCCATCGGGTAACTGGACTTGATCCAGTTGTCTCTTGAGGGCCTGGCTGTAGATGCTAGGGCTTTCTGTGTAGCCCTGGGGTGCTCGGCAGAACCTATATGAGCGGGCTTTTAGGGTGAAACCGAAGAGATATCGGCTGTCTGGGTGGATGGGGATAGAAAAGAATGCGTTTTTGAGGTCAATGACAGTGAAGGTGGTGGCAGTGGAGGGAATCAAAGTCAGGATGGTGGTAATGTCCGAGACCACAGGGTACTGGGGTACCACCACTTTGTTGATCTCTCGAAGGTCAATGATGATGCGGTATGCTTTCTCATCTCCTTCTCCCTGTTTCTTAATGATGGGCAAGATTGGGCTGTTGCAAACGTTGCTAACTACTTCCTCTACTACTCCTGCGTCTATCAGTGATTGGATGATTTCTACCAATGCCTTCTCGCCCTCGGGCGATATTCGATATTGTGGAAGTTTTGGGAGTGTTGCATCTGGTCGAACAGTGATGTGTATTGGGTCAATCATCATGCGCCCTACATCCGAATCCGTTTTGGCCCACAGATACGGAGGCAGAGTGTCAAGCAGGGAAGTGTCAGCGTCGGTGATGGAAAACATGTGTCTGGGGGGGCAATGTCTAAGCAGAACAGGATTGTCGTAAAGGAAAACTCGGACTCCATCTTGAGAACATCTAATCGTTGCTCGGAAGTGTTTCAATAAGTCGAGTCCCATAATTGCGTCAGGGCTATTGGAGGAGAGTAAAAACGTGGTGTCAGTGGTGTTGTTTTCTAAGTCAAAGAGGATTGGGGCGGACAAAGGGTTAGTGGAGGGCGTCCCATCGAAACCTGTCGATGTTATTAGTAAGCCAGACAAGGGTGCCCTTGGAATCAGTCGTTTAGATAATGCACTACGTGTTGCGCCAGTGTCTACCAGGAATGGTGACTTTGTACCCAAGACCTTAGCAGTGACATAAGGGCCTTGCTGGTCAACATGGAGCTCGACTGGATCCCTCCCTTGCCCTAGGCAGTCCTATGCAAAGTCATGAACGTCATCGTAGTCAGATTGCTGGCATTGGTTCTGTCGGGGTCGATCAAATGTGTTTGGTCTACTGGATCTATCATTAGTTGCGTTGTTTGGGGGCCCTCGCTGTGGTCCCCTATTTCTTGGGTCGTTTGCTGAATCTCTAGGATCTCTATTTCTGGTGAGTTCCAAAAGAACCGGGCACTGTGATTTCCAGTGGCCCGATCCTTTACAGAAGGCACACTGGTCCTCCCTAATGTCTGTACGTCCAATGTGGGGAGTTGAAGCACGGTCTTTGGGAGGTGCCGTTTTAGGGACGTTCATCTGATGGTTTCCCCGATATTGGTCCCGTCCCAGAGTCACCCCTTGCAGTTGTGCTATCATCACCCTCTCCTTTAATTCTTTCTTCTTCCTCTCTGTTGTTCTATCGTTTTCGTTTTTCTGATGTTCATAATATTGGGCCATCTGGAGGATAGCCGTAGGTTTGGAGGCTGCCCAACTACTTTCACTGGCCTGCAGTTTCTGCGAGACCTCCGGTGATAAGCCTTTAACGTAATTCTGGACAAACAGATGGTGTCCGGTTGCAGTGGTCAGGTCCTGGCCGCTGTAATCGGAGAACACCGTTTCAAACCAGGAGAAGTATTCCGATACATCCTCCTGAGGTTTCTGGCGACAAGCCGTTACTATCGACCAGTCCACTTTCTTTTCTGGGATCAGGGTTTTTAATTTCTGCACGATTTTATCCGGGAGGTCTAAAATGGCTTTTAAAGGCTTTTGTCCGGGTTCTCGTTGTCTGTCTATGCCATCAAGTTGTGACCAGTTATGTCCAAACAGCTCAGAGTGGTCGACTTTCCGGATTTGCTTCCACACATCAGCTGGTAGACATAACCCGAAAAACAAGTCGATGTCAGCTAGAGTCATAATCGTCGATCCTAGGGCCGTACCCAACTCAGTATAGAAGGCAGTGGGGTTTTTACGTAGGTCTGGCAGAGATTTTCGGAAGGTCAGAATCTCTTGCCGGTCCCATGGTTGGTAGACCCAATTGTACACTACCCTTCCCTTTGCATCTTTGTTGTTTGCATCATCGTGAGTCCCTTCACCTCGTGGAGGAACCCAGTAAGGGGCAGCCTCTCGTATCGGCATCATAGTGTTAGGTCGTTCAGTTTGTGGGTTGGTTGCTACGGAGGTAGTGGATTCGGTTTTTGGCTTTTGTTCAGTGAGGTGGCGGAAAACCTCAAGCGTACGCGTAAGGAGGTCCGTCACATCACTCTCGTTCTCATCCCCGATATCAACCTTCCGGTACAGAGTCGTTAGGCTCTGTGGACCTTTTTCTTGATATCGGTCCTCGTATGCGTTTAAGACGTGGTAACACAGTTGTACAGTAAAGTGTCGTCTGTGACTCCCAGTATAAGAATTAAACACATCCGTGACGGACTCTTCATCCTCCCTCTTCTCTACCAGTATCTTTGCTATCTTGTCGACCCCTGCTCGTTCATGTTTGCTTAGTCTATATGCTCTAACAGGACCAACCCTTCGGGCTTCTGGGTCGCCCGGCGTTGTCGTTTGCGTAACATCTAATACGAGGAGTTCAGCCGGCACGGAGGCCATGGGGGCTGAAGCCGTGGGGCTGCTCTCGCTGGTACCTGGGGATAGTGGGTGTTGGGCTAAGGGTTGGGAAGGGGCATATGGAGGGGGCATGTGGATGATCGGAGGACCTAGCAGCAGATCATCGTTGGTTCGCTGTTTTGAGTGTAAATCAGGGTAGAGCGTGGGGGGAGTTCTAACCAGGCACTGGCTTGATGTTTCTATTTCTAGCTTCTGTTTGGTATCCTCTCTTTCTTTTATCTCTTTCTCTAGTTTCTGGGCCGCTAGGTGGGCTGCTTTCCGCAGCTCTTTTCCCAACCTACTCTCAGTTCTCTTTTTGCGTTGGTCGGCTTCTTTTCGCCACATGCCGAAGCTGTCAAGCATAGTGGACGTCGTCTTGTTTTTACCAAGGGCTGTTTCTAGTGCGTTTATTCTATCGTCTTCGAAGGATCCTATCAGTGGCCACTGACTTTCTCGATCCCTTTTCGTATATTTATGCCACAGCTGGCTATAGGCTATAGCGACTAATCCATGCTTTGTGAACATGTCCTTATTAGGGGTGCCTTCCAGCGGAGCCGGATGGTTCATCCCTAATAAGCGGTCCGGGTTAAACAGGCTACTAACCAGTGGGGAGAAGACAGGCATGACGGATCACAATGGGATAATAGTCAGCACTACCTATCTTATCACTGCGCGCAAAGACTAGACAGAATATTTCTATTCTACGTTGTTTGCACGTAGTGAATACCTCATGAACCAATTCTGAGCAATCAATCAACGTTAGGTCAAAAATAAAAAATCAATATGGTCAATGGGGAGAATAAGTAGGCTCGCAAAGGTTCGCGTCACCTACCCTTTCACTATCTGTAAAGAGGGGACCTATTTTTCCCTGTTTGCAGACAGAGAATCTCCAGAAAACAATCTATAACAGTTAATCAATGGGGGGAGGGGCAATTGTTCAGTGGGGGAGAAAAATAGGTCCGACGGGTGCGTACCTATCCTTCGCTGTTTATAAAGGGAGAGCCTGTTGTTTCTCCGTTTGTAGACAGTGAATCTCCAATAAATTAACAAAGAGTAATACTAGTATTTTCTCAACAATTATCAATTACTTTCAATTATCTATCACTTTCGCAATTCGTCGTGTTTACACGACCTTACCCGGACCGCATGGACAGTTTCTCGTCTTCCGAATCCAGCGCCCGATCGTCCTCTTCTCTTCGTACTTCTCGTGGCACTCCTGATGGTTCCCAGTCAGGACCGCAGATCACTCGAGAGAGGTCTGTTCGGAACCAGTGAAGTTCGGATGATCGGCTGTCAGACGAGGGTCTATCGGACAGGGTACCTTCCGATCGTTGCAGTCGTTCACTCTGTCGTCGGGACCTCTCTCACTGGATCCACGAGTCGCTGATGGGCCCCACGTTGGGCGCCAATTGTTAAAAAGGGTTCCAAAGACAACTGGTAACCAAAGACCCTTTTATGTTGCCCGGCGGTATCGCCTCTATGACCCACCAATATTAATCAATGAAGAAGCAGGCGCTGGAGACTGGAAGGCAGGAAACGAGGATTTTATTCTCTCCAGAGGAGAACACATCAATTCAGACAGCAAGTATCGTCACGAGGTGCTCTAACCACATCTCTGAGGCCTGGCCTCTTATACTGGAGTTTATGACCTTTATTGCACATAACACATTCTCGCAATATTTTAGTACTTGAAAGAACATCCTCGGAATCTCCCCTTCAGACCTGTTCCCACATACATTTACAGTTGGATTCCCCACCCCAGTCACAACAGGTGATGGTTGTCGCACAGCAGGGCATTCCGCCGATTCACGGAATGCATGGGGTTGATCGGATCTCATGGGGTGGGGGCTTTGATCGGTTCGGGGGTCTTTTGATGGGGAGGGGAAGCTTCCTACTGTACGGGGTAATAAACAGTATCCGCAGAGCCAGTTGGCGGCCTGGGAACAGGGAAGACAAACGGGGACACAGGAAAAGGGGTTTGCATCAAAAGGGTTTGAGGCCATGAAAGGAATGAGGGGAGGTGTCGCGCTGGGAACAGGATGGGATTCAGTGGTGAAGCTGCGCTGGAGAGGGGTTTATGACCCAAGACATGAGAGAGCGGGGGTTGTCAGTGTGCGGGGGGGATGCTTGCGAGGTTAAGAGAGAGAGAGACGCGCTGGCTATCAGCGAGGGACAGGGAGGCCATGGCATTCAAAATGGCTGCCGCTTACGCGCACGAATGGGCTTGAAAAGGGGCAAGATGGCGCCGATAATGTTGACGTTTTGCAGTCTAATCTTTAACACTCAGCCCGAGAGAGAGGAGCGAGTCACGGCGCTTTCAGGTAAGGGAGCGCTGTTTGTAGTTAGTGGGAGGGCGGCTCAGCTGGGAGGCGGGGCGGGCTACAGAGGACGACAACAACAAACAAAATGGCAGCGTGGGGGTGAGCACAGCAGAGCGCTTGGGACAAACGCGCAAACAGAGTGAAAGTTACAATTTAAAATGAAAAAGTGCAAATGAAGCAAAGCGGCAACCAGGCAGACAGCAGGCAATAATTATTAGGCAGTTTTAATCAGCAAACGCAGCACAACGATACCAAATGTTGCCAGGGACACTGGTGAGCGACCACTCAGCCCGAGAGAGAGAGTAGGATTTCCCTGTGAACACTTATAACCTGTATGCTTGTTCTCTTGTCTTTCAGCTATCCCTTCCCTGCAGTCCCTTTCCGTCCCCTCCTTGTTTTGTTTCCTTTTTTTTCCCTCGCCCTATCACTCGAACACGCTGTGTTGTTAGTACAAGCGTGTTGGTGAGATCGGGAGGTGGAGTTGTATGTGCATCAATCGGATCCGGCAGCGTGGAGTCTGACAGAATCACGAACCCACGAATTGCATTCTGCCTGGTCAGGTTGTGGTACATATGGCCACCTTGGACGATGTGTTGAGGGCTCTGGTTTTGGTCCAACAATAACTGGCAGCGTCCAAGGCGGAAGCTGTGATTCTTAAGGATAGGGTTGAACAGTTATCTAAAAATCCTTTTTCTTCAGGCCCTTCTCAGAATCAGGTTACTGTGCCTCCCCCTATTCCTTTAGCTACCCCAGAACGGTATGGGGGGACCCTTGCAAAACACAAGCTTTCATGACTCAAATCATGCTCCATTTTTCTTGTAAACCAGCCTCTTTCCCTACGAATCATTCCAGGGTGGCGTTTGCTATCTCTTATCTGGTGGGGGACGCAGCCAATTGGGCAGTCCCTCTGGTGAAAAGAGATGATGCCATGTTGTCCAACTGGACCGCGTTCAGGGATGAATTTGAGAAGGGCTTTGACAGGAGGGCCACTAACTTCAGCGCAGATAAGGAGTTATTGTCCCTGCGTCAGGGTAGGAGTGACTTGATTACTTATCTAACCACGTTCAATCGGTTAATAGCTGAAACAGATTGGCCAGAGGGCAAAAGAATGTCCTTGTTTTATCAGGGATTGAGGGATGAATTGAAGGACGCTGTAGCACATATAGATCCTCAACCCACTACCTGTATAGATATGGTGAACCTGGTATTGAGATTGGATGGTAGGCTGACAGAGCGGAGTGGGGATCGGAGAAAATGGGATAGGGGCTATGCCCGTAATGTGGGTTTTCCTTCTAGGGCTTTGGGATCCGCAGAAGCTGGGGCAGAGCCGATGGAAATAGGTGCTATAAGACCCCCGTTGTCCAAAACAGAAAGAGAAAGCAGAAGGGTACAAGGTCTTTGTATGTATTGCGGAAAGAAGGGTCACTATGTTCGAGAGTGCCCTTCTAAGCCCAAGACAAATAATACATGGAACAAGAATCAACGGGTGGCTGTTTCCAAAACTGCTAGTGAGGGGGACGAAGGGATGGTATCTCCGCCTAAAATGGAGGAGAACCCCGATTGGAAACTAACCTCATTGTCTTCCTCTGGGATAGGAGAAACAGAATCCCACCTGGTCCTGGTTATGACCTTGGAGTGTGAGAATAAATCCCATCAAGTAATGGTCATGTTGGACTCAGGGGCCACCGGTAATTTTATAGACAATGGGTTGGTGGCTCGTTTGATGATACCTAGGGTGCCCAGATGCAATCCGGAGGAGGTTTTGGCCGTCGATGGGCAGCCCATTAAATCTGGTCTTATAACGGAGAAAACCGCAGAAGTGGATTTGTCTATTGAAGTGTCGGAGGGAAGGCATGTGGAAATGGTGGAGTTGAATATAATAGACGCTCCACAATATGAGATAATTCTGGGGATGCCTTGGTTCACCTTCCATAATCCTTCCATTGATTGGAAATCACGCACTGTCCATTTCTCTTCGGGGTTTTGCAAGGAACATCTGGTGCCTTATGTATCTTCTCCAGTAGCTGTGTTAGCTTTACAGTTCATGGTGGCTACTGCCGCCGAGAAGGAGGTGACCCTTCCTAAACAATACGAAGCCTTTCAGGATGTTTTTAGCGAAAGCAAAGCTGAAAAACTCCCACCACACAGACCCTATGATTGTAGGACTGATCTGGTTGACGGGGAAGCGATTCCCACGTGTCGAGTATATGCCTTGTCTGTTCCTGAAACGGTGCACTTGAAGGAGTACATCGATCATTATGAAAGTATAGGATTCATAAGACCGTCTCGTTCCCCAGCTGCCTCTCCCCTTTTCTTTATAGCAAAAGCGAATGGTGATTTGAGGGCATGTGTGGACTACCGCGTTTTGAATAAAAACACCATCCGTAACCGGTACCCTCTCCCTCTCATTACGGTGTTGATTGATCAAGTGAGGGAGGCTGTGATCTATACTCGCTTGGACTTGCGAGGAGCCTATCACTTGGTCAGGGTACGCGAGGGGGATGAGTGGAAGATGGCATTCAAGACGCGGTATGGCCTATATGAATATCTAGTCATGCCATTTGGGCTATGTAATGCCCCTGCGGCGTTTCAGTTCCTAATCAACGATGTCCTGAAAGACTTTATTGACTTATTCGTTGTCGTGTACATCGATGACATCTTGGTGTATTCTATGGATGAAAGATGTCATGTGGAGCAGGTCTGCAAGGTACTGATGAAGCTGAGAGAACATAGTCTCTTCGTGAAACTCAGTAAATGTGAGTTTAGTGTGTACAGCGTGGAATTCCTGGGGGTGATGATCAGTCCTTTGGGGTTGCAGATGTCCGAGCGCAAGGTGGAGGCAGTGAGAGATTGGCCAGTTCCGAAGAACGTGAGGGAAGTCCAGAGCTTTCTGGGCTTCGCGAATTACTACCGGCGCTTCATTTTGCATTTTTCATTGCTGGCAGTGCCCATTACGAAACTTTTGAGAAAGGGAGTGCCGTTCGAGTGGACATCTGCTGCAGGGGAGGCTTTCCAGACTCTTAAGTCTTCTTTCACTACTGCCCCTGTGCTGTCACATCCCAATTTAGAACATCCCTTTCTGGTAGAGGCGGATGCTTCGGACGAAGCAATCGGGGCGGTGTTATCTCAGAGGGATGTAGGTACAGGGCAGTTGCACCCAGTGGCCTTCCTGTCAAAGAAATTGAGTTCGGCTGAACTCAATTATACAATAGCGGAAAAGGAATTGCTTTCAATAAAGCGGGCTTTTCAGGAATGGAGACAATACCTATGGGGGGCCCTACATACCATCACAGTGTACACTGACCATAGGAACTTGCAATTTATGTCTTCTGCTAGACACTTGACAGCAAGGCAGATGAGATGGACGCTCTTTTTTGCAGAGTACAACTTTGTGGTCACTTTCCGCCCGGGGTCTGAGAATAGAAAGGCTGATGCCTTATCTAGACAAACCATGCCAGCGGAATGCGTGGAAGAGAAACAGGCGATCATTCCTACAGGGAAGGTTCTGTGTGTGGTGAGAGCTGAGACCTTTTTGGATGAGGTGAGAAAACATCAGTATCTGGGTGGATGGGGGTCATGGGCTCATGGCAGATTGGATAGTAAAGTGAGAGACGGTTTGCCATTCTTTCAGGGGAAGTTGTTTTTGCCCTCGATTCCTTTGCAGAAGAAGGCTTTTGGCTGGTGTCATGAGGGGGAACTGGTGGGACATCCTGGTATACGTAAAACCCTCGATACAGTCAAAAGGCATTTCTGGTGGGCTACCCTGAACAAGGATGTTTCTGAGTGGGTGGCTCGTTGTGATGTTTGTGCTAGAGCCAAGGGAATAACCACCAAGAAAGCCGGGAAACTCATACCCATGCCTACCCCCAGTCAACCCTGGCAGCATATTAGTCTGGATTTCGTGTCGGGTCTTCCGATGGATAAGGGTTCTTCAGCAGTATTGGTAGTGGTAGATAGCCTCACCAAAATGGGACACTTTATCCCTTGTAAGAACCTTCCGAATGCCAGCCAGACTGCACAACTGTTAGCCAGCAATGTGGTCCGGTTGCACGGTATCCCCAGGGTTATTGTGTCAGACAGAGGACCGCAGTTTATTGCGCGTTTCTGGCGCATGTGGTGTCGTGCCCTGAATATAGAGTCCAATCTGTCCACCAGTTTCCACCCCCAGACAGACGGGCAGACAGAACGTTTGAACCAGACGTTAAAGAAATACTTGAGATGCTTCTCTAAAGAAGCTCATGAGTCTTGGGTGGATCTGTTGTGGATGGCAGAACTGGCCTACAATAACGCATGGCATAGTTCAACGGGGATGTCACCCTTCAAAGCTAATTTTGGTTTTGATGCTAATACCTTGCCGGTTGACATACCCGCTGATCTCTGTGACCAGCCTTCGGTTAAAGAAAGGATCTTGATGTTGAGGAGGGTACACAAGGCAGTGCAGGTCCATTTGAACAAGGCAAAGGAGGTATACAAAAAGTGGGAGGACCGCCACAGGAGGGAGAGTCGTCAGTATGCGATGGGGGTATGGAGTACGAGGTGAGGAGTATAAGGGACTCCAAGTGGTGCCGGGGTGTGCTAAAATACCTGGTGTCATGGAAGGGGTATACCGCGGAAGATGATTCTTGGGAGCTTAGCTCGGATGTGCATGCTCCTGCTGCGGTGCGTTCTTTCCACAAGAGGTTCCCTGCTAAACCTGGCCCTAGAAGGCGCTAGGGACGGGGACATACTGTCAGGATCTACCAAACGCGCCTACCTAACCATTGAACTACATCTCCCAGAATTCCTGAGAGGGGGCGTGGCACTATATAGGCAGGGTCGACCCTCTACACTTTGTTCGTGATTTTGTTCAACAGCAGTGTTTGTTGGTGATTTGAGAGGTGTGCTGTGTTAGTCTCCTCTCTGGAAGTATCAGAGAGGGTTTAGTTCCTGTTTCCTATTCGATATCAGCGCGAAGGGATTAGGAAACGCGCTTTGGACTAAAGTGTTTTGGGATCTCTCCGGTAGCGCGTGGAATGCGCTTTCTGTCTGGTTGTATTTTCCTGGAGTTCCTGTTATCTGCATCGCGTAGGTGGCTGGAGGAAGATTCGAGCGGAGAAAGAACGGACCAGGACTACGCTGCTTAAGTACAGTGAGTTGTCGTGCAGCGCGTGATTTTTAACGCGTTGTTTCACCAGTACTGAAGCGTTCTTCACAGCCGGCATTCTGTTAACCGGCAAAGGGTATTTAGTGCGCAAAAGAGTTTCGCATTTGGATTGATTGTTTCTTCTGGGAATACGGTGAGAACGGAGTATAGCGGGAATAACCCTACTGCTTACTACCGTTACGAAGTGAGTCACTAGTGTCTTCCGAATTAAGTGCCAAAGCGGAAGGTAGTGGCGGGGGATCCTACACCTTGCCGTATTTGGAGTGGAATAATTAAAGAACACTGTGTTGTGGAATTGAGAGCGGAAGACGGTAGTAGGATGCTACGTCTTACCGTGTCCATAAAGGATTGAAGTGGTACATTCTTAAAAGGAGAACTAGTTTCTCAGGAGACGGATTTTGTTTTGGATTCACAAAGGTTGTGGGATATGCACACGTTTATTTTTTGAGCACAGTTCTAATGCAAGGCAGGGGACTAGTGTGGCAGTTATCAATATTCAAGATACAGGGAGGAGGTGGAGCGCACTTCTTCTGTCAAGGTGAATCTCTAATCATACGTAGTGAGAATGAAATGAGAGTAGGATTTCCCTGTGAACACTTATAACCTGTATGCTTGTTCTCTTGTCTTTCAGCTATCCCTTCCCTGCAGTCCCTTTCCGTCCCCTCCTTGTTTTGTTTCCTTTTTTTTCCCACGCCCTATCACTCGAACACGCTGTGTTGTTAGTACGAGCGTGTTGGTGAGATCGGGAGGTGGAGTTGTATGTGCATCAATCGGATCCGGCAGCGTGGAGTCTGACAGTAATGGGACGAATGCTTACAATTTGTTTTACCACTGGCAATTGCTTAGAGGTTGGACTCAGCCATATGCAAATCAGTCTTGACTCTGCTCCAATAGGAACAATCCAAAGTGGTACATGGTGGGCAGCGCCGCGGGGGGGGCTCCATGTGCTTTGCAGGGGGCCCCCTCAAGTTTCGTTACGCCACTGCCTCCTAACATTAAAATCTAACTTAATTCTGTATCTCACCTTCGTCTTCCCTTTACCCACTCTCTGCAGCATTCAGTTGCTTTGGAGCTAGGTTGCTTTGCAGGGCAGTTTGCACTGCATAAGCCGCATACAGAAACGGATATTTAGGCCTCATAGTGACTCAGTGGTCTTCCTTCTGCTGTTGAGTGGCAGCTCTACAGTAGGTGAGTGAGTCCCTCTTGTTACAATCCAAACAGCACCACTCTGTTTGGTTGAATCTCTCCTTAACGCTGTGGAGAATGGGTCACCCAAACATTTTTTTGCACAGAAAGTGAGCAATCGCCTGCTTCTCAATCTTGTGGCATTCCTTTGCCAGATTTTCCTGAATGTGATAATGCTAGGGAAAATCATCCGCTACTGAGGCACTATACTGGGAACAGAAGCCATCATCCACCAAAGATTTAGGTCCAAGTCCAAGAAATGGTCTAGCATGTCTGAAAAGACTTTACTCTTGGCATACTTGCCTTCAGGAGTATTGTCTAATTCCTCGTCCTCATCTCCCTTCAGTTTTTACACAGTAGGCTCATTCAATGCAACCTGAACTGCAAATTAATGAAGTCATGTGAGCCTGCCTTGGAGATCTGCAACAGGTCGCCTTTGTGCAGCTCCTGCACATCTTTCTTCATGTAACTATATTTGCTAGATACAGGCACCGACTCTTCATACCCATGTTGGAAATAGTCAAGTAGGAAGTGGCCAAGAACTACTTCCTATTTATACCTGCCTCCTAGCAACCAAGTCTCAATCTCACAAGACTTGCAAAGCCAAAAGACAGTCTTTCTGCCTCCCCCGGAGGGACATACGCCAAAGACATGGCCACGGGAGCCAGGTGCTGCTGGGACCACCTCGGCACCCAAACGGCCTGCCCACGACCACCTAGAACGCTCCCTGCTCCAACCAAGTATATGCGCAGAAAGCTCAGTCGCGTGCAGAGCAAAGATCAGCCTTCCAAACCTATGGTAAGGCCACCGCATTTAAACAAAAGTAAGAACACAAATGAAATGTTTACAACAGAAAACCAAATAATGTACTTTTATCGTGAATCCAACGCACATCATGTTCCGACAGCCCGTCTAGGGACAGGGAAAAAAACAGGCATGGCGGAGGGTGGGAGGGGTTTATATAACAAAAAGTAAAAACAGACTAGCATTTCAAAGGCCTGTCAGGAGCCAGAATCAACTCACTACTGTAAGGACTGGGACGAGGAGGTCCTATGAGGAGGTAATGGCATCGTTATTGTAATTATCATTAACATTATTTTTTGAGCCATTTTAGAAAGCAGAGCGTGGTTTTATTATTATTATTTTAATTAGATTTTTCAGAACTGTGGACAGATACAGAAAACTATTTCATGTTGGCAAAGCTTGCACTTCACAAAATCACAAGCTTTGCAACTGAAAAAGTAAATCACTAAATGCAAAGTGTACTTCGCAAATCAGTATGTACACTTTGCGACCCATACTACAATGCGAAGGAAAGAGGGCTTTTGTCTTTGAGAGTAGTAATACAATATTTTGATAATTTTGTGCTGCAGTTCCATTTGCTACCCATTGATCTGATAGTGACGCGCAAAGGTATTATGCAAGGGACAGCTTATAACTGCTGAATGGTGTTGTTAGAATACAAGGCAGGGCAAGTGCTGTCTCTTCGAGACATGCTGTATCTCCTCTGCGTTCTTTGAGCACACCCTTTGCTGCCATTTGTTCCAGTATGTGCTTTTCAAAATTCCTTTCCTGTCTGTGGCTAATTGTTCATATTAGTCCCTCCTTGACGTAGGTGGTTCTTGTCCCTGGCTACCGTCCCTGTTTCATTTATTATTGCTTGTTGATCTATTTCTCTTTGATTCATTGCACTGCTTTTTTAGTTCGCTTTGGTTAATTTTTAGGTAGGCAATGTAGGATGCCCAGGAGAGTATTGTGAGAAATACACTGCTGATTGCAGGCCATATGAATTAATCAGTGATTCGTGGAAGGTTAGCTTCCATGGTAGCATTTCTTTGATTTCAGAAGTTTTTGAGAATGTGCTATAAAAGCAGTAAACTTGTTTTCATAGCTAATGAACATATAAAGTATGAGTTGCCAGTAAGATAGCTCACTAGATTCATTCTCCTGCTCTAGAGGTATGTGTATAACCATAAAGTCATGGCTATAAATTCTGGTCAGTGCGCTCATTTTCTCATTATTTTCGATCCACATCCTCTATCCAAAAACGTCTGGTTTTCTTTCTAAATGCCTGCTTGGGAAATCAGTGTGCTTGTTTTCATAAGCATGGTGAGAACCAACTGGTTTAATCGAACCCATTTCCAAAGCGGTCAAGTGAAATGAAGGAAATGTAAGCAAAATATCTTGATTTTTTTCTGTTTGGTTTTGTATTGCAAAAGTTGATTTGCTCTTGGTTAATTTTTACCTACTCTTCCGGTTGTTAATTTGTTCATATTTTATTTTACATCTATACCCCAAGATCTTGTTTTAGACCGAACCCCCTCCACCCTTGTAAGACTACCTTTTGTTTACTGCATTGCCATGGTGTTCCAGCGGAGTCCACTCCCCCTATGCCACACATACACACAAACACAATGCTACCCTCCATTCATGCAAATAATGCAATCAGAGTGTTAGCATTGTGCTCCTTTGAACTATTCCTGTATGATGGGGGGGTGGGGGGGGGGGGGGGGGGTGTCGGGTGTTCACGAGCCGAGTTTAGATAAGATTTCAAAGCTTATCCTAGCACCTCAAGTCGGCCTACCTCCCTCCTCAACGATCGGTTCTCACCGCATCCCTTTTTAATGTATATTTCACCAGTTAAAGCAAAAATCAGAATCTCCTGCAGCCCTTAAAAAAATGTAATCTACAACAGACACCATATTTCGCTCATTTAACCCCTTCGATACTGATGACGGCCCCAAGGCATCATGCATTACGGTGGGCGTGTGCTGATGACGGCTGGGGGCCGTCATGAACCCGCCCACTACGGAAAACGCCGCACAGGCGCAGAATCGCGGCCGCGCCCAAGGGGTTAAAGCGGGCTTCTAAGCACTCTAGATGTTGACAAATAAGGGCAATTGCGAATATGGAGAAACTGGATGTGCACAGGACCACAATGTGTAGTGAACTTGGGGAGCTGGGATTCAAAGTGTGGAATTGTGCTAGACGTGACTTTCATTAGTGCAGCAGGAGCAGTGGCACCATGGCTCATAACCTGAGAAATCCACTGAACTTTGATTATTGCTGTATTTTATAATCCATACATCAGCCATAGAGGTGTGGGGTGGAGGCATGTTTTTTTCCTCGTATTAGAGTCCTTGACATACTGGCCCACTAGCCACCTCTAACTGTGTATCTAAACTTAGCACAATTTATAGCACCTCAGTGATAATTGCCAGCGGCTGATATCTCTCCGGAATCTAAGTGGATGTTTAAATTAACACAATGTATGATAATCTGTACTGCAGAACCACCCATCTCTATGCGCTACCATCAAGTGTAATGTTCCAGTTGCAGTACTATTCCTCACAGCTTTTTGTCCACCAAGAAGGATGAGTTGGGATAGTGTTATCACCATTACTTATAGCGCTCTGAAGTTGCGCTAGAGCCCGTGGGTGCTATGTGACTACAGTGACAAGCCTGTAGCTGAAAAGAGTTCCGCTCCTGTATTTTACGCTTTGCTCACAAACATCTTTTAGGATTTGATGAACAGCCAGAAACACCTTGTTTTATGTAAGAAGGAGTGGGTGGCTCAGCCAGAGAAGGCTAGCAGGAACTCGTTCATGGCTAGTGTCTCCTTAGCAGCACAGCATAAACCGCGAGGGGTCGTGTTAAGCAACATCTTTCTATTGTTTTGGTTCTTGAGAAAGATACGTTTTTCGGTTCGGCCCCAGTTTCAACAGATCCTCGCTAGTAGTGGTTATAAATATTCACTTATGTGGTACTTTGTGGCAGGAATCGGTGGAAGTGACTTGTGACAATGAGGATTTGGGTCAATCTGAGACAATCCCCATGGAAGTACCAGCCTTTAGTATTGTTATAAAACTGAAAACTACTGATAACATATGTCTGATTTTTTAGAAAGTATACACCATAGCTGCTCACATTCAGTAATCAACTGAAGTCCTTATGTGGCTGGAACATGTTTCGAGCAGTTTTCCAGAGGAAGAGCATTGCTGTATGTGCCACTCACCCAGGAAAAGGAAAGCTTGTGAACGTTTGGGACATATCGTCTCGGTGTCCTGGAAAAACATGTTTCTGGTTTAAGCCAACTTGATGTCTGCAAGCTTCCTGAAGAAACAGCTACTTTTTTTTGTAGGCACGGGAAGAGCTGATGCTGAGACTCAACAGTGGCTCCCCAGTTCCAAAGTCTGCAGCTCTGGTTGTTATGCCACACCCTCTCTGCTAGGCATAGGCGTCAGTGTGTATGTCTGGGAGTGGCCGAGTTTCATAATTTATGTTTTTTCTCACTTGCTTTCCAGTCGTTGCCCTGAAAGGGGGCAGACACTGAGTGTGTAGCAGTTCATTAACTGAGTCGTTCATGCTGACCCCATGTGTGACCTTGGGCTAACTCACATCCCAGTTTAGCAACCACATATTTTGTAAAGCATATCAAAGGGTGTCTCAAGTTGGGAGACAGCAACACCCCAGAGGTGTGTTCCTGTAATTGAAAGACTGCTTGCAAAAGAAAGCTACGTCTGGAGAATACTACTACACATAAGTATGTAATTCCAAAGCTAATGCGTGCACATTCCAAAGTTTTGAATTCTTCAAAACAAAATGAAAAGTTGAATTGACAGACAAAACTATCCACACTGTTTTGTTAGTAATTGTATTATATCTATACTACTATTATAAAGAGAGAGTCCAAACCTTTGAGGCGGGTAATCTCAAGAAGTACAGCACCAATCACAACACCCAATGCGGCATTGGAAAGGGCAGTTGCAGCAGATGGGCATAGGCTATACAAGTGGCCACCATATACATTACAAAGGTAAAAGAACCTTAGGGGTAAAGTAGTCCCTTGTGGGCATGTTTGTAGTGCTGTCAGCGATGGGCGCAGCAAACAAACCTTCACAGGACTCCCTTGTGAGCGTGGGCCTTGTGAGAGGGGCATTGACAAACAGCAAACAGCAATATGCGCGGCATTCACGGGGCGTGAGGCGCACCATTCCCGGTCGTTACTGGTAAGCAATATGCACCCATTCACGGGGCGCGAGGCGCGCCATTCACCGTCATTAGTGGTACAAGCGAAAACGGCACTGGAAACAAAAACATTCACGTAGCACCGTTGTGGGACTGCCCGTTGTCAGAGGGGCGTAGCAAAACTTGAATGGGCGCGGCATTCACGGAGCGCGCCTCGTCAACGTTTTCCCAGGGGCATGCACAAACACCAATAGGCAAGCCTTACAGGGGTGTGGCCAAACACCAAAGGGCAGTGCTACACGAGCCGCGGCATTGCTACGGTGCTCAGGCGGGGGCTCAACACACTCACAATAACAGCGGGGAAAAGAAAACATTACAAAGGTTTCACAAAATAATATTTCACACACGCCAATGGGCAAGATGTCACGGGCCGCGGGATTGCTAGGGTGCTCAGGCGGGGGCTCAACACACTCACACTAACAGCGGGGAGCACAAGATTCGCTTATTGCTCCAGTGCTCAGGCAGGGGATAAAGCCACTCAGCCTACCAGCGGTGATCACACCCGTCTGATTTACCACTGCACAAATTGCTCACGGCCTCAAGCAGGGATTAAGGCGAATGAACGGACCACAACTTTGCAACTAACGTTACCATCAATGACCAAGTTCAATAAACAGGTACATAACAACGTGTAAGCTCAATGATAAATAACGCTCTAAAATTATCTTACCTTTGTGATACTTACCTAATGCTGCTAACCTCACGGTTTACTTTTTTACTATGACTACAATGAAAAGGTGTTCAAAGGCACAGTTGATCACACTTTCATTATAAATCACGTATGAGACAGGGAGCTGATTGCAAGTGATGTGCCTTATGGATGTGCAACCCTTTGCACATATTCTATTTCAGCCCCGGACAACGTCGGGACGGGCTTCTAGTATATTATATATATAGGGGCAGATTTATGTTAACTGGCGCATCCCCAGGGATGCGCCAGTTCACGTGCGCCACAGTGCGCCACAGCTCCGCCACCCATGGTGCGCCGCATTTATAATGCGGCGCACCATGGTGCAAAAACGGCACAGATGCGTGACGCATCTGTGCCGGAAATGTGGCGCATTGCTGGAGTTGCGTCATAAGCGCGACGCAGCTCCAGCAAGGCTCGGTGGTGCCCCATCTACACAATGCTGCGTCAAGACCTACGCCTGCTTCAAGCAGGCGCAGGGTTTTGACGCAGCATTGCCCTGAAAGTGACTGAGTGAAATCTCATAGATTTCACTCAGCCACTTTCAGGAGGCGTTCCTGCGCAGGAACGCCCCCCCTGCGCAGGAACGCCTCCTTATGGCGCAGTGCTTTACAACGTGACGCATCTCCTAGATGCGTCACGTTGTAAATAGAGCACATTGTTTGCGCCGCAGTTGCGTCAAATAAAGTGACGCAATTACGGCGCAAAGAGGCGCAACGGCCTCATAAATCTGCCCCATAGTGTTTACTATCCCAACAAGGTGTCTACGCACTTTATTATGTCTTTCTTGTTCCCTAGGAAAAGTGTACTTAAGCATTGCCTCATCTTCAGTAATACCCTCACTCCCATTATTTCATATCGACACTTTGGGACACATTCACAAGGCAATATCGCTGCTTTAGCGGCACTTTTCTGCCGATAAAGCGGCAATATTTTTATCGCAAAATTCACAAACAGTTGCTAACAGCTATTAGCGACAGCTTTTAGGCAAAAACTACACTTTGAAACATCTCCACTTCTGTCAGTGTTAAATAACGCTAATGATATGCAAGGGAGGCATTCCCTTGCAAAATCTGACGTTAACCCAATATTACCCTATTCACAAGGGGACTTAAAATGGGGATAACCAATGGGGCCGCATTTCTGCAGGTTTTGATGCTGGACTACACTGCAAGCTATGTTGCTGTGCTGCCCTGCCACAAAATTACATGGCAGAACTGTGCACCATCTATTAGATGGTCAGTCGGAGTGTTCTCCTGTAGATGATGGCAATGCCTCCTCCTTAATGGTCGGGGTGCTCCTTGCGGGTGAAACTGCAGCCATCAGTGATGGCGATGGCGATGTCCGGTCTGAAGCAGAGGTTTGTCCTGGCAGGTGAGGTTCTGTCCAGGATTTAGGGCAAGGAGGGTGCTGGCGTCGTAGCCATGGAGTGACCAAGAGGAAGGCTCCTTGGTGCTGAGCGTGGTCCAAGGGCAGACGGACGCAGACGGGCAATGCTATTGTTTGCCTTTGGCATGGGAGATGTCCAGTACAACTCAGGCAGTACATCATTAACTACGCAACTCAAACTACACATTGTGAGGTCAGTAATGG
This sequence comes from Lissotriton vulgaris, assembly GCF_964263255.1. Classification (NCBI taxonomy): domain Eukaryota; kingdom Metazoa; phylum Chordata; class Amphibia; order Caudata; family Salamandridae; genus Lissotriton; species Lissotriton vulgaris. The sequence goes on along the minus strand of NC_141685.1, from coordinate 1,469,259,498 downwards.
GGTGATTGAATTTTTTTGTGTGTGTATGGGTATCGGATGTCGGATTTGAAATTTTGTGTGTGCCATTGGTGTAAAATATGAATTTTGGGGTGTGATTTGGGGTACATTATGAATTTTGGGGTGTGATTTGGGGTAAAATATGAATTTTGAGGTGTGCAATTGGGCCAATTTTGATAGCTGGATAGCTGTGAGGTGGTAAATGCCACAATGATTACTGGATGGTGCGTGGACGCAGGGATCTGTGTGAGCGGGTGTCGCAAATATTGTAATGAGGGAAGTCTTACCTCGAAGCCGGGCCCTGTGTCATAGTAGCTACTGCTCACCTGCATCTGCTTCCAGGAACAGTAATTTAGGAGCCAGGCTCCCTCCTCTGAGTCAATCACAACACTGGCATACATATCTAGCCTTCTTTTCATGGGAGCAACGATGCGTGCTAGTGCAGTCACACTGTGAGCTGTCAGTTGTGGTCCCGAGACGGGGGCATGGAGTTTGTGCCATTAGGGGTGGGCGAGCTAGCACATTAACAGAGATGTTCCGCAGTCAGGCCAAAGGTCTGGCTTAGCTGTAAGGGCCCGTGCACGAGCCTAGCCAAGAAAATGTCTCACATGTCCATCATGCAAAAACATTATGTAAACATTGGATATTGGTTGTGGGAGTGTGTCACTTTAGTAGAATTGATGATATCAGTGCATTGAGATGCAATTATTTGAAGTGAGTTCCTAAAATGTACTTAGGGACTTCTGCCCTGATGAGATGAAATTAGCAAACCATTAAAGGCAAGCCAGGTGTCATGTGCTCCTTATGTTTGGCCTAGGGTGTCATTAGGTATAGTACAACATTTTCGATTATACCACTTGTCCTTTTTAAGTCCTGGAAAGCATGCCACTTGCAGGAAAACACTTAGACGCATAGTCAGGGGTAGTATGCGCTATATAAATACAATTGCAGTTACAATCATTAATTTCTTACACCAGGGCTGACAGGGTACTTCTGTTAGGGAGCAGGGGTCACTTGGTGGCGGGCTGAGAGATGGTGGGATGGACAAGTATGCATCTAACATGGATTTCTTGGTCCAACATAATGTTTGCTGTTGAAAAGGTGTTGTGGGTGATAAGGTGCTAAAGAGCTGACGTTGGCGATAGTTATCGCCCGTTATTGTGAAAATCTCCCCTAGCCTTTAATAGGGGAAAAAATATATAGGGAAGCCCTCCCACCACTTCCTTGACTCATAGCTGTCCTAAAAAGCTTTTCCCATTTTCATATCCACGGGAAAAGGAAAAATACATTGCTAATGAGCTGCTATTGATATGCATTTCTGTAAGAATCGGTTAAACAAGCCCCACTGCAACTTAACTGCAAATGGGGAAAAGATAAATAATATTCTTAAATGTTTTTTATGATTATGAGCCTACACACCAAAGAATCATAAGGGGCAAATTGGGGCATAATAGAATCTAATTCCTTACAATTACAAATCTTTGTTTTCCAGTGACCAGTACGCTTTCATCTTCTATTTATTGGGTTAATTTACATTGTCAGTCTGACAGCAAAACACCAGCATTTGTTTAATCGATTTCAAAAGGAAGGTTGGTGAGGCTGCAAAACGCATGAAAGCCATGTGGGTGCTTTCCACCATTGTCATGAGGTGCTGAGCAGGTAGTGTTTGATTATTTCTCAGATGCCCATGTTTTCTCAGCAATGTTGCACGTCGTGGTTGTCTTCTGGGATCGGAGAGTGGCAGCCTGCACCCTCACTGCCTGATATGGTTATCTGAAAAAACAGAAGTAAACGACATGCAATTTTCAGAAATTCCGAAAAGTTAAATAACGCAAAGCATGCATTTGAATCAGTTGTGACTACCTTTGTTTTTATCTTCCCTTCAGCTTATCCCCTCATCTGGTACAAATGTTCATGGAGAGGTAAAAAGCATGCTCAGCTTTGGAGCTTCGTGAAGTATTTCTATCACTGGGAATCCCAGGGATCTGTCAAGTAGATGGTATTTCAGGAACTGTGGGGCATATTACCAAGGGCCATTATCGCAGCATTAGTGGGACTTTTTCCCGCTAATGCAGCGATAATTTCATCGCCCTATTACCAAGCGGTCGCTAACACCAGTTAGTGACAGCTTGTAGGTGATAGCTGACATCGCTATCTCCGATTACCAACTTTTGGAAATATTCGCGCTACCCTGAGCAGTTCTTAGCCATCTTATCCAATGGTAGGTGGATAACATGGCTAAGAGCATTCGCTCGGTAATGCATGAATATCGCTGACTTTTCAGCGATATTCCAGCATTTCGGCCAATTTTTATCGCATAGGAGATAAACCTTGATAATAGCAAGGCTCCTAAGCGATAAAAATCGGCGAAGCGCGGCGATAACATTATTGCCGCTAACCAAGCATAGCGATAATTATCGCTTATGCTTGGTAATATGCCCCAGTATCTGGAGTGATGATGGGACTTTTCTGACGATAATATGCAGATCGCCAGGAATCGCCGCCTAACTCTGGATTTGCCATCGCAATTGCGATGATTTTATCGCCGGTTTTCACAGGAAAGGGCCCTGTTACTATCACCATGTAGCTTGGGCCTCGATAATATCTCCCTAACATGGCGATAATAATCCGTGTTAGGCGGCATTAACTTTTTTGTCGTTGACTGACGATGGCGATAGTTATCGCCCGTCATTGTCAATATCCCCCTTTGTTTGTGGGCCACTAATGCGAGCAGTCACCCAGGATAAGGTGCTGCATTGCTAAACACTTACAAGGTCCCAAACGCAGGACATATTGGCTATGCCAATGCATGTTAAACTTGAAACCAGCATTTCTTTTAAGGAACAGGAGTTGATTTGAAAAAAGTCAGCATGCATTGAATGAAAATTCAAGGACAAGGGTCTGCTGTTCCCTGCACGCCGGCATCACTGGAACTCACAAAGAATGGAAATTAGTTGCACCGCAAAATGGAGAAGGTGTTGGCAACCAGCCAGTGGCAAAAACATTGATTATTTTTGCAACCTTTGTACATCGGGCCCTTACTTTACCTATGAGTGACTCAAGTTTCAAGTTTCAAGTTTATTTATTTATGGTACCGGAACTCAATTGAGGTCCACATAATAATTCAAGCAAACAATAAAAGACAATACCATAGTAGAATACATGATATCAATCTGTGAATATAACGGCAGAAAGCATTTAAAATAATGAAACTATTTAAAACAAAACATTTCATTTGGAGGGTTAAACATTGCTTCAATAAAATCGGAGGCTGTAAGGATACCCATTTGGAAACACATAGGTCTTAACCATTTACGTCTAAATACCATAAGTGCCGGACAGACAAAAATGACATGATACATGTCCTGGGGATTGGAATTACAAAAATCGCAAATGTCGGAACGGCTGTACCATTTAGAGAAAAGACAGTTCAAAGGGAATAAATTATGCCTTAGCAAAAGGGTAAATCGCCGAACTCCATGGGAGAGATTCCAGGATATGTATGGCTGAGGTTTTTTCATTGGACAAAAACTACTGATAGGGAACATTCCTCTCTTCAATTTACATGCCCCTCTATCTACTTTATAACCCAACTCCCAAGAAGCCGACTTTAAAACCGACTTTAGTTGGGCCGCGGATAGTGAAAAAAGACCCAATTCATCTAACTGTAATAATGTAACTGCCTGTCGAAAATTCCTTACAATTAAAGAATAAGCATTAAAAGTAACCAACAGCTCATTTTTTATGAGATACCTCAGCGTACCCGGCATTCCTTTAGCTATGTTAAAAACCCAACGCACCACACTCGCAACTGCCTGAGCCCAGGAACTACGCAAACCGAATTCCTGTCTCAGAGAGGACGAGGAATTCGCAGTGCTTACAGAGATGAGGTTACGTAATATTTTTCCTTCAGTGGAATCCAAAAAATTCCAGCTTATCATGTCTACTGTTTCTAATCCATATATAAGGGATGCAGGGATTTTTGCTCGGAATACCTCGAGCAATATAGAGAAGTGCCTTCTACATGTCGCCTTATAAAGAGAAACGAGGCTCTTCCCTTGAGCAAGAGCTTTCCTACTATTGTTCTCAATATGGGCTGTGTCACTTAGACTACTCGTGACAATCTTTCCAAGGAAAGGATAAGATTTGACTACTTCTAGTCTTTCGCCCCCGACAGACCAGAGTGACTCATAATGTATTCAGGTTTTTTTATTTCCTCGAATTGAATTGACAGTGGCACCTAAGGGTTGGAAAGAAGACCGGGACCCCAGTTATACCACTGTGTAATTAATATGGTACCAGCCCTTCATACATCCAGTTTTCGTCCCATCTTGCTACTCCAGTTTGCCTCCAAAGGCATTGAAAGTGCCAGATGCCTCAGTTCTTCAAAGCCAAACTGAGGGTCTATGCAGATTTACTCCACTGCCTCTGAACTCTGGGGGTACCCCAGGATTCGGCACTCAGACCTACAGGTTTCATCCTCTATGTTAGTCCTTTGGCAACCCTGATCGGAACCAAAGACTTTGCTCATGTGTGTGTATGTAGATAATCCTCAATTTATTATTCTATTGGAAGATAAGCAGCAATTCCAGTTATGTCTGACTTCCATTGCTCAATGGATGATTTAATGCTTTCCAATATAGGACCAGTAAGGCAGAGTTATCAAAGTGTTTGCTCCTGTAGAGAGTACCAGGATTGGGAAGCCAGGTCTAGGAGCACTACCCCTACCTATGATATGGCAGTAAGAAATTAGGGTTTGCATTTAGTTACAAGCTTCTGATCATCCGAAATACCACATCATAGTTCCTGAAGTTCAGCGCTTAATAACAAGTGAATCTCTAATGCATTGATTAGTTGAATTGCATTATCAAAAAGTCATGCATTTACAAAAGACTTTCCAGATATGTTCCAGGAAGGCCCACCTTCTGCAAATACCTAGAAAAAGACGTGCTAGAATTAACCTCGTGCTGTTTCTCATTACACTGCAATTCATGGAATAAATTACCTCCAATCAGAAGAAAAATAATAATCTCAGATTTATAATACTGCTAAAAACGTAGTTCTGTGCTCAGTCTTATGAAAAGGAAACTCATCCTGTCTTACATGCATGGTAGAGTTTGTGCAATGATGTAATATGTTACCTGCAAATTATTTTAAATTATTGCTCGGATGCCTTGTGATGCCACTGCAAGCTCTAATGAATCATGTTTCGTTCTTTCACTTGTTTTGGTTGTGAAGTTTGTGCAAAGCTTTATTAAGTATAGCATTTAGCAGTTAAAGTTTAATCATTATGAATGTAGACAACGTCAGTAAGTGTTTTCTGTGCAACACGTGAAAAAAATAAATACATCTCATGTTCTTAAGCCCTCACCTCATTCTTTGAATGATCTTGACTTGCCACACAGTCAGAGAAAACCAGTGCTTAATTTGAGCCAGTGGTTTCCGGTGCTCAGCGCCAGCACCTATTTGTCAGCACTTATGATAGCTACCACATGGAGGTGCTGAGCCGAGCAATAGTTGTTTATTAGTCCAGTATGCATTGAAAACAACTAATACATATTGCCCAAGCTATTCTTATAGCTTTGGGGACCTCGACAAGTGTGAATTGTCACACTTGTAGCCGGGTGATGGTTAGTAGTTGTGCTGGTACTGTAATTGCCAAAGCTGGCAGTGGCAAGAGGTGGTGAAAGCTGCGGTGACCTCCTGACGAAGGGCCCTGGCACTTATGTTTTTCACAAATTAAGCACTGGAGAAAATTCACAATATGAGGAGGCTTGCATACACCAAGGGATCCTCAGCCCAGCCGGACCCAAAAGCAGCTCTCATCATGCACACCCTTTTTTCCACAGATGCATACATTATTCAATGCTGAGGAGAAATATTACCCCTGGTAACTGTGAATTTCACAAATTTCTCTTTAAGACGCACATTAAAACAATTAGGCTGAGTCAATGTATTAACAAAATTGTGCTATAAATGTGATTGTACGTCACCCTTTATTTAAAGCATATTTTTGTGGGGAACATGAACCTCATAAACGTCCACTTGTTTGTGACAGGGTTGATTGATACATGAACATATTTCCCAGGGTTGCCTTTCGTTGGGAACGAAAGGCAGTCTTGGGAAGTTGAAGGGCTCAGTGGAAGGACCTGGCATTATATCAGTCAAAGAAGTGCAAGAAACTCATTCCAAGAAAAAAACAGTCATGCGTTGTATATCAGTTATAATCTAAATATTATGTCCAGCAGCACTGAATGGTAACCATGATTCAGCAAGCGTTCTCGCATTCCATTGAGGTGCCTCAGCACACACAGGATTTACCGCGGAGCTGTTGCAGTTGCCAGTGAAACAAGCTGGCAAACAAACTTTGCAATTTTATTTATTTATTTATTTATTTATTTATGCAATTTTATATAGCGCGGACTTTACCCGAAGGTGTCAGAGCGCTTCACAATAGGAACAGAAAAGATACAAACTGAGAACGTTACACGAGCAACAGATTGCAGAGGCATTCGTTATGTTACATACGGTAAAGTGATAATTGTGAGCAACCAAGAATACATGAGGTAGTAAACATTGTGAGAAACCAAAAATACATGAGGTAGACAAGGTAATTGTGACACTTGTGAGCAAACAAAATACATGAGGTAGTAAAAATGTGGGCTACCAAAAATACATGAGGTAGTAAAAAGTGCTCAGGAAGGAAAAGTGACAAGTGTGCAGGCTACCAGAGAAAATAGAGTATATTTTGTGGTATAATACTGCAGTATATGTTACACACTCAAGCACAAGAACAAACGATTACGTAGGCAAAAGTAGCACTTGTGCAAGTATCAAAGGTAAAAAACCTGTGAGAGGAAGCAAACCGTGTGTTACAGGGGCAAAGTGGTGAGTGCAAGTTGCAAGAGGGTACCAAACACAAGTACATGGATAATACTGCAATAAAAGGCAAACACTCTAACCGCAAGAACACACTGGGAAGGCACTTCCATGGACATGAGAAGAAGAAATTATCAGTAGTGGGAGATCTTCCTACAGACAGAAGAGAGTTACTTTTGGAGGTGTCAATTATGCCAGGACTGGAGGAAGGAGAGAGCTAATTCTTTCCGCTTCCAGCAAATAGTATTGCACTCAGACTGCAGGCAAAATATCTTTGGAGCAAAAGTAAAGAATTCAGTGCAGGAAAACATTTCACTATTATACTAGTTGAGTTATTAAAGCATCACTTTAAAGAACTTGGAACTTACCCTACATCCCCTGCCAGTGAAAACCTCTTCCCCGTTTAGGATTAGGCCATACCCTTTGTTAGTACATTTTGCATTTTTTATCTCCTTCTACTCTTCACTGTGGAGAGACTTTTCTCCAAAAATTCCAATACAGTATGAGGGTGCATACTTTCAATTTCCTACCAGGTGTGCACCTGTTACAACGCATTTTTTACAACGCACTACCGTTACAACGCATCTATTACAACGCAGGTACTGTTACAACTCATGTTTTTACAACGCATTTTTTTACAACGCAGGTACCTTTACAACGCATACCATTACAACGTAAGTATTGGTAAGTATATAATTATTTTAAAATGTTATATGTTTGTGGTAAAGGGGTATTTTTAGGGCTCAGGGTCAGTTTTGGGTTTTAGGGTAAAGGGGTATTTTTAGGGTTCAGGGTCAGTTTTTAGTTTTTGGGTAAAGGGGTATTTTTAGGGTTCAGGGTCAGTTTTCAGTTTTTGGGTAAAGGGGTATTTTTAGGGTTCAGGGTCAGTTTTCAGTTTTTGTGGTACAGGGGTAAAGGGTTAAAATAAATTAAAATTAAGTTTACATTAAATTAATTTATAGAAAATAAATTAAATTAAATTACATTAAATTATTTTTGGGGTTGAGGGTCAGTTTTGAGTTTTTGGGGTACAGGGGTACAGCGTAAAAATAAAGTAAAATTTATTTTACATTAAATAAATTTTTTAAAATTAAATTAAATTACATTGCATTAAATTATATGTTTTAAAAATAATTTATTATTATAATATTAAAATTAATATATACTTACCAATACTTACGTTGTAATGGTATGCTTTGTAAAGGTACCTGCGTTGTAAAAAAATGCGTTGTAAAAACATGCGTTGTTACAGTACCTGCGTTGTAAAAGATGCGTTGTAACGGTATGCGGAGTAAAAGTCCGCGTTGTAACATCATATATCCATATGGAAACATCATAAAAATGTATTGTGAATATCTTCAAACTTCTCTCTTTGTGAATGTTCACTCCATATTGAATGGCGGCTCCCATCTCACTACAACACGTTGGGCTAGATGTATCACCATTGGTTTATGCGAGTCTATAATAGTGAATTTTACCCATTCGCTAATATAGACTTGCAAAATGCAAAGTGTGTATGTTTTTGCAAAACCTTCGCAATTCCTACGCCCTTCCTTAGTTGTGACTAGCAAATTGTGAGTCGCAAATAAGCAAAGGCTTCCCATTCATTTCTATGTGCCTAGAGGCCCGTAGGAATTTATTTATTTTATTTATAAAGTTTTATATAGCGCTAGCTAGACCCGTGGGTATCAGAGCGCTTTACATACACAAAGGAAAAGAAAAGATTGCATAACATCGCTGGACATGAGGATGCATAAAGATAAAAGCAAATACATACTTATGTATCCAGTGAGGGGAGAAGGACGTAGGTGGCTGACACAGTCAGAAAATCACCATCCTTGAAGGTCAAAGTGAGTGGGGAGTCTATTAGGTTATAGATGCCTAGGATGGTTGCCTTGGACCGTAAAGTATTGGTTGAGGAGAAAGAGATTCAGGTCCTTTTTGAAGCAAGAGAAGGAGGGGTTGCAACTGAGGTCAATAGGGAGTGCGGTCCATAGCCTGGGTACGTTGCCAGAGAAGGAACAGCACTGGGTCATTTTCTTTTTCAGTTTCGGAGGGATGAGAAGAAGAGGGTTGGTGCCTTTCAGAGTTCTGGATTTTCCTGCTTTTACAAGTTTGCTGTTTAGGTAGTTTGGGGATTAGGTTTGAAGGGCCTTGTGTGTGATGCAGGCCAGTTTGCAAACACATCAACCTTCTATGGGAAGCCAGTTGAGTGCATTGAGGGTTGGTGAACTGTGTTCAAATCTTTTTACACCGGTTATGATTCGGGCTGCCATGTTAGGACTGACATTAGTGGGGCTAGGTGAGGTTTTGGATACCCTGTTAGGATGGCGTTTCCAGTTTAGAAATGATTAGGGATTTGTACAATTGTCATGAGATCATCTAGAGGAATGAAAGGTTTAATTTTCTTGAGGTGTTTTAGAGAGTAAAGCGCACTTTTTGCAGAGTTCTTGATGGGTTGAGAGCAAGCGGACTAATTGCTGAGCTCCTCTCTGTTGTGCAAAACGCCGTTCGTAATGCCATCTGCCACCTCCCACAGCAGTAGCCCTGCCCCCACGTCCATACCTACGCCATATGTCAGCGTCGGTGCAAGCGCCAGCACCAGTCCATTATTGCGCCAACACCAACGCTGACGAGGAGAAAGGTGAGAAGTAAAACCAGCAGAGCTGGCTGGCAGCGGCTGTAAAGCGCCGAATGCGACAGCCCCATTGCGACTTGGAGTGATACGGGCAAGGGCAAGGGTAATTCGGCACGCACAACAGAGGTAAGTGCCGAGTCTGAGAGGGCCTGAGAGAGCCTGTGAGAGCCTGGGATATTGACCGCTTGATGGACTATTGGCTGGATGGTAGCAGCGCCCCCTGAACCTTCAAAAGAGCAAAAACCTAACTCAGTGATTGTGGAGTTTTTAACCCCAGTGCCAAGCATCAGGGATGGCCCTAAGAAAGATAAAAACATCCCGGAACATAATCTGAGGTCAAGAACAAACCTAGCAAAGCTGGGTATCTTTGAAAAAAGCAGAGGGAGTCCAGAGTTAATCCCTAAGAAGGGATGAAAGAACGGAGCGAAAAGAAACATGGCTGCTAACAAAAAAACAGGGTAGCTTCGCCTCAAAGAGAATAAAAGAATTTGTGGGGAAAAATTGTAATAAAGTCTTCTCACCTGCAAAAGCCCTAGACATAGAGATAATAGAGAAAGCGCCACTGAATGTGAGTCTCGGTAGGGATGGGAACGGGAACATTTCCCTACCTTTGGAAGAACATACAACTGAATCACTAATCCTGGCCAATCAGTCTCTGCAGCTTTTACTGGACCATAGGGGACTAGCGTCACCACATTGTCCTCTTCACCACGAGGTCTTTTTTCTTATGACCCGGAGACAGGCCCCAGGATAGTCCGATCTCAAAGGAGGACAGTGGACACAGGGATAGAAGAAGAAAGTGTATCGAGCAGCATGTCAAGTATGAGAAGAAGTGAAAGGCAAAGTCCAATTGTGAACCAGAAAGTTGTGATAGAACAAAGCATGGAATTGAATTTAACCCCTGAGACAAACTTGGAACTCTCAGCAATGCCTGCTTCATCGATGTTGGATATAATGCTAATACTACAAAGAAATTTACAAGGACTTTTAGAAGTTACACTGACAAATAATGATATCTTAAAAGCTAAAAAAATTTATTTAGCTAAAATAGAGGGTGAATTACAGGGGATTAGATGCCACATGCCATCTATGGTAAGACCAGTCCCAGACCCCGACCCCCAGCCCCAGGTAGAGGTACAGGGTGAAACTGCTGACCTACTTAAAGAAATACATGAGGTATATATCTCACAGTGGCCAATGAGCATAATAAGAAGAGGGAGGTGACTAGACTTGGGCAAATAAATAGAGCGAGGTGAGCAGGAAGGAACCCACAAAAAAAGGGGAGCGACAAGATAGCGAAAAGCCCAAAGGTGTATAGGGTGAGTGGTGGAAGGGTACATAAATCAAAGTCACCCAACCTCACTATGAGTATAACAAATAAGAAAACCTCAAAGAAGCAAGAAAAAAGTGAGCATTTAGATAGCAGCTCGGGTACACAGATGAAACAAGCTAGGAACAAAATTCCAACACAGTCTAAAGAGACTGGTAGTCAGCCAGGTTGTGTCTATGGAGGAAGATTGCATCCATGGATTACTCGGGAGGTAGGAAGCAGTAGACCAAACAATCAGATAAATAAGGCTCACATGACATAACATCTGACATTAAACGGGGTAAAGAAGGAGGGTAAAGAGAAAAAGTGGCTATATTTTTAATCAATTCCATTAGGTAGAAAGGGTAAGAAGCTAAGAAAGAGGTTGCCGCTAAATAGGTCACAACTACTGCAAGGGTTTGCCAAGTGCCATACTCTGGAAGGTTTAGGATCAAAAGACCTAAGACAAATAGGATTTAGGCAAAATAAAGAAGGAAACGATGTGACCAGAGTATTGATGTACTCGGATCTGGTAAAGATTATGATCGAGAAAGCAGCAAGTGAGTTACAGAAAGAGGGAATGCGGATAATAGTCGAAGAGGAAGCGCAAATAGAAGTAGAAGGGAAAGAGTGGCAAGAAAAAATTTCCTAAGGTGCCATGCAGGATTAAGAATGAGGCAGGTAGGAATAAGTGACCTGGAAGAAGATGAAGGAGCCCCCTTGGGAAATATTAAAATAGTAGAACATAATTCAAATGTGTAAAATTGGTGGGGAAACTGGAGTAAGTATACAGGCCACGAAGGTCCCTCAAACAGAGATACTGAGGGGCATGGGGAGGAAGGCTGGCTAGATGACGTTGAATAGGTAAAGGGTACGCCGCATAGAATAAGAATAGCCTCCTGGAATATAAACGGCCTCGCAGATGAATATAAACAGGAAAATGTAAGGGAATTAGGAAAAAATACAGAGATCATTTGTATTCAGGAAACTTGGCTATGCAGCAAGAACCTGACATCCGACGGCTTCTGCCAGTTAAATCGCTTAGCAAAGAAGCAAAGATTTGGCCGCCCTGCGGGGGGAATAATGACACTGCTGTCATCTAAAATAGTGAAAAAGGTGACCGAAATAACTGTAAAGTGTAAATGGCTGCTCGCATGTAGGGTAATGCTATCTGCCAATGTAAAAAGAATATGATAATGCTTTTAAATGTGTATATGCAATGTGGTAGTACAGAGGAATACGCAGCCCAAATGGGGCATTTTAAAGAAGATATGGATACAATTTGTGAAAAGTATGGTATGGATCTGATTATGTTAATGGGCGATTTCAATCATAAATTACACTCTAAGAAAGTAGACTTCTGGTTCCAAGAAGTATAGAGGCTTATGATATAACACAAGCAACTTTCCCAGAAGGTGTAGCCACTTTTAAGGACATTCAGCTGGGAAACATTTTGGGGACTAAAACCTCTTTTGCCTAAATAGAAGATCAACCCTAGACTGCCCAGCAAAGAAAACGTTTAAGTTAGGTTCTCAATATTGCCCAATTGATTATGTTTTTACGACACCCTGGAGCTTCCAACTAATTAAAGGTTTTAGGATTTCAAACAGAGAAGGGAGTGATCATAAGCTTTCAGAACTGGAGCTCCGAGATGCACATTTGAACCCCTGTACCCAAGTCATCGAACAACAGGTGGGATACCCTAGGCGGATCACAATTAGGCTACTGGAAGAATAAGTAGCCCGGTTAGTAAAATTGCAACTGAACCTAGAACTGGGCACAGTAAGTGATCAGGGCTTAGATTGGTACGTGTGTAAAATTGAAGAAGTGGTCCAAACCCTCAGCAATGAACTGAGGAAAGATAAAATAAATGATAAAACGAACCAAACTAAGCCGGAGAGACAAGGACGGTGGTTCACAAAGGAATATTTGGAAAAGAAGAGAGAAGTGAGGAGAATAGCACGTCACCAAAGCATAAAGGGTGACCATTGTAGGGGTAATGTTCTCACAAATCTAAAAAGAGAATATAATATGCTAATTAGGAGGGCAAAAAGAGAGTATAAAGAAGACTGTTGGTCAAAATTGCTTGAGGCAATAGAAACAAGGAACTTACGTCAGTTCAGGAAACTAGTTAATTCGGCAGCGGAACGTCCGATGGCTGCAATGAACTACGTGGTAGAAGAAGCAGCTTGGGAGGAACATTTGCAGGACTTATATAGTCCTGGGAGAGATCCAGAAGAGATTTTTCAAGCAGATTGGAGCGGTCTGATGGCAGATTTAAAACATGACTTCTCGGTCTCTGAAGTGAAAAGCACGATAAAAAGTCTGAATTTAACAAGAGCAGCCGGTCAGAAAACCTCCCTGCCCTGATAATCAAAACCCAGATGGACTGGTGGGCTGAATTTTTGCCAAAATGTTCTGAGTTATTCTAGATACTGGGAGGTTCCCTAACAACTGAAAAGGGGCAATAAGAAGGCCCATACACAAGAAAGGTGATATGCATACACCGAAATACTACAGATTAATTAATTTGATAGATATTGGGGAGAAGATCTTCGCAAAAATAGTTTTAGGTAAACAAAAAAAATTGGGTAGAACAGAATTCAGTTGTACCAGTAGAACTGGGGGGATTCAAAGAAGGTCATTCCAATGTAGACCATTGTTACGCCCTATGGGCACTCGCCCGGAAATCAATAGAACAAAAGGGGAAAATGTACTGATGTTTCGTTGACTTCCGGGCAGCCTTTGACTTAGTGGACCGAAAGAGCTTATGGGAGTGCTTGATAAAGTATGATATACCAGTAGGCCTACTGGCCATTCTAAAAGAACTACATAGAGGGAACTGGACCCAAGTAATTAAGGACACTCAAGGGGCATTGACACAGAAAAGAGCCAAAGGAAATGGGCTAAGACAGGGCTGCATCCTGGCCCCCCTCCTCTTTTAAATTTTTCTAGCAGATCTACCAGCAGCACTGGAAGTATAGAGAAGCGCAAGCCCCAGAATGAGCGGTAGGAAAGTAGCAAGCCTTCTATATGCGGATGAGCTAGTGATAATTGACCAAAGGGAGCTTGGGCTACAAAGGAAATTACATGCTTTTAGAGAACAATTGTGAGGCCAAACTTTTAGTTGTAAATATGGACAAAAGGAAGATGTTATGTTTTGATAAGAGGGACAAAACCTTTAGCTGGTATCTAGGTCAAACAAAATTAGAAATCGTAAAAAAATATAAATATCTGGGCCTATGGTTTGAAAGCTCCCTAAAATGGTGTACTCACCTGGAAGCCCAAAAAGCTAAAGTGTTTTCTTCCATCTGTGGGCTGAAAAATTCAATAAGGACTATGGAGACATGTCGCATAAACCAATGTTAAAAGATTATGAAGCTATGATCCCGCCCCAAGTACTGTATGGGGCAGAAGTTCTCCATCTAGGTGGTAAAGGAGGGTGGGATCGGGAGGAAGGTAAGGCCTTAAAAATGCTATTGTCCCTACCAAGCTCCACAATGATACAGGCAATTAGAATAGAGACAGGACAATAGCATGGAATAGCCAGGTCTAAATGTCCTTGGCAAGATTCTGGAAACGTCAAAATCAAGGGGGAGGGCGGAAAGTCTCACATTGGTGTAGTGAGGAAATCCGGCATAGCCCCTAAAAGTGGGCGAAGGAAGCAAGAAGGAAAATTAAGCCTCTAACTGGGAGCTTAAATGTGAGATCAAATCAGAACCCCCTGGATATAGATTTTACCAAGAGTTCGCTCAGGTTTCAAGGCATGGAGCAATCAAGGAACCACGACCTAGAATGCCTGAGAAAGAAAAAATCTGTCTAATGCATGATAAAATCATGGGAGGTTGTAGCTTGATACCCATATTTAGAAACTCTGCCAAATCATGGGGTTAGTTGCCAAATCCTGAAGATATGAATTTGTACTAACCCATGTTAATGGAGGGAAAAATAAAGGCAGAAATGCTATATCCCGATGGAATATGCAAATGTGGGCTTGGGACTAAGTCTAAAACATTGCACATATTGTAAGATTGCCTTATGGTTTTAGATTTGAGAAAACTGTTTTTACGCCCAGTATTCTTAAAACACGGAATAAGGTCACAAGCCCAAGCCATTTTGCTATTGATAGGAATGAAAAGTCTTGATATTGCTATTGCACTAGGAAACTATATGAAAGGCATAAAACGTTTTGCAACGGAAAAACGTAAGCAAGGGCAGTGGTATATTTACCATTAAATCACACTATTCGGTGTATATAAACATCTAAGCCCAAAGATAGCTATAGATCAAATGGTTTTAAAACTACTGCTGCTAAGGAGGAATGATGTGGATAAAGTCCCCCTTAGGGTCTAATGGTACGATTGTTTAATTATGTTTTTATGCTATTTTAAACTATTTAACTGGGTTTATAAAATTGGAAACGTAGCGGCTGCTAGGGGTGAAGGTGGATACGGATCTATTACATATGTATCAAGCTAAGCTGGCCGCAAGGAAATTGCGTGGTTTTATATGCTAATGAGGTTTTTTGTATGGTTTTATGTATTTATGAGATCCTTGGTGTTTAAAGACTATGGTCTAAATAAACATAGTTCTCTCTCTCAGAGTTCTTGATGTGGTCCTTCATTGACAAGTTCTTGTCCAGGGCAATGCCTAGTGACTTTACTGAGTCGGATAGGGCGAGGGAGCAGTTTAGAGCTTCGAGCTCCTTGAGCCAGACTTGAATTGGTTGGTGGTTACTTTTCGGAGAGAACAGTATTAATTCCCTTTTTTCCGGGTTCAGTTTCAGTTTTAAGTGGTTTACATTAAACCAGGTTTGGATCTTGGTTAGCATGACATTGAGGTGTCAGACGTAACTGGGCGATTTGATTTTGTAGTATATTTATGTGTCATCCGCATATAGTTGGTAATGAACCCTTGCTTGTTTCAAAATAATTGCAAGGGGTTCCATGAAGAGCTAACAACAATAGAACATCAGGGTACAGGGCAACAATTAACTGCACTTATCTACGATTATGGTCTTCTAGTGTTCAAAGAATCTGGGTGCCAAGAACCTGAAGCCACATACCCCTAGACTTCCAAGGGCAAAGCCCAAAACTTTACAATAAAGCGTGTAGTCATTTCACCGCGTGGTCGGTTTCAAACAAGGTGTTTGAAACCAACCACGTGGTGAGGTGACTACAAGCTATACAAGGTATTACATATACCACAGAGATTGGATGTGGAACTTGGTACAACTCTAAGTACAAAGTCTTGATAAACTATAGAAGTAAATATATGAAGGACTGGCTAGCAGTATAATAACAAGGAGGCTATCCTCTTTATTCTTGGACTCTTGGAAAGAAAGATTCCGCGAACAGACGTATTCTTTGTTAAATTTTTCATTGACATAATCACATCACGTTTTTGCCCTGAAGAAGTCCTCTGGACGAAACGAGTTGGCTACGTTTTGTATGAAGCAAAAGAATAAAAGAAATTTTAAGCCCAACTGAACGGATTCCTTAAATTTTTATTTGATGATTATTGTTTGATTTGGGTAGTGCTGAACCATTGTGCTTTATTGTAGGGTTCCATGAATAGATTGAAGAGGGATGGTCAGAGGATCGATTCTAGCGGGACTCTAAGTTTGACTCATGTTTGTACAGAGAGGCAGGAGTTGATTTTAATCTGTTGTGAACTGTGCTGAAGGAATTAAGTGAACCATTCTAGCACTGTGCCATTAATGCCACATTGGCTCTTCAGAGCCTCAAGTAAAGCTCAATGGTTTACTGTGTCAAATGTCGCTGATAAGTCAATAAGGAAGAGGAGGCAGACTTCACCTTCATCTAAGGCACTGTGGATATCATCTGCAATATGGAGCATCTCGGTTTCAGTGCTACAACCTTTTCTGAAACCCAACTGAAAGGTGTCGAGGAGGTTGAAGTCATCAATATGTTTGTTAAGTTGTTGGAGAACACACTGCTCCAATGTTTTTGCTAGGAACGGAAGGTTGGAGATAGGTCTGAGGTTGTTGAGCCCCATTGGGGTGGGCCTCAGGTTGCTTGAGTATAGGTGTGATTTATCCTAGCTGAAGGGAGTCTGGGACACAACCAGATGTGAGAGAGGAGTTGATTATTTTTGTTCAGTAAGGGGTAATGATGTGGTTGAGTTGTGTTACTATTGTTGATGGGAGGGGGTCCATAGTATGGAAAGAAGGCTTTAGGCTTGCAATTATATTGAATGCTTCAATTTCCGCCATGGGTTTGAAGTTCCACCAATTAGCGTCATTTTTCAGTTGGAAGTGGGTCTGGTTGCCCGTGGTAAGATTTCGATCTGTTTAGGCAGGGGTGGTTAAAGAGGGGCAGGTTGCAAGGGAGGGAGGATTTGAGGTTTGGATGAAGGATTGCTCATTTTTTGTAACTTTATCTGTGAAGAAACGGGTGATTTCTTAGCACCAATCTTTTGAGGCTTTTATTACTAGTGGGGGTGTGCTGTTTGTTTGACTTTTGACAATGTTGAAGAGTTCTCTAGGTCTATTCTTCACCTGGTCTAGTTGGCTGCGGAAGAAAGTGGCCTTTTCGCTAAAAATGTGTTTTTTACAGGAATGAATGAGAATTGCATGTGCAATTTGCGAGCACCCGATAGGTACTCTCAAATTGTGCATGCAATTTCAAGGGTGCAAGTGTGCATAAAGGACACCCTGTTGCACCCCTGAAATATGTGTGCACATGTGGTACAAATGCCCTAAGGGCATGTATGTGCGCCACATGGCACTTGGAAAAATTCTAAAAAGTGCATTTTTCTAGGAATTTGCAAATTACCACCAACTAGAACTTGATGGTAGTTTGCGCTTCCTTAATGCTAATTCGCAATTTGCGATAGCTACAAGAATTGCATTTAAGGAATTGCTTACTGCGATTCTCTAATTGCATTTGCAATTTAGGTAATCACAAATAATTGTGATTAGCCATATATCAAATTCAAAATGTTTCACACATTACCAATTGCATTTATGCGTTCCCAAACCGGCCGATTCTGCGATTCCGCCCGTTTGCAATCGCAAAAAGCGTTAATACAGCTGGCCCTTTATGCTATTAGTTTCCACTCCTAACTCTAACTTACTGTGCAGAAATGTCCACCAAGGTGGCAAACATTCCACTTGAATAAGGTACTCCTATTTGGATATGAGAAATTCAAATTTCTACCCCATAGATGATTGATATGACTATACAAAAGTTTGCAAATAAGAACCTATATATTCTTTTGTTTTTTAAATATTAAACCTAATAGCCTCCTTCTTTGTTAGATATGATGTCTTTCTCTGAGATCAATTTTCGATTAATGGGATGTTATTCTGGTTCTCTATGCTTTGCTTGTGACAATAATTGTGATACATATGAATTTTAGTAGTAAACAGTTGTTGAGCATATTGGTTTTTTAGCAGAGGCAATATAGTATACTGAGATATACTTAAGCCAAGATTCACAAAGGTTTAGCATCAAGTTATCAATACTTTTTTGACGCAAAACCTTTTTGGGGATAAACAAACCAATGTAAATTGGTATTTGCATTGGTTTTTATGGAAAGTAACGCAAAGCAGCACGAAATGCTGCTTTGCATTTATTGGTATTAAGGGGTTGCCTTACATGGGTGATATATGGGTGTTCCCATGCAACCACAAATGCTTTTTAATGCTAATCCCTATGTGCTAACATTAGTAGACAGAGTTTAGTGCCAAAAATGAATGTCGCTGAAAAGCAGGCATTATTTTTATTCATTGGAGTTTTATATAGCGCTAGCTGGACCCAAGGGTATCAAAATGCTTTACAGGTCATGTGATAACGTTTAAAAGAGGTATATGAGGGGATTCATATGAGTCAACGTTAAAGTACAGTACAGCATGAAGTGGTTACAAAGTCACAAAAGTAAATCACATGGACGCATTGCAGAAAGGAATAGGAGATAAGAGACTAAAAGAGTCATGCGACTGTATTGATAGAACCAGTCAATGAGAGAAACATATAACAGCTTGTGCGTGTGTTGAAGTAGTTGTTGAGCATTAGATTTAAGGTCCCGTTTGACGGAAGGAAAAGAGAGGTTGCAGCAGAGATCATTGGGGAGTGAGTTCCAGATCTTATGAGCATTTCCTGTGAAGGAGCGTGCCTGGGATGATTTCTTTTTCAGATTGGGAAGAATGAGAAGAATGAGAAGATAGTTAGAGCTTCTTAGAGCACAAACCCTTCCAGCTCTTAAAATGTTGTTTTTTAAGTATTTGGTGTTTTTAGTAGGAAGGACTTTGTGGGTGATACAGGCTATCTTGTCTTAAAGATGTATCTTCCTTAGTGATTGCACTACCTTCTTAAGATCATCTGTGGGAATAAACGGTTTGATTTTCTTCAGATTTCAAAGTGTGAAGAGCGCTTCTTTGGCTGAGTTGTTGATGAGCTCCTTCATTGACACGTTTTGTGCAGGTGTTGCCCAAGGACTTAACGAAGCAAGAAAGTGAAAGAGAGCAGTAAAGTTTGTTCAGATACATGATCTATTCTTGGATAAGTACAATATTCTTTTTGTGGGAGAAGAGTAGTAGTGCTATTTTTTAGGGTACTGTTTAAAGTGCTTGGTTTTTGGCCATGCTTGTATCTAGTGTGGTGTTGTTTAGATGTTGAACTGGGTGACTTTATTATGTAGTAATGTGTCATCAGCATGTAGGTAATATTTCCCCCCTGCTTGGTTCAAAATAGCAGTGAGGGGTTCCATGAAGAGATTAAAAAGGGCTGCAGAGAGGATTGAGCCTTGAGGTATACCGTGTGTAACTAGTGAAGGTTTTGAGACACAGCTGTTGATTGTTATTTCTTGACAGCGATGTTGCAGATAGGAAGTGAACCATCGGAGGACTGTGCCATTGATACAAGTGTGTTTTTTGAGGGTCTCGATTAAAGCTGGATTATTTACTCTATCGAATGCCGCAGATAAATCAAGTATAATTAGAAGGCAGACGTTGCCTTAATCTAAGGTTCTGCAAATGTTATAGGAAATATTGAGCATAGCAGTTTTGGTGCTTCAGCCTAACCTGAATCCTGATTGGAAAGTGTTTTGGAGGTTGAATTTCTCTATGTGTCAGTTGAGTTGAAGCAAGACACACTTCTCCAATGTTTTGGATAGTAAGGAAAGGTTTGTGATATATCCGAGGTTTTTGAAGTCGTTAGGGTCCGCTCCTGTTTTTTTTAAGGCTGGGTGTTGATTGGCTTATTTGGAGGGATTCAGGAACACAGCCTGATGAAAGAAAGGTGTTGCTGATTTTGGTCCAAAACGGGGAGATGATATGGTTAAGGTTCTGTACCAGGGTGGAGGGCAGGGGATTAAAGGTGTGGGATACGGCCTTCAAGTTTATGAATATTTTGAAGACTTCTTTTTCAGTCATGGGTTTGAAGTTTGTCTTCTTAACCTTGCTTTTAGTTGTAGGAGCTCATGATTCTTTTTTTGGGGGGTAATTCCGGTCTTTAGGTAAGCCTTGGGAGGGAGTTTCTGTGGTGTCCAGAGGGTCTAAGACTCAGGTGGGCAGGGATGTCACACAGGTATGATTCATAAGGGATTGTTCAATGTTTGCAACTTTGTCAGTGAGGAAGTTAGCTATTTTTTCACAGTGTTCATTGGTGATTGCTGTTTCGTGATGGGAGGTAGTGGTAGTTCTATGCTCAATTATGTTAAAGAGATCCCTTGGTAGGTTCTTTGCGCAGTCTAGTTGATTGCGAAGGAAGGTGGCTCTTTCTCTAAAGATGTGTTTCTTATCAGAGAGTCTTTCAGATATTAGGAGTGTGAGGTGTGTCAGTGAGAGGTTTTAACCTCCAAATCCTTTCAGTTTGTCTTAAGAGTCTCCTCTCAATGTTGAGGTGTGATTTGGCCTACACCTGATTGGCATATTTAAGTTATTTGTACATCCTAGTAAAGTGGCACTTCATGTATCCAAGACCTATACATTTAATGCTGATAGTGGCCTGCGTTATAGCAAACAGATGATGGACGGAATGCTGACAATGCAAACCTTCTCCCCCAGTCAAAAGATCTGGGTTAAATCCACTGTTCTTTTGCCCACTATGCCACCCCAGTTTGGACCCAGCCATATGCAAATCAGTGATCCTGTGCCCCTTGGGAACAGTCCAGACCGAACTGCCAGTCCAGGTCCTCCCTGGACCGGAAACAAGCATCCTGGGACCAGTTTCAGGGTATGTCACCCTTCTTCAGCCAGGTTAGCTTGAATCCAGTGGCACAGTGAGCAAGGGACACACTTCTGGGCATACCCATCCCACTTAGGGCGAAAAGTGTTACAGCAGTGCGTCCAACAAAGTCTCAGCAATCGTACTCTGGGGATGAACTGGAGACAACAGTAGAGGTTCTTGGCCCCCAAAACCCCTTATCATCCAATGGGACTGCATCCCCCAACCAGTAGTGCACCAGGAGGCGCTTTGCAAAGTGGTTGAGAAAGGGGGCGGGCCTCTGATGATGTCTCAGCAATCCTGCTGTGGGGGACTTACTGCTGGCAACAATAGAGGATCTTGGTCCCCAAAGACCCTCAGCAGCCAAGGGGACTTCATCCCCAAACCAGGAATGTGCCCGGAGGTGCGTTTACAGAGTGGGTAAGAAAGGGGGCAGGGCCTCCTACGAGGTCTCAGCAATCCCACTGTGGGGAACTTACTGGTGGAAACAATAGAGGTTCTTGGCCCCCAACAACCTTCAGTAGCCAAGGGGACGTCATCCCCCAAACAGTAGTGTGGCAGGAGGCACGTTTGCAGATTTATTGAGAAATAGGGGAGGGGCCTCGGACAAGGTCTCAGCAATCCCACTGTGGGGAACTTACTGGTCGCAAAAATAAGGGTTCTTAGTCTTGAGTGACCCTCATTAGCCAAGGGGACTTCATCCCCCAACCGGTAGTGCACCAGGAGGCCTGTTCGAAGAGTTGCTGAAAAAAGGAGCCTCAGACGAGTTCTCAGCAATCCCCTGTGTGGTACTTACTGGTGGCAACAATAGAGGTCTTTGGCCCCAAAAGACCCTCAGCAGCCATGCAGACTTCATCCCCAACCAGTAGTGTGCCTGAAAGTGTGTTTGCAGAGTTGTTGAGAAATTAGGCGGGTCCTCCGACAAGGTCTCAGCAATCCAGCTATGGGAGACTTGCTGGTGGCAACAATAGGGGTTCTTGGGCCCAGCGAACCTCAGCAGTGAAGGAGGTACATTGCCCCACCCAGTAGTGTACCATGAGTCATGGTAGAGAAAGGTTGCGGGCCTCCCACAAGGTCTCAGCAATCCCACTGTAGGGGACATACTGGTGGCAACAATGTGGGTTCGTAGCTCCCAATTACCTTCAGCAGCCAAGGGGACTTCATCCCCCAACCAGTATTGCGCCGTAAGGTGCTTTGCAGAGTGGTTGATAAAGGGGGAAGGGTCTCTGATGAGGCCCCAGCAATCCCGCTGATGAGGACTTGCTGCTGGCAACAATAGGGGTTCTTCGCCCCTAACAATCTTCAGCAGCCAGGGGTACTTCATCCTCCAAACAGTAGTGTGCCAGGAGGCACCTTTGCAGACTGGTTGAGAAATAGGGGAGGGGCCTCTGACAAGGTCTAAGCAAACCCGCTGTGGGGAAGTTGTTGGTGGCAACAAAAGGGGTTCTTGTGACCCAACGACCCTCAATAGCCATGGGACGTATCCCCCAACCATTATAGTGCCAGGAGGCGTGCTTACAGAGCGGTTGTGAAATGGGGTGAGGCCCCTGACAAAGTCTCAGCAATACCACTTTGGGGAACTTACTAGTGGCAACAAAAAACGTTCTTGGCCTTCAAGTACTCTCAGCATCCAAGGAGACTTCATTAGGGGTGGCCGAGCAATATTCCACCGGCTCAAGGAACTCACAGAATTGGGCAGAGTTTTCCACAGAGTGAAACTGTGGAAGCTCCACCCAGCCCTAATTTTAACTCACAATTTGGAAAATGCTACTTTCATAAAGTGGCCATTTTCCTCCCTTAACCATGTTTGTGCCTTTGCCAGTATCCTGGGTCACATGATTATGAATGACTATGCTTTTAGGGTTTGTGCATTCATTCCAGACAGTGAGACAAACGGAAATGGGTGTAGAGAGGATTGGCCAGCCAGCCTGAATAGCTGGAGATGAAGCTGTTCCCTGCTCCAGCACACACACAAAAAAAACTGGCATCACTAATTTGTCACCCAGACACCTTGGAGCCTTGACAAGGGAAGGGAAGACCTTTCCATAACCTGATTCAGAGGTAACGTAGATGATTCCCCCATTTCACAGTCTGGCATTAGGTATAAATATTGGACCCTGAGATCAACTCTTCAGTCCCCTCCTTGACCTGTGGAAGATTCCAGAAGGACTGCTCGACCCCCAGAGGACTGCCCTGCTACTTGAGATCTGCCTTTCCCCCAAGGACTACCTTGCTGCTTGAAGCCTGCCTGGTTTGCTACTAGAATGAATCTAGGACTACCAAAGTGACTCCAAGGGCAAGCTGTCTTGCTTCCTGTGTGAGCTACAGGGTAAAATAAGCTTCAAAGGCATTGAACCCTGTACCTCTCCTCTGCTGGATTAAGACTTAACCCCCCAAATTGAGGCCTCCCACATCCTGGACTGCTTGGAGGTGTTAGAGGTGCAGCTTCTGCCCATACCTAAAAGTTGTAACTTAGAAACAATTTCACTAAAAAATGCCATAATACCAGAACCTACCTGCCAGCCAATCTACTCAAGGTGAATCACCAGTCGACCTGACTTCACGGTAGTTCCTGCTATGTTCTTCTCTACAGCAGGAATATTGTTCAGCAGGACCTCCAGGCTATGGTAATCAGGCTCGTGGAATCCTCTTTGTCTCTCTGGAGATTTTTGACTTCCAAAAAGTGACAAAGTCCTTGGGTAGAAATTTTCTACACAACCATGTCAAGCCGCTCTCCGATGACTCCTCCTTGAAAATCGCCTCTTTGCCCTTTTGAACTTTACCTTCTCCAGAAGTTTCATTCAAAATATCTTCTAAGTCTGAATGTAAACCGAGACTGGTCTCTATCCACCTCGTGTATTTGACCCACGTTCACTCATGGTTGGCCTTAACGTTTGACTTTGCCACAGTCCAGAGTGACCAAATACTGTCCAGTTGGTACTTTGATCTTTTAGGCGCTATTTAGCACTAAAAAGTTTAGAAAATCATAAGTCTGGTTTTATTGATTGGATTTAATTATTTTTGGTATCATTTAAGACATTACAATTTTATCAATTTTTCTAAATTATTTTGGGATTTGTCTTGGGTTGTGTTTTCACTTTTTCACTGTTTGTGTGCTGCATGAATACCTTTTACATTGCCTCTAAGTTAAGTCTGATTGTGCCTGAGGGTTAAGCACAGGTTAATTTAGTGACTTTTGAGGTTCACAGAAACAAAGATTGTGGTTGTAGTTTAAGTAAGTTTATCACCCTCATCAATCAATAACTTAATTTCTTACACCCATGAACAGTGTTCATTATCTCTGTGCAAACTTTCAGAAGTATGCAAATAATGCACATATTTTCCACCTTTCTGAGGCTCCAGTTCTGGCTAAAATCAGAGTTTCCAAAGTTTTGGAAAAAATTGAGGGTTGCATGGCTGATCATTTACCATCCAAACACGTTTTTCGGGTTATCGCAACAAGTTACTATTTGAATTAAAAAAGAGCGAAATATTCCCACCCTAGAGAAGTAAATTAGGACATTACCAATGATAAGGATAGGACCCTGGGAGCTCTTTTTGATCCAAGAAGTTCACGCATGGTCATAATAATACTATAAGCACTTCCTCTCATTTTTCTAAAGTTTTTAAGGAAAACAAGATTTCTACTTCGTGAAGGAGGTATATCTGATGTGTCTACGGCCCTATTAGAAATGTATAATATCCGAAAACAAAGAATTTGTCAACACATCTCTATTTCTCGAAAAATGTAGTCCACACCTCACATGCAACAATCGCCAAGGCTCTTATGTCATTACTAACACTCATTCTTATTGGTGGCAAGAGAAGTCTTTTATCGGATCCTTACAGGTCACAGACCTTGTTATAAGTGGCATATTGTTAGGCAAGACATTGTGGAAAATGTTCATGAACCGTTTTACTAGTGCTTTAAACTGGATTTGTAATGCCACCAACAACCAGTGCAATTTGGGACCTTGCTGAATTAATAATCTTTCAAATACTGCAAGCAGACACGTATGCACATCTCAACATTTAATGGCTAGGATCAATCTCACAGTGCACACTGAAACACCTAGAGCAAGAGAGTACTTACGGCGACATGCATCAAGATATTTAGGAGTCGCAAACGGTGCGATTCGGTAAAATCGGCCGTTTGCGATTCCTAAATATCTTTTTAGTATGCATCAATCATTTTTGGCAAAATCGCTATTTTTAGCGATTTCCAAAAATGCGATTGCTTCTAAGGAATCGCAAATTTGCGATTCCTTAAAAGCAATGCATGATTGTTTCTAAAATTGCAAATTCGCAATTAGGGGGTGCAAATTACCACGAGGGTGAACCTCGTGGTAATTTGCGAAAAAGAATTAAAATGCTCAAATTAGCATTTTAAACACTGTCATGTTACAGACACACATGTCCTTAGGACATGTGTGTGTGTAACATCCACTTTAAAATACATTTCAGGGGTGCAGGGGGGGGCCTTAGGACCCCTCCCCCTGCACCCACGGAATGCATTAACATTTTGCGAATTCTAATTTGCGAATTTGCAATTCCCATTGATTCCTATGGGCCTTTTGGCCCATAGGAATCAATGGGAAATGCGAAATCGCAAATTAGAATTCGCATAATATTTGCGATTCGGTAAAAATTGCGATTTTCACCGAATCGCAAATATTATGCGAAAATATACATGCATCCCATTTTGCGAATTCCAAATTGCGATTCCCAATTTTTCGCAATTTGGAATTCGCAAACAGCCGGGATGATGCATGTGGCCGATAGTGCTTGAAAAGCAGAATTCAGTTTTGAATCAACTTTTGCAGCGATCAATTATTACAAATATTGGCGAAAAATTGCACTGCACCAAATATTATTAGCTCTGTTGTTTTTAAAGACAAAATGTATCTGTCCATTATTTTTGTGTTGGACTGGTCACTTCTTACATTGGAGAAAGGATTTGGAGAACAATCCACAACACATTTATCTGAAAACTTAGCTCTTTTATATAAAAATCAGCTTGTGTACCGTACGCCCCCATGTGTTGATCTCTGTTTGGAAGTAACCAAAAACATATGTTAAGCAAAGAAGACAGATATATATAACCAAGTACACCACAGATAATTCCATTTAATCCCGGATGCATTGCAAACTAATTTTGACTAATTTTATCGCAGCCTGATTTAATGTATTCTGTGGTCAGTTATTCTAGACATAACATTGATATTAGTAAACGCATTTAAAGCGTGTATATTTTTATCACTGTTTGTCAAATTGTACAATTTTTCAAATTGTCACTGCATTCAACGGCTAGTGCCAATTTAGCAGTGCAAAATAACATGCCTGCTGATTTCTTGAATCGTAGAAAAGAATTGCAGAAAAATACCCACATTTTCAGTGGTTGTGAATTTCAAAACGACAACTTAAGCCAAATCATTTGCACTTTCCTGGAGTTCCTCACACCACGCTTGTCTTGTACATAGGTGTGTCACCACCAGGTTGCAGGTAATCACAAATTAACTTTAAGAAGAGGTGATGACTGCAATCAATACAACAAAATGAAAACAACTTTTAGGACTGCCTTCGTTGGATTTGAAAGCACCACCTGAACGAAAGTGAATTCTGTCGACCCTTTGCTGTTACACACCTTAGCGTCAGGCAAACAGCCTTATTCTTTACATAAGAAAGTATTGCTCTGTCCGTTGGACATTAGATTTACATCACTCTTGTTGACTTGATTTTTAAACAATTAGTGTCAAGCCAATAACAAGAAAAAAACTGCATTCACCCAGTCATACATTAGAAAAGAACGCAAACAAATGTATTGAATATTGAGCCAAATGTTCAATTCTAAAACACAATAATCTACCTGCCCATCCCAACCTGAAAGCATCTCCCTGTCTTCTAATCGCTCAAATGGCCAGTTCAGTAAGGCCATTTATTGGATTTACTGTGACAGTGCAACCTAGCTGACCCATTGCAAAATCAAGTCCCTTGTGGAACCTATTTCTACATCATGATCCGCATGGGGCCAGTTGTGACATTATTCACCAGTTGTGAAATCATTCACGTGATAGGACCAATTGTAATATCTTTAACTGAAGGAATCTTTCATTGTATTCACAAGATCCCTCCTTTGGACCTTTATTCTTACGCAGTTACTGATAGGAATCTGCCTTTTATCCCTTATATTATATAGGTGCTCATAAACATTCTGTCTGGGGCAAAAGGAATGGTCAGGGGTGTGACCCATGGCAGCATTGATGTTGTCAGGCAGGGGCTGGGGAGGAAGCAAGGGGTCAGGAAATAAAAGCATGTTTGAGACCAATGAATCATAGATCACATGTTTTGAGATCTAAATTAAACCTCTAGTCCCTTTCATGGATATCTATCTAATAAAACACAGTTTGTTTAGTGTCATTACAGTATTCTAGTTCCTACCTCGTTACCATCTCATGAAGTTTAACCTTGTCTGTGGAACCAGAAGACATGGTTTTAACTCATGCGCCTTCTCCTTGGGACCAAATTATTTGCACTTGGGAAATCTGTGATTGAATAGCTTCTTCTGATCCTATTTTGGCAGAGTTTAGAAGTACTTAGAATAAGGCTAAGAAGTGGTAATATAAGTGTGGTAAGAAAATTGGTCTGGAACCCAACAGACCTCGAAATGTCACAAGTTACAGACCTTGCCTGCAATGCAATCTTTTTTCCTCTACTTGACCAAGTTGCTTGATTTTAGGCAAATCATGTTTCTTGTGCTGTCTTGATTTTGTCCCCTCACCTGCATTAAATGAGAACTTTGAACCAGCCTCAATACAGCAAACAAGCACCAAGAGAAATGTTCCAGGGAAACTGTCAGCACAGTTTCTATTTAATCGTTTACGATATGATCACAGCATCTTTTCTAAACAGTGAATAATTGATTGGTTGTGGCCACCAGCACTGTACTGTCCCTGCTTAATGAAACAGAGCGGGAAAGACCTGGGTCGGTAGCTCTGCACTTTAAAAAACCTAAACATAAGCATATACAACATAATCTGCAGAAGGGCTCTGTGAGTTGAACACTCACGGGTGCCAGATATGATGATCTAAATGTCACAAGTTTGGATCCGAGGAAGATTGACTCAGCCATTCATCTTTCATAGGTTACTAAAATAAGTCTTGTAAAATAGGTGACTCTAGCATCTGTAATTTATGGTGGATAGATGTGGAAGAAGTACATTATGAAGTGTATAAAAATGGGTACTCTTACATTGTTTTCACAATAAGTTGTGCGGAAATATCAAACTTCCAACTTTTCCTTTGCTTGTGAAAATCCCTAATATCACAAACCTGCTTTCCCTTTTGACAGATGGGAATTTCCAAAATGTGAGCAATGTAAAGGCTTTATGGCAGACCCCTTCTGGTTTGAAGTGCTTCTCTGCTTTTCAGGGATTCATCAATACAATAATTCCCCCTCTTCGTTATATCTTTATAAAAAGGTAAGAGTATTCCTCAAGTTTTGTTGTGCAGGCCACATCCATGCTACAGCTCTTTCATCTACTTTAGCATGTTATAAAGAGCTGTCCTCCTCCTAGGCTGACCACCACAGGTCATTACAGACACTGTCTCAAGATGTGGACTTTTGTGTGATAATCTAATGTGTTCTGAGTGTTTTAGGAGTGTTGTGCTTCAATTGAACTAATTACACTACCACACCAGGAACTAATGGCTTGTTGGTGAAACGTTAAGCACTAGACACAGTGGGGCTTATTTACAAGGCCCTTGCGCCACTTTTGCGTCATTTTTAACATGGGGAAAAGTGACGCAAAAGTGGCGCAATTGGCTTGTAAATCTGCCCCAGTGTTTGTATTGACCTGGCATCACGTGAGGATGTGGTCTCACTTTTCCTCACATTCTCCTGATTGTGGGTGGTCAGCCTAGAAACCCGGTAAACAGCAGCAGAGTGCTACAGCCCACCCTGGGGGCACATGAAACGCGGTGGCAGGTTGGAACGGGTCCGATGGTCATGCTACGAGGAACCATGCCTATACAGTGGTGGAAATAAAGGGGCAGATATACAATAAGTGGCGCATCCCTGCATATCAGCAGGGATGCGCCATTTATTGTGCGCCATGCCTCCGCCACCATAGATGCGCCACATTTGCAATGATGCGCAGCATGGGGCAAAAACGGCACAGATGCGTGACGCATCTGTGCCGTAAAATTGGCGCATTGCTGGAGTTGCGTCGCAAGCACGACGCAGCTCCAGTAATGCTCTAGGGGGGCCCTATGTGCACAATGCTGCGTCAATCCTTACACCTGCTTCAAGCAGGCGCAGGGTTTTGACGCAGCATGGGCCCAAAAGTGACTGAAAGAAATCTTGTAGATTTCACTCAGCCACTTTTAGGAGGCGTTCCTGCGCCGGAACGCCCCCCCCCCCCCCACCTGCGCCAGAACGCCTCCTTCTGACACAGGGCTTTACAACGTGACGCATCTCCCAGATGCGTCACGTTGTAAATATCTCCCACCATGGCGCATCTTTTGCACCACCGCTGTGTCACAAAAGTGACGCAACGGTGGCGTAAATGAGGCGCAAGGGGCTTGTAAATCTGCCCCCGAGTCTATGCACTGTGAAATTTTGCTGAGTTGCCGCCAAACAATGGTACAACATATTCAAAAGAAAAACAACATATACTTTGATATTTCTGATGCGTGCAGTATACCTAAGAAGGTTTTCGCGTACAAGGAAGAATATCTGACATAAATCATAAAGGGTTACACTAAGGTTATGAGCTTCCCGTAATACAAGAAGCTAATGGCTTCAAGGAAAGGAGGGCGCTGTAAAGGCGCTTTAAAAAATGCGTGGGCCCTGAATAGCATAGGTATGAGTCATTCTGCGGTGAGCCTCATGTGAAGAATGTTTGCATTCCATTGTATAGTTCAACAATAGAAAGAAAGTTTCACACCTACTTTATCAGGGCCAGCAACTAAGGCCCATTTAATTAACTAACGGCTGATTCATATGCTAGCAAAATTAACTGTTTAATTTCTTTCATGCCTTTATTCTTCTCTCCTTCACCTTTACTAATTACACGCTGACGAGACACAGTTTTTACCAGTCCGTAATGCGTAGGGGTGGCTGTTCGCTTTGGACACTTATGAAATGTTCTTCATGCGACAAGAAAAGACAGTGTATCCATTACTGTAACCGACTGGATTTTCAACGTTAGTCTATTACGCTTGTATCCATGCTAGATACAATGTCAAATAATATAGAATACAAAACTATTGATATTCAGTACTTAAAAAGTAACGGCAGATTATGTCCACCAAAATTTGTCTGTATAAAGGCCTTTAAGCACAGAGTGCAGAGAATAATGCAGGTGACAAAACATGTTTAAAATAATAAATAAACAATCAAAATATTGCTTTAAAAATATAGCAAACATATATTTAAAAAATTATAAATGTAAAAAATCTATTACGTGTGTTGAATTAATTAAAAATGAGCATACAAAAAATATAGCAATGCAAAATTAAAAATACCTTTTTAAAACGTGTTTACTTTTAATTACACTATATATCTATTTAGTTTTTTTTTAATTTTGCTGATGTATTTAAATTAAATTGCGAAGCATTATTCAACAATTGTATTTCATTTGAAATGAATGTATTAATAATGTATAAACAGTAAATCTGTGCACCAGCTGGTGATGTCCAAGGGAAAATTATAATCTATCAATTACAACCTTTTTCACAGTTCTTCACGATTTTATCTCTCTCTCTCTCTCCCCTCGACTGCTTTGACTTCTTTGTTCCCCATGGAGTAGTTTCCTCCTTCAGATCTACCTGACTATGTCTGCTTTCCTCCCCCCTGCTTACCTTTCCCCCACTACCTTCCATTCCCCATATGACGTGTGTCTTGGATATGCTTTGCGCTAATATCTTATATTATTGTGTAAGCTCACGTTTTTCTCCTAAGCATATACTGGTAACTGCAACTGTAACTGTAACTGATGGAACTATGTAACAATGTTCAGAAACAATGTCCTATCTCATGTAAAGTGCTCTGATACCTCCGGGTCTAGCCAGCGTTATATAAAACTTTTCAAATAAAAAATAAAGAAATACATATCTGTATGGCCAGAGAGGAGGAAGAGTTGAATATACGTCCACAGGTGTTTCCACCCAGAGGCAGTGGCGCCTCCTCCTCTAAGGGGGAGAAGCGCTGCCCGCCTGCCTAAAGGGAAAATAAAATGTTAATAACGTATCATTGCAGTCAGTTGTGGGGTGGGGTGGAGCTGAGTGGAGCAGGGGAGGGGTGGTGTGCACTCCTAAAGTGATCATGAACTGTTTGGCCGGCTCTCTTGGGGCATCCAAACAGTTCATGGGCACTTTGCAGGATCCAACCAGGCTGCATTACACGCTCTGGTCAGGAACATGCACAGGCTCTCCAGTCTGGGCGCCGTTCCACGGCACTCAGACCAATCAGAATGCAGTATTGCAGCGTTGTGATGGTCTCTTGGGAGCCTGTCTGCCCGGGTGCAGCCTTGTGCTGGCCGAGACAGGAAGATGAAGAGGACGGAAGACAGAGGAGGGACGGCAGCTTACCATTAAAGGTAAGTCTTTTTAAAAAATTAGATTCCTCATTAACCCCTGCCCCACCATGCCTGTCTGGTAGCAGACGCTACTGCCCAAAGGTCCATTAAATTTGCACGCAAAGGGATCTTTGGTGTGTTTCTAATAGATAAGTTACCACTTACATTACTGTGGCATTTCCGCAGGAGTGAAAAATATCCTTTTTTATAAACTGGGTGTCTCCGGAAAACAACTGGTGCCACCTACAAATAATGCCCAAATTTAAATTAAGCGCATTCTGTTCTACTAAGTCTTTATGGCTTGGATCTCAATTAATAATTTGTACCACAGCCATGCAAGCCATTAAATATACAGCAAGGGCCAGATTTACCAAAGTTTTGCGGCGTAAAACCCAAGAGAAATTTATCAAGCCACGCAGGGCCACCTTGCGTGGCCCTGCGTGGTTTTATAACTTCAGAGTACTGCTATCTGCTATATTGCGTCACTCTTCCCCAGGGAGACACTCCATGGGTCGAGCATGGCTGTTCCCATGCATTCACCCATGGATATTGGCCCATTCCCAGATGTACCATTATAGCTAGACCCGGGAATGCATCAAAATGCTGCCCCTCGACATGTTTATTTCTGCTTGTTGTTTTCTCTTTGTATGTGCAAAAGTGGCTGCATAGGCAGCAGATTGTGCACCAGTGCAGGCTGAGAGCAGGAATGTGCTGTATGATGTTAAATCCTGCATATTCCTGCCATCTCCCTTTCAAGCAGTGCAACACAGCAAGGTGGCTTGCCTCATTGCGCTCCATGAATTGTTGATACATTTGACAACAAA
Organism: Lissotriton vulgaris; assembly: GCF_964263255.1. Classification (NCBI taxonomy): domain Eukaryota; kingdom Metazoa; phylum Chordata; class Amphibia; order Caudata; family Salamandridae; genus Lissotriton; species Lissotriton vulgaris. The sequence continues at coordinate 1,469,227,084 of NC_141685.1, read as the reverse complement.
TGCCATGATTGCGACCTCTCCTTGACGTGACAATTACAAACGTCATAAATAATCTTACAGTAACATGAACAATATGAAAGTAACAACTATGAATGTAATATTATTTAGTGGTTTAAGTATGTGTTGTTATTTAATTATTAGTATAGATGCAGTCAGGTCACAAGGCGTGCAATAGGTGTATGAGTTATGGTGTGAATAGCCATGTCCATCACGGCTGAGCTTTGGGCCCTGACTTTTGGTCAGGGCTAGCACCTAACAAGTCATGGACTGCACACCTCTGCTGCTCATGGCCTTCAGATGTGCATAGGTTGGGTTGGTCACAGGCCTGCAACCAACTGAAGTATGCAGCCAACAATTTATTCACACAGCTTTTGGCTGAATGCAGCAGTTATTAGAATCAAGACCTGGCCTTCAGCTAAGCCCTTTCCCAAATCCGCCATCGGTGACTGGTCCCCACTGCACACAGATAAATGTATGATCTATTATTGAAAAGGTTTACAAATTACAGATGGTCATGCTCTGTGGCGTCCCCACCATGCTTGGTCAACCGGATGCAGTATCAGGTATACGTTCATGGAAGTCAGGTGGAGTATATGATAAAGAAATTCACAGAAAACCAAAATGAATATAAGGTTACGTCTACCATTAGTTATGACACTGTACATATTTGTAAAACAGACATCAGAAATTCATATAAATTACAATTATAGTACAGGTATGGCTAAAAATAATATCAATAATATCATGCAAACCATACCTCAAACATCAAATTCAACCTGCCCAATCTCCCCAACCTGCTGCAGGCAGTCACAAACTATTCACAGTGGGAATTAGCCCTTTGACATGGCCTGCACCCTGTGCATAAATCCTGCTGACTGTCAAATGGCCGTGCTCAGAACTTGATCAGGAGCTGTGCTCAACCCTGGCAAGTTCTGCTGCATATGGCATGCAGATCATTACCTCTTGTGGGAGTGCAGACCCACAAACAGGTTCGCAAACTTTGTGAGCGGTCCGGTCGAAAAACCCTATTTAGGGTGGGTTCACTAAGCTAAGGTTCAAGCATTTAAAAGTTGACCCAAACCAGGAATCTCAGACCTTTATAGCGCCAGCTTTTGCGTAGTCAGCAAACCTTTGTGCTATAACTACCCTTTTTATTATTTTGATTAAAGGGTGATCCCTTTGTACCAAGACCCCACCTCAGCCAGAGGTTAGTGATGCACTCCTTTCCCTCTTACGGCTTATGGGAGAAAAAGTGCCTTTGTCTAAACAGGTAGAAATATATTTTAGATTTAGTTTGTGGATGGTCAATGAACGTGGGACTAACTTTTTAACCCTCGTAAGTCCACCACAAAACCTTTTTTTACAAACTAGTTTCTCAAAAACCTTTGAAAGAATTTACATCAAAGTATGGAAATGCACTTCTTTAACTAAAGTTTTACTTTCATTTTAACTTTGGTGTCATTCCGTTCCAGACTTATTCTGTAATGGAAAGCACAAATTCCAAACACCAACACAGTTACTAAGAAAACAAATACATACTGTGTAAATCCTAGAAATATATATTAGAAATATATATTTATATATTTGATATACATATATATTTCTTATATACATACATATATGTGTGTATATATATATATATATATATATATATATACATAACTACACACACATATATATATATATATAAATTCACTGAAAAAGTGAGAAAACAAAGCTAAAAATTAAGTTAGTGTTAGATGTTGAAAAAAGACAGGAGCTAACATTGAAACAAGCAAAAACCATTGAAACATGCCAATTATAGTGTCGTTAATTAACTAAAACTGGCTCTTCATTATGCACTGCTTTAACTATTCTGGAGGTTGAAATGTAAAATCTTACTCTTGGGACCCCTCTCCTACTTAGGCCATAGCTTGATGGATATGCACGAAACCTGCCTTGAAGAATTCAAAGTGGATGTACCCTTTTAGAACATTTTGTAGAGATTCGTCGAACAGCATCAAAGTTTTTGGAAAATGAAAAATGCATTCTAATACTCTAGCCTAATCATAAGTACACACACACATAACTGCCATAGGAATTTGGGTTATACTTTTATCAAAAGGTATCTACTTATTGAATAGCTGTGACACTTGAAAACAGGCCACAATAAAACTAGACGTCTGGACTAACATGCAGCGAGGATCAAGTGAGCGTTTTTCTAAGGATAACACTTACATGAAGGGCCAACAAACACCCTGAGGGTCATCGCTGTCATTTAGACAGTGTATCCAGATAAGAATATATATATATATATATATATATATATATATATATATATATATATATATATATATATATATATATATATATATATATATATATATATATTCACTGAAAAAACCATAGGTTTCACACCAGTTATAGTTAGGAATTAGCATTTAAAAAACCTATTAAATTCACTGAAAAAACCATACGTTTCACACCAGTTATAGTTAGCTGGAAATTTTACTGATATAAAACCATTGAAATTCCCACGTTATAGTTAGTCGGACTCACTATAACTTGCGCGTGCAATGCACTGCTGATGACATCACATATTACATCACTCATGACATGGTCAGTGACATCACTCATGACACCATCCTTGTGACATAGTGACAGACCTCCTTTCACTATAATGTAACCCTTGAGACACATATTCAAAAATAGAAACTGAAATTTTTAATAAAATGGAGATACCTATATCAGTTACAACAAGCAATTCAGTAATTCCACTATCTATATACACATCCACTCATTCACCAACAGTTCTATATAGTCACTCATACATATACTCACTCATCATATGAAGTGATACACCTATACATCCTGTTACACACCGACATTCATCCAAAAGTTACTCACACACATATTCACACGTGCAAATAAACTATTGAACATCCATTTATTTGAATATAGAGTTATACACACACTTCCACCTTACTTCTATTTAAAATTACACATATTTATTCTCTTAAACAATCACTTATATAAACACATACTTATTTAAACAGGAACTCTTACAATCTCTTACTCTCACAGATTAAAACATATGTAGTTACTGATAAAGACACTAGTGAGACAGTCATTCACTCACTAACAAACACATATAGACACTCATCCACCCATACAGTCCTGTACATATGCTGTCTTCAAAACACATACAAACAAAGAGTCAGTCACTCATGCATCTATGTGCTAAGTAATACCCCCACCAAACCATATAGACACTCATACTGATACTAATAAAAATATCTAATAACCCATATACATACACATGAGTGGATGTGTATTAGATGGTGGTATTACTGAATTGGTTGTTGTAACTGGTATGGGTATATCCACTTTTTTGAAAATATTAGTTTCTATTTTTGAATATGTGTTTCAAGGGTTACATTACACTAAAAGGAGGTCTGTCACTCTGTCGCAAGGATGATGTCATCAGTGATGTCATGAGTGATGTCACTGACCATGTCATGAGTGATGTAATATGTGATGTCATCAGCAGTGCATTGCACGCGCAAGTTATAGTGAGTCCGACTAACTATAACGTGGGAATTTCAATGGTTTTATATCAGTAAAATTTCCAGCTAACTATAACTGGTGTGAAACCTATGGTTTTTTCAGTGAATTTAATAGGTTTTTTAAATGCTAATTCCTAACTATAACTGGTGTGAAACCTATGGTTTTTTCAGTGAATTTCATAGGTTTTTAAAATGCTAATTCCTAACTATAACTGGTGTGAAACCTATGGTTTTTTCAGTGTATTTCATAGGTTTTTTAAATGCTAATTCCTTTGTATATCGAGTTTCTAACCTTTTTTTTTTTTACAATTTGCTGTTTTTTTTAAGTATTCATTTTTTTTATAATTTTTTTCTTTTGCGCTCTGGGTGCGCGCTCCTGGAAGCTTTCAGCTAAGCTCTCCTGTAAGCTTCTCCGAGAGCTCATCTGAAAGCGCACCCAGAGCGCAACTGTCGTTCGTGAAAAAAAAATATGAATGAAAAGTTAATAATAATGCAAAACATTTCGTACCATACAAATAAAATTTGTTTTTTTTAATATGGAAAATGATTATGCATTTCTATTAAAGATTGATGACGTCACTTCGGCGCGCAACGTACGTGCCCTCGGAAGCGCCTACGTGCGCGGCGCCTAAACGCACGCAAAAGCGCCTACGATCGCGCCACGTGTGCGCCCCGGAAGCGCCTACGATCGCGCAGCGTAAACGCACCCGGAAGTGCACCGGAGCGCGCAGCGTAAACGCGTCGGGTCATGTGACCCTAAAATAACACTTTTCATTGGTTGCTAACAGTTTTTTTTTACAATGAATGAAATCCCCACCCATTTCCTTCACTTCTTCTTTCACTTTTGTGACTGAAAGACCTGCCTTTTTTGCTGCTCCATATTCCTGGATTCATCATGGCTGCCAGATCATCCAGCAGTGAAGATGACTTCATTGATGAAGAGCCACCTACCCCAAAGGTGAAGGGACATTTCATCTGGAAATTCTTTAAATTTCCAGCAGACCAGAAGAAGGTGAATGCACCAAAAGTAGAGTGCAGGATCTGCAAAAAGGTCCTGTCACGGGGAAACCCCCAAAAAAAATACTCTTTTGGCAACTTCACCATGATTCGCCATGTGGAGACCAGGCACCCCCAGAATTTTGCCCGAGAAAGTGTCAGGGCTCTGGCACAGGAGGTTCCCAGAGGTGGGGCCTCTACATCAACAGGAGGAGCAACTTCTTCTGGAAGAGAACAATCTCAGGGGCAGGTAGCAAACATCCAACCTGCATTCAACCATGGGGTCGTCAGATGCAGATACTGCAATCAACTCCTCACCTATGGGGAGCAAAGTGTCCTGCTCATGGTTCGGGCATTAGAGAACCATCACTGCCCTTCCCACCCCTAATTTTTTTCTTTTCTTTTTGCTCCTGTTGAGCAGTTTCTATTCCCTGTTTTTGTTCCTCTTCAGTTAAAAGAAGAAAACCAAAAGTTCTTTTCAGAACTACCTCCAATTCTCATCAAAGAGCTATAATCTTAAAAAATGAAGAGTAAGTGAAATATAGTGCATTGATAATTGAAAGGAGAATGAGTAAGAAAGAACAGAAAGGTATGAGAGGTGAAAGGAAGTGAAGTAGGAGGACTGAAAGAAGGTGAGTGTTAGAAAAGAAAGTTATGACACAGTGAATAAACTGGAGGCCTCATTTCTGAAAAGTGACGCATCGCTACGTGAAAATAGCGATGCGTCACTTATCTGGACGCACTCCTTATGACATTCCAGATATGTCATATTTAATATATGACTAATCAATTCGCAAGGAGTTACAGATATGTCAGTATTTCTGACATATCTGTAAACACAAAAGTAACGCATTGCAGGAGTGCGTCACAAAAGTGACGCAACTCCAGTAATGTGTCCTTTCACATGGAAAAAGCACCATGTGAAAGGTTTGCTGTGAAGCAGGCGCAAGATTTTGGCGCAACTGCATCCTAAAAGTGACGCACTGCGTCATTATTACCAAGCTTTTTGCAAGGAACACCCCCTCTGCATGCATTATACCTGACACTATTTTTTAAAAAGTGACGCATCTAGGTACATGGGTCACTTTTTAAAACTCTGCGCCATATTGTATCTGCATCAGGTATAATGTATGCAGAGGGGGCAATCCCTCGCAAAAAGCTTGGTAATAACAACGTACTGAAATCTATGAGATTTCCCTGCGTCACTTTTAGGATGCTATTGCGTCAAAATTTTGCGCCGGCCTCGCATCACTTTTATGTTTACACATATGTCAGAAATACTGACGTATCTGTAACTCCTTGCAACATGATTCGTCATACATTAAATATGACACATCTGGAATGTCATAAGGACTGTGTACAGAAAAGTGAAGCATCACACCAGCAGTGTAATAAAATGTGCCTCGTTGCACTATATTTAAAGGATGCAACAGCATCCTAAAAGTGACGCAGTGAAATCTCAAACATTTCACTGCGTCGCTATTACAAAGCTTTTTGTGGGGGAACACCCCCTCTGCATGCATTATACCTCACGCAGATATAATGTGGCGCTTGATTTTAAAAAGTGACCCATCTACCTAGATACCTCACTTTTTAAATATAACGCAACGCAACACATTTTTTTACACTACTGGTGCAATGCGTCACTTTTCTGTGCGCACTCCTTATGACATTCCAAGTAACGCATTGCTGGAGTGCGTCACAAAAGTGACGCAACTCCAGTAATGTGTCCTTTCAAATGGGGAAAGCAGCATATGAAAGGTCTTGCCTCAGTCTAACACCTGCTGTAAAGCAGGCACAAGATTTTGACGCAACAGCATCCTAAAACTGACGCAGTGAAATCTCAAAGATTTCACTGCGTCGCTATTACAAAGCTTTTTGCGGGAGAACACCCCCTCTGCATACATTATACCTGACGCTATTTTTAAAAAGTGACGCATCTAGGTACATGGGTCACTTTTTAAAACTCTGCGCCATATTGTATCTGCAACATGATTCGTCATACATTAAATATGACACATCTGGAACGTCATAAGGAGTGCGCACAGAAAAGTGACGCATAACACCAGCAGTGTAATAAAATGTACCTCGTTGCACTATATTTAAAAAGTGACGCATCTAGATAGATGCGTCACTTTTTAAATATTGCATAACAATGCGCATTTTTTTACACCGCTGGTGCGTCACAAAAATTGACGCACAGGAAGTGCAAAACTAACAGCGCAAGGCCTTCATAAATATAGTCCTGGATTTAGGGGGTCAGAGGGGGTCTACTCTTCCCCCTTATGATCCAATCAGCTTCCTGCGCGCAAGTCGCGTGTCGCGCCTGGAGCGCACTCCCGTGCGCGCACGGGAGAGCGCCTATCCCCGCGCAAAACGAAAAAAAAATTTTAATGCCCTGCAGGACCCTATTTTAGTCCCTACATCAAACCTAGGGGGTCAGAGGGGGTCTACTCTTCCCCCTTATGGTCATTTGCCCCTTTTTTTTTCAAACCCCTTGTGTCTCGATTTTACCGAGACACAAGATGGCGGCCGCTCCGCACTGTTTAGAATGTTTACAGACAACTGAGATCCAATCAGCTTCCTGCGCGCAAGTCGCGTGTCGCGCCTGGAGCGCACTCCCGTGCGCGCACGGGAGAGCGCCTATAGATATATATATTTTTTTGAACCTAAATTACTCAAAATCCACTGGAGCACATATCTTGAGACATAGCAAAGGCACATCGGGCTACCAGTCCCTACAATTTTGCCAAGTTTGGTGGAAATCCATTCAGCCGTTCGGGCTAAAAGTGAAATCGACCGCCCTATGGAAATTAACATGGGGAAAACGCGTTTTGGGACCCCCCTTTTATCTCGGCCCCCACTTGACGAATCCCCCCCAAACTTTCAGGGAAGGACCGGACCGCCATGAGACCATTTTCCTGAAAATTTCAGGCAGATTCGTCAACCGGCGCCAAAGTTATTCAAAATAGAATGTTGAGATTTAACATTGAAAATTATCCTAACTATAACTACCTACTGGCGACCGCCAGTAGGTAATATATATATATATATATATATATATATATATATATATATATTTATATATTAACTATAGTTAAAAGATAAGGCAATTCAATATTTCCTAGAATTTGACCGAGGGAGGGTCGGGAGACCAAGCAGTACCTTTATATTCTTGCAATCGCTTCCATGCAATAACAAAGCTCTAAAGAAACCACCTTAACCTGAGAGGAACTACATTGGTTTCATCTCAAAAATGTAATTAATACAGCACGAGATAGTCCTCGCACGACCTCTTCCTTCGGGATGCATTAAGCTGCCGAAGCAGAAATGCGTGCCTGGTGTGCGTATTTTCCTGCAAAAATTCTTCAGATAACGTCGCAGAGCTCTAAATACTGTACTCAACGCTAAATCCTGAGCAACATAATGTGATAAGTCTAGTAGACGAGACCAAGTTTTAGACTTCCTACTTTTGCTTTGATCCAACCTATATTTTATGAAACAAGAAATAAATGTTACTCTTACACAGGGAGGCCATTTTGTGTTATATTTAATTGGCACATCTTTTGTACTGAACTGCTTGGTGTGTACATGTTCTTTTATTGCCGCTAGCGCCATCAATCCAACGGCGCGCGATTTGTATCGCAAATTGGAAAAGCTGATGAAAAAGGAGACTTCCAAATGGTGGGAGAACAAGTCCCTGTCAATGTATTTGGAAGTTGGTCGCGTACCACGTGGCCTCCGTATTACCCTGGCCCCCAGCTACGAAACTCCAGATCCCCACATGCTCGAGGAATGGGCAGCAACTAACCTTGAGTCCTCAGCTAAACTCATGAAAATCTTAATAAAGTATGCTGAGAGTGACCGTATGAAAATCCAAAATGAAATTGAATCCGTGGAATCGGAATTGGCGAAACTGGGGGAAGATGAGGCCATTTTGAAAAAGATGAGGGAGGAAATGGAATTTCGGCTTCAAAAGGAGGAGGATATAATTAAAAAGCGCAAGGCGTTTAAGTTTGAAAGAGACAGATTGGACTATCTGAATGGGCACATATTCACCTTCGCACGAAGATTTGAAAAGAATAAGAACCAGCTGGGGGGTAACAGTCGTGCTAATGCTACAAAAGAAAATATAAGCTCTGCCTCGTCAATCAGTTTGAGCTCCACAGAAGGTAGTGAACTGGAAGGTGAAATGCAAAATACGCCATTGGGGTTTAGCGCACTCACACCTGCGCAGGAGGTGAGCCGTCTGTGCGAGGCCAGACGCGAAACCTTAAGGCCACGGGTAAACTTTGCCCAAACAGAAAAAGTGCAAACCGCAAACGGTCAGAGCGACGCAAACGCCACAAAGAAAAGTGGAACAACGAAAAAGAAATACCAACAAAAATGCTCGAACAAAAAATTGGGCAATCAACAGGGAGCCCCTCAATATTCAACCTGACCAACATAACTTTAAGTCCTAAAGAAACGAAAATTCTTAGCCTAGGACTTTCTTACTGTCCACCACAAACCTTCGACTATGCTGGCACACGCATGGATGCATATAGGTTTGTGAGAAAACTCAAACTTACCAAATTCCATCTTCTTCGTCCTAAAAACATCAAGGACACTGAGGGAAAACCTTTGAGTCCTAATCTTTTAACAGTTGAAGACGCCGCCTCCTTTGAAGAGATCTGGGAATTACAAACTGAGCAATACACAGTGGGCTCGGGCACACTGCCTGTCGACAATGATGCTACAACTGGAAAAGACATGGCAAATACACCATTTAAGCCTAAGTCCACGTTCAACCCCATTTCAGCCCATGATAATCTGGATATTTACCAGGAGTTGATGGTGGAGGACCTTAAAAAGTTGTATACTAATACCAACATGAAAAGCCAAGCAATTGCACGACAAAACCAAAGTTACAATCTGTTAATCAAAAAACTGAAATCAGATGATAACCTAGTAGTGAAGCAGGCAGATAAGGGGGGCAACATTGTCCTTTGGGCACGTGATAAATACATGGCTGAAGCCGAGAAACAACTTAGTGACACTGCTTGTTAGCGAAAAACAAACATTACTACCATCAAAATGGCTTGGAATGACCTTAATGCCAAACTTATGGGCTGGCGTAGCTGTGGATTGCTCACTTTGGATGAATTCAAATTTCTCAAGAAGGAATTCCCTGTAATTCCTACATTTTATCTTTTGCCGAAGATCCACAAGGATCCACTAGTTCCACCGGGGAGACCGATAATATCGGCAATTGACAGCGCGACCGAAAACTTGTCCAGGTACATTGATTTCTTTTTACAAGAATGGGTTAAAGGATTGAACTCTTACATAAGGGATACAACTGACTTCTTATGTAAACTATCTCAGCAAAGTTGGAATGAAGACTATTTACTTATGACATTGGACATTTGTTCTCTATATACGTCTATCAGACACATAGACGGTCTAAAGGCAACACAATTCTTTCTGGATAAACGCCCCATACACAACACACAGCATAACAAAATGCTCATGGGGATGCTGAATATATGTCTACAACAGAATTTCTTTACGTTTGGGGGTCAGGCCTATCAACAGTTGAGAGGGGTGGCCATGGGGTCTTGCTTCTCCCCCAGCTTCGCGTGTCTACACAAGCGGACTGTGGGAGGAGCAGACTCTAATGGGACAGCACAGGACAACAATGGAACAGCATGCAATATTGTACCTCAGATATATCGATGATTTGTTTTTTATCTGGAGGGGTTCAATGGAAAGTGCTACCGATTTTGTTGATAGGCTAAATGTAAATGATTTAAATCTTTAATTCACCTCAACGATCAGCAATGTCACAGTTAATTTTCTGGATGTAGAAGTGTATGTGAAGAACAGCAAAATAGAAACTAAATTACACAGAAAGGTTACCGCTGGTAACACAGTGTTGCATGCCTCTAGTAGCCATCCTCGCCACCTTATTCATAGCATCCCCTACGGGGAGATGTTACGAATAAAGCGTATTTGTAGCACTGATGAAGAATGTAAAACAGCTCAACTTCAGTGCAAAATGCGTTTTTTAGAAAGAGGTTATGGCCACAAAAGGATAGATGAGGCTATCAAGAAAACATCTAAGCTAAAGAGAGAACAGCTACTAGGAGTTTGTCCTGTCCCTACTACTGTATCTGAAAACACAACGACACCAAAAGAGAGAATACAGTGTAGGGCCATTGTTACATATAGTCAACAGCATGCTGAAATCCGTAGGATTTTTTCTAAAAACTGGAATCTTATACAAGGAGATCCAGTTATTGGTGATCTAGTAACAAACAGACCAGAGATCACATTTAGGAAATCTCCCTCATTAGGCAGTGCTATTGTGAGTAATACCTTAGACGTCCCTAAGAAGTGGTGGGAACGCATCACAGGTTTTAAAAAATGTCAAGTTTGTAAGGCCTGTAAGCACGCCATCAACAAAACCCATTATACAAGTCCTTTCCATGAAAAACCTATTGCCATTAGACAAAAGCTGGGGTGCAAGACTGAATTTGTGGTCTACATATTGGTGTGCCCATGTGGCCTCCAGTATGTAGGGAGCACACGTCTTCCCGCTCACAAGCGCATCCTACAGCACCTAAGGGCAATCTCTGGAAAGGACCAAGCCTATTCAGTAGCGAGGCATTTCGAGAAATGCCACCAAAGCAACCCAGACTTGCTACAATACTATCTGGTGGACTCTGTTCTACCTTTGATGAGGGGAGGAGATCGAGACAGCAAATTACGTCTACTGGAAACCCGTTATATCCTCGAACTAAATAGCAAACAGCCTGGGGGGCTTAATAGCACGGAGGATCTTTACACATGTTTGTGACCCAAAATGATAAGATCTATGGTGTTTCTCGTTGGCACTCACACAGTTGATGTATTGCTTTAAGACCTATAGGAATGTGTTCGGCAGCCTGCACTTTAAACTTTAAATTAGAATATTATTTTTAATTTTAGTTGCACAGTCACTTTAATTTTAGTTTATATTAACGACCCTCAAGGAAGTAACTAGCAAGAGATATTTATACAATGTATATCTCGGGTATTCTAAACTTAGTATATTATTCAATCGCACATCATCAAGAGTCACTCATTTAATGCAATATCCTATCACAAAGTGTGTATTATTATGTTTGAGTCCTACACTTGCAAACAGCATGAACAAAACAAATGACTTGTGGTTAGGATTCACGAGGCTTAATTAATGGTTTTTTACTCCCATAACCATTGTAAATATTATATATTTATTGTACATAATGTAAATATATGAATTTTAGAAATTATTTTGTAAAACCAATGTTTTTAGAAATTTCTTGAAATTGATATTTATGAGATTTTGCCTCTTTTTGCATATTAATCCCATAATTAGGGTATTGATTGCTCACACTTATTGTGAATATGAAATGATATTATCAAAATTCTTTGTGAGAAGTGACCATGTTGTAAATAGGGCACTACGCCCTTGATGACAATTCATTGTATATACCTTTAATACAAACAGGATGTACTACCGATCATGTGATCAACCACGCTATTTAAGTTACTCCTTTCTTCTTTGCATGACATGTGATCAAGCCTCGGCTGAGGTGAAACGCGTCATGGCGACTGGTGGGCTGTTATTCATCACGAATAAAAGGCACTGATAACGGAGCACGGAGTTTTTGGCTTTACTCAAATTTTCATTTTGCGGCGTAGCTTGGCGAGAGCTGGGTCGTGCTGTGCTGCTTCGGACTAAACGCAATATATATATATATATATATATTTATATATTAACTATAGTTAAAAGATAAGGCAATTCAATATTTCCTAGAATTTGACCGAGGGAGGGTCGGGAGATCAAGCAGTACCTTTATATTCTTGCAATCGCTTCCATGCAATAACAAAGCTCTAAAGAAACCACCTTAACCTGAGAGGAACTACATTGGTTTCATCTAAAAAATGTAATTAATACAGCACGAGATAGTCCTCGCACGACCTCTTCCTTCGGGATGCATTAAGCTGCCGAAGCAGAAATGCGTGCCTGGTGTGCGTATTTTCCTGCAAAAATTCTTCAGATAACGTCGCAGAGCTCTAAATACTGTACTCAACGCTAAATCCTGAGCAACATAATGTGATAAGTCTAGTAAACGAGACCAAGTTTTAGACTTCCTACTTTTGCTTTGATCCAACCTATATTTTATGAAACAAGAAATAAATGTTACTCTTACACAGGGAGGCCATTTTGTGTTATATTTAATTGGCACATCTTTTGTACTGAACTGCTTGGTGTGTACATGTTCTTTTATTCTCTGCCCTTCCTTCCGGTGGTACCATAGGGAACAAACGTCATATACAATTATTTTGAAGGTACTTTCAATTCCCTGTGGTATTCATTTGCAATTATTTTCTTGTCCCTTGGAATCCTTTTGAGGATACTCCACTCTTCAACTTTCTCTTCTTGTAGAAAGTCGGACTGTTTCTATTCTTTCATTGAAGTTGCATCAAGTTACGAAAAAGGAAATAAAAATATATGAATAAATATTTAGAACAGAACTTCACATAAATCTATATGTTATCCATGCGTCTTAACATCTAAAAACACTCGATACCCTGCTACATATTTCTGTGTAGATTAGAAAATATTTGTGGAGCATATTTATGGGAGGTTTCCCCCACACAATGTTGCACATGTACAAAGCAAACCTCTAAGTCAGATTTATGAAGCCAATCCAAGCCACTTTGGGTAGCTCTGAGTGGCCTCACAAATCTGGAGTAGCGCAACGCAGCGCAATTCCCTGCATTGCACTACTCTGCCTGGGGTAGGTGGGCGCTGCGGTAGGAATTCCTGCACAACTCTGACTGATCTAGATGCTTTCCCAGATTTACAAGGAGTTGTAAACCTGAAAATGCACCAAAATCTTATGCCTTCACAGAAGATGCGGAACGAGGAGCAATATCTTTATTTCACCTAGTTTTTTTCTATTTCTCCGTGTGTCTCATTCAGCAGCATCGAAAGAGGATAAAGCCTCTCAGGATTGTTTTTGGGTAGGAAGGTGCCCCTTTCTGAACAAAAACAATCTTGCCTACAACACAGGCACCCCTGCAAGTTGGTGCAAAGGTGCCTGCATTGGTGCTAGGCGGCCAAAACGGTACCAGCGCAAGGGAAAAGGACAGGAATGCGCCTATTTTGATAAATGCGGCACATTCCTGCTCTTTCTCTGTGACGCAGGGCAGCAGTGCAAGGTGACGTGCTTCACTGCTATCAACCACAAAAGTCATAAATATGCCCCTGTGTATTATATGTTTTTTGGTGCTCACTTACATGTACAAAAAACATTTAGATTTTGCAGTGCGTGGATGGCACAGAGTTTGCTACTCCATATACTACCACCATTGGTAGCTTTACTGAGCCTTGCTTCACCAGTGCTCTTTCCTAGTAAGGAAAGTTGGAATTAAAGACTAGCCGTTCTGGCAGCAGCAAGGAGGATCTCTCCAAATAGCCATGCTCTAAGCCAACAACAAAGAGTGCTATGGGTTTAGCTGCAAAATACAACCAAGGCAAAATGCCTGAGTCCGCACACTCTCAACAGTAACCAACCATAATTGGCAGTATTACTGCAAGGGGTGTATATCAACTGCATCTAATTTGCACATCCAAAGTAGAAGTTTTGGTCCACAATTTTTCAAAACTGATATTGGGCTATTCTACCTTTGTTTTTCTTTTGGTCCAATATCGCGTGGGAGGGGGATGAAAAAAACATGAACTTGTTGGAACCCCACTTGTGTTCAACTAGATTTCAAGACGGTCATAAAAAGGTAAAAGACAGATGGTGGCCTCATTATGACAGAGTGGCATGCACGTCGAGCAAACACCAGCAGTAAACAATAAAAGAGAATGTACAGCATTTAGTGGCTGATTATGATGTTGTGGGACTGGGACCGACCAACAGGTAGTCCGTGGTCCTGCCTGCCATATTGGGATCCGACCACTGTAGATGCACTCTGAAACATGCCTATTGGCAGTGAGACTTGTACTGCGGGCCGGAAAAGGGTCTCAGTACAAGACCCAATTCAAAGAGCCATGTTTTCAAACATCCCTGCACCTTGTGGTGCCTGTCACACAATGCAGAGATGCTTAGGGTGTAGCACAGGTGACCCCCAGGGCCCATAGCGGAGGGCAACAGGTGACAGTAGCCCTAGTAGAGGCCCCAAAAAATTCTTTTCGCCAGCCTTCTCACGTCAGAAGACCAGACGTGAAATATCTGGTGGAAAGGTGTATTGTAATCCCTACGGCAGTCCCTGAGAAGGCACCACCTCCATTGTGGGGAATACGATCGGACCGACCACCTGACAGGCTCCTTGAGCCGAACGGAAGAAGTCGGTTAGCCAACTGGCCAATGCAGTTGGACCGACCACATCCTAATGCAGCGGGCAATCGGTGTCAGTTCCACCGACATCATAATCGGCCCCATAGGGTCCAATATAGAATGACCACCTTTGTGCATCAAGACACTGCTGCAGATCATTGTGACTTCCTCTTCATTTTACATTCTACCAAAACTGCTTTAGAGAGTTTTGGCATTTTCACCAGCATCTTCAACAAGTAAACATTGCAATGTGTTCTCTGTGCAGGTAATGTGTGAAGAGCGGAGAGACACCCATTCATTTTGGCATAAAAAAACGTATAATAATAATGAAAATATAGAATGCTAGGAATGACAACCAAAAATGAAGAAACTGCATAGTACAATAATATTATATGGCTAAATTATTTGTTAAAGGTGGTCAGCAAATATTCCACCTTTTTATCATAGCCTCAATTTGATAAAATATGGTTGTAGTCGTCATTTGAAAAAATGTATGTGCTACGGTGTGATATAAAAAAAAATACTGGGAATAAAATGGTTTTGTGTATGACGGTAAATAAAGAAATAAGAACTTACCAGTAGGCCCAAATTTGTACTCTTTTTACAATTAATTGAAATAAAAATATTATGTTACACATTAATTCATTAAGTGCATTGATTATTTCATAATTTACGTCATATTTAGTTCAGTAGGGATATAAATTAAAAAAATACAATGCAGTCCTATAAATGAAGTATTTTTAAAATCCATTTAAAAAAAATTAAATGCCGAATTAAATGATGTAAACAGATACATTATCCATGATGCCATGTTTTAGGGCTAAGGGTTGAATGATATATGCAAATTACTTCTTTTTAATATAACTTTTTCCATTCAACATTTTTATAGTACACATGTGCATGCTTACATACAGTCAATTTTGGCACATAAAGTCGAACATTAGAATAGAAAAATAATAGGTGGACGTTATTCACCAGGCGTACACCTACAATTTGGTGAGACATAGAATCGTTCAGTTTATGCATCACTGTTTTAGCACTACTTCAAGAGCACCAACCAGTAGAGATAACATGCAGTGAGCATCACATCAAACATGGTACTTTTCAATTCAATAGACCATTCCATCCATCACGTTGTGTATACTTTCCTGTGTCACCCAGTAGGAAATTGGGTTATCAGTTGTGTGGCCTGAACAAGGAATTGGACCACAATTTCTCCTTACTGTGAACCAAGCACCCCATGGTAGTGCTTGACTCTCTCTGGGTAGCAAAGCAGAGCAGTCCAAGGTCTACTTAGTGGAGGTTTTGGGGGCTAGTAATCACCATTCGCTATCATGCAATAATAACACTCCATAAATGATTGTCCAGTAATTGTTTTCTCTAGAAAAACAAACAGTACATTTATTACACATATACTACTAAATACTATGCATTATCGCCTTTGACCACTTAAAGGGTCATACAACCATAAAAATTAAGTCTATTAGTATTGTCAAAGGTTCAAGATCAACAAACCACATGTTAAAGACATCATTTTGTACTGTAAATGCAAGCATCAATAATAGTCATGTGTAAATACACTTATTAATATTAATGATCAGCAATCACTGTCAATAATATTATATCAATAAAGCATTTATAAATGAACTTAATGTCTCTGTGTACTTTTCATATGTTTTCAACCTTTGAAAATGCAATTATAAAACCAGCCCCTAAAGAACATCACTTTTTGATCACATAAAATGGAACCGTAGATTTTACTCTTGAAGTGCGCAGTATTACACATCTTTAGGCTGCACAGCACTCCCAGCTGCAGAGTAGAAGCTCCAATCTTGGGAGTGCTTTAAAAAAAACTGATTGAAAATCCCTGAATGTCAAGGATTTCATGACCTTGCAAATGCAGGATCAGTCATTTTAAAACTTCCCGGGGGAGCTGCTGCACTCCTGCAGCCACTGCATGATTTCTTCTTAACTTTGGCCCCTGTTGTCCCGTGGCCACCACATAGAGAGAGAATGTGCATATTAGGTAGCCCGGAAGGGCATAATGGGGTAATCCAGCCTGAAACAGTGAATATTTGATGATCCACTCTCCAACTGAGCCGGAAAGAACTGCTGGCATTGCTAATTATTTGCTTTGGTTGTCTCTATAGTTGGGAATACCTGGTCCCACTCGGTAATCTTCATGCTTCCTAACATTAGGGGTAGCCTGGGGAGCCCACCCAGGCTGCCCTGCCCAACTGCCACATGACCCGAACTTCTGCTTCCCTTCCCCACTCATGGTGGCTGCCCACTCCCCCCAGGCATGGGCATTGGGAGCAGGGCAGACCCACCGTCCCTCAAAGGCATGGTGGCACTACCCCAGCATTCCTGGTTTATGGGGGTTGGGAAGGAGTCCCTGCCTCCTTTTCTCTGTATATGGCCTTGGGGATAGGGTCCCTGGCCAATAGAGAGGCTGGGGAGGGGACTCACTCCCACCCCCTCTCTGAAAAATTAAAGTAATCTTCTTGAACTGAACTCCAGGCCCTAGCTTATTGTGAGAAAGGCTCAAAGGATGCCATAACTCTGGCCCTGTTGGGTCAATCTGGATGCTCTGGAACTCATTTTACCCCTGGCAAGCTCTAGTCACAAAAGCAGTTTCAGCAGACCTCGCCACCTCTAAAGTGTTATGGTGATAAACAGGAACACGAAAGCTAGACCACAGCATAGGCAGAGGCACCACACAGCAGTTAACACCCTTCCTATATCATGGTTTGACAGGGATACGAATGTGGAATGACTGTGTCAGACACCGCAAAACTAAAGGTCCCAAAAGCCCCCAGGGCAGTCCAGCAAGAAATGCCATCTAACAGTATAAAAGGCACATCTGAAAAGGTTTGCCAGTGCTTGAAAATCCACTTAGCACTGCTCTACGTGTGACCCTGTCCGTCGTTTGGATTTCCGTTCCTGGGATTCCATTTCTTGTTTGTGAAACACCCAACAGGTGGAGGGAGTGTCTTCAGTGTCTAGTCAGGGAAGCCTCTACGAAGCAAGATGCCCATCCAAGGATGACTTTTGCCTTTTTACTCTGGTACGTTAGGAGCCGATACCTCGGTTTGGCTCCTAACGTACCTTTGTTAATTATCCTCCCGCCGCCCGCCTGGATTAAGACCAGTTAGGAGTGAGCCCATAGCTTTGATGACACAGCGCCGCCCATGGAGAGAACGAGCAGCTCAGAGTTCTCTAAAGTGTCCAGCAGGCAGAAAATGTGTCCCTCGTGAATGTATCGAGCAGTTTAGGATTACGGTGGTCTGCCCGCTTTCAGGAAAACTGCTAGCCTTGATCGCTTCCTGATGCCTGCTGGTATGCGAGCTGCTGGAAGATGTTTACATCAGTAGTCAGTACATACTTGGATCTATCTATTTCATTTTACTCATTTGTTCCTAGTTCTTCTCAATCTTTTCATTTACCTTTATCCTGACAGTGGGAAAACAGCAGCTCGAGACATTTTTTGGTTCTAAACTTGCCATAAGTAGGGAATTCCGGATGTCTCTTATACTGATGTCTGTGGTGTGAGTTGTAAGTACTTCATGTGTTGATCAATGAGCCTGCATTTACATATATTTAGACCTGCATGTGCATTATCTTGAATGTATGGTGCATTGCTGTTCCTTTCTTTCCTCTTTGAGGCACACTCACGCAGAGGTCATGACGGGCTATCCTGCTTCCTCCTAAATGCACAAGCAATTTACTGTGATGTCGACAACAACCTTTTTTAGTTTTATCCCATTCCCCTTTTCCCCTAAGTGGTATCTTACAGGAGAGTAAGGGTGGGCGTAAAATCCGTTTCGAGGGCGAATTTGCGGATTTTCCGCGGTCCGCGAATCTCGCAAAATCGCGGTAAAATCCGCGAATCAGCGGGGACGAATTTTCAGCCAAGCAAGGGTTACAGCAGTGGGTGCAAAAGTTGAACCTAATTTCTTTGTAACCTTTTACAGAAGGGTTACAAACAAATTAACTTCAACTTGGACACCTGCTGCTAATTGCTTCCTGGCGCCTCGTTGCCTACTTGCAACTATTCTCTGACCCTGCTCTGACCCTTGAAGCAGGGTCAGAGAATAGTTACAAGTAGGCAACGAGGCACCTGTCCAAGGAATTAAACCTCATCAGGAAGCACTTACAGATATAAAAAACAGGAAGAAGGGAGAGGATGGCAAATACACCCATTTTGAGTTGTCAGGAGGGGTTAAACTAAAAGAGACCTTTACAGCACAATTTTCATATGCATTTTGCTAAAAATAAAAAGCTGTATGTTCTGTAGGGGCAACTCAGGAATCTGGCCCTTCAGAGATCCGGCCTCTCTTTCTTTCTCTCGTTCTCTCTCTCCCTCTCTTTCTCTCTCTATCTATCTATCTATCTATCTATCTATCTATCTATCTATCTATCTATCTATCTATCTATCTATCTATCTATCTATCTATCTATCTATCTATCTATCTATCTATCTATCTATCTATCTATCTATCTATCTATCTATCTCTATCTCTCTCTCCCTCTCCCATAAACGACTGCATGGGTAACTCCGCTATGCAAGCGGCTCGCGAAGACGCAAAAATACCCGCGAACACGCAAAAAACCCAGCGAACACGCAAAAAACCCTGTGAACACGCAAAACAACAAAAATCCGCAAATTCGCGAATTTTGCGGATCGTGAATTCGCAAATCCGCAAATTCGCGGATCGCAAATTCGCAAAATTCACCCATGCTTACAGGAGAGTGCCTTGAAGTTGCTCTTGGTGGATAGCACTGGTGGTGTAGTGTACTTCCTATATTCCCAATAGGCTCTGCGCATTGGAATAATATATCCTATAGATTTGACGTAGGACTGAGGTCAACTAGGTCTATATCGAACATATTAGACTTAATTGTGAGTGCCAGCTAGCTCAGAGGTCACTAGAATCTTTCTTGAATAAACAAGAAGGGATTAGTTTCTGACAACCGCATAAACATGACAACTTTGGTTCCCCAAGAATAAACTGATCTTCAGAGTTGTGGAAACAATAGATAGATATTTCACTCAGTCAATCGTGTATGCTTTGTTTCACCAGAGGTGCAGAGAAATAGATAGACTGGCGTTTTCAATAAAAGGTTTTATTGAACAGCCTTCTTTCTCAAGCATAAGAAATGAACTGCTACAATGGTAAGACTGGTTGCAAAATATAATGCATACAGTAAAAAGAGTAGAATAAAATAATACTGTAAGAGCATTGTATGGTTCCTAAACCATAGCTAAATACATACATAAATAAAAGAGGCTAAAAGTACTCAACTGGTGCTTCTAAAATATGCCTACCCCGATGTACCTAACCTAAACTTAGTACGAGGGAAGAAGTAAGTGAGGTGTAGCATACATGTAGTATTCTTTTGCCAAGAATCTATCCAAGATTTCTCTTAGGGTCTAATTAGCTCCGTACCTTGATTTGGAATGAAGAAGGTCAGGCTCAGGACTCGATTTCCCAGCTTGGAAAAACTGGAACTGGATTTCTCGACAGGAGAAAAGACAGAGTCTCTCTCAGTGCGTCTGCTGGAGGGTCGGCTTCCTTCGGCACTTGCAGTAGCAGGGCGCGTCGGGCAACTGGATAGTCGAACTGCTCCAAACCACTATGTGTTTGCTATGGCACGTGTGGGCATATTTATACCTTGAAGGTACTGAGTTTGACATAAAGGTGGACATAATAACGTCATCAAAAGAGTCTCAGTCCTTTGAAAACTCCATGACTTCTTGGACAAGTCAGTTTTCGAGCAAGGGGAAGCCCCTAGCTGCTGAAGCCGAGTTTTCCAAGAAACAGTTGTAGATTTTCGGGACTAGGGGAAGTAGCCCTTCTGTATTTGGACTGCATGAGCTATGTCTAAATATGGTTATGATTCTTATGCTTATATAAGGATATGGTCATTTATACCTATATAAGGGCATGAATCGGGAAAATTTCAATAGGGTCCTAAAATGTTATACAACACCCACTCCACGTCATCATGTTCATCTAAGTTCAAGTACTAAACATATATCTAGTGCATATGTTTACAATCCCACTCAAAAATACCTAAAATGCATTTGAAAATGGTTGTAAACATAAAATTTGCATTTGTACGCTTTTAAAAGAAGCAAGTTCATTGTAAGATTATGATATGATATCAGAAATGCTAACCGAATGAATCACGAAAATTATATTTATGAAGTGTTTCTTAGTTACAGAAGAAAAAGTCGAGACCATCCCATAGCAGAATATACAAATTGTTTTGGTTTTGGTATGCGTATGGTATGCTTATTAGGTCAATATTGTTCTTGGGAAGTATTCAAAGAATTCTTGTTCTCTAAGAATAGTTCTACTTTAAGCAGATTGCTTTTGTGCCAAGGTTCATTGTGTTTTGGAAAAAAGTCAAATCAAATTATAGTACAGTTCCAAAGTTAGAAGTTTCTGTTTTTTTTAAAAAAAAAGTGAAGGTTGAATTTCAGATTTCAAGGAACGCTGCGTGCTAACTTCAAAAGTCATTCTTGGTGTCAAGTGATAACATTAAGCCGTCTAGGCTGGCAAAGAAATCGTCTTGATGAGACCCGATGCTTTACCCTGTCAATCGCCACTAATACAGTAATGGCTGCCCTTCTTGAATGTACTCGGGTTGCCTAACTTTGCCTCTGTTGGCGTTCTATAGTCTGAGCAATGGACACCAGTAGTGATATGGGCTGTTCTAGCCCGGTTGCTAGTGGTCTTTACCACGACCTGTTACCGGCTCACGTTTGAGGATACAAATTGTCCTTTTCCCTTCCCCTTCTTCTCTTAGGTCCCTGACTCTTCTGTGCAGGTCCCACAGAGCAGACTGCGAGGCACCTTAGGTATTGGCTTAGGGTAAGTGTTCCTTGTCCATCTCCTCTCGAATGCTTTCCTTTTTAGCCTTTTTAAAAATAATTTCTCTTAATGTGTGTCTTTGTTATGTGTAGAAGTATGCACCTAGATTCAAAAGGAGGGCTATACTGACAATCCTCCTTATGTGTTCTCCCTCTTTCTTGGTCGCATTACTCAAGGCAGGACCAGTTGGCCTGTCCCGTCACAGACCTTAAGATTCAAGGTTGTATAACTAAGTTTTTAATTCACTGTGTAGTACTGAGCAATGAGGTCCTGAGGAATTGCTAGATTAGCAAGAAACATGTCGGCCTAAACAGAGGGTTGCAGATACTTTCGCCGCATATATTCGTGGCGTCTATCTCCCCTCCCACTATTTTAACAAAGGGAGTTAGCCACACCATTAAAGTTCCTTGTGGACTAACCCACCTTTTTTAATTCACCACCACTTATCCACGACTACACATTCACCTGCCCTCTCACACGCATGCACCATATGGCTGGAACAAAAGTTCTCCGCTAAAGAGCCCCTTCGCGGGTGCCCGTCAGACATTGCAGCGCCAGTCTGATGAGGAGCAGGACCCATATGATGAAGCATGACACCTGCATGCTGGGTGTGTGAGGGTTCTAGTTCCCAAGAGGGAATTCCCCCTTCCTCCTTCCCTCTTGGTTAATTCCTTCTACACCACACACACTCATCCTTTTCCACCCAGTCCTTCCGGGGAACTTTGTGATTCTCTTTTGTTGCTAAAGAAATCGTCTACCACAGTAGATGAAAGTTGAACCACTTCATTAAGAAGGTCAGTTGTACACAGATGTGAAACATCGGGGTCAGCGTCAGTCGCATTAGCAATGTTCGCAGCAGATGGTACCTGTGTGCCTGTTGGTCCGCGTATCTCACCTTCACCTGGAATTGTCGGTGAGGTCTCAAAGAATGCCGTCATAAGGATCGGTAGCCGTTTGGGGCAACACAGTACATGAGCCGTCACTGGACTCAGTAAAGCGTCAACATCCATTGGCAGTGCTGATGGAAGTGTTAGACAGACATCTAACACGCATTCCTCTCCATAAAGCAGGCATCATAGAACAGGTAAGATGCAATCTTGCCAGATTGGTCTAAATGACAGGAACCATGTGGTATTCAGATCTCTCAAACGAGCCAAGCCAAGGATCTGTGTAATTCTGTCACAATACTGCATGGCCAGGAGAGCATTCTCCATGGTAATTTTGGTATCGCTGTTGGCTGGATTTGCCATAACGGAGCAGGAGGAATAAAAATAGGATCCCTGCTACGAGTCCCACGATGAGAGGCAGGCCGCCGAACACAGAGTGCACGAAGTTAGGAAAAATGCCCAGGACTGCCTCAAAGGGTGCTAACAGTCCCGAAAAAATTGTCTTAAATACATGTACAATACCGCTGGTATCAGACATGTTTAAGATACGACCTAACATTTCTGAAAAATGTATTGGGCATTTTGTTGATAATAAAGCATGTATCTCTGCGGAGGACCTTGCAACTTGTAGATCATACGTCTCTCTGGACGAGGCCAGTGGCACAGTTGTTTGCAAGAGAATGCTTTCATTCTGTTTAAAGTATCAATTTGTGTAGAAGGCCATAGTGGCGACTCCCCGTCTGTCTTGCTTTTTGTAAACAATACTTGCATACAACAAGTGACACTGGCTGACACACTAACCAGATAGGCTGTCCCTGGCATCATTCCACAACATATGTGATCATTGAGCATTATACAGCTTCCATTGGAAAGCTGCCAAAATATTGGATCTATCACCGCTGTCGGGGAACCCTGCAGGTGACATGATAAGTTTTTGAAGAACCCTCACAGGCTCCATGTAAATTAATGCCTTGACACAGAAGTGTACCACTCAATGTGGTTTTACAGTTTTTTCCAATAAGAAATACCTCCTTCTTCCCACTCCAACATTTGTGTGTGTATGGTAAATTCCAGGACGACGTTATGTATCCTTTTGCCCAACCTTTCATACAGGCCTGCTGGTACATACGCAAAATTGAAACTGGAAAATCGTCACTGGTATTGGGATGGTGCCATGTATTATCCATTCAACTGATGGCTTCTCAGAAACGGTCAATAGTAATCTCTCCAGTTTTTCTATGCTCAGCACCGTATAGTCTGCTCCCCTCTGTGCCAAAGAGATTTGTTTATCTGTAAGGTTAAATACAGAAAACAATGACGTAGTGTTGATTAGACGCCAAGGCACATAGCCAGAATAAAGGTTTTGTAATGTCCAGCCTAACGGCATTATAGAACGTAATTGAGACTGGCCATGTTGTAACATTAGCAAGTCCTTTTCCATTATGTCTATGGCAGAGGATACAATGCTGTACAAAGAATAAATTCTGGACGACAGAGTTGTTAACCCATTGTCAACTACAGAGAATGCTTTTTCCAAATTAATACGATCAATTTCTCTTATTCTTTCAGCTGTTTCCATTTGCGTGACTTTCCATGCTTCATTGTAAGCAGCGTATATACCGGTGTATATGAAACGTTTTTGACGTGGTTTGTGAGGACCAAGTAAGAATTCTCGCAAATCAACACCATCTTTAAGTAAAGTTAAGTGTTGTTTTTTCTCCTGAAGTGTAGATTTTTGTAACCATTCAAGGCACAGTTTTCCTACGCTGTAAGTTGTTATTATCCCTGGATGTTGTCTCTGGATATACCTTGGATCTGGCCGAGTTACTCTAAACCCTTGTGTCTTGTTCAGGAATCTATCTTGACAGATATTCGTGTCTGTGGGCCAGATTAACAATTTTTTCCATTCAGGATTTGTTCTGTTTTCTAGAATAATATAATTTACGTCTATCTCCTCATCTGAAGTTAAATTACTGTCAAATGTGGGCTTAGGTATGGATGGTTTGTTTAAATCTTTTCTCTTAGCCAGGCCATGACAAGATGTCTGCTGAACAGTTTCATTTAAGAACATTATTTGCTCTGGGATGATGCAGGCTCTGAATAATGCTTCTAAGCCTTGTACCTGCCATTCTTTTGTGCCCCAAACAGTTTTTGTTTCAATTTTTTCTTTCTAAAAGTGAAAGCCTAATGTCGATAATTGAGCAAAAAAGGCTGCAGAATAAATCTGTTTAGTATTTGTCGACATAGTTTTCATGCATGTCTTATTAACTTTTTTGAAGTAAAAACTTCCTGGGTTTCCTACATTAAAATCTGTAAAATATGGACATTTTCTATAGAATTTTTTAGAGCTACCGTTTAGAGGTGTCGGACAATGTTCCCATTGATTATAAGTTAAAACATTCCTAGGGTTTGCAGATTTGTGCAAATAATGATGACCAACATGATTAAAACAATACATTTCTTCATAATTTGATGAACCTTCTAAGTATTCATGTTTTGCAAATTTCGCTGACATTTCTAAATCTGCCATCATGTTATTAACAGTTTCAAAGTCCCAAACATCAGAAAATGTACTAGGTGAAACAAAATCACTCAAGGAAACCTTAAATTGTTGTAGAATTTGCAGCAGCTCGAAAGGGCCATAAATGTCATAATCAGTTCTATCCCATGCTATTCCACCAGGTAGAGGAACCGCTGTGATGTTTACTGATGACAGGTCTCGTTGTTCACGATGAGATGATTTGTGTGGTTTCAGGAGCAAGTTGATGTTCCTACTTGCTGTGTCAATTTTAATGTGTTTTCCATCTATCAGCCTTCCCAAACTTAAAACGAGAATGAGCCATAGTAGGAGATAAAATACACCTAATCCAATCCAAAATTCAACCCTTGGTGAAACCGGATATGTATTTGCAAGCTCTTGACTAACTTCCGTCAATTGTTCCTTGAAAGTTTTGTTTGTCTGTGCTGTTTCAGGTTCACGGGGATCCTCAGAAAAGGTATCGAAGTTGATGAAATAGCCAGAGGCAGTTCTGTCAATAGTTGGTATTGCATCCGGATTATTTGAAATCGCTGGAGCTGCTTGTTCCCTTGGCATGATAGTATAGTCAGATGCTACATCATTGTACCAGAGTTTCTTGACAAACTGTTATTTGGGTTTCAAGAGGCACAAGTTCCATGGCTTTATTGCATAGTCCTTCTTTTCTTACTGCAGAATCAGTCAACTGGGCCTACTACTTATTATCAGCCACATGGTGTGGTTTTACCAGGTCAATTGATATTGACCGGTTCTGCTTTCTTCCAGAAAGGGGCAGAAGTAACACTGTTCTCGATCCGTGGACTGCTAGTACAGGTACTGGTTTTCTGTAAGAAGGCCCAAATTCCTTCTTGTCTGCTATTTTTTCTCTGACCAGTCCAGATCCCCAATCTTTGGAATCCAGACAGGGTTGCTGGGACAGGTGGTTTTTCTTCAGTGGTCATTGGCTTTTTGCTGCTGTTACTTAGACTTCTTCTTGTTTCATTTAAGTCCTGTAAAAACGGCCAAACAATCTTTGATATCAAAAGGTTTTTGTTCCACCACTGAAGTATGATGATCGAGTTCTTCAACCAACATTCTAGTACCAAAAAGGATTTCATATGGAGTGATTCCACCCAGAGAATTTCTTGGCAGGTTATTAAGACTGCGTTGGACACTTATTAGATGTTTGACCCGCCCATCACCCGAACCTAATACCCTAGCTGTTATAGATTGCTTTATGTCATGTTTTTTTCTCTCCACAACCGAATTTCCCTCAGAATGGAATGGAATCGAAAACTGCAATGCAACACCCAAGCTTGCCATGGCCTCCGTGTGAGCCCTAGAGCTAAAAGCAGGACCCTGGTCAGAATGTAGCGTGCTGATTGCGTATGTCCCGATAAAGACTCGCAAACCTTTTATAACAGTTTGGGTGTCAGCCGAGTGCTGTGGCCACATCCAAATGAATCACGTCCTAATATTTGTGGGATCGCATTCGTCCATGGTGACGTCTGCGTGTAGAAAGTCTAATGCTGTCTAACAATGGTGTCTGTACTGGGCTGGCTACACTGTAGTCCATTATCTGGCGGCGCTCTAAGCTGTGATCTCTGTAACAGACATCGCAATTAATCCCAAATTCGTAAATGTGGGCGCTCATCCCTGGCCACCAGTACATCTCTTTTAATTCTAGTAGGGATTTTGATATCCCTTGATGTATCAGACCCTCTCCCATATGTGCCTCGTGAGTCAAAGCACCTCTCCGGTTCCTGTTTGAATTACCCTATCCCCCACTCCAGGGATTTGAGCAAAAGGAACACAGTTTTCATCAATTATGTATGTATATTCGAGTGGGTAGTTTACAGGTAACGCAGCTCCGCTGCCATTGCTTGTGGCATTGACAGTTAGCAATGTTTTGCCGTCTATTTTTGTTTTTGAACGAGTGATTGCAGCTACGGAAGCCGTTTGCGCAGCTGTCTTTGCGGCTTCATCATCAAATGAATTCCCTTCAACGTGAACGCCATCACGCTGATGACTCAGTGTATAGATCACGTGAGTCTTTTGTAGTTCTTTCTGTAATAGAACTACTTGTTCCCAAAGCAATTTATGCTTGATTGTGCAACCTTTTGCGTCTTTAAAACCATCTTGAACCCAGTTCTACGGGTATTCATTGTAAGACTGGACGCAGTAATACGAATCGCACACTATGAGTGTGGGGAATTCGCGATCGGTATTTTCCAGCACCATCTTGAAAGCCTGTAGTTCAGCTCGCTGATCTGTACAGTCTCCGAGAGTTGAGTTTTTGTGACCATGGGTCTGAATTTACCATTTCACCAGCGACCTTTAACAATCGCGCATGCTGCACTATAAGCTTGTTTTCCCCCAATTGCGGGCTGTGCTGATCCGTCTGAATACATTAATAAGCCGTAATGTTCTAGAGGCAGAATTTCAGTGGGCAGTGAACATTCTTGTTCGTATTGGAGAAATTATTGTGTCTTCAAGTAAGGATCAAAAACATATTCAACGTCTGTCGCAGCAAGAGAATTAACCCATTGTATCCATCTTGGATGTAAAGCTTTTGCATTTGGAATGCTTGCCTTTGTCACTGCCTCTAAGGCAGGTACAGGAGTAACAACTTTTATGCGTTTACCTTGTGCGAGAGTTCTCTCTTTTGCTACCGCAGTCTGAACCTCTGTCAGAATTTTTTCTGTTTAAGTGAATTTCATTTCAGCTTGTGTGTACAAGTGTGATTTGTAAGCTAATGGTATCTTTTCACCTTCATTAAAGGTTAGGTATGTGAATCCGCATCTCCCGGGGATGATTCAGATTACAAGGTTGCATACATTGTCGCGTGTTTGTAAATGTTTTGTTGCTAACATGTCTGTTTGCACTGAACGCAAAATTTCTGTGTGATTTTGAGTCCAATTAGTTTGTTTGAAATCAGGTTTCATTAATTCGTAGAGAGGTTTAACCCTTTCTGCGTAATTTAGAATGTACGTTCTTCCAAATTTTAGGAAACATAGAATTGACTGTACGTTTTTCAGCGTCTTTGGAGGTTGGAGCACCGCACGTTTTTCTAAAAAAGTTCGCTGCCAAGCTCTTGCCTTCACTTGAAAGTTTGTATCCTAAGAATAGGACGTTGAGGTGGGCAATTCTTGATTTAAAGTTTTATGGTGTTCACCCTGGTCAAGTACCTGTCCAAATCATCATCTGTAAGATAGATGTCATCGACATAAGATAATGCCTCATCATCATACGTTTGTAGTAACTCTGTTACTCTGGCCGAAAATAATCCAGGGCTGTTCTTGAATCCCTGGGGGAGACGACAAAAGTGTTGTTGTGTCCCCATTATTAAGAAAGCGGTCAAGTACCTGATTTCCGGTGCAATGTTTTGAAAGAAGAAACCATTTGAAATATCTAATGTCGTTTTATATTTTTTGCACACAATGTTATTCATCAGTGCTGTACTGTATGCATTTTGTAATGCAAATGTTTTGCAACAGGAATGTAAATGTCTGTAATCCAAGACTAGACGATATGTATTATCTGGTTTGGAGAAAGGAAAAAAAGGATTATTCATGGACGAGGTGCATGTTTCAATCACCACTTGGTACTCAAGTTGATCTAAGATCTCCCTGACCTGTTTTTTAGCTTCCTGATTAACAGGATACTGCCTCTGAGCAGTCGGTTGATTTTTTTACTGGATCATATGATGCGGGAGTCCTCATCCCATCCCATATGATTTTTATATAATGCAGGAGCATGAGCCACAGCCCATTTTCTGGCATAGGTGTATTTTTTATGAATAGGAATATGATTTGAGAAAGCTTGCATAATGATCTCTTCGCCATGTGGGCACTCCCTGACAAATTCAGGTGGCCAGTCTTTTTCAGCCAGAAGAATGTCATAACCCTTCGATAGTTTTTCCCAAAAGAGTGCTTTTATTTTCCTAGTTATGTCCCCCTCTATTTGGAGTGTGACTTCATATAGCTTATGGGGTACACTAACCCTGCTATCTGCAGTTTCAACTTGAATGCATTCATTCAGATCCACTGTCTCCAGATGATTCTTCAGGATCCTGCGAGCTATGGTGACCTCTGCTGCACTGTCCAGCATTGTCTGGGCCCACTCCCCGTTCTTGAGTTGTGTCCTCAAGATCCTCTGCATGTCTGATTTTAACACTTGCTACCTTCTTTTTGGTGAATTGAGTTTTCTTATTTTTTGTAATGAGTCTTCTTTGTGTTCTGATCGTCCTCTTCTTTCGTTTATCAGCGAGGAAGTCTGAAAGGTACGATAGGAGCGTGTGTCAGTATCTTGATATCTATCAGGTTTTCTTAAATTAGCCCTATTTCTAAGGTTATACCTCTTTTCAGAGTGTTCCTTTTGAGGAAATCCACCTCTGGATTGAGAACGCTTCTCTTTAGGAAGTGACTGTCTACTATTTTCCCATTTCTTTTTAGTTGTAGTGAGATTGTTTTTGATAAAAACTGTTTCAGGATTTTCTGCTAGTTCGGGTTTTACTGGTTTCCCTTCCAAACTGTCTCTACCTAGTTCTTCATAGGATTTTTCTGTTATCCTGGCAAGTTCATACAGTTGCTCAGTTACATCAAGTTCTTTTAGTTGTTGGCGGATTGCCACGGATGCTGCTTCACCTTTAATGGTTGCTAATAATATAGCTGAGACCTGCTTGAAATCTTTCAGTAATTTCATACCAAGATTCAAGGCAGGTTCTGGTCCGTATTCATTTTGAATCTGTTTCAGGACGTCAGGTATTACCGCCATAGACGGAACACCATGTGTTTTTGTCTAGATTGAAGGAAAGACTGTACCCAAAGTGTCACAGTCTTTCACGTGTGGTGCTATCCCCACTGGTAAACAGATTGTTGGAATCCTGTGTTTCTCATGAGGTGTACTATCCGGAAATACTGCCTCTATTTGAGTAATTTTTTGAGCTAACCAGAATGGAATTTGTTCCCTTCTTGCGGGCAATTTACCAATGACTGATTGTATAGTCTGTGATGTAAATTTATTTGAGTTCTCCTGATGAGGGGTGTGCTGTGAAATTCTTAGAGCAGGTTGGACTGTTAAAGTCTGAATGACATCTTGTACCAATTAACTATGTATTTTGATTAATTGTTTTAGCTGAGCTAATAGTTCTGTACCTGTCATTTGTTCTATGGCAGGATGTGGTGTATAGCTGGCTAGTACCGGCCATGTTGCTCCTGCTCTACCTAGTGGACCGAGCCTGGTAATGTGATTTTGTTGTTGTACTTTGCCTTTAAACTAGAGCTGATGCTCTTGGTATGTTAATGGAATTTCAACGTCCTCGAAAGGAGCGTATTCCGCTGGAGGTTCCTCCATCTTGTAGAAGTGGAACACATGTGTTGTTGGATTTGCTTGTGGAAAGATAATCCATGAATAGAATGACTCTGTCTGGCAATATTCATGTGCCTCTATGACAAACAAATATTACCCTACCACCTCTTGGTGATAGGCCATTTTCTATAAGCATTATAGCTATGGTTTTTCTTAAGTTTTCTGGGAGGATTATAGCATCATCGTCGTCTTGATTAAACCCTGTAATGTCAAAGCCCATTGGGCTGCTGCAGCTCCACTGGTTGCGTTGTTGTCGCTGTTAAGCGACATTATTTAATGAAAGTTGCAGAGCAAGTTTCAAGGAAACAAAGATAAGGTGAACAATATTTTGGAAGACTGTATCTGTCAACGTTGAACAAAACCAAAAACTAATACATAGCTCGCATCTTGATTGACTGTCCCCGATACTGCCCATTCTGATCACATAGTTAGCTACAGTATGTGTGCATCAAATATATCACACCTTACAAGGAGATGTCTTGTTACAGATCTTGTCTATTGGCTGGGGGATTCATGGTGTACTGTAAACTACATATAATACTTCTTGCTACGTGTCATTTGGGTGGTCTTGTGGTTTGAGTCTATAAAGTGTACCAAACTCAATAAATCTTTGGACATTCAGGCTTCTATGCTGACTGTCACCATGTTGCACGTTAAAATTGTTATTTGTTGTGGCTAATAAATATACCATCTTCTGAGCTGACAAAAATCTGTGGTTGTGTTTGTCTTTTCTATCATTAATTACCCCTTGTATTTCAGGCTCGCTTCTAGAATCCTACTCAGTTATGGCAGATTTTTTTATCATTTAACCCACTCCATACATCTATTGGAGTATTTTACGGGAAAAAGGGGTCTCTGTGAAAAGCACGACTGAGTTACTCTAGTATCTAGCCTTAAATTAGTGCCTTACCAAACGTTGGGCGCCATGCAGTGTAGTTCCTACATTCCCAATAGTCTCTGCGCATTGGAATAATATATCCTACAGATTTGACGTAGGACTGAGGTCAACTAGGTCTCTATCGAATATATTAGACTTAATTGTGAGTGCCAGGTAGCTCAGAGCTCACTAGAAACTTTCTCGAATAAACAAGAAGGGATTAGTTTCTGACAACCGCATAAACATGACAACTTTGTTTCCCCAAGAATAAACTGATCTTCAGAGTCGTGCAAACAATAGATAGATAATTCACTCAGTCAATCGTGCATGCTTCGTTTCACCAGAGGTGCAGAGAAATAGATAGACGGGAGTTTTCAATAAAAGGTTTTATTGAACAGTCTTCTTTCTCAAGCATAAGAAATTAACTGCTACAATCGTAAGACTGGTTGCAAAATATAATGCATGCAGAAACAGAGTAGAATAAAATAATACTGTAAGAGCATTGTCTGGTTCCTAAACCATAGCTAAATACATACATAAATAACAGAGGCTAATAGTACTCAACTGGTTCTTCTAAAATATGCCTACCCCGATGTACCTAACCTAAGCTTAGTACGAGGGAAGAAGTAAGTGAGGTGTAGCATAATTGTAGTATTCTTTTGCCAAGAATCTGTCCAAGATTTCTCTTAGGGACTAATCAGCTCCGTACCTTGATTTGGAATGAAGAAGGTCAGGCTCAGGACTCGATTTCCCAGCAACCCGCAAGGGTAGCTTGGAAACACTGGAGCTGGATTTATCAACAGGAGAAAAGACAGCGTCGCTCTCAGTGCGTCTGCTGGAGGGTCGGCTTCCTTCAGCACTTGCAGTAGCAGGGAGCGTCGGGCAAGTAGATAGTTGAACTGCTCCAAACCACTGTGTGTTTGCTATGGCAGGCGTGGGCATATTTATACCTTGACGGTACCAAGTGTGATGTAAAGGTGGACATAATAACGTCATCAAAAGAGTCTCAGTTCTTTGAAAACTCCATCAGTTCTTGGACAAGTCAGTTTTCGAGCAAGGGAAAGTCCCTAGCTGCTGAAGCCGAGTTTTCCAAGAAATCATTGTAGATTTTCAGAACTAGTGGAAGTAGCCCTGCCGTATTTGGACTGTATGAGCTATGTCTAAATATGGTTATGATTCTTATGCCTATATAAGGATATGGTGATTTATACCTATATAAGGGCATGAATCTAGAAAATTACAATAGGGTCCTTTAATGTTATACAACAGTGGGAATAGCAAAACTAGCACCCCCTTCATCCCTGATCTAACACAGCTCTAACACAAGTGGTGTATACAGGAAGCCGGTTCTCCTGGCTCTCTGTAGGCTCTGCGACAGCCTTCCTCCTTTTTGTTCTCTCTGGGTGAAGAAGTCTGATGCTTCCCCCTAACTACACCTCAGAGAATGTATGGGGGCAGCCTTACTGACCCTTGGGTCCCACTGGTCCCTGGGTCAACTAGGACAGAGCCTTTAGTCCTTCCTGGACCTGTCCATGGCAGGTCCAGGGTACAGCAATGAAGAGCACAAAAACACATATAGTCTCCCCCTTGTGCAAGGGTTTTTAAAGGGGGAATGTAGGTTCTATAAGGTAGGTACCTCTGAGCAACTCTAGGGTGCCAGGTTACCCCTCCATCCCTGTCTCAACCATCACTGCCAGGGCCCTTCTCATCATATCTTCAAAGGGGAGCCCCTCCTGTTTTGGCTCCAGAGATCTGTGATCCCTCCTTTGTTTAGTGGGCATTGGCTGGCCCATCCCTGGTACAGTTCACCAGCGGACTTATTGATGCAGACCCTTCATGCTCACCCTTTTCCTTCTCAGGAGCTGGGCGAAGTAATGTTAATTGTTCCCTTTGTGTTGGGGGCCTATGTTCCTGCTGCTGGAGAGAAGTCTAATTAACTTGTTACAACAAGATGACAAAAGGCCTGGACTCTGATCCTGAGGTGAGCCAGGTAAATATGTCAATTCTGGATGACCTATAAGTTGTACATATATCTTTCTGGAATTTAAAGATTTGATTTTCCTACACATTAAGCCCCATTTTGATTTGTAGGCCAGAGGGAAGCAGAACTGCTCTCTTAGGAATTTCC
Source organism: Lissotriton vulgaris (assembly GCF_964263255.1). Classification (NCBI taxonomy): domain Eukaryota; kingdom Metazoa; phylum Chordata; class Amphibia; order Caudata; family Salamandridae; genus Lissotriton; species Lissotriton vulgaris. Next base: position 1,469,193,524 of record NC_141685.1, on the reverse strand, counting down.
CCCATATGTGTACGGTAAAGCTTCACTACAGACAAAGCAGTACATCACACTGACTTTCCCTATGAGTGTACACTAACATAAAATGGACTAACTCCGGTCAGTATCTAATCCTGCAGAGTCCCCTCTTTATCAGACTACAGTGTGCAGCTACCAGGATGAGCATGATGGTAGTCGTACATGTGTGCACCTGCGTGTGCACACATGTTCATGTGTAACCAGTCAAGTGCCCCTTACCCTAGCTGTATTGTGGCAGCCTTATCTTAAAAGGTGGACACAGGCTGCAAACATGCACAGTCTATTTGCCATGTGATTACTGTGAGCAAAACAGATGTAGTGAGACTCAACCACTGTAAAAAGTCCAAAACTGCGTGAACCAAAAAGCAAAAAATCCAAGCATACTGAATGGGTGTAACCCAATTGCAACACACGCTGCCACCAGCTGAAAGTAGGGAAGGAATAGCCAATGCCATTGGGTACCCTTATCTAGTAAACAGTAACAAGTGGCTTTGGGTTCTGACCAGACACACCAATCACCAGTTGTCTGCTACCACTGAGACCTTCCACCTTATTCAACCATGTGGCCACTTATCCCTACAGGGAAATCAGACTGCTCGAAGAACCCTCCTGGTTATATAACAGGTTAATTCAGGACACAAACCACTGACGTAGCCTGAGCAGATCTAGGCCTTCAATTGCTCTGTGTCATGCAACGCTGCATCCACCAGATAATTGCTGGCAAGGGTTCAGTGCCTCAGCACTGATACCGATTTACAAAAGGGGGTGGTGATGAACAGAGTGTCTGAATTGAGCAGACCACTCTTACCCAGTCCAAAGATCAGGGCTGGGATGGTGCAGTGAGCTAAAAAACGGTGTTGGATCTAGCCCTGATCTCTTGACTGGGTGAGAGCTTTCTGCTTAATTCAGAGACTCTGTCCCTCACCACCCCTTGTTGTAAATATCAGCACTGATACCAACACAACAGATAGGTCTAAATCCTTTCTCATGGGTCACTGACTGTTCCTGCTCTGGAGAATATACAACCCAGTACACTCACTCAACTGGGTCACTACACAAGCCCCTTTACCAGGCTGCTAAATCTCACCACAGAAGTTACTCTGGGATCTATGCTGCTGCCTCCACAACCTCTTAGGGTGACTCTGTCCCCTAAGGGAATCCCAGACAAGACTCGCCCCAGGTTGTTCCTTCCACAGGAACCCCTCACCTGTGGACTCCCTACCACCCCATAGGGACAGCAGATGTGCTGGTGGGTATTGAGAGTGACATGCCTTACCCAGGTAAGCCCCTCTAAGACACTTCCCAGCCTCCATGTTGACAACACATACACCAATCAGGGACCATAAAAGTGCCACAGTGGAAGGTTCAACAGGTCACACTGCCTCCTTTCACCTCACTCAGTAGAGAGCTGCTCCCACCTGCTCAGTCCTTGCCTGACGAACCAGGATTTCAGTGGGGTTTAGGGATTTACCATAAACTGGTAAACCTGGAGTACATAATGCTGGAGTCTCTGGGCTTATTCTTTGACAGTTGCACGTTTGACAGCCCAAGCAAACCTGCCAAACAGAAGTGCCTAGCGCAATACCAGACTGAAGCACATGGTCCCCACTCTCTAGATATGGACCACCTGGTCACCTGGTACCGTCACTACGGGCACACCTGCCTTCTGCACACCCTCACTACAGGTATCCTTCCCATCAGTACACCTTAAGGGCACCAACCAGAAGTCTGCTGGGTACAGTCCTTGTCAACTGCTCGTGTGACAGCTTAGAGCAACATGTCAGACAGTAGTGCCACTCAGTTGCGGCCCATGGAGGGAGTTCTGTGGGTCGGAAAGGCGGGCGGGGAGGTTTAGAGGGAGGGAGAGGGAGATACAGCAACAGTGCAAGCTCCTATTGGAGTTGTACCATGTGGCCGACAGACATTACATTGCCAATGGCCATGGCTGCCTAGCACCGATGGAAGCAGGGTGCTAGAGGATCAGACACAGGTTACTCCTGTGGGCCCAGTTGTAGTAGAAGCACTACCTAAAGAAATGTGTATTGGAATGCCAACGGAATGTGGATTTGAACATACTATTGGTGTATAATGCTGATGAAAAGAGGTATTTGATAAAAGAAGCAGCTAGATGTGATAATGAAGTGCAACACAAATTGGAAGTATTAGCCGATGAATTAGAAGTTGACATTACTATAAAGAAAAATGTAAAACATTTTGGCACATGACATCAAGGAAATGGGCCTGATTTCTTTAAGGGTTCATCTCAAAGGTGCAATTGAGAAAATGCAAGACTGTAATGATTCAAAGCAATATTAAAAAATGGGGACAAGAAATGAGAAAAAAATATAGGGAATTAAGGGGAAAGGTAAGAAATATTGTAAGTGACTCAGAAGAAGGGACAAATTCAGTCACGAAATTCTCTTTAAAGAAAGTACATGGAGGAAATTTGGTTCATGTTCCATGGACAAAGGTTGATTTTAGTGCTTTTATGCATAATTTTCTAAAATTGCAAGAAGACCCAGCAAAGTGCTATGAGGAAATACATAGGTTGTGTCAACAAATAGGGGGAACCATGTAGGGCTATTTTTAATGGGGTCCAGTGTACAGGCCCTGACAGAACATTAGACAACGAGAGGTAATCGGTGAGAGAGGAAGGTTTAAGAAAGCCAAGCAAGACAAGAGGAGGAGGGGAAATTCCCCTTTCGGAACTAAAACCCTCACACACCCAGCAAGCTAGGTGTCATGCTTCATCATTTGGGTTTTGCTCCTCGTCAGACTGGCGCTGCAATGTCTGACGGGCACCCATGAAGGGGCTCTTTATCAGAGATCATTTGTTCCTGCCAGTTGTTGCATGTGGGTATGAGGGTATTAGAAGTGGTGTAGACGTGAGAAGTGTGTGAAAATTAAAAAAGGTTAGATAATCCACAGATTCCTTTAATGATGTGGTTAACTACCTTAGTAAAAAAAAGGTGAGGGAGAAATACACACTGGTACTATGGGTCCAGTAGTGTATCTACTACCCGGAGGTCGACATGTTTCATGCGTTACTTGCAATTCGTCAGGACCTAAAAAGTGAAAAACTGTACTACACAGAGAGGGGGGGCTATACTACCTTCCGCTGGAAGTAAGTACGCAAGCCACTCGGTCCTGCCCTCTATGGTTCGACCTAAAGAAGCATGACAGAAAACAAGAGGAGGTGTAACACTGCTCAAATTCCGCATAACTTAGCTCAAACATGCTTGGTTGCTTAAACAGAGCACACATCCAATTATGGAGTGAAGGGTACATATCATGGTGGTGCATAGTGGTTAAAAACACAAAATGGAATAAACAATAAAGTAAAATAATATAATGAAGGCGCTAGTAGTAGCTCTGGATCAGGACAGTCTGGTGGCAGCTGTCATAAAATAAGCTCAGTTGCTCTCCCAAATGCGGTCGCTAGGGTGCTTCAACGGTCTGCTACCATGTATTGGCACCTTAGTGTAGGTACCCTAGAGAAAATGAATGTAAAAATATAGAATGTTATAATATCGAAATTCAAAATATAGAGTGTAAGAATATCCATATTTGGATTTTAGATTGTTAAATTTGTTAAGTTATAAAAATATATACATATTTCTATATATTTTTAATAAATAATTATTTTTTTTATTTATAAAAAAAAAGTATCATACAATTTAGGAGCGGGATGTGGGTTTTTAGGGGAATAGGGTGGGGAGTGTTTTAAAAATGTGAATTTGGATTTATTTTATTTTTATTTTTAAAAAATTCTAAAAAATAATTAAATAAATGTATAATAAAATTTTGGAGCGGGATGTGGGTTTTTAGGGGAATAGTGTGTGGAGTGTTTTAAAAATGTGAATTTGTAATATTTTAATTTACATTTTTTTTTTAAAACAATTTTTTTTTAATTTAAAAAATGTATAATACAATTTAGGAATGGGATGTGGGTTTTTAGGGGAATAGGGTGGGGAGTGTTTTAAAAATTTGTTATTTTTAAATATAATTTGTTTAAAGTTTTTAAAATTAAATTTTTTGAAAAAAATTTAAATAATTTTTAATAAAGTTTAGGAGAGGGATGTGGGTTTTCAGGGGTATAGGGTGGGAAGTTTTTTAAAAATGTGAATTTGTAAATGGTATTTATTTATTTCTTTTAAAAACTAAGGGGCCCATTACGATGTCAGGCGGATCGCCACTGCCATGGTGGCATTGGCGATCCACCCGACATAAATGCCCGCCCGCCACCCTTTCCCCCCGCCACATAATGCAATGGCGGGGGGCACCGCAGTGGAGGCAAACACCGCCCACCACTTTTCCGCCCCGGTCGCCTTGCGGCCGGGGTAAAAAAGGGTTCATATGGTGGCGGTGTCTATCAGACACCGCCAGCCATATTTGGATGGGCATCTGCAGATTTCACTCTGGGGGCCCCGTGCAGGCCCCCAGAGTGAAGGAGAGTAGGAGGGTGAACACGGAAGGGTACCTGTGGTACCCCCATTTCTTTGCATTTACAAAGCTGCAGGCACCGCGCGGTGCCTGCCGCTTTGTAAATGCAAATGCTGAAATGCATTTATAGCATTGTGGCTGGTGGTGCAGAGAGCACCGCCCGCAACACTGCTAAAAATACAGGATGTGCCCACCACTGTGGCGGGCACATCCTATTATTATTATTATTATGTTCTTATATAGCGCCAGATTCGACCCCCGAAGGGGTATCTCCGCGCTTGCCTTGGGAACCCGTCCTGGCTTTTCCCTGTGAGATAGCCCCTACAGGGCATCCCCAAGGTGAAAGCCAGGCATCCCGCCGCGGGGGGCCGTTGTGGAGATTAAGCAAGCTTAATGCCCAGAGTTGCAGAGTGTGAACCCATGATTAGGTCAGGCACCGAAGCGAGAATTATCGAGTCCATGGACACTTGAGCTCAAGACCCTGCCGCGTCGGGAATTGAACCCTGGTCCCGGGTCTGACCTCTGCTTCAGGGTCTGCCTGCTCTAACCAGTGAGCCACAGTTCTCCACAGAACCCCCTCCCTTATGGCGGGCGATCCCTATTACTACGAGGATGGCGGGCGGGCAAAGTCAGCCCGCCATCCTAATGACCCTCTGAATTTTTAAAAATTTAAAAATATAAAATAAAATTTAGGAATGGGATGTGCGTTTTTAGGGGAATGGGGTGGGGAGTATTGTTAAAATTTGTATTTTTAAAATGTATTTTTTTTTAATATTAATAATTTAATTTGTTTACAAAAATTAACAACATTTATAATAAAATGTAGGAGTGGGATGTGGGTTTTAGGGGCATAGGGTGGGGAGTGTTTAAAAAAAGTGAATTAAAAAAAAAATTGTAAATTAAAAAAAAAAAATTATAAAAAAATATATAATGAAATTTAGGAAAGGGATGTAGGTTTTTAGGGGAATAAGGTGAGGAATGTTTTAAAAAACTTGAATTTGTAATATTTAAATTTTTTGTAACTACATTTTTAAAAATTAAAAAAAAGTATAATAACATTTAGGAACAGGATGTGGGTTTTTAGGGGAATAGCTTGGGGAGTGTTTTTAAATGTGTATTTTAAAAAAATATATAGTTTTAATTTTTCAAAAATTAATTTGTTTAAAAAACAAATTAAAAATTAATAATAAAATTTTGGAGTGTTATGTGGGTTTTTAGGGGTATAGGGTGGGAAGTGTTTTAAAAATGTGAATTTGTAAAAAAAAATATTAAACAATTTAAAAAAACAAAAATTAAATAGAAAATTATATTGGTTTTGTGTCCAGTACCTTCCCTGAGTTTGTACTTGGTGGAGTGGGAATAGTTAATTATATTGTTTGAGTGTCCAGCACCTTCCCTGAGTTTATACTTGGTGAAGTGGGAATAGTAAATTATATAGGTTGCTTGTCCAGCATCTTCCCTGAGTTTGTACTTGGTGGAGTGGGAATAGTAAATTATATTGTTTGAGTGTCCAGCACCTTCCCTGAGTTTATACTTGGTGGAGTTGGAATAGTAAATTATGTGTTTTTTGTCCTACAGCTTCCCTGTGTTTATACTTGGTGGAGTGGGAATAGTAAATTATATGGGTTTAGTATCCAGCACCTTCCATGACTTAGTACTTGGTGGAGTGGGAATAGTAATTTATATTGTTTGAGTTTCCAGCACCTTCCCTGAGTTTATACTTGGTGGTGTTGGAATAGTAAATTACATGGGTTTTGTGTCCAGCACGTTCCCTGAGTTTGTACTTGGTGGAGTGGGAATAGTAAATTATATGGGTTTTGTGTCCAGCACCTTACTTGAGTTTGTACTTGGTGGAGTGGGAACAGTAAATTATATTGTTTGAGTGTCCAGCACCTTCCCTGAGTTTATACTTGGTGGTGTTCGAATAGTAAATTATATGGGTTTTGTGTCCAGCACGTTCCCTGAGTTTGTACTTGGTGGAGTGGGAAAAGTAAATTATGTAGGTTTTTTGTCCAGCACCTAACTTGAGTTTGTACTTGGTGGAGTGGGAATAGTAAATTATATTGTTATAGTGTCCAGCACCTTCCCTGAGTTTATACTTGGTGGAGTTGGAATAGTAAATTATATGGGTTTTGTGTCCAGCACCTACCTTGAGTTTATACTTGGTGGAGTGGGAATAGTAAATGATATTGATTGAGTGTCCAGCACCTTCCCTGAGTTTATACTTGGTGGAGTTGGAATAGTAAATTATATGTGTTTTGTGTCCAGCACCTTCCATGAGTTTATACTGGGGTGGCTGAGTGAGCCAAAGAATGGTGATGGATTAAACCTAGAACAGTTGACTAGGGGTGAGTGTTTGATTTGCTCAAACATTCTGTCAATCATCCCCTTTTGTATCGCTTTGTTCGCCCTAAGTTGGCAGGGTATGCTCAGACGTGAGTCCCTTGCTCACTTGGCCACTGGATTAAAGATAGCCTTTCTGATGAGGATTAGGAATCCAAAACTGGTCCCAGGATGCTTGTTTCCGGTCCAGGGAAGACATGGCTTGGCAGTTCGGGCTGGACTGTTCCCATGAGGCACAGGGTCAGACTGATTTGCATATGGCCATGTCTGAACTGGGGTGGCTGAGTGAGCTAAAGAATGGTGATGGATTAAACCCACATCAGTTGACTGGGGGTGAGTGTTTGATTTGCTCAAACGCTCCGTCCATCATCCCCTTTTGTATCGCTTTGTTCGCCCTAAGTTGGCAGGGTATGCTCAGACGTGAGTCCCTTGCTCACTTGGCTACTGGATTCAAGATAGCCTGGCTGATGAGGATTATGAATCCGAAACTGGTCCCAGCATGCTTGTTTCTGGTCCAGGGAAGACATGGCTTGGCAATTCGGGCTGGACTGTTCCCATGAGGCACAGGGTCAGACTGATTTGCATATGGCCATGTCTGAACTGGGGTGGCTGAGTGAGCGAAAGTATGGTGATGGATTAAACCCAGATCAGTTGACTGGGGTTGAGTGTTTGATTTGCTCAAACGCTCCGTCCACCATCACTTTTGTATGCCTTCCCTGAGTTTGTACTTGGTGGAGTGAGAATAGTAATTTATATTGTATGAGTGTCCAGCACCTTCCCTGAGTTTATACTTGGTGGAGTTGGAATAGTAAATTATATGAGTTTTGTGACCAGCACCTTCCCTAAGTTTGTACTTGGTGGAGTGGGAATAGTAAATTATATGGGTTTTGTGTCCAGCACCTTACTTGAGTTTGTACTTGGTGGAGTGGGAATAGTAAATTATATTGTTTCAGTGTCCAGCATCTTCCCTGAGTTTATACTTGGTGGAGTTGGAATAGTAAATTATATGGGTTTTTTGTCCAGCACCTTCCTTGAGTTTATACTTGGTGGAGTGGGAATAGTAAATGATTTTGTTTGAGTGTCCAGCACCTTCCCTAAGTTTATACTTGGTGGAGTTGGAATAGTAAATTATATGTGTTTTGTGTCCAGCATCTTCCCTGAGTTTATACTTGGAGGAGAGGGAATAGTAAATTATAGGGGTTTGGTATCCAGCACCTTCCCTGAGTTTGTACTTGGTGGAGTGGGAATAGTAAATTATATGGGTTTTGTGTCCAGCACCTTCCTTGAGTTTGTATTTCGTGGAGTGGGAATAGTAAATTATATGTGTTTTGTGTCCAGCATCTTCCCTGAGTTTATACTTGGTGGAGTTGGAATAGTAAATTATATGGGTTTTGTGTCCAGCACCTTCCCTGAGTTTGTACTTGGTGGAGTGGGAATAGTAAATCATATTGTTTGAGTGTCCAGCACCTTCCCTGAGTTTGTACTTGGTGGAGTGAGAATAGTAAATGATATTATTTGAGTGTCCAGCACCTTCCCTGAGTTTATACTTGGTGGAATTGGAATAGTTAATTATATGTGTTTTGTGTTCAGCACCTTCCCTGAGTTTGTACTTGGTGGAGTGGGAATAGTAAATTATATTGTTTGAGTGTCCAGCACCTTCCCTGAGTTTGTACTTGGTGGAGTTGGAATAGTAAATTATATTGTTTGACTGTCCAGCACCTTCCCTGAATTTATACTTGGTGGAGTTGGAATAGTAAATTATACGGGTTTTGTGTCCAGCACCTTCCCTGACTTTGTATTTGGTGGAGTGGGAATTGTAAATTATATTGTTTGAGTGTCCAGCACCTTCCCTGAGTTTGTACTTGGTGGAGTGGGAATAGTAAATTATATTGTTCGAGTGTCCAGCACCTTCCCTGAGTTTATACTTGGTGGAGTGGGAATAATACATTATTGGGGTTTTGTTTCCAGCACCTTCCCCGAGTTTGTACTTGGTGGTGTGGTAATAGTAATTTATTTGGGTTAAGGGTCCAGCACCTTCCCTGAGTTTATACATGGTGGAGTGGGAATAATAAATTCTGTGGGTTGACTGTTCAGCACCTTGGTAGAATATATAGTTGATGGAGTGGGAATAGTAAATTATAATATATGAATGTTTAGTATTTTGTGAGAGTATATATAATGATATTAACTATGTTTAACTCATGTTGTATGGAAAAATCATGATAAGAATATTAATTAATTATTGTAATTGTTAGTAATTAAAAATAAATTAATCAGAGTCACAGCATGTTTTAAATATGTTATTATTTTCAAAAAGGGGGTAGTAAAATAAGAAATCAGAAAATAATTGTATTGACATTTTTGAATGTTATCTGTACATTTTTATTTTCATGATATAAATTAAAAATATTTACATTTTAATCACAGTTGTACATTTGTCTCAAAAATGAATTATTTTTAATTTTATTTTTATCCTCATATGCCAAAAGATATTCTCGAAAGTCCTTCCCTTGTTACCAACCATTGATACCGAATGTAACCAGGAATGACCATATCTTCTGAAGATCTTATTGGAAACACTTTTTGTAGATACCCATCCAAGATACTTCAATTCAGTTCCTCTAGCTGTCCACCATAGAACCGATCTTAGGGTATTTTTAAACTACAAAAAGGCATAGTTATTGGACCTCATCCTTAAAACTTTAAGCTTATCCAACCAAGAAATACAAGGAGACCAAAACAGTTTTTTTTCTCTTTCCAATTTATACTATCTAATTTCAAAGTATACTTAATTGAATTAGCCCAAACCAAATAAGGTGGTGTGGTATCTTTTATCCATAATTTACATATTTCTCTTCGTGCTAATATAATTAAATAAAACAGCAGTTTTGTCTCTTGTGAAAGGGATTCAAACTTCAAAGTAATACTAAAAAATACAAGTAAAGTACTGACCTGTATATTTAACTCCAATATACTTTCCATACCTCCAGATACCGCACACCAATACTTATGCAAGGCAGGACATGTTAAAAACATATGGAGATCGTCTGCTTTTTCCATCTTACATTTAGAACAACTAGTGTAGTGTAGTACCTACATTCCCAATAGGCTCTGCGCATTGGAATACCATAAACAACAGTGTAGACGTAGGACTGAGGTCATCGAGGTCTCTACTGACTATGTTAGACCTAATTAGTTTTGCAAGCTAGCTCAGAGGTCTCTAGAAACTTTCTCGAATGAATAGGGAAGGGTTAACTTCCCTGATTTAGACAAGAAGGGACTAGCTTCTGACAACCATATAACATGACAACTTTGCTCCCCCAGAATAAGGAGTATATCTCCAGAGTCGTGTGAAAACAATAGACAGCTATTTCACTCAGTCAATAGTGCATGCTTAATTTCACCAGAGTGCAGAGAAATAGAGAGACGGGCGTTTTCAAAGAAAGGTGTTATTTTATTGAGCAGTCTTCTTTCTCATGCAAGAGAAATGAATTGCCACAATTGCAATACTTATCATGAAGTAAAGTGCGTACAGTAAAAGGAGTATTATGAAATAATACTGTAATAGCATTGATATGGTTTCTTAGCCATATGATACTTTAAAACGGATAACATATTTACATACATAAAACCATTGACTAACAAACTCAACTGGTGCTTCTAAGATACGCCTACCTCGGTGTACCTGACCTAAGCCTAATACGTGGGAAGGAGTAAGTAAGTTGCAGTTTTAAGTTGGGTTTTTCCCAAGAAAATGAATCAAGAATTCTCTTTAAGGTTTTAATCAACTCCGTACCTTGGTTATAGAATGAAGGAGGTCTTGTATCTCGTTCTCAGGACTCGATCTCCCAGTAACCCTGCAAGGGTGACTGGAAACACCAGAGCTGGATTTCTCGGCGTGAGAAAAGGCAGCTTCTTTCCCGGTGTGTCAAAGGGAGGGGCGGCTTCCTTCGGCTCTTGCATCAGGCTGGGCTTTGGATAAGTAGATAGCCACTCTGCTCCACACCACCCTGTGTTGCTTAAGGCAAGTGTTGGTATATTTATACCTGGAAGGTGCCGTGTTTGATGTAAGGTTGGACATAAGACGTCATTGAAAGATGTCACTAAGAACTGGCCGTTCTTTTAGTGCTCGCAGGAGTTCTATGACAAATCAAAACAAAAGCATGGGGAATTCCCAGGTTGCTGGAGGTTCAGTGTGTTGAAAGAACTCGTTGTGCTCTCTAGGAGTCTAAGGAAGTAGCCTTGCCGTATTTGTGCTGCAATGGCTATGACTAACTATGGGTATGATTCTTATGCCTTTATAAGGACATGATTTATTATAACCATATAAGGGGATAAATCTGGAATATTTAATTAGGGTCCTAGATACATTCACAACACTAGGTACAGTCTCCATCGCGAATTTAGAAAGTTTAGCGGGAGACCAATATGCTCTGTGGAGACAGAAAAAATGTTTGCGCTTTAAATTGGCGGGCGAAACTGTGGTATGTAGTATGTCAAAAGATACCTGCCATAACTTCTCCAGCTCGACGTCCTGAATATATTCTCCCCATAAGTGCGATGGTAGAGTAAAATCTCTGTCTTCTGCTTCCAAAACGGCCCAGAACAGAGTTGCTGTCTTTATCTTCCCCCTGGTTCCTTGAAGTAGATCCTCAACCGTACATGCATCCCTATCGCCTGGGTCCAGCTTTTTATTTGAAGGTATTTGAACTTAGATAAACTGAAGTTAGCTATGAAAGAGATCTCTTCCCAAGATAGCAGTTCACCTTCCATCGTTAGCTGAGACCAGTAATTAATATCCGCTTCCCTTAAAGGCTTCGCAAGACTATCCTTGGCCCATTCCGGGGACCCAGGGGACTCCTAAATAGGAGCCATGGTCATATAGTATGTGAGTTTAAAGGCCTTCCTTAGTCTGGCCCAAGTAAACGTTATATCCCTCAGAATTTTCAGTCGCACCTTTTTAAAAAAGCTGGGATCTCCATATTTATGAAGAAAACCCTGAAAACTTCCATAAATCCCTATCAACATTTCATTAAACATTATTCCAGTTTCTGAACTGTCTGGACATTTGAAAAGTAAAATTCCTGCTTCCAGTAATAAAGTCCATGCGTAAATGTTCACATCCGGGGCGCACAAACCGCCTTTACTCTTTTTCCTAGTCAATTTCTTCCACGAGACCCTGATACTCTTTGTGGCCCATACAAAGGAATTAAATTTCGCTTGAATCAGCCTGAGCTTATTTTCTTTAAAAGCTAACGGACTGTTCTGAAATAAAAAAATCAGCTTTGGGAGCAGCATCATCTTTGTGATATTCACCCTGCCGATAAGTGTGAGGGAAAGAAGAGACCACCCCTTTAACATCTCGGTTATTTCCTTTGCTGCCTTATACAAATTTCTATCGGATAGTTTTCCAATGTCCTGGGTGATTTGTACACCTAAATATCTTATCTCCTGTTTCACTACAGGCAGCTGAGCTTCAACATTCCACTGCATACATTCCGTTTTAGACTGATTTATCTGATACACGGACAGTTGGCCAAACTGGGTCGCAGCAGTATATATTGCCGGGATCTCTTGAATTGGGTCTGATGTATAAATAAGCATATGGTCAGCATATAACGAGACTTTTTTTCCCAATTCCTGTATATGAAGGGTGCTATTTTTTAAAATGTATTATTGCAAACATAATTTATTACAATTATTTTTAAGTAAAGTAATATTTATTAAGTGTACATTTTTTTGTTTATTTCACAGTTTTTAATGTAAAAATAAAGATTTATTTGACAAGTCATATACAACTATTTTTTATAATTTTTTAACAATGTGGTAGTATTTTTAAACATTTTTTGTAGTACACATTTATAAACATTAATAAAAAAGGTAGGTTTTGTTAACATTAATATACAATTTACATTTGTGTTTTTTGAAATAAATTATTATCATTATATAAAATATTAATAATAATAATTTTTTACAGAGGCAAAGTATTTTTACATTGGTAATGTTTTTAGGTAAATTATTGGTTTATACAAACAGTAAATAATAGTAATATTAATAACAGTGTTGTATATTCATAAAGTTATGTATGTAATTTTTATTAAGGTAAATGTTGGTTTATTTAATATACAGTCATTGAAAATAGCATATAGTACATTGTAATAATTTTTATAACAATGTTACATTTTTGTTTAATTAAAAATAATACAATAGTTAAATAATGTATATTGTAACATGTGTAAAATAATTTTAGAATGTTATTTAATGTTAATATAAATGGGACTATTTGTTTGTTTGGGACTATTTTGTAACCTCGTCATGTTATTTTGGGTCATTTCGACTTGGAAGAGCTCGCGGTTGGAGGCTGCTTCGCGTGTGGAAGGGTAGGTTTAATTACGTACTTTATTTAAGTTATGTGTTTAGTTTGAGTGTTTGTGGAGTGTGTGTAGGTTTTCTATTGTTTGGTAGTTGTAGGATGTGTGTGTTTTAGGCGATAGTTACGGTTATCGTTTTGGTTCTGGTTTACTCGTTTTGGGTTAGTATGTTGATGAGGTAGGAATAGGGTTAGAAAATGTTACTTAAATGTTTTGTATTATGTTTAATAATGTTTTAAATTGTATGTTGGGGTGCATTGTGTGCGGGTGGGTATGTTTTTTTTTCTATTTTACAGATACTTTGTGTGGATGTTGTTTTTGGGAGAAGATTGCGTTTTTTTCGTAAGAAGGGTGTCTATTATTTTTTAATATATTACAGACACACTTTCTAACATTTTCACTTTTTCCAGGAGCGTTTTTTATCTTTTACACTATTTTCGGGTTTTAATGGGTTATCGTTGGATCTATTATGGAGAAGAATCTTTATGGATGTGTTTTTTTAAATTTTATATATATTACATTTCCATGGAGCGTTTATTCTGTTTTTGGGTTTTTAAGGGTTTTCGAGTGGATTGTGTTGGAGAAGAACTTTTTTGGATTTCGTGTTATTTTTGGATGATCTCTTTTGGATTGTTTGGGTGGATTACTTCTAAGCAAGGATTTATTTTGTTACAAAGGTTTCTCTTCAGCAACAAAGGAGGTAAGTATTTTTCATTTTTTTTGGGTGGGATTGTCATGTTATTTTTTATGTCATTTTATGGTATATGTTAGAAATTGTAAGGAAATTATTTAGATATATTTAAATAAATATATCAAATATATTTAAATAATTTTGTTACAGTTTATAACGTGTTTAATATGTATATTTTATGTTTACTATTTGAATAGTGTAGGTATGTGAGTTATGCTTAAAGAATTGTTTTAGCTATGGTAGATAGGTATGGTAGGCCTCTGGTAGTTGGGGATCACTGACATAATATCGAGGGACATAATATCCACTACCTAAAATATCGGCGACAAAATATCGACAGACAGAATATCGACTTTGTATCTACAAACAGGTAAGTACAAAAATATCGAGTAAAAAATATCGTTTACAAAAATGAAAAATATCGACTTTACTAAAAACAATGTTAAATTAAATTAATATTAAAAATTATTTACTAAAATATACTTAAAAATACTTTATAATAATTAAATAATTAATGAAAGGTATGAACAAATTTTTTACAATCATATTTGTTAAAACATATATATATAGTAACATAATATAAATAAAAAATATCCAATATTATTACCGTAGGATAGCGGAAGTGTAAAATTACTATTCTCACTCCAGAGAGTGCAACAGTAGATAAGGCGTTGGATAGCATAGAGGTAAAAATACTATTCCCACTCCAGAGATTGCAACAGTAGGGAAAGCTTTGGATAGCGTAGGGGTAAAAATTACTATTCCCACTCCAGAGAGTGCAACAGTAGGGAAAGCGTTGGATAGCGTAGGGGTAAAAATTACTATTCCCACTCCAGAGAGTGCAACAGTAGGGAAAGCGTTGGATAGCGTAGGGGTAAAAATTACTATTCCCACTCCAGAGGCTGCAACAGTAGGGAATGCGTTGCATAGCGTAGGGGTAAAAATTACTATTCCCACTCCAGAGAGTGTAACAGTAGGGAAAGGTTTGGATAGCGTAGGGGTAAAAATTACTATTTCCACTCCAGAGGGTGCAACAGTAGGGAAAGCATTGGATAGCATAGGGGTAAAAATTACTATTCCCACTCCAGAGAGTGCAACAGTAAGGAAAGCGTTGGATAGCGTAGGGGTAAAACTTACTATTCCCACTCCAGTGAGTGGAACAGTAGGGAAAGTAGATACTTCATATATCATTTAAAAATATTTATATATTAATATCTATGAAAAAATTAATTAAAAGTAATTACCACTTTAATATAATATAATAATTAATTAATTACAAATGCTAATCTAATTTAATCATTACAATTAGCTATTATCTATTAATACTAATTAATTACTAATTAACAATTAATTAATTAGTAATTAAACAGTTGCTTAACACTTAAAATCTAATAAATACACACAAAAAATTAACATATGTAATTAGTTATAATTAAATACTTCCCACCCTACTCCCCTATAAACCCACAACCCGCTACAGAAATTAAATTAGTTACATTAACATAATTATCAATTAATCAATTAAATAAAATTAATTAGCAATTAAAATGTAATTAATTACAAATTAAAAATTAATTAACAATTAATTATATGCAAATACCAATAAATACATTTACATATCTAATTAATTATAATTAAATTACTTCCCACCCTATTCCCCTATAAACCCACAACCCGCTACAGAATTAAATTACGCAAAATTTAAATAACATTAAATTCATTTATTAAATTACATTATAACATAAATAAACACTTTTAACACATAAAATACACTATAAATAATTCAATATTATTGAAATTTCGATATTTTTCTTAACCTATATCATGTACTTCGATATTTTGACTATCTATATTTTAAAATTCGATATTACATTACTTACCTTCAAAACGATATTTTTGATGTCTATATTCTGTCCATTCGATATTCTGTCCAGCCTATATTTTGTGCTCAATATTATGTCCATTCGATATTTTGTAATCGATATTTTGACTGTTTACCGGTAGTTGGGTATAGGGTTACTTGGCTTTGTAAGGTGTTGTACATTTTTTTTGTTTCTTTAGTTAGTTTAGGGCCTATTTGTGTTATAGATTGCTCCATTCGGAGTTCTTGGTAGCTGTGCTCCTTTTGTAATGCTTGAAGGAGTTTATGTAGGGTTAGGGAACCTCTGCCTGTACCTGCTTGGAAAGCATTGTGCCATCCTTCGACAGCGTTGTTGCTTTTTGCTTGTTTATTTAGTGTACTTTAAGTATGGGCGGAAAATCCGTTCCGCTCGCGGATTTTGCGGATTTTCGGTAAATTCGCAATCCGCGAGATTCGCGAATTTCCCGCAAAATCCGCAAATCCGCGAGCAGCGGATTTTATGGCTTGCTCGCACTGTTCGCGTGAGTTCGCGGCTTCCCAGTTCAACTTCGCGCCCCGCGAATAAGCGCTAAATTGCAGAAATACGATCTTAGCAAAACTGAAACTACTTACCAGGTTCAAAAGTTCAAGCTCATCATTAGTAGCCATTTCCTGTAGTGCTTCCTGAGGGGCCCCTCCAGAGTTCAGTTGCCTACTTGCAACTATTATGTGACCCTGCTCTGACCCTCAGAATAGTTACACATATGCCACAAAGGTCCTGAATTACAGCTAAGGGAGACAAGCAGGAGCAAGGCTGGAAGTTCAAATCCAGTGACACATTAATCAGCCCCTAATTCATTATTGTCAGTTGGGGCAGGGCAGGTGTTGTAACTAATTTTGCAACAATGAAAGCACTTAGCAAGTGCAAAAGATCACTAATCAGGAAGCACTAAGGAAGCAGGTGCCAGCTAAAAAAATATTCTGTGACACATTAATCAGCCCCAAATTAATTCAGGTCACTTGAGGCAGGGAAGGTGTGCTTTGCTTTGCCACAGTAATGTACACTGGACAACCAGAGGGTGCTGTGATGAAACAGAGGGTGGCATGGGTGGGCCAGAGGGTGGCATGAGTAGTCAGAGAGTGGCAGTGGTGACAGAGGGTGGCAGTGATGAAGAAGAGTGTCCCAAACAGGCTGGACACGTAGAAACAACAAGTTCGCAAAACTTGCGACCCAACAGGTAAGTTCGCGTTTGCGAAATTGTACAAAACACTCGCGAACTGGCAGAAACCTGCGCGAACACAAAAAAAAAATCCGCAAATTCGCGAGAATTTGCGGATTTTGCGGATTGCGAGTTCGCAAATCCGCAAAATTCGCGAACGCGAGATTCGCAAAATTCACCCATGCTTAGTGTACTTAGGTAGACGTTCCACCAGGGGATTTGGAATTTTGGTTGCCTCCTGTGTCAAGATCTGTGTAGTCTCCCTACCCATGTATCTTCGAAATAATCTAAGAGAGGGCTTAGTTTTGTTTCATTTTTTTATAATAGGGGCTGTCTATTAATAGGTTGTAATGTTCCGCCACGTCTGTAACTGGAACATAGGCCAGTGCAATTAATTTTTTTACCTGGTAGGCAAAAGTACTGTCAGTGCAGCATTGGGTGCTTAGGGCAGATTTTTGTATGTTTCCATATACATTCGTTAAAGTGGTAGTAGCAACCTTGGATTGCTGTGTGACGGTAGGTCTTTAGAATTGTATTTATCATTGCTTTCTCAAACTCAATGATAATTTTTTGGGGGAAGTAATTAATTGTTAGGTCTTTTATTTGATTTAGTACCTCAGTATAGGTTGTTTGCTGTTTGTTGGGTAGTAGGGTATATATGAAGGGGATATTGCAGTTTTTATAGTGTCCATGGATGGTGTATAATTGGTAGAATAGTTTTGGGCATACTGAGAATGTGCCGTCCATCATCCATGTTTCGCATTGGTGTAATTTCACCATATTGTCTGCTGTAGCAATCATTATAATTCTTTTTTCTTTAGATGCATTGTCATATATGATGAAAGGTTCGTTATTATGGGTTACTGTTAGTTCATGGGGAATTTGGACTTGCTCAAATGTTTTTGGGGCAGGTGGTGTAGCTGTAGTTGTCCTTTTTTGCCTAGCTATTGTCCTTTTTATAGAATCTACAGAAGGGAGTTGGCTTGCTGCATGTTGGGGGAGAGTTCTTAGATGGTCTTTAAGAATAGTTGTAGATGGGCAGTCTGTGTTGGTGCTTGCTTCTTTTAGTGAGTCAAGCATTTGTCTAATTTATTTTTCTGTCATGTTGGGAGGGTGGTTATGTTCTGTTGTGTTAGTTACAGTTGTTTCCTGAGTTATAGCACAACCATAACATTTATTACTGTAATATTTGCTGCATTTCCAAAACACTTTCAATTGATGTTGTTTTTCTTGGGTATATGTATAGCCCATATAACAAAGAAGCATTTTGCTTTTCTGTTAAGTTGCAAATTTAGCTTCTTCTGTCATTGGTTTGTTTTCTTTCTACAGTAAATAAATGTTACATATAGAAATGTAGATTTGTTTTACGTTTATCATTACATTTATCACATTTTCATAGTATATTTACCAGTTTTTCAGTTGTTTGGAGGGCTGTGCTCTGTTTGTTGATGCTTTTCTTCTCTGTTTCTTTTGTTGATGGCTCTGTTGGTAAAAGTAAAATTATTTATTCTATCTGTTTTGTTTACCATTATTGGATTCTTTTTCATTTGGACGTTTTCTTTCTAAGTTTTGTTTTATAAGTTGTCCCTGTTATTTCAGTTTGTATATTTACTTTATTTTTAGTGTTGATAGGTTTGTAAATGTTGGCCATTTTTCTTTAATTATGGTATATCTGCAATACATGGTAAAAATGAAAGAAAATGCTTAGTTTATTGTTTAATGTATTATTTGTAGCTTTTAGTGCTAAACCTAGTAGTTAATGTCTGTATTGGTACCTACTTTTGTTTTGTTTATCCTTTGTTTGATGGTAGCAGCTTTCTGTTCTGGGGAAAATTTGACAGAGTGTAATGCCTCGATTCTCGAGCCATTCCCCTCTCCTATATAACAGCAGTAGTGACTGTGCACGTTGCTTAGCGTTCTTGCTCCAAGCCCCGTTTATGTCCTGATGCGACTTTGCCTGACTTCCGTTTCGTCATTTCCGGTTTTTGTGGCGTCCTCCGTGTGTGGACGTTGGTCTCTGTACACACAGTACCGTGCTGAGCTTTACCAGTGCTTTGTTGGTGTTGTTTGAGTGTGCGGTTAGTTACCACATTTAGTGGCAAGTGTGAGTTTCGTTTTGTTTGTTCTTGGCTGTTTGCCGTCTTTGTTTTCCTTTCTCCCCGTTACCCAGTCGGGTGCTGCTTTGTACCTACAACTATCCTCCCCTGGTGCTCCGCTGTCTGGTTGGAGTTTCTCCCGCCATGCTGCCAGACGCTGTTGTTGTATTGCACTGCCCTCTTCCTGGTGCTTCGTTGGGTGGCCGGATTTTGTCCCGTTACCCAGCTGGGTGCTGCTATTTATTTACTCCTTTTTCTCCGGTCCTGGTGTTCAGTGGTGCAGCCGGACTTGGTCCCGCTGCTCAGCTTTGCACTACTGTGGCAGAAGTTATTCCCCCAGCTTCTCCCCGAATCCTTATTATACTATACCTTGGGGACTTTGCGTGGATCACACCCCGGTGCAGTGTATATTTACGGCTCATCTCTTCTGAACCACGGTAACAGCGTTTTTGCGCTACCTTTTTGTTACTATATGAATGTGTTGGTTTATTTACCCGATTCTTAGTCTGATAACATCACTTAACAGATTGCTACCTACACCTAAGGAACAAGCACGTATATAACATTGAGAAGGCCTATATGGTATAAACCTACAAGCCCTTTTCTGGTTGCCCTTGCAGAACTAATTGGTGAGCCTATTTTCCCTCATTCAGAATATGATATATTAAGTTGGGTTAGTGTATATGCTTTGTTTGTCTGTTACACAGGAAAACAGTGAAGGTGCTCCAATAGACTTCCATGTATGCTGTTATATAGAAGCCTAGTAGGAATCCCATGCATGCTGCCATCTATGTTAACTACTAGCTGATCATACAAAAGTGGTAGGTTAAATGTTAATGTTGTCATCATAGGTCTCATAGTGTTACATAACTAGTGCTGATTTCACCCTTTCCTTTCATTACAGCCTGTTCGTCTCGCAGAAATCCTTTACCGTGGTGCCATCGACAAAGAGCTGTTTATTTCTTTCTCCCACCTTTCCTTGTTTTGTTTCCCTGTTTTCCCCTGGCGTGCCACTCGCTACTCTAGAGCCTGATAGAGTCGAGAGGCCGTAGGGGAAGGCTGAGGACTATTCATCAGTTTCCTGACGCTCCTGTGGAACGATCCAGCAAACCATTACACAGAGTTTCCCCTTATTCACGTTTTGTAGCACCAAGTGGTATCTAATTGTGTGTTTTCTTTCTTTATATAGTGTTTCAATTATGTGTTGGTTGATTTGATTGGTCTATTTAAGTGTTTGGTGTTTTTTATTGATTGTTTGAGATATTTTGAATTTTTTGGGTAGTTATGTGATTCGTTTTGTAGACGCCAGGTAATGGTTTTATATTGTGGAGCATTTATTTTTCATTCTTTTTAATTAATATTGTTTTGTAATGTGAGCTGTATAATGTTTTATATGATTATATTATGTGAAGTTATTGTATTATAAAAATGTTTTATATGTTATAAATGTTGCTGTTTATTTATTGCTTGATTGTAGTATGTTATATTTTATATAAGTATGCTGATTTATGTTGCGATATACTGTGTTTTTGTCCTGATATATTTGTATTTTTATTATGTATAGTGAAGTCGATAATTTGATTTAGCGATATTTTAGTGGTCTATATTTTTGTTTTTGATATTTTTGATTATGTCTTTATATGTGTTGAAAGTCGATATATTTTATTTGCAATATTTTTTACGGTCGATAATGTTGTTTTCAATGTTTTTTTGGTGCGATATTGTTGAGTCGATATTTGTGTAGTTTTTTGTTTAAGTATTGGGAATCGATATTTTTGTACTCGATATAATTACGTCGATATTTTTTGTACTCGATATTCGGTCCGTCAATATTGTTTCAGTGATCCATGCAAATGCTTTGCTAAACCACTTGATTAAAAATGGTCATATAGTCTCCACTGCTAAAATGCAGTATTGTGAAAAAGAAGTAATTTATAGCCCTGGGCGGAGTTGGCGGAGTGGGGCTTCGCGGAGCTACGCGAAGTGGGCGAGAAACTACGCCCACCTCCGCACTCCGCGTAGCCCCACTCCGCATTACCACTGGCTGCCAGCCCCGCCACCCGCCTCCCTCCCGCCCTCCCTAAATACTTTAAAAATAATTTAAAATGCACTTACCTTGCCCGCCGCTGCCCGCCGCGTCCCCGGGGCTCGCTATCTTCCGTCTTCCAGAGACAGAAACTGAAGAAGAGCCCCCATCAGAAAGGAGATAGAGGCTGTAAAATATCCAGTTCTGTTGAGAAACATGAAAAGAATCTGACTTTTTTCGCTAAAGGGCTGAAATGACAACTGAGGAATAGTCAATCTATGATGGAATTTATTCGAATTTTTGAAAGATGTACATTTACAAAGACTGAAAAACCAACTCTGATTTCTCTTTCCATTTATATTATTATTGTAATGAACAAGGAAGATACAAATATTAGTAGGTAAACAACAGTTTGGGTAATTTTTATTTTCGTAACGAAAGGATTTTTAGTCCCTAATGAGAAGATGGGAAACAGCAGAGGATGTGAAATTGTTCGGATTATGCTATTAATTATATTATATTATTAATAGTATTAGTTGGCCTGTTCTTTTGCTTGCTGATTTTTGTGTTAAATGGCTCAGATAACAAGACTGATAATCTTGAAGTTAAAACAAATTATGAAGAATTTAAACAAATGGTACCAGTACATGAAGAGCATTTAGGTAGTAGTTTTAAGGGTAATGTGTATTCTAAAATAATTAAGTAGTATATAGGCATAATGAAAAGTAGTAAATGATACATATGTCCTTGACTTCCAACATGAGCTGGAGAAGGATAGACATATGTTAGAGATTTCATATTCACTATTGTGTAATGTTATTATTGCAATTTCAATAACGAAGAATTTATTTCTCCTTATTTGACTGATTTAAATGTGTCTCTTGAGAATCGTTTCATTAATGAGAAGAGAGTAATTAAATATGGTGAGTATTTGAGAGTGATTACACAAACTAAACATCAAAGAGAATATTTGTGTTTACTGAGTGCTGAAGAGCGTGATTTTATTAGAATATATAATGAAAGAGGAGTAACAATTGTGAGAAAGTTAGAGGAGCAGAAGATTGCTTTGGAGGAAAAAAAAAATAGAAGAATTTTAGTATTCAGATTTACATCCCAGATTGAAAATTGATCAGGAGAGAAAAGACATAACAGCTGGAAAGAGCGGCCTGCTCTTCGGCTAGAGGTCACGACACATCCAGTGCTGACTGCTGCCATTGACCGCGTTCGAAGTAGAGGCGCTGTGATTGTGAAGTGGATGCAAGTGCGGACGTTTTTCATTAAAAAGTGGCTTATTTTTGCCGCTATCAGCCAGAGTGTGGATAAAAAAATGAGTCAGGACATGACGGCTCACCCTCTCACTATTGCAGGCCACGTTTTGGGGATTTTCTTAACACAGCGTAACAGTCGTGGACATTCAGCCACAAGTGCAGGATGCTCCACTTATCTTTTCCATCCTGGGATCAATCAATCATATCATTTGTAAAGTGCACGTCTCACCCGTGAGGGTCTCAAGGCGCTGGGTTGAGGAAAGCTGCTACTTCTCTAAAACCCAGGTCTTGAGAAGTTTTCTGAAGGCCAGCAGGTCTTGGGTCTGCCGTAGGTGGATGGGGAGATTGTTCCAGGTCTTGGCGGTGAGGTGGGAGAACGATCTTCTGCCGGAGGCCGCTCTTTGAAAGCGGGGAACTGTGGCGAGGGTGAGGTCATCGAAGCGGAGCTGGCGGGTGGGGGTGTAGAAGCTGAGTCGTCTGTTGAGGTACTTTGGTCCAGTGATGTGGAGTGCCTTGTGTGTGTGGGTGAAGAACTTGAAGGTTATACTCTTGTTGACCAGGAGCCAGTGCAGGTCTCTCAGGTGGGGTGTGATGTGGCTGCCGCAAGGGATGTCGAGTTCAGGTGTGCAGAGGCGTTCTGGATGCGTTGGAGCTGTCTCAGGAGTTTGGCAGAGGCTTCTGTGTAGAGGGTGTTTCCGTAGTCCAACCTGCTGCTAACGAGGGCCCGGTTGACCATTCTTCTCGTTTCAGTGGGGATCCACTTGTAGATCCCGCGGAGCATGCAGAGGGTGTTGAAGCAGAAGGAGGAGACGACGCTGACCTGTTTAGTCATGGAGATGGTGGAGTCGAGGATGACCCCTAGATTGGTGGGTGTTGGGGCGGTTCCCAGTGAGGTTGGCCACCAGGAGTCATCCCAGGCCAAAGGCAGGGATCCGAGGATGAGGATTTCCTTCTTGTCCTCCGAGTTCAGCTTCAGTCGGCTGTTCCTCATCCATTCAGAGACAGCCTTCATTAGTTCAAGGAGGTTGGTTTTGGCAGTGTGGGGGTCCTTGGTGAGGGAGAGGATCAGCTGGGTGTCATCGGCCTAGGAGATGATGTTGAGGTCATCGTGGGTGGGCGGTGCCATGTAGATGTTAAACAGAGTTGGGCTGAGGGATGAGCCCTGGGGTACGCCGCAGACGATCTCGGTGGCTTCGGAGCGAAAGGGGAAGGCAGACGCTTTGAGTTCTGCCGGAGAGGAAGGAGGTGGTCTCTTGGATCCCGGCATTGTGGAGGCGTGATTGTAGTGTGTGGTGGCAGACCGTGTCAAAGGCGGCTGACAGGTCCAGGAGGATGAGGGCCGCCGTTTCTCTGTTGTTCAGCAGGGACTTGATGTCATCGGTGGCGGCGATGAGGGCAGTCTCGGTGCTGTAGTTGCTGCGGAACCCGGACTGGGAAGGGTCCAGGAAGATGTTCTCCTCAAGGTAGCGGGTCAGTTGTTTTTTGACGGTCTTCTCGATTACCTTTGCCGGGAACGGGAGCAGGGAGATAGGCCGGAAGTTCTTGAGGTCCTTGGGGTCTGCCTTAGGTTTCTTGAGTAAGGCATTGATCTCTGCATGCTTCCAGCTCACCGGGAAGGTTGCTGTCTCGAAGGAGGTGTTAATGAGTTTTCGGAGATAGGGTGCAATGGCTGTGCTGGCATTGTTGAAGATGTGGTGTGGGCATGGGTCTGATGGAGATCTGGAGTGGATTGTGTTCATGATCTTTATGGTGTCGTTGTCGTTGATCTTGGTCCAGGAGAGCAGATGGTTGGTGTGGATGGTGGTCGTGGGGGCGGAGGTCTCAGTGGTTGTAGGGCGGTCATGGCGTTGAAGCTGTCGTGGATGTCTGCGATCTTGCGGTGGAAGGAGGTGGCCAGCGAGTCGCACAGGTCTTGCAAGGGTGGGACGTCATTGGTGTTGGAGCTGGGGTTGGAGAGTTCCTTCATAATGTTGCTGTTGTGCCTGTTGTTGTCTAGGCGGTCTTTGAAGGAGGCCCTTTTGGCGGATCTGATGAGGTGATGGTGTCTGCATGTGGCGTTCCTGTGGGCTGTGTGGCTGTCTGGTGTTCGTTCACGGAGCCAGATCTTCTTCAGCTTTCGGCAGGTTTGCTTGGCGGCCCGGATGTCTTCAGTGAACCAGCTGGCTTTCTTGTTGGTGTGACTGTTGGAGGGTTTCTTGATCAGGGCGAGGGTGTTGGCGCAGTCGTTGATCTACTGTCTGAGGTTGCGGGCAGCGGTGTCGGGGTCGGTGGGGTCGGCGGGTGGGCTCTGAGCGAGGGTGGGGGTTAACTGGTTTTCGGTGACTTTGCTCCAGCAGTGGCGAGGTATCTGTTGGGTCAGGTGGTGCATGGTGGGTTTCTTGAAGGTGAAGTGGATGCAGCGATGGTCGGTCCAGTGGAGTTCGGTGGTGTGGTTGAAGGAGACGTGGGGGCTTGCCGAGAAGATGGGTTCAAGCGTGTGACCGGAGGAGTGGGTGGGTGTTGTGACGAGTTGTCTGAGTCCGAGGGTGGCTAGGTTGTCGATCAGGGTGGTGGAGTTGGTGTTGTTGTTGTTCTCGAGGGGGAATTTCAGGTCCCCGAGGAGGATGTAGTCCGTGGAGGTGAGGGCATGTGTGCTGACAAAGTCGGCTATGGAGTCGCTGAACTATCGTTGTGGTCCGGGGGGTCTGTAGATGAGGGTTCCTCTGAGGGTGGTGTTGGGGTCGGTGTGGATCTGGAAGTGCAGGTGTTTGGCAGTGCTGAGGGTGTCGTCGATGTTGGTCGAGACTCTGAGAGTGCTCCTGTGGAAGATTCCTCCTCCTGCTCCGTTAGTGCGGTCCCTGCGGAGGATCTTGTAGCCTTCCTGGACGGCTATGGCTATGCCGGGTGCCGAGGCGGGGTTCAGACAGGTCTCCGTCAAGAATGCGATGTCTGGGGAGGTTGAGTCGAGTAGGTCACAGAGTTCAACGGCGTGTTTGCTGGTGGAGCAGGTGTTGAGAAGGATGCATCTGAGGTGGTTGGGTTCTTTCCTGGTCGGCAGCATGGTGGGGCGGATGCTTGTGAAGCTGCAGTTTCAGCAGGTGAAAGCTCCGTGGGTGCGCTTCGGGGCAGCCAGGAAGCAGGTGTGTGATCATCCAGTGTTGAGTGCATGGAGGGTTCTGGCATCGTATCGGTGTCAGGTGTCGTGGTATTCACAGGGTCCAGGGGTCCTGGCGCTGGGCGCGGTCCAGGCGTGGACGGACGCAGACGGGCTTGCTTTAGGCACGCCTTCGGCGCTCCAGTGGCGCGGCCGCTGCGTGGCCTCCATATGAGGGGATGTGGGAGGGAGGAGCAGCTGGGAGGCCAGAGCGGGCGGAGAATGGGATTGCAGAGGGGCGGGCTGCAGGGACGCAGCAGTGGGAAAAATGGGCAGGTGCCGCGGGAGAACTGGGCACAGGAAGGAAAAAGATGTTTAGGGAAGAAAACAAGTACAGGCCCAGAGGAATATAAACAAAGTCTAGGCAAGAAAGCAGGTACAGGCACGGAGGAATAAAAATAAGTCTGGGCAAAAAAGGAAGTACAGGGACAGAGGAATAAAAACAAGCCTTGGCAAGAAAGCAAGTACAGGCAAGTACAGGCACAGAGAAATAAAAACAAGTCTGGGCAAGAAAGCAAGTACAGTCACAGAGGAATTAAAACAAGTCTGGGCAAGAAAGCAAGTACAGGCACAGAGGAAAAAATACAAGATTAGGCAAAAACAATGCAGGCAGAGCCGTGCAGCAGTGTGGGGAGGTCGCAGGGATGTGAAGCGCCTGTTACTGTGACCTCAGAAAACTGCTTTAAGATATAACCTGAATATAACCTTGACTTCGCATCTCTGTTGTGAGGTAGGAGGGGGGTGTCGCCTTTTTTTTTTCTTTCCTTCAGGGAGAGTTGTTGAAAGCTGGCTTACAAGCGGGCTCGAAAGCGTTGTATATCCCCAGTTCTTAGCATTGGTAGTGAGCCAGATAGGTAGCAGAGGCGGCCCTTCCTAGGTGTTGGGTGTGGCTTATTATCACTTGGCACATATAACACCCCACTCCAATACCCTCAAGTGCTTTAGTGCAGTAGTCTCACATAACCCTGCCATAAGCAGGTATTATGAAGTAGCTGTTAAAATTTGCACTGCAGCCAAGAATTCAGACTAACAAAGCATCGAAAACTGGGTGGCAAAAAACAGATGGAAATACTAAGCCCATTAAGCCCAGAGAATCTGGAAGCCGATTCAGAGGAGAGTAATAAGAGCCTTAATTTCAGCGGTTCATGCTACAGGCTACTGGCATCACTTGAGTTGGGAGAGGCAGACTGCTCACCGGGACAAGATAAGGAGCTCTCAAATTTTCAGAAAAGAACTTCTTAACAGGAGGATGTTGCATGAGTTGATAGTTCCTCTCCAGAGGCACCAGTGATACCACTAACCGATAACCTTGGGTCCAAATCCTCATATCCGCTTTTTGGGCAGAAAGCAGTAAAAATAACAGCTCAGGTAGTGGCTGAATCTTTGGTGGCAGCTCAAGATTTACAACTGCAAGTTGAATCTCTTCCATCACCCAAGGGTAGTAACTTCTCTATGATTGGAATCAATGTACAGGTCATTTCTAAGGGGTAGCCAGACTTTCGAAATTAAATTTCTAATTCAAAAGTACCAGGCAAAGAAAATTTACAAACTGAGTCTGAGGAAAATAAGGAATGCCTGACAGAAGTAGTCATAGATAACCTCTAATCCCAAGTGACCCTGAATGAAATTTTGCTGGAAATAAGGCAATTAAGGACTGCACAGGACAAAGCCCACAAGGAAGTCAAGGGCCAGATAGAAAAGATCAATGAAAATATATGCAGTTAAACCAGAAACTAGCCTGTGCAAAGCCACGAATCTCTGATCTCAAGGAAGTCCAGAAAAAACTTGAAGATTGTCAGTCTAAACATGATGGAGAGCTCGAGGAAGTTCAGCTCAAGCTCGAAGAGTTTGAGAACAGATCAAGGAGGTCAGATTTGTGTTTTGTGGGTATGCCTGAAGGTTCAAGCAGCTGGACAAGATCTCATAAAAAAAATTCCGATCTCATCCAAAATTATTCGATCCCAGTTGAACAGTCTAGTAGTGACTTTCATTCGATCATGAGAGCTCATCATGTCCCATTCCATCAGCAGCCTAAAGCCAAATATCCATGCATGTTCCTTGTAAATTTTGGAGACTATTGTATAAAGGAATCCATTCTAGCTGCTAAAATTAAAATGAAGGGATTTCAAACAGATGATAAATTTTGGTTTAACATTTACACCGACATGTCAGCCGCAGCTGCAAGAGAACTTAGAGAATTCAGAACAATACTGAATGAATTAAAGAATCAAGGATATCAGGTATCTATAGTCTACCAGTCTAAATTAAAAATACTTGTCAAAGGACAGTTTCAAGTTCTACATTCAGTAGAACAGGCGATAGAGATCCTACAACAAAAACTGAGATAGCAATTAGGGGGTCCCGGACTGGGATGAGGATGAAGGGACTGTAAAATGTTTGGGGTTTTTTTTGGGGGGGGGGTGGCAAATCAAGTTATGGCGGTCACTGAGGATGTGACAACCTAAGTGCCAAACAAAGGCACAACAGTTTCAACATCACAGGGAAGGGAGCGAGACAGGCTCTCCCCTCCATAATTAGGGATTTTTGGGGATGCACTCTGGGTTTTCAGGGGGCGCAACCAGGGTGGTGGGGGGAGCACTTTTTAGGTGGTATAATGAGCAGATGTAAGGCGATCAGAAAAGTATTATTGGATTTTACGCAACAAAACATGAGTGTCAGTGGTAGGGCCACAAAGCAAATGATTTTCTTTTAAATGTCTTTATCTTTAGAAAATACTATTCGGATTTTGACATGCCATAATAATGGGATAGCCAATAAGCGAAAATATGCAAGTGTGATGAGCTGTCTAGCTTTCTTTACACCGGCTGGTATTTATTTTCAAGAGACCCATTTAGAGAGTAGTACGCCAAAACAGCAAATCTTATGTCTGTACTCACAGGCATTTTTTGCGACAGCAGGTTCAGGTTCTGTAGTGAGGGGAGTCACCATATATTTGAGTAGTAAAGTTGATTGGTAAGTGAGAGAAGTCATTCAAGATATACATGGGAGGTGGTTATGGCTCAAAGTTTTAATGAACGGGCAAAATATAAATCTTATAAACTACTATAGCACCAATTCGGTAATTAGCGAATAGGTATTTCAAAAAATCGGTAATTGTCAAATCAGCCAATCCTTTGCTTTCTATTTACCTCACAACCAGGAAGTGGCCATACCCATGCAGCTGCACTGATCCTGAAGCTGTTTGAGAGGCAGGGAGCACACTTAACAAGCCAGGAGCAACTCCTCAAAGTCTTTGCTGAGAACACAGAGCATATTTGGACAACCAGGAGAGGGAAAAGGTGGCAGCTGGACGCAAGAGGAAACATAAATTTAGTGAGAGGATGCTGGCGGTCCTTATTGCGGAGGTCACAAAGGACCATGACAAACATTTTGGGAAACATTCTCTGTACATGCCTGAATCCCAGAAGAATGCATGTGGAGGGATGCACACCAATTAGTTTCATTTTCATTCATGTTTGTCTTACTCATCTTGTCCAACTCGTATTTTAATGCGTGTGTTGTGATTGTTATGCCTGCCCCGGTGGCACCTATTTTGACAACGAAGACGGGTGGGGCAACAACTGCTACCCCAAACCACTCGCACAGCAACATCTAGCCGCTTTTGGCTACATTTACACAGTACTCCATTTTGTCCTGTTAGTTTGTTCCTTATTTTTCCATTTTCAATCCTTCTTTTTTATCTGTGTCTCAATGAGCTTTCAGCTCCAATTCACACACGGGATACATTCTGCCATTTTCCAAGGTTTCTACTGTTTAAACTGTGTCCTCAGGACCTCAGGTTCAAACACGACAAATGCAGAGGTTCGCCCAGAGCAATGTTTATTAAAATTCCAATGCATTTCGGGCACCACACTGCCCTTCATTAGGGAACACTGCCATGGACGCTAAAATTACACCGCTCTTAACTCCATCTTCTAGATGGAAATAAGAGCGGAAATGCATTGGAATTTGTCTTCGTTGAATCCCAGAAGAGGCAAATATGGCTGGTCATCCAGGAAAGATCAATGCCATTGGAGTAACCCAGTGCTCCATTGAGGAACTCAGAAAATGCTGGTATGACCTCAGAGAGCATGCAAAGGAGAGGCTGGCAGAGAGAAAGAAGCAAGCCAACCTGACAGGTGGAGGGAGAAACACAGCACCTGCACCAACTGCCCTGGATCTCCTGGTGGAGAGTGTGAGTGGTATTGGGGACACAGACAGCTCAGCCAGAGCTGGCAACAGACAAGGTAAGGTGCATGCACTGCATGTTGTGCCCCCCACTCCCTAACCCCAATCCCCAATGATTTGGGTTTGCTTTTGAGGCGGAAGCCGGGAGTGTTCTTAAATTTGCCACTTTATGCTGTTATTTACTTTACACCACATTATATCATCATTTCAATTGGCTTTTTTAAAAAAACAAACTGAATCCTCTTACCTACCTCCTTCAAGCCGATTAGGTGCTTGAAGACCCAGGCTAGGACGCTGTTCACCGCAGGTTGCGGAAGACATATTGGGCACGTAGTTTACTTAGCGCACTAGTCGTTGGCTCCTCGGGGTCCATAAAGCGAGGCTGCCAGTGCGTGCGCGTTGTCTATTGTTTGCTCCTGAGGCAGAAGCCGGGAGTGTTCTTAAATTTGCCACTTTATGCTGTTATTGACTTTGCTCCTCATTATATCATTATTTCACTTGGCTTTTTTAAAAAAACGAACTGAATCCTCTTACCTACCTCCTTCAAGCAGATTAGGTGCTTGAAGATCCACGCTAGGAGCCTAGGACGCTGTTCACCGCAGGTTGCGGGAGACATATTGGGCGGGTAGTTTACTTAGCACACTAGTCGTTGGCTCCTCGGGTCCATAAATCAAGGATGCCATTGCGTTCACGCCGATGGTGCCCCTCTGCGCCCGTCCGCGCCAGGCGGGCTCAGGGGCTAGCCTCCCTCCACGAACCACCACTTATTTCTCGGAGTATCTAAGAAGGCTTCATCAGGAAGACCTTCCGCTTTGCTCTGCCACTCACGCACGCCTTAAATGCTTGGGAATTTTCTACAAGCAGAATGTAGATTTGAAGATATTGTCTGGACACAGGTTTAATGAATAAGTTCAGGTTTATTCCATTATGAGGATCCCATCCAACAGGTTACATCAACCAACAGCAACTGTACTAGTTTACCTTCAAAGCTCTAGTAGAACATCAAGAGCTCACAGTGTGAAATAATGAATGACACACCAAGCATTCCAACAATGACACATTACAGTTCCAACAATATGATGAAATAGAAACAGAAAAGATATATACAGCATATCACACAGAACTTACACCAAGGCCTTCCACCTATTGCCTCCCGCCAAAGCCAGAGGCCTACCCCTGGGCAGGCCAGAGACTCTGTGTTACGTATTCTCTACCTTAACACTCGCTCCCTAGATAAACATCAACTAGACATCTTTCTCCTCTTGCTATCGGATAAACCTGATATCTTTTTCATTACCGAGACATGGCTGACGCTGACTCCACCCCTGATATCCTGTCAGCCCTTCCTGACAACTACTCCATCTTACATGTCAACCGGGTGCCAAGAAAAGCAGGAGGCGGAGTAGCGGCCATTATCCCAAAGACCATATCTTCACCTCTATGTCCCCTTTAAATCTTCCTTCAGCAGATAATTTGATCATTAAACTTGATTCCACTGTTGGTCCATTAATCTGTACTATACAGACCCCCTCAACACATGTCCCTATTTCCTCTATCATTGAGCAATCAGATGGCCACTCTGGTCATGGATTACGCAAAAATACTCTTACTTGGCGATCTCAATTATTGGTGCAATGATGATTCTGGTGGTCCCCATGTCATTGAATTATTGGAACTACTCTCTAACCTTAATTTTAGTCCCCATATTTCCTCTGCCACTCATATCAAAGGCCATACTCTGGACCAGGTATGGACGACTAACCTTATAGTCTCCACACCCACTATATCACCTTGTATTTGGTCCGATCATCATCTAGTTGACCTTACAATCTCAATCCCTATCCGTAGTAAGACCCCGGTGTCTGAGGGGGGTCTTATCAGCAAATGGAGCACCTTTGATAAACAGTCTTTTTTGGACAGCCTAGCCAGTTCCACCCCGGCGGTCAATTTAGATGTGGACGTAGCCGAAGCTAACATCTCAGCCTGGCTACTAGCAGCCAGCAACACACATGCTCCACTCAAAAAACTTAAAATTGCCCGCCGCTCTGAAACTCAGAAATGGTTCTTCCATAACCTTAGGGCTCTTAAGTTAGATCTCCGCCAAAAAGAGAGGAAATGGAGCTGGGATTATGCCCCAGATGCTAAACTCCTATACTCGGTCACACGCACAGATTACAAAAAAGCCATCACTACAACTAAAGCCGCCTATTTTTCGGAAAAATTGAAAAATCTAATAACAAATCAAAAGACATTTTTGCTATAGTCAATGAGTTATCTAACACTGAGAGAATCCTTCCTAAACCGGTGGCTACCCAATATCTGTGTGATTCCCTTAACAATTACTTCCTAGAAAAGAGCGCCACCATTAAAGCTAGTATCCCGCTCGCCGGCCCGAAGACGGATCCCCCGGTTACGATAAGCAGAACTTACACCCTCGATCACATCCCACCTATAGATGTTGACTCTCTACAGGCCCTATTGGTCAGGGTAAAGTCCGGCTCCGCTAGGGACTGCTGTCATCCGCACATCTTAAAGGATATCTTTTTGTTTCTCTCATCTTCCATCTTGACCCTCCTTAATGAGTCACTGTCTCAGGGCAGGGTCCCCGGAGCCTTTAAAGAGGCAGTTGTTTTTCCCTCCTAAAAAAACCTGGAGCGGACCCTTTAAATCTCTCAAACTACAGGCCCATTTCTCTTCTCCCCTATCTGGCCAAAGTTCTTGAAGTGCACGCAACCACTCACCTCTCCAACTTTATAGAGCAATCTGACTACCTGGACCCCTATCAAGCTGGGTTTCGTCCTGCCCACTCCACTGAGATGGTCATCACTGCAGTCATGAATGCTCTCTGAGGAAACGCCGATAAAGGAACACCACAGGCCCTGGTCCTCCTGGACCTTTCGCCCGCATTTGACACGGTCGATCATACCATCTTATTGGACCGTGTCATGCAGGCTGGCATCCGTGGCTCGGCTTACAGCTGGATTAGGTCCTTCCTCAGCGACCACACTCAAGCGGTCCACTTAGCCACGTTTACTGCTCCCAAACCTTCTACCTCCTGTGGGGTCCCTCAGGGTTCCTCACTATCCCCATTACTGTTTAATTTGTATATGTTACCTTTGATCCAGTCCTTGAAGGAGTTTAAGGCTTCCACGTTTAATTATGCAGACGGTCTTCAATTGATATTCACAATTGACAACTCCCTTGAATCCATCCGGGAGTTCCAGGGCACTATGCTTCCTATCTGCCAATGGATGGGTTTTAACCATCTGAAGCTAAACCCTGGTAAAAACCGAGCTAGTCTTGATTGGTAATGGTCAAACCCTCTGGGGCCCACACTATTGGCCCCCAAATCTCGGTCCTCTGCCCATCCCAGCTCCCTCTGAAAAAAAACTAGGGATGATCATCAATAAGGATCTCTCCCTAAAAACCCATATAGGCACGGTGGTGTACTCCTGTTTCTTCCAGCTCCGTAAAATCTGGAGGATCAGCCGGATGCTCACCCAATCAGCCCTGATTCAGGTTGTGATTGCCATGGCATTATTACACCTGGACTATGCCAATTCCATCTATTTAGGCCTTCCACTCTACCTCAGCAAATGTCTTCAAGTGGTCCAAAATCAGGCGGCCAGACTGATCTATCAGCAACCTCGCTGGCAATCTGCCAGACCACTGCTAAACAAACTCCACTGGCTCCTAATTCCTCAGCGCACTGTTTTCAAGACAGCTTGTATCATTTTTAAGTCCCTCCACAGCCACAGCCTCCAATTCATTAATCTTTTTCTACCTAGATATACCCCCACTCGCAACCTCCGCTCTGCTAACCTCCACCTTTTGACCATCCCCTCTTTCAAGCTTCAACGCCAGGGATGACACAGGTTTGCGACTCTGGCCCACAGACTTTGGAATTCCCGCCCACTGGAAATCCGGTCTTGTAACAATCTCCTAGGCTTCAGGAGATTGCTAAAAACATGGCTATTCACTCAGACCCATGCTTAACTTCTATCGGCCTCGGCACACTCTAGACTTAGCGCCATGAAACCTCTGGGTGTACGTGCGCTCTATAAGCATTTGATAACATAACATAACATAACAATGAGGCATTATGAATCCCACTCCAGTACGTGCTTTACTAAAAAACAGCAATGCATTATGGGAGATGTAGTCAGAAGTAACACATGTCAGAACAGTCAGTCCACTGAACCCAAAGGCATGTGACACAAACCAGCAATTAGCAAGTAGAGGACAGTCAGTGTGATTGGCAGTCATGGAATTTATTATTACGCAAATGCTGCCAGATAAGTGAGAAAATGTACATTCTGTCTCCACAGGTGAGCCATCGTGCAGGGCTGCATAGGGCAAAAAACACAGGAAAGCTACCCAGGAGAGAGAGGACACAGGGGGAGGAGGCCCTGTCACCTGCAGAGCACACCACCCCATCACCATCACCAGTGTCACCACCGCCACCAGCACCGCCACCAGCACCGACAGCCAGGAGGCATGCAATGGCTAGCCTCCAGCAGATGGAGTTGTCTGCGGAGGATAGCATGGGAGTCCAATAGTCCACGGTGGCAGAGGATGCCAATGGTGCAGGCACACAGTCCCCCACCGAGTGCACCCATACGGGTACCAGACACCGCAGGGCAAGGGCAGCCAGTCCAGTCTCACAGGGTGGGGATCAGAGTGTATTTGCCGGTCTTGAGGGGAACATGCTCAAGGTGCAGCACCTGCAAGGCAAAGCAATAAGGTCAGTTCAGCTGCAGATGGTACACATTAATGGGCACATGCTGCGAATCGAGAAGGGCATCAGTAGCATGAACAATACTGTGGCTGATGGCACGAGGAACATGTCCGAGGCGGTGAGGCTGCTGTGCAGCAAAATGGATGAGGACCATTTGGCGAGGCCCAGGGAGAGGCAGAAACTGGACAACTGCACTAAGGCAGTGAACCACCTCTCCACTGCCAACTCTCTGCTCTGCAGGCGCTCGGTGGCCATGCAGGAGGAGATGGCCCACTACAGCTGTGATGTGGCAAGGGGGCTGGTCACAGTGACCAGTGAACTTGAAGTGTTACAGACAAACCAGGAAGCCACTACAGGTGAAGGTGATGGGGATAGTGAAGCGGCAACTAGCCGCAGTAGCATCACTCCCCTATAACAGAGTCCAGGAGGTGCAGCAAACGGCACGGTACGGTCACAGGGCTGACTGCCAGTGAGGACAGTGTGCCCAGGGTACACAGCAGTGCTGTGGGTGGGCGCAGGAAGTAATGCCAGCCATCACATTGTATTGCCTGCATTTCATTTTGGCCTCGCATGTATACCGCTTCATGTTGTGGCAGTGTGCTATGCTAATTAAACACTGTCACTCACTTACAGTAACTGGCTGTGTCTCCTTACTCAGAAATAGTTGCGTGTGATCTCCTCCCGTCTGTGTCTCCCTTCTGGTGCTGCTGCCAAACCTGCTACACTGTGCTCTGGCTGTGGAAAATCCTCACCCTCGTCCTCATAGTCAGTTAGTTCCGCTGCAGTTCCTTTCTTTGTGGCAAGGTTATACAGCATGGCACATGTTGCTATTATTTTACAGCAGATGATGGGGCGGTACTGACGTGCACCTCCACTTTTGTGGAGGCAGCGGAACCTACTTTTTAAGAGTCCAAAGGTGTGCTCCACAACGTTGTGTGTGCTTTTATGTGCCCATTGTATCTTCTCTCACTTGGGGTGGATGAGTTAAGGTATGGCGTCAGGATAAATGCCCGCACAGCAAATGCGCTGTCACCTCAGTGAGAAAGGAAGTGCCATTAATAAGAGTCACCAACCAATTAATCCAAGGTATACATCAGGGTATGTTACATTGATTTACCTAGCAGGTATTCTTTCCCAAATTCACCCTCAGCCAGGCGTGTGTAGATCCCACTGTTCCTGAATATGTAGGAGTCATGGGTACTCCCTGGAAATTTGGCCACAATGTCAGTGATGATGTGGTCCGCATCGCATATCACCTGCACGTTGATGGAATGCGTAGATTTGCGGTTCCAGTGTATGTACTCTGGAGCTGCAGGTGGGCAGAATGGTATGTGTGTCCCATCAATGCACCCTATTAAATGTGGGAACTGTGCCTTTTGGTAAAAATCCAGCTTTGTCTTCTGCATTTCCGCCTGTGTGCTGGGGAAGCGTATGTAGTGATGCATTCTTTGCATCATGGCAGCCAGGAAAGAGTTGAAAAAATGGGACAGGCAACTCTGTGACACACCACCTGCCACAGCTATCACCCCCTGGTAACTTCCTGATACAAGTAGGTGCCAGCTACAGAGCACCTGAACATGTGTTGGTATAGCGTGCACCCTTGGTGTCTGTTGCTCCAGGAGTGGGTTCAGGTCCGGTATCAGGTCTAGGATGGTTTGGGGGTGTAGCCGGTACCTCTCATGGCTTTCAGCCTCAGGCAGTTGGAACAGTGTAACTCGCAGTCTGTACATGTGCTCCTCCCATCTCCAGATCCTCAGTCCTGCTGCTTCCAAACGTAGCCGCCTTGCAATTACGTAGAGGGCTGCCATTGTGTTCACACTGTTGCATTTTGGGCCTGTTTAAATGCAGTACACCTGATTACCACTTGCTTTGAGTCAGTGGTAATTAGCGACTCATAAATACCGAAAATTCGGTATTACCGATTTTCTGTACATTGGAATAGCGTTTTTTTAAGGATTTCCTGTTTACCAATTTGGTATTTAGGGGTTTTGGTGTCTGCTAATTGAAAATTAAGGGATTGGTAACTTGTTTCCCTTATTTTTACCTATTCCTTATTTGCAATGGCGTTTGGTGTTACCTACATTGCAGATGTCTAAATACCGGTCGGTAACGCAGAAATTCAGCAAATTTCAGCGTTTACCGATTGGTATTTAGCCACCTACATCTGGCCCTTAATCTTTAAACAGGGGCCGAACAGAGATCCTCTACAATGCATTTTTAGATCATTCCCTTAGGTCGAAATCCAGCCGAAAGATAAGGATGGATCTAGAAGGCAATTTTATAGATCCTTGCTGTCAGATCCTCGAACATCAACTCCAATACAGCGCAGTTATTCTCTATTTAAGAGGCATTTAAAGCTGCCTTAAGGGGAAGGATCATAGCACTAAAAGCAAGAAAACATAAGCAACCTATTGAGCAGATAGCAAACCAACAGGCCACTCTAGAAAATGCTATCAGAATCAGGGAACAAAACAATAGGCATGAGATAGTGCCAGGATCAATTGTCACTGCAAAACAAAACCTTAGGGACTTCTTTACGCTTGAAGAAATAAAAAAAGTGTGCATGTACCAACAAAAAATATATGAGGAGAATCAATACATCGGCAAGTTTTTTGCCTGGTTAACTAGACTAAAGAAAGAGAAGGAATTAGTCATTTCTTTAGAACATCCAATCACAGGCCAGAAGGTCACTAACCAGGAAGAAATTCAAAAACTTTTTTTTCAAGATTATTCTCAAATCTACCAGACTCAATATATGGTATCTGAAAGCCTTATCAGTCAGTACTACACTTCATTGGCTTTGCCTCTCCTATCTGAATCGAATTATCAGGCGATGTTGAAGCCAATTACTCTCTTGGAAATTCATCAAGCTTTAATTTTAGTGCCCAGTCCAAAAGCTTGCAGTAATGATGGGCTACCTACAGAATTCTTCAAAACATTTTCAAATGAACTTCCGTTTCTAGGCTATGTATTAAATTTTATTAAAAGTGGAGGCAAGATTCCCTCAACCTTTTCAGAAGCAATAATTGTTTCATATCTTTAAACTAAAACCCCAAAATCTCTGCAATCTTACAGGCCGATTAGCATGCTTAATTCATAATACAAATTGCTAATGAAGCTTTGGGCGATCCGTGTTACTCCAGCAGCACAACAATTAATACATCCAGATCAAACTGGTTTATTGCAGGCCATTCAATGTCTTCCAATACACCGTTTTTGATTCAGCCATAGATATGTTTTTAGTTATTCAGTTAAAAGCCCTAGTAATGATGATCAATGCTGAGAAGGTTTTGCCCCTCAGGTGATTTCAGTGCTAACCAACTTATATAATGGCTCCCAAGCAAAGCTGGTGGCTAATTCCAGGGTAAAAGTTCTAATTAAGATCAAAAGAGGCACATGTCAGGAGTGCCACCTTTCCCCACTTTTATTTACCTATTTATAGAATCACCTGCAATACAAATTTGAAGCAGGGCAAATTTAAAATCATCATTGATGGGGATGGGAACATTTTAATTATTTGCCAATGATATGATTCTCTGTCTTAATCTTGAAAAAGATAATATAGAATACGCCTTTCAGATTATTGCAGATTTTACTAAGATAGGAGGGTATAAGATCAATCAGACCAAAACTGAACTTTTGCTTTTTAAGTTTGCACTGGATGCTCTCCTGCCATCATTACAGTCATGCGCTAAGGCAAAGCGCTTAATCGGATATCTTGGTATATTTTTTACAAATTACTTCTCTAGCCTTTTCCAGTTGAATTACACTAAGACGTCGATTCCGATCCGGTAAAAAAAATCCCCCGTACGATTCGTATTCGTAGCCGTTTCCGTATGACTCGTAAACACACCGTACGACCCGGCGAGTACGATCCGGACCGGGTGATCAGGACGCTATTCGTACGGTCCGCGTCAGGTAAGGGCGATTCGTACAGAAAATCGCTCAATCACATACACACCGTACGGCGCGTACCCCCCATGATCTCAGGGGTACGTCACGTACCCCTGCGAATATGGGGGGTATGCACCGTACACCCAGCGTACATGGGGTGCGCACCGTACACCCACCGTACATGGGGTACGGTGCGTACCCCATGTACTCTGGGTGTACGGCGCGTACCCCCCACGATCATGGGGGGTACACGGCGTCCCCGGGGGGGGCGTTCCGTACTTGTTTCGGCGCGAACTATGCGTTTACGGCTGTTTCCAGCTCCCGTAAAAAAAAGGGTTGTACGGTGCGTACCCGACACGAATCGTACTTGCTGGGTCATAAAAACCAGCCGCGAACCGTAGCGATGTTACGTACAGCGGGTTCCGAGTGAGACTCGTACGGATATTTTAGTCATACGGAGTCCTGTACGAATCGTATGGTCTTTGGCTCCTGGTACGAATCGTACTTCGTCGTACGTACGGGGACGTTTACGGGTACGATTCGTACGGGGAAAATTGCTCCGTACGACGATTCGGAGCGCATTTTACCGGATCGGAATCGACGCCTAAATTGTTACATACAATAAAGGACTTGCTGGATAAATGGGCTCTTCTCCCCTTGACTATAATAGGTCTTATATCAATGCTTAAAATATCAATTCTTCCATTATTAATTTATTTATCTTCTACCGTTCCGATAAGAGTTCCTAATAGTTTTATTCAGGCACTAGATTTAGTAATGTGGAGCTTTATATGGAATAATAAATCGGGGAGGCTCAGGCTATCAATCTTACAACTATCCCTGGGCTGTACAAGCTTACCAGGTTTTATAAAAACAGCAAAACTCCCCAAAAAAACTAGGTACAAAGGGGCCAATTATGATGGTGGTAAGTCCATGACCGCCGGGCCGGAGGTGAGGACCGCCAGGTCGGCGGTCACGGATTTACCGCCATCACCTTTAAAATTCCCACCGCCAAATTAGGATGGCAGTGGGAAGGGGAAAGGTACCTCGGTGGACGGAAAGACCGTCTGCCGTGGTCCCGCAAGGCGGGCCTCTTTCGCCCACCTTGTGGGACAAGGTACAATGGGGCAATGGAGGCGATGCCGTGCAGGCACCAACGTGGGTATTAGGATGCCTGTCTTTTGCAGCAGAGTTTCCGCCTCAAAACGACAGGCGGAAAATGCCTTCGGGGGCCTGTTGCGGGCCTCCAGGGAGGTTGGGGTGGGGGGTGGGGTGCTGCACGTGGGGGTGTACCTATGGTACCCCCCTTCATTTGCATGTACAAAGTGGCAGGCACCGCACGGTGCCTGCCACATTGTACATGCAAATGTGAAACATGTATTTTTACATTGTGGCGGGTGCTGCCATCCACTACAATGTACACATACAGGATGCTCCCATCAATGTGGCGGGCACATCCTAATTCGTTTTGCTGGACCGCTGCACCTATGGTGGGTGCTCCCTTTTCCAGCAGCGATGGCAGGAGGACAAAATCGGCCCCAAAGTTCTTTGAGATAGAGGTGGGTGAATGAATGCACTGGGATAAGTCTATGAAACTCATTTTAATGTTTCCCTAGTCCAGCTTCAGGAAAGCAAAGATATGAGTTTGCTCCTCGGAGAACAGGAAATTAGATATTGGTACTCTGTAGGTTTCAAAATATTAGCTGACTTATTTGCACAAGCAAAAAATATTTCATGGAAGGAACTACAAGCGCGACTCAGTCCACAATCTGAACAACATTTTTTAAGCTTTAATAAGATTATACATTTTCTCCAGCTTCAAAGTAATGATGCAAATCAAGCGACTCACTCGATAAGCAGAGCACTTGTAATAAGCCAACTATTGGGAATTGGCAATTGGTATAGGTTTCTTCAGAATCTCGCTGCGAAGTCCAATGTACCTGCTTTTCTATCGAGGCAAATTGAAAAAAAACAATGTGGTGTCTCAGAAAACAACTGGCAAGTAATTTTGGAGATAGGAAATAAATCCCTTTGGGCGGCCAACTATAAAAGAATGGCATTTCTTTCAAGGTGGCTATTGTATTACAGACCCGAGCATCTCCATAAGATGTATCCCATGGTACCAAATAATTGCTTTTGCTGCCATCAGGCAGGCAAAGGTGGTTGGCTTCATATGTTTTTTAATTGTGAGCACTTAACAAATTCATGGAGTCAAGTATTTACAGCTATTAGCAATGCTATTAATCATCCTATGCAGCCTGAAGCAACATTAGTTTTATTTGGTGCTTCTAAAGCTAGCCAATCCTTAACAAAAGCCCTGCAATATTTAGTTTCAATAGCTCTATCCAAAGCTTGCTTCCTTATTCTTCAGAATCGGAAATCTGGAAAGATTTTTTCGTTAGCTGAATGGAGGAATAAAATGTCCCGCACCATGAATTTCAAAGAGGTTTATGCTAAACACGTAGGGGCTTTAAATAAATTTAACAACATATGGAAATAGTGGCACTAAGGGGAAAGGGTGTGAGCAACAGTCTGTGGGGGTAAATTATGTTTTGGATAAAGGGTTTGCAACACTAGGAACAGGCTAGTAAACAAGGTCTTGATATCTGTATACAGTAGATAAGTACTGCACTTTTTTTCTTTTTTTTTCTTGCCTTAGGCCCTCACTATATTAGAAAGATTATCGAAACTCAAGTCCATCGAAATAAATTACTAAGCAAGGGGTAAAAGGCAAAGAGAAGTGGAGGGACGAAGAGAGGGAGAAGGACACAGTGGGGGTGGCGAGGGAGAGATGGGGGGATGGTTTAATTCCATAGCACTTTCACTTAGGAATGTGAAGGACTGGGCTATTCTAAGGCCCAGCGGTGCCAGGGAACAACACCTGAAACCTTCGTGGGTTACCTGTTCCGGCGTACAAATCACAGAGACACGGGACACTTCCTTTGGCGTCAAAGATCAGCGTTTATTTACTGCAGGGATACAGAGATCGCAAGAAGTACACAAAGTGTAGGTTCTGAGAGACTGCTTCGAATTGCAAAAGTGGATCGCTCCTTTTATACACATTTTCGTCATTGCACAACATGGCGAACAAATGGTTACAACTCAGTTCCCGCAGTAAACTTCAAAAGGGTTGCTTTCATGTTTTCAGGAGCCCGGAACATAATTACAGTAACATCGCCGGTTCCCAACTGTAAAAGCACGTTATCCCACCATTAGGCACATTCCATTCTGGCTGTAAACGAGTTAAGAAAAGAGGCAGAAACAGGTGCAAGGAAGACAAAGACAGACAACAGATTGGAAAAAAGTGTAGGGGGCATTATCAGAAGCATGTTTGCAGGATCAAAGGATTTGTGCCTAATGCATGCACGGCTGAAACAATAGACCGGCACGGCGAGATGAGCCTCGAGCGAAGCCATCTGCCTTTGCCGTGTCATCCCCCTCGTCATAAAGACACCCTCAAAGGAACATGTGTCTTCCGCAAGAGCTTGGGAATCCCAGGGTCACGAAGCGGACAGTGTCCGTTCGCTGACTACTTGAGGGCAAGAAACAAAATTGATGCCGTATCTAAAATGGAACCCGTGGGTTCAGATGGAGAAACCCACGAATAAGACGAACGGTGCAAAGTAGTGTAGCGAAAACGCGTACACCCACTAAACTCGTCATTTGCGGTTCATAGATACCAAACTTGCCCATATTCGAACAAGTCAAAAACGTCATTACGATTCTCACAGAACCTCAGACGCTCCTTTTGCCCTCATGTAGGCAAGCACTAGTCGATATCAAAATCGATCTCGATATTCATCAGATCGTTCAGATGTTGCTGCAACATTGTTCTATCCATCAATGCTTCTTTAGTAACAGATGGCCGTCTTATACACGTTGTAGCACAGAGGCCATAAGGCAGGACCACACTGCACGCAAAGACAACACGTGAACTAACCATGGGCGGAAAATCCGTTTCGCTCGCGGATTTTCGGTAAATTCGCAATCCGCGAGATTTGCGAATTTCCCGTGAAATCCGCAAATCCGCGAGCAGCGGATTTTATGGCTTGCTCGCACTGTTCGCGTGAGTTCGCGGCTTGCCAGTACAACTTCGCACCCCGCGAGTAAGTGCTAAATTGCAGAAATACGATCTTAGCAAAACTGAAACTACTTACCAGGTTCAAAAGTTCAGGCTCATCATTAGTAGCCATTTCCTGTAGTGCTTCCTGAGGGGCCTCTCCAGAGTTCAGTTGCCAGTTGCAACTATTATGTGACCCTGCTCTGAACCTCAGAATAGTTACACATATGCCACAAAGGTCCTGAATTACAGCTAAGGGAGACAAGCAGGAGCCAGGCTGGAAGTTAAAATCCATTAATCAGCCCCTAATTCATTATTGTCAGTTGGGGCAGGGCAGGTGTTGTAACTAATTTTGCAACAATGAAAGCACTTAGCAAGTGCAAAAGATCACTAATCAGGAAGCACTAAGGAAGCAGGTGCCAGCTAAAAAAATATTCTGTGACACATTAATCAGCCCCAAATTAATTCAGGTCACTTGAGGCAGGGAAGGTGTGCTTTGCTTTGCCGAAAATAATGTACACTGGACAACCAGAGGGTGTGGTGATGGAACAGAGGGTGGCAT
This sequence comes from Lissotriton vulgaris, assembly GCF_964263255.1. Lineage (NCBI taxonomy): Eukaryota > Metazoa > Chordata > Amphibia > Caudata > Salamandridae > Lissotriton > Lissotriton vulgaris. The sequence continues at coordinate 1,469,150,636 of NC_141685.1, read as the reverse complement.
GGGTGGGCCAGAGGGTGGCATGAGTAGTCAGAGAGTGGCAGTGGTGACAGAGAGTGGCAGTGATGAAGAAGAGTGTCCCAAACAGGCTGGACACGTTGAAACAACAAGTTCGCAAAACTTGCGACCCGACAGGTAAGTTCGCAAATTGCGAAATTGTAAAAACCCTCGCGAACTGGCAGAAACACGCGCGAACACAAAAAAAAAATTTCGCGGGAATTCGCGGATTTTGCGGATTGCGAGTTCGCAAATCCGCAAAATTCGCGAACGCGAGATTCGCAAAATTCGCCCATGCTTAACGTGAACAGAAATGCCACAACAACCCCTACGATCATCAGAATCTTCCAACCCCAAGTCGACATCAGGCCCCAAAACCATCCTAGTAGCGTCCAATCACCTACGTCCACGTGTATGGACTCGGAGATCTTATGCAACTTCGAGATGGCTTGATATACAGTTGGAGCGTTATCAGGAATGAAAATACAGCAGCTCGACTGGATCACCTTGCACACACCACCTCTATCTGCAAGAACAACGTCTAGAACCATACGGTTCTGCAACGTCATAAGCCTATCCGCCTGAAGCTCTGCTGTCAGATTACCAAGAGCACTTGCAGTTATGTTAGCAGTCGATTCTACCACACGAGTCAACTGTCTCAGGTTCCTGCTTTTAACCATAGGTCCCCAAAACGGCAGGAAACCCTTAAAGAAGTCTCCTGCTTCTTGACCGGCAGTGTCCTCTTTGCTAATAACGCCTCTCACAACTCTAGTCTTGTGATAGTCCGAGGCAACTGTGAAAGTCGGTGGCAAAAGATTCGCAATATAACAGGTGCCCGAGAAGTCACGGGGCAACCACGTATATGCGCGATCATAACATACAAAATAGGTACCCTTGGCAGTCAGGAAAACAGGGTAAGAGAGCATTGGTAAAACATACGTTTCAGTACAAGCGCTCTTCCCAAGCTGAGCTCGCGGATTTCGACCAAGACCTTGCAAGCAGAAATTACCGAGGTGGGGTACGATCCAGATCGGAGACGAGCTCTTAAGCTGTCTATCACCCACCGACATGCTATACTCAGCCTCACTCAAATCCTTGTATGCTCGCACCTCTTCCTCCGGAATAAGCGATGCATCAAAAATATCTCTATCTAAGTCAGCAATCGCTATTGCCAAAGTCTTGTGGTACGGGCCGGGACCAAGGTCTGCAGAGCGTGGCTCTCGATGGGGGTAGGAATCTAGTGCACTGCGGAACATAGTTTAGAATGCCCGAGCTGACCCCTGGGAGCTGTAAGGAAGAACCAAATACGGAATACCCTTATCCATGGTATGTGGCATTAACCCACACACCCAACAGTTAGTAGTATTCATCACCAACTGATGCTGATGTAGGAGTTGGACAAAGGAGTTGCTCATGAATTCCGCACGTCTAACCTGTTCATGTTGGGGCAGAGGATGAAAGGAATGTGGAGAAACAGTGGGAATAGAATTCAGTTCAGGAGAAGAAGAAGTAGGTGAAGTGGAAGGCAATAACGACTGTATTCCAAAATACACTCCACCCACCAGTAGTATAGAAACAGTCAGAAACAGCAGGAATACCTGAAACAGAAAACATTTTGTTCGTACAACCTTATGCAATTTTGATCCTTGCGCCGACATCCTCTCTACTTCCGACAGCTTAGAGAACTCCATCCTCTAAAAACCGTCCGTAACGTTCTTGACGCACTTCGTTCTGAGTAGCGATTATCAATTCCCAGGAGTTCCCAGGAATCGACAAAAGTAACCGACCTAGTGTCAGGAACCTGCTAAACAGAAGGATGTACCCGCACGGCCCTACGGTCAACCCGGATGAAAGGTTTTCTTAAACAAACGTTCAATTTAATACAAGTCACCTAGCTGTACAAAAAGAGGAATACACGTGAAAAAGAACTCAAAAATCAATAAAAGATGCAATTGTTCATAATGTTCGTAGCAACAGTAAGGGTGGTAATATGAATTCAAAAACAACAAAAAAAAGGATTTTTTTTATTAGTCTTTGTCACGTGAACGAAGAAAATATCGACTTCTTCCAGGTCGAGTTTGCTCTTCAAAGAACTGTTCAGATTGCGAAACAGTGTTCGATCGATCAGATGACAGTTCAGACCTTAAAATCTCCAATGCTGACGATTCAACAGATGTATCTGGCTGCGCTGAATTGTTTCCTACAGGTTGAGCATCACTAAACGGCACATAACATAGAGGGGTCTCGGTCTCCGTTGCGGCAATTCCAGTTCTGACCCAGTTATCTGCTGGCAAAGGAATTGGGACTTTCTTTGTATGAGTGGCATGCACCCAGTTTTTCCTGCTTTCCAACCGAACTGCAGTCCTTGTTGCCAGCAGAACTTGAAAGGGTCCCACAAATCTTGGCTCGAGATTACGCTTTCTCCCAAAATTGCGGGTGACCACCCAGTCACCCGGTTGGAGCCGATGTCCAGGACCCTCTGTCTGTGCCGGTAGAGCTTCAAAGACCTGTTGATAAATTAAACTCAATTTAGCAGTCAGATCATAAACATAATCAATCAACATTGGATATTCGAGACTATCAAATGCCTTAGGCCTCGGAACTCCCCAAATGTTCGCAGGACGGCTGAACACAATCTGATATGGGCTAAGCCCTACTCGAGAGTGCACAGTCGCCCTGGTCGACAAGAGAGCTAGAGGCAGGGCATCGGGCCATGACACACCGGTCGTCGCTTGAATCTTAGCAAGTTTCAGTTTCAGAGTGCCATTGTACCCTTCCACTAAACCTGCTGACTGGGGATGATTGGCACTATGGAATTTCTGCCGTATTCCAAGGCCCTTACACACACTCTTCATCACACTCCCCACAAACTCAGTTCCGTTTTCCGACCATACGATCCGTGGCATTCCATACCGAGGAAAGTATTCCTTCAGTAGGACTTTCGCTGTGGACAGGGCAGTATTATCTTTAAGAGGATAGGCCTCAATCCATCTGGAGAAAGCGCAAACCACAACCAAAACATATTTCAGGTTATTGCATCTCTCCATGTGGATGAAGTCCAATTGGATAACTTCAAAGTTACATGTAGGAGGAGCAAAATGACCAGGTGGAGTGGGGGTGCCCTTGCCAGGATTATACATCAAGCATACCATACAATTCTTAACCACCCTGTCAGCAAACTTAGCAATACCATCATTCTTACATATACCTTTCGCGCTAATATGTGACAAGCCGTCAGCCATAGTCACAACGGCTAGCACATATGCATCCGGTAACATCCACCTCTGACATTCTGACAAATCAACCCAACATCCATGCGCGTCTAACTTTCCCGTGCTTTCTTTCTACTTAGCTTTTTCAATCTTGGTAGCCTCATTCTGAATCGCTTTCACGCTCTCAACAGTGTCCTCACACATACCAGTCTCCGTCGGCCACCTTACTGAACTCGTAACGTACATTCGAGTTGCAAGATTCTTAGCTGTTTCCTTAGCAATCTCATCCGCAAACGCATTACCACGACCAACATCATCCGTAACCTTTCGGTGCGCGCTGCATTTAATGATTGCCACCTGCTTAGGCAATGTAAGTGCGTCCAAAAGATCATTCACGAGCTGTCCGTGTTGGATCTTCGTGCCATGCGATGTCATAAATCCTCTTTCTCTCCACAATCGACCAAAGCTATGTGCAACGCCAAATGCATACTGGCTATCAGTAAACACATTCACTCGCTTCCCTTTAGACAAAACACACGCTCTTGTTAACACAATCAATTCTGCCGCTTGCGCTGAATTCTGACTCAATCTCACAGTCTCCACAACCGTAGTCAACGTCACCACAGCATACGCAGTCGTCACATCACCATTCGGCAACTTAAAACATGAACCAGCAACATACATAGTACCATCGGGATCTGCCAATGGAGTGTTTTTTAGGTCAACACGACCCTTCGTTTCTTCTTCAGTTCTTAGATAACAATCATGTGGTGGTACATCATCTGATTCCATATTAGTCGGCAACAAGGTCGCCGGATTCAGCACATTACAACGCTTTATTTGTATATGACTTGCCAAAAGTGTCAACTCGTAACCAGACAACCTTGCGCTCGTCAAATGTTGAGTTTTCGTTCGATTCAAGAGAGTGTCAACTGCATGCGGAACCATCACCGTAAGCATATTATCCATGACCAGGCCTGCAGATTGCCGGATGGACACCGCAGCTGCCGCTGTCGCTCTTAGACAACTCGGCAATGCTCTAGCTACTGGGTCCAAGGTCGAGGAAAAATATGCACATGGACGCTGCTTACCGCCAAATTGTTGCGTCAAAACACTCAACGCACAACCCTCTCTCTCGTGAACGTATAGTGTAAACGGCTTACTGTAGTCAGGAGTACCTAACACAGGAGCCAAACACAACGCATCACGCAATTCAGAAAAACTTTTCTGACACTCTTCAGTCCATGGCAAAGGAGTCAGAACATCCTTGCACGTGAGAGCTAACAATGGCTTCGCTAGCAATGAAAAATTTGGAATCCATTGCCTGCAGTATGACGTGATACCTAGAAAGGCGCGTACATCTCTCTGAGTTGTTGGCACAGTCATTCGAGCAATCGCTGCAATTCTTTCTGGAGTAAACCTTCTTCCCTCCTTTGACAATAAGTGACCAAGATAAGTTACTTCTTGACAACAATACTGTAGCTTAGAAGGTGACACCTTGTGATGTAAGTCACATAGATGCTGTAACAGCGATACTGTAGCAGTTTTGCAAATCTGCTTAGTGTCAGCAGCCACTAACAGATCATCGACGTACTGAATCAAGGCCGCACCAGCTGGTAACACAAACGCGTCAACTTGACTCCTAAGAGCTTGGCTGTAGATCGATCGATGGACTCTCACAGTAGCCCTGAGGAGCGCGTTTAAACCTGAAGCTGCGACCACCTAATGAAAAGCCGAATAGATCTCTGCTTTCCTCAGCAATCGGAATGCTAAAGAAAGCATTCTTCAAATCGATTACCGAGAACCAAGAGGCAGAGGCTGGAATCAGAGTCAGCAAAGCTGTAATGTCAGGCACCACAGGAAATTGTGAAATCACAATTTTATTTACCTCTCTCAAATCAATGACAAAACGATACACAGGAGGCTTGGATGGATCAGTTCGTTTCAAAATAGGTAACAAAGGACTATTGCACACATTTCCCCGAGTTTCCTCAATAACATCCTTCTTGATCAAGTCATAAATGATTGCTAATAGCGCTCGTTCACCATCAAGAGAGATTCGATACTGGGGGATACGTGGTAATCGCACATTCGATTTCAATTGGACAACATAAGGTGATATGTCCAGCAGGCCCACGTCATTGGGACCTGTTGCCCACAAAGACTCAGGAAGAGAACTCAATTCCGGTGGGAGCTTATCAGTTGACAAGTACATAGGAGAGATCACTCTCTGACCCAATGTAAGATCCACTCCCGCAGGAGAACAATACAGAGTCGCATATAACCACTTCAACAAATCCAGGCCCAAAAGATTCCCACCACAACCAGTAGTTAAAATCAAAGGGGCCTCTAGCTCACGCGGCCTAATTGTAAGGGGCAAAGGGCTAGAAACTGGATTGCTAACCGGGGCGCCAGAGAATCCAACGGAAACATTCGTTAAGCCAGACAAAGGTGCGCCAGGGAGTTTCGAATGCATGGTGGAACTTTTCGCTGCACCAGTGTCCAACAGAAAAGGCTCAACTACGCCCGATGTGGCAACTGCGACGTAAGGCCCTCTCTGATCAACCGGAACTGATACTACTCCCTCTCTTTGTCTGTGGCTGTCCTAGTAATTACCGTCAGCATCAATGTCATGCTCAACGTAATAGTCGTCCACATGATACTGTGCAGATCTACCAGACGATGAATCGCGCTGATCAAAGCAATTGTTCGAATCTGATGAAGTAGTAGAACGCTCATTCTGATTTTGAGAGACACAGCGACCTCTACCACGAGATGCCTGTTGAGGACCACTACGACCTCCTCAAGCCAAAACGCCATTATTTCGGTCACGTAAAACCGGACAATTAAACTTCAAATGGCCCTCACCCCTACAATATGCGCATTGATTATACCCAAGCATAGATCTTGGTGTAGAGGAGTCAGTACGCGACTGCGTCCTAGAAGACTGTGATTGTGATCGATTTTGCTGTTGTGAATCATTTTGATTCGAGCGCGGAGGATACGCTTGCTGCAACAAAATCTTAGTTTTAAGCTCCTTCGTTTTCTTATCTGCCCGATCATGTTCTTCTTTCTCTCTATTCTCATAATATTGAGCCGTGGCTAATATTTGAGCAGTGGTCGAAACAGCCCACGAACTTTCAGAATTTTTCAATTTGTTGCTTAGTTCAGGCAACAAATTTGACACAAATTTATCAACAAACAGTCGCTGACCTCCCTCAGTGCTCATGTCCTGACCACTATGATCGATAAATGCCTCCTCAAATCTAGTAAAGAAATCGGAGACACTCTCGTCTTTTTTTTGCTTGCACGCAGACAGTTTATCCCAGTGAACTCTCATTGCTGGCATAAGTGTCTTCATAAGTGTAATGATCCTTTGGGGCAGAGCCGTAATTAACTGTTCAGGCTTAGCCCCACCAACTTGTAGTGTGTCAGCCGCTACAAGTGTGGCCCAATCACCGCCTAACTCAGCTGCGTGATTCTCTTGATGAATTTTCGCCCAAATCGGTTGCGGTACTACGTTACTAAACAACATGTCAATATCGGCAAGGTTCATAACAGTAGCATCCACAAGTTGGGATAACTCCTTATAATAACCTGCCGGATTTTTCCGGGGGTCAGGCAAAGACTGTTTCACCTGCAAAACTTCTGATCGCTTCCATGGGAGGTGTATCCAGACTCTCTGGAAAAATGGCAAAATTGGAGGATTGGCAGCAGCATTACCTGGCATCCACACTGCGGGAACTTCTCTCATGGGATACTGACCAGGTTGTGCTATCCAATCTTCAGTGTCGTCATCAAACAATACTCGAGGATGCACTGTAGATCGAAAGGCTAACAGGCGCTCTAAAGCACGTCGGACATTACCACCCACAATCATACCGTTCGAAAACTGATTCTGGAGTTCAGTCATTTCGGGCAGTACATTGTCTACCTCATCATTATCCCACTCCTCTCTTAAGGATTTACACATTTCCTCAAACACGAATCTTTGCGTGGGCTCATTAAATTGAGAGAACGTATCGAAAACTATGCGCGGAGTGTATTTAGCAGGATGTCTAATCCATTTACGCGTCATTTTCACTAACGTCTCACTCTCCCTACCACCAGGAGTTTGACTTCGTCTCTGAGAGACATCAGAAACATCGGACCCAAGTATCGGTCCGAACAGTGGAGAGTAAAGATTAGCCACAGCATTAGGTATGCGACTATGGACAGAAGGAGAAGAGGAGAGAAGTACAGGGGCAACAACATGAGGGCTGAACGTAGGAGCAGTAGGAGTAGCCAAGATAGCAGAAGTAGCAGGAACAATAGACTGAGAAGGTATAGGCAGTGGAGCAGTAGGAAGAAGGGCAGGTAAGGGAGCAGGGACAACTTGAGGAACAAGAGGATTCGGAGGAACAGGACCAACGGCAGGCTGACCAGCAGCTGCCGGAACAACAGGTTGAGGGACAGGAGGAACCACAGGGACTGTAGTATCCTGTGCATAAGGAGGTGGTGATTTCATTAGATAGGACAGCAAAGGGTCCTCTACCGCTTCTTCTCCCTTCTTATCAGAACTTGACGGTAAAACCGGATAACATTTATCCACCGCCATATGATGCAGTCTAGCAAAAACTTCCTTTTCCTTCTCGTCTTTGTCTCGCTGATACTGTTCTGCATTTCGCATCACCGTAATAATACCTTCTCTCTTATTTTTCTTAATCTGTTTGATTTGTTTCTGCTTGGCCTCTTTGCGCCATAACCGAAAGGAATCAAACATGGCCGGCCTAGCTTTCTTTTTAAACAATTTTGCTTCGAGATTATCTAAAATTGCAGTTTCAAAACTACCATGGGGTGGCCAACTAAGGACACCATCATCTTTAGTGTAACGGATCCAATATTCAATATATACGATAGGGCCTACTCCGTGTCGACTATAAAGCTCCTAAATTGGAGTTCCAACTGGAGGTATCGGACATGAGTCCTCCAACCGGGAATCCGTACCGCAACATTTAAGGAAACCAAACAAAGTACTACGGCCAGGCATCGTGCACACTAACCGAGTTCACAAACTTCAAGGGTTATCGAATTACGATGTCCTCGCAAAAATGCAAGACCCTCGGTTTTTGGCAATTGCAATCGTCAAATAAAAATTCAACAACTAAGAACCAACAACTAAGAACCACAAATGCAATGGAACCATGCAAACAACCAAGTTTCAACAACAACAACCAAAGTTTCTGGGAGCGACCCACAAATACACAACTGAAAGAACAATGGAGTCACCAGGAAGGCCCGTCTATCGTCTCGCCGTACAAAGGACTACGCCAGGCGCCAAAACAGGTTGACAGTCAGGGCATCAGTCCGTCGCAGCCGTCAGGAGGCGGGAATCTTCGCGGGAAAAGTCTTCAGACCACTTATTTCGACAACAGAATCGATGAAGCGGGGTGCACCTTCCCTCGGAGATTTCACACGAAGTTCCTCACGATCGTCGGGCTTTGGACCGGTACCGCTGATGTCGCCCCACGTTGGGCGCCAACTGAAGGACTGGGCTATTCTCAGGCCCAGCGGTGCCAGGGAACAACACCTGAAACCTTCGTGGGTTACCTGTTCCGGCGTACAAATCACAGAGACACGGGACACTTCCTTCGGCGTCAAAGATCAGCGTTTATTTACTGCAGGGATACAGAGATCGCAAGAAGTACACAAAGTGTAGGTTCTGAGAGACTGCTTTGAATTGCAAAAGTGGATCGCTCCTTTTATACACATTTTCGTCATTGCACAACATGGCGAACAAATGGTTACAACTCAGTTCCCGCAGTAAACTTCAAAAGGGTTGCTTTCATGTTTTCAGGAGCCCGGAACATAATTACAGTAACATCGCCGGTTCCCAACTGTAAAAGCACGTTATCCCATCATTAGGCACATTCCATTCTGGCTGTAAAAGAGTTAAGAAAAGAGGCAGAAACAGGTGCAAGGAAGACAAAGACAGACAACAGATTGGAAAAGAGTGTAGGGGGCAATATCGGAAGCATGTTTGCAGGATCAAAGGATTCGTGCCTAATGCATGCACGGCTGAAACAATAGACCGGCACGGCGAGATGAGCCTCGAGCAAAGCCATCTGCCTTTGCCGTGTCATCCCCCTCGTCAGAAAGACACCCTCAAAGGAACATGTGTCTTCCGCAAGAGCTTGGGAATCCCAGGGTCACGAAGCGGACAGTGTCCGTTCGCTGACTACTTGAGGGCAAGAAACAAAATGGATGCCGTATCTAAAATGGAACCCGTGGGTTCAGATGGAGAAAACCACGAATAAGACGAATGGTGCAAAGTAGTGTAGCGAAAACGCGTACACCCACTAAACTCGTCATTTGCGGTTCATAGATACCAAACTTGCCCATATTCGAACAAGTCAAAAACGTCATTACGATTCTCACAGAACCTCAAATGTATTTATTCTCACCTCTTCTCTCAATAGCACTTTAGCACATCTGCACTTTATAATATACAATCTATGTGAAGTTTTAGAAAAAGCTATTTATTGGATTCTCACTTCTCCCCCTTTTTTTTATTATATCCCTCCTCTTTCCCTTTTTATGTTGAATTGCCAGTCTTTAAGTTAAGGTATAACACTGTGTTGGATCTGATCATAATATGCTGTTTTATATTCTGTGATTTTCTCTGCTCAATAAAAAAAGACAGAAAAAAATAAAGAAATTGTGAAATGTATATGGTAAGGCTTGGTCCCATGGAAGAGGAGAAAGTGGTTTGTAGGTTGAAGTGTCTGTGACAAATATTATGAGGTCAGTGGCAATCTTTTGTCTGGAGCAGAATCCATTATGAGTGCTATATATCATGATTGTTTAAAGACTTCTTATTTAAACCTGCAAAAACACTAGGTGGGTTTGTTACTTGGATTTTGTTTTCTGTAAATTTGATCATGTGGATGAGTTAGATGAAGAACATAGATTGAGTGTGAAAAGAAGTGTTGGACCAGCGGTTATATATGTTTTAGGAGCTATTATTCCTCCAATGGGAGTAGCAATGAATGAAGATTAGAAGATTGTCTACAGTTGGATAGACTTGCTGTACATACAGCAAGGTCTTTTAAGTTTGTGAATGTAGTGATGGTGGCAATTAGAGCAAGGGACATGCAGAACCGTCTTGCCTTAAATATTCTTTAGGCAAAATAGGCGTTGTACTAACATACCAAATAATAGTGGATAATTTATTCTTTCATTGCTAACATAACTAATTTGGTTCAAGACATTAGATTATTGGAAGAACCAGGATTATGGAAGACTATAGGATCCGGCAAAAGGGAGTTAGGAAGCAGCTTTGCTAAAGTAGGTGAATAGCTAGATAATATTGATGGCGGTGTTCTTCAATCAATCTTAACCCCTATAATAATTATTTGTGGAATTATTCAATTTGTTTTATTAAAAATGCTAGAGTGTACAAATAGTAGGCATTATAGTAAGAGTATGAGCAACAATTTATCGAGAAAAAGGAAAAGATCAAGAAATATGGAAATGAACAGTTACAGGGATCAAGTGTATCAACAACTAAAGCAAATGGAGAAGAACGTTAGATTATCTAAGAAGTTGAAGGTTTCAATGAATTAATGGCTGATTAATAAAATGTATCAATGGGGTTTGGTTTTTATTAAAACATAATCAGAGGAGGGAGGTTGTAGATGTTTTTCTGATGTGAAACTTTGGGTGACAAACTACTTGTGTGAATTAATAATTTTAATGAATCATATAGTCATGACTGATAAATTAATGATTTTGTACTCGATAAGACTTGATTCTTTTGTTTAGAATTGTGATTAATAATGTAGTATAATTAAGCCACATTTTCGTGCAAGAACAATTTTTGGATGCAGTTTCTGGTGTTCAGCTCATCTTGCTCCTGTCATTCAGTCCCCTTCCAATCAGTGATCCGCTGCAAGTCATCTCTGCTCCACAGTTTCGGCAGAGCACAGAGTGCTATGACACAAAAGGGGGTGATTGTATTAGAAAGTGTGTATTATGAATGAAAATTTCCATTGGGTACCTAATGTATCATTTTGAAGTATTGCCGCTGGAAACTTTGATGCATGTGTGCAGAAGAGCATAATTCTATGAGCTATTGTTTCAGAAATGTTTCATATTATGTTGTACATCTCCAGAGTGCAGTTGCTGAGAAAGCAAATGGAAGAGTCCTATAACTTTAAGAAATGGGTTAGTACTATGAAACCATTGATACTTATGTGGTTGTTTTTGATTTGCAAATGTGAAATAACCATGATCATACCATGCTGAATCTGCAGTGGTATTAATTGATCTACAATAAACTGGGTATACAAAACCATTGTTTTGAAGGTTCTGGGGTGACTTCATATCCAAAAAGACACTGTCCTAATATTTTGAGACTTCCTTTTCCTCCCTTCGGATTCTGTGAGTACACTTTATGAGTTTGGTACTTGGGACCCCATTAGGATGGCAGGCGGATTGTCCCCGCCAGGCCGGCGCTAGTCACCGCCGGCCCGGCGTGGTCAATCCGCCCGCCATCCCTGTACAAAAGACCCCCGCCATAATATTTTGGTGGGGGGGTCTGCGGCAGACGGAAACACTGTCCGCAGCTTTTCCGCCTGGTCGACAGGTCGACCGGGTGGAAAAAGGTTCTATATGGTGGCAGTGTCTAATAGACACCACCAGCCATATTAAAATGTGTCTTAACAGATGCCCTTCCTTGGCGGGACGCATTCAGAGTCTGCTTCGGGGCCCGTTGCGGGCTCCCAGGGACTCCGGGGGGGTGGGGGATGCAAATGGGAGGTACCTATGGTACACCCCTGCAGTTCCATGCACAACATGGCAGGCACTGCGCGGTTCCTGCCATGTTGTGCATGGAAGTGCACAACATGCCTCCTTGGCATTGTGGCGGGCGGTGCTAAGTGCACCGCCCTCCACAATGTTAGGGATGCAGGATGTGCCTGCCACTGTGGCAGGCGCATCCTAATGGCACATATGGGACCCCTGCCTTTATGGCAGGTGGTCCCTTGTTACGACAACATTAGGACATCCTAATGTGCCCCTTGGAATCTAGAAATATTTAATTGCTCATAATTTGTGATTCTTTATTATGTATCTGAGCCTTCAGGGCAAATCAATACATTCCTTGTATAATGTTTATGACAATTATGCAATAAATGTTTTTAAGTCTATTTTGATCTAGAACTCAGGCCGTAATTACAAAACTGTCGGTGCTGGTCCGCCTGGCATCAATGGCATCGGTCCGTCTGCTGCATTGTGATGCAGCCGGTCGTAACTCAGCTGTCGGGGGGAAGATCGCCACCTCTGACAAGATCCAAGATCCCGACGGGCGGGAGTTTGAATCCTATATCTACAATGAAGGCTGTGTCTGTGCTGGCAATGCCGTAGGGATTAGGAGGCCTTCCTGGAACAGTTTCCTGATTGTGGGTTGTGGTCGTGCCACGATCAACATTGAGGGAACCATAAGACCACACAGGATGTTTGTTTGGGGGTCAGCCCTCATGGTAATGGGCTGAACCCCGCAAGGGGGTGAGAAAAAAAATTAAAGGTGTAATATATATAACTTTTTTAACAAAATTGATAGGCAGTTGACCCTCCTTGTTTACAGACTGACTCCCTTGGGTCTCAAAACGTTTGGGGGGGGAAATGTGTGGTTCATTAAAAAAGTAGGTAGGGGTAGACCCTCAGCACATGGGTCAACCCCATTTGGAGGCCATGAGATTTGTTTTCTAATGTGGGTGGGCAGATAGTTCCCCCCAGGAGAAAACACACACTTCTAATACATTTATAAATATACATACACATACATACTTTATATGCCATATAAGTCTACCATCTGCAGATTATTCAGCAGATGGTAGATTTATGTGGCATATTCAGTATTCATGCTTTGGCATGCAGTGACAGGGACTGTACAAAGACTGACTGGTCATCATGTTGCTTATTTTTGCATTTGATTTCTAAACTGGTATCAAATGAGGTGAAATGTTTGGCCAGAGAGTATTATCACGCTTGCAAGTTTACAAGTAGAAAAGATAATGAAGTAATACTACATAAAGATTACTGCATTGTGCCGCTTAATTTAGTCAACCCTGTTTCATGATTTGGTGTTCTTACACATGATTTCAGTGACTTTGGTGATAGCAATGTGAGATTTCACAAGGTGCACCACTGTGCACAAAGTTGCTGGGGCTAGTATGTGAATGTGTGCTTCTTGAGAAGTAGAAGTGGTAGATTTGTAACTTCAGGAAGGAATTTTAAACTGTCAATTGCCCAGCATATCCCCAACAATAAAGTGTTGCAGAATCCATAACCAACTTATACTGTGGAATGTGGTAAGGTAGAGCAATACTTTCTCTTTTTGGTGTGCCTTGGGAGAACCTGTAGATTCAACAAAATAATTTTGTTTTGTTTATGTACTGCTGCACACATCTCACAGACGCACACACCCACTGACTGATTTAGAGCAATACTTCTGCCTTTTAAGTAGGAGAGAGTTTTAGATAGAAGATTTTAGCCAGTCAGTAGAGATGGCGTCTCAGTGGATGACAGCTTCCTAGGCCCTAACTCGGGTTATGAAGGACAGCTCTGAGGCACCATCAGATACTGAGACAGCAGATAATGAGACAGCATTTGAGAGGGAGGAAAATGGAGCAGAATCTGGTAGTGATTTTTCAGTCGTCTAATTTGGTTCATCGATTTAAAATATATTTAAAAAAATATATAGAACGCAAAAATATTGACTTCCTATACCTAAGCAGGCACCACCATGGGTATTAGGATGCCTTTCTTTTGCGGCGGAGTTTCCGCTCTAAAAGACAGTTGGAAAATGCCTTTGAAGCCACTTGCGGGCCCCCTGGGGTGTGGGGTGCTGCACGTGGGGGATACCTATGGTACCCCCTACATCTGCATGTGCCACATTGTACATGAAAATGTGAAACATGTATTTTTACATTGTGGTAGGTGCTGCCACCGCAACAATGTAAACATACAGGATGCGCACGCCACTGTGGCGGGCGCATCCTAATTCGTTTTGCGTGACCGCCGCACCTATGGTGGGCTGTCCCTTTTCCAGCAGCGATGGCTGGCGGACATTGTCCGCCTGCCATCGTAATAGGCCCCCTGGATAGCAGAGGGGTAAAAATTTCTATTTCTACTACAGTGAGTGCAACAGTGGATAAAGTATAGAATAGTGGAGGGGTAACAATTATTATTCCCACTACAGTGAGTGCAAAAGTAGGGAAATTATTGGATAGCGGAGGGATACACATTACTATTTTCACTCCAGTGAGTGCAACAGTAGGGAAAGTGATAGAAAGCAGAAGGGTAAAAATTACTATTCCCAATCCAGTGAGTGCAACAGTAAGGAATGTGTTGGATAGCAGGGCAACAAAAATTACTAATGACATTTAAACAATTGAAAAAAATGTAAAATCTTAAAAATAAATAAACAATATTTTAAAAATATATGATTAAATATATTAAACTTAAAAAGAACACATATTATAATGTTAATTACATATAACAAAAATTTACAAATACTATATATAATATATTAATAAATATATGTATAAACAATATTTATATAAAAGGAGCAAATATTACACAACATACACATTATTTAAAACATAAATGTATTTATTTTATTCCCTACCCTATATCACCACACCAATAAAAAAACTTCAAAATTTTTAATTACATTTATTTCTATAATTAATAGTAAATAAATAAATAGTATTAATAAAAATAGATAGTAAACATTCATTGAGTACATATTCTTTAGCACTATAATATTCACAACACACACCTAAAATTAATTACATAGGTACCATAATTAATTACTAATTAATTAATTTAAACTAATTAACAACTAATTAATAATTCATCAATAAAAACAAATTACTTCCCATCCTTTCCATCATTTACACTTACAAACACCACAACACGCACCTAAAATGAAATACACAATTACCATAATTAATTACTACTTCATTCATTTAACTTAATTATTAACTAGTTATTAAATAATTAATAATACATTAATTAATGCATTAAACACTATAACATCACATTTAAACAAATATTAATAAATAAAAGTTATTCAATACATTTTATATAATGAAATTATTTACCACCCTATTCCCATATAAACCCACAACCCGGTACGGAAATAAAAATGCTAATTTCAATTAAAACAAAATTGATAAATACTAAAAATAATCAATTAATTTTATATAATTAAATAACTTCCTACCATGTTCCCCTGTAAACCCACAACCTGCTACGGAACTACAAACACAATATTCAAATAAAAAAACAATAATAACTATTACTATTTTAACAGATATAATAAAAATACAAACAGTTATAGAAAAAACAAACATCACAAACATATAAAATATATACTAAAATACATAACATTAATAAAAAATTGGCATTTTTAACAGCTGTATTTTTGCAAACGATATTAAACACTTCGATATTTTGTGAATCGACATTACTTACCTAAAATCGTTATTCTTGATCACAAGAATGTGTCTGTCAATATTCCTGACCCACAATATTTTTGCCATGATATTTGTGAAATTCAATATATTTTACTCTATATTTGTCTCTGCACTGTCTACGTTCTGTACGATGACTCACCTTCCAGCGATACTGAGGGACATGATGATAGCAGGCACAGTCTGTGCTAGCACCTGTAGCAGGTTAAACGAACCCAGAAGAGAAATCACGAGCAAGAATAGACAGAGTGCTCCCTTGGCAGCCCCCCAATAGTTCAGTCCCAAATTGTGCCTTTTACTGGTGATGTCGGATGTAAAGTCAATAAGGTAAACTTTTTGCCAACTGCCTAAGTCCATCTCTTTTGGGATGTTGACTTCCTTGAGCAAATTGTGCAGCAAACAAATTTGGATGCCAAATAGTTTATGCTAGAGCATGGCGGTACTCTAGGGTCACTAGTAGACTCTAATTTCACTTGAGTAGATGAAGGTATTTTTGGGCCTTTCACTCAAAATTAGGTTAGTGCACAAACCAAGCTTGCAGTCCTACTGGCCTACTATCATAGTTTGGGTAACCCCCATGTTTGCACCATACATGCGCAGAGATCTGTTTTTTGCAATTGCAGCATATTCTGCATGTTAATGATACTTCATCCGCATGACCATGACAGGTTATTTACAATTTGGCCTGTTGTGGGACATTTGTCTGCCAGACAGAGATTTACACTTTGGCAAAGATTATAGCAATTGATTAGTCCTTGATCCTGTACGAAGGGCGGCTGAATGAATACATGAATGAATGAGAGCATTTATAGAGTGCAGCGTTCACTTCAAGGAGCATCTTGGGGCTATCGAAAGTGGGGGGTTGGTCTGGGGTGAGAAAATTAGTGAGTCAGGTAGAAAGAGTGATAGCACTAATCCAGGTTTTTAAGAATTTCTTGAACATGAGTTCATAATGTGTCAGTCTCATCTAGGGGGACAAGCTGTTCCAGGCTTTAGTGCCTAGGACTGCCATTGACCTTCCCCCTCTAGATGGCAGGTGGAAGGGGGGGTGCTAAAAGGTTTTAGAGGATGATCGCAAAAGCCGTTTTGTGATGTATTGTTTAATTCTGGACCTAAGGTATTTGGGTCCTGTTGCCCTGAGGGTTCTAAAAATGAGAATCCTTTTATGTATGGGCAGCTACTGGAGGGTTCTGAGTGATGCTGTGGCCGAGGACCTCCTTGGAAGTTTTAACACCAGCTGGGCTGCTGCGGTTTGTAGTATTTTCAGAACTACTTTTTTTGCTCCTGCGTATAGGCTGTTGCAGTAATCTAAATGTGACGGAATTAGGGCTACTGCAACAGTTTCTCTAGCTGTGACGGGGAGTAGATCGAAACATTTTTTGAGGGTTTTTCTCACGTGGAAGCACATGCACGCCACAGTTGATAATAGGGTTTATGATGTCAATGAGTGCCTGTAACATTTTTGGGTGCAGGGATCAAGAGGAGAACCTGATTTGCATGAGAGAATAGCTTGCCGGGACTGTTCAAGACTAATCTCCTTTAAACCAGTTAAACCCTGTTCTATTTTCTAGGACAACTGCTTCAGTAGGGGAGGAGTTACTTTCCTTAGAGTCTTTTTTAAGTCTTTAATTTTCCTGTCGAAATACTCGCCTATCTGGTCACATAAACTTTGTGACAGAGTATTTTCGTGTTCTAACATTTTTGGGTCAGTGAAAGATCTTAGTGCGCCTTCTTTTCTATTTTGATTTGCTGATGCTATTGTTTAAGAGTTGCTTTAAAGGTGGTGAGCTCTTCTGGTTTGTAATTTTTTCTCCACATGCATTCCATTTTTCTACACTGGCCTTGTAGTTCTTTTAGCAGACGGATGAACCAGGGAGCAGAGTTTTTATTGGGGAGGCTTTTACTGAGTAGGGGTGAAGGTGACAAGATGTTAGCCAGAGAGGCCATCCAGTCACTAAACATGTGGGTATCTGTCGAGGGGCCCCCTGTTAAGGTAGGTTTACCTAGTTCTGCTGTTGCATGCAAGTTAGGATTAGTTAGCATTCTATTCCACTTTCGTCTCATTGTGAGGTCAGATTGAATCGAGTTTTTCACAGGCTGTTGAGTGGAGCAATCAATCCTGAAAGGTATGAACATGTGGTCAGACCAGGTTATAGTGACCTGGAGGGTCTACTTTAAGACTAGTGCAATTGGTACAGAGTCCATCCAGGGTGTGTCCTGCACAGTTTTGTGCCCCTTTATGATCTCTCCGAAAATATTCACACTTGGGGTGTCAGCTGATTCCAAGTGTATGTTAAAGTCTCCCAAAATGGTGAATTTTGAGTATCTGGCCACCAGGGAACTCATGCTTTCACCCAGGGTACCTAGAAATTTGAGGCTAGACCCTGGCGTTATGTAGTTCAAGGCTCCAGCAAAGGACTTTGAGCTACCTGGTTGGAGAAAGAAACCAAGACTTTCTGCCTCTTTTAGTTCTGCGACATCAAAAGTGGAGCATATAAATATGTTCCTGTATATTATTGCTAGCCCCCTCCTCTATGCATAGTTCTATCTTGTCTGGATATAGTGTATCCTTGAGGGAAGGCTTGCATGATATCAGGGTTTGAACAATCTTTTAGCCAGGTTTCTGTGATAAAAAGACAGTCTAATTTAAGGTTTACAAGTGTATCATAGATGTGTAGAGAGTTGTTGGCTTGTGATCTGGTATTGACTAGGCTGCCATGTGGCTGCTTGGAGTCTGTTTTGAAGTCCGCTTTAGGGGCATGATCGGGGAGGAGGCTAGGTTCAGAATTGAGCTTGTATCCGCATTTAAGGCAGGTTAGAGGGCCCGTTATTTTATAAATTTGAAGATGAACTTGGCATTCACTTGCTTGTGTGTTAAGTGTATGGATTGCCACTATTGAGTAGAAAAACACTGAGTTGGAACCAGCAGTATTTCCGGCCCTGGCTGCATTCCGCATATGGACGGGCGCAGACGGACTTACCTTTAGCGCTGCTGCTGTTCAGGCAGTACTTTGCAAACAAAAGATCTCGCTATGGCACCAAGTTGTACATGCTGTGGGAGAGCTCTGCTGGCTGTTGGTACAGCTTGAAAGTGTAAACAGGGAAGGGCCCCGCTCTAAAGCCTGTAGGTTGCCCTTCCATGCTATTAGTCACAGGAAACATTGTATTGGAGCTTGTCCAGCCACTCCTTCAGAAAAGTTATAAACATTATGTGAATGAATTCTATAGTGGAGTAGAGCTGTTCATGAAGTTGTATAAAGCTGGCACTGTGGCAAGCCGTACAGTTCATTGTTGCCACAAAGATTACCACAAGGGCTTCTTTTTAAGAAGCTCCAAAAAACCAGAGAACACTGCATTTCATTCTAGTGAAAATCTTGCAGTCAAGTTCTCTGATAGGCATGATGTCTATGTGCTCACTACACTTCATAACGAGAGCAGTTCTGCCATCACAATTTGGAGTCCTATGGTCACAGTTGTAAAACTCGCACTTGGTATAAGAAGCAGTTTACCCATCTGATTCAGATGGCAACATACAATACATATGTTGATTATCACCAGACCACCACAAAAGCCTCATGGCTTCCTTGACTTTCAGTTGGCCATCATGGAAAGTCTTATCCGGAAGCAGCAGTATTCACTTCAAATGCTCTGGAGGACATGTCAAGGACGTAAGAAAGACACTTTGCTGACCGCCTTCCCTCATCACTTAAAAAGATACTGCCTTGTTGTCACTGTAGAGCTTGCTTTAAGCAGGAGAAGATGCAGGAGTGTCATGTTTACTGTCCACAGTCCCCATCTCAGCCAGCCCTGTGTTTTCATATTTGATTTATGTTGTACCATACAAAAGTAAAGTATTGGGAAATTAACTAAGGTGGAACTGGTATAAGGCAAACCTTTCAATGGCTGTTCACAGATTCTTACTTTCCTTGGGGGACTACTTTCCTAGGCAAGCAGTTCTAAATGTTTTGTTTCTCTACTTGAGGAAATCATGGACTTGCTTATGGCCTGCTTGGCACCTTAATCTGTTTGCAGAACGTTGCAGGTGTTCTGTTTGCCAACTTTCAAGTGCATTATATTCCCCAATTTGAACATAATGGTAGATGGAACATAAGCTACACTGTCACAGAGATTACTCTGTGGCAAATACATAAAGCTTTGACTAGTTTCTTAAGTGCTTTTAGGGAACTTATGCATGCAACACAAGGACCACACTGAGTGCTCAGGTGAAGTAGAGTAAGTGTAATAAGCCAAACAAATGTGCTGTGGGACTCATCCATCTATAGTTTTACTTGCTTTTAACGTGTACAAACTCAATTAGTAACTTGTATCATATTCAATGTTACAAAAAAAGGATTTAGGACACTATCTAGCATGATCATGATTGTTACATTTTTAGTATTAGGACAATATACTTTTTAGTATGTATTAAAATTAATCCAGATGACGTAGTGATCAGACAGTGAACTAATAGGTAAACACAATATAGAACAAGACAGCAAACAGATTCCAAGGTTGTGTATGATTTTATATCAAACAAACATAAGCGGAGACCTTGCCTGTTCATATGTGGTATCACTGGAAAATCATAACATGTTCAGAAAGCAACTTAGAGAGTGGATTTTGACGATTCAGCCTGTAGTTAGTCTTTAAGCCTCATCAGGACAAAAGTTGTCCGACTAAAGTTCCACCGAAACCATGCTATCTTGGGAACGTCAATAAGGTATCCTGTAAGTAATACATGCAAGAACAGCTACAGGAACCACTCAAATCTAGGTCAATGGGAACCCTCCCTAGGGGTATCCCATTGACCTTGGTTTGATCCGTTTCTGTCTCAGGCACTAAGCCTAGCTTCAGAAGTGGGGCAGTGTTTTTATTGGGATAAGTGGGGTAATGCTGGGTGGTAAGAATGTTGTAGATTCCTGTGAAGTTTCCATCACAGAAATGGAAGGAAATGTATAGTTTCAGGCAAGGTTTGAGGTTTGTCAAGCATTGTGGGTTAGAAAACCTTGTGGAATCTATGAAAGGCGCACCACCCTTGATTCCTCTGGTTGCCTAGTTAAAAGAAATGTCAGTAGTTTGTAGGTTTGCATGGGTGGGGCCACAGCATGGCCCCAAATACAGTTGCTACCCCAATTCATTATCTCTCAGCATAGCACTTTAGGGCCTTTTGTGCCATGGTCTCTTGGCCCA
The DNA here is from genome assembly GCF_964263255.1 of Lissotriton vulgaris. Classification (NCBI taxonomy): domain Eukaryota; kingdom Metazoa; phylum Chordata; class Amphibia; order Caudata; family Salamandridae; genus Lissotriton; species Lissotriton vulgaris. Next base: position 1,469,129,719 of record NC_141685.1, on the reverse strand, counting down.
CCTGCACAGGTGGGGTATTATTCTCATTTGGAGATGTTTAGGAACTCAGGGTGATAGGAAATGTGTGGCTCCCCAAAGGTTTAAGAAGTTTCAGTCACTGAAATGTGAGGAAAATGTATGTTTCTTACCAGAGTTGGACGTTTGCAAGGGCTTCTGTGTGAAATTAACTGGTGAGAGCCATGCAAGTCACACACCCTTAAAATCCCTTCCTTCTCTAGTTTTAAAAAATGTTCAGGTTTGCTAGGTTTACCTAGGTGCTGGGGTAACTATGGTCCAGAATATACAGTTACCCATATTGGAAAAAAGGGTCAATTTTCAGTGTAAAAATGTGATGCCTCCATGTTGTTTATTGGCCTGTTTTCTGTCGCAGGATTAGGCCCACCAACACATGTGAGGGACTATTTTTATCGTGAGACTTGCAAGAATGTCGGGTGGAAGGAAATTTGTGAATCCCCGTAGATTCCAGAACTTTTCATCACAGAAATGTGAGGAAAATTTGTTTTTTGAGTCAAAGTCTGAGGTTTATAAGAGACTTGGGTAACAAATCTGGATGAGAACTAAGCACCTAACCCCACCCTGAATACCCCTAAGTGTCTAGTTTCCAAAAGTGTGCAGGTTTGCTAGGTTTTCTTAGGTTTCCCTAGGTGCCAGCTGATCTAGAGTCCAACATCTACACCTGCCTACATTGGAAGAAAGGGGTAAGTTTTCACTAGAAAAATGCAATTAACCCATGTTGTGTTTTAGCACATTTCTAGTTGCAGGCACTAGGCCTACCCACACAAGTGAGGAATTATTTTTACAGGGAGACTTCGGACAATGCTTGGTGGCAGGAAGCTTGCAGCATTCTACAGAATCTAGAACCTTACATCCCTAGGTGTCTAGGACCAAAATCCACGGCTAACTACTAGTACCGGTACCTACAAATTCATTAGATGTGCAAACAACCACTGCTCCTAAACTCCATATCTTGTGCCCATTTCAGAAATACATAGGTTTCCTTGATACAATTTTTCTCTCCACATATTTTACCATATGAATTGGTCAATACTTTGTACACAATGAAAAACCATTGTACAGTGCATCTCAGTTCTTGGCTCCAGGAATCTGGGGTTCTTGGAGAACTTCAAATCCCGGAGATCCCCTCAACCAGGGTAAATTGCTTTTGTAAATCGACCACCGTGACAAAATGTTACAGATGAAAACATGGTCATAAATGGGCAGATGTATCCTGCTCACTATGCAAATTTGTTTATTTCAACTGTTATTTTCCTCTGGTAAAACTTGAGGGATATACACATATGATCCCTAGCTGAATTCGGAATGCTGTCTACTTCCCAGAAATCTACAGCTTCCCTGGATCCCCAATGGGTTTTACACAGTTTTCCACCTCAAACTGGAAGTAGGTTGAGAGCACACAAAATAGAAAAAATGACAAATCTGTGGTACAAAATTAGGTTTTTAATTCAGCTTTGCGTAAGTAAGTTTTATTTGCATAATTAATTAAAATCATTGCAATTCATACAGGCACTGGTTAAAAATTAAAAAGCACTAATCAAGTTCTAATAAAAACAGTAAGCACATAAGAAAGGGAAAATTAGTTTTGGAAATTAGAGTTCATTCTTGGTCATCTAGTGGTAACAAAAGGTTAATTTCAGACATAAATTTTACAAAGCGAGTAGCCATCTGAGATGAATCGCCCCTCAGGCATACTTCTAGTGCTTCTTGGCATGTCCTGATGTTAAGAGAAAGCCAAATCGGACGAAGCCAAAGAGTTTGGTGTTAACTATGAGTTGCTTTTGCTCTGAGAGGGTAGATGAAACCGGAGGCCTTTGTCTAGACTTTTTTTTGGCTTTGGGGCTGGTTGTTCACTGAAATCGGCCACAATGATTTCCCATGAAGATGCTGTCAAATGACTAATTCAATCCGGTTCCCATTTGGTCAAAAGATCGCCCACCTTCGCTTCTATTATTTCCCAGTTGTCCTCGGACCATCTCAATTTTCTTATGATCTCTAGGTTGGATTCGTTTCCAATCAAGGGAATTTTCGGGCGATGGGAATGCCAAAGATCAATTTTGCACGTTAAAATTGCGTGATCACTTTCTAATGATGGAGTTATCAAAAACTGTTGTACCAACTGGAAGTGAGTAACTGATATCCATATGTAGTCCAGAGTGGCCATTCGGGAGGAAGATACATGAGTATATGCAGCTGGTTGATCTGAAGCGATTCTTTCATTTAGAATGCGGAGGCCTAGTTGGTTTAAGTGTGTTGCCAATTTTATCCCTTTGCCTTACCTCCGTTGGAACTGAGATTTTATCTCAGGAATAGCCCACCTTTCGTTGACTGAAGATGGTTTAAAAGTTAGGGTGGAGCCGGCCTCCATTAGATTGGTGTTGAAGTCGCCCATTATCAGCCATATATCATTTGGGAAATGAGCATCAAGGTTGTTTAGGTCAAGAAGCATTTTTCTCAGTGTAGCCTCTCGTCCTATTTTAGAGGGATGCAAGTAGACACAGCCGAGGATAATTTTTTGTTGTCTTAATTTTTCCTTTTCGTAACACTGAATCTCGATGCTGATGAAAATATAATCGCCCTGGCCTTTACAGAGCAGTGATAGCTTTGCGGCCAGAGTATTCTTCACGGCGATCAGCACACCTCCGGAGGCATGGCCAGCTGCAACAGATGGAATAGCATGAGATTCAATAACGGTGAAATCCTCCCAGACGGTGTTTTCCAGGGCCCAAGTTTCTTGAAGAGCAAATATGTCCTGGGTCTTCTGGAGGCCTATGGTTAGCCGTTCAGTTTTTTCTTTAGTTAACCCTCGAATATTCCAAGAGCAAATGTTAAGGTAGTGTGCTGCATCGTAGTTAGTTTTTTCTTCGTTCAATATTTTCTGTGTTTTACCCTAAGGCCTGAGAAATCCAAGACCAATCTTGAGATTTGTGAGGCATGAGTACACATTTGCGTGGTCCACCAGCTTTTGGTGCTATTATTTGGAGTGGGTTCTCTATCCAGGGCACTGTTTTTGTTCCTGGTCGAGGGCCACATAATGTTGAGTGCTGCTGGATATTCTTGTCCTGTTTTAGTACTAGTTTGTTGTTACAGACTGTTAGGGAGTTGCGTATGTTTTCTTTTAGGAAATCTGGGTATTTAGCGTTGGTAAGGAAACTGACCCGACGCACCAGTAGCTCAGTTGTTTTTTGTTATTCATTAGGATTGAGGCCTGGTCTTTATTGTAGAAGGTTACCACGGTCGATTCGTTTTTCTGGCCCTGTTCAGGGTCAAGGAAAGCCACACTTTCGATATCCGTGCTCCTGAAACCTGGGAAGACGATGACTTTAGCTTGGCAAACTGTTCGTTGATGCCATTTGTATAATTGTTTTTTATCTGGAGCACTTTTTACCTATTTTTCTCCCCCCAAAAATTTTTTGCTATATTTTGCTTGCTTTCTAGGGCCCCTCCAGGGGTATCGACAAACCCTGGTAGCTTTAGAATCCAAGAAAGGTAGAAAAAAGGATGCAGATTTGGCATGGGTACCTTATGTGCAACACCCCAAATGGCCAAAAAAGGGCTCAGCACTGGAAGCGGGTGCAGTGACAGCAGGTAAGGGATTAAGTTTGGTACTTATAATAAAATACAAGAATGTCAACAGGTTTACAAAAAGATAGAGGCATTTGGTGCTTTGTTACATATATGTCATATATTGAAAATAAACATCAACGACAAGGTCACAAACTGCGAGAAAATGCAAAAATAATATGCAGTAGGAGTGATGTTGTGTATGATCAAAGCCCCCACAAAGATGTATACAAATTGAGGCTAAAAGGACTCCTGCTTAGGACTTTCAAAGCCAAACTTCAAAGACATCTCTTTTTGAAAACACAAAGGATACATGGGGATATTATACTTCAACATGAAGAAGAAAAAATAACGCAGCAATAAAGTATTATAGATGGTGAAAATATTCTATAGGCTAGTGTGTGGTAATATAATATTAACAGCAATCAACAAAGGCTCAGTTTGAAAGCTAGTTTGTGACAGCTTCTTGCCATGTGTTTCAGCTTCGACAAAAATGAGAGGTAAGAGCTGAAAAGGAAATGACATTTTACTTACAAAAGAGCAGTCAAAAAAGTCCAATTGCATAATATTAACAAATAGATTTTATGACACGCTTTGTATCAAGGGTCTGTTGCTTCTAAATCCTGTAAATTCCAGATGCCGTCGATCACCCAATTTATTTAACAATTAATGTATTATTCTAAGAAGGATGAAAAGATGGCTGGCATTAGCGGCATGCTGTTCGCATCAGAGGGCAAAATTATGTAATTTGCACCTGTGTCAGGCAATTTTGAACTCGTGCAGGGAAATTTTGCAAAAATCTTGAAAAACATTTTCAGAAACCGACGTACAAAAAAAAGTTTTTGCATTGTTCAGCCACATTTTTATTCCAAACTGCAAAAGTACTGATTAGCTGACTGGTTATTCACAAACCACATTATTGTAATTTTGAGTAGATCTTCATCATCTTGCCGTTTTTATCTTCTCGCTAATTCGAAAAGTTGCCAATCTCCCCAGAAACACCTGTACATCATTGTACAACAACTAAACTGGCTGGCTCTCTGCTATAAAATAAATGGGGAATAACCTTACTCCATGCAATTTTCTCTTCCTGGCAAAATATGTAATTCTGTGTAGTGATATCTCTTCCAGAGGCATCAAATTCCTATGATACCTGGTCAGGCCTTTGTTTAAAGTCTGATGAGGAATGTGAAAAATTCCTTAGACAGAATAAAATGTCATCATATTAAGGACGTTTAGGTACATTGTCAATCTTCCAGTTAAAAATAAGGTGCGGAATATGTTTAAAGATATGTAGGTTACAAAATCAAGAAGTTAGGTCTGAATTAGCAAATGTTTCCTAAAATCTAAGTTGTGGTGCTTGAAGATTTTTACAGTAGGTTTAAAAAAGGTTGCAAAAATAACACATATACCCAACTGTTGTATCGAGAAACATGTTGAGGCAAACTGTGATGTATTGGGTCATTGTGGATATTGCTGTTTTTCAAATGTTTGTAAACTGAGGTATAACTCTACTACCCAAGCCTGTACATTCTGTCTCTGTTATTGAGTCATAAAAGAAAAGACCCTTGAGACTGTTCGGAATAATTTTGGAACCTTATGGTAAAATGACAAATGATGGAGCTGATAGACAGCCTCCCCAAATTGGCAAATTGACAAAGGGTACTGCAGCATTCTTGGAATTTGAGCTTGGCATCAAACAGTAAAATGTGTGAAGGTGGAGAGGGGCCAGCTTTAGGTAGTAACCTAACAGTAACCACCAGTACCCTTTTTGTCAGAGGCCTGCTGATTATCTCATCCTATCAGAAGGTGGCAACCGTGGTCTCCTTTTGTATGCAGAAGGAATTACCCAGCCAGGGCCTGCCTCTTCATCTCTTGCAGTGGTACTGCTGCCAAAGAGTGATGGATGCCAGGTGCAAGATCTTCATTTATTTTTATGCTCTTGGTGCTCCAATGTAAGACACCTTTGTCACTACCTGCTGGGGAAATCATCACCTGAAACAAAGAATGTAGGGGATATTCTGAAGAACATGTGATAACCATCGCAAAAGTAACTTAACGCAACTTTCAACATCACAATCTATTGCATTAAAATTACGCTGTGTTAACTAAGCATTCACAACACGGCATTACCATGCGATAGTCACCAGATACGCGTTTAAAATCAACGCAACACAGCAAAATATTGAAACACAAACCCCAAAAAACTTGCGATGAGGCCAATCGCGATACAAAAATCAGCGAAAACCAGCAACATGCCTGCAATTCACACATGTCAGGCAGTAAAAATCACCATAAAACTAGATAAAAATTAAAAAATAAATTCCAAACAACAGCTTAGCACAATGGATGTTGCCGGATTAAGTACGGAGGACAACCAGAACCCCACGAGCCCCGCGGAGGACCTGCCTAAGACCTCGGGGTCAGGGAAGGCCAAAGAGAAGAAGAGGGTTCTGTCCACAGGAAAACAGGATCCTGATAACGGAGGAGGTAGAACACCATCAACAACTGTTTGTCTCCTCCACTGTGTCATTGGCAACCAAAAATGGACTATGGCAGTCCATCATGGACTGTGGCAGTCCATCATGCACAAGGTGAATTCCGCCGAAGTGCTGAAGAAGACAATGGGAGAGGTCAAGAGGCGCTGGTATGATGTCAAGTGCAAAACCAAGCTGAAACTCGCCAACAACCGGAAGGCAGCAATGCAGACTGGAGGTGGTAGTCCTGCGCCACAGTCATCAGTACGGAGACAGTGGCAGGAGTTGGGGGACCGGACACTGCTCAACATGACCGGACACAACAGCACCAGGGTGAGTAACGACCAGGGACTGGAGGGATGGGGGAGATGGGCTCAATGGCATACATGTACAATTGAGTAAAGCACACCTGCGGACAAACCATGCCCCAGTCCCCAACTCCCACAAAAAGACCAATGTACCCAAGTATGCCAAATCCCAGCACTGCATAAGCACAGAAGACCTATTTCTTCACATTTTTTTACAGAACATTTTAAACTTTGAAATTGTACATTTAGCTTCTTTATATATACTTTATGAATCTGTTAATTTGATTTACTTTTTAAAGCAGTTGTAGACTCCCTGTGCAAAAGCATCCCTCTAGAAGTTTCTCCCCACTTCAAAGGCAAAACTCTGTATAGAAGAAAGACCTCAACACCACCACCTCAGTACTCCTCTGTACATGTGGATACTCTGCCAAAGGAATAACATCTCTGCTGCTAAAAGGACTGCCACTCTGCTGGACTGCTGCTATGAAAGACCTGCTACCCTGCTGTGCTGACCTGCTGCTGTCTCCCCTCTTGACTGGGTGACAAGGACTGGACCTGTATCATTTGAAACCAGAATCCAGGGAGAATCCAGGGCCTAGTTGGCTGATCTCCTGATCTGAAGCCTTAGGGACATAACAGGCTTCCAACGAGCCTGGATCTGCACATGAAACTCTGCCACCTGTAATTCTACCCAGCCAAGCTCCCTCTGCAGCCCTCAAAATGTTGTTATTCGTGCCCAGGTGCTGTGCAGCCCTCTTCCTCTTTTAAACAGCCGTGGTCAGCAGTAGGAGTTCCTGCAGTGCGGTGATGTGGGGTGGGGAAGGGTCAGGGTGGGGTGGTAGTAATGTATGGATTACGGATTTTAACAGGTAAGTAAACATATAAATAAATAAAACGAATTTTGTTGCGCGCATTGCATCGCATTTGGTGATGCAGTGCACGCAACGAAATTCAATGGTTTTTTTTATATGGTTACTTACCTGTTAAATTCAGTAATCCAAACATTTCTACCCCCCACCCTGCCCCTCCCCCTCCCCACGTCACAGCCCTGCAGGAACTCCTACTGCCGACAGCGGCTGCTTTTAAATAAGGTATGGCCCTGAAGGATGTGGTCCTGGGGCAAGGACCCCTCCTATTTTTTATTCAATTTAGCACCGGGGATGGGTCCCACACAGAGCCTCTCCCCTTTTAAATAACATAGAGTTTTCTGTGGGCACCCTGGATGGGCACAAGGGCACCCACCTCTAATTCAGAAAGGTCCTGGTGGATGGGGTCTCTGCAGCCACAATGGGCTCAGGGAGAAGAGCTGTATGCCTCCTCCCCTGTTTAATTGAATTCAGTCCTGGAGATAGGGTGTTGGGGTCTATTAAGGCTTGGAGAGGGGGCTACACGCCCCTACCCTTAATATATATGTTTTGGCTCCGGGGGATGGCGAACCCTATGACACGGATGCCAAATGCTAGTGCCATCGTCATGCACTGGTATTTAGCCCACATATTATATCACTCATGACATCTTCTATGCCATTATTGATAATATCACTGCAATGAAATTATTGAGTACAAAACGGTGCATGGTGCGGGTGTGAGCTATAATTACCTTCACACACAAGTTATAGATTCTAGAGATAACTATAACTATAACTGTTGAATTACTGTACTTTTTTAGGTTAAAACATTGTGTTGTTACTGAACATTTAACTTATATATACTGTTTAGTTAACCTTTGTTTTTTAACCACAGTGCATTGCAAGTTGTTATTTATTTTTTATTTATAAAGTTTTATAGAGCGTGAACATGACCCTAGAGGGTACACAAGAGGAAGGCAGGATATAGGTGTGAAAATAAAAACTCATTGCATATATGAATGAAGAACAGCAGTATAGTATGTTTGCCATCCATAGAGGGTCAGCAATGTAGTAGTCACCATCATTACAGGAATAATAGGCAGGTATACAGTCAATAAAACAGAAAGTGTTATCAGTAAAACATAAGGTGATTATCTTAGGGCAAAAATGTGTTCATCAGAAGTGTTTTCTTTTCTTTTTTGAAGGAGGCAGTAGACGAGATTAGGCAGACATATGGCGGCAGAGAGCTCCAAATCTTTTGGGTGACACCTGAGAAGGCTCTGTAGCACATATCCTTTTTGTGGAAAATCTGTAGTTTCAGTAGCAGGGAGCTCGCATTTTGCAAGGATCTGGATCCCCCGATAATTCTAGCTTTTGTACCAAATATCTGGGGGTCTTGAAATGCAGGGCTTTATGGGTCATGCACGCGATCTTTAGTTGTATTCTTGCCTCATAAGGGAGCCAGTTCAGTGGTGTTGGAGCCAGGGATATGTGATTGTTTCTTTTTGTTCCGGAGACAAGTGTTCAAGGAGACCCTTAGCGGGACCAGTTTGTATCTATGTAGGCCGCATGTGCATCAGAAAATTGTAAACATATTCCAGAATGTGCTTTTCTTTTTTTTTACACCAGTTCTTAATTAGAGCTGATGGACACAAAGGGTGCCCACCGGCACAGAGTTTTGGGGACAGGCACTTATTTATCTCATTTGACATTGACTCAGAGCAAGAGAGAGAAAAACACAAATGGGTGAAAGAAGGAGGAATAGAAATATTGGACCAAAGTGGCTTCTAAAGAAAGCAGGGGTGGCAAAAAATCTCAAGTGTGATATAAAAGGATAGGGAGTATCTTATTGATTAAGAAAGTGGCATGAGGTGGATTCAAGACTATGCAGCATAGTCATTCAGAGCTCCAGACATTCAAAAGCTCTATGCGGGCTTCTTAAAATATGTTTGGGCACCACAAATTAAGCACCGATTGACACTATAGAGTATGTTTAATAAGACATATATAAAGGAAGAAAATAAATTGCAATGCGGGACAGTGTAACTTTTGCTGGTAGGGTTTTTCATTACACTGTTTTTTTGTCACACACTTGGTAGGATTCGGGGTAGATGGTTTCTAGGGGTGGACATAACTGGTGTAGTTATCTCTAGCTTGATTACTCGTAATTAAAGCAAAATTTGAATTATGCATAATTTTTTGAGAAGTATAATCCAGCATTTAGCACTATGTTCTTAGTGCAAATGGACCGTCAAATCCAAATGGGACAGAGGATGCATTTTACACTAATAAATAGCATAAACGCTACAGGACATGAACAGCAGCATCCGCTCACTCTCTCTTAGTTCATTGTTTCTGTGCTCCTGTGGTTTGCCCCAAATTACTCCTAACTACTCGAGCAAGAGTAATGCATAATTACTGAAATTACTCCAGCGTAACTAAAAGTTTGCCAATGTTTAATGCTTACATCACTGGGTGGGCATGGTTGAGCTTGTTAGCTATGCTGATGATTGCACTGAGAGCTGCACTCGCATTATATAAGCATGTTTTGCTAGCACTGAAAGAAAGGAGAAATGCTATTTTAATCATCCATTCAACATTTATATTTGCTTAGTGAATCTGATATTCTACCAATGAATTCAGCACTGTGAATTATGGAAAATAATACACAGTGAAGATCTCTTTTATGTTAAATAGGAGCTTTAAATACACTGGCAAAATTCTGGAAGAAGGCTTAACCATGTACCATTTGTAATGCAGATATGCTGAGTGTAATATGCTATTTATTACCATTCACGAGGCAGATGCGAGGCCTCATGAATCACTCAAGGCTTCACCTCTCAGGAGTCATGGGTCCTCTCCTCATTCAACAATGGTTATAAATAGCATATTGCACTCTGTGCTTCTGCAAATATACTATGGGCCTTATTTATGAAGCGCTGCGTCGCATTTACGACACTGCAGCAGCATAAATATTTGCCATGTTGCGCCATATTTGCGAAGTGATGAATCTAGCCAGAGGCATCACTTCGTAAAACCCTGAACACATTAAACCTGAGTGAGGGTGGGCATTTCCCCCGCCCGCATAAAAGCCTCGTAGAAGTGGTGCATTAAAATCTATAAGATTTCAGTGCGTCACTTCTTACTTATTTATTTTATTTGAAAAGTTTTACGAAGCACAAAGAAGACCCTTTCGGGTATCAGAGCACTGTAAAGATGTGATGAAAGCATGAATAAAACCAAGCATAATGTTACGAAAGGTGTATTTGAGTCCACAAAACGACCAGCAAAGGGGGAAACAATCAAGGTCAGGGGTTGAAGAGATGGCCCGCCCCGAACATTTTCAGAATTGCCATAGAACAACATACCCATTTAACAGACAAGCATACAATAAATCGAAACAACGGTATAAAATAAGGGGCACATTTATAGACAGAGCCCTAAGTTGGCAGGGTATGCCAAGATGTGGGTCCCTTGCTCACTTTGCCACTGGATTCAAGCTAGCCTGGCTGCCGAAGGGTGTTACCCAGAAACCGGTCCAAGGATACTTTTTTCCAGCTCATGGAAGACCTGGCTTGGGAGATGGGGCTGGATGGTTCCAATGAGGCACAGGGTCAAAACTGATTTGCATATAGCTGGGTCTGAACTGAGGTGACAAAGTGAGCTAAAGAATGATGATGGATTCAACCCAGATCTGTGACTGGGGGTGAGTGTCTGAAAAGTTTCAGCGCTCCGTCCATCCTCTCCGTCCATCATCTCCTTGTGTTTGCTTTGTTCACCCTAAGTTGGCATACCGTCCATCATCTCCTTGTGTTTGCTTTGTTCCCCCTAAATTGGAAGGGTATGCCCAGAGGTGGGTCCCTTGCTCACTTTGCCCTGGATTCAAGCTAGCGTGGATGATGAAGGGTGTTATCCAGAAATTGGTCCCAGGATTCTTTTTTCTGGTTCATGGAAGACCTGGCTTGGCAGATCGGGATGGATGGTTCCCATGAGGCACAGGGTCAAGACTGATGTGCATATAGTTGGGTCTGAACTGAGGTGACGAAGTGAGCTAAAGAATGATGATGAATTCAACCCATATCTGTGACTGGGGGTGAGTGTCTGAAAGGATTCAGCTCTCCATCCATCCTCTCAGTTTATCATCTCCTTGTGTTTGCTTTGTTCGCCCTAAGTTGGCATACCGTCCATCATTTCCTTGTGTATGCTTTGTTTGCCTTAAGGTGGCAGGGTATGCCCAGACATGGGTCCCTTGCTCACTTTGCCACTGGATTCAAGCTATTGTTATAAGGCACAAGGGAAACCCAGTTAAGTAATTGGTCAGGGACCATGGGTACATACAGTATTTCTAAAGACAGTGGTCCCTGGACAGCGAAGGATGCACAAGAAAAAGAAATATGAATAAAATGATTTCCATATTCTCTGTCCAGCCGGACAGGGTTTAATATATCATATATTAGAGTAGTCAGTTTATCTATACAATATCAAGTGGGACACAGCCTGTGCCCTACTACCACATATAGACAAGTGTGACATACATAAAGGGAAGTGTCACGCAAGGGGAGACAGTCTGCGTATGATCAAATTTTGCAGGATAATAAATCATAAATACACTATTGTGACATTTCAAATAGTATAGTCAAAGACACATAGTGTATATGGTGTTGACGATGTTTCGATCCCTATTTTAAGATAAAGGGATCCTCTTCAGGACATTGTAATTCATGCCTGTGTTACATTTCCTTATCAACTTCAAAGCCAGATAGAAATTAAAAACACATCACATAGACCATACATAAACCTGGAAAAAGGAAGAAAAATGGGGAGAAAAAAGGTATATACATTATATAGGCATTATGTACATTTTGAAGACAGGTATGTATGACCAGTGAATATCATAAAAACGATCCATGTGACAAGATGCCCTAATATCGACATTGTGTATAATACATATGGATTACAAGAGGGTTGGACGAAATTCCCAGGAGAAGCGGGACAGTGTAAAGAACATCCATGCTGGTGTTCAATTGAGGACATACAAGCATGTCAATTGCCGGAGAAGATCTTGGAGGGCATGCGGTGAATCGTTTCCGTTTTCTAAACGAGTACCTAAGGAATGCCTAAAAGAGTCATTCAACGCCGATGAACCGTGAAGGAATATGTAAAAATATGTAAAAAGGAGCAAGTGAAAATAAACTGCAGAAGAGTAACAAGGGGTACGGTGCAGTAATGCGGGTCACAATGCTTACCAATGATAAGGCAGCTATGACAGTAGTCGTACGGGGTGGTAATTCAAGGCAAGTGAAGATTTAAAATCCTGTACGTGAAAAAAGGTGCACATTGTGATTATGATGCTACATGGAGCATCGTGTGAGCATTAATAGCCGATTGAGTCCTTACCGCAGCATTCGGTGTGCTGCGTTTCTCGATGCTGGAAGAATCCAGCAGCTAGGGAGGGGAAACTAGGATCAAAAAGCGGAATCGGACGTACTGGGGCATGTTAGTAATTGTCCATCTGTGCCTAAGAAAAGAGAGAAGGAGGAATGAGGAGCCGATACGCCCGTCTAAATTGCTACACTAAGGCCGAGGGAGCCAGCGAGTGCTCTTACCGTGTGGTTTGATTAGTAGTGGTCCTAAAATGGGGTCCACGCCGACAGTCGAGGCGATGCTCAGAGTGACTGTTTGCCACTTGGGATTGAGCCTCCATCATGTTTGGGACGGTCATGTGAGTGACCATGTGACCGGGAGATGGTCTCAAGCCCTTAGACTAAGAGATTCAAACTAATGAGTCGGCCATTTTGGAAGGGTGCAAAGTGAAGATATCATGCTACTACATGAGGAGGGGTAAACTAACGAGGCGGCCATAGTGACGGGGTGTTGACTAAGGTATGATAAGGCCTAGATAAGGTCAACAGTTTCGAGGAATCATCCAACCAATAACATTAGTACATCTAAATGAAACATATATGGACATATACAGGGCAAGGTGTAGCAGTGTCATATTCAATTAGTTCAGAAGAATTGTCAGGTTCAAAGCAAAGAAGTCCAGTCCTCGAGACGATTGAGACCAGTGTGGATGCTCCTAGTCTTAAGTATCCATTTAAACTCCTATTTGTTCATGAGCTGGTTGAGATCTCCAACCCTTGGTGGGACTTTCATTGCGTCGATGGATGTCCCTTGTAGATCCAGTTCGGTATGATCTTTTTCGAGGAAGTGGTCCACAAGAGGCGCATTTGGTGTTTTGCATCGAATCCTGCTCTTGTGTTGGCAGATTCTGATGCCGGCCTTCTGCGTTGTCTGCCCTACATATATTCTGTGACAGGGGCAAAAAATTGTGTAAATAACATTCATACTGTTAAAATTTGTGAAATGTTTTCTCTGGAAGTTGGTTTGTTCAAAAGTGAAGTCTTTCCCTTCCACTGTACAGTCACAGACACTACATGAACCACATTACACATGACCCGTTAATCGTGGGAGCCCCCATAATTCATTTATGGTTCCTCTTGTGTTTACGGTGGGCAAAGCAGTGCGTACCAAGTGGTCCCTGATATTTTTTGATTTTTTTAAGGCAAATAATGGGCATTCAAGTTTTAAGGTGCCAGCGTTGATTGTGGCCCAATGTTTCTTAATACTTTTTTTAATAGCATTGGAGGCTGGAGAAAAAGTAGTCACACATACTAGCCGGTTCTGAGTCTTTTTTTCTGTGGGTTCCAGCAGTACTTCTCTTGGACAGTACCAAGCCCTTTTTAAAGACCTACGGATTAATGTGCGCGGGTACCCCAGGGATTGCAGTTTGGTACTTAGAGTACTTGCCTCCAGAAAGTAGTCCTCTTTTTTCGAAAACAATTTCTCCGTATTCGGAGAAACTGAGAATAGGGGAGTGAGTCACGCAGAGCCCGAGGATGGTGGCTTTTGTAGCTCAATAGCATGTTGCGTTCTGTGGGCTTCCTGTATAGACTTGTGAATAGTTTGCCATCATTATGTTGGATGTTCAAGTCAAAGAACGGAATGGTTTGTTTGTTTACAGAGAGGGTAAAATTGAGACCACTGCAATTATTGTTCAGCCAATGTACACACCAAAGTAGTAAATCATGGGATTCATGCCAGATGAGGAAGATATCATCTATGTATCTCTTCCACAGGGCAATGACGCTGGGGAAGGGATTCATAGATGTTAAAATGTGTTTACATTCCAGATTTTCCATATAGAGGATTGCCAGGTTGGGAGCAAAAACGGCTCCCATTGATGTACCCCTGACTGGGCCGTAGTACTGATCATTGAACAGAAAAAAGTTTTTAGTTAAACAAATTTCCAGGAGCTGCAAGATAAAAAGTGTGGGTACTGCATGTGGGCGAGGGCGTGTGTCAAGAATTTGCTCTATGACCAGCAGTGAATCCATTTGTGGGATATTGGTGTAAAGCGACTCCACATCCAAAGTACACATTGTCTTGGATGTGGGGTCGAAGGGGTACTCTTCGATCATGTTAATCATCGCCATACTATCACGCATATAGCACTCTGTAGTAGGCATACATTCTTTAATAAAATGGTCCACATATTGCTCTAGGGGCTCCAGAATAGAGCCACATCCAGAGACAATAGGTCTTCCGGGGGGTTCTCAGTGTTTTTGTGGATCTTGGGCAATGCCTATATCACCAGAGTCCTTGGGGATTTAGTATTTAGAAATTGAAATTCTTTTTTGCTTAGAAAGCCAGCAGTAGGACCTTCGGTGGTAACCTGGGCTATAAGATTCTGTATTTCTTTTGTGGTGTTAGTCGATAGCCTACAGCAGTGGGCTGTGTTACTGAGTTGTTGTAGAATCTCTGTTTGGTATTTATATTTCTCTTGTAATACGATCCCCCCACCCTTGTCTGCTGGCTTGATGACTATGCAGCTATTTACTTTCAGATCAGCTAATGCTTGTTTCTCCACAATTGAGATGTTATATGAGATGAATGCTTTTTTGCTTTCCAATTCGGAAAGATCTTTGAGTACTAGTTTCTCGAAAGTTAAGATCTCGGTGGGGACCATACTCCCTGAGGGGGAGAAGGTAGAAGGTGGTCGAAATGGAGTGTTGGTAGCTATTGGTGTCGAGGGATTAAGGAGAAAAAACTGTGTAATCTTTCTAAAAAATCTTAGGAGTTCCGTCTGGAGGTCGAGGAAGTTAGGGCGAATAGTAAGAACAAAGGAGAGGCCTTTATTCAGAATTGAAAGTCGAAGATAGACAATGTGTTGTTAAGTTGAAGATGGGGTAGCTTATTGCCAGGTAAAGGCTCAGTATTAGTGGTGGCAATAGTCAATGTGGTGTTATCAGGGGATACTGTTACCACTGGTAGTGTTGCCTGTGTGTGTAGTGCTCTCCCCGGGGTTTTGGCCAACTTTGTGGCTGTTTTACTCTGCCCCTTTTGTGGTGCTCGGTCTGGCTTCTGCCTAAAAAAGGAGTTCTGTGTGAGGTGTCTTGTCCATCACTTTGCTCTGAATTATCCGAGGTATCAGAGAATCCAACAAGGTTTTGTCTTCTGTTGAAGTGACCCCAAGGTCGTTGGTTTTGTGGATCACCGTAGGATCTATTGGTGTAAAAATCTTTTGCAAGATAAGGATATCCGGCTTCTTGAGAGAAGGCTTTTATGTCTTTCTTGACATTATTAGTCTTTTTATTTTGTTCAATTCTGTAAAATTCGTCAACTGTCTTTTGTACTTCCTCTAGAAGTTTCTTTCCCTCGCTTGTAGGACTCTGATCTTTAGTTTGTTTCTCTCGGTCCTGTATTTCAATAGTAACTTTCTTAGGTTCCTCTGTGGTAATAACTATGCCCAGCACCATCCAGTGCCTGGAACATGTGGTGCTGATGTAACTAAACCCAGTGGTATATTTGGGGTTGTCGGTAAATACACCCGGAATATTGCGAACCTGTAGCTCTACTGGGACTATTTTAGCTCTTAAATATTCTGTGAGTAAACGTATCATTAATTCCAATCGTACTAATTTCTTCTTGCTTTTTTCTAATTGTACTCCCAAGGAGCAAGTCTGTGGCCCTGGGGTATCTGTGGATTCTGAGAGTAAGGAGGGGCCCTCCAGAATTTTCTGAATGTAGTCTTCGGAATATACTTTTATGTATTGTCTATGTGATGTGTTTTTAATTTCTATCTGGCTTGAAGTTGATAAGGAAATGTTACACAGGCATGAATTACATTGTCCAGAAGATGATCCCTTTATCTTAAAATAGGTATTGAAACGTCGTCGACACCATATACACTATTGGCCAGATTCATCAAAGTGAAATCGGCTTGCAAAGGGCCAGATTCTGAGAATCCGGCCCTTTGCGAGCGCTATTTTTGCATTTGGGATTCATCATTCCAAATGCAAAAATCGCAATTACAGAACTCGCAAAATTGCGAAGAATCGCATTTAAGGAATCTCAATTCGAGATTCCTTAAATGCTATTCATGAACCTTTTGAAAATTGCGAATTCGCAATATGGGGCCGCTATTTACCGCGAAGTGTAACTTCGTGGTAAATAGGAAAAACTTAGAAAAACGCACTTTAGTGCATTTTTCTAAGTTGTATGTTACACACACACATGTCCTTTGGACGTGTGTGTGCGCAACACCTGTTTACATTTGCATTTCAGGGGTGCTACAGGGTGTCCTTTAGACACCCTGGCACCCTTGAAATCGCATCCTTATTTGCGATTCGCAAATTGCGAATCGCAAATAAGGATTGACTCCCCATTCATTCCTATGGGCCTTTAGGCCCATAGGAATGAATGGGAAATCGCATCCTTATTTGTGATTAGCAATTTGCGAATCACATATAAGGAAGCAGTAGAAATCGCAAAAAATATTGCGATTTCTACATGCATCCCGTTTTGCGAGTCTGTAATAGCAATTCCTTAATAATCGCTAATACAGACTCGCAAAAGGGGACTTTGATGAATCTATGTGTATATGTCTTTGACTATACTGTTTGAAATGTCACAATAGTATATTTACAATTTATTAGCCTGTAAAATTTGATCATACGCAGACTGTCTCCCCTTGCCTGACACTCCCCTTTATGTATGTCACACTTGTCTATATGTGGTAGTATGACACAGGCTGTGTCCCACTTGATATTGTATCGATAAACTGACTACTCTAATATATGATATATTAAACCCTGTCCGGCTAGACAGAGAATATAGAAATCATTTGATCTATATTTATTTTTCTTGTGCATCCTTCGCTGTCTAGGAACCACTGTCTTTAGAAATACTGGATTCAAGCTAGCCTGGCTGATGAAGGGTGTTATACAGAAATTGGTCCCAGGATTCTTTTTTCTGGTTCAGGGAAGACCTGGCTTGGCAGTTTGGGCTGGACTGTTCCCATGAGGCACAGGGTCAAGACTGATTTGCATATAGCTGGGTCCGAACTGAGGTAGCAAAGTGAACTAAAGACTGATGATGGATCCAGCCCAGATCTGTGACTGGGGTGAATGTCTGAAAAGTTTCAGCCCTCCGTCCATCATCTCCTTGTGTTTGCTTTGCCCTATATGTATATACCCACACAATACTTTATAACAATTTGTATTTTATTAAACGGAAGCTTGCTACACATTTCTTACATTTAGGTCGAAAAAACCATTGATTTTTTCGGAAGCTCAAGGTTAGTACAGTTCCAGCTCTGAAATGAGGCTAGTTTGTGATAAGAGATGCTAGCGCAGTAAGTCATCTTTGAATCTAATTCCGTTTGAAACTGCTCCATACAAATCCAGATGTAAGCAACTGGAAAATGACTCAGCCGCTAGTGACCACAATCCTGCCACAAACAGCCTTACCGTCTGCTCTGCTGCTGATTAGCTCGCCTGTTTTTTTTTTACTATATTTTTCCAATCCTGTTTTGTAATTCACTAAGCCACAGACAGTATACATTATTTTCCACTTTCTGAGCATCTGTCTGTGAGCGTCACCACAGTGACTACTTGGTTTTGGAATGTGCAAGCACAGGTACGTATGCGAGGGCTCAGAATTTACTGACTTAAACATCTTCTGGTGCGGTTTTTGGGTCAGTTGACTAAGCTACCCATGGATGTTAACGCAATCATCATTCACCAATAAACGTAGGGCTGAATGAATTGCACAAAATGGTGACTTGCGAAATACATACAGTGTTTATGTGCAAGCGAAAACAAGTGATGTATCAGGCTTTAAATAGCAAGATACTCAGATTATGAGTAAGAACTTTTTTTCGCTAGAGAGAGTACAGCCACTTCTCAGTGCTTTTTTTTGACTACAGTCACTTCACAGTGTTTTTTTTGCGATAAAGAGTAGTCACTTCACAGTTTTTTTTGTGCTAGAGAGAGTACAGTCTCTTCCCAGTGTTTTTTTTGCTAGAGAGAGTACAGTCACATCACAATGTTTTTGTGCTAGAGAGAATACAGTCACTTCACACTGCTTTTTTTTTGCTACAGTCACTTCACAGTGTTTTTATTGCTGGAGAGAGTACAGTCACTTCACAGTGTTTTTTTCTGCTAGAGAGAGTACAGTCACTTCACAGTGTTTTTTTCTGCTAGAGAGAGTACAGTCAATTCACAGTGCTTTTTTTTGCTACAGTCACTTCACATTTTTTTTGCTAGAGTACAGTCACTTCACAATGTTTTTTGCGCTAGAGAGAGTACAGTCAACTCACAGTGCCTTTTTTTTTGCTACAGTCACTTCACATTTTTTTTTTGCTAGAGAGAGTACAGTCACTTCACAGTGTTTTTTTGCGCTAGAGAGTACAGTCACTTCACGGTGCTTTTTTTGCTAGAGTGAGTACAGTCCCTTCCTAGTGTTTTTTTTGTTAGAGAGAGTACAGTCACTTCACAGTGTTTTTTTGTGCTAGAGAGAGTACAGTCACTTCACACTGCTTTTTTTTGCTAGAGAGAGTGCAGTCACTGCACGGTGTTATTTTTTTGCTAGAGAGAGTACAGTCACTGCACAGTGTTTTTTGCTAGAGAGAGTACAGTCACTGCACAGTGTTATTTTTTTGTGCTAGAGAGAGTACAGTCACTTTACGGTGCTTTTTTTGCTAGAGAGAGTACAGTAACTTCCCAGTGTTTTTTGCTAGAGAGAGTACAGTCACTGCACAGTGTTATTTTTTTGCTAGAGAGAGTACAGTCACTTTACCGTGCTCTTTTTGCTAGAGAGAGTACAGTAACTTCCCAGTGGTTTTTTTTGCTAGAGAGAGTACAGTCAACTCACAGTGGTTTTTTTTGCTAGAGAGAGTACAGTCACTTCACAGTGCTTTCTTTCGCTAGAGAGAGTAGAGTCACTTCACAGTGCTTTTTTTGCTAGAGAGAGTACAGTCATGTCACAGTGCTTCAACGAGCCCCATGTCATTTCTGAAGTCACCAGGCAGTCATGGAGGAAAAAGACACAGAATTCTAGGTTTTATAGTTTAGGATTACTTGCTATGCATATGGGCCTGCCAGTTAAAGCATATAAGGTGGTGCTTATTAAAAATTCAGGGGCCTCATTTGTGAAAGCCTTGCGCCACCGGTGCGTCACTTTTTCCCATGTTAAAAGTGACGCACCGGCGGCGCAAGGCCTTCATAAATAAGGCCCCAGGCACTTAGAAAAGCGTCAGACTTAACCTACCACTTGACAGCTATGCAGCAGTGGTGCCATCTTCTCTTTGGGATATTGCTAGTGCTTTTAAATAAGAAGCAGGTGCCCCGCAATAGTATCGTCCTGAACGTTTATCTTTTCATTTCAACCAGTGACTATTCTTTCGGTATATATTAAGAATTGAAAATGTAGGCTGGGTGACATATCCGAGCTCCAATAACCCGTTTGGAAAGTGATGTAGAGCTTCTGACATTGATTAAATCATGGGTGGCCAGTGTTAGTCACCAAGGGCTGAACATATGCCATATGTTCAGAAAATCATACATTGTGCAATAGTGAGTTTGTAACAGGGAAATAATCAAACAGTATTTGCACAATGAAATATATTACACACATTGTATTCTCATACTTAAATAAAGAAAAACTGTGTGCTTTTCACATTTCAATGTGAAACATCGAATTTTGAAGCAAAATCAACTGAACTGAAGAAATCTCTATAACAACAGTAGCAACATCAGTGTGCTGAATTTAATTAAAAATGTTTATTTATGAACAAGGGTCTCCTTGTTAAAATTCTCTGAAACACTTTAAATGAATTACAAGCACATTCGTACATTTAGGAATGGCTCCACGATTCATTTATTTCTGGTCTGGTGCAAAATTGTTTCTATTATATGGACTGGGAACATGAATCTATAATTTATCAGTACTTTTCATTACTCTGATTCAGAAGCTTCTCATCCCAATACTAACAATTGAGGCATTGTCTCTCTGTCAGTGTCTCACAGAATATTAGACCTAAGTCCTTTCTTAGTTTTTATTAATTCCCCCTAAAGCCCTTTCCTGCCCACAGCACTTCATTTATTTACACATCAGTTTATATGTGTCATGCTAGGGAGGGAGGGTTTGGGCAACTGACTGGGATGTGGATCTTATGATTCGGATTAATGAAAATTACTAGTAAATAATAGATTTATTGCCTCCTCATCAGTGCTCCTTGTCCTAGTCCTAACTACTGAGGATATACATAAGCTGCACGAATACAGATAAACTTTCTGATAAGACTTTTTTGGACCATGCAGGCAAACACAGTCCACACAGCAAAGGAACGCATCACAATTAGTTATTTTTGGCCTTAAAATCTCTTGTGGTAATATAGATATAATAATAATTATTTAAACCCAATCTATAATGTGGCAGAAACGTATCAGGTGTGAAACAAGTGTTACTAGCTCTACACATTTCTTGCTGAGACCCTCCTGCAAATTCTGCCCAAAATTTGCACACTGTCCTTCTAGACCCCCTTTCGAGAACCTCATGATCCTCATACTCAGCAGAGAAGTATGCCTGAGAGATGGCATGCTTCACCCTCCTGCTCAGAGTTTCAGTGGTTACTTTTTTACCCCTGTTTAGGCAATAAACAAAGCCTTAGATAACCGGAAATCCTCTGTCCTGGCTAGATAAACCACCAAAACCCTTCTGACAGTGAGGGATTCAGGCAAGCCCCTTCTACATTAACTGGTACCATTGGTAACACAACCGCTTGTGAACCATGAAACTGCTTCTGCAATTTCGCCTTGAACCAAGATGCAGGTCATAAAACGGTTCTATCAACAGTGAACTTCAAGTAAGGCAAATTATTAACATACACCCCAAGTTCCCCCAACCTTTTCACAGAAGTGATTGCCAAAAGAAAAGCTACCCTTTCAGAGACCTAGGCCATGTCTGCCGACTCTAGCTGCTCAAACAATTTCTCCTGAAATTAGTGATACTGAAAATGAGCCAGGACTACCACACACGGCCCACACACTTTTGCAGAACCCGTCTCTCACTGCTCCTCACTGCAGTCCAGTACATGAGCTGGGAGTGCGACTGGATCCTGCAAGCTGAGTATACGGCACCTGCACTCCAGTTTACGTTCTTAGTAAGCACATGAGGAAATGAAATCTACATACCTTATCTCCACACCTTACCATAATTTAAACCCACTGTGGTTCCTTGTGTAAGATGCCAACAAGCCGACAAGCAAGAGGGAAGGACCGTGGGACAGGGAGGGGCATTATGAAGCATTCATAAAAACTAAGAAAAGACTTAGACCTATTCTCTTTTGAGAACGTTGGCAAGGAGGCAATGCCTCAATAGTTAGGATTGGAATGAGCACCAGTAATGAGGTGGTAATGGATTTGCTCCACTAACACTTCGAGAACCAGCACATTTGTTGAAAATGGGCTTGCTATGTTTATTCACCACTACAAAGTTTGGTAATATGGCCCATGGCATCTGACAACCTTTTCTTTTATTTTCCCAATGCATTTCTGCTGAGAAAGAAAACATTTTTCACAGGCTTGAAAAATACCTGGACCACAAAAGGAGAACTGCAAAAAAAGCACAATGCAGCACAACTACAAAGTATAGCATCATATGCTTAGACAATATTTTTTGACATTTAAGTAAACCTTTAGGAGAAATTCAGACATTTGAAATGTTAAGCATATGTAATACATCTGTCTAACTTTTCAAGTCGGCTCCACCCCCTCGGCCTGGTACGACTCCTGGTGGTCGACCGCACTGGGAGAAGCATCAACACCCACCGACCACACATGCAACCTGGGGTTTATCCTCGACTCAACACTCTCCATGACCAAGCAAGTCAACGCCCTCTCGTTCTCCTGCTTCAACACCCTCTCCATGCTCCGCAAGATCTACAGGTGGATCCCCACCAAAACAAGAAGAATGATCACCCAGGCCATCATCAGCAGCAGGCTGGACTACTGAAACGCCCTCTATGCAGGAGCCTCGACCAAACTCCTGAAACGACTACAACGCATACAGAACACCTCTGCACGCTTGATCCTCGACATTCCTCACCACAGCCACATCACACCCCACCTGAGAGACGTACATTGGCTTCCCATCAACAAGAGCATCACCTTCAAGCTCCTCACCCATGCACACAAGGAACTCCACAACACCGGACCGGCATACCTCAACAGACGACCCACCTTTTACACTCCGAACTGCCAGCTCTGTTCCGCCGACCCCGCCCTCGCCACCGTCCCCCGCATCTGAAGAGCGACCACCGGCGGTAGATCATTCTCCCACCTCCACCAAAACCTGGAACACCATCCCCTTCCTCCTACGGCGGACCCAGGACCTACTAACCTTCAGGAGGCTACTCAAGACCTGGCTATTCGAGCAGTAGCAGCACCCCACTCCTCATGCGCCTTGAGACCCTCACGGGTGAGTAGTGCACTTTACAAATGTTCTGATTGATTGATTGCAACTGCCGCAGGAAGGAGTTAATATTCACTAAAAGCCTAGTCTGGTAATCTCTTACATCTGGTTTTGCATGAAAAAACATGGGCGGTATAGTGATTCGGAGCTTTAGGAAAATTGGTCGAGGGAGCAGTGAAGCTATCAAAATGCCCCTTTTAGAAATGTAATTGTTTCAAAAGCACCCAACGCAATGTACTGACAAAAATGGAGCAAGAAAAAGTGCTTCACAGAATTGGAGGAAAGTATTTTTTCCATTGTCTTCTGATTGGAAACTGCCACAATCCCAGGTCTGTCTGAAGCAGTAGTGCTAGCTCATGCTGCACCTGAGATTTTCTCACCAATTTTTATAATGCATTAGTTGGTCAAACTTAATTTAGACTTTGGATAACAGCTGGGTACAATCCAAGAACTAGAAATACTATCAGCAATAGTAACGAACACGTTTGCCAAAGATTCACAAAGGAAAGCGCATAAATAGGTAATTTTAGTTAGAAAATCTAAAGAAAATAATCAAAATATAAAAAGTAGTGTATGTAAACATTTTCCATGAAAGCTCAAACCAAATCAAATTGTGGACACTAAAGAGTCACAGCACTAAAGGAAATTGAACCTGAATCATGCACCTCATACCATAACTATGGTATGAACTTCCTAGATCGCTTCTCAGGAAGTATTGGAATTGTTTGATAATATTCTAGACACTGCAACTGACTCATCCCTAACACAGATCACTGCTGCCTGTGATGCTTTACCACGTGCTTGATAGAGATGTTCCTCGGATACTGCAGTCAAGCTTTTTTGCCATTGGGGAATCTTACATTTGCATTTTTTTGTGATAGGAAAAGCAAAGAAGCCTGCATTACAATCTATCTGATGTACCTGACTTAAACCCATTGCAGGGAGCGAAAGATGATGCTGGCCGCATTCCAAGGACCCATGCAAGTGATGAACAAAACTAGAAGACAAAGAGGCACTTACAGAAACATTTTCTGATGAATGGTAACTTGAAGATGTTGAGCAACAGGCAGCTGTTCTGTGGCAGAGGGGCTACAAAATCAATGATTTGAAGACAGACAGTAGCAGAAGAGCAGCTTAATCTGCACCAGTAAGTTAAAAGTGTGGTTAGACACATACACATACACAGGGGCCAAATCACAAAGGCATTTAGGGCCTCATTTATGAGAAGTGACGCATCGCTGCGTGAAAGCAGCGATGCGTCACTTCTAAGTGCGCCCTCCCTTCGCCTTGATTGATGCTTCATATTTACTGTATGACTCATCATGTCACAAGGAGTTACAGATACGTCAGTATTTCTGACGTATCTATGTAGTGTGTCATGAAAGTGATGCAACTCCAGCAATGTATCCTTTCACATGGGGCAAGCCCCATGTGAAAGGGCCTGTGTCAGTCTCATTTGTATTTGTATTTGTATTTATTTATTTGTAAAGCGCAAACATTCATCCTGAGAGGACATCACGGCGCTGAAGAACATTGCAAGTGATTTGGCATCGGCTCTGTTTGAAAATTATTGATCTGACCTGGGGAAGAGGAATGTTTTCAGTTGTTTCTTAAATGAGACAAAGCAGTCATTTGTTCTAATTGTAGGGGGTAGCTCGTTCCACTTTGTTGCCGCAATGTGAGAGAAGGCCCGCTCTCCCATCCTGACAGTACGAGCTCGGGTGATGACTGCTCTTCCTAACGTCATAGATCGTAGGTGTCTAGAAGGTTTATGAAATCTGACCCTGTCATGTAGGATGGTGGGGCCTGTGCCGTGGAGTACCTTATAAGAAATGCACAACAGCTTAAAGATGGCTCGTTGCCGCATTGGGAGCCAATGAAGTTCGCGCATGCAACTTTTAGCTGAATCAAATTTTCTTTTGTTGCAGATGGCTTTGGCAGCGGCATTCTGAACCAGCTGTAATTTAGAAAAGAGATAATCCGCCATACCTACAAACAGAGAATTACCGTAGTCCACCTGCTGTGAGGCAGGCGTAAGATATTGACACATTTGCATCCTAGAAGTGGCGCAGTGAAATCTTATAGATTTTACTGCGTCACATCTATGACACTTTCTGGGGCCAGAACGCCCCCCCCTGCATACATTATACCTGGCGCAGGTATAATGTGGCGCACAGGCTTACAAAGTGACGCATCTACCTAGATTCGTCACTTTGGCGGCGTAAAAGAGACACACATCCTCATAAATAAGGCCCACAGAGTCAATAAAGAGTCCTACTGGAATACTGTTATATGTACTCTTCCATGCCTTTGTGAACCTGTTCTGAAATGTGCAACAAGCTATTAGTAAAAGTAGAAGGATGACACATTTCTTTCCCTTTCTGTTGTACTATTTGGATCACTGAAATAATATCTACTCCCAAAATATCGAGTTCCCAAAATATCGATGACAAAATATCGAGGGACATAATATCGACTTTCTATCTTCACTAAGGTAAGTACAAAAATATCGACTTTAAAATATCGAGTGTTAAAAATATAGACTGTCAAAATATCGATTTTTTTATGTCTTTAAAATAAGTTAAAACTATTATAATATTACATATATTTATTATAAACATTGTTAAAATTATTAAATAAATGTAACATTATTACATAATTAATGTAAATTTAAAAATTAATAATAATACATATATATATAAATACATGTTATTATTAAAACATATAGAATATATTTACCGTGGCATAGCAAAAGGTTTAAATTTAATGTAACCACTCCAGTGGGTGCTACATTACAGAGATCGTTGGATAGCGTAGGGGTAAAAATTACTATTCCAACTCCAGTGGGTGCTACAGTAGAGAAAGCGTACGCCTGTACCCCAAAAAACCCAAAACTGACCCTGAACCCTAAAAATATCCCTGTACCCCAAAAACCCAAAACTGACCCTGAACCCTAAAAATACCCATTTACCCAAAAACTGAAAACTGACCCTGAACCCTAAAAATACCCCTTTACCCAAAAACTGAAAACTGACCCTCAACCCTAAAAATACCCCTTTACCCAAAAACTGAAAACTGACCCTGAACCCTAAAAATACCCCTTTACCCAAAAACTGAAAACTGACCCTGAACCCTAAAAATACCTCTTTACCCAAAAACTGAAAACTGACCCTGTACCCTAAAAAAACCCCTTTACCCAAAAACTGAAAACTGACCCTGAACCCTTTAAACACACAACCCGCTACAGAAAATAAATTAAAAAAATTAATTATTTATCAATTATTTATTTTAAATTAATTACCAATTATATTTTAATTGTTTACCAATTATTATTTAATTAACAATTAGATTAAATTTACATAATTAATTAATTATAATTAAATTACTTCCCACCCTATTCCCCTATAAACACACAACCCGCTACAGAAAATAAATTACTAAAAATTAATTATTTATCAATTAGTCATTTTTAATTAATTAACTATTATATTTTAATTAATTACCAATTATTATTTAAGTAACAATTACATTAACTTTACATAATTAATTATTTATAATTAAATTACTTCCCACCCTATTCCCCTATAAACCCACAACCCGCTACAGATTTATATTACTCAAAAATTATTAAATATTAATAACTTACCTTATTTTCGATATTTTTGTTGTCTATATTTTTTCTGGTCTATATTATGTCTAGTCTATATTTTTGAATCGATATTTTGGCTATTCTAGTCGATATTATTCAATATTTTTGTTGTCTATATTTTGTCTTGTCTATATTTTGTCCAGTTTATATTTTTTACTCGATATTTTGTCCAATCGATATTTTGGACTCGATATTATGTCTGTTTACCGTACTATTTGTATATGAATGTGACCCAAATATTCCCATATCATTCCAATTTTCGATGATTTGAGGAATATTCATAATGCATGTAATAGCACTACTTTATGTACTTTAAAGTGCTTTTATGAATAGGCTTCAGGATGTATTGATGCCCCTCAGTAATTTAACAGTAGTAAAATAAACTATACTGTGCTTTTGCTGCAGGAGAGGAGTGACCAGTGCTCAATTTGAGCTGGCTGTTGCAGGTGGAGCCAATTAACTCTCATTTTGGTGGAGTGGCACTTATTTTTCCATATCTGACTTTGACGAAGAACAAGAGAATAAAAAACACAAAAGGGGGATACATGGAAAAGGGAAGTGTAAGATGTGAGGACATCGAGAAAGAAAGATAGCAGGAATGAAAAAGACGTTGAAAGAGTGGGTTAAAAGGACAGGCATTGGCAGGTGGTGGGTGAAGGAAGGATGACTTAAGGGATTTAAGTGGGATATAAAAGTGCAGGGGTCTCTTTAAGGGGCCTGGCTTAAGAAACATAAACAGGAATTCTTTCCAAGATGTGCGGCCAATGTAATTAAGGACAAGGCTTAAAACATCATGTAACCTAACATCCATGCCACTCGACCATTGTTTTGGTGCCTCTCTGAGGTTTTGCCTATTGCATCTTGACATAGCACACAATAATTGACATATAAGTAATATAAATCAGGCCTACTGGCTCTGGCTATGTTTATTAGCAGTATCAGGCAGGTGAGTAACAGCAATGATTTAGTTGAGAATAATTAGAATGGAAAATGTTTCAATCCTGAATATATGAAATTGTGAAATAAACATTAGTTAAGTCTGTGCAAGGGGTAGTAGCCTTCGGGTGCCTCATTCATTCCCGTTCTTCACTTCACACCACTTTTTTCTGCAACCTTGCACTCTGTTAGATACGCCATTTTCTACCCACATTATTTAAGCATCCTGTTTCACTTTTGCCCTATCAATATTGACAGATATGTACCGTCTTCAAACACTTTTAGATAGAATCACAATTACCATTGGCACACATGACTATTGCTCTGTGTGCTCTGCATAGAAGCCACAAATTGGATGAGCATGTGTTCTGAACACCTTTATCACCCACTGACAGTAACTATGAGAAACTCGCTCTGCCTTCAGCCTCAACTCCACTGCTCTCAATCCTAGCTTATGATAAACATCCTTCCACAACCAGGACTCGGCTCGCACTCACTTACAGGTGGCTCAGTTCACAGTACACAGTATTTTGCTTCACAAATGCAAATATAGAAACACAACATACTGGAAAAAGTAAACACTCTTAGTGAATGGAACATTAAGTAAAACTTTAAATATGTAAAAAACAACTATATCATTGGAATAAATCATCTTAAATGTTTTTATAATCATTGTTCCAATACTGACTAGTGTTTTTCCGATAAAATGAGGGACATGAAAATGGGGCCGATAGGGTCCAGCCCTGCCAAGTTTCCCAGGTCCATGAGTGATGGGCTGCTCTAGTCTGCATTTTTTCTTTGAAATTCTTGGAATTGTAGTCCTATTTATTGCTTTATAAAAGAAGACTACAAGTGCCATAAAAAAGCTGAACTGAAGCAGCACATCAAGATTGGACTTGCAAACTTGCTGTGTCCTTCTATTGCAATTTGTCTGGTCAATATCCCACTCACAATGATTCTTGCAGTCAGCTCTCCATAAATTGATTGAATTGTTCTTGACAAAACCTCAACCAAGTAATTATGTTTGATCACTTTATTCAAGAAGAATTAGCTCACTCTATCAAATGCCTTTGTGGTATCAAAAGTTAAAATTGTCAGCAGTATTTTCCCATCTATGTACAGCTCATTAGGGAGACCATCAGGGCCTGTGGCCTTCCCTTTTTTTCAGCTGCCTGATTGACTCCCCCACCTTTTTCTTGTGTTATTTACTGATTTAAAGCTACTTTTGAGGTGCAGTCAAGCTTAGGGATCAACATCTCCCATAACCAATTCTTGAATTCTTCATCCAGCACCTCAAACTCCTCAGTAAAAAAGTAAATGCCTGTCCTATATCACACTCTTCAGTGTATCATTCCTCTGTGTCTCCATCTTTACTCCCCCTGATAACATTCCTTGTGCTATCCACATTAGTTTTCCAAGCTAGTAATTTACAGCACTCTTCCCCATGCTCATAGTGGGCTAACTTACTGACATCCCATTTCCAGTGCCAAATGCCATCCTGATGGTTAGCCAGCTCTTCCCTTGCCTTTCTAATCTTGATATTAAGTATAGCTGGGTCTTGCACTTAACCCAGGATATTTCATTACTTCTGGGCTCTAGCAATTTTCTCCTCCAAGTCAGCAATTTATGTTTAGACATTTCCAGGCCACTAAACTACAATCTTCTCTCTAATGATGGACTTGATGGTGTCACAAATTATGTGCAGAGGAGCTGACCCCTTGTTCATTTCAAAATGGACCTTTGTTATTGTGTCTCAACTGGATGATAATCCTTGTGTCACACAATAATTAATCCAAGGCCCATCTCAGAGGCTGCAAGTCTAGCCTAACTGCTGAGTGATTTGACAAGTGCTCAGGGAGGTGATTCATCATCTTCACTCTATTGACCATTCTCACACCTAAAATTAAGAATTAGATTCTGGAGAAAAACCCATATTTTTATTATGGAAAGTGAAAACCTGGTTACTACCCACCCTCTTCCTCCACACATGACATAAGTCTATTTCCTTCATCAGAGGACTCACTTGTGCTCCCATCCTTCGGAAGTTAACTGTTTTCTTTGAGGTGGATTTATGCAAAACACACAATTGAGTATTACAGTGGAATCTCCCCCTATCTCCTTATGCACTGGGAGCTCCAACAGTTGCCAATATAAAGCATGGAGAGGTTAAGGATCATTAGTGTTCAGGCCACAAAATCCTATTACTGCATACCAGATGTTATCTGAATTTTTGCTATCAGCCACCACGCGCTGGGGTTTGCTGTATATTATCTCAAGGCAGTCGGCACTGATCTTTCAATGAAGATAGCCACTCCCTTAACACAGCACGACTGACCCACACAGGCAAAATCACTAATCCATTTTTTACCCTGTCGTAGTTCTTTGCACTCAGTCTTTTGTATGATCAGTCTATTGGCTTTCAAGAACCTTAATTGCTCAAAGATCTTTCTCCTTCTACTTTTGCTCTCAGCCCATTCACATTTCATGATAAGAGCTTCAAGGTGACTGCTCTATCACTCCCCTGCCTTTACTCCCATAAGTCATGGAGACTGAGGTACACTTCTTGAGTGTTCCTCCACCACCATCTTCTCTTGATTTATTTGTAGGCATTAGCTGCACATGAGGATCTAATTTTGTATTTTCCCCCTAATTACCCCATCCAGGGTCTCAACTACCTCACACCTCTTGATTGTGCCCCCCTCTACCTATTAACCCTGGGGAACTCTTCCATCTACTGTATTGGGTACTCTCCTTATGCCCATTTGAGTTCTCCCTCTGCCATCCTTACTGCATTTATGTTTTGATGTATTTAATTCATTTGTACAACTCCCTTGGTTCTCTAAGGTTCGGGATGCAATTTTCCCACATGTTTTAAAAATTGCAGGAAACCTCAGCTGGGCTGTAGCTCCTGAATGTCATGTGTATGTTTCCCCAGCTCCCATTGCCAGTCCTGTGTGGCCCTTGAAATGTCTGACCTGATCTGGAAAGTCCAATTTTCTGTCTTGAAGCTATATACTTTTTCAGCCACTGCAAGAATCTGTTAGGGTGTGGAATTTAAAGTTGAGCAAAATCTTCCTAGCATTTTTCATATTTGGATTCTTCCTGAAAGGGTTTCTATGTACACTCATTCATTGGAGTCTAACGATGGAATAAACTATAAGACTAGGTTTGTCACAAAGCCTTTTATATCCTCCCCCTCTGCTCCCTCCAGAATGTTCAGCAATCTTATATTACTGTGCCTAGATTTGTTCTCTAAAATCTCCAGTTTATCACAAGAACTTTCTCACTTTTTTGCAGTGTACTGATCTTTTCTCTGTTTACCTTCACTTCTCCCTTAATTGCCCTTAGAGAAATCTCTAACATGTTCATCCTTTGTATTAACATCCATTTTCCCCTCTAGTGTCTCACATGTGCCTTGTATACTCGCTTGATTCTTCTCAGAGATGGCAAATTTAGATTTGACATCTTCCATAAGACCTGCTTGTAACCTCTCAATCCCTGCCTGTCCTATAGGGTTTTGTGATGTCTCCTTCAGGGCTCTTGGATTGATTGTCCTGGTCCAACTCTGCTAAACTCTGAAATCTGTTTTCAGTGTTTAACCCCTCTATAGCCTCCTCTACATTTACAGGCTCTCACACTTGCCCATCTCCCATCTCCATGGTGGGTATGTTCTTATACCTCACACAGGATAGGTTTTGTGAGTCTGAAACTAGATAGCTTGACTCCTTTGTGGATTGGACCTAGTCCTTACGGAAGGGGTGATCTTTGCACTAAGCAGGGTTTTTTTCTGTGCACCCCTCCAAACCCCCAATTGCTTTGCCTGCTCTTATTCTGACTCTAGTAGCGGTTGAAAGACAGAAGGGTTAACTCTGGATTTTCTTCATCTGGGATACTCATGCTACCAGCTGTAAGATCGGCCACTGCAACAATTTCTAAAGAGATAGGGAGGGTAGGCAATCACCTACTTTCAGTGTTTGCCAAAGACCCAGACCTTGTTTTGGAGTTTCGTAACAAATATCTGTTCCTTGCCCCTCACTGCCTTCTATACACTGCCACAGTATTCACTGACCTTTTTCCTTTTGAATTATTTAACTCCTTTGGATTTGGAGGCACCTCCCTTGTCCCCTCAGTGCTACATTACTGACTACTGCGGACACCTGTGCTGCACTTATGTGTAGCTCAACATATTTTCCTTTGTTTGTCCACACTCGCTCCAGTCCTAGTGCTTCCAGCAGCTCTCATGCCGCTACATGCAGCTGCCAGTTTGTGCTGTCACTTTTACTGTTCCACTGCCTCTCCCTCCATAGAAGGGAGTTTGTGCCAAGGCCCATCGACTCTTGCGGAGCCCTTGTGCTACTTCCCTCCGGAGCACAACACCACTGCCGCCACAAAATTCCGTACCTGGAGGAGCTCCACTGAACCTCAGCGATGCCTCTAACCGGCATATGCCTGTCTCCACTTGCGCGTTTACACCTGCTGAATACACTTATGTGTTTCCCTACATCTACACCGCTCATATTAGAGGGCATTAGAGGGAGAGTGCCAGGCCAGCAAGCTCAGCTAGCCTCCATGTTCCCCTGTGGGAGATTGGCCAAATAATTGCAATAAAGAGAGGTACTCTGCATAGTTGACCACAGTCACCTTTGCTGATCGACCTGCACATCCAACCATTAGCGATAAGGATGAGGGAGAACTCAGGCATTATACCTTTTGAATGTAAAGGCTGGAAGAGGAAGGTGGCACTATACACCGATTATTTATGGTCTGTACGCCTAACTTAGAAATGTCATACTCTAACATTCAGCAAACTCTGTAGTACTTTATCAAGGTTTCGGGCTACTCAGTGAACCAGTAAAATACTGAGATCCTGACTGGGATTACTCTGTATGTATGCCCTTTCTTAAGAAAGGAAGTCAAACACTTAGGGATAATGGTGGTACAAGATCTGGACAAGATGACTCAAGTAAATCTTAAGAAAGTAATGATGAATAGTAAGAGGCTCCTAAGGACATGGATATGCCTCCCACTAACGATCTTTGTGAGGGCTAACATCATAAAGATGTTGATCCAGTCGAAATGCACATTTCTCTTGAATGCAATACCATTTTCATTCAGTAAGGATTGGATCAAAAAGTTACAGGCATAAGTGAATAGTTTTATCCAGGCTTCTGGAGGAGTAAGAATTTCCTGCAAAAAACTCAGTTAAAAAAAATAAACAAGGGAGGTAGAGCGGCCTCAGACTTCCAATTTTATTGCTGGTCTTTCCAGTTTAAGAACACTAGTATGCTGCTAAGGGGAGTGGACCACTCACAGACTGGGCTCATGTTCCAAACTATGCTAAAAAAAGCAGGTTTATGGGTTCAGCAGGCACTTTTATATAAGTTTGTGAAAACACTAGATTCTTCAACAAAATCAGGCTAGAGATGCTGAATGCAGCATGTAGACTTCGGGTGAGAATTTGACGATTATTTACAATATTCCATTATAGCAAAGTTGCCAATATCTGGAACTCTCCCGGATCTCCAGATTATCTAAAGGACATCTTAGCAAGACCTTTGAAAGTAGGGGGCATAAGCAGATGGGGTCAGATCATCAAGGGAGGTAGACGGATATCTTGGGAAGATCTACCACAAATAACAGCAGGTAGCCTAGCCAGATTCAAAAGATATTAACAGCCCAGCTGGTGTGTGAATTGCAACAAGTCAGCAGGGGGGATGCTGAGTGGGAGGATCTACTTCAGGAAAGTCCCCCATAATGAAACAGTTGGCCATATGGTACTGGAGAATGGTGCTAGGCTATGAGGAAGATTTCACCCTGCCGGAGGAGTTGTGGAAAATAGATCTGCCATCACTGGAATTAACACATCTCTGGAAAGTATCCATGTCTATTATACGTGAATCTGTGAAATCTGCATCTTTCCGGAAAAAACATTTGTTGAGCATGCACAGAGTTTACTGGACACCAAAAAAACGTATAAGGTTGGGAAAACAACCAGTGAAGTCCTGTCCTAAACGTTATATAGAGTTGGCAGACGATTTGCACATGTTCATGCAATGTCCTGTGATTCAAGCCTTCTGGCAAGATGTGGGTGAAGCACTATCCGAGATACGTTGTAAAGAAGTCAAAGTAAGCCTTGATTTGATTATTTGTGGCATTTCAGCGCATAAAGTATCAAATTGCTTAAAAAAACAAAGATTACTCTTATTTGTGCTGATTCTATTAGCAATAAGGGAGATCTGCATGAAATGGTTAGCCTCCCCGAACCTTACTGACTGGGTCTTTTCTGCTGACCGACTTGGCTAGTTAGACAGTGACTGTTCTACACTAAACAGGGCGAATACTGGAAGGTGATGTTTGATTACTCAGAAGGAGTCCAATGATTTAAGACCTATGTTTCAATCTTGGGATGGACCAGGGCCTGTAAGAATGAAGGAACCTAGGGGCATATTACCAAGCAATAGCGATAATTATCGCTATTGCTTGTTAGCGGGAAAAATTTACTGCTGAGCTGCAGCGATTTTTACCGCAAATAAACCTTGGTATTACCAAGGTTTATCGCAAATGCGATAAAAATCGCCGCAATGCATGAATATCGCTGAAAAGTCAGCGATATTCATGCATTACCGAGCTAATGCTCTTAGCCATGTTATCCACCTCCCATTTGATAACATGGCTAAGAACTGCTCAGGGCAGGTGTTAGTTTTTGGAGATATTCGCGCTTAGCGCGAATATCTCCAAAAGTTGGTAATAGGAGATAGCGATGTTAGCGACTGTTTTCAGTCGCTAACATCTTGGCACGCCCGCTTTGCATGTCATTAGTGATAAATATCACTGACATGCAAAGTGGAGCCCAAGATGGTCGCTATCTCCTACTAGCTGTCGCTAACTGGTGTTAGCGACAGCTAGGTAATAGGGAGATAATTTTATCTCCGCTTTCTTGGCTTTTAAAGCCAAAAAAGCGGAGATAAACCCCCTTGATAATATGCCCCCTAGTCCTGGAAAGATCTTACTCCGGTTGAGACACATAGGCAGGGGGTTAGCAGCTTCTGTGATTCTTCTCCTAGGAAGCTCCAACCTGCTGCATAATGAGGACACACAAAAACAAAGGTAAACCTGGGAAACTTTGCAGCTATGAGCGAATCGTTTCAAGGTCCGTTTTTTGTTTTGCAACTGGGTACCCGCCCCACTGAAAGCCTTGGATGACTTGGAATCAAGACTGAGCCATGGTATTCGGTACCCCCAAAATTCCACAGCATCAACCACAAGTTTCTGAGGAAACTGGGGGGCCAAACACTTATTTATTTATTTTTACAATTAAAGCAACATGTGATAAAGTGCATTGTTTGTCACACCATTAAACTGCATAGTGTTGCTGAAGTTCTCTGTCATAAGAATTTTGGTGCAGATTTACGAGCCCCTTGCGCAGCCGGTGCATCACAATGTGCGACGCACCATCAACACAACCTGCTGCCTGATATTTACAAGCACACATAAAGCCACCCTGCGTGGCTTTACCTCTGCTTGTAAATATTGCCCCTTTTCACACAACACTTTGCATGTGAGGGGCGTGACATGGGTGTTGCTGTGGGTATTCCCATGCAACATCCATGGCCACTGATGAAATTCCAGATTTACGAGCAATCGTAAATCAGGAAATATGTCAGAATACTACGCCACCCTTGGGGTGGCATAGCGAGGTGCAACGAGGAAACCTTTTTTCATTTCTCCCCGTTGTTTTCCTCTCTCAATGTGTGCTGCATTCTACAGCATGCATTGAAAGAAGAAAACACCTAAATTGATTGTTTTTGTGCAGGAAGCTGCTCCTTCCTGCACAAAGACAATCTCTCCACAATACAGGCATCCTTGCACCATGGTGCTAGGGTGCCTGTACCAGCGCATGGCAGCAGTGTGTGTGCAAGAGCAGCAGGAAGCACAGAGATACAACATATTGTTGTGAAGATGTCGCATTGCTATGCTTCAAAATGAACGCAGCGCAGCAAAAGGCTGCACTGTGCTTCGTTAGTTTCTTGTAAATCTGCCCCAAAATTTTTAAGGGCAGATTTATATGCAACTGACGCATCTGTAGCGATGTGTCAGTTTTCCTACACCAGCCTGCAATGCCCTTGCGCCACCGTAGATGTGCTGTTTTCACAATACGGCACACCATGGCCAGGGGCGGCTCTAGGTTCATGGTGGCCCCGGGCAGGGAGCGTAGGTAGGGGGCCCCAGAAGAGGGGGTCCGGGTGGGGGGGAGCGCGGAGGCCAGTGAAGAGGGGGGGTCATGGTGTTTGGAAGTTGTAAAGAGCCAGAGGCCCCCAAATTCCTGCCAGGGGCCCCCACACAAATATGTATCCATCCTCAGAGGATTATTATATTAAGGATATATATTGATGTGGTGGCCCCTGGGATTTGGTGGCCCTGTGCAGGTGCACAGCTTTCAGATGCCTAAGGCCAGCCCTGCCATGGCGCAAGGATTGACAGATGCGTCAGTAATTCTGACTCATCTGTTGGACCAAAAGTCACGCATTGCTGGAGTTGTGTTGCAATCATGCGGCAAATCCAGCAATGCCCTTTGAGGCCTATACTTATTGTACTGTGTCACTCCAAAACACCTGCTTCAAGCAGGTGTACAGTTTTGACGCAGTGTCATCCGCAGTGAAATCTTGCAGATTTCCCTGTGGCACTTTTACAAGACTTTCCTTCGTAGGAATACCCACCCTGCATACATTATACCTGATGCAGGTATAATATGACACATGGCTTTACAACGTGATGCATCTTTTCAAATGCATCACGTTGTAAAAGTGCAGCAACGGCGGTGCAAAAGTGACACAAGGGGCTTGTAAATCTGCCCCTTAATGCGCCACCATTTAGAAATCCAAGACAGTACTAAAATACAGTTAAGTAAATTTCTGCAGTTTGATCCCAGGAAAACCTAGAAAGAACTTTCTGGGCTAACCTTACCGATTATTTTAGAGAAACTTGACCCTGTTGAACTTCTTTGACAGACTGAAAAAGAATGTCTATAAATTTGGTTTATCTGGGGTCCAGCGCACCACGTCAAAGACGAGCAGCTGCTCCCATAAGCTTGTCACGCTGCAGGTCCTTGGCACAATTACAGCTCTCGCGCCACGCCGCCCGCTCGTGCCTTTCTAGCCAGACGCGCCGACGGGGTGTCTGTTGAGCCAATTCAAAAAAAATGTACACACGCCACATATTCAGTTAGTGAAGTATGGCCGATCGCCAGGAATCGTAAAGAGCATTAGAGTTTAGCTGGGGAAGCCCAGTAGTATTACAGTATGGAATCTTCATCATGCCTAAATTATATCTGACAGACCACAGGCAATATTTTACTACCTCACATTCCATGCCTTCCTGGAATTACCACTGGTGATGACTTCATCAGAAAAATCTTTCCAAACACAGATTAAAAAGTCATTATTTTCTCGTTTTCTCTGCCACAGACAGAAATATGAGTCTGTGCAGCACAATGCTTTTTTTTCCAAACGCTCATACTCATTCTCGAGGGCATGCGGTAGCAGTCAGACACGTTTTGAGACGGAAGGGATAGGGTCAGACCTATAAACATATATGAGACACGGTTTTAAAATTAAGATATCTGCGTTTGAAGCTTGTCACCAGAGTGTTTCAGATGAATATTTACCAGAGCTAATTATATTGCTTTCTCCTTCAAATTAAGGGACTGTTTTATGTCTGTTTTAACTGAAATAACATCAGCCTGTTTGTGGTGCTCTCAGGATCAGTGGCTCTCAGACTACAGGAGCAGCAAACCTGCAAATGGCACACCCAGTCACACTAAAGAAAACCATGTTTCCCTCTGCACAATTCCGAGGCCTTCCTTGGGCTTCAGAACTCATTCAATGCTCCTCCTGCCCCAGGTTCTGATTGCCATGGACGAAACAGAAAGTAACTGATTAAACTTCAGGAAGGGACTACTTTCAGGACCAGGTGGGCTGAGAGAAATCAATTCTCAACGAGGAGAAACAATCTTTATAAAGGCATTTACATAAATTGCTCATAAAGAGAAGTACTACTCCCAAATATTCCGCCAGTTGTGGAATTATTGGAATAATTAATAGGATTCTTTTCAAAACTGCCGATATTTGGCGAATTGTGAATGAAATTATATATTTTTAACAAAAGAGGATCCTTGGGGGTGAAACCTCCACACGCCCTGTGCCTAGTATAGTGTAGCTCACTTGCTATGCCTGCTTACACAGTATAATAGTGTACTACTTCTAAATACGTATTTTTTTGGGCTAATATTAGCACTCGATCCAGCCCTTCCAGCTAATTTTTAGGTTTAGTAACAGTCAGCACATGCAAAGTCTGTCGCAAGACATTTTGTTAGCTTGCAAGGGGCTTACATCCCCTCATTGCTTCTCCTTTGGTTGGACTCAGTGTTGCCCTCATTTGGTTGTTTATTGATGGCTTGTATGGCCTTTATTTCCCTCACATGAGTTTGTTTATCTGCTGGAGCATGGCCACGTTACTGTGTCTTTACACTGGCCTTTTTCTTAGGTGCTCCTTTTTTCTTTTAGTTAAGCATTGTATGAGAGTGCATGTGTTTCCAGCTGCCTTCCTTGTGTGCTCCTCTCCCCTCTGTGTTGCTCTGTCTTGCTGTGTGCTTCTCTGGCGTCCATCTCTGTGTTGCTTTGTCTAGCCTTGACCTTCCGAATCTCCCTTTTCTGCATTTCTCTGTTGTGTCGAGTTCTTCTCTGTCCCTCGGCCCCATTCTTCATGTTGCTCTGTATTGATGTGTGCTTCTGAGCTCTCCTGGCCCATGGATGTTTGTGTCGCTCTGTCACAATGTGTAATTTTAATCTCCCTCTGTCTCACCGATCACAAGGTACAGACTTGACCTGCCGGACACAGTAGCAATCCTCCGGTAAGGGCAACAACCGAACCATTGGCCACAGTGGTCCCTGCAGCTCCTCCTGGCATAAGGGATTGCCACATTACTCATGGTCTGCGAGCAGACTCTTCTGGTGTGATCACGTTCTCTACAGAAGTCCTTCCTGGCATACTGTGTTGCTGATATCAGCTGTCACAAGTCTCATGCTCCTTCAACAAATAAGTTACACTGTGGCCCTCTCAAGTATGTGGAGTCACGGTTGGGAGGCCGTGCAGGCCTGTTGGTTTCCATACTGCGTTCCTTGCATGGCTCAGATCACAGCGGCCCTGTACTGCTTTAAGGGGGTGGTCAGGCCTTTCCTGCCCGGACAAACACATAATTAGTACTCAGCCATTCTTCTCACAACTCGCTTCAGAAGTCCTCTTGGTAAGGTTCCCCGCTGGATCTCGCTCCCTCCAAAGCTCCCCTCTTCCTCATCAGGCACACTGGTTTTGGCAAGCAGGCAGATGCTGGTGATCCAAGCTCCAGGGCAGTTGATCTTGGATCTGGGTGATGTCCCCTCAACCAGCATAAAGGCTGGCAGGCCTTGGCCCCCAGTACTGGTCAC
This sequence comes from Lissotriton vulgaris, assembly GCF_964263255.1. Taxonomy (NCBI): domain Eukaryota; kingdom Metazoa; phylum Chordata; class Amphibia; order Caudata; family Salamandridae; genus Lissotriton; species Lissotriton vulgaris. Next base: position 1,469,090,624 of record NC_141685.1, on the reverse strand, counting down.
AAGCAGATGTCTGCAGAGCTTCAACTTGCCTCACAGCCTGTCTGGCTGCTTGGCAGATGTTAAAGTTTGGGGTCTTATCCTCTCCTTCTTATAGTCCATTTTTAGACACAAAAATGTGATTTTGGGTCTGAGTCTTTGAAGTTTTATGTTGGGGTTCAGTTTCTCTTGAAGTTCTCTTTTATTTCTTTCTCCTTGAAAGCATGTCGGTTGAAGCAGGCAGGACTTTGAAGCTGATTGACCCACAACAGAATTCATAGGAGTGGCTAGAGTTCACACCTGAATGTCAGCCACAGTGATATGTGCATCAAATGGTTAATACCAGGGTCCCAGCCCTACTCTTTATGATTGCCTTATCAGCTCTATCTCCTTCCTGGGATGTTTCCTGGCCCCTTCCTTGTGATCTACACTGAACCAAACAGCAACCTTTTGAAGTGTCGAGAGAGACTCCCTTCAACCTTTCCTCCATTATGTATCCCATCCAAGTCACAGGAATGACGTAATACATAAATTGATCTTGGGGGATTCCTCTACTTCTCATGGCATGCCACGCAGGCTTGGGCTTCCCCAAATGGAACCAAGCATACACCGTATAATGTAACCTTGCAGGTACACGTGTACTCACTATACACTCACAGCACTCTTATTGCCAAGCATTGTTACCTCCATGCATTTCGCCATAACAGAAACACATACATTTAGTCTGCGTGCACTGTTCAGTATTATACCTTTATTGTATAGTTCAAGGGTGTGCTGCTTACAATCACACACACTGCCAGCACACATACTATGCTTGCTTCACAGCACTTCGCCATTCAAGTAATGTGCTTCATGCAAGCACACATAAACCCAGCACATGCTTTTATTGTGAGCGCACTGTACAGCAATACATCTCTCATGTATTGTAGTCCCCGCAGGCAAACATACATCAAGTACATGCACTAACCACAGATGTACTGCACTGTACTGTTGTATCCTGGTATTGTACCTTCCCAGGCACACATACATCCAGTGCAGAGTCACAACTCCTGTACTGCACAGGACTCTACATCTACCTGATGTAGGCCAGGGATGAGGTAAGCATACACCAGCTAAACTCTCAGAAAGGTAATTGAGCCAGTAGTTGCCAGTGAGATAGGGTAAAAAGGACCAGCTCACTACTACTCATCGCTACACGGTATGGTACTACCACTGTGCTCGTACAGATTAACTCTTGGTGATGAGTAGAGCTTTGGGTGACCCTCCAAGTCCAACAACACTGCAATCTGCCAGACAGGTCTATGCCACTGCACTCACACACACGATCTGTGCTTACCTATGTAAAAAAATCACCTCGGATGGATTCATAAGAATACAATAAAGACAAAGCATCCGCATAATTCTGCGCCCATCTACAAAGTGACACGTTCCCAAATTATGTGCCCGTCCACATCAAAAACAATATTTTTTAATTCTTTCGTCATGCTGCACAGCATTAGGAATGCTGTGTAGCATGGCTAAAACTTATTTAGAAATCCAATAGGACCCAAAGGTGAGACCTACTGGCTATACCAATGCTTGTCAGACGTGTGTGATTGACCTCTCGGACAAAAATTGTGTTCAGAGGATGCCTCCAAATATATTAAATTATGAAATTAAACTAACCCTTCTTTCAGCTTGATATATTAGGGAGAATGTACATAGCTCTTCTTTATTGTTGTAAATATATTATTTTCCAGTATTGAAGCTTCCGTTTTCCCACATCTACCTTTTTGTACCATGCACAAACGTCTGTTCTTTTTAGTCGTTCAGGCGCTTGGCTCACTGGCTCATTGTTCCACTCATCTAATCAGATTAGTTCCAGTAAGAAGAGATAACAATAATTCATTCTGACACTACCTCTGAGATTAGCTCGCGCAGGAAGACTTGGTATGCATTTTCTGAGAATCTTCCATCAGATCTTCAGATGGGATGTTACATTTCTCCTAAAGCAGAACTAGATCTCAGAGTCCTAGGACAGAGGCTGCCGCTCTGCAGGAAGGCACTTTGAAATAAAGAGTTTCACGTTTGCACCACACAGCACTTCTAGAGTGCAACTGACAACTCAGAGGAAAGAAAAGAGGCATTCTATTTCAATTAACTATATCAGATTTATATAGCATTGTCTTCCGAACAAGATGTATTGCTTAAGGTAATCAGATGACTGACTCTCAGTCACCAGGAACACAGTAGAACCCAATGATTGTTTTTTTTTACCAAGCAACGTAAACTGGAAAAACAATCATCATAAAAATAAATAATAATGATAATAATCATAACAATAACATTTACTGGTATTAGTAATACTATTGCTGCTCTGCTACTACTATTACTACTAATAATACGAATTATGATCATAATTATTGTTATAATGCAACATAACAAGCAAATCCCTCAATTTATTCTATAGAGGTAAACCAGGGCAACTACACTGAGAAACAGTTGGACATTAAAATGGAATCCCTGCATTGGAACAAGGTGTTCCTGTTGATATCAAGAAGTAGGGGAAATTTATTTTAATGTGGGTACACAAAATTCCTTGGTGGGCAGGGTGTCCACCCCGCTGACCGCAGCTAAAGCTCCCAGACTCGGAATGCTGAAGAGAATTGCTGGCACAGCATTGGCAGAGGAGAAGGTTTCTTTGGATGTATAACCTTGAAGGAAACGTCCTCCCAGGGATTGCCAAGCCGAGGGACACACATCAACCTTCAAAGGATGTACAGATGAAAAACGACAAGCTGTCCCTGGTGCTTTGAGAACAGTTGTGATTAGCCATATGGTTGCACCAATTCAAATAGACTTTAGTGTGGTATGACGTGAAGCGCAGCCCTTAAGATTTTACTACTGACTCTGCTCCAGGTTGCACAGTTAAGGACAGGCTACGTTACATAAGAAATCTGTCTGAAACTAGGTATATCTTAATATTAGATGTGGTTTAAACACAGCTTTAGCTGTTTCACTAGATCCATGTATCTAAAAATATATTTAAATATATGTACATATGTACATACAGTGAGGGCTCCTCATCCAATACGAAATATTGGGAATGGGTCGACCCATCAGCTCCATTAACTCTCTTTCACCGTGATCAGAAAACCTTTGCCTGGTCATATGTGCATATCCATCTAAAAAGAAGGAAACATAAATGCGGAAGTGAATAATTTTTTGGTCAACTTTATGCATATCAACTTCAGGTTACAGTAATTCAAAGTCAAGGGTACTTTTATTCCTACATTAATAATAATGATATTTTCCTGTGATACAGATTAAAACTAAAAAGTGGGTTGAATCTTTTTCTAAGTGCAGATGTCTGTAGGAAGCACCCTTATTGATCTATGACGATTACTATTTTCCAACTTAATATTTTTGTTGTAGTCATATGACTGCCACGTTTAAGTCGCGGTATGCTTTATCTGTTTGTTTTCGTGAAATACTGTTGCAATAACATGAAAAACGTAACCATCACACTTGTTTTTCAATTTATCCCAACTGGATATTGCTTCGCTCTTCATGCAAAGAAGTTCAGGGTTAAGGTATCTGCAAAGCAGCAGGAAAGGAAAAATAAAGCGGTAATAATCACAGTTTATTATTTTATTTTCCCTCTCCTGCTGAGTCTTGGAGGCAGGGCCAAGGGAATGACATGCACAGGTGGAGTGGCAGTGCACTGTTGTCAGTGCACATGATGGTTGGGTCAGCTATCTCAGGCTGGCCAAACCGTCACGCGCACTGAAGCTCTCTCCAACCCAGCTGAGTTGCTAGGTTGGTGAGAGCAGGCCCAGCCTCCATGGGAGCGCAAATTTGGAGCGCTCAAGCCAATCCTGATACCTCTTTCCTCATGAGAGCAGAGTCAGGATTGGCCACAGGGGAGGCTGGGAGCCAGTGCCTGAGAGAAAACGAGCATAACAGTGAAAAGCGGCCTGCTGCAGGTACGTTTTTAAAAATGTATTAATTTTTTTATTTTGTCTGATGAGCCCCCCACTTCATGCCTGCTCGCCGGCCCGGCCCACCACTCCTACTCAACACCATCTGCTACTGGTTGCATTTCTCAATTTACCATGGAGAAATAGAAATGCAAGTTCCAGAATGGAGAGTGCTGTAGACAGAAGAGACTGTGCCAGCTGGCTAGATTAATTCTAACATTAGACTGCTTGACATTGAGGAAGGAGTGTTAAGCAAAAGAATAAATATAAGCAAAAAGTACTGTAGCACTCTCGAATTAAAGGGTGAATTAACCATCAAAACTGTTTTAAATTAGACGATTTACAAAAAAATAATATTATTTGCATGTCCACATCACCAACTTAAATATTCTTGAATGACATGTGTCTTTTAACAAACTCATCGATACTCAGGGACGGAATGAGATTCATTCTGGTCAATACAATGTGTAAAGTAGGAGGTATAACCGCTTTTTTAGTGTATCTGAGGACACATTTGTAATATATAATACATGAGATCCTGCAAAGCCCTGATTAAAACCTCATTTATAATTTTCATATTAAAGGTTTTAAATCTGACAGCCAAGGGGTGGTTTCCCCCTAACTTTTTGCCTACCTCCTCCGCTTTTCTGACCTCTTTTTTACTTGCTTTAGGACGCTGTGCACTTTACCACTGCTATTTAGAGCAAAAGTGATAGTGCTCATTTCCCTAAACATAGTTACATTGGCTTATACCCAAATTGCATTTTTAATTTACTTAAATGTCCCTAGTAAAGTGCACTACATGTGTTCAGGGCCGGTAAATTAAATGCTACTAGTAGGCCTGCCACTCACGTAGGTAGCAATCAATTCATTTCTCAGGCTTGCCATTGCAGTGCCTGTGTGTGCAGTTCCCCTCACCATTTAGACCTGTCAAGATAAACCTCTTGCCAGACCCACACCCTCCCTTTTATGCATATAAGTCATCTTTAAGAGAGGCCCCGGATAACCCAGTGGGCAGGGCGCAAAGTATTTAAAATGCAGAACATGCACTTTCAGGTTCTACATGTCCTGGTAGTGAAAAACTCTCAAATTTGTTTTTCACTACTGCAAGGCATATCTCTTCCATAGGATAACATTGGGATTACCTCATTGTCTAAGTTTAATCCCCAATTGTGAAGAGATAGACTTTACAAGTGTGGTGAAGCTGAAATCCTAATTTAAAATGTTCTTACTTTAGCCATTTGGTGCCTGCTTCCTGTCTCTGATACACATCCAGGGAGTGTGTCAACTGAACTTTGTGTATTCCCACTAGACTTCAACACACAATGGGAGCTTAGATGTGACTTGATGAACCATGCTGGCAGGATGGGTGGAAGGAGCTGGACCCAGCTTCACTTATAGCTGACTAGTCTGTGTCATGTCCCCACACAAAGGGCTGCATACCCCCTGTAGGGAGCCTGGGGCCAGGGCGGGAAGGGAGAAATTCTATGCACTTCAAAGGCATGTCTTTGAAGTCTCTCCCACTTCAAAGGAACAAATGGGTATAAGTACTGGACCTGAGAAACCACCACTTCAGTGCATGTAAAGACTCTGCCAGGAAGAAGGACTTCTGTGCTGCTGAAGAACTGCCACTCTGCTGGACTGCTGCTTTGCCGGACTCCTGCCTTGCTGTGCTGGCCTGCTCTGTGTTGTTCCCCTGAACGGTGAGAAGGACTGGGCTGGTATCACTTGAACCCAGAGTGAGTTCAAGGACCACCCGGTTTACCTCCTGATCTGAAGTTTCACAGACATAAAAGACTTCCAACTTACCTACTTCTGCACCAGGATTCTGCCATCTGTGCTATTGCACTGCCAAATGGTGTCACCCCAGTCCTGGACCCTTGGGAGTGGGCCTCAGGTTCTTGCTTCAACAAAACTCATGCATCATCTGTCGAACAGGTGCATAACTGCCATTGCGTCGATCAGAACTGGCGAATTACACCTGTTGCATGGACCAGAACCGGTACATCATCTCTGCTGCGTGGATCTGTGCCAATGCATCTCCTTCAAAACCACCACTATGTGACACTCTCCCTGTAGCAAGGCTTCGCATCCCTGTTGATGGCATCCTCTACGACGATGACGAGTCTCCGCATCGCAGCTATTTTCCCATCATAGCTGACGTGCACCGCTGCTGCTTGGATCAAGATCTTTGAATAGTCGCCACTGTGTGGATCGACACCAACGCATCGCTTTGGCTACACCCTTCATCTTTGACGTTGACACAACAAGGATCAAGGTATTTTTGTTCAACGAGCCTCACAGCCCACGATCCATCATGGTCATCATGAATTTCTTACGTTGTCCCAGTCCGGCGAGGCCAGATATGTCAAGTATACACTTATTGCTTCTAAGTGCTAGTTTACAATTTATTCTTTGAAAAAATCATATCTCAAGTTCTACTTCTTGGAGTATTCTTGTTTTCATCTTGTTTTATTTATTAAATTAAGTTCTATTTTTCTAACCTGTTATCATTTTGAGTGGTGTTTCACCTGTTCTACTGTTTGAAGCATTGCACAAATACTTTACAGATTACCACTAAGTTAAGGCTGACTGCTCTGTGCCAAGCTACCAGAGGGTAAGCACATGTTAATTTAGAGTTTAGCATGCTCCCTACCTTGACTAGGATTATCGTTGCTGCTTCAATAGGGCTCATACCCCAGTCAACCTAAAACCCAATTTCTAACACATCTGACTTGTTGACATCTCTTGTTGTCTGTAATAAGTAATAACATAGTCACTGACCTGTAGTAACTTATTAAAGTTGGGTTCTGATGTTACAACACCTGCTGGCACAACGAGCAGACAAAAGGAAAAGCAAAATAAGGAGCATAATTAAAGCTTCAGTTAAAAAAACCAAAAGAAACCTAACCTGGGGTTTCCTTCTTCTTCTCCATATTTTTAGATGAACAGTGATAGGAAGGTATGAGATATTTATGTCAACATGTTTATTTTTCCAAGCTGTAGATAATGATAGGAAAGATAGAATATATCTTCCTGATTCTACACATTCTAAGCTACAACTTATTTTTAGATCTAATGGGCATTTAATCCAATTTTAACTATTAACTAAACCATTAACTAAACACTTAGGAAAACGAAACCCTGGTGTGCTAGTCTCTTTCCTACTAGCCAAACTGCATGTGGGATTTCCAGACATTAATCCAATTTTAATACACTTTTCCAACAAATATCTAACTGCTTTTTGGTGGGCTGAATTTGCACTAAAGACTTTGATTGTATTTTTCGTGTTTACTACCATCCTATCCAGCCCCGGACTGGCCGTTGCAGGCACCGGGCAATCCCCCGGTGCGCCGCAAGGGTGGGGGCCGGTTTTGGGCCCCTGGGGACCGTTTTTGTTACAGGGCAGTTTTTGCAGCATAGCTGCAAAATTGTCCCTGTGACAAAAGCGGCCGAAAACCGGCCCGGCAAAGAGCTCGGTCGCACCCCCAACCAACGCCCCCCCCCACGGGGGGTGGCGGCCGAGCACTTTGCCAGGACCGGTTTTCGTTCCCAATCCGGCCCTGATCCTATCTCTTTTATAGGAAAGAACACACACAGAGGATTTAAGGGAGTAGTGGAAAAGATGATGGCGTGGCCATCTAATATAAGGAATATACCCAATGCAATACATTATAAGGATATTGTAATTAACCTCAGAGTTCTATGACTTTGTAAAGAAACTTGGCCTTCAGCTTCCTTTCCTTATAAAGTCAATGAACTTTTCGGTGGCTTGCATATCCTTATACTATACGACAGGGGATACATTATCCCATAGATCTGAGATTTGTTTTTTATCTCAAACCCTCAAAGTCTAAATCAAGGCACTGTCCATATGTTTCAACTGCATCATTATCCTAGCTAACCTGCCTTTCCCTCCCAGCAGTGGTACATCCCAATTAACTTCTGTGCCATCACCATCCCAACTATAGGTGACTTCAGTGGCATTGCTCTTCAATGGGGTAGTATAGTCAAGCCATCAATGGTTTACTTCCAGGACCGCAATGAAATCAAATCACTGCATCAATCTTTCAATCAGTGCCATTGATTTAAATGGCATTTCTGTCTCACAAATATGTATCACACTACCACTGGTGCACCTCCACTGACTTCAATTGGATTAGACTCAAGCATCACTCTGCCCAATAATGTTTCACCTTCATTTGACTTTAGTGTCATGACCCCCCACAATCCTACATTACCCTCCACCTTCATACATCAATATTTGACTATGCCTTCTCAACAAGGCTTCTCCTCTAACTTCAATGGTATGACGCAACAGCATCACACTCCAATCAATGGTTCACTTCCATTGACTTCATTGGAATCAAACTAGCTGATCACTCTCCTACAAATCTTCACCACAATGGTTCCCCACTACTGACTTCAAAGGCATTAAAGTGCAACCTCACACACTTAACCGTGGTTTATATTGAGCAGAATGGAAGTGTAAGTATGATTGGAATGGGACTGTATTACTGAGCTGCGTAGCTACAAGTCTTAAACTTTTGGCTCTTCAGGTTTAATGATGATCTGGCGAACAGCGGAGAAGGGGATGTCTTTGAGGGATCATCTTTAACAGGCACAGGTATGGACTCTTTGCTTGCTCCTGAGGCCCATGAATTAATGGGTACCTGAATGCAGATACATTTTGAGAAGACCTTTGTCTTGCTGAAAAAGAATTTCTTCTAGAAAGTCCTACAGAGAATAAACTTTGGCCCAACCTTTCTGGCTTTCACCCACAAGTTATTTAATGGGGCGTGAGTCTATGTCTCTGAGAATTGTGTCTTATCTTACCCTATCCCGATTGAGAGGGATTCTAGGCAAGTGTGCCTGCTCTTGCCATTGCTCTTTTCATTAACAATTGAGTTGTTGGCAGCCTGGATCAGAAAGGATGGCTTTTGTACTGGGCATCCCAGAAAACTGGGTAATACTTTATGGAGGTGATGTACTGCTCTTTCTCGGCTATGCTGTGGTGGACAGGTGGAAAGAAAGAAACTCTGTTTATTTAGACCGTGGTCTTTAAACAATGAGATCGAAATGCATCACATTAATATCAAAACCATACAAAATGTATAAAATCAGGCTGTTACTCTCCATGCCGCTTTCTATATGTTATACAAAATTTAAAAAGAAAAGGCATTCTATGGGTAGCACAGACATAAAAAATGTTAAGAGGAATTTTAAAACACATGCTATACATAATAAAACTGGAAGATATTACATTAAAAGTAGGCAATTTCGATATGTTTCTCATTACAGTACTATCCGATATCTTATGGGCTTGCAATCCCTCGTAACTTAGCTTTTACTTGTGTCTATCGATATAGGTTCCTCAATTTGATTTATTTTGTTGTTCCTGTGCTATGCGATTCACCTTTTTCAGAAAGTTACCAAGTGCAATTGCTATTTCCAGATTTTCCATTCCTATCAATAAGTTTGCCGCTTGTACTCGTTGTCTTATGCCATATTTTATAAATAAAGGTCGTAAGAACCGTTTTCTCACTTCTAGACATGTCAAGCAGTCAAGTAGTATGTGCAGCATTTCACACTTGGCCCCCAGGCCACATTTACATGTACCATCTGGATATAACATTTCTGCCTTAACTCTCCCTTCCATTAGCCAAGGGATGGTGCCAATTCGGATTTTCAGTATCTCCCACCTAAATGCATAATTTGGCAGGGTTTCTAAGTATGGGTACCCAGTCACGTTTTCCCATGATTCTATCATATTTACCACTGATTTTTTGTTTCTTAGATATCCTATATCCTGCCTTCTGGAGTACTCCCTTCCTTGTACTCTGAGTGTACTCTTCGTGAACTCTACATCTAGAGAATTTTGGTTTACTCCCACTTTTAGATTCCCGATTATTTCCTTTATTTTTCTTTTTGCGTCTAGTGCCCACCTTAGGTTACTGTGGCGGATTTCTTCACTACACCAATGTGAGACCTTTTCCCCTACCCCCTGGGATTGGCGTTTCCAGAATCTTACCATCGCCATTTTGGCCTGAGTAGTCCATCCAATCATATCTGTTTCCAGTCTAATTGCCTGTATCATAGATGACTTAGGTAGTGACAATAATGTTTTCAGGGCCTTACCTTCCTCACGATCCCAGCCTCCCTTTCCGCTTAGAAGGAGTACTTCTGCACCATACAGTACTTGGGGCGGTATCATGGACTCGTATGCTTTTAATAACGGTTTGTGTGACATATCCCCCCATAGTTTTTATTGAATTTTTTCAGGCCACAAATGGAGGAAGATGCTTTTGCGTTTTGGTGTGCCAAATGTATGTCCCATTTTAAGGAGGGTTCAAACCAAAGACCAAGATATTTATATTCTTTTACCGTTTCTAATTTTATTTTATCTAGGTACCAGCTAAAATTCTTGGTCCCTTTACCGAAGCACATGATCTTTGTTTTTTCCATGTTCACTGTCAGCAATTTATCCTTACAGTAATCATGGAATACATTTAGTTTTCTTTGTAGCCCGAGCTCTGTCTGGTCAGTAATCACAAGATCGTCTGCATACAGCAAGCAAGAGACCTTTCTACTATTCATTCTCGGGCTCGCGCTTCTTTCCACCTCTAGTGCTGCTGGGAGATCCGCTAGAAATATTGAAAAAAGGAGCGGAGCTAGGACGCAGCCCTGTCTCAGTCCATTCCCTATTTCAATTTTCTTTGTCAGCGCCCCTTGTATATCTTTAATGACTTGGGCCCAGTTCCCTCTGTGTAATTCTTTCAAGATTTCAAGTAAGCACACAGGGATTTCATATTTAATCAGGCACTCCCATAGTTTCCCCCGGTCCACTGAGTCAAAGGCTGCCCGGAAGTCGACGAAACAGCAGAACAGGTTCCCCTTTTGTTCTATCGACTTCCGGGCAAGGGCCCACAGGGCATAACAGTGATCCACGGTGGAGTGCCCTTCTTTAAAGCCTCACTGTTTCACCGGGATAATTGAGTTCTCTTCCACCCAGTCCTTTAATTTGCCAAGAACTATTTTTGCAAATATTTTCTCCCCGATGTCCAGTAGATTAATTAATCTATAATTTTTCGGGTTGTTCATCTCCCCTTTCTTATGTATTGGCCTTATTATAGCTACAAGTCTTAAACTTTTGGCTCTTCAGGTTTAATGATGATCTGGCGAACAGCGGAGAAGGGGATGTCTTTGAGGGATCATCTTTAACAGGCACAGGTATGGACTCTTTGCTTGCTCCTGAGGCCCATGAATTAATGGGTACCTGAATGCAGATACATTTTGAGAAGACCTTTGTCTTGCTGAAAAAGAATTTCTTCTAGAAAGTCCTACAGAGAATAAACTTTGGCCCAACCTTTCTGGCTTTCACCCACAAGTTATTTAATGGGGCGTGAGTCTATGTCTCTGAGAATTGTGTCTTATCTTACCCTATCCCGATTGAGAGGGATTCTAGGCAAGTGTGCCTGCTCTTGCCATTGCTCTTTTCATTAACAATTGAGTTGTTGGCAGCCTGGATCAGAAAGGATGGCTTTTGTACTGGGCATCCCAGAAAACTGGGTGTTACTTTATGGAGGTGATGTACTGCTCTTTCTCGGCTATGCTGTGGTGGACAGGTGGAAATCTGATGTGGATCATTGATCTCTAATGGAAGGCCTCTTGTCTGATTGTGAACTGGTACAAATATTCTATTGCCCCAGTGTGGAATGGGGACCTGCCGAGTGCTAGGAGCCGTGGCTGCAAACACTGATCCAAAGTTTCAAGTACTTAGGGATGCACTTTTTATCAATGATGTATGGGGGCATGGCCACTTAAAATCCTTCAAAATGCCAAGTCACTAATCTTCATGCCCAATCAGTTTGCAGTGCTGCAGGCCTACTGGGAGTAGGAGAGATATGCCCTGGAGGGTGAAGAATGGGCCGAGGCCAAAATGGCACCTCGCAAACCCATCCCTACACACCTTTAAGTCATTCAATTCAATTGTTTACTCTTTTACCCAGATTCTATTACCCCAGTTGGCAACAGTGTAAGTAAAAAAACAGCAACTTCTTCCGTATGCTTATGGCAGATAATGGGTGCAACTCTTTGCCAATGACCTTGGGTGTTCTGTCCAAAAGGGATATCACACACTATTTTCGCTCCAACATGGCTCCCATCCACTTGGAATGGCTCCAGGGGAAAGACGCTTGTTCATACATAGAAAAGTCTATATACCAGGAAAGGGATGTGCATAAACACAGAAAGATATGGGCCCTATCGTGGAATCATTTTGGGCTCAATGTACCATTATCACTGAGCCCTGACTACTGCCCATTCTGATGTGCCTATATGCTGCTATCATTGAACAACATTGTGCATGCCTGATGTATGTATTGCCTTTCTGTTATCTACAATACAATAAAAAGTGTTTATAAAAAATAAAACATATTATCTTGTAGGACAACATCAGTCATCTTTGCTTTCATGTATCAACTATCGAGACTACTTCTTGATCTATGCTTGTAAGCCCCTGCCCACTTTGGAAGTATGAACATATGTTCATTTGCACTAATAGCTCTGATATTATGTATTACACTGCCAGCTTTTGTTTGAGTGTATCATTATCAGTGTCATCACTAACATACTGTAATAAGAAGCGTGTGTCCTTTAAAGTATTTACCATCTTCTTTGTAAATATTTTTCGGAATTTCTGTATCTTTAATCTCTAAACTCAAGTGGCACGGTGAGTAATGACCCGTGGCTGAGATTCGTCCAAGCATTTCATCCATCACTTTGTATTCTTCATTCATACAGCATCATGGCAGGAGCGGGTGCCTTCATCACTGACCACTCAATTTATTTTTAAGGCGGTGTAATTTCCCCTCTGCATTTTTTCAAATCGTAGCTCGGACACAGAATATTTGAAATATTGCCAGTTGAGCAAACCATTACATTTAAGTTCTGTATCTTCGAACTCACAGCCACACAGAATCAAGCGAAAAAGCACCTTTGAAAGTTGGATATTAATAGTGACATGAAAGTCTTTGCTTACAATTATTGTTGAATACCAAGGGATACACAAATTGGATTATTTTCCTTTAAATGTATATATTTTGCATGGATATTTGATTTATTTTAGCTTCTATGAGCGCTGCCAGCATTCTGTAGTGAAGGCAAAGCATGATAGAAAATGCATTTTTACTCGGTGTAAATGTGCTCTGTCTGAACTTCATAGACATGCATTAATAATGTAAGCACTGCGTCCCTGTCATGACCTTTACCGACCTAGAAAAACCCCTCAGCATGAGGGAATCACCCCTGTGCACAGCGTCTCCGGAGACGGCTTAATTAAAGAGCACCACATCGCACTTTCCTGGGGGGCACTGATGCATTGCCAGGGTTCCCTCCACGTGTGGGTTACGCCTGAAACATCAGAACAGATTACTTCACGTGGATCAGACAATCTAAGCAACAGTTCCTCGCAAGTACCATCACCGAAACAACCGGTGTAGCTCATTTATACCAATAATACTACTAGTTTTAATATCGACATCAATGGAAATATTTTATAAAAAAGTATGTGGATAACATCTTTTGCTTGCAGTAGAAAAAAAAAGTCAGGCACTATTTAACTCTGATGAAATTCATAAACCCTAAAATCGTTTGGGACTTAAAAAACACCTCTACTTTTACTGTTCGAGGTATACTGTAATACAAGTTGTATAAGTAAACAGTTTCTGAAGCTGCTCTCGGGAGAGAACCATAAACACAGAACACAAAAATATCATAAAAGTTAAAGCCCTTTGGAAGCAAAACAGAATATATGTAGATATATATATAGATTTTGTTAGGCTCAACTTTTAAATAAACTCTGTGCCTTCATCTACGCTGGATTCGTGTGGTTTTCCTTGGTCGTTTTCATACGGAGCTCTTGGAGGCTGCAGCTGTTGTATATATATATATCTAACCTTGAAATCTCTTCGCTGGAACGTGGCATTCTGGGACATGCAGTCCAGTAATCTGGTGAGAACTGCACATTGGGCAGCCCACTCCGGCCGGAGTGGGAGGAATGGAGAAAACAGCCAATCAAGACTGAGCCGGACATTGATAGCAGTCCGAGGGGAGGAGGCGTGTTCATTTCTGCAACTGTAGGCATTGAGAAAAGGCCTCGCGGCCGAAATGCATTTGCCTGTTGCTTTGAGAATAAAAGCTGCTCCCTGGAACCTCCCCATTGTGGCTTCTATTTTCTTCTACAAGAAAAGTGTGGCGATATCAATTACCGTGTTTCGCCAGTGACACGGTCTAGAAGCAACCCGCAGCGCAAGTTACACCGGAACCATTGGCACAGCAGCTCCGGCTGGTGTGTGTTTGTTTTCTGCGGTAGCAGATTTTCCGGTGTACACCTGGTGACCCCAGAAGGAAGAGATGCGATGTAGAGGCAATTCCGCCTCTCTGTGGATCGGATGCTGAGCCATTCGGAGCCTCGAATTAACGCAACCTGGGCGTTTAAGGTAGCTGCGGCTTGGGGCCTCGAGGGAGTACTATTAACTCTATAATGATGGAAATGGAGGCACGCTCTACTCTTGGACTCACCTGCCAGTCACACACTTGAATGGACGGTCGTCTCTAACCTTGAAATCCCTTCGCTGGAACGTGGCATTCTGGGACATGCAGTCCAGTAATCTGGTGAGAACTGCACGTTGGGCAGCCCACTCCGGCCGGAGTGGGAGGAATGGAGAAAACAGCCAATCAAGACTGAGCCGGACATTGATAGCAGTCCGAGGGGAGGAGGCGTGTTCATTTCTGCAACTGTAGGCATTGAGAAAGGCCTCGCGGCCAAAATGCATTTGCCTGTTGCTTTGAGAATAAAAGCTGCTCCCTGGAACCTCCCCATTGTGGCTTCTATTTTCTTCTACAAGAAAAGTGTGGCGATATCAATTACCGTGTTTCGCCAGTGACACGGTCTAGAAGCAACCCGCAGCGCAAGTTACACCGGAACCATTGGCAGTGGCAGCTCCGGCTGGTGTGTGTTTGTTTTCTGCGGTAGCAGATTTTCCGGTGTACACCTGGTGACCCCAGAAGGAAGAGATGCGATGTAGAGGCAATTCGGCCTCTCTGTGGATCGGATGCTGAGCCATTCGGAGCCTCGTAAAAACGCAACCTGGGCGTTTAAGGTAGCTGCGGCTTGGGGACTCGAGGGAGTACTATTGACTCTATAATGATGAAAATGGAGGCACGCTCTACTCTTGGACTCACCTGCCAGTCACACACTTGAATGGACGGTCGTCTCTAACCTTGAAATCCCTTCGCTGGAACGTGGCATTCTGGGACATGCAGTCCAGTAATCTGGTGAGAACTGCACGTTGGGCAGCCCACTCCGGCCGGAGTGGGAGGAATGGAGAAAACAGCCAATCAAGACTGAGCCGGACATTGATAGCAGTCCGAGGGGAGGAGGCGTGTTCATTTCTGCAACTGTAGGCATTGAGAAAGGCCTCGCGGCCGAAATGCATTTGCCTGTTGCTTTGAGAATAAAAGCTGCTCCCTGGAACCTCCCCATTGTGGCTTCTATTTTCTTCTACAAGAAAAGTGTGGCAATATCAATTACCGTGTTTCGCCAGTGACACGGTCTAGAAGCAACCCGCAGCGCAAGTTACACCGGAACCATTGGCAGCGGCAGCTCCGGCTGGTGTGTGTTTGTTTTCTGTGGTAGCAGATTTTCCGGTGTACACCTGGTGACCCCAGAAGGAAGAGATGCGATGTAGAGGCAATTCCGCCTCTCTGTGGATCGGATGCTGAGCCATTCGGAGCCTCGTAAAAACGCAAACTGGGCGTTTAAGGTGGCTGCGGCTTGGGGACTCGAGGGAGTACTATTAACTCTATAATGATGGAAATGGAGGCACGCTCTACTCTTGGACTCACCTGCCAGTCACACACCTGAATGGACGGTCGTCTCTAACCTTGAAATCCCTTCGCTGGAACTTGGCATTCTGGGACATGCAGTCCAGTAATCTGGTGAGAACTGCACGTCGGGCAGCCCACTACGGCCGGAGTGGAAGGAATGGAGAAAACAGCCAATCAAGACTGAGCCGGACATTGATAGCAGTCCGAGGGGAGGAGGCGTGTTCATTTCTGCAACTGTAGGCATTGAGAAAGGCCTCGCGGCCGAAATGCATTTGCCTGTTGCTTTGAGAATAAAAGCTGCTCCCTGGAACCTCCCCATTGTGGCTTCTATTTTCTTCTACAAGAAAAGTGTGGCGATATCAATTACCGTGTTTCGCCAGTGACACGGTCTAGAAGCAACCCGCAGCGCAAGTTACACCGGAACCATTGGCAGCGGCAGCTCCGGCTGGTGTGTGTTTGTTTTCTGCGGTAGCAGATTTTCCGGTGTACATCTGGTGACCCCAGAAGGAAGAGATGCGATGTAGAGGCAATTCCGCCTCTCTGTGGATCGGATGCTGAGCCATTCGGAGCCTCGTAAAAACGCAACCTGGGCGTTTAAGGTAGCTGCGGCTTGGGGACTCGAGGGAGTACTATTAACTCTATAATGATGGAAATGGAGGCACGCTCTACTCTTGGACTCACCTGCCAGTCACACACTTGAATGGACGGTCGTCTCTAACCTTGAAATCCCTTCGCTGGAACGTGGCATTCTGGGACATGCAGTCCAGTAATCTGGTGAGAACTGCACGTTGGGCAGCCCACTCCGGCCGGAGTGGGAGGAATGGAGAAAACAGCCAATCAAGACTGAGCCGGACATTGAAAGCAGTCCGAGGGGAGGAGGCGTGTTCATTTCTGCAACTGTAGGCATTGAGAATGGCCTCGCGGCCGAAATGCATTTGCCTGTTGCTTTGAGAATAAAAGCTGCTCCCTGGAACCTCCCCATTGTGGCTTCTATTTTCTTCTACAAGAAAAGTGTGGCGATATCAATTACCGTGTTTCCCCAGTGACACGGTCTAGAATTAACCCGCAGCGCAAGTTACACCGGAACCATTGGCAGCGGCAGCTCCGGCTGGTGTGTGTTTGTTTTCTGCGGTAGCAGATTTTCCGGTGTACACCTGGTGACCCCAGAAGGAAGAGATGCGATGTAGAGGCAATTCTGCCTCTCTGTGGATCGGATGCTGAGCCATTCGGAGCCTCGTAAAAACGCAACCTGGGGGTTTAAGGTAGCTGCGGCTTGGGGACTCGAGGGAGTACTATTAACTCTATAATGATGGAAATGGAGGCACGCTCTACTCTTGGACTCACCTGCCAGTCACACACTTGAATGGACGGTCGTCTCTAACCTTGAAATCCCTTCGCTGGAACGTGGCATTCTGGGACATGCAGTCCAGTAATCTGGTGAGAACTGCACGTTGGGCAGCCCACTCCGGCCGGAGTGGGAGGAATGTAGAAAACAGCCAATCAAGACTGAGCCGGACATTGATAGCAGTCCGAGGGGAGGAGGCGTGTTCATTTCTGCAACTGTAGGCATTGAGAAAGGCCTCGCGGCCGAAATGCATTTGCCTGTTGCTTTGAGAATAAAAGCTGCTCCCTGGAACCTCCCCATTGTGGCTTCTATTTTCTTCTACAAGAAAAGTGTGGCGATATATATATATATATATATATATATGTATGTATGTATGTATGTATGTATGTATGTATGTATGTATATACATATATATATATATATATATATATATATATATATATATATATATATATATATATATATATATATATATATATATATATATATATATATATAATACCTACTGGCAGTCGCCAGTAGGTAGTTATAGTTAGGACCTAGTTTCCATAGGAAATCCACAACATTCTATTTGGAATAACTTTGGCGCCGGTGGACAAATCTTCGTGAATTTCTTTTCAAGAAAATGGCCTGCTCGGTTCCCCTCCTTCCCTAAAAGTTTGGGGGTGATTCGTCAAGTGGGGGCCAAAAAAAGGGGTCCCAAAACGTGTTTTCCCCATGCAATTTTCCATAGGGAACTTTAGCCAGGGTTACAGCCCGAACGGCTGAACGGAATTACACAAAATTTGGCAGAGAGGTCGAGTTCTGTTCGCAGATTGTGCTTTTTGTTAAATGGTGTAAATCAGTTCAGTAGTTTCTGAGAAAATGGCAAGTAAAATCATAGCAAAATCTAGAAACAGAGTTCAGTATGCGTACTGAAATCTGTTCAATTACGAGCGCGAGCTGCATGCTGATTGGCTGTGAACTGTCTGCCAACACTCGAAACCAGGAAGTGTTGGTGGCCATCTTGTGCCTCGCTAGAATCGAGTCACAAGAAAACAGTAAAACAAAGTTGAGAAATAAGGGAAGGGGGTAGGGTAGAGACATTCTGACCCTCTTAGCTTGCTCAGGGGGTCGTACATGGATTTTTAGGCTCTATTTGTAAAGAAGAATCGCGGCTTACGCATATGGAAATACGTTCAATTACAAGCAGGAGCTGCATGCTGATTGGCTGTCAATACTTCAAACCAGGAAGTGTTGGCAGCCATGTTGTTTGTCGGGAGAGCAGAGTTACAAGAAAACAGTAAAACAAAGTTGAGAAATAAGGAAACGGGGCAGGGTAGAAACATTCTGAGCCTATAGTCTTGGTCAGGGGGTGGTACATGGATCTTTAGGCTCAATTTTTTATTTTTTTTAAAATAAAAAATGGCCGGATACTCGTGCAGTACTTGTACGCGGTGGAAAAGGTAAAAAAAAAGTAGAAGTCTGTTTTATTCATTAGGTCCCGGGGGGGCAAATTACGGGGGCAATTTTTCTGCATAATGGGGGCTTGTAAGGTGCCCCGAGCACTTAGGAACGGCACTCCTCTGGTTTTATTTTGAAGTATGCGGGGGGGTTACGGTCCTACTCCCCGCAGTCTCGGTGAGCGGCATCCCTCGGGTCTTTTTAAAAAAAAATATGTTTTGAGCTCCCTCTCTCTCTCTCCCCGTACATGTCGCAGGGAACGCCACATTTCTGGGGCAGTGATATGTAAAATGACCTTCCAGCTCCAGGGTACCTGCATTGTCTGGAGTTTTTTATTAATGTTGGGAGGGTGGGCTTGATAATACGTCCTTGTAAATTCCCATAGAAGCCTATGTTCTGTTGTTAACATGGCCTTCTATGGGAAATAACAAGGCCGTATTATGAAGCTCATTATCGCCGTTTTATCTGCAGTTTCCTGCCAATAAAACGGCGATGATTTTAACACCGGTCCTTGATAATATGCACCTAAGTTTACTAGTAAAAAAAAAGAGCAATGGGCCATATCATCAACAAAAGGCGATACATTATCGTTGCTTTTATTGGCAGGAAACTGCCGATAAAGCGGCGATAATGGGCTTGATAATATGCCCTTGTGAATAACCATAGCAGCCCAGGTTAATATCAGAACTTGGGCTGCTATAGAATGTTACAAGGGCCTATTATCAATCACATTGTCGCCGCTTTATCAGCAGTTTCCTGTCGATAAAAGCGGCGATAATGTATCGCCTTTTTTGATAATATGCTCCTTCATTTCTATGATAGTATGTAAAGCTTTCTTTTTTTTTTGGTGTAGCAGGTGTACTCTCTTCTCATGCTCAGCATCGTTTCTTCAAGTTCAACAAGCAAACCTTTCTTTATATCAGTTAGTAAACCTGTCGCTTTCTTTTACCGGTTCATGTGTGTCATCTGCTGCTGTACTTTTGTACAGTATTAATAGTCATATTTTTTATATATTTATTTGAAAGGTAATGCCGAGGCGCAAAACGTTGATTACGTACTCCGTCCATCGCCATTTTAGTAGTTTCTCACTGTTGTTTTTATTATATCTGTTAGTTAGAACTCAGTAGTTTTCAATCCTAGTCTTGAATACCTTACTATAGTATTTCAACATTATTTTTATTGTGGGCCGTCATAACCCTCCCCCACAAAATAAAAGAAGCATGTAGTTTTTTTAATTAACTTTTATTAAACAATAAATATAAACAAAACTCAATTATAACTATATTAGAACTGGAAAAATAACTTAAACAATGTTATAAACAAATTGTGAAATGGATTCTAAAAGGTGTCCGGTTGGTAATCTGCAAAAGAAAAAAGAAAATTAGAGTTTAGAATTATGTAGATGTGAGTAAATGAGCTGAAGCATTATGGGGTGTATTATCAAGAACGGCGATAAAATTATCGCCTTTTCAGCCGCAGGAAACTGCAGCTAAAGCGGCGATAATAGGCTTGATAATATGCTGTTGTGAATTCCCATTGCAGTCCAGGTTCTGGTGTTAACCTGGGCTACTATGGGAATTCACAAGGGCATATTATCAAGCCCATTAACGCCGCTTTAGTGGCAGTTTCCTGCCGTTGAAACAGCGATAATTTTATCGCCGTTCTTGATACTATGCCCCTACAAGTTTTGGTAACTCTACGGTTTTACGTGTGCAGTGTGACTCGTACATTCCAGTTCTGTTATAGTGCCGCGTTCAAGTGGTGTCTATATGGAAATGCCTACTGCTTTACTGACGCCAGTTCTGGCGACTTATTTCTAATGCATTCCTATGAAGGCTTTGTAGATCTAGGCCTCTGTGCTTAACCTTGCGGGTAAACATTTCAGGCAGTTGGTGTCACAACTTATACTGAACAATTCTTCTACACGTCTACACGTCCAAGACAGCAGTGTCTAAGTTTAAGAGAGAAAGAGAAATTATGTCAGAGAGAGTGAGAGAGAGAAAGAGAGAGAAAAAAACATTAAAACTTTGTCCCAGAGTCTGGAGTTGAGATTTTTTCTTGAAAGTCAGATGTAGATTTACTAACTCCTTGCATCACTTTACCCATGTTAAAAGTGACTCAAAAGTGGTGTAATAAGGTTGTGGATCTGTTTGTCAGACTGTTGTAACCTATCTGTTGTCACTGCTCGGAGGTAATCATAGA
The DNA here is from genome assembly GCF_964263255.1 of Lissotriton vulgaris. NCBI lineage: Eukaryota > Metazoa > Chordata > Amphibia > Caudata > Salamandridae > Lissotriton > Lissotriton vulgaris. The sequence goes on along the minus strand of NC_141685.1, from coordinate 1,469,069,810 downwards.
TTTTACAGAGAAGGTGCTGTACACTACGCACTCTGGGTCATAATATCAAGCCTGGGCAACAAAAATTATCGCCACTTTATCAGCAGGAAAGTGGCGATAATGGGTTTGAGAATATACTCTATAGAATTCCAATCGAAGCTCATGTCTGATGTCCTTCACATGTAACATGAGCTTCGATTGGAATTCCATAGAGCATATTATCAAACCCATTATCGCCACTTTAGCGGCACTTTCCTGCCGATAAAGTGGCGATAATTTTGTCACCCAGGCTTGATAATATGGCCCTCTCTCATTTCACAAATAAAGCTAACACTACAGTTTTACGAGTGCAGTGTACCTGGTACATTTTACTTGTTATAGTGCCGCGTTCAAGTGGTGTCTTTATGGAAGTGCCTACTGCGTTACTAACGCCTGTTATGGCGACTAATTTCTAATGCATTGCTATTAAGGCTTTGTAGATCTCGGCTGCTGTGCTTACCTTGTATAAAGAGTGCGGCCACCGGAGTTAACCATTCGACTTGAACTCTGCTTCTATACGTCAAAGTATATTCAATAAGTTGCAGAGAATTCCATTGCTGTTGCTCGATTGGCCGTGGTTGCTTCTGAACGATGTTTGGTGAAGGAAACAAAAGGACATTTTGAGTAGTCATCGTAAACTGAGTTGAGTTACTACTATCAAAAGTGAATTTTAATGTGGGTTCTTAATATTCTGTAGTTAAGACTGTTGCAGCTCCAGCAAACAAAGGAAGATCAATAAGTTAATAGAGGCCTGGGACGGCCTTGTGACGCAGAAAAAAAATATTGTCATGGACGCACAATTAATAATAATAAGGCCTAAGCATGTGGCGTAGTACAGAAATACGACACAGAAATGTATGCACGCACAATTTTTAAGATTAGAGGTGTATATGACCTCGTGACTTATAAAGAAATATTTCAATTATGTAAGTACAATTTAAAACCATTGAGGGGTAGGAAAGCCATATGAAGGATAAAAAAATAGCATTATGCATATACAATTTACAGTGGAGGCTGATGTTGTGACGTCTTCTCTTACCTTTGCTTCTGTCGTCTTGTGTCGTGTCTTGAAAGGCTGCGGTTTCGCTGCGTCTGGGGTGTTTTCGACAGTTCTGTACGTTCTGTACGCGAAAGGCGGCAATGTTTCTACTTGGTTTAAAATATTTATGTATTTAATGTATATATATATATATATATATATTACCTAATGGCGGTCCCCAGTAGGTAGTTATATATGGTATATATATATCATTATTTTAACAGCATGATTATTTTTTATATTTGCAAAATATTTTGCCCTTTATGTGTTCAGGCAATTCACTATGACGGTTTTGGTGGTGCAACGCAAACATAACCAAGTTCCCAACCAGGGTAGAGGGCATGTTCAGCATATATGATGTGTTCGACTAGCATTCTATACAGTGGAATATTCGCACTGGGCAATGTATTAGTAAATGCATGTAATTGTCACACTGTTGACATCATGCATAGTAATCTTGTATATGTATTACAGGGTTTTCACTGTGATTTTGTTGGATGATTGTATGCTCTCTATGTCTAATGATGCCTTAGGTGGAATGGGCTATATAGACTGCAGTTGTAGTAGCGCCAAATAGATTGACAAAGGCTTTGAGCAAGCCGAAACGCGTTTCTCTTTTTAATTTTGGGATTGAGGCCGATCTGATCAAATAAAACAGATGACGTATCTTAACTGCTCCAAGTCTGTGTCTTCTTCCCTGGATCACTCTGTGAGAGTTGGTTGTGTGTGAATATATATATATATATATATATATATATATATATATATATATATATATATATATATATATATATATATATATATATATATATATATATATATATATATACATATACATATATATATATTTTTTAATGTATTTATATACCTACTGCCTATGTCAAAGGGTTTTCTCAAAAGGTCAGAACACCAAAATATAAAAAGCAGCAGGCCTATTGGCTTTATCAATGGGTCAGCATGTCAACATATTTGGCTTTGCCAAAAAGTCACCAATAAATTCAATAGAATGCATATTTCAGAAATTCACATATTGCAATGTTTAATAACAGTGATAGTCACACAATATTTTCAATGAAGCATTCTTTTTTGTAAAAAAAAGTTTCAATGTGTCTTTGAGACAGTTTTTTGACATTTTTCAGGCCACAAAGTGAAGCCATAAAACCAACCACAAGCGGTCCATGTACTCCAACTGAAGTACATAAAGCTCCAACTCAGAGTGCTTTAAGAAACATATGGGGCTCGATTACGATCCGGTAAAAAAATCCACCGTACGATTAGTATTCGTAGCCGAATCCGTACGAATAGAAAAATACCGTCCGACCTGCGTAGTACGATCCATTAGCGCCTATTCCCGTACGAATATCAGCCATCCGTACGAACAACAGCCGAAGCCCCGTACGACTTAGCGTCGGAAATCAAACCGTACGATTTGTAAACCTGCCGTACAACTACACAAGTACGATCCAGTTCGGGAACCCAATACGCGATTTGTACGGGCCAAAGTAGTCGTGCATGAAGATGGATTCGTACGGGATCCCATGCCTCACAGCAAGCAATCAATACATCCCACACTTGTACCCCTCGCCCAAGCCTAGGCGAGCCCCCCACACGCCAACGGCCCGTACAACTCGATCGCACGCACAAGTACCGTACGCACACCCCCCCAACAAGCGTACGCGAGCCCCCCACCCGCCAACGGCCCGTACAACTCGATCGCACGCACAAGTACCGTACACACACCCCCCCAACAAGCGTACGCGAGCCCCCCACCCGCCAACGGCCCGTACAACTCGATCGCATGCACAAGTACCGCAGCACCCCTCCACAACAATCGTACGCAAGCCCTCCACCCGCCAACGGCCCGTACAACTCGATCGCACGCACAAGTACCATACGCACACCCCCCCAACAAGCGTACGCGAGCCCCCTAACCGCCAACGGCCCGTACAACTCGATCGCACGCACAAGTACCGCACGCACACCCCCACAACAATCGTACGCGAGCCCCCCACCCGCCAACTGCCCGTACAACTCGATCGCATGCACAAGTACCGCACGCAACCCCCCCAACAAGCGTACGCGAGCCCCCCACCCGCCAACGGCCCGTACAACTCGATCGCACGCACAAGTACCGCACGCACACACCCCCAACAATCGTACGCAAGCCCCCACCCGCCAATGGCCCGTACAACTCGATCGTATGCACAAGTACCACACGCACACCCCCCCAACAAGCGTACGCGACCCCTCCACCCGCCAACGGCCCGTACAACTCGATTGCACGCACAAGTACCGTACGCCCCCCCCCCTCCCAACAAACGTATGCGAGCTCCCCACCCGCCAATGGCCCGTACAACTCGATCGCACGCACAAGTACCGCACGCACACCCCCACAACAATCGTACGCGAGCCCCCCACCCGCCAACGGCCCGTACAACTCGATCGCACGCACAAGTATCGTACGCACACCCCCCCCAACAAGCGTACGCGAGCCCGCCAACGGCCCGTACAACTCGATCGCACGCACAAGTACCGCACCCACACCCCCACAACAATCGTACATGAGCCCCCCACCCGCCAACGGCCCGTACAACTCGATCGCACGCACAAGTACCGTATGCACACCCCCCCCAACAAGCGTACGCGAGCCCCCCACCCGCCAACGGCCCGTACAACTCGATCGCACGCACAAGTACCGCACGCACACCCCCACAGCAATCGTACGCGAGCCCCCCACCTGCCAACTGCCCGTACAACTCGATCGCACGCACAAGTACCGCACGCACACCCCCCCAACAAGCGTACGCGAGCCCTCCATCCGCCAACAGCCCGTACAACTCGATCGCACGCACAAGTACCGTACGCACACCCCCCCCAACAAGCGTACGCAAGCCCCCCACCCGCAAACGGCCCGTACAACTCGATCGCACACACAAGTACCGCACGCACACCCCCACAACAATCGTACGTGAGCCCCCCACCCACCAACGGCCCGTACAACTCGATCACACGCACAAGTACCGCACGCACACCCCCCCCCAACAAGCGTACGCGAGCCCCCGACCAGCCAACGGCCCGTACAACTCGATCGCATGCACAAGTACCCTACGCTCACCCCCCCCAACAATCGTACGCGAGCCCCCCACCCGCCAACGGCCCCTACAACTCGATCGCACGCACAAGTACCGTACGCACACCACCCCCCCCAACAAGCGTACGCGAGCCCCCCACCCGCCAACGCCCCGTACAACTCGATCGCACGCACAAGTACCGCACACACACAACGCCAACACCCAAACCAGCACAACAACACCAAACATCTCTCCTGTGTACACACCATTGAGTAAGAATGTACTGGTCACAGCTAAACAGGCAAACAGAGGTCAACAATGACACCCACCCCATATATGACACACACAACCAATTCAAAATAAGCCACACCCACTTTTTCACCAATAAAAGGGTTCACGCATACAACCCAGCATCCTTAGCAACATACCCATTATTGCGAAGAAACAGAGAGCACACCAACAATTGCAGCAACATACCTCCACACATACACCCTATCACATCTACACCCACACCACCCCCTTCACAATCAGAATCACACACCCTCATCCATACACACCATCACCCCCACAACCACATACACCCCACACCATGACCACACACAAGAATCCAAAGTTCACTAACCCGGAGATGGAGATCCTTACAGATGAAATCATCAGAGTCGAGCCACAGTTGTTTGGCGCATTGGTCGGACAGACCAGCATGGCACAAAAAACTCGCCTGTGGGAGAGGATCGTAGACCGGGTCAATGCTGTTGCACCCATCAGGCGCACCAGGGGGGAATTCCAGAACAGGTGGTATGATCTGCGGAGGATGGTCAAGAAGAAGATGGACCAGAACTACGCCAATGCACACTACACTGGAGGTGGTGGTCCCCGCAGACCTCCTGTATACCATCCCTGGGAGGAGAAAGTCATGGACCTGCTGTCACTGGTGGGAGTACACGGAATAGGAGGAGCCGTTGAGCCTGGTGAGTGTACAATAAAAAGATGTTACAGGGGTGGACTTACAACAGTGCCCAGCAGCATGGGGTGGGTGGCCATGAGTCCCAGCATGACAAAACAAAATGGGGTTTGATGCAAGGGGGAGGCACAAAGGGTGGAAGGTGGAGGGTAGGAGGCTACTCTCATCCCATATGTCCCAGAGACACACCCAAGCACCATGCCCAGTGCACAGGGATAGGGAAATATCACACAAGATAGTATACTACAGTTGCCAAACAATTTCATGTGGTGGACACACCTTCCAGAGAACCAACATTTTGTGGCACAGTAACGCAGTGTAGCGAGCGAGCAAGCACTAACAACCTTGCTCCATCCCTGTCTCCCTCTCCCTCCCACTCCCACTGTTGCCCACTCCCTCTGTTGCCCTCTCTCTCTGTCGCCCCCTTCCCCTGTCGCCCCCTCCCCCTGTTGCACTCCCTCCCTCTGTCTCCCTCCATCCCTCTGGCTACCTGCCTCAGTCACCTCACCTCAGCCCCCTGGGCACACAGACAGTTGCACCCAAGCACTGCACAGGCCTTTAAAACACCTTAGAGCAGAATGTTCGGGGATAGCAGTCATCTACTAATTTCCTGCAACACACCCACCATTTGCAGTGGAGAATGTACTGTGTCAGGACACACATTTGGGAACGCTCTGTAGTACACAATGGGCACAGGTGTAGGCACCACAAGTCCCTCCTGAGATCACTGCAAACAGCAGGACAAGGCCACACATCCTGTGCATGAACACAAAATCACGATTATGCCAGCATGCCACATCAGGGGGCAGCCAAATAATGAACGATGGACGCTTGCAAATGACACGCAAACTACTAACATGGCCTGTCATACACCCCCCTTACAGAAACTCATCCCCTGGGGACAGGCATAGGAGTGCAACAATGTCACAATTGTCATGTACCACAACTAAACACTCACTCATATGAATACGCATACAAGTAATACATGCACATTGCAGAAGCTCCAGTCCATTATCCCTCTCGAACAATGCACGTGCCCCATCTCATGACTGTTGTGGATGCACGTAAGTAACAACATGGACATGGGTATTGACAAGGTGATGCGTCTTTGAGAAGTGATACGTTCAAAAGCCATGATGGATAAGTGTGTGTTCAGGTCCAGGGGTGTTGGCATTGTGTGGCCATCACGGAACAGCAAAAGACATCCAAAGTAGTTGATGTTATGCAAATTAATGATGCCCTGTCCCTCACATCAACATGCTGCATCTAAACTCTGTGCATGCTTGGCGCAGACATTAGGATTTACACCGTATCCTGGATGTTGCGTGAACGTGAGCAATGCTTAACATGTGTTGTGCCGGCAAGACAAGACACAGCAATGGCTGTGTCAGTCATTGTCAAGAGAATGGAAGAATTAAAATACCCCTGAGTACATGTCAATTTACTACCACTACATGCACAACTGAACAATGACAACAATGTAAAGCTTGTGGAACTGTGATGCAGATAATGGATAAATAAACAAGATGTCACTTGATAGTGCCTTAACAGTGTCTCTCTCTCCCACACACAGGGTAACGTGTGGAGCCCCCCCCACCCCCGGGGGAGAAGGATCCCAGTCACAGGCTCAGCCGGACACAGACCCCACCGACAGCCACGCCACTCAACGCACTGTGGATGACCCCAACCAACCTGGCACCTCTGGATCCCAAACACCTGCAGCAACTGTACCAGCTACATCTCTGCCAACCACCGGAACCATTCCCAACACATCACAGCAGACAGGTCAGAGCCCTGCACATGATCCATCAGAGAGCCTGTCTGAAAATGAGGGACACCCTTTGTCGGGTGCCCCTGAGGTGGCAGACAACCTCCACTCTGCCAGCACTCGGGGGGCCCGTCGACCGGTTGTGCCCACAAGCGCAGGCAGTGCTCGTGTGGGTCAGGGTGGTGGGAGTGGTGCAAGGCGGAGGCGGGAATCTGGCCAGTCAGCTGCAGGGCCCGGTATGCCTGAACTCACTAACATCCTGGAGGCATACCGGCGGGACACCAGGGAGGTAGGCCAGCTTGCGGAGGTCCTCAACCAGGTGAAAGAACAGCAGGCAGAGCAAATAGCCAGGCAACAACAACATTATGGACGGGTGGAGGAAAGTCTGGCTCAGCTCTTGACGGTGCATCGGGAAATGAGCCAATCGCTACGTCAGATAGCTGCCAACATGCAGCGCCCTCCCTGTGTCACAAGGCCAGCAACATCACGGCAAAGTGCGACACCAGCCACAGGGAGGGGGGAGGAGGAGGAGAAACTCTCTGACGTAGCCTCCCATGCATCGTCCGTGCCTGCACGTGAGGGTCCCCCAAGGAAGGTGGGTCGTCCACGGCTAAGACGTTGAGGGGCAGTGGGCCATGCACATCTCCCAGGACACTGGACCTGCCATATTGCCCCTGGGTGCAACAGTATCCCCTATGAGACTCTCCCACATGGACTTGCTGGTCACAGTCTGCCCAATGATGCCAAGCACTGTGGCCTGGACTCTGTTGACTGAAACTGTAAGGCATCTCATCTCCAGCAGTGAACTTTGGATTCCACACCTTTCTGTACAGCACCTATTCACTTTTCCTGCACAAGATCACCAAATAAATATACTGAACCTCATACGCATTTGTTGATTTATCTTTGAACCACAGCATAAATTGATATGTGTGTGCAAATGTATACAATGCAAGGGTATCCAACAAACACCAGCCATCCACACACTGGGATCAGAATCTGTGTGAGGACACACACCGGTCAGAAATTACTAACAACTAGAGACATGGATGGAAAGACACACCTGTGTGGGATAGTAAATTCTTGAGGGGGGTTTGGATGCCAAAACTGCTATCACAGCCAGGCCCAGGAGAGTCACATTGAGGTGTACAGATAATTGTGATACAACTAGTTGTCCACGTAGGGAGTACCTACAACTGTGTCTGCAGGTATGTGAACTATTATCAACATGATGCAGTACTGTGGATGTCATGAATGGCGCACAGGACAAGGGTGGCAGGACAGACTGTGGGCAATGGGCTGTTGCACTCTACACAAGCACACCTGACTAGGTGACCTACCCCTATGTCGCTACAAGTACTAGACTCCTGTTATGGGAGCAACGCATACAGAACAACTACCCACGTCTGACACATACCTACACCAGACTGGGTAAATCACACCACACCCAAGAGACGTCGTCATGGTGTGTGTCCCCTGTGGCAACTTGACTGACTGTGACAGCTATGTCGAAGTGGTGTGACCAGGTTGTGTACTGCCACGTGACTGTTAGCAAGATGATTTTTCCAGCTCTGGTGTTGACAAGGTAACACTGTACAATATTTTGCCTATGGAAGGTGTGTGTGTGCTGTACACGGCACATGACCTGGTGGTACGTAGACCCAATGTCATGTGAATCTGCATAGTTGTTCCAGTATGTGCTGCACACACAAACACATAAGCTGCAGTGGCTGAGTCAGAAGCATTGTGATACCAGGAGTGTGATTGTCTGGTGTTGTCTGCGTGTAGGGTGGCAGGAGCATGCTCTACAAATGGATGGAAGGAGGGTCATCCTGTAGGTGTCTGTGTACCTGGATCGTGTGCGCTGCATCGTGCCTGTGCATGCAGCAGCAGCAATGAGTGAAGACATGACGGCAGGAGGGGTGTGACAACTTGCCAAACAGGCACATACCGCAAGGGCATTTGGAAGCCACAAAGTTAAATGTGAATGTGAAGGCAGGAGTGTCTGACTCACTCAGGGTCACTGCAAATAAAATGGAACAGTAATGACCAAAGATCACTGTCACTGTATCAGGGCCCTTACAGACAAGTGGGGCACAGGACACACAGCGTCAGCAGGTGTAGACTACAGCTAGTGTGTCGAAAGCTAAACAGCTGCTACAAAGCCATCGACCTTACACAAAATATAGTATTCCAGCCTTCCCAAAAATAATGCATGTGCCCACTGTACACGTCAACACATAACAAGCATACGCTTACTACATGCCAAATAGTAAACATGCACATTAGAAGGACATGTGCATTGACATGAAGGTGGCAGAATCTTCAAAAATAATCACACGTCATGCACAACATGATTTCTAACATTGTGAGCCCATGGAGCACTGTCAAACATACATGTGCATTGGCAAGGACTCAAAATGACACTATTAATGATGTCACCTGTAATGCAGCAGTAATATTAGGTACAAGCCTGTCAAGGACTGGCCGTACCTTTCTTCATCAGAGTGGTGTGATGCTCAAAGGGTTCCACCTCCAAATAGCCCCTTGGTCTGAGTACAAATGACAGACACAAAAGGGTGATCAGGCGACGGAAGGAGAGGATGGGAACTGCTGGGAGGGAGACCTGAAACAGAGGCAAATAACCATTAGGAGTAAATTCTCATGTCACTGCTAATACAAAAACCTCATTTGATACACTGTACCAGTCACATCTGTGAAGTAAAATGACTGGAGACAACATTAGATTAGTCACCATGCTATCACATCAGATCCGATGCTATGACACGGACACATAAAACCTAGGACAGTCTGTTATCCATTAGAGTATTGTGAAACGCTCACAAGTGAGCTACCATGCAATGAGATCTATGTTGTAAAGAACTCATTCACTGGCTCAGATGAGGTGGACCTTACAAACAAATGAAAACAGTTGGCAATGCTACTTACGCAAACTGTAATATATGTTTTTGATCATGTGTACCCATAAGGGCCATGTAGGCAAAATTTACTTCACCCACAACCGCTGTAAGAATCACATATGAAGAGGAAGCCAATTACCTACATGCAATGAAGGCACTCTGTAGCCAGTCTTTTGATCTATCAACATAGCATTACTATGCTAAACATGAGATGCAGGTAGAAGAAATATCAACTGCAAGTGAAGTTGAACTAAACCACAAAATGATACCCTACCATTGCACATAAATGCTGCACGGGACTCAAGAATCATGTGAATTACCGCACTCCACTGGTGCAACACAATAATTAACATATGCATCATCCCAACATTGTCATGTCTCAAGCAAAACATACATGGCATCATGTGAATCTAAACAGAAGTGCTACTCACTGTGAAGGCTGGCGGAGCTGTATTTGCAACCTGCACGGAGGTAACGACATGACAGTGACATGATATACTGCAACAAGGGGCAATGCATCCATGTCCACAGATTCACAGGATAGTGATCTGAACATGTGGAACATACAGTGGGCCACACCTGCACGACATGGTAGAATGGCAACCAAACTGGACTGTCCCACAAGGTGGAGGTGAGGATCAGTCACATTCAAATGCACACAGTGATGCTGCAATCCCCCACAGAGTCCGTGTTTGAGACCTCTGACACAATGTCAAACCATGGTATATGCAATGTTGCAGTGTCAATGTCTACACACATTGATGCATCCACCAGAGTACACAACTACAACAGATGACTGTCAGATGGGGTGACTATCCTGTCATGGGAGTGGGCATACATGTAATAAGTAACATAATGTTGTAGCATGTATTCATGGTCGCACTACATGCACATGAACATGTACCACACGTTTCAACACATACCAACGCTAAACAGCCTCGTATGAGTCCTTACCCAAATTGACTTCTCCACATGTCCATGCATGCTCCGTTGATTAGGCTGATGTTGCAATCATATTGAGCAATAGCAGGGTGACCACGATGACCCAAACGGACAACAGGCAGGGTGAGCTGTGGATGAGAGTGGCACACAAGGGGTCAAGGTCTGTACAATGTTATTTTGACAATGTCCTGTTGAATATCCAGATGTTGTAGTACACCTGTACATTCCAAGTACACACATAGCACGTATGTGTGTTGCATTACATCTGCACCTGTGTGACACAGCACAAGAGAGATACAAGTGACATTGCATACAGTCTGCTGCATACACATCATGCTACCCATGCAACTCTGTAGTACATGTATTACATGAAAGCAGCTATGATTCACCATTATGAGAAGAAGTTGCGGATGAGGTGACTCCGGATATCATCTTCTTCCTCCTCATCACTGGTATCCTGGCCAAGGCCTTCATCCTCAACGGGCGGATGTTCCAGCTCATCAGGGTCAAGGTAGAGCGGCACGGCCTTCTCCACTGCCATGTTGTGAAGCATGCAGCACACAGTGAAGATGTCACACACCTTGCGTGGGCTGTATTGGAGGGCTCCGCCTGTCTTGTCCAGGCACCTGAACCGGCTCTTCAGGAGTCCAAATGTCCGCTCAATTACCCGCCTGGTCTTTCCATGAGCATTGTTGTACCGCTGGTCTGCAGCTGTCCTGGGGTTGCGTAGTGGAGCCATGAGCCACGGCATGTTTGGATATCCAGCGTCTCCTGCAAATCGACATCATGGAAATGAGTGTGTAATATGATTCAGATGAAGAAGTTGTGACATACTGACATACATAGCTGACAGAGTATACTCACCAACAAGACATGCCGGGTGGTTGTGCAGCTGCAGCATCATCTGTGGTACCCTGCTACGCCTCATGATGAAAGCATCGTGGCACGATCCTGGAAAACGTGCAGAGACATGTGAGATAATCATGTTGGCAAGACACACCATCAGGGCATTTATTGAGTGGTAGTGTTTCCTGTTGCGATACGCTTGCTCCTGAGCCTGTGGTGGCACCAGAGTAACATGTGTACCATCAATTGCACCAATTACATGTGGCATGCGTCCCAGGGCATAGAATTCCCCCTAGACATCTGTCAACTGTTCTGGAGTAGGGAATGTGATGAATTCATCAAGGTGGAGCAACATCGCAGCCAAAACATCTGTCAATACACGGCTGAACATGGTCTGAGACATCCCTCCCACATCAGCTATGGTCAATTGGAACGTACCTGTGGCAAAGAAATGGAGGGCTGCCATCACCTTTACCTTGGGTATCAGCGCAGTTGGATACCTGTGTCGTGGTTGCAGGTGAGCCTCCAGTCTGTCCGTCAGGTCCTTGATCATCTGTCTGCTGAAGCGATAACGACGGATGCAATTGCGTTCCCTCATGGCTTCCAAGTCAGGTAACGGCCGTTCCAGAGGGGGTGCCCTGCAATACACAAATATTTGAAAATGTGTTCAACTGTCTGACTAAGACAATAACAATGTACATGGCACAAGCAACACTGCTTCAACAAATCTAGACAAGTGTGAGTCTGGCGTGGGAGACACACTGATGTAACATGTTCCAACTCCCAGCCACTCCTCCATGAACAGTGAAAGACCTGTGGTCTGTGGAATGGATATGACATGCATACAAAATATCTGATGGAAAGGTCTTAGTGAGCATGACAATGTATCATGTCAGTGACACATGTCATGTGAATGTCAGTAGGAGGTTGTCTGCACATCCAGACAGCTGACAGCAATACACACACACCACATGTGGCATCATTTGCACAGTTCTGACATAGTCATGTTGCGGTGTGATATTTCCCTGACTATTACATGAATATCATCATACTGCCTTAATGTTTGATTAGTCACAAATGGTCTGTGATGCAATCACACATATGAGCGGTTCATTAACACAAGTGGCATGGTGTGCGTACATTAGAAACCCTGTAATCACGGCAAGGACACAATATGGATGCTCCTACAGCAGATGTACTGAAATGTATGAACTGGTTACTTACGTTTTGTAACAAAATATCATAATGGAACAGTAGTAAGTAGCATATCCCTTACTTTGAATACATGCCAATCTTCAGACAAATTTGCCTCCCTGGATGCCATCGATGTGAGTCGGGGATATTCAGCCCTCACTGGATGAAATACGGTGTTGCTGACTGGCATCCTGCAAGTGCTTGGCCAAGTATTGCCCGTACCTACAACGCACACTCTGCCAGCAGTTACACAACCATGTCCCACAGACAGTGTGGGAAGCGGACAAAGAGGCATGTGATGTTGGAAGACGTCAGTCCCAGACTCAGGGAGGATGATGACATCTGTCCGTACTGCTCAGACCTCTTGGATACCCTCTACAGCGGAGCTACGGTGAATGTGGTCTGTGATTTGGCGGGCTGGATGCCCATGCTCTCTGGGGTGGGGTAGGAGGACAGGGAACATGGTCAGTCCAGGAAGGGGTGTGGTCGTCTGACAACGTGCCTATCTACAGCCAAACATGCAGCGAGCCTGTACATGCAGACCAACATAGACACAGTACATTCCTCAGGATAGGCCTGCAGAGGCTCAGCGGAGCGTGACTGCACTTTAAGGACCTCAGTGAGGAGGTTGGTCCTCACGGCGGCAACGGGGAAATGAATGGGCAAGGCTCTGGCCGCCCACATAAACATTACACTGTACGTTGGCGGCTCATCCATTAAAACGTTTGGAGTAGAGACATCACCAGTGTCTGGCTAGGTGTCCAGACCACTTGCATGCCCCAGTCCACCTGTCCTGTCATCTTGGGACCGACACTCATGTGTCAGTGGGTCTTCATGAACCACCCAATACTCGTTGACACCCATTCCCTGATAATCAGGGTTGTCATGAGCTGTGCCCGGCCCGTAGGAGTTTCACCCCCCCCGCAGCATTAATGGCGGTATACTGCCGCACAGTTCCCACGCCGGTGCCGTACAGTGTGTGGTATCGGGGACACCACCACCCGAGAACGGCGACAAGGCTGGCACCTGGGGGACAGTTGCCAGTGAGGTTGTGAGGTGAACCAGCGAGGACCAGGATCAACATTCATATCCTTTCTGTCCCAGCGGGTTCGGCATGAATGCGCCGCCTGCGTCAGGGACAAAGCGAGTGATGGCGTCAGGGGCAAATCACCAGAAGCGCTAGTGCCCCCAGACGGGTCCACTGGGCCAGAATCCGCCGCGTAGGCCTTTGGTGGTGTGAGGGACATCATGGACATGAGGACCGCAGGTCGTGGTGCAGGCTACAACGGCTGCAAATCTGACAGAGCCGCGTGGGAGGTGTCACCTGAATCCCATGCAGCATTGCACGTGCATTGTGGTGATTTGGAAGTGTGATGACATGTCTTTCACATATTTGGGTTACCTGACGACTTGGCCCTGAAGGACTGATGTCAAATCCAGGGGCTATGATGTCTCAACACCCACGCCCAGGCACTCGTCCTACGTCCAGACCATGAGCTATTGTGGTGCAGGGACAACTGCTGGAGTCTGAGCGGCTTGTGTGACCAATCACACCTAGATTCATATGTCTGGTCCCGGCAGTCGGAGCAGCTCTACTTGTCTTGCTTGACGTGATAACTGTGGAGACACCGACGGTGAGGGCCAGTCAACAACATGAGAGGGTTGCAATCCTCACAGGCTTTGAAACGGACATCCCTATTGGCACCGTCCTGAGTCAGACAATCCAAGTGAAATGGTCAGAAGTGATCGTACTATGATCTTGTTGCAAAAAGGAGTTAGGTTACACTTATACGGGACCAGCGCAGGTGTTGTCAATACAGAGGACCTGACGTGAGCACGCAGAGGTGACGTATGAGTACCCAGACAACGTCATCACGGCACACACAACGCCAACAACACACGGTGAGCAGCAGGACATGCCTACCGACACACAAGTGTACTACTGAGCGGGAATTGCCATGTCCAGGATGACACATGGGGATATTCTAAGGTGAGTAATATGATACTGTCCTGAACATTTCATATGCAAACAGCAGGCACAATGTCACATATGGCACACACATGACGTGGTGACTCAGGGTCATGCTGTGCGTCTATTACACCTCTGTCACAGTGGGCATGTTGCTGTCATCATGTGCCAGTTCCCTGTACTGAATGGTGTGCCAGTCCAGTGTTGATGTGCATCACAATATGTTGTAGACGTTACGCCGGTGCTAAGTGTTGTATGCATGTGATGCACATGTGCTAAAGGAGTAATGACAAGTCTTGCCAGCTCTTCACACATCAACTGAGGCACTAGGTCACAGTCCCTGTGCTTCCTCAATGTCTGCCACACCTGGGGCATGCTGATGTGAGGATGCCATGCTGATGTATGCATCCACATCGTCAACATGAGGGTATACTACATCCCTGCTATGTGATTTCCTGGAGTCACACTCCCAATGGTGACATGAAGGAGGTCAGGAACGCAGCCTACACAATCGTTCACTTGAGCATGTCTGACGCACTGTACCTACGCCTCGTTTCCCTATTGCATTTCAGCCATACGCGAGCAAAGAGTACCCCAATGGTACGTGCGTGTGTACGCCTCATTTCCCTATTGCATTTCAGCCATACGTGAGCAAAGCGTACCCCAATGGTACATGCGTGTGTACGCCTCGTTTCCCTATTGCATTTCAGCCATACGCGAGCAAAGCGTACCCCAATGGTGCGTGCGTGTGTACGCCTCGTTTCCCTATTGCATTTCTGCCATACGCGAGCAAAGCGTACCCCAATGGTACGTGCGTGTGTACGCCTCGTTTCCCTATTGCATTTCTGCCATATGCGAGCAAAGCGTACCCCAATGGTACGTGCGTGTGTACGCCTCGTTTCCCTATTGCATTTCTGCCATACGCGAGCAAAGCGTACCCCAATGGTACGTGCGTGTGTACGCCTCGTTTCCCTATTGCATTTCAGCCATACGCGAGCAAAGCGTACCCCAATGGTACGTGCGTGTGTACGCCTCATTTCCCTATTGCATTTCAGCCATACGCGAGCAAAGCGTACCCCAATGGTACATGCGTGTGTACGCCTCGTTACACCATTGAATGTGTTGCATTAGCAACAGCAATGTCACCGTACTTGTGTGGGTATTTGATTAAATACATAGGGTACATCTAGGGGAACAGTGGACTGATCAAAATGCAACCAGGTTGTCATGGAAACAGATTTTTTTGAGCCTCCTACAGGTGTTCTAGAAAATTCAGTTGAGCAAAAGTATACAATGTTGCAAAAGTTGTTGTTCAGCTCAGGCTCAGTTTTCAAACCATGCATATGTCTGTAATGTCCTTATGTGTGATGTGATTGGATGGAACGTAGGATGCTAACTATGGTGGCCTATCAAACACTACTCCTTGGACTCACAGCCCCTCTGCAGCACAGATATAAGGCAGCATGTGGCTGTGGGAGGGCACTTGCCTGCCCAACATTGGTGTGGTAACCACAGCTGCTGCCTCTGAATCCTCTGGACCCTGATTGGCTGAGCATGGAGAGGGCACCTGCATTCACTGATGGTGAGAACAAGGCCCTGCTGGATGCCCTCCTGCCTAACTACAGCAAGCTGTATGGGAGACCAGAGGATCAGGTGAGTGATGAGTGCAATACCTTGGAGTGTGCACCTGTTGTGTGTGTGACATTATAGCCACTGTGTATGTATAGTGTCTAGATGCAATGTTGTTGGGAGTGAGTGCCAGGGTGTACAGTGTTGTTTCTAGAGGGTTCTTTGTTGCAGTGGGGTGTGTGACAGCGTGTCACGTGCTGCAGTGCACCCAGATGTAGCATACATTGCTCAGTGAGTGCCATGCTCGAAGAGTGTTTAGCACCCGTCATGTAATCTGTAGCCTTTCAATGGCATGTCATGCAGTGGTGTTTGCTCACAGGCCACATACTCATGGCCAAAAATGCTAATGTGTTTAGCTTACGATGCCCTGTTATCATCAAGTTTTTTGTGAACATATGTGTGTGTTTGGAACATGGACCAGGTGTACTGATGCTCTTTTACTTTACATTTGTGACAGGTATCTGCCTATGAGAAGGGTGAAATCTGGCTGGACATCGCCAGGGCTGTCAGGAGTGAGGGGGGGCCTCGCAGGAGGCTCCGGAACATCAAGAAGAGGTGGCAGGACATCCGGTGCTGGACCCGCCGCATCGCCAGAGTACAGCTAAAGCTGGAAGCTCCACGGCGGCATGGCGGCACCCGCCACCGCACCCCCAACATGCTCCGGGTCCTGGAAATGGTGTTCCCAGACCTCCATAGGCAGTTGCAGGAGGGACAGCAGCAAGTAGTGGGTAGGTTCATGTCTGTTTGTTGTGATGTGTGTCACATGCTCCCTGCAGTGCTCCAAGGCATGGTTACACTCCCATAGTTTGAGTGTTGTGGTCAGACAGGCACTCCATGGATTGGCATCAGAATGTCCCAGTTTCTGCAGCTGCTTCTTTACATGCCTTGCCCTACTCCACATTTGACCTGCGCTTTGGATGATGTTTGTTTTTCACATGTACTCCTATGGTGCAATGTCTCTGTATGCATCTTCCTTTGCACATCATCATGTTGGAGGGGGGTCTGGACACCTGTTGGAACCTTACATGTGGCACCACATGTGCACTGTGTCTGCCGTTCTTCCTATTTAGGCACTGATCTTGAGTCTAAACATGTGTCTTCTGCACGAGTCAGCCTCAGTGGACTTTGTCCATGGTACTCTTTCAAATAGTCATGTGTTGGCTACAGGTGCACAAAGTACATGTGCAATATTTTGGGCTTATGCATACTCACACTGGGCAGTGCGTGTGTGCATAATTGCCAAATAAGTAGAATGTTGTTTGTAAATACTATTGATGCTCAGTCACACAATGAGGCTTGGGGTGTCAACAGCTGTGATGCCAGTGTGAGGTGATGTTACACTTGGTTCAGGTCCCAGGATGGCATCACAATTCAGTTCAGCAAGGACTTTTCCCATGTGGCACAAGGTGTAAGCAAATTCAACATGTGCAGGTCTGGGTTTGGGTGGCAGGGTGTGTAAATGAGCTGTGATGCTTCATCAGCTATCCTGTTGTCAGGCAGTCAATCATCATTGTGTCGCTCATGATAGTTTTTTCCCTTCACTGTTGCTTGTATCCTACTATACATTATGCGTAGTGTCTCTCGCAATTGGCCACAACTAGACTTATCATTGTGCAGTGTTCAGTGTCATGTGACTCATGATGCATGCCATGTCGAGAAATGAAGCCTAATGATTTGTAGCTGATATGTCTGATGTGTACAGGTCACTGATATGTTTTTATTCTTCTCCTTGGGCACAGCCTCATCATCTGAATCTGGAGGGGACACAGGCGCGGACCAGGCAGAGGGACACACCGACAGTGCCACCTGCTTTGAGAAGTCAGAGGGAGGCAGTGGCACGGAGGGTGACGAGAGTCTGCAGGCCAGACGACATGTGACTGACACATCTTACCATGCCGACGAATCCGAGTCAGACTTTCAGGAGGAGGGTGAATATGCAGCAATGGTCACTCCATCATCTTTGGCGTCCCCTCCTCCAGTACCATCTCCACCCTCCCAGTCGTTAGTGTCCCTAGGGTCCGTGCTAGCCCCCGTGTCTCCTTTGTTCCCGGCACCGCAGCCCCTGCCCCTGTGTCCCCTGCTGCCCTCAGTGCTGAGACTGTGGACCTACTCCGGCAGATTGCTGTAGGTCAGACATCCATACTGAATGTCCTCCATGGACATACACAACTGATTACACAGTTGGTGCCGTTCATGGAGGGCATGTCATCGGCCATGTCTGATCTACGTCGGAGTGTGGCTGCCATAGAGTCAACACTGACGGCAGCAATGTACACCCAGCAGCATCTGTCTCCCCCCCATCCTTCAGACCCATCCACCTCTGCCTCTCCCATATCTACACAACATACACGCACACGCCACAGGTCAGACACACCCAGCACACCCACACGTCAGATAAAGCTCAAAGCTCTACGTACCCAATCTCAAGGGGATGTAGGCACACCCACAGGGAGAGGGGACACAACGCACACACGCATCCACACACCCAGGAGTACAGACTCACAGCCCTCTACCTCCACACCCAATGTGTCCCCGGGTTCAGGTGGTAGTTTTTCTGCACTGGCTGAGGTGTGCAGCCAGGTTTTTTAAGCTACTTTTGGCAATGCACCAGCCAGTGTGGCTGAATCCACTACACCTGCACCCACTCCGCCTGTCCTTCCCTCTCCTGTCCATGCGGTGCCGGAGGATTCCACAGATGATGGCCCCATCCTTTCCACTGCGGATTAAACGCCATGTGCAGGCAAGTTTGGGTGTGCTCACACCCATGGAGGTACAAACTGTTGCTCAGACTTTTTTGGACTGGACATTGGCCTTTAATGAGCAGGGACTCTTATTTGCTTTTCTTTTTTGAAGCAGCTGAATAAAGCAATTCTTGTTATTTTCTAAAGTTGACTTTGTGTGATAATGTCTGTGACTGCTGTGTGCCTGGAGCTGGTGTCAAGTTCTAATTTAGGTATGTGTTAATATGTGTCAATCTCCAGATGGTAATGATGTTCACAATGGTATGTTTTTTGTGTCACAGCTGGGCTCTGGTGGGGGGGTGTTAGCCACACACACTCTGATGCTGGGCACTGGTGGGCACTGGGGGGGGGGGTTAGCCACACACACTCTGATGCTGGGCACTGGTGGGCACTGGGGGGTTAGCCACACACACTCTGATGCTGGGCACTGGTGGGCACTGGGGGGGGTTAGCCACACACACTCTGATGCTGGGCACTGGTGGGCACTGGGGGGGTGTTAGCCACACACACTGATGCTGGGCACTGGTGGGCACTGGGGGGGGTGTTAGCCACACACACTCTGATGCTGGGCACTGGTGGGCACTGGGGGTGGGTTAGCCACACACACACTCTGATGCTGGGCACTGGTGGGCACTGGGGGGGGGGTTAGCCACACACACTCTGATGCTGGGCACTGGTGGGCACTGGGGGGGGGGTTAGCCACACACACTCTGATGCTGGGCACTGGTGGGCACTGGGGCGGGGGGTTACCCACACACACTCTGATGCTGGGCACTGGTGGGCACTGGGGGGTGTTAGCCACACACACTCTGATGCTGGGCACTGGTGGGCAGTGGGGGGGGGGGGTTAGCCACACACACTCTGATGCTGGGCACTGGTGGGCACTGGGGGGGTTAGCCACACACACTCTGATGCTGGGCACTGGTGGGCACTGGGGGGGGGGTGTTAACCACACACACTGATGCTGGGCACTGGTGGGCACTGGGGGGGGGTTCGCCTCACACACTCTGATGCTGGGCACTGGTGGGCACTGGGGGGGTGTTAGCCACACACACTGATGCTGGGCACTGGTGGGCACTGGGGGGGGTGTTAGCCACACACACTCTGATGCTGGGCACTGGTGGGCACTGGGGGGGGTTAGCCACACACACTGATGCTGGGCACTGGTGGGCACTGGGGGGGGGGGGTGTTAGCCACACACACTCTGATGCTGGGCACTGGTGGGCAGTGGGGGGGTGTTAGCCACACACACTCTGATGCTGGGCACTGGTGGGCACTGGGGGGGGGGTGTTAGCCACACACACTGATGCTGGGCACTGGTGGGCACTGGGGGGGGTTAGCCACACGCACTCTGCTGCTAGGCACTGGTGGGCAGTGGGGGGGGGGTGTTAGCCACACACACTCTGATGCTGGGCACTGGTGGGCACTGGTGGGGGGGTGTTAGCCACGCACACTCTGATGCTGGGCACTGGTGGGCAGTGGGGGGGGCGGGTTAGCCACACACACTGATGCTGGGCACTGGTGGGCACTGGGGGGGGTTAGCCACACACACTCTGATGCTGGGCACTGGTTGGCACTGGGGCGGTGTTCGCCACACACACTGATGCTGGGCACTGGTGGGCACTGGGGGGGGGGTGTTAGCCACACACACTCTGATGCTGGGCACTGGTGGGCACTGGGGGAGGATTAGCCACACACACTCTGATGCTGGGCACTGGTGGGCAGTGGGGGGGAGGTGTTAGCCACACACACTCTGATGCTGGGCACTGGTGGGCACTGGGGGGGTGTTAGCCACACACACTCTGATGCTGGGCACTGGTGGGCACTGGGGGGTTAGCCACACACACTGATGCTGGGCACTGGTGGGCACTGGGGGGGTGTTAGCCACACACACTGAAGCTGGGCACTGGTGGGCACTGGAGGGGGGGTGTTAGCCACACACACTCTGATGCTGGGCACTGGTGGGCAGTGGGGGGGTGTTAGCCACACACACTCTGATGCTGGGCACTGGTGGGCACTGGGGGGGGTGTTAGCCACACACACTGATGCTGGGCACTGGTGGGCACTGGGGGGGGTTAGCCACACACACTCTGATGCTGGGCACTGGTGGGCAGTGGGGGGGGTGTTAGCCACACACACTCTGATGCTGGGCAATGGTGGGCACTGGTGGGGGGGTGTTAGCCACGCACACTCTGATGCTGGGCACTGGTGGGCAGTGGGGGGGGGTTAGCCACACACACTCTGATGCTGGGCACTGGTGGGCACTGGGGGGGTTAGCCACACACACTCTGATGCTGGGCACTGGTTGGCACTGGGGCGGTGTTCGCCACACACACTGATGCTGGGCACTGGTGGGCACTGGGGGGGGGTTAGCCACACACACTCTGATGCTGGGCACTGGTGGGCACTGGGGGGGTGTTAGCCACACACACTGATGCTGGGCACTGGTGGGCACTGGGGGGGTTAGCCACACACACTCTGATTCTGGGCACTGGTGGGCACTGGGGGGTGTTAGCCACACACACTGATGCTGGGCACTGGTGGGCACTGGGGGGGGGGTGTTAGCCACACACACTCTGATGCTGGGCACTGGTGGGCAGTGGGGGTTGTTAGCCACACACACTCTGATGCTGGGCACTGGTGGGCACTGGGGGGGGTGTTAGCCACACACACTGATGCTGGGCACTGGTGGGCACTGGGGGGGTTTAGCCACACACACTCTGATGCTGGGTACTAGTGGGCACTGGGGGGGGTGTTAGCCACACACACTCTGATGCTGGGCACTGGGGGGGTGTTAGCCACACACACTGATGCTGGGCACTGGTGGGCACTGGTGGGCAGTGGGGAGGGGGTATTAGCCACACACACTCTGATGCTGGGCACTGGTGGGCACTGGGGGGGTGTTAGCCACACACACTCTGAGGGGGGGTGTTAGCCACACACACTCTGATACTGGGCACTGGGGGGGTGTTTGGCACACAGACACTCTGATGCTGGGCACTGGTGGGTGTTCTGCACACCACTTACACTTACAATCACATGGCAGACGTATGTGTCACACGTCTATGCACTGGTGTTGTGCGGTGACGTACCGTACCCCGTGGACGATGACGTAGGTGCGGCGTATTGCACTGGTGTTGTGCGGTGACGTACCGTACCCCGTGGTCGGTGACGTAAGTGCGGCCGGTCTCCGTATTGCACTGGTGTTGTGCGGTGACCTGCCGTACCCCGTGGTCGATGACGTAGGTGCGGCGTATTGCACTGGTGTTGTGCGGTGATGTACCGTACCCTGTGGTCGGTGACGTAGGTGCGGCCGGTCTCCGTATTGCACTGGTGTTGTGCGGTGACCTGCCGTACCCCGTGGTCGATGACGTAGGTGCGGCCTGTCTACGTATTGTACTGGTGTTGTGCGGTGACGTACCGTACCCCGTGGTCGATGACATAGGTGCGGCCTGTCTACATATTGCACTGGTGTTGTGGGGTGACGTACCGTACCCCGTGGACGATGACGTAGGTGCGGCGTATTGCACTGGTGTTGTGCGGTGACGTACCGTACCCCGTGGTCGGTGACGTAGGTGCGGCCGGTCTCTGTATTGCACTGGTGTTGTGCGGTGACCTGCCGTACCCCGTGGTCGATGACGTAGGTGCGGCCTGTCGCCGTATTGCACTGGTGTTGTGCAGTGACGTACCGTACCCCGTGGTCGATGACGTAGGTGCGGCCGGTCTCCGTATTGCACTGGTGTTGTGCGGTGACCTGCCGTACCCCGTGGTCGATGAGGTAGGTGCGGCGACTTGCACTTGTGTTGTGCGGTGACGTACCGTACCCCGTGGTCGGTGATGGAGGTGCAGCAGGTCTCCGTATTGCACTGGTGTTGTGCGGTGACCTGCCGTACCCCGTGGTCGATGACGTAGGTGCGTACTGTCGCCGTATTGCACTGGTGATGTGCGGGAGTGTGTGGCGCAACATGCCCAGACGTTACAATCGTGAAATGGAGATGTGCGCGTGTTGCAAGACGTACAGGTATGTAGAACTTCATTGTACTCACCTTCTGCGCCGTCGTCGGTTTCTCAGTACGAGGTGGTGGGCGTACAGGATAGGGATTACACGGACGATGGCGTCCATGTCCTGCTTGTCGCGTACCGGGGTGCGGGTCGTGCCGGAGTGTGATTTTACGGCAGTTTTGAGCTCTCGTACGAAAAGAGCCGTACGGAGTAAGCATGGGCGGAAAATCCGTTACGCTCGCGGATTTTGCGGATTTTCGGGAAATTCGCAATCCGCGAGATTTGCGAATTTCTCGCAAAATCCGCAAATTCGCACGCAGCGGATTTTTTTTGCGGCGCGCGGCGTTGGTGATACAATTTTTGCGGCGCGCGGCGTTTATCATCGTTTGCCGGGTTGTTTTTCTCGATAGTTTGCGAGTGCTGCGCCATTTTGGATCTTGCTGTGTGATCCCGCGGGATTTGGCGAGCGCGATTACGTCATCGCGGCTTGCGAGCGAGAGTTTGTCAACGCGAGTACGGCGAGATCACGTCTCGCGGTACTTCGCAATTGCGAGATTTGAGATGCGGCTAGCAGCAAGAATCTCGCACAAACGAAAATATAAAATTTGCAATTCTGCACAAGAAATCCACCAGCAAGCAGCATAAACCTTCTTGAAATGATGATTTTTATCTGAATAACTCCTTAGGTTGACATTTGCCTGCACTTTTTTAGCGAGGAGTCCATTTTGGGGAGGGGGGGAGGGGGGTGGGTGGGAAGTGCCCCACAGTCTTCAACTTCCTGTTCCTGTCCAGCAGGCTCCTCCCAGTGCTTTGTCCATCTCCTGGTCACTTTTCATTTGGATCTGGAGCTGGAAGGATTACTTTTTGTGGATGCTGCTGGATATTTGGATTTGAGGCCTTTTTGACTTTCTTTGGATCATTGTTGGATTAGAAATTTTACAAGTAAGTTTGTTTGGGGCATTACAGTTGCTGCAACTAAAATTTTGGAATTTTCGATTTTTGGGCTGTTTTGGGGCCTTTTGCCCAGGGGTACTCTGTGGTGGGTGGACTGAGTCTTTCTGAGGGGTCTCTTTAATGTGAACATCATGGAGGGCATGGATGGCATGGGATTGTGCTGATTTTAGTGTGTTTTTCGATTTTTTTGGCTGCTGTTGGGGCCTTTTGCCCAGGGGTAGTGAGTGGTGCATGGACTGAGTCTTTCTGTGGGGTCTCTTTAATGTAAACATCATGGAGGGCATGGATGGCATTGGATTGTGGTGATTTTTTAGTGATTTTCGTTTTTTGGGGCTGTACTTGTGGCCTTTTCACCAGGGGTATTTGAGTCTAGCATGGGCCTAGTCTTTCTGTGGGTTGTCTTGAATTTAAACATCATGGAGGGCATGGATGGATTGGGATTGTGCTGATTTTGCAGTGTTTTTCGATTTTTGGGGGTGTTCATGGGGAGGGACAGGCCATGTGGCTGGTGGCCATTTTGAGTGCAGCAACAGGCACTGGCCATGTGCTGGCAGGCAAGTGGACATTTTGAATGCAGGCTTTGTTGTTAGGCCTCCAACCATTTTGCCTACTTTTCAACCTTTATTTATGCCCAGGGGTAGTAAGTCTTGCATGGGCCTAGTCTTTCTGTGGGTTGTCTTGAACTTAAACATCATGGAGGGCATGGATGGAATGGGATTGTGCTGATTTTGCAGTGTTTTTCGATTTTTGGGGGTGTTCATGGGGAGGGACAGGCCATGTGGCTGGTGGCCATTTTGAGTGCAGCTACAGGCACTGGCCATGTGCTGGGAGGCAAGTGGCCATTTTGAATGCAGGCTTTGTTGTTAGGCCTCCAACCATTTTGCCTACTTTTCAACCTTTATTTATGCCCAGGGGTAGTGAGTCTTGCATGGGCCTAGTCTTTCTGTGGGTTGTCTTGAACTTAAACATCATGGAGGGCATGGATGGAATGGGATTGTGCTGATTTTGCAGTGTTTTTCGATTTTTGGGGGTGTTCTTGGGGAGGGACAGGCCATGTGGCTGGTGGCCATTTTGAGTGCAGCTACAGGCACTGGCCATGTGCTGGCAGGCAAGTGGCCATTTTGAATGCAGGCTTTGTTGTTAGGCCTCCAACCATTTTGCCTACTTTTCAACCTTTATTTATGCCCAGGGGTAGTGAGTCTTGCATGGGCCTAGTCTTTCTGTGGGTTGTCTTGAACTTAAAGATCATGGAGGGCATGGATGCAATGGGATTGTGCTGATTTTGCAGTGTTTTTCGATTTTTTTGGGGTGTTCATGGGGAGGGACAGGCCATGTGGCTGGTGGCCATTTTGAGTGCAGCTACAGGCACTGGCCATGTGCTGGCAGGCAAGTGGCCATTTTGAATGCAGGCTTTGTTGTTAGGCCTCCAACCATTTTGCCTACTTTTCAACCTTTATTTATGCCCAGGGGTAGTGAGTCTTGCATGGGCCTAGTCTTTCTGTGGGTTGTCTTGAACTTAAACATCATGGAGGGCATGGATGGAATGGGATTGTGCTGATTTTGCAGTGTTTTTCGATTTTTGGGGGTGTTCATGGGGAGGGACAGGCCATGTGGCTGGTGGCCATTTTGAGTGCAGCTACAGGCACTGGCCATGTGCTGGCAGGCAAGTGGCCATTTTGAATGCAGGCTTTGTTGTTAGGCCTCCAACCATTTTGCCTACTTTTCAACCTTTATTTATGCCCAGGGGTAGTGAGTCTTGCATGGGCCTAGTCTTTCTGTGGGTTGTCTTGAACTTAAACATCATGGAGGGCATGGATGGAATGGGATTGTGCTGATTTTGCAGTGTTTTTCGATTTTTGGGGGTGTTCATGGGGAGGGACAGGCCATGTGGCTGGTGGCCATTTTGAGTGCAGCTACAGGCACTGGCCATGTGCTGGCAGGCAAGTGGCCATTTTGAATGCAGGCTTTGTTGTTAGGCCTCCAACCATTTTGCCTACTTTTCAACCTTTATTTATGCCCAGGGGTAGTGAGTCTTGCATGGGCCTAGTCTTTCTGTGGGTTGTCTTGAATTTAAACATCATGGAGGGCATGGATGGATTGGGATTGTGCTGATTTTTCAGTGATTTTCGTTTTTTGGGGCTGTACTTGTGGCCTTTTTACCAGGGGTATTTGAGTCTAGCATGGGCCTAGTCTTTCTGTGGGCTGTCTTGAACTTAAACATCATGGAGGGCATGGATGGAATGGGATTGTGCTGATTTTGCAGTGTTTTTCGATTTTTTTTGTGCTGTATAACTGAACTGATGTTCCTCTGTCTTCCATTGTTTTTAGGTGCACAAGACTCAAGAGAACCACCAGTGCCAGGAAGAAGTCCTGCAGCGGTGTGTGTGTGCAGCATAACGTCACGCGACGTCACGTCTGGCCTCAGACAACTCTACAATTCGTGCAACTGTGGCCTGCTGTCTGACCTGCTCTGATGAAGATGGCCCCAAAAAAAGGTCTCCGTAGCTCCTCTAGCAAGAAAGTTGCTAGTAAGGAGCAGAAGAAGAAAGTTACCAAGGAGGCTGGTGTGCCACCCGCCACTTTTTTTGGGAGCAAAAAAAAAAGTACGCCTGCAGCAGCAGGATCTGCTGGGGACCAAGCTGGGAGCAGCACCCCTGCTCCATTGGGTTCAGTGCCTCCACCACCACGCCAACTTAAGTCAAAGCCCTTGAGTGCTTCAGAGGCAGTCAGTGTACTTCTCCAATCACCATCGACCAGTGATGTTGGCTCATCGCAAGAAAGTAGCAGCAATGTCCCTGAATCAACACAGGTTGTTGTAACTCATCTGACAAGTGTTGAACAACCACAGCCGCAACAACAACACCATGTGCAAGTACACGCCCAAGTACATGTGGAAGGAGAGGCAGCAAAAGGAGATGCGCAAGCAAAGGTGCATGGAGGTTCACAAGTGCCCACAATAGTTGTTCCTCCCGAAGTAGGGGCACATCAGGAAATCGACAATGAAGCTGAGGTATTGGAAGCCACTCCTCCTGATGATCATTCATTGTCTTCCACATCCCTAGCAAGGAAAAGATCAATGGGGGTGTCTACATCTTCTTCAAGCCCACCTCCTTCTGATGATACGGATCCAGCTTGGAACCCACCACTGCGGTCTGAGAGTGAGGCACACCATGATCTGACAAAGGTACCTAAGCGTAAAAGGAAGGTCGTCGAAAAACTCATAGCTATGGAGTGTGATGAGGCTCAACAAGAAGTGACAGATACTGCTGGTGATGAAGCCTCTCACGATGACGACGAGCCAGTCATCACAAAGGTCACTGCAGCCCCACCGGGCATGCAGCAAAGAGACATTTTGACCCTATCCCGAGAAGCTGCTGAGCGTGATGATGATGTCGACGAGGAGGCAATGGAAATGGAATCATTAGATTTGGAGTTAAGTAGTACACCAAAACCTACCGCTTCCATATTTCTTCCTCGCAAGAAGGTACCCACCTCGACCTCAATTCGTGGTGGTGAAAGTGCAAAACGTACTGAAGTTCGGCAATCCACATCCTCCACTTCATCTGGCATTAGCAGCAGGACCACCACCACCAGTATCGCCGCCTCCTCCGGCCCCCAAAGACATTTCAAGTCTCCAGTTTGGGACTTCTTTAGTGTTTGCCCAAAAAAGGAAAACGTAGCCATTTGTAGCATTTGTAAGCTTCGAGTTAGTCGTGGTAAGTTTGGTACCAACTATGGTACCGGAGGCCAGAGAGGTCATCTTAGGAGAACGCACGCTGTCCAATGGTTTGCGCACCTAGACGCGGTCAAGGAAGCCCGAATTGCACGTAATGAAAACGTTGATTTTTCATCTGATAATGACGAGGAGGAAGAAGACGATTCAAACACTTCACTTACACCCAGTACCCCTGTCAACAGCACACCCCATGTGAGCCACACTAAGAGTGTGGGAGAGAGTGAGACATCAATGCGGAAAAGTTCATCAGCGAGCGTAACTGGGTCGAAGATATCATCATCATCCCGTAAATCCTTGGTCCAGGGCAACATTAAAAAGATGTTGTTTACAGAAGCGCAATATGAACGCAACCACCCAATGACGCGTCTGTATAACACTAAGCTGGCTAAAATGCTAGCTCTGGACCTTCTCCCTTTTTCTTTTGTAGAAGGGGTTGGTTTTCTAGAATTAGTGGCAGCGCTCTGCCCTAAATGGAAGGTTCCTAGCCGGTTCTATTTTGCCCGAGTTGCGGTTCCAGCACTACATGAAGATGTTCTGAAGGTGATTGGGGCAGCTTTGCAGAAGAGTGCTGTTCACACTATACATCTGACAACAGACATGTGGACCAGTGGCGCAGGCGCTGATTACATGTGCATCACTGCACACTGGGTCTCTTTTTCAGGGGCTAAAGCAAAGCTAAACGCAGGTGTTGACACGAACATTGTTTTTAAAGCTGCTCGGAAACATGCAACACTAGCCATGTTTGGTTTGGAGAAACGTCACACAGCAGAAAACATTTTGGATGTCTTTAACACAAAGGTCCTTAACTGGCTGTCCCCACTAAAACGCCGGGTTGGTTATGTTTCCACGGACAATGGCGCCAATATAGTTAAGGCCATGAGGGACGGTTATTATTTCAGAGTGCCGTGTTTGTCGCACTGTATAAACCTGGTTGTCCAAAAATTCTTGGGTAATAAAGGCAGTGCAGCGTACAGTGTATTGGACACCTGCCGAAAAATGTGCAAGCATTTCAGCCATTCTTTTAAGGCCCGGAAGCAGCTGAGGAGCCTGCTATATCAACGTCAAATGCCAGTGAAAGCACTCATCCAGGAGGTGGTAACACGTTGGAACTCAACCTTCTACATGCTTGAGCGTCTGTATGAGCAGTATACGGAACTCGATCAATATTTCCTTACAGAGGGTACAGAGGAGCTGAGGATGGGTGGGCCGCAATGGAACATAGTTCAAAGCCTGACACGCATGCTTCGTCCTTTTGAGTTCTTCATGCGTGCAGTCAGCAAGGAGGACTCTAATTTGGGAAAAGCTATCCCATTGTTGTACATGCTGGAGGACCAACTGAAGGAGGTGTGTTCTGTGTTTGAAAAAGATGACAAAAACCAAGACTCTTTGCTTCTGGCTGAGCAATTATTAGAGCTCCTACAAGGTGATGAATGTCTTAAAAAGATCCACTCAGAAGAGCATTACATTTGTGCTACTATTCTGGATCCACGCTACAAAAAGGCGCTGGCAGGCCAAGCATTCTTTCCTTTTGATGATGAACATGTTCCAAAGTACAAACGTTGGCTAGCCTTGTCAGCCAAGAGGTTTGAAAGAGAACGGCTGGAAATTGAAGGAAATGGCAGTACATCAGCAGGCCATCCCCAGTCAAAACAATCCACTTCTGCACCTGTGGCTGTGGCACAAGTGACCTCTCAGCCGTTAAAGACACCGGCAACCGGATCATCTGCCCGAGACACAACAGAAACATTGGAGGCTGAAGACGATTGGCTAGCTCTGCGTGGGTTTGGTTCTCAAAAGGTCAGAGGCACAGCAAGAGCTAAGCAAAGTGGAGGAACCTTGGAAGAGGACCTTGAGTCGATGGTGAAGGACTATCTGAATGACTCAACAGAGGTCTATGTTAATTCTGACCCATTGGCGTATTGGCATGGGAAAAAAGAATTGTGGCCACAGCTCACCAACCTGGCTTTAAACTACTTGTCTTGCCCACTCGCAAGCGTGTCTTCTGAACGGGTTTTCAGTGCTGCTGGTGGCATTGTAACTCCCAAACGGAGCCGCCTCTCGCCCAAAAATGTGGAGAGGTTAACAATGATCAAGATGAATCAGCACCTCATACCACCAGATTTCAGAGTACGAGAGAGCGTGCCGGATGAAGAGGAGGTGGCCAGCAACATAGATGAGGGAATTTCTACTCTGTCAGGTGACACTGAGCTCACCCTGCCTGAATTCGCAGAGTATGATGACGAAGCCTTATTCTTATTCCTGGACCGTGATACCGAGCCCTGAAAATGAGACAACGAATCAATAACTTTCTTTTTCGTCCCTATTCACTTTTATTCCTGTGTGTCTGTCTTTCTTTGTTGTGCACAGTTAATATATTTCAAACTTTAATCAGATAATCACAAAATCAAGCCCATCAGCAGAACTGTCTTCACTGGTTTGCTAATTGATTTGAAGTTGCCGCAGTCTGCATTCCTCAGGTTCACAAGTTCAGAAGAACATGCTCCTCTATCCTCCTCCTGCAGACTCCTATTTCCATCAAACCAGAGGGCTGGTTTACGCCCAATGAAGAAAGACTCAGCACTTGTGGGGGTGTTGTTGTACCTCTTTGCAGGTGAGTTGACGGCTCTGGGACCATTGTTGGGAAGCTCTAATACCGGATAAAAGTGGTTTGGACCAAATCCCAGGAAGAATTTTTTTTGTGTTTTTGATGACTGGCTTGCCTTTTAGGTGCTCTTAGGGAAGGTTCCGTCTGTTTGTGGGTGAGTTTCGTGGTCTGGGAGCACTGCTGGGACACTCTAATCTTGATTGCATTTGCTTTTCAGGAAATCCGTTGTGGCAACCCCGACTTATGGCCTAGCTACGCAGCGCGTTTGGACCGAAAGCCGAGAAATATTGCAAGTATGAGGTTTTGCTTTTGGCCTGTTTGGGGGTGTTATGCTTCTTGGCGGGTGGGTTGGGTTGGCGGGTCTTGGGGCATTCCTGGGAAGGTATAATACCGGGTAGAAGTGGTTGGGACAAAATCCAGGCCGATTTTTTTTTGGCTATTTCTGACATTTTGCTCAATGTAGCGTTTTCGGGGGCCTGTTTGGGGGGCTTCCTGGTGTTTGTGGGTGAGTTTCGTGGTCTGGGAGCACTGCTGGGACACTCTAATCTTGATTGCATTTGCTTTTCAGGAAATCCGTCGTGGCAACCCCGACTTATGGCCTAGCTACGCAGCGCGTTTGGACCGAAGGCCGAGAAATATTGCAAGTATGAGATTTTGCTTTTGGCCTGTTTGGGGGTGTTATGCTTCTTGGCGGGTGGGTTGGCGTGTCTTGGGGCATTCCTGGGAAGGTCTAATACCGGGTAGAAGTGGTTGGGACAAAATCCAGGCCGATTTTTTTTGGCTATTTCTGACATTTTGCTCAATGTAGCGTTTTCGGGGGCCTGTTTGGGGGGCTTCCTGGTGTTTGTGGGTGAGTTTCGTGGTCTGGGAGCACTGCTGGGACACTCTAATCTTGATTGCATTTGCTTTTCAGGAAATCCGTCTTGGCAACCCCGACTTATGGCCTAGCTACGCAGCGCGTTTGGACCGAAGGCCGAGAAATATTGCAAGTATGAGATTTTGCTTTTGGCCTGTTTGGGGGTGTTATGCTTCTTGGCGGGTGGGTTGGCGTGTCTTGGGGCATTCCTGGGAAGGTCTAATACCGGGTAGAAGTGGTTGGGACAAAATCCAGGCCGATTTTTTTTGGCTATTTCTGACATTTTGCTCAATGTAGCGTTTTCGGGGGCCTGTTTGGGGGGCTTCCTGGTGTTTGTGGGTGAGTTTCGTGGTCTGGGAGCACTGCTGGGACACTCTAATCTTGATTGCATTTGCTTTTCAGGAAATCCGTCTTGGCAACCCCGACTTATGGCCTAGCTACGCAGCGCGTTTGGACCGAAGGCCGAGAAATATTGCAAGTATGAGATTTTGCTTTTGGCCTGTTTGGGGGTGTTATGCTTCTTGGCGGGTGGGTTGGCGTGTCTTGGGGCATTCCTGGGAAGGTCTAATACCGGGTAGAAGTGGTTGGGACAAAATCCAGGCCGATTTTTTTTTGGCTATTTCTGACATTTTGCTCAATGTAGCGTTTTCGGGGGCCTGTTTGGGGGCTTCCTGGTGTTTGTGGGTGGGTTTCGGGGTCTGGGCGCACTGCTGGCTATATATACTTTACTTTGCAAGAGGTTTGAAGCAAATCCATGGTGGCAGAGGGGAGTTAGGGCCTAGCTGCAGAGCGCGCGCGGAGTGATTTGGGAAATTTGTGAAAAATTGACTGAAGTCCCCATTTTTGTACTTTTGCTCTTTGGCTGTTTGGGGGTCTTCTACTCGTTTTCTCCTGGGTTGACGGCTCTGGGGCCATTGCTGGGAAGCTCTAATACCGGATAAAAGTGTTTTGGACCAAATCCCAGGCGGAAATTTTTTTGTGTTTTTGATGACTTGCTTGCCTTTGAGGTGCTCTTAGGGGGGGTTCCGTCTGTTTGTGGGTGAGTTTCGTGGTTTGGGAGCACTGCTGGGACACGCTAATCTTGATTGCATTTGCTTTTCAGGAAATCCGTCGTGGCAACCCCGACTTATGGCCTAGCTACGCAGCGCGTTTGGACCGAAGGCCGAGAAATATTGCAAGTATGAGATTTTGCTTTTGGCCTGTTTGGGGGTGTTATGCTTCTTGGCGGGTGGGTTGGGTTGGCGGGTCTTGGGGCATTCCTGGGAAGGTCTAATACCGGGTAGAAGTGGTTGGGACAAAATCCTCGCGGAAAAGCCTTTTGGCACTTTTTGTAACTTAGGGTTCGTTAGGGTTAGCCCTAGCAGCAGGATTGCATGTGTTTCGGGGTGTTCTCTCTTAGAGCACTCGTGAGAATGTGTAATTTTGGTTGCAAGTCATTTGAAGAAAATCCATGGTGGGAAAGGGGGGATTTGGCATAGTTAAAGAAAGCCTTTGCCACTATTCTTAACTTAGGGTTCGTTAGGGTTAGCAGTATTTCTATTGCATGTGTTTGAGTGGGGGGGATTTCGAGTCTTGGAGCGATGCTGGCTATGGCTAATTTTGCTTGGTTGCTTGCAAGTGGTTTGAATGCAATCCACGGTGGGTAAGGGGTAATTAGGTAATTAGGAAGGGGGTACTTCAGCCTACTTTTACTTTCAAAGTAAGTTTTGTCACCAGTTTTCTGCTAGGCCTCGTTTTTTGAGATTTGATTGGGGGTCTTCTACATTTTTCCGACTGGCTTTAGTAAGGGTCTGGGTGGGAGAACTGCTAGGAAGATCTAATTTTGTTCTAAAACACAGTTTACAGTACACCTAGCTTGAGGGGAAAGATCCGCTACATTAATTTGCCCATACTTATTTATCCTTCAAAAGGTGACTCAGACAGAGTACGCACTTTCAAAAATATTGTACTGTCTACTAGGAAAATCAAATTGTGACTTTTTGCACTCCACAGCCTACATACCTTATATTTATTTATCAGTGGTGTTGTAATATTATATCACTTCCTGTTTTTCGTTGAATAATTACAGGCCAGGTTTCAGTCTCTGCAATGGGGAAAAAAGGATGGAGTCAGGCTTCACAGTAGCGAGCCACAATTCAGCATCAGGCAGGCAGTGGACAGGGTGTCTTCTGGTGACCAACATCGATGGACGAAGCGTCGGCTGCAATGGAGGAGTGCCGCTAATAAGAGGATTTTTTTTCTGCAGGCAACTTACTTACCACTTCCAACAGGACCACTACAACCACATAGATACAGTATCCCTTGCCTTTTTCTCTGACTGTGACTGCATTTCTTGGATCTCTCTCTGCTTCTAAATTGATCCCTTAACACATCACTTACTCCACTCCACTATCACATCTGCACCACACATAGTCATTTGTAAGTGCTCCTACGTAATTCGCAAGTCGCAGCACGCCCCAGGCCGTAGAGGACTGGGATGGCCCCAATGATGAAGCATGTCACCAAGGGGCAACCCTGGTGAGTGAGGGGACACCTAGAAAAAAAGCAATTTCTCCTTTTCTATCTACTATACCTTCCAGACCAACCCCATTGAGTGTTGTTGTGAATGGATTTATAGTGACCAGCAAGGCTCTCGGGTATCTGGCTACAGAGACCTTATGTTGAATATCGTTATCAATAATTCCACACAGGCCCTGTACTGTCGCATTCTTTCTTCCACAGTTGTCGAAAGTACTACTTACTTTTCACTGACATGCATGCAGTAGTGCATGCACTTTCAAAGATTGATGGATAGGTTTGTACCCAAAGAATTGTTTATGTTCAGTTGTTTGTCTATGCTGTGCTTTTTTTTACAGGGTGTCTTCTGGTGACCAACATCGATGGACGAAGCGTCGGCTGCAATGGAGGAGTGCCGCTAATAAGAGGATTTTTTTTCTGCAGGCAACTTACTTACCACTTCCAACAGGACCACTACAACCACATAGATACAGTATCCCTTGCCTTTTTCTCTGACTGTGACTGCATTTCTTGGATCTCTCTCTGCTTCTAAATTGATCCCTTAACACATCACTTACTCCACTCCACTATCACATCTGCACCACACATAGTCATTTGTAAGTGCTCCTACGTAATTCGCAAGTCGCAGCACGCCCCAGGCCGTAGAGGACTGGGATGGCTCCAATGATGAAGCATGTCACCAAGGGGCAACCCTGGTGAGTGAGGGGACACCTAGAAAAAAAGCAATTTCTCCTTTTCTATCTACTATACCTTCCAGACCAACCCCATTGAGTGTTGTTGTGAATGGATTTATAGTGACCAGCAAGGCTCTCGGGTATCTGGCTACAGAGACCTTATGTTGAATATCGTTATCAATAATTCCACACAGGCCCTGTACTGTCGCATTCTTTCTTCCACAGTTGTCGAAAGTACTACTTACTTTTCACTGACATGCATGCAGTAGTGCATGCACTTTCAAAGATTGATGGATAGGTTTGTACCCAAAGAATTGTTTATGTTCAGTTGTTTGTCTATGCTGTGCTTTTTTTTACAGGGTGTCTTCTGGTGACCAACATCGATGGACGAAGCGTCGGCTGCAATGGAGGAGTGCCGCTAATAGGAGGATTTTTTTTCTGCAGGCAACTTACTTACCACTTCCAACAGGACCACTACAACCACATAGATACAGTATTTCTTGCCTTTTTCTCTGACTGTGACTGCATTTCTTGGATCTCTCTCTGCTTCTAAATTGATCCCTTAACACATCACTTAGTCCACTCCACTATCACATCTGCACCACACATAGTCATTTGTAAGTGCTCCTACGTAATTCGCAAGTCGCAGCACGCCCCAGGCTGTAGAGGACTGGGATGGCCCCAATGATGAAGCATGTCACCAAGGGGCAACCCTGGTGAGTGAGGGGACACCTAGAAAAAAAGCAATTTCTCCTTTTCTATCTACTATACCTTCCAGACCAACCCCACTGAGTGTTGTTGTGAATGGATTTATAGTGACCAGCAAGGCTCTCGGGTATCTGGCTACAGAGACCTTATGTTGAATATCGTTATCAATAATTCCACACAGGCCCTGTACTGTCGCATTCTTTCTTCCACAGTTGTCGAAAGTACTACTTACTTTTCACTGACATGCATGCAGTAGTGCATGCACTTTCAAAGATTGATGGATAGGTTTGTACCCAAAGAATTGTTTATGTTCCATTGTTTGTCTATGCTGTGCTTTTTTTTACAGGGTGTCTTCTGGTGACCAACATCGATGGACGAAGCGTCGGCTGCAATGGAGGAGTGCCGCTAAAAGGAGGATGTTTTTTCTGCAGGCAACTTACTTACCACTTCCAACAGGACCACTACAACCACATAGATACAGTATCCCTTGCCTTTTTCTCTGACTGTGACTGCATTTCTTGGATCTCTCTCTGCTTCTAAATTGATCCCTTAACACATCACTTAGTCCACTCCACTATCACATCTGCACCACACATAGTCATTTGTAAGTGCTCCTACCTAATTCGCAAGTCGCAGCACGCCCCAGGCCGTAGAGGACTGGGATGGCCCCAATGATGAAGCATGTCACCAAGGGGCAACCCTGGTGAGTGAGGGGACACCTAGAAAAAAAGCAATTTCTCCTTTTCTATCTACTATACCTTCCAGACCAACCCCATTGAGTGTTGTTGTGAATGGATTTATAGTGACCAGCAAGGCTCTCAGGTATCTGGCTACAGAGACCTTATGTTGAATATAGTTATCAATATTTCCACCCACGCCCTGTACTGTCGCATTCTTTCTTCCACAGTTGTCGAAAGTACTACTTACTTTTAACTGACATGCATGCAGTAGTGTATGCACTTTCAAAGATTGATGGATAGGTTTGTACCCAAAGATTTGCTTATGTTCACAATTGTTTGTCCATGCTGTGCTACTTTTTCTTGTCTCCCAAAACCTTTCCCAAAACCCCCCGTACCCATCCATTTTTCAAACCCTAACCCTCTTCCCCCGGGCTGTGTGGTTTTGATTGATGTGTGACTAAATTACAGCAATAAATCCACACACTTGCTGGGGAGGATAAGGTGATAGCAACAGGCTGGTGAAGAAATCCGAGGATATATTCTTACTCTGCTTGACAAAGAACCATTGCTAATGTGAAAGAACTTCAACCGAATTAGTAGGTATACATTACCATTTGTTAGGCTACAATGTGGCACTGTTCTACTGTACTTCTGTCACCTGCTATATTCTCAGTTGTACCGTTGAATTGCTCAGGAGGACAAACCAGATTTCATTTTCTTTTTTTTCATAGGCATGCAACTGCCACTGTGTCACACCACTAGTACCACCGCTATGAGGAAATTTTATCCGACCAAGATTGCCAACCTTATTCGCTGTTTCCCGTGGAGCCAGCCCTGGGTCTAGCCCTACTTTCAAACACAAATTACAGGTAAGATAAGCGTTTGGTGGTTTGGGGGTATAATGGAGTATTAGTACGAGAGACGAGAGACTGAAGGTAGTACTACTAAAGTCCTAGGACTCTTGGATTCACTTCACTTAGTCTGTGAGAGGCACTTAGTGTTGAAAACATTTGGGCATTTACACTTAAAGGAAGAAAATGGAACTAAACTTTCAGGAAAACAAAGTCACTGTTAAACCCCCACCCGCCAGGCAAGCAGTAAGAAACGGGTATGCTCAGATAAAGTTTGAAAAAGTATATTTATATCCCTAACAAAATAATCTCCCGCAAGACTCTCCCTAACCCCAACGATTGTCCTTCAAAAGTCCCCAAAAACCCAACTCCCAATTCCCACCCCCCAAAAGTCTCTAAAAAAGGGGCAAGGGACACTATGGGTGGATGCTGTCAACTTTTTGGGCCAGGGCATCATGCTCCTGGCGGAGCAAGGCGTGCTCTACGCGGAGCCCTTCCAACTGGTTGGAAAAGTGGTGGAGCTCCTGCTGGAGGCGGGACACCATCAGGGTACTGCGGCGCAGGCGTGCCTTTAATGCCTTGTAGGTGCAACGGCTGTGAGAGGAAGCTGTAGCTGTTGTCCTTGCTACTCGGCGGTGGCGTTTGGCTTTGGCAGCCCGGCTCAGTCTGGGTGGACCACTGTGCTGGGTGGCACTGGCAGCCCGTGGGGGAACGGAGGCCGATGCAGACGACGTAGTTGTTGTGGTCGACTGCACACTTTCTTCGTCCTCCAGGGCCACCAGCCGCCGATATTCGGCCACAGTTGCATCGATCCGCCGTTGCCGGGCCGCTCTAGCCAGCTCCTTCCTCCTTGTTCGTTTGGAAGGAGAACCTATATGAAGAAAGAAAGACATAGTCTGTAACCAATGCTCTTTAAGATTAACTCAATCATTCAGCAGAAATTTGTGTTGCACTACAACTAGCAACTTGCAAACGCATTACATAACTATTGAGGCCAGTATCTATCTAACCTCACACTTCTTCATCCTTGCTCTAACATTAGTGGGAGTTTAAGGAACAAATTCTACGAGCACTATGGACTTCCATTGGAGTCGACTATGAAAGTACACCAGTCTTATTCTTCTTCTTGTCTCTTGTTTTGGAAAATTGGTACGTTATCTTCTGCAAGCCGGCATAATGGCAGCGCAGTAAACTTGCACCCGAGAAAAAGAGACGCACGCCATGAGGAGTGACCTAGACTTGCGTTGCGTTACTGTACCCGTCCAGTACATGCAGGTGGTGAAGCTCTTACTTTTCTATTACGGGTGGCACTGAGAATACTCTGTTACAACTCAAGGGCTACTGCTTAATTAATTTAACTTTCACCCTACAGTGGAAATGAGTACTAGAAATGGAAAATTGAAGAAGATAAATAATCTGATTATCTATCACTTCACATGGGATGTTTTTGCTTATATATGGGATGACTTTAGGTGCTTTGCTTTTTATTGAGTGACCAGTGATACATCCACACATGAATGACTGAGTACTACTAAACTTATTAAGAGAGGTAGGGAGTGGCCACCGTAATAACCGGATCTATGCAGTGCTTGCAATACAAACTACTGCTACTATTGATGGTAGTATTTGGACAAAATTAAAAGTTCTTTTCCTTGCCTTTCCTACACTGGAACGGACGTGCGGGTGCAGTGTTACATGCTCTTCAAAGTTACACTTAGTTCATCCACTGACTGTCTACTCTCTCTAGATCATGGGTACTCACAAACTTTCTCTCAGGGGCTACATTTACAGTGTAGTTTGGGGCCGAGGGCCGCACTGGTGGGGGCGGAGTCAGAGGGGGCGGGGCTAAAGCAAAACGATAACTTGTGACCATGAGGTTACACACAGGTCCCTGCAGCAGATGCCCTCATCCACTGAGCCACCACACCCAGCATTTACATACATCTGCTCTCCCTCCTGCCCTCCCTCTCCATCTCTCTCTCCCTCCTGCCCTCCCTCTCCCTCCCCCTCTGTCATGTCACTGTGTGTGTGTCTATCTGTGTCAGCCTTCAGCCCGGGTTGAGACCGCTTCCTCAACGCGCACACACAGACAACAACACCAAAGTACTTAACAGGTCTTTAAAAGACCATTAACATATTATTGAGGCTTTGTTTGTTGTAGCGCCCCTGCTTCTCCACCCTGACAATCACTGCTTGCCCGGCCCCACAGAGCAGAGGCTTTGTTCTATTTCACCTCTTTGTGGCCTTGCATCTCCACTCTGCTCTGTGGGGGCCGGGGGAGCAGTGATTGTCAGAGTGGAGATGCAGGGGCGCTAACAGGTGAAATACAAAAAAGCCTCTGCTCTGTGGGGGCCGGGGGAGCAGTGATTGTCTGCAAGGTCTGCGCACCGCCAAGGAAGGCTTGCCGGGCCACCACCGGCCCGCGGGCCGTACTATGAGTACCCCTGCTCTAGATACACATATGCTATCTAAGAGTCAGATAGTAGCATGATCCAGGTATATGGACACATACAGTTTCTGTGTCACCCACCCAGGCTGTTGTCCTTCCACCCATCATTGCTTCATCATTCACCCAGCCATGCATCTCATATTCTTGCCTTCCCAGCTAGTCTTCAATCTCAATAAGTAAGGAATATATAAGAGCTTACCTCTGGCCGCCACCACCACCGTCTCAACTCTCACAGCCGCCGCCTCCTCCCCTGAAGAATCGCCCTCCGCCTCCGTGTCGAGCACCACCACCTCCACACTGGCCCCGCCACCAGATGTTCCACCTACAAAGTACATTTAAGAATGTTAGAATAAAGCACTCACTAGTCTTTGGTCTGGGAATGAAGACATGTGAAAACAATGTAATTTGTGACTGTCTACGTTAAAGTTAAAAAAAATGTCCCTTTTTCCAGGGAAGGTTGTCTTGCTGCACTTTTTGGCACAACTGATGAAGGCTGTTTTTTTAACACGCACCATTTTTCTCCACACAGACAGAAGATGGACTTCTAACAACAAGAGCAAGTTGAAACGAGGTGAGAGCTCGGCTCGACCACAAGAAATGTCTTCAATTAATCG
The DNA here is from genome assembly GCF_964263255.1 of Lissotriton vulgaris. Lineage (NCBI taxonomy): Eukaryota > Metazoa > Chordata > Amphibia > Caudata > Salamandridae > Lissotriton > Lissotriton vulgaris. The sequence continues at coordinate 1,469,030,065 of NC_141685.1, read as the reverse complement.
TCAGCACTAACCACTTTTCCATTATCAGTTAAACGTTTCGTTTTATTATGACTTCATTTTAATAAATGTGTTTACTTTTAATAAAGCTTTTAAACTTAAATACAATCTGTGTTTTTTGGTCCAGACTAGAGTGACTGAGCGAAAGGTTTTGCAATTTTTGCAAGCATGAGTCCAGATAGAACACTTCAAAAGACATTATGGACAATCCCAGAGGACTGCACTAAGTTGATAGAGCTATTGCTGACTAGAATCATGGGAGTTTCGCCAACCGTGCAATCTTAGTTAGCTACACAGACAGACTAATAAGAATAATCTAGTAATACCACAGGGAGTCAGTAGAGGCAGGATAAGAATTTAGATACAGTCTACAAGAAGAGCAAAGACAATTTTGAAAAAAGTCAAATGAGGAACGCTAGGAAAAATAGGTACTAGTCTAAAATGAAAACTTACTGGGGCCAGCAGAGGAGCCCTCGCCTGCCCGATCCTGGCCCTGTTGAACAGCATCCGCCGCCTGCTGCTCCTGTGTCCTCCTCTCGCCCCTGGGGGGAGCTGACGTACAACATGAAAGAAAGAACAGAAAACATGGATGATTGTTGCTTGTCAATGTCAACCAAATCAAACATTTCAAAAGAACAATAACAAAATATTTCCGCGAAATTATATTGATTAGGGTTAGTTTTCATTTATTTGCGGACCTGTGACTTCGAAAGTCACGTAACTCACTAAACAAAGTACTGAAACGTTCACCTAGGACTGGCAGGCAGCAGTCCGCAGGCAAGACGCAAAGTGACAGACAAACTCCATTGTGATTTCAGTCAGATCAGTGACAACACTAACAGTTGCCTGCTACATTACCAGTCATTTAAATAGTCAAACTATCAATCCACCGCCACTATTTTTCTTATTGTCAGGGGTACAAAGGAAGGGGCAGATTTAAGCCCCTTGCGGCTCTTTTGCGCCGTTCTTGCGTGACTTTTGTGACGCAGCAGCTAAACAAAAAAGGGCGCCATGGTGCGGCGTATAATATTATAACAACGTGACGCATTTGGGAGATGCATCCCGTTATAAAGCCCTGCGCCATCAGGGGGCGTTCCGGCGCAAGGGAGGGCATTCCTGCGCTGGAACACATCCTAATAGTGGCTGAGGGAAATCTACAAAATTTCAATCAGTCACCTTTAGGACAATGATGCGTCACACAAACCCTGCACCTGCTTGAAGCAGACGTACGGCTTGACCCAGCATTGGGGAGATAGGGTACCCCAGAGCATTGCTGGAGCTGCGCCATCGTTGTGACGCAACTCCAGCAGTAAAGCTTCGGTGACGTTTTGGGCCCATGGTGCGCCGCATTGCAAATACGGCGCACCATGTTTGGTGGTGGTAGCGGGCCGCACAATTAATGGCGCATCCCTGCTACTTTGCAGGGATGCGACGGTAATTGCAATTCTGCCCCTTAGGGGCATACTTACTTACGCGTTCTGGCGCATCTCCAGAGATGCGCCAGATCAAATGCGTCACGCAAAACTACCCTTGCGACAAGGCAGATGCGCCTCATTTACAATGCGGCGCGCCCTGGCGCAAGGGTAGGCACTTGCGTGACGCATCTCGTCACGTAAGAGCGGCGCATCGCTGGAGTCACGTCGCCAACGCAATGCAACTCCAGTAATGCTCAGGGCCACCCAATACTTAACATGCTGTGTCAGTCCTTTAGCCTGCTTCGAGCAGACATAAGGAATTGAATTGACGTAGCAGCGTCGCAGAAGTGCCTGCGTTAAATCTTGTAGATTTCACGCAGGCAATTTTGCGAGGCGCACAGCCGCCGGACCGCCCACCCTGCGTACTAGGAACGCACCCATTGTGGTGCAGGCCCATGGCTTTATAACGTGACGCATCTCCCTAGATGCGTCATGCTGTAAATGACTCGCAGGGATGCGGCACGTTTACGCCCCTGTTGCGTCACGCAAGGCAACGTAAACGTGGCGCAAGGGGCTTGTAAATGTAATCTGCCCCCTAGTGTCTAGCATTACGCAGTTCTGTAAAGTACACTCATACATAATAGTTACTCAGGCCAATGAGACCACGAAATAGAAAACAAATAAGCATAGTAGCAACGCCACTGAGAAGGAGAGCAGTGCACCTGAAATGCACAGAAGATTTTGAAATATAATTTAACTACAATGTAATCGTCATCAGCGGCATTATTGGCTTGCTCCATGTAAAAAACAAATATTTGCAATACAACAACACAGAGCAGGAGAAAACATCATAGTAGTGAGTGATTAAATGGCTACTACTACTCACCAAGCCCGGGGATCTCCAAGCCGAGCTGGTCCAGCAGGTCGCGCTCGCGGTCCAGGAGGTCCGTCCAGCGATGGGTGACCTGGCTGTAGGTGCGCTGGACCCCGTAGAGGTGGGATATGGCCCAGCACACCTTCTCCCACCGCTTCCGGCGCTCCCGCATGTTGTAGCCGCCGGCCGCGATCCTGCCGCCTCCCGCGATGGTCCTGGGCAGGCGGCGCTGGACGAAGTAGACCAGCGCACCCACTTCCTCCGGGCTGAATATCTCCCGTCGCGTCACCTGCTCCCCCCTCAATCTCCCGCATGCTGTCCTGGCACTGGGTCCAGCACTACTCCCCACCGCCGCTGCGGCCCTCAAGTGCCTGGGCAGCTTCACGGCGCCTGGCTTGACCATGGTCTGGGCAGGTAAGGTAGGAAGAAGTAGAAAATTAAGAAAGAATAGGATAGGGAAGAAGAAAAGAAAAGAGTTTAAAAAAGTAGTTTAAAAGTAAAGAAAAATAGCAGAAAAGACAAAAATATACAGCTAGGAAAAGAGAGGGATAGATAAGAAGCAAAATCGTAAAAAAAAAACTGAAAACAAGCAAAGGATGGCAAAGATACCAAGAGGATTAAACACCATGCCCAGACACAGGAAATGAATGAAAAACAAGATGGCCAGCGCCCGTTCACGAGCGCGAAAGTAAGTTCGCGCAAGATTTTCCTCGCCATCTCGTGCGAACCTCTAGATTTCCCGCGCGATCTCGTGCGAACCTCTACTCGCAATGCGCTTACTGCGCGAGATTATACATAGCGGGCGGAAACGGAAATACGTCACGCAAACAAAATGGCCGCGCCCGTACTCGACCTTGGGGTAAATTCGCGTGTTGCGCTGCAAGCGGCTCGCGAATACTGCAAAAAAACTCGCGAAACAACAAGCCGCAAAAAAATAAAATGCTCATTCGCACGAATTGGCGGCTTCCGCGGTCGGTTTCGCGCGACGCCGCGCCCCGCGAATAGCGCGAAAAAACCGAAAAACGATTTCAGCAAAAGCAAAAGCAATGAGCAGGTGCAAAAGGTCAACCTCATGATTTGTAACGATTCTCTGTAGTGCTTCCTGAGGGGGCCCTCCAGAATTCGGTTGCCTGCTTGCAACTATTGTGTGACCCTGCTCTGACCTTAACTGTATGCCACAAAGGTCCTGATTTACAGCTAAAGGAGCAGACAAGCAGGTGCCAGGCTGGAACTTGAAATTCTTTCAGTGACACATTAATTAGCCCCTAATTCATTATTGTCAGTTGGGGCAGGGCAGGTGTTGTTAATAAACTAACCCCAAATTAATTCATGTCAGTTCAAGCAGGGCAGGTGGGCTTGCTTTCCCCCCCCATCTTCTACAGTGATGATGAACCAGAGGGTGGCATTGATGTAACAGAGGGTGGCATGGGTCAAAGAGAGGGTGCCAGTGGTGAAACAGAGGGTGCTGGGAGGCTGTGATGATGAACCAGACGTAGAAACAACATAGTCGCGACCGTTGCGAGCCGACAAGTAAGTTCGCAATTGCGAACTAGTACCAAATCCTCGCGAACTGGTAGAAACACTTGCGAACACACAAAAAAAAAAATCCGCAAATTCGCGAGAATTCGCAGATTTTGCGGATTGCGAATTCGCAAATCCGCAAAATTCGCGAACGCGAGATTCGCAAAATTCGCCCATGCTTAGTACGGAGTGTGTAGAACACGGATCGTACTTTGTGGTTCGGGAGACGCGGTCTATTTACGTTCGAACGTAGCGTCGAGCGTCAGCCGACTGCAAATTGTATGGACTTTCGATTTGTACTGCGTTTTTTACGTGTCGTACAGAGTGACGCATTAGGTTGTGATCGTACTTGCACATTCGTACGGGGACGCCTTCAGGTACGATTCGTACAGGGAAAACCGCTCCGTACAGCAATTCGGAGCGCTTTTTACCGGATCGGAATCGGCCTCATGGTAAGCTCTCCTGTGGTCATAGATTCAATGAGCTAGGAGACCTGCTGTGTTTTTTTGGTTGCTGGGGGCTTCTGTGCTCCCTGCATACCTCCATAAAATTAGAAAATAAATGTTTTGCCCGGTGGGAGGAAACCCTCTGGAACTCCCCACCTGGACTTGGGGGGGGGGGAGGGGGGCAGTGTATCCACACCCTTCACCGCATATGTTTTTTTTAACTGTTTTTCTAGGACAGAGAACTGAGTATCCAAGTCCGAAAATGGCTGTTGCCACATCGTTGTTGATGTGGTGACAGCAATTAAATATTATCTTCTTAGGTCTATTACCTGTGAGTTGTGATTTGCATATACATTGTGAACCTTAATTTCCCAAAACGTACTGAAGAGATTTATTCCAAATCACAAAAAGCACACTTCAGGAGCCAAGATCTAGCTTTCTGCCAAATTTGGTGTCATTCTGTTTAGTTGTTTTTGAGGTATCAATGCTCAATTTTTCTATGGAAAACTGAATGGGGAAAACAGGAAACCACTTTTTTCGCTGCCCTACTTGATGGAGCACCCAGAAAACTTCAAGGAAGAAGCTGAGGTAGATGAATCTTTATGTTGAAAGTTTGGTGAATATTCATCAAACTTTGATTCCTTTATGGAAGCTTTCACAATGATCTGGCTAGTGAGGGGCAAGAAAAAGGGTGTCCCAAAGTGCGTGATCCTATTTTAAGTCCCATAGAAAAGTTTGCTCAGGGAGCAGATGAGCGCATCACCTGGTCACAGGCTGTGTGCAGCAGGTTGTTGGCTGCCTGCCAGGTTGTTGGGCTTAATTCATAAAACAATGTGTTAATATGTGATGCGGGCTGGTGTGAGTTTAACATGTTGATCAGTTTTTCTTACAATCCTACCATGAAGAAGTCATTGGAGGAACAGAATGTTTTTTTGGGGGGGTTTACTTCAATGCATCAGTAAGGATACGATCCAGTGGTATCAGTGTCTTGCTGCTAATTGAGGTAGAGGCTTTCAGGATGTTTTCAACTGTATTGCATTTGAAATCAGTGGGTACTACAATATGCTGCTTGATGTCAAATGTACCAACTCATGTAGAGGTATGCTTTAATTGATTTTATGCTTTAGGCACCAGGGATCTGAGGAATATAGTGGGTTGTGTAAAATGGATAAAGAAGGTTTGATGTCTGAGAATTCTGTTATGAAGTTGCTGCCGGATCATGGTGGTCTATGGATTAGATTGAAGGAGTATGTCCAGGATTATGAGAGTAGAAAGTAGCAGCTGAGGAACTCACATTATGTAGGGATTGCTAGGTCAATAAGGGTGCTGGGTCAGGGTGACTTTTGGATGACAGCCAGTCTTCTTCCTGTCTTCTTTGTATGGTCTTTGTACTGGATGTCGTAGCCTACACAGATGGGAACATTAAGAGTGTATACAGATATGGCTAGGTGCAATGTTTCTGTGATGAAGAAAGCATCTTACTTATGTTGCTTGATGATTTCAGATATGTAAAGATGAAGAATAATTTCAAATGATGCATTACTGAGAATACTTTTGTTGCTTTGCATTGTTGACAGTGTGAGTATGCTAATGAGTAGTATGAGGATGAGGTTGTTTACATATGCTTTTAAAATGTGTGGTGGATGTTTATGTGATTTTACTATGAACATGGGACTGTGGAGTTCTGTTGTGTGAGGCACATGATTGTGGAGGCTTACCTGGATTGAATGGGTTTTAACCTTACTCCATGATAGAGCCAAGCATTCCCATTGTGGTGATGCCCTTCATCTGTGAAGATGATATCTACTGCTGCTAGCCCTGCTTGTATGAGGAGGGGATGAAGTGGGAAGGCTGGAGTCATTCATCCCCTTACTCAACATCTGTAAGAGGGAATGATTTTCGCAAGGGTGTAGTATGGTAGGAACTCCTGGTGGGTCATAATTGGGTGAGGGGTGTAATTAGTTGAGGGCCTTGCAAAGGGTATTTCAACATAGGAACTCTCCGATAAACAACTGGGAAACATTTACAACATCCTTCTCTCAACAATATACCTCAAAAGCCGAACCCCTACTCAAACACTAACAGGCCACCCAGCACAAAACCTGGACAAATGCACGAGCAGAGCTATACAAATTCTTAAAAGGGAGTTCAACAGAGCCCTGAGAGCAGTACGACAGTTCCCTCAAATTGAAGCATTCACATCTGAGCACATGCTCAAGAAAAAGGAGCTAAATAGGGCTGTCTGGTCCATAAAGAGGGAATTTGCAGACAGCTTCTGGGCCAAGCCCATCGGGGATGTAAAGCACCACTTCACAAATGCCTTCTGGTGATCTGTTAACACCCTGAAAGAAAGTGCATCACACCCAGGATCAAACTTGTCCGAAGAAGCCTGTGCCTCCTTTTTCATTGCTCATTTTAACAACTCTACAAATGTAGTTGATACATCGGGCTGTCCAGGAGTAGCCTCAGGAGGTGACCAAAGTCCCCCTGACCTTTCGTCCATCACCTCAGAGGAGGAGAAAACCCTAGATGAGGATACAGTGAAAAGACAGATAATTAAGGCAGACTTAAAGGCACTCCAGGCATGAATGGCATTCCCCAGGCCATCTATAAGTCCAATCCAGCAAATTGGGCCTGAAGCACGTCCCCTATTTTCATTGACGCTCTGTCAGGTGCAACAAGCCCAACCTCCTGGAGGTGTATCATTTCATCAATATTTAAGGGTGGCAACAAGTCAAAACCTGAAAACTATAGATTGATTGCCCCGCTAACAAGGTGAAGTACTACACAGGCATTTTACTGGATCCACTCCTTGACTTGGCTAGCGCCACTTCAATCATCCTGATTAATCAGAAGTGGTTCTAAAAAAAATAAAAAAGCTTGCTTGAAGCCTCAAAATCAACCAAGCAATCAATGTATCTATGTTTCATAGATTATAAAGCTGCCTTTGACTGTGTTACACAAAATCTGCTCTGGAGCAAACTAAGGAACTGGGGTGTACGGCCAAGACTTTTAAGAACAATTAAAAACCTATACACGGACACTTATTATTATTATTATAGTCATTTATATAGCGCACAGCTACCTCCAACGGAAGTGTCCCGGCGCTAGTCACAACTGCAAAGACCGAAGACCCCACAAAGAGCGGGAGACCATTGATTTTGTGGTGGAAAAATATGCTGAGTTTGTCGCAGAGGTCTTGTGAGGGAGGGATGTCGGTAGACTCGCTAGTGGGTTGGGCGAACTCCTTGATGATGCTGAAGAGTTCCTTGCTGTTGTGTGCGTGGGTGGAGATTCTGTCTTCAATCGCTATTTTCCTCGTTTCTCTGATGAGTTGATGGTGGGCGTTGGTGGCGGCTCTGAAGTTGTTGTGGGCTTCTGTGGATTTGGTGTTTCTCCAGGTCTTTTCGAGGCGGCGGCATGTGCGCCTGGACTCTCGAAGTTCGGTGGTAAACCATCTGGCTTTCTTGGCACGGGTATTGTTGTTTTTCTTGAGGGGGGCTATGGTGTTGGTGCTGTCCGAGATCCATCTATGCAGGGTTCGGGCTGCGGTGTTGGGGTCGTCGTTTTCCGCGATGGTTGGGGTGGAGGTGTTGAGTGAGGAGGTGAGCTGGTCATCGGTGATTTTGGTCCAGTTTCTTTGTGGAAGCAGGTGCTGGTGTCTGTGGATGGTGGGTGTTCTGAAGGTGAAGTGGACGCAACGATGGTCGGTCCATGGGAGTTCGGTGGTGTGGCTGAAGGTGATGGAGTTTCCTGTAGTGAAGAGGGGGTCGAGGGTGTGTCCTGCTGAGTGCGTGGGCTCGGTCACGATCTGTCGGAGTCCAATGTTGTGGAGGTTGTCCAGGAGGCATGTGGTGTTGGGGTCCAGTTGATTGTCGAGGTGGAAGTTGAGGTCTCCCAGCAGGGTGTAGTTGGTGGATGCGATGGCCTGCGGGGAGATAATGTCCGTGATGGAGTTGGTGAAGGGTCCGCGGGGTCCAGGGGGTCGGTAGATGAGGGTTCCTTGGAGGGCGGCGGTGGGGCTCGGCAGTATCTTGAAGTGAAGGTGTTTCATCAGTTTTGTGGACTCGTCAGGGAGTGTGCTCAGGCGGAGGCTGGATTTGTGGACGATGGCGATTCCTCTTCCTGGGTGGGTGGGGCAGTCCTTCCTGGAGATCTTATATCCTTGGGGGATGGCGATGGCGATGTCCGGTCCCGAGGTGGTGTTGGTCCAGGTTTCGGTGAAGAATGCTACATCTGGGGTGGTGCTGTCGAGGAGGTCCCAGATTTCCGCGGCGTGTTTGTGGAGGGATCGGACGTTGAAGAGGATGCATTGCAGGGTCTTCGGTTCGGTTGTGTTCTTGTGGACGGGTTGTGCTGGATCCGTGTTCTTGGCGTTGCTGCAGGTGTGCCGGCAGCGGTGACAGCTGAAGGGTCTATGGGTGTCGGCTGGTGATGCTAGCTTGCAGTTGTTGTTGCAGCCTGGGTTGAGTGCGAGGAGTGCTGCTGGGTCGTAGCGTTGGCGGAGTCTGCAGGATAAATACCTGTCTCCAGCGACTGATTCCAAATAGCATTTAGAGCTGGATTCAGCCCTGAGGCCAGGATCCTAAAAAACCTGGCCCGACATGGGTCCACTGGAGAGCCTGATTTTACATTATGTAGATCTATCAAAGATTGATTGCTCTCAAAAAATGTAAAGGATGACCACACTTGGGTAAGGCCCGCCGAGGCAGAGTCCAAGACATGCTCTTTTGAAGGAGGGAAGGCAGCATAAATATCTGTAATTTTATCATGAAAGAAAGTGGCTAAGCTATTACATAAGGATTCTGAGTGTTGAATGGGAGTTCGGGAAGCCTGCAGGTTAGTAAAACTTTGCACAATTTTAAAAATCTCTTTCATAGAGTTGTTGGAGGTCTTAATCAGCACAGTATAATGCTCCCTAATGTTGCGACATTTGGCGCGCTGGAAGGACCGAAGTGCAGACATAAATAAGTTTAGCTTCTGGAGCATAACTCCGTCGCCAAGCCCTTTCCAGTCTTTTGCAGGCACTTTTAGCCTTGTGCAATTCATCCGTAAACCATAGAGCGGAGGGACGTGACCTCACCGCATGCCTCCTTTCTACTGGGGCAATTTTATCCAGAGCAGAAGAGAAGCATGTCTTAAATGTAACAACATCGTGACTAGGGTCACCCGTTAATATAAATGGTGTTTTAGCCAATTCACTTCCGAATTTAGTCGGGGTGATGTTACTTCATTTTCTAGTCCCCTTTACTCGGGGCAGAAAAAGTCAGATGAAGGGGCTCCTTACTAACGTAAAGGGGACAAGGAAGTGGTCGGACCAGGTGACTTGACGAGGGACATCTATACTAAGTGTAGAATCATTGCTAAAATCAAGATCTAACATATGCCCCCCTCTATGCCTAGCTGCATGAATTTTCTGAGAGAGATTAAACCCCAGGAGCGGGTACGTCAATTTACTAGCAGCCGGACAATTCGACATGTCTGCATGCAGGTTGAAATCGCCTAGGACTGTAAAAGATGGGTACCATAAAACTAAGTCCCCAATAATGCCATAAAGGTCCATCAAATGTACAGCTGCCGAGGTAGGGGGTCTATATATAAGTAATCCTGCCATGATGGAGAAATTAGAGCAGAATATGTTAAAAGACATGGCTTCAATAGGGCCAGTATTCTCCACTTTTTTGTAGGAAACTTCCCACTTGTCCCGACTGCAAGACCACCCCCCAATCTGTTATTAACACGATTAAACGACACCATCCTGTAGCCTGCAGGGACTGCCTGCGCGATATCAGGCTCGGAGCTAGCCCTCAACCAGGTTTCTGTTAGGAAGACAAGGTCCCATGCCTCATTTTGAATGCTTAGCCAAATGTCCTCTGCATGTTTAGGGAGAGACCTGCAATTAACATACCTGGCCTTAATCTTACAATCAGGCAAGCAGTTATGCTCCATGGCGCTAGAATTGACCTTAGTTTGCCTCCATGGAGCTCTTATCCGAAATTGACAGTGCTTACAGCTGCCATACCCCTGCTCACCTTGAGACTCTTTCCAATCCCCAATGTTAATCCGAATGGTCTCCGGACAAGTCAGTGGTGCCAGGTCATAAAGTTTTGCCCTGGACCATATGATTACCGGGGATAATATACCACGGGCAGCCTGGCTAGCGCTAGCCGCGGTTGAGACGCGGACGGGCGCAGACGGGCCTGCTTTGCGCTTCCATGGCCATAGTTTAAATAAGGGGAAGAGCTTCAACCACTAGCGCGCTAACCCCCAAAAATTGCGCTGACCGGAGCCCTCAGTGGCAAAACAGAAGAGGAACAACCGGTTACACGAACAGGCAGCGCAAAATAGTGCAAAAAGATACCAATTAAAACCCTAGCAGCAACACTACACCCAGACAATGTTAAAAACCACTAAAAAATGTGTGGCAGCTGTAAAATAGGAAAATCGATTTCCTTTACAATTTTAACGTGCGGGTAAGTGGACAATTTAATAAACAAAGAAGCACTCAGTAAAGGCTGTAACGCACTCTCCGGGTCTCACAAGTCACAGCAATCAAACGCTGCACGCTTGCGTGGCCAAAGTTTAAGTAAGGGGAAGAGCTTCAACCACTAGCGCGCTAACCCCAAAAAATGGCGCTGACCGGAGCCCTCAGTGGCAAAACAGAAGAGGAACAACCGTTTACACGTACAGGCAGAGCGAAATAGTGCAAAAAGAAACCAATTAAAACCCTAGCAGCAACACTACACCCAGACAATGTTAAAACCCACTAAAAAATGTGTGGCAGCTGTAAAATAGGAAAATCGATTTCCTTTACAATTTGAATGTGCGGGTAAGTGGACAATTTAATAAACAAAGAAGCATTCAGAAAAGGTAGTAACGCACTCTCTGGGTCTCACAAGTCACAGCAATCAATGGGTCAGAATAAAGCTGGGCAATGGGACTAATCTTTCTAGAGCTATCTCAACACCCTGGGGGCTGAAGCAGGGGTGTGTCTTGGCCCCAATGCTTTTTAATCTATTCCTGGCAAACCTCTCCCCAGCCCTGGAATCAGTTAATTCTCATGCCCGAAACTCTGCACTCTCTCAAACTTGCTGATGATTTGAATTTGTTCAGCCGTACCAAGGTGGGGATGCAGCACGTTCTGAGCACCTCCCATGACTACTCTTCAAAAACAGTCTGACAATCAGCACCAAGAAAACCAAAAACCTGAATTGCTGCAGAAGAACCAGCAATAAACTTAGCTGGTTCCTCGATTTGACAAAAGTGGAAGAAGTCACTGAACACAAATACCTTGGTCTAACACTCAACAACAAAGGAAACTTCAAACCATACAGGGAGGAGATACAGAGGAAAGGGATAGTAGCGGGCCTCAGCGTACTTTTCAGGTACCTGAATGGGCTATCGTTCAGCCCCATTTTGGAAGTAGCTACGGTGAAGATTGTTCCAACTCTGGCATTAGGAAGCAAAGCAAACCTATGCAGGGTCTCAAATATTCTGGACAATACTGTCATTAAAATCTACAGGGGTATTTTCAAACTACCCAGATACACTTCAGATACCCAGATCAGGCTAGGAGTCAGTCTAGCCAAACAAATGATAGCCAGAAGTGCAGCATTCATCAACATGTGTTATAGGATCCACTCACTCGAAAGGGACTCCATAGATCACAAAATGTTTCTGCAAATCAATAAACCCTATTCAGCAGCTGGAAAATATCTCAAAGATTCCATTTAACTGCAGGGGCTAGCGTAGCTGTGGTCCATAATGCCCAAAATCGAGTTATTTTGAATGACAACCAGCAAAATGCTGAAACAAATTTCATTCCTAGAAGACAAGGGTTCTCTGGGAAGACACGCCCACTCATGGATGGTTCTAAATAGGTACACACTGCTCAAATTACAACCCTTCTTGGGGTAAGCTTTCAGACACAGGATCGAGGGAGCCTATTTAAAACATTACCTTGGCATCCTCTCTATCAATGCGCATGAAGCACCATGGCTAAGCGCAGCAGGAGAAGCTTCCTGTAGGCTGTGTGGACACCTAAAGGAAAACAAGATCCACACATTCTGCCTTTGCAAGTCTACTTTAAATGTGTGGCACCACTGGCTCAGGGCCTTCTAGAACCAGGCTGGGGTCCCCTCCTATAGAAAAGCATTAATAGCATGTTTAAACTCTGGGGATCCTCCAGCAAGCTACGAAAGAGTAAAATACCTACAGGGAGTTGACCAGACCATAAAGTAAGTACTTTACCAGTCTCCAAAGCCTACACAGCAGTGACCTCTGGTCTCCACCAAAGCACCTTGCCCTTTAAATACTGCACTGGCACAATGCACTTTTTTCACTCGCACAATTTGAATCCTAATTGCCCTAGGTAGAGCTAACTGTCAATATTTCTCTTACATGTCATGCCACCTCTTGTTTACTTGCATAAAACAGGACTCAATCTTATAGCAGGGACACTGATTCACAAACCTTTGGAAGCTTTTACTTTTATTATTTTAATGAACTCTATGTGTTACTATATTTCATATTATAACAATTTCATTTTGTCTAACAATAAAGATTTTACTTACTTACTTACAGGGGGTATGCAGTTCTTTGTGTAGAGGCTGGACACAGCCTTTTCAGGTGTAAGGAGGGTTCTGCCCAGCTCCACCCTCCCATCCTGCCAGTAATGGGCCATCCAGGCACACCAAAGCTCTCTACTGTGTGTGGCTGTCTTGGAGGAATACACAAAGCCCAACTGGTAACTACACCCAGTCATTTGACCAAGACACAGGCTGCAGGCACTAAATAGCTAAGGCAGGAAAATGCCAACTTTCTATAAGTGACATTTTCAGAATTGTAACTAAATATCTGACTTTACCATAAGAAAGGATTTTTTATTACAATTCCAAATACACCAAACATGAACTGGTTACCTGTTCCCATTTGGAAATGACTGATTATTACATTTGGCAAGGTAACCCAAATGTTATCCAATGGGAGAGGTAGGCCTTGCACTAATGAAAACCAACTATAAGAGTTCTTCACTACCAGGCCATGTAAAACTTAAGGGTACATGTCTAATTCTTTAAATACATTGCACTCTGCCCTCTGGTCTGTCCAGGTCCTAACCTAGGGGTGACATATGCATTTAAAAAGAAGGTTTCGGCCTGACGAAAGGTTTATTTTGGCAGGTCGAAAGGGAAGTTTAAAACTGCACACACACGCAGACATGGCAGGCCCGAGTCATGTTTAAAGAGCTACTTAAGTTAGTGGCACAACCAGTGCTGCTGCTGCATGCCCATTAGTATTACAGAAAACAAATGTTAGTAGTATTTATTTTACTGGCCTTACGGCATAAGTAGTGCCAATTGGGTATAAGTCAATTCTACCATGTTTTAAGGAGAGTGCGCAAGCACTTTAGCACTGGTAAGCAGTGGTAAAGTTAGCAGAGTCCTAAAGCCAGCAAGAATGAAGTCAGCAAAACAGGAGGCTTGTGGGCAAAAAGCTAGGGGGGAAGCCACAACAAGGATGCAAGGTCTAACAGTGGCATAATGGTGTCATTTGGGTATTTTCCTGTGGCAAGTGTGAACAAAAATTCCACAAATTACAATTGCATCATCTAGCTAGCACCCAGGTCAAATGTTCATACTCTTTTATGCTGGACCTAGCTTTTGAGACCCAAACACAATTGGAGAGTTTACTCTTTTTATGAGCACTGGCAGGGTATTATAGTTTCTTTTTGGCTCCTTCAGCAAGTTAATAAATACTTACTAAAGTGCTTAATAATTAAAATATATATATAATGTCTAGATAGTATTACTTATGGTCTAACTGTTTTGCATGATACTTATGGTCTAACTGTTGTGCATCATTCTTTGGAGAGGATATGGCCTAAAGGCTAATGCGATAGACCTCGAAGCTGGAGAACTGGGTTCGAGTCTCGGCAGGGATGCTCAAAATCCTGTGATTCTGGGCAAATCACGTATTCTTATTGTGCATAACAATATTAAAAAAAAGAATGTGTCCATCTGTAAAGCAACTGGTGCTCACGGAGAGTACTCTGACACCTCCAGGTCTAGTTTGCACTATATAAAACTCCCCCAAATAAAGAAAAAAGATGCATGTTTATGTGTGTAGGAGAAAGAGTAAAGTGAGCAAGTGTGTGAGAGGCTAATAGAAAAAGACCAGGCCCTATTGTCTTTTGCAGTCCTTGAAGGTTCTTGCAATCTACATCTTTTATTCCAGTGATTCGCCATGTTAAAATCAAACGACCAAAGCTGAGAGTCAAGGATACTTCTGAAAGACTCTTTCTCACCTTCTTGTTCTCTTGGCTTTCAGCTTATCATCGCCTTCCCTTTTGTGACTGCCATTGAAGAGAGGGAACTGTGCTTTGTGCAAGAAAGTAACCTGAGAGTATTAGAGAGGGATTGTCTCACCAATTCTTTTGTTGTTTACTGGTGGAGGCTGTTTGGAAATAGGAGTATTCATAGCATCTGGCAAGTCTGACTAATCATTCCTTTTTTGTGTAATGGTTGGGGAGATTATAAGACTGGTAGCAATAATTCCTCCAGCCCATTAAGGATGCAGTGCAAAAGTGGAAGGGAACCTTTATTCCAGCAATTTGTTATCAAAACAAGCCTGTAGTTCTTTGAGAATAACAGAGCTCGATATGCTTGCTTAATGTTGATTTTATATCGGTTATCAACGTCTAGTTGAATAGATTTATTGTAGCTAATTCCAACAGGGATTACTATCCGAAAGAGAAATTTTCTGCCAAATCAATATAAAACATTTCTGGAATCATAGGATTCCACCCTAGTACAGAGCTGAAATGTGGAAAGCATTTAGTAAGGTGTTCAGACAGAATATCGAGTGGGAAATGTCCACTTACACAGAAATATTGACAGTAAGAAATATTGTTTAAAAAAATATAGAAGTAATTAATATTGTTTGTAAAAATATAGTTGTTTAAAATATCGATTTTTTAAATAGTTTTGTTTAAGTATTGTTTATGTTTTTCAATATATGTGTTACATTTTTAGTACTTATCAATTTTATTTTAATTACATGTTGTGCTTTTTAGTTCCATAGCGGTTTGTGGGTTTATTGGCGTAAAAAGTGGGACATAATTTATTTGTAATAAACTAATGATTATTTTTTATATATTAATATTTCTTTACTCAAGATTGTATTGTGTTAATTGTGCGAAGTAATTACTTTGCAACTAATTATTAATGGTTTGTTATTTAATGTTAAATAATTAATTGGTAATTAATTCTGGTAATTGTGTAATTCGTTTAGGTGCTGGTTGTGCACATAGGGGTAAAGGGTGGGAAGTAATTTATTTTTAATTAATTAATGATTAGTTGTTAATTAATATTAATTAATTGATTGTAAATTATTTATGCAAATTGTGTAATTAATTTTAGGTGTGGGTTGTGTGGTTTATAGGGCTTAAAGGTGGGAAGTAATTTATGTTTAACTAATTAGTAACTAGTTGATCATTAATATTAATTAATTAATTGATATTTAATTAGGGTAATTGTTTCAATTTCCGTGTGTTGGTTTTACTTTTATTGGGGTAAAGGCTGGGGAGTAAATTAATTTTACTTACTTTATAATTAGTTGGTAAATACTATTAGTGTTTTAATTGAAAATAAGTTTTAATTGTGTAATAAAAAATGTTTCAGTTTAATTGTAGCTGTGGGTAGGTGGGATTATAGGGGTAAAGTGTGGGAAGTTAATAGATTTCTATGAGTTTTAATTTGTTTATTAACAAATAATATTTAATTAATTGGTAAATAATTATGTTAATTATGAAAGTACATTTTTTTTTAAATGTAGATGTGGGTTGTGAATAGTGTGGTGTTATAGGGTAGGAAAGTAAATTTATGTAATAATTAATGTTTTTGTTTTTAAATAATTTCTAATTAAAAATATGTATTAGTTTGGAAATTATTTTTCATGTTATTTAATATAATATTTGCAGGCATTTATCATATGTATTTTTATTATAATACTTTTATTTTTAATTTAAAACTACATATAATTGCATTTTAATTCTTAACATATTTATATATTTTTTCTTATGTATTTTGATTTTTAAATATTAATGTTGTTGTTCATATTTTGTTTGTTTTTAATTTTGAACTGACTGGAGTGAGAATATTAATTGTTACTCCTCTGCAATCCAACACTTTCCCTACTGTTGCCCTCATTGGAGTGGGAATAGTAATTTTTACCCCTCCATTATCCAACACTTTCTCTACTGTTGCAGTGATTGAAGTGGGAATAGTATATTTTATCCCGCCACTATCCAACACTTTTCCAACTGTTGCATTCACTGGAGTGGGAATAGTAATTTTTACCCCTCCGCTATCCAACACTTTTCCTACTGTTGCATTGACTGGAGTGGGAATAGTCATTTTAACCCCTCCGCTATCCAACACTTTCCATTCTGTTACACCCACTGCAGTGGGAATAGTAATTTTTTAACCCTCTGCTATCCAACACTATCCCTAATGGTGCACTTACTGGAGTGGGAATGGTAATTGTTACCCCTCTGCTATCCAACACTTTACCTACTGTTGCACTCACTGGAGAGGGATTATTAAGTTGCACCCCTCAGCTATCTAACACTTTCCTTACTGTTGCACTCAATGGAGTAGAAATAGTAATTTTTTTCCCTCCGCTACCCAAAACTTTCTCTACTGTTGCACTCACTGGAGTTGGAATAGTAATTTTTACCCCTCCTCTATCCAACACTTTCCCTACTGTTGCACTCACTGGAGTGGGAATAGTAATGTGTACCCCTCCGCTATCCAATACTTTCCCTACTGTTGCACTCATTGGACTGGGAAATACATTTTGAAGATTTTTAAATAGATTACAATTTTAATTTATAATAGAATGTTGTTTTCAATTAGATTTTATGCTATTGGTACATATATAAATATTGTCATTCTCAAACGTAGTCAGTATGAGGATGAGGCTTTCTCTCAATTGGGGAAAAAAGAACATTATGTCCCGATTAAACGAGAAAAGCATATATATAGTATTGTAGCCTTCAACAAACTGATCACAAAATGGAAGGATGATGGAATTTTTAATTTTAGAGACTGGCAAAACCTGAGATGTGAACATCCGCAAAAACCACATACCCAAAGGTGCACAAAAGTAAAGTGTGGCCCCCTGGAAGACCAATTGTGTCTGCGAAGAACAGTTTACTGGAGAATACCTCTACTTATATTGACAGTTTCATTTCTCCATTTGTAAAGGATCTCAGCTCGTACCTGAGAGATACGAAATACTTTTTACGGATCATACAGGGTGTGAAATGGGAGGCAGACATGATTTTAATCACACTGGACATCACAAGCCTGTATACCTCGATTAGACACGAGGATGGACTGCTGGCAATGAAAAGTTTCCTAGAGAAAAGGGCTCTCAAATTCCGTAGACATAACAGGATGTTACTTGAATTAACAGACTTCTGCCTGAGAAACAATATCTTTCTATTCTCAGGACAGCTCTACCTACAACTCCAGGGGACCGCGATGGGCATGTGCTTTGCCCCCAGCTAGGCGAATCTTTTCGTGGGCTGGTGGGAGAAGCACGTGGCCTTAGCGGGGAGGAATGAGCAATGGATGGATCACATTATACTATTGACCCGTTATATCGACGATTTGTTCATGGTATGGCGGGGTCCAAAGGATGAAGCTGAGGAGTACATCAGGGGTTTAAACATCAATAACCTAAACCTCAGCTTCACAAGCAATATCAGCAAAAAGGAGGTCTTCTATTTAGACCTTCGAGTCTATGTTGAGGATAATACTATCCAGACTGCAATATATCGCAAACCCACAGCGGGTAATACCATCCTACATTCAGGGAGCTATCACCCGCGAAGTGTGATCAACAATATCCCACTGGGAGAGTTTCTGCGTATGAAGCAAAACTGCTCAACAGACAAGGAATTTGAGAAAGCAAGAGGAGAGTCTAGGAAGAGATTCAGTCAGAGGGGATATTGCAAAGGAGTCCTGGATTAGGCTGAAGTAAGAAGCAATGTAGTGGGGAGAAATGACCTACTCATTGACAAACCAAGATTAGGCGAATCAAAAGTCAGAATGATCACAGGTTACTCAGAGAAATCAGAAGTCTTTAATATCATGAAAAAGAACTGGAAGATCTTGAAGACAGACAGTGTGATAGGTAAAACACTACCAGACTATCCCCTAATATCATACAGGAAAGGAAATTCATTTAAGGACCATCTTGTCAGCAGTCACTATGAGTGTAAGAGTAGGAAGAAACCGTCAGTGGTAGGTTTTTATCCTTGCATGAAATGCAAGGCCTGTAAAAACTCGCACAAGGTCAAAGAATACGAGATACCTGGAAAACGAACAAAACTCAAATATCCAAATTGCTAAATTGCTATTCGGAGTATACTGTGTATTGCTTGATGTGCCCCTGTGGGAGAAAATACATAGGGAGCACAATCAAACAAACTAAGTTAAGGGTTCTTGAGCATATTAGAGCCATCACCACGAGAGACCAGAGCTACCCAGTGGCTCGGCATTTTGAGGAGATGCACAAAAGCAACAGCAACTTACTGACCTTCTTTGCATTGGACCAATTGGTCAAAACTGAGTGAGGGGGAGATTGGGTAAGAAAATTGCAAACCCTAGAATCCAGGTTTATCATCCTACTCCAGACTAAGACCCCAGGAGGTATGAACAATGAGGGAGAAATGTGGACTCATATTTAATATATTGTCCACTTCTTGGGAGGAGAGGGAAATTTAGAAAGAGAAAAAGAACCCATCTCCAAGACCCGAGTACCTGCCAAACATTAGCTTGAATGTAATAAAGCCCATTCAGGACTTGATTGCAAGGGCTATACTAAGCCCTAAAATTAATGAGACTCCCAAGTTAAATATCCGTGAACCACCCAAGCCAGTTCCCACCTCTAAATGCCAAAGATAGCTGCCCAGTTAAGGGAGCGATTAGGAGAACTGTGCGAAATAACGGCCCTGAAAAACGATAGGCGACCAATAATATGTTATACAATATTATATTGGCATACAAATTAGTATCATTAATGAATTGATCATTATAATAACCAAATGATTTGTGAAAGCGCTTGAATGTACAGATGAATGTATTTACATTGCACGTTATGATTGTGTTAGCGCGTTATTTATCACTATAAGATGGCCGCCATTTCCAATGATGGAATTGCATGAAATGCGCCGTTCTTTATGTTTACTTTTAGTGCACGTGACAGGAAGTCACAATTAATTTTATTTAAATCACTGAAAAAAATGCAATGGATTACACTGACGAAGGCGGCAACGCCGAAACGCGTCTGTAACGCTTGTTTACTATCTGCAATGCTGTGAATAAATATGGCTAGCCACGCTGGAGTGACTTTGAGTGCTCTTTTTTGAAATAAGTCCCGTGGACTGAGGGACTAAGTGTTGGGAAGATATTGCGCACTCCACCATGCGGCAAGAGGCACCCGTGGTCAAGTGGAGCGGCAGTTGGTGGAACCGGTGTGTAAGAAAATATATATATATGTATATATATATATATATATATATATATATATATATATATATATATATATATATATATATATATATATATTACCTACTGGCGGTCGCCAGTAGGTAGTTATAGTTAGGATTGTTTTCCATAGGGAATCCGCAACATTCTATTGGGAATAATTTTGGCGCCGGTTGAGGAATCTGCCTGAAATTTTCCTCAAATTTGCCTCGCTGCGCTCCGCTCCTTCCCTGAAAGTTTGGGGGGATTCGTAAAGCAGGGGCTGAGATAAAAGGGGGGTCCCAAAACGTGTTTTCCCCATGTTAATTTCCATATGGCGGTTGGACTCACTTTTAGCCCGAACGGCTGAATGGATTTCCACCAAATTTGGCAAAATTGTAGGGACTGGTAGCCCGATGTGCCTTTGCTATGTCTCAAGATATGTGCTCCAGTGGATTTTGAGTAATTTAGGTTCAAAAAAATATATATATCTATAAGCGCGCCCCGGTACACGCACCGGAGCGCGCACCAGGCGCTACGCGAGTTCGCGAGCGGAAAGCTGATTGGTTCTCGGGTGTCTGTCAACATTCCAAACAGTCCAGAGCGGCCGCCATCTTGTGTCTCGGTAGGATCGAAACACAAGAGGTGGCAAAAACAAAGGGGGAAATGACAAAAAGGGGGCAGGATAGACCCCCCTGACCCCCTAGGTTTGATGTGGGGGCCATAAAGGGCCCCACGGGGCAAAAAAAAATAATATTTTTTTTTTGATTTGCGCGGGGGGAGCGCCCAATACGCGCACCGGGGAGCGTACCGGGGAGCGTACCATAGGGAAAAAACGAATGACAGATTTTTTTTAAAATGCAGCATTTTTTTATAAATTGGAGGTAGTTCTAAAAAGAACTGGTTTTTTTCTTCTTTTTGTTGTTTTATATTTTTTTATTGTTTTTTTGAACATTTTGTACTTTTTTGGCTTTTATGAACAATTTTATATTTTTTGGGGAATTTTTATGGGGACAAACAAAAAACAGTGAATTGTAAACGGCTCAACTGGAGCAAAACAAATCAGGAAAAAATTAAGGTTTCTTTGGGCACTTGTGGTTGTCACCAGCACGGTTGATGAGTTTTACACTTTGCTCACCATAGCAAATTGTACGCCCACAAAAAATGCAAACTATTTTGTATTGTCCAAACTGGGTTTGGATGTTTGGGACCATCTCCCTTGTCTCTGGTCCCGATGGAGTGGGTTAGGGACTTTGGGGGGTGCTGGGAAAAGATTGGGGAGGGTTTCTGGTCAGTTCTCTGACCTCTGCCGCACTATAGTTGTAAGGGTGCCGGCGTTGCATGTGGCGAATCATGGTGTTGTTGCCAAAAGAATATTTTTTGGAAGTGTTCCCCCTTGAAAGTACAGTGCCACAGATCAAACAAGTAACCTTTGGTGCATTTACTTTCTTTTGGCACCTTGGGATTAAAAAAAATTCCCACACAATGTGCTCCTTTGGCTTGTAGGGGGTAGTATCTTCTGGCAGGATGCGCCGCCTTTCCTCTTCCTCCTCCTCCTCCTCCTCTTCTTCATCTCCACCACTGTGGTGTTGTGGTGGTCCTCTTGGTTGTGGTGGTGGTGGCTGAGATGCTCCTGCTGCTGCTGCTACTGTAGCCATTTCTCAGTACAAATAGGTACTAGTAGGTTTGGAAACAGGTCTTCCTCTCTCAAAGTACAAAGTGAGAATGAGGAAAAAGGTGGGGGCTTTCATCATTAGGAAAACAAAATAGTCCTGAACCAATGAAAAGTGTTATTTTCAGGTCACATGACCAGGGCTTTCATCATTTGGAAACCAAAACTGTCCTGAACCAATGAAAAGTCTTATTTTCAGGTCACATGACCCAACGTGCTTACGCTACGCACCCCTGGGTGCTTACGTATTGCGTTCGCATGCGCTCGAGTGCTTCCGGGTGCGCTTACGCCGTGCGTATCACGCGGGCGCGGCTACGCGATATGTCACGATGATGTTCTCATTTGCGGCAATAGCGCTAATGGGACGCTCACCGGTACGCGCACCGGGGCGTGTCGCAAGACTGCGCTTACCGGTGCGCTCACCGGTATGCACATCGGGAGCGCTCCAGGGCACAAAAAAACATGAACAATATAAATAAAGAAAATAGTATTACATAAATATACAATATAGGATTCATTTAAAAAAATATTACATTTCATAGCTATAGAAATTTGCTATTAAAAAAACCTTTGAAATTCAAAGAAAAAAACATAGGTTTGAGGCCCTATATATAGTTAGGAATTATCATTTAAAAAACCTATAAAATTCACTGAAAAAAACATAGGTTTCACACCAGTTATAGTTAGGAATTAGCATTTAAAAAACCTTTAAAATTCACTGAAAAAACCATAGGTTTCACACCAGTTATAGTTAGGAATTAGCATTTCAAAAACCTATTACATTCACTGAAAAAACCATAGGTTTCACACCAGTTATAGTTAGCTGGAAATTTTACTGACATAAAACCATTGAAATTCCCACGTTATAGTTAGTTGGACTCACTATAACTTGCGCGCCTCCAATGCACTGCTGATGACGTCACATATTACATCACTCATGACACGGTCAGTGACATCACTCATGACATCACTGATGACACCATCCAGTGAATGTGTGTCTTTCTGAAAAATACCTACATGAACATTTGCAAGATATGGGATTTGTATTTTGTTAAACAGTGAGGTTTCAGTAGTGAAATTGAATGCTGGTACATAGGTCCTGTGTTGTGTTTCTAAAATGTTATTCAAAAAACGATTTTGGGGGCAAATCAATGGTATTTTCATTTGGCCCTTATTTATGATTGCCTTGTGCAGCCGGTACATCAATTTAAACATGGGAAAAAAGTGACTCTCTGGTGGCGCAAGGCCTTCATAAATAAGGCCCTGAGTTTTTTTGTTGTTGGTTTGTGTCTTGCTTTTTGATAATGCTTGATATCAACATTTGCAAGATAGAGGATTTGTATTTTGTGAAATAGTGAGGGTTCAGTAGTGAAATTGAGTGCTTGTACGTAGGATCTTTGCTGTGTTTCTAAAATGTTATTCAAAAAACGATTTTCGGTGCAAATTAATGGTATTTTCATTTGGCCCTTATTTATGATTGCCTTGTGCAGCCGGTGCATCACTTTAAACATGGGAAATAAGTGACGCTCTGGTGGCGCAAGGCCTTCATAAATAAGGCCCTGAGTTTGTTTGCTGTTGGTTTGTTTTTTGCTTTTTGATAATGCTTGTTATGAACATTTGCAAGATAGAGGATTTGTATTTTGGGAAACAGTGAGGTTTCAAAAGTGATATTGAGTGGTTGTACATAGGTTCTGAGCAGTGTTTCTTAAATGTTATTCAAAAAACGATTTTGGTTGAAAATCAATGGTATTTACATTTAGCCCTTATTTATGATTGCCTTGTAGCACCAGTCCGTCTCTTTTAACATGGGACGCACTGGTGGCGCAAGGCCTTCATAAATAAGGCCCTGAGCTTTTTTGTTGTTGGTTTGTGTCTTGCTTTTTGATAATGCTTGATATCAACATTTGCAAGATAGAGGATTCGTATTTTGTGAAACAGTGAGGGTTCAGTAGTGAAATTGAGTGCTTGTACATAGGATCTTCGCTGTGTTTCTAAAATGTTATTCAAAAAACGATTTTGGGGGAAATCAATGGTATTTTTCATTTGGCCCTTATTTGTGATTGCCTTGTGCTGCTGGTGCATAACTTTAAACATGGGAAAAAAGTGACGCTCTGGTGGCGCAAGGCCTTCATAAATAGGGCCCTCAGTTTGTTTGCTGTTGGTTTGTTTTTTGCTTTTTGATATTGTTTGATATGAACATTTGGAAGATAGAGGATTTGTATTTTGGGAAACAGTGAGGTTTCAAAAGTGATATTGAGTGGTTGTACATAGGTTCTGCGCAGTGTTTCTTAAATGTTATTCAAAAAACGATTTTGGGGGAAAGCAATGGTATTTTTCATTTGGCCCTTATTTATGATTGCCTTGTGCTGCTGGTGCATCACTTTAAACATGGGAAAAAAGTGACGCTCTGAAAACGCAAGGCCTTCATAAATAAGGCCCTCAGTTTGTTTGCTGTTGGTTTGTTTTTTGCTTTTTGATATTGCTTGATATGAACATTTGCAAGATAGAGGATTTGTATTTTGGGAAACAGTGAGGTTTCAAAAGTGATATTGAGTGGTTGTACATAGGTTCTGCGCAGTGTTTCTTAAATGTTATTCAAAAAACGATTTTGGGGGAAATCAATGTTATTTTTCATTTGGACCTTATTTATGATTGCCTTGTGCAGCCGGTGCATCACTTTACACATGGGAAATAAGTGACGCTCTGGTGACGCAAGGCCTTCATAAATAGGGCCCTGAGTTTTTGTTGTTGTTGGTTTGTGTCTTGCTTTTTGTTAATGCTTGATATCAACATTTGCAAGATTGAGGATTCGTATTTTGTGAAATAGTGAGGGTTCAGTAGTGAAATTGAGTGCTTGTACATAGGATCTTCGCTGTGTTTCTAAAATGTTATTCAAAAAACGATTTTGGGGGAAATCAATGGTATTTTTCATTTGGCCCTTATTTATGATTGCCTTTTGCAGCCGGTGCATCACTTTAAACATGGGAAATAAGTGACGCTCTGGTGGCGCAAGGCCTTCATAAATAAGGCCCTGAGTTTTTTTGTTATTGGTTTGTGTCTTGCTTTTTGATAATGCTTGATATCAACATTTGCAAGATAGAGAATTTGTATTTTGAGAAATAGTGAGGGTTTAGTAGTGAAATTGATTGCTTGTACATAGGATCTTCACTGTGTTTCTAAAATGTTATTCAAAAAACGATTTTGGGGGAAATTAATGGTATTTTTCATTTGGCCCTTATTTATGATTGCCTTGTGCTTCTGGTGCATCACTTTAAACATGGGAAAAAAGTGACGCTCTGGTGGCGCAAGGCCTTCATAAATAAGGCCCTTAGTTTTTTTGTTGTTGGTTTGTGTCTTGCTTTTTGATAATGCTTGATATCAACATTTGCAAGATAGAGGATTTGTATTTTGTGAAATAGTGAGGGTTCAGTAGTGAAATTGAGTGCTTGTACATAGGATCTTTGCTGTGTTTCTAAAATGTTATTCAAAAAACGATTTTTGGTGCAAATCAATGGTATTTTCATTTGGCCCTTATTTATGATTGCCTTGTGCAGCCGGTGCATCACTTTAAACATGGGAAATAAGTGATGCTGTGGTGGCGCAAGGCCTTCATAAATAAGGCCCTGAGTTTGTTTGCTGTTGGTTTGTGTCTTGCTTTTTGATATTGCTTGATATGAACATTTGCAAGATAGAGAATTTGTATTTTGAGAAACAGTGAGGTTTCAAAAGTGATATTGAGTGGTTGTACATAGGTTCTGCGCAGTGTTTCTTAAATGTTATTCAAAAAACGCACCAGTGCGTCTCTTTTAACATGGGACGCACTGGTGGCGGAAGGCCTTCATAAATAAGGTCCTGAGTTTTTTTGTTGTTGGTTTGTGTCTTGCTTTTTGCAAGATAGAGGATTTGTATTTTGTGAAATAGTGAGGGTTCAGTAGTGAAATTTAGTGCTTGTACATAGGATCTTCGCTGTGTTTCTAAAATGTTATTCAAAAAACGATTTTGGGAAAAATCACTGGTATTTTCATTTGGCCCTTATTTATGATTGCCTGGTGCTGCTGGTGCGTCACTTTAAACATGGGAAAAAAGTGACGCTCTGGTGGAGTAAGGCCTTCATAATTAAGGCCCTCAGTTTTTTTTTTGTTGGTTTGTGTCTTGCTTTTTGATAATGCTTGGTATCAACATTTGCAAGATAGAGGATTTGTATTTTGGGAAACAGTGAGGTTTGAAAAGTGATATTGAGTGGTTGTACATAGGTTCTGCGCAGTGTTTCTTAAATGTTATTCAAAATAACGTTTTTGGGGGTAAATCAATGGTATTTACATTTGGCCCTTATTTATCATTGCCTTGTGGCACCGGTGCGTCTCTTTTAACATGGGACGCACTGGTGGCGCAAGGCCTTCATAAATAAGGCCCTGAGTTGCTGTGGTATAAACTTTAATATGTTGCAAATTAGTGTTTATATTGTTTTCTTTTTGTCATTACTTTGTTGTTTGCTAATAGTAGTGTTTAATGTGTTATATTTTTCAGAACGACAGATTGAAATCAACATTTTAAAAGCAAGCAAAACTGCCGTCAAGGCAAAGGAGTAGAAAAAATACCATACGTAAAAGAACAAAATCATCAAAGGAATTCAAAGAATCCTCTACAACAAGTACTTCAAAAAACACCAGAAAAGCTCCTGGTAAGACAATTAAGTCTTTTCTTCGCAATTTATGTAGATCAAAAAGTAATGTTAACGGTAATGTGAAGATCCAGAAGCAGAGAGCAAATCTAAAAAGGAAGGAGAGGCCCTCAAAAAATGTCTCTATTGGAGCAGGTGATAAGAGTATGGATAGCAATAGAAGGTTAAATCAATTTAGGGACATTCGTAGACGAATGTTTCGCAATAGGGTAGTTTTAAATTTGCTAAAAAATGAAAAGAAAGGTAAACAGAGAGCTGCTTTTTACAAGAAAAAGAAAAGTGTCGAGAAGATTGTTGATCAGGCTTTTGAAGTTAAGAAAAAATTATTTATTTTAGTAATCAATAGAATTAGGATACTTAATAAGGCAATTGATGTTTTCAAATCGAACAGTAGATGGAAAAGAATTATTAATCGGACTAATTTTTGTGAAGTATTTTCTGGAGAATGGATGCATAGTTCAAGTTCTGACTTGTATCAAACAAGGGTTCCCTGTATGGACAAATAAAAATGAACCCCTAGGTCAGGGAAAAACACAGTGAAAGAAACAACCTAGGCGGAAGTCGTGGATTGCCTACACAATGGTAACAGGACAAAGACTGAAAATGAACAGTTTCCAATTAATTACTTAATTTTATTAAACAATTATTATTTCATAGAACAAATAAAAATACATATATCACAAAGCAAAATTAAAATTACATTCTTCAGAAGTAAATATGACTGTAAAATAACATTAATAATTCCTTCACAATGAGGAATAAGTTGTGTGTCGACGCGTTTCAGCGGCCAGCGCCTTTCTCAAGACAAAGTACAACTTTCTATAGCTAAAACCAACTGGTCATAACGGTCGTTATCTGGAATTAAGGCTTCTATTCAGTTCTTGAGGAAAAAGAATCACGTGCCATAAGCGAAGAATTTCTAATGTAGCGGGTCTTTATTTCTTATATTAAACTAATATTTATATATGTTTCACTCTTTAACACAACGAAAAATAGGTTGAATAGCCTGATATTAAACAAAAGGTTACGTCGCCTCCACGAGGTGCAATGGGCTTGATTCGAACCCCTAATTTTTCGGCATCGCTTACGCAAGCTTTTAAAAGGGTGATAAATGCTTATAATGCTTGTCGATGAAATGTTGAGGATACGGAGACTATGCTGAGCTTGGTGAATAATTATTGTTACAGCATGGTACTTAAAGCTTAGCTGTTCTGGGTTTACAGCGGAGCGCTTTTCAAATATTGCCGAGTGCTGAGGATGTGAACACTTGGGCGGTGCCGTTAGTATTTAGGATGTCGGCGCGTGGAGGCAGACATCTATCCCGAAAGTATTTCCGTGATAAAATTGCTAATTTTTTTTTTTTAATTTTGCTTTGTGATATATGTATTTTTATTTGTTCTATGAAATAATACATTGTTTAATAAAATTAAGTAATTAATTGGAAACTGTTCATTTTCAGTCTTTGTCCTGTTACCATTGTGTAGGCAATCCACGACTTCCGCCTAGGTTGTTTCTTTCACTGTAGTTCAAGTTCTGAGCCATTTTTTAATGAGGAGAGTTACTTTCAGGAAAATGATTTGGTGCATGCAGTTGACACCAGTGGTCGAGCATATGAGGTGAAAGATGGTTGTGTGATGGAAAAAGAGAAACTTATGTCTAGAGATGCAGAAAGGGTTTTAAGTGATGAAGTATTAGGGAGACGTACTAAGGGTCCAGTGTACACATGGAAGTGCAGTAGTATTTGTAGTGTGCGACAGGATTCAATCGATTTGCTTCGAAATTTCTTACGTACATATAGTAAGAAAAGTCTAAAACAAAAAATGAAGATCTTGCAAGAGTTAGATCCTTGCAGAGTAAGAGAATACACGGGTTTGCATGGGCATTCACTGGCTTGTCTTTCTAGAAAAGTATGTCAGAGTGTTTTTCATCATTTTAAGATGTTAGCAGTGCATCATAATAAGGTGAGGAAATTAGTGAGAAGGTTGAATTATGCAAAAAGTCCAGCACTTAAGCTTAAACAGTTAAACAGTGCTCTTTTGCATGGATCTGAAGTAGATGTGAAGACTATTTGTGAAGAAATTGAGTTTTGTTATTTTGGGAACAAAGAGGACAGTGTAGAATTGGATATAGTAATGGATGGTAATGTGGAAGACAATGTACAGATTTCAAGTACAGAAAAGTTTGACGAGGAAATTACCAAGTTTAAGGTGAAATCAACTGAAAGGCCTAATTTAACTTGTGTGTGTTGTCGACGGACTCATTATAAGATTCAGACTAGGTTAGTTATGTTATGTGTTATGTTATTTATATTTTTATAGCGCACAGCTGCCCCAGCAAAGGGGCGTCCTGGCGCTTTGACAGACACTATAACATAACACACAATAAAAGAAAAGGAAATTAACCAGACACAGGAAACAGGAAAGTTTTAATCGCCTGCCTGAAGGCGAGCAAATCAAAAAGTTGATTTATATGCAAAATTTGAATTGGAAAATAATAGTGAATGGAAGGATTTTGTAAGTTATTTGTTGGTGGAGAATTCTTTTGATTTGAGTTTTGATCAGCGTATTTGTAATTATTGTTTGAAAAAATTAACGGAAAATAGAATGCCTGCTAGAACTGCTCATAATAATCTTCAGTTGATAGATATTCCTTCTGAATTGATGGATTTAAATACTTATGAATCAATTTTGATTCAATGTGTCCAACCTTTTCGAGCTATTGTTCGCATGGAGCCTAAGATAGGGAAATTACCTCCTACAGATTTACAAAGAGGATTAAAGGGAAGAGTTGTTTATTTGCCTCTAGATGTTATGTTATGTTATGTTAACATTATTTATATAGCGCACAGCTGCCCCAGCAAAGGGGCGTCCTGGCGCTTAGACAGATACTATAATATAACACGCAGGAAGAAAGAAAAAAAGGGGGAGCGACTACTCAAGAACAGGAAACAAAAAAGTTTTAATAGCACGCCTGAAGGTGGACAGGTCATTCAAAGCTCGAATGTGCACCGGGAGCGAGTTCCACAGCCCAGCGGCAAGCACCCGGTAAGAGCGGCCACCCATTCTACTAAGTTTGAAACGGGGGCAGACCGCCAGATGAAGAGCCTCCGATCTCAAAGATCTCGAAGGGATGTAGGGGATGAGCAAGTTGGCAAGAGCCGGCGGCGAGGAGAGCTTCATGATTTTAAAGGCCAGACAGAGCGCTTTAAACTTAATCCTCTGTCTGACCGGCAACCAGTGAAGGGCAGAGATAGTGCCGGAAACAGAGCAATGTCTAGGAAGACCAACAATGGCCCGCGCCGCAGCATTCTGTACCCTTTGAAGCCTGGATGCCTCAGCCTGGTTTACCCCTAACATCAGCGCACTTACGTAGTCCAGCCGAGATAGAACCGAGGCTTGGACCACGAGCTGCCGGGTGGGAGGGTCGAAGAACTTAAGGACCGGTCTTATGCCTCGCAAGATACCGTAGCAGGTGGCTGCAACCTTCTTCGTGTGACCTGTGAAGGTGAGCGCTGGATCCAGCCAGATCCCTAAGTTTTTCACTTCGGAAGCTGGGATGGGAGTAATGCCCAACTCTGGAGGCCACCACTGGTCTCCCCATAGCTCAGCATGTTTCCCCAAGACCAAAACTTCAGTTTTAGTGGCATTCAATTGTAAGCAATTGGTTCGCAACCAACTTGCTACTGCCACAAGTCCAGCTCGGAATCTGGGGGCCTCCACTTCCGGGTCTCCACTCAGTGTCGCCGCCGGCTGCGTATCGTCAGCATATGAGGTCATCGTCAAACCCCACTGTTTGATGATTGCAGCTAGCGGTTTCACATAAAGGTTGAACAGGGTGGGGCTCAACGAGGAGCCCTGTGTGACCCCCAGGTCCAAAGGATGAAGAGTGGACTGGCAGGGTGGTATAGCCACCTTAAAGGTTCAATCTGAGAGGAAAGATCGAAACCACTGAAGGGCGGTTCCTGCTACTCCAGCTTCCTCCAGACGCTGAATCAGTATACGGTGGGAAACAGTATCGAAAGCAGCGCTCAGATCCAATAGCAGGAGCGCTGCCATACGTCCGGAGTCAAGCACCAGGCGTAAATGCTCGATCATATAGAGCAGAGCGGTCTCGATACTGTGTCCTGGCCGGAAGCCATTTTGGCTAGGGTCCAATATCTGATTACGGGCAAGGTGATCAGACAAGATAGAATTAACATAGGCTTCGGTGACTTTAGCAGTCCAAGGAAGAAGAGATATGGGGCGGTAGTTCTCAAGAAAAATATTGATACAATTGGTGTAGAAAGAGTAGAAGAGGATCCTCTGGTTATTCTAGTTAATGGGGTTCTGACAAAGAGTAAGAAAATCTGGCAAGATTTAGTGGATGTTAGGAAAGTCAAAAAGGCAACGTTGTATTTGGTCAAAAACAATGAGTACTATAAAGATGTAAGTGTTGGAGCAGAGGAAACAGCTACAGAAGAAGACAGTGATTGTTCAGTTGGCCAAATTGAAAAAGTTGATGTGTCTAGAAGTGAAGAAATATATGAACATTATACTGTTCATCCTTTGCATTCCAAAAAAGTAATGGGGAATGCAATTGACTTGTTTTAAATGAAAGCAGCAAAAGGAAGTCCTATTAGTGTATGGGAAGAAAGTTTGGAAGCTCGTTGTTTTCCACAGTTATTTCCAACAGGTCGAGGTGGACGATATGACGATCGACCAGTTCAAATTCCTGCAGCTGAATACCGGACTTTAAGATTATATGCTGAAGGTCCAAGGTTTCGTCAATGCATTCCGTATTTGTTTTATCTACTGTATGAAAGTGATTTGTCTGGGCTTTCTTATGCAGTTAATCATATATTGAAAAGTGGAGCTCATCTGCAAAATGTTTCAGCAAGGGACTTTATGGAGAAAGTCAATCTGCAAGACAGTATTTTGGAATCTCAGCTAATCAATCTCATGGCATGTCAGCGTGGAACAAACGAGTATTAGTTCCGTCATCATGGGGAATTGAAATGTATGCTAAGAAACTTAGGAACTCCTACATGGTTCCTCACTCTTAGCTGTGCTGAGTATGCATGGGATGACTTACTTCAATTTCTACAAGAGGCAAATGGAAACATACAAAATATAGAATTGAAAACACCTGGAGAACTGTGTTCTTTGGATCCAGTGAATGTTTGCAGATATTTTAATCATAGATTTGAAGCTATGATGTCTTTTATTACCAACAAAAAAATCCTCCTCTTGGAGAGGTTTTGGATTTCTTTTGGAGAAAGGAGTATCAAGCGAGAGGTGCTCCTCATATACATATGTTGTTATGGATTAAAGATGCACCCAAATTTGGATTAGATTCGGATGAAACAGTGATGAGTTTCATTGAAGAGTATTCAACATGTGCTGTTCCAAAAACTATTGAAGAAAACAGTTTAAGGCAACAAGTTTTACGTTTTCAATCTCATCGTTGTGGAAAGTACTGTTGTCGAAAATTTAAAAACAAGGAAAAGTACTTCACGAAATGTCGTTTTGCGTTTCCACGACCAGTGATTTCTAAGGGAAGAGTAAATAATGTGATGTCATCTCTACGACATACTGTGACGAGGAAATCTCCCAAAAATACATATAATTTAAAAAGAAACGAAGAGTCCAAGTACATCAACGACTACAACCCAGTGATTTTGTCCATGTGGAATGCTAACATGGATATTCGGTTTGTTGCTGACAACTCTATTGCTGTGGCTCGATATGTGACATCTTACATCACAAAAAAAGAAAAGACAGAACTGAAAGAAATGGGGGAGGACATTTCACATGAAAAGAGTCTAAGCAAGAAATTATACAGTTTCAGTCTAAAGATGTTGTCGCATCGAGAAATTGGAGCATATGAATGTTCTGATCGGTTATCATCAGCAAGTCTCTATGCCAAATCAAGAACAATCATTTGGGTGAGTCTAGGTCTTGCTGCAACACGAAACCGAGTTTTGAAATCTGTACAAGAAATTGAATATTTGGCGGAGAAAGAACCAAACAGTACAGATATTTTGAAGACAAATATGTTGGATACATACTATCCAAATAAAAGTACTCACCTTGAGAACACTTGTTTTTATGAAGTTCTGCAAAACTACAGTTATAAGAGGAACATCACAGAAGATATCAATAATGGAAAATATGCTGTCATTGGGTATGAAGGATGTCTAGTGAAGCAGAAAAAAGGCCATTTGATTAATCATCGAAAATTGAGTTGCGAAGCTCCAGACAAAAGAGAATTTTACTATTTAGCTCTTTTGCAACTCTTTAAGCCATGGCGTACAGAAGAAGAACTACTTGGAGATTTTCTCTGTTATGAAGACTCTTTTAATGCAACTAAGGATAGCATAGAATGTCCTGTTTTTCTAAATTATCTGCAAATGTTGAACAAAGAAATAGAGCAAGAAACCACAATTGCTGAAGAGATTGCTAGAGACAGTTCACAAGACAGTCAGATTTCTACTTCATTGAGTCAGGATCCACTAGGAGGACCAATTATTCAAAATGAAGCTGCAACTGCCATGGATGAGGTGGAAAGAGCTATGGAACAAGCTCAAGAGGATGGAGTTAACTTAGAAGATTTGGTAAAGCAACTAAACGTTGAGCAGAAAAAGATATATGACGAAGTTACAGAACAGATTGAAGATGGATTCAGACATGAGAAAAAAGTGTGCTCATGTACATCATTTAAGCCTGTTCGACTGTACGTAAGTGGAGAAGCGGGAACAGGAAAAAGTTTTCTGATTAAAGCCATTGCAACTTTTTTGCAGAAAAGGACTGATTCACCGCTGTCTTGTGTTGCAACTGCTCCAACTGGACTGGCAGCACATAACATTAAAGGGATTACTCTACATCGTTTACTGATGCTGCCAGTTGAGCATGATAATAAATTGCATTACAACAAGTTATCTGGAGATACGTGTTCTGAACTTTCCAGAGTCTTGAAGAAAATGAAACTTCTTATCATTGATGAAGTAAGCATGGTCTCAAATCTAATGCTTGCTTTTGTGCATTTGAGAATGCAAGAAATTCTTAGAACAGAGTATGATGTGTTATTTGGTGGAAAACACATTATTGTTTTTGGAGATCTATTGCAGTTGACTCCAGTAAAAGGACAACCAGTGTTTAAAACTGCTCACGCATGAAGATACCAGGAAGTCCCTTTGAAGCATTGGAAACGTTAATATATGGTTAAATTTTAAATATGCTGAACTGCTTCAAAATATGCGACAGGCAAAGGATGAAGATTATAAAAATATTCTACAAGATGTAAGAATTGGAAAAGTAAGTAAGCTTGGAAAAGAAGCTTTACATGCTCGATTAATTTCAAATTTGTATCTAAATGAAAACATACTTCCAGAGAATATTTTTAAAAAAATGACTGAGAAGAAATCTGGGATATGTTTGATGCCAACTCTGCAAGAATTTTCCATCTTCAACAACAAAATGTTAAAGTTAGAAAATAAAGAGATTGTGAAACTGGAAGCAATAGATAAAATAGAGCATATGGGTGCAACAATTGTTTTGTCAGAAAATTTGAAAACAAAATTGGATTCATTAGAGAAAAGTATTTCTAAAACAGCTGGTTTTGAAAAGACTCTGAATGTGTGTTTAAATTGTCGTATCATTTTGAGAAGGAATTTAAATGTTGAAAGAGGTCTGATAAATGGAGCAATGGGTTATGTTATTGATTTTGTGAATTATAGAAATAGAGATGGAATTGAATTTTTAAAAATAAAATTTGATGGTATTGAGCAAGTACAACAAATCAGTGGTTGTTCTGCTAGATTTTTACTTGTAAAAGACTTATATGTTCGCCGAAAACAGTTTCCTGTTTGTTTGGCATATGCGGTGACAATTCATAAATCTCAAGGTTTAAGTGTAGATAGTGCTTTGGTGAACATTGGAAGATCTGTGTTTAAAGAGGGTATGGCATATGTGGCATTATCACGAGTCAGAACTTTATCAGGATTGTACTTGATTGAGTGTGATGAGACAAAGATTTGTGCATATCTAGATTGTGTTAAAGAATACAATAGGTTAAGAAGAGAGTATGCTCCACATTTGCCTCAATATCCTCTGTTTGAAAAACGTGTGGTAGGCCGAAAAAGAAGAAATGAGAATAATTGCAGTGAGGTAGTAGCAAAAAGACAAAAAGTAGATGAAACTGTAATTCAAAACAGAAAGAAAAAGGATTCTGATGAAAATGTTGTTGGATTTCAGTTTGAAAATAGTTCTGGTGTCAACTGCTATGCTAATGTAGTGGTTAATGCTGTTTTTTTTCTTCAAACTTTACAAGAACAGATTGTTGAAAATCGGGATCAAAGATTGTGTGGTTTATTGAATTCTGTGTTGGAGAAATGTAGCAGTGATAGAGCAAAAATAGAAAGTGTAACAGAAATTTGAAATATTTTAGATATGTGTTCTGGTCAAGATAAATTTTCACAGAACATTCAGCAGGATTGTCAGGAATTTTTAATGTATATGTTTGGTGTTTTAGAAGATGAAGGTGTAGATGTAGATAATCTTTTCAGCCTTTCTTATCAATGGCAGCATGACTGCCACAATTGTAGTTCATCAAGTAATACTAGAATAGACACTGAAAGATTTATATATTTGACTTTACCAGACTGTAAATCAGTGTCATTTAAAAATCTAGTTAAAGCAGCAGATCATAATATGGTGTGTACCCAATGTAAGTGTCCAATGCTATCCACATTATTTATACAAAGTTATGGTCAGTATATCATTTTAGTTTTCCAATGATGTAGACCTGATGGAACTAAATTGACAACTTGTATCAAAAATTTTGTGGCTTCTCAGTTATCAATTTCAGGAAGAACCTTTACAACTGAAGCTATTATTTATCGTGACGGTCCTTCGACAACATCAGGACATTATACATGCTACTTAAAATGTAAAAAAGGTTGGAGTTACTGCAATGATTCTCATTTGACTTATAAACAACGTTTGCCTTATGACTTTAAAAAATCTTACCTAGTGTTTTTAAAACCAAAGTTTTAGTAAAGGAAATTGGCCTTTGAAGACGGGAATAGTTAATAAAAGTTAGTTAGTTAGTTAATCTAATGTTTAAAATTATTTATCTCATATAGGTACTGTAAGTGGATCTCATAGTAAAAAATACTCATATATCTGACACGATTTGGCCGTAAGGAAAGTGTAAGGTATGATGTTCTTAGATCTTTTTTCATAGGAAGTCAATGAAATGGAAGTTATAGAGAACAGCAGACTTTTTTCCACCTAAAGGACCTTCACTATCTTCTATTTGGCCTCACGGAAAAGTAAGTGAATCAAAGATTAGTGTACATATATAAGTTGTAAGTTTTTATGTTTTTTTTTAAACACAATCTTTTAGATTGTGGTTTTTTTCCCGCTGTTATATGATGAAGAGTTTGAACTCACTAATTTAAGTGAATTTCAATATATTCTGAGAACAGCAAAAATAAACAATGTAACATATTGTATAAGTTATTCTATAGTTTGCATTGTGTAATTTATATTGTATTCCCATTGTCTCACACTCATTTTCCTTTTTCCACCCTTATTTAGCTCTCTTTACTCACTTACACTGCCTTTTTTAAGCTTTGTTTCATCGCTGTTCCTTTACTCCACTTCATTCACAACTCCTCAATCCAATTTCAACTGTCTGCATTTCCTCTCTCCCTTCCACCACTTTTCATCTTTCTCACATTCTCTCAGTACCACTGCTTTAGTTCTCTTCCCCTCTCTTTCCTTCTTTTGCTCCTTTACTCTTTTTCCTTTCTCACTCATTGTACTGCAGTTCATTCAGTCCTTCCCTTTGTCTTTCTGTGTACTTACTCTCTCACTCCTTTTTCCTCCATTGTTCTATATTAACCTCATTCCCTTCATCCCTTCACTCTGTGACTCCCCTTCACTCACTCTCAGTCATCTTCTATTCCTCTTTCTTATTAATAGTTCCTCATTTAGACTCCTCTCCTTTTCACTCATTTTCCTTTTACTTTCTTATCTTTCCTGATTTCGTTTTGGTATCTCGCATTCTTTTAGTATCTCACTTATCTTCAGTAATTTGTTCTCTTTCTATTTCTTTTTCCCTCTTTTTTCTCTTTCTACATTACTTTATTTCTGTTTTTGTATCCTTCACTATTGCTTCATTTCTTAGTAAACTTTTTTAGATTTTTTACCTCTTGACCTGTTTCTTCTATTTTAAAATATATATTTTACTAATTATAACTTGTTTTTTCTTTTGTCTTTCACAGATACAAAGTGTAGTTTAAAGATGCAAGTAAATTCTCATTAATTATATGGTAAGTGTGACTACAAAATGTAATTTACCATCACCCTTTGTTTTAACCTCACTACTTTTCTGTCACCCTACCGCACCCCTGTTTTCTTACTCTGCTTCCCTCACTTATTCTTATCCTCCATATTTACTTCTCTTTTCCTTACTTTCCTACCACATTCAACTTCTTTCAGTGCCCCTGCTTACCCACACTCCCTCTCTTTCTTTTTTTTTACCCTTATTCACTTTTATCCACCCTCTTTCACTCCTCTTTACTTACACTCACTGCTATTTTCTTTCCCTCCGTCACCATTGTTCCTTTTCTCTGGTTCCGTCACTACCTTTCTTTCCTCATCCTTTACTCTCCTTCCTTTTACTGTCATCACCCATTCACATTCTCGTAGAGCATCTGCTTTAGTTTTCTTCCTCTTTCTTCTCTTCTTTTGCTCCCTTATTCATTTTCCTTTTCTCAGTTACTTCCTCTTATACCTTTTCTCTGTTTTACTATCTCTTACACAGTCCCTCTGTGTTTCTCCCTCTAGCTCTCTTTCTCTTTACACCACTCTCTTTTTTTCCCCATTCCTCATGCTCACTCCTTTTTTTTTGTTGGTGCGCTGACGGGACGCGGCACGGTACGTGCACCGGGGCGCTGTCCGGTACGCGCACCGGGAGCGCTCCTGAATGAAATATAAAAAAAAAGAATACAATTTAAAAAAAAAAAAATATTATATTAATATACAATATAGAATTCATTTTTAGAAAAACATACCTTTCTATGCTATAGATATTTGCGAAAAAATAACCTTAGAAATTCACTAAAAAACACATAGGTATGAGTCCATATAAAAAGTTAGGAATTAGCAGTTAAAAAACCTATGAAATTCACTGAAAAAACCATAGGTTTCACACCAGTTATAGTTAGGAATTAGCATTTAAAAAACCTATGAAATTCACTGAAAAAACCATAGGTTTCACACCAGTTATAGTTAGGTGGAAATTTTACTGACATAAAACCATTGAAATTCCCACGTTATAGTTAGTTGGACTCACTATAACTTGCGCGTGTAATGCACTGCTGATGACATCACATATTACATCACTCATGACATGGTCAGTGACATCACTCATGACATCACTGATGACACCATCCTTGTGACAGAATGACTGACCTCCTTTCACTGTAAAGTAACCCTTGAAACACATATTCAAAAATAGAAACTAACATTTACAAAAAAGTGGAGATACCTATACCAGTTACATCAACCAATTCAGTAATTCCACCATTTATATACACATCCACTCATTCACCAACAGTTCTATATAGTCATTCATACATATACTCACTTATCATATGTAGTGAGAAACCTTTACATCCGTTAACACACCGACAGTCTTTCAAAAGTTGCTTTCACACATACTCACACATGCAAATAAACTATTGAACATCCATTTTTTTGCATATACAGCTATACACACACTACCACCTTACTTCTAAGGAAACTTACACATACTTACTCTCTTAAACAATCACCTATAGAAACACATACTTAATAAAACAAGAACTCTTTCAATCTCTCACTCTCACATGTACTCACTTATATACATCAATACTCACATATACTAGATTAAAACATATGTAGTTACTGATAAAGACAATAGTGAGACAGTCATTCACTTACTAACACATACATATACACACTCATTCACCCATACAGTCCGGCACAGATGCTGTCTTCAAAACACATACAAACAGTGAGTCAGTCATTGATGCATCTATGTGCTAAGTAACACCCCCACCAAATCAAACAGACAACTATAAAGATACTAAAAAAACATCTAATAACCCATATATACACACACATGTAGCTACTCACCAACCCATGCAGCCACTTATACACAAAGTGAAACACTGATACATATATTTAAATATTTAAACATTACTCGCTAATATATGTATTCACTAAGATACACTTAATAAGCTAGTTAACCAATAATTTTTTTTAAAAAAAACATCCATTTAGACACTTATTTAAACATTTATTCTTCCATTGACCTTTACATATACATATATAAAACATATTTATTTTTCAGAAAGGCACATTCACTGGATGGTTTCATCAGTGATGTCATGAGTGATGTCACTGACCATGTCATGAGTGATGTAATATGTGATGTCATCAGCAGTGCATTACACGCGCAAGTTATAGTGAGTCCAACTAACTATAACGTGGGAATTTCAATGGTTTTATGTCAGTAAAATTTCCACCTAACTATAACTGGTGTGAAACCTATGTTTTTTTCAGTGAATTTAATAGGTTTTGTAAATGCTAATTCCTAACTATAACTGGTGTGAAACCTATGTTTTTTTCAGTGAATATATATATATATATATATATATATATATATATATATATATATATATATATATATATATATATATATTACCTACTGGCGATAGCCAGTAGGTATATATAGTTAGGATTTTTTCTCTATGGAACTTTTGAAAATTCGATGCCTAATAACTTTGGCGTTTGTGGACGGAATCGGCTGAAATTTTCAGGAAAATGGCACATTTTGTTTCTGAGCAGCCCCTGAAAATTTGGTGGGGTTTCGTCAAGGGGGGGGCTGAGAAAAAAGGGGGGTCCCAAAACGCGTTTTTTGCATTGAGTTTTCCATAGGGCGGTTGGACTCACTTTTAGCTCGAACGGCTGAATGGATTTGCACGAAACTTGGCAAAATTGTAGGGACTGTTAGCCCGATGTGCCTTTGCTAGGTCTCAATATATGTGCTTCAGTGGATTTTGAGAAATTAACGTTTAAAACAAGATATATATCTGTAACAGCGCTCCGGGCAGCGCTCCGGTTCACGAACCTTTCGCGTATCGGAACTTTGCGAAGCGAAGCTGATTGGCTCTCCGGTGTCTGTCAACATTCTAAACAGTCCAGAGCGGCCGCCATCTTGTCTCTCGGTAGGATCGAGAGACAAGAGGAGGCCAAAACAAAGGGGGAAATGAAGGAAAGGGGGCAAGGTAGACCCCTTCTGACCCCCTAGGATTGATGAGGGGGATATTATAGAGCCACGCCGGGCCCAAAAAAAAAATAAAAAAATCCGATTTTTTCGCCGTAGAGACGCGTCTTGGTTCGCGAACCGGGCAGCTAACCGGGCAGCTAACCGGGAAGCTAACCGTCAGTGTAACCCAAAAAAAAAAAATAATAAATTCCGATTTTTTCGCCGTAGAGACGCGTCTTGGTTCGCGAACCGGGCAGCTAACCGGGCAGCTAACCGGGCAGCTAACCGGGAAGCTAACCGGCAGTGTAACACAAAAAAAAAAAAAAAAATCAGATTTTTTCGCCGTAGAGACGCGTCTTGGTACGCGAACCGGGCAGCTAACCGGGAAGCTAACCGGCAGTGTAACGGGAGTCTGAGGAGTAGCTGATTGGCTGTCAATATTGTAAACAGTCCGGAGCGGCCGCCATCTTGTCTCTCGGTAGGATCGAGAGACAAGAGGAGGTCAAAACAAAGGGGGAAATGAAGGAAAGAGGGCAAGGTAGACCCCTTCTGACCCCCTAGGATTGATGAGGGGGATATTATAAAGCCACGTGGGGCCAAAAAAAAAACAAAAAAAAAAATCCGATTTTTTCGCCGTAGAGACGCGTCTTGGTACGCGAACTGGGCAGCTAACCGGGCAGCTACCGGGAAGCTAATCGGCAGTGTAACGGGAGTCTGAGGAGAAGCTGATTGGCTGTTATCATTGTAAACAGTCTGGAGCGGCCGCCATCTTGTCTCTCTGTGGGATCGAGAGACAAGAGGTGGAAAAAAAAAAGGTGTAAATGAATGAAAGGGGTAAGGCAGACCCCTCCTGAACCCCTAGGATTGATGAGGGGGCTATTAAAGTTCCCTGGGGGGTGAAAAAAAAAAAATTGCGATTTTTCGCGGTAAAGGTGCTTCCTGGTACGTTAACCGGGCAGCTAACCGGCAGCGTAACGGGAGTTCGACATATTGTGTTTTTTGAACGTTTGTGATATGTGCACGTGTGGATTTTGTCTAATTAAGGTTAAAAAAATATATATATATCTTTAAGCGTGTTCTGGCGCGCTTACGTTTTGGGTTTGGTTTGCGCTGCAGAGACGATACGTCACGGTTATGCGATGCATCATGAGGCGTCTCACGGGCGACGTGATACGTCACTTAATAAAGAATATATTTTACAGCTATAGATATTAGCTTTTAAAAAACCAATGAAATTCACAGAAAAAACCATAGGTTATAGACCATATATAGTTAGGAATTTGCATTTACAAAACCTTGAAAATTCACTGAAAAAACCATAGGTTATAGACCATATATAGTTAGGGATTAGCATTTAAAAAACCTTATTTTATTTGCACAAAACCATTGAAATTCCATATATAGTTAGTTGCACTAACTATATATCGCGGACCCGCAATCCACTGCTAATGATGTCACATATTACATCATTCATGACATGGTCAGTGACATCACTGATGACATCACTGATGACATCTCAAATGACATCACTGATGACATCACTGATGACAACACCCAGTGACTGTATGTTTCTGTAAAGTTAAAATATGTCTTACATATTGAAGAATGAGTGGATGTATAAGTGTCTGGATGAAGGATTTAGTAGGTGCATGACTGACTGTATGAGAGAATGATTAAATGTGTCTCACTGAGTGCATGGGTTAGTGATTAAAGTGTCTTAATTTGGCAATCAATATTTATGTTCTTCTGTAAACTGCTGCATGTTTAAATCAGTAGCTATATCAGTAACTATATGGGTTATTGAATGGTTGCCCAAGTATTTGTATGGGAGACTGAGTGTGTGTGTGGGTGGCTGGGAGGTGTATAACTCTGTGCATAGATGTGTGAGCGGTTGATTCCCTAGGTGTATGGGTTCAAAAGTGCATGTAGAAACAGCTGTATGGACAGTTGACTGTGTGCATGAGTATATTGGTGAGTGAATGGATATCTCAGTTCTATATGTCAAAGTAAGTACATATGTAAAACACACTCCATGTGAGAGTTGACATATATAAATAACTGAACATAAGAGTCAGTGAATGTGAGAGTGGCTGTATGAATCATTGTGAACTTGTATCAAGGATTGTATAAGAGAGTAAATATGTGTTAGTATATGTTTGAATAAGTAAGGTGTGTATAACTGTATAGTTAAGGAAATGGAGATGTGATTGATTCTTTGCATGACTGAATAGGTGTGTGAGTAACTCCATGGATGTGTGACAGTCTGTGAGTGCCTGTTTACACTGAGTGTATCAAAGGTTATATTAGAGTCTGAAGATGTATTATCACATAAATGATATCATCAGTGATGTAATCAGTAATGTCAAATGAGATGTCAGTGATGTCATCAGTGATGTCATTTGAGATGTCATCAGTGATGTCATCAGTGATGTCATTTGAGATGTCATCAGTGATGTCATCAGTGATGTCACTGACCATGTCATGAATGATGTAATATGTGACATCATTAGCAGTGGATTGCGGGTCCGCGATATATAGTTAGTGCAACTAACTATATATGGAATTTCAATGGTTTTGTGCAAATAAAATAAGGTTTTTTAAATGCTAATCCCTAACTATATATGGTCTATAACCTATGGTTTTTTCAGTGAATTTTCAAGGTTTTGTAAATGCAAATTCCTAACTATATATGGTCTATAACCTATGGTTTTTTCTGTGAATATATATATATATATATATATGTATATATATATATATATATGTATATGTACACATATATATGTATATATGTATATATATATGTATATATATATATATATATATATATATATATATATATATATATATATATATATATATATATATATATATATATATATATTCACAGAAAAAACCATAGGTTATAGACCATATATAGTTAGGAATTTGCATTTACAAAACCTTGAAAATTCACTGAAAAAACCATAGGTTATAGACCATATATAGTTAGGGATTAGCATTTAAAAAACCTTATTTTATTTGCACAAAACCATTGAAATTCCATATATAGTTAGTTGCACTAACTATATATCGCGGACCCGCAATCCACTGCTAATGATGTCACATATTACATCATTCATGACATGGTCAGTGACATCACTGATGACATCACTGATGACATCTCAAATGACATCACTGATGACATCACTGATGACAACACCCAGTGACTGTATGTTTCTGTAAAGTTAAAATATGTCTTACATATTGAAGAATGAGTGGATGTATAAGTGTCTGGATGAAGGATTTAGTAGGTGCATGACTGACTGTATGAGAGAATGATTAAATGTGTCTCACTGAGTGCATGGGTTAGTGATTAAAGTGTCTTAATTTGGCAATTATTATTTATGTTGTTCTGTAAACTGCTGCATGTTTAAATCAGTAGCTATATCAGAAACTATATGGGTTATTGAATGGTTGCCCAAGTATTTGTATGGGAGACTGAGTATGTGTGTGGGTGGCTGGGAGGTGTATACATCTGTGCATAGATGTGTGAGCAGTTGATTCCCTAGGTGTATGGGTTCAAAAGTGCATGTATAAACAGCTGTATGGACAGTTGACTGTGTGCATGAGTATATTGGTGAGTGAATGGATATCTCAGTGCTACATGTCAAAGTAAGTACATATGTAAAACACACTCCATGTGAGAGTTGACATATATAAATAACTGAACATAAGAGCCAGTGAATGTGAGAGTGGCTGTATGTATCATTGTGAACTTGTATCAAGGATTGTATAAGAGAGTAAATATGTGTTAGTATATATTTGAATAAGTAAGGTGTGTATAACTGTATAGTTGAGGAAATGGAGATGTGATTGATTCTTTGCATGACTGACTAGGTGTGTGAGTAACTCCATGGATGTGTGACAGTCTGTGAGTGCCTGTTTACACTGAGTGTATCTAAGGTTATATTAGAGTCTGAAGATGTATTATCACATAAATGATATCATCAGTGATGTAATCAGT
The DNA here is from genome assembly GCF_964263255.1 of Lissotriton vulgaris. Lineage (NCBI taxonomy): Eukaryota > Metazoa > Chordata > Amphibia > Caudata > Salamandridae > Lissotriton > Lissotriton vulgaris. The sequence continues at coordinate 1,468,986,624 of NC_141685.1, read as the reverse complement.
AATGTCAAATGAGATGTCAGTGATGTCATCAGTGATGTCATTTGAGATGTCATCAGTGATGTCATCAGTGATGTCATTTGAGATGTCATCAGTGATGTCATCAGTGATGTCACTGACCATGTCATGAATGATGTAATATGTGACATCATTAGCAGTGGATTGCGGGTCCGCGATATATAGTTAGTGCAACTAACTATATATGGAATTTCAATGGTTTTGTGCAAATAAAATAAGGTTTTTTAAATGCTAATCCTAACTATATATGGTCTATAACCTATGGTTTTTTCAGTGAATTTTCAAGGTTTTGTAAATGCAAATTCCTAACTATATATGGTCTATAACCTATGGTTTTTTCTGTGAATTTCATTGGTTTTTTAAAAGCTAATATCTATAGCTGTAAAATATATTCTTTATTAAGTGACGTATCACGTAGCCCGTGAGACGCCTCATGATGCATCGCATAACAGTGACGTATCGTCTCTGCAGCGCAAACCAAACCCAAAACGTAAGCGCGCCAGAACACGCTTAAAGATATATATATATTTTTTTAACCTTAATTAGACAAAATCCACACGTGCACATATCACAAACGTTCAAAAAACACAATATGTCGGACTCCCGTTACGCTGCCGGTTAGCTGCCCAGTTAACGTACCAGGAAGCACCTTTACCATGAAAAATCGCAATTTTTTTTTTCTTTTGCCCCGCAGGGAACTTTAATAGCCCCCTCATCAATCCTAGGGGTTCAGGAGGGGTCTGCCTTACCCCTTTCATTCATTTACACCTTTTTTTTTTCCACCTCTTGTCTCTCGATCCCACAGAGAGACAAGATGGCGGCCGCTCCAGACTGTTTACAATGATAACAGCCAATCAGCTTCTCCTCAGACTCCCGTTACACTGCCGGTTAGCTTCCCGGTTAGCTGCCCGGTTAGCTGCCCGGTTCGCGTACCAAGACGCGTCTCTACGGCGAAAAAATCCGATTTTTTTTTTTTTTGGGCCCCGCGTGGCTTTATAATATCCCCCTCATCAATCCTAGGCGATCAGAAGGGGTCTACCTTGCCCTCTTTCCTTCCTTCCTTTCCCCCTTTGTTTTGGCCTTCTCTTGTCTCTCGATCCTACCGAGAGACAAGATGGCGGCCGCTCCGGAATGTTTACAATGTTGACAGCCAATCAGCTACTCCTCAGACTCCCGTTACACTGCCGGTTAGCTTCCCGGTTAGCTGCCCGGTTAGCTACCCGGTTAGCTGCCCGGTTCGCGTACCGGGGCGCGCCTCTAAGGTGAAAAAATCGGAATTTTTTTTTTTTTTGGGGCCCCGCGTGGCTCTATAATATCCCCCTCATCAATCCTAGGGGGTCAGAATGGGTCTACCTTGCCCCCTTTCCTTCATTTCCCCCTTTGTTTTGGCCTCCTCTTGTCTCTCGATCCTACCGAGAGACAAGATGGCGGCCGCTCCGGACTGTTTAGAATGTTGACAGACACCGGAGAGCCAATCAGCTTCGCATCGCAAAGTTCCGTTACGCGAAAAGTACGCGAACCGGAGCGCTGCCCGGAGCGCTGTTACAGATATATATCTTATTTTAAACGTTAATTTCTCAAAATCCACTAAAGCACATATATTGAGACCTAGCAAAGGCACATCGGGCTAACAGTCCCTACAATTTTGCCAAGTTTCGTGCAAATCCATTCAGCCGTTCGAGCTAAAAGTGAGGCCAACCGCCCTATGGAAAAATGAATGGGAAAAACGCGTTTTGGGACCCCCCTTTTTTCTCGGCCCCCCCTTGACGACCCCCCCCCAAATTTTCAGGGGCTGCTCAGAAACAAAATGTGCCATTTTCCTGAAAATTTCTGCCAATTCCGTCCACAAACGCCAAAGTTATTAGACATAGAATTTTCAAAAGTTCCATAGAGAAAAAATCCTAACTATATAGAGACAAGATGGCGGCCGCTCCGGACTGTTTACAATGTTGACAGCCAATCAGCTACTCCTCAGACTCCCGTTACACTGCCGGTTAGCTTCCCTTTTAGCTGCCTGGTTAGCTGCCCGGTTCGCGTACCGGGGCGCGGCTCTACGGCGAAAAGAATCGGATTTTTTTTTTTTTGGGGGGCCCCGCGTGGCTCTATATTATCCCCCTCATCAATCCTAGGGGGTCAGAAGGGGTCTACCTTGCCCCCTTTCCTTCATTTCCCCCTTTGTTTTGGCCTCCTCTTGTCTCTCGATCCTACCGAGAGACAAGATGGCGGCCGCTCCGGACTGTTTAGAATGTTGACAGACACCGGAGAGCCAATCAGCTTCGCATCGCAAAGTTCCGTTACGCGAAAAGTACGCGAAAAGTACGCGAAAAGTACGCGAACCGGAGCGCTGCCCGGAGCGCTGTTACAAATATATATCTTGTTTTAAACGTTAATTTCTCAAAAACCACTGGAGCACATATATTGAGACCCAGCAAAGGCACATCGGGCTAACAGTCCCTACAATTTTGCCAAGTTTGGTGGAAATCCATTCAGCCGTTCGGGCTAAAAGTGAGGCCAACCGCCCTATGGAAATTAACATGGGAAAAACGCGTTTTGGGACCCCCCTTTTTTCTCGGCCCCCCCTTGACGACCCCCCCCAAATTTTCAGGGGCTGCTCAGAAACAAAATGTGCCATTTTCCTGAAAATTTCAGCCGATTCCGTCCACAAACGCCAAAGTTATTAGACATAGAATTTTCAAAAGTTCCATAGAGAAAAAATCCTAACTATATATACCTACTGGCTATCGCCAGTAGGTAATATATATATATTCACTGAAAAAAGCATAGGTTTCAGCCACGTTTTAGTTAGGACTTAGCATTTAAAAAACCTTAGAAATTCACTGAAAAGAACCATAGGTTTCACACATGTTACAGTTAGCTGAACATTTCACTCAAACAAAACCATTGAAATTTCCCCGTTATAGTTAGTTCAGCTAACTATAACTCGTGCGCCCGCAATGCACTGCTGATGACGTCACATATCACATCACTCATGACATGGTCAGTGACATCACTCATGACATCACTGACGACATCTCAAATGACATCACTGATGACATCATCCTTGTGAATGTGTGTCTTTCTGAAAAATAAATATTTTTTATATATGTATATCTAAAGGTCGATGGAAGAATAAAATGGTAAGTAAGTGTCTAAATACATGTTTTTTTTGTAAAATTGATTATATAACTGACTTATTAATTGTATCTTGGTGAATACATGTATTAACGAGTAATGTTTAAATATTTAAATATCTGTATCAGTGTCTCACTTTATGTATAACTGGCTGCAAGGGTTGGTGAGTAGCTACATAAGTGGGTATATGGGCTACTAGTTTGTTTTTTGAGTATCAATATGATTGTCTGTATGGTTCGGTGTGGGATATTACTTAGCGTATAGATGCATGAATGAGTGACTCACTGTTTGTATGTTTTTTGAAGACAGCATGTGTGCAGGACTGTATGGGTGGATGAGTGTGTGTATGGGTGTGTTAATGAGTGAATGACTGTCTCAATAGTGTCTTTATTAGTAAGTACATATATTTTAAACTAGTATATGTGAAAATTGATGTATATAAGTGAGTATATGTGAGAGTGAGAGATTGGAAGAGTTCCTGTGTAAATAAGTATGTGTTTCTATAAGTGATTATTTAAGAGAGTAAGTATGTGTACCTTTCTGCAGAAGTAATTGTAGTGGTCTGTGTATAGCTGTATATGCAAGTAAATGGATGTTTGATAGTTTATTTGTATGTGCGTGAGTAACTCTATTGAAGAGTAATGGTGTGTAACAGGATGTATAGGTGTATGAGTACATATGATGAGTGAGTACATGTATGAGTGACTTTATAGAACTGTTGGTGAATGAGTGGATGTGTATGTAGATTTTGGAATTACTGAATAGGTTGTTGTAACTGGTATTGGTGTCTCCATTGTTTTGAAATTTTTAGTTTCTATTTTTGAATGTGTGTATCAAAGGTTATATTACGCTGAGAGGAGGTCTGCCGCTCTTTTGTCATTTTAGATCTCATTAGTGATTTCATGAGTGATGTCACTGACCATGTCATGAGTGATGTAATATGTGACGTCATCAGCAGTGCATTGCGGGCGCGCAAGTTATAGTTAGAGGAACTAACTATAACGGGGGAATTTCAATGGTTTTGTATGAGTGAAATGTCCAGCTAACTGTAACATGTGTGAAACCTATGGTTATTTCAGTGAATTTCCAAGGTTTTTTAACATCTTGGCTGCTAGAGGTTTTCCCCTCCTGTGCTGGAAAATCTCTGGTGCCATTTGTTCATGACGAGCTCAGCTCGTCATAAGCACACGACCAGTGTACTGCATGACGAGCTGAGCTCGTCATGAGCAGCGAAGGGGTTAAATGCTAATTCTTACTATAATGTGGCTGAAACCTATGGTTTTTTCAGTGGATTTCTAAGGTTTTTTAAATGCTAATTCCTAACTATAACGTGGCTGAAACCTATGTTTTTTTCTGTGAATTTCAAAGGTTTTGTAAATGATAATTTTTAAATGTATAAATTGTTATATTTTTTATACAGGTTTACTACATTTTTTTAAAGATATTTTATTTTTTCAATTACATTACATATTTTTAATATAAATTGAAAAAAAATGTTTTTAAAAATATTTTAATTGTCATTTTTTTTTTTAAATTCATATATATTTTATATATCAGGCAATGATATCCTATTGAAGGAAATTCAATTTACTGGTAAGTACAGTTACGTTTACTTTTCAGGAATAGTAATGAGCTAGATTGGGGAATTAATTCCTTTTCAATCCTGAGGTTCCCTGTGAGCCAACTAGCCCACCAGGTACCTCCAGTATGCGCCAGGCAGCTATGTTGCAGAGAGGTGTTTAAAGTGCACGCCCCTTTTTACAACACTCTGCAACACAGCTCTGGAGATACCTGTTGGAGAGTCCTGTCGGACTAGTTGCCCCCTAGGTATCCTCTGGATTGAACAGGAATTAATTCCGTAACTTAAAACGCACCCCAGGGCATGATTGCACTCACATCACCTCAAGCCCCGCTCCCTACCTTCACCACAGTGCAAACGCACTCTGTAGAGTGTTCTAAGTTGGGGGATTAAGTCCCGTTGCATATTGTGGGTCCCTGGAGGCCAACTAGCCCACCTGGAACCTCCAGTATGCACCAGAAGGCTGCGTTGCAGAGAGGTATAATGAGGCCATGCCCCTTTTTACACCTCTCTGCAACACGTACCCCTGGCGCTTTTGCAGAGGGGGAACTAATTCCCCTTGCATACTGAAGGTCCATGGGGCCAACTAGCTCACCTGGAACCTCCAGTATGTGCCAGGGGGCTACATTGCAGAGAGGTGTAATGAAGCCACGCCCCTTTTTACACCTCTCTGCAACGCAGCCCACGGGCACTTTTGTAGAGGGGGAACTAATTCCCCTTGCATTCTGGGGGTCCCTGGGGGCCAACTAGCCCACCAGGAACCTCCAGTATGCGCCAGGGGGTCTGCATTGCAATGACCCGGGGGTGGTGGCCCCTGGGGCAGTTTGGGGAGGATTGGGGCCCCCCCACACTTCTTTTTCACTATGCCCCCAGGATTTGGTCCCCCCATAGGGTAATTTGAAGAAAAAGCAGACCGGGTTTAAAAGAAATATTAATTGGGCCTTGGGGGTCCTTGTGGGACCACCTGAGCAGGCCTAGGGGGTCAGGGTGTTTCTACCCTGCCCCTTTTGCGTGTTTTACGCACTTGATTCACTGCTTTCTTGTGCCTCAGTTTACCGAGGGACAAGATGGCTGCCAACACTTTGGAGTGTTGACAGGCAGTTGCCAGCCAATTAGCATGCGTACATACGCGTACCTACACGGCCCGGTACGCAAACGCGTACGCGTACTATCCACGTACGGTGCACGCCTATAGATATACTTATGATTTTACTTTTGATTTTCTCAGGGACTACTGAATGGATTTACACCATTTAACAGAAAGCGTGATCTGCGAACCGAACTCCACCTTTTTGCCAAATTTGGTGTCATTCCGTTCAGCTGTTCGGGCTGTAGCCCTGCCTAAAGGTCCCATGGAAAATTGCATGGGGAAAACACGTTTTGGGGCCCCCCTTTTTTCTCCGCCCCTGCTCTACGAATCACCCCCAATCTTTCAGGTAAGGAGTGGAGCGGAGCAGGCCATTTTCTAGGAGAAATTTGCGAACATTCTTCCACCGGCACTAAAGTTATTCCAAATAGAATGTTGCGGATTTCCTATGGAAACTAGGTCCTAACTTTAACTACCTACTGGTGACCGCCAGTAGGATATATATATATATATATATATATCTATATATATATATATATATATATATATATATATATATATATATAAATATATTTAAACATATCTGCCTGAAAATTTCCTCAAATCTGCCTCGTGAAGCTCCGGTCCTTCCTTGAAAGTTTGGGGGGGATTCGTCAAGCGGGGGCCGAGATAAAAGGGGGGTCCCAAAACGTGTTTCCCCATGTTAATTTCCGTAGGGCGGTCGACCTCACTTTTAGCCCGAACGGCTGAATGGATTTCCACGAAACTTGGCAAAATTGTAGGGACTGGTAGCCCGATGTGCCTTTGCTATGTCTCAAGATATGTGCTCCAGTGGATTTTGAGTAATTTAAGTTCTAAAAAATATATATATCTATGGCAGCGCCCCGGTACGCGCACCGGGGAGCGCAGCGGGCGCGACACGCGAGGTGCGCATGGAAAGCTGATTGGCTCTCGGGTGTCTGTAAACATTCAAAACAGTCTGTACCGGCCGCCATCTTGTATCTCGGTAGGATAGAGAGACACAAGAGGTGAAAAAAAGGGGGAAATGACCATAAGGGGGCAGGGTAGACCCCCCCTAACCCCCTAGGTTTGATGTGGGGGCTATAAAAGGGCCCCGCGGTACAAAATAAATTTTTTTTTTTTGATTTGCGCGGTACGCGCATCGGGGAGTGGACCAGGGAGCAGCCCATGTGGAAAGAAGAATGACATAGTTTTTAAAAAATATAGCCTTTTTTTATAAATTGGAGGTAGTTCTAAAAAGAACTGTTTTTTTTCTTTGTTTTGTTGTTTTATATATTTTTTTGTGTTTTTGGAACATTTTGTACTTTTTTTGGCTTTTCTGAACTATTTTATATTTTTTTTGTTATTTTTATGGGGAGAAACAAAAAAACAGGGAATTGAAAATGGCTCAACTTGAGCAAAAAAAAAAAAGAAAAAATTAGGGTTTTTTGGGGCATTTGTGGTTGTCCCCAGCAAGGACGATGAGCTTTATGCTCAGTTCACCATAGGAGATGGTCTTACCACAATGAATACATGTTATACAGAAATCCCCAAACCGTGGCTGAATGCAAGGGATCGTCTCCCTTGCCTCTGGTCCCGATGGAGTGGGTTGCTTTCTTTTGGAGGTGGTGCTTGTTGATTGGGGAGGGTTACTGGCCAGTTCCCTCATCTCTGCAGCAGAATAGTTCATCGGATGCCTGCGCTGCATGTGGCGAATCATGGTGTTGTTTCCAAAAGAGTATTTTTTATTAGGGTTCCCCCTTGAAAGTTCCGTGCCACAGATTAGGCAAGTCACCTTGGCCGCATTGACTTTTTTCTTGCCCTCTGGGATCGAAAAAAACTCCCATACAATGTGTGGTTTTGGCTGGTATGGGGTATTGTGTTCTTGCAGCCACCTTCTCCTCCCATCCTCCTCCTCCTCTTCTTCCTCCTCCTCCTCTTGTTGACCACCAATGTAATCTTGTGGTGGTCCTCTTGGTGGTTGTGGTGGTGCAGATGCTCCAGCTGCTGCTGCTACTGAAGCCATTTCAAAGTACAAAATATACCTCAAAGATTGCAAAACAGGTCTTCCTCAGTCAAAGGACAAAGTAAAAATAAGGAAAAAAGGTGGGGTCTTTCATCATTTGGAAAAAAAAAGGCCTGAACCAATGAGAAGTGTTATTTTCAGGTCACAAGCCCAGGGATTTCATCATTATGAAACTAAAACTGTTCTGCACCAATTACAAGTGTTATTTTCAGGTCATATGACCCGACGCGCTTACGCGGCGCGCCCCGGGGTGTCGCGTAAGCGCGTCAGATGTTTACGTTGCGAGATCGTATTCGCTCGAGTGCTTCCGGGTGCGTTTACGCCGTGCGTATCACGTGGACGCGGCTACGGGATACGTCACGATGATGTTTTCGTTCGCGAAATAGCGCTAACGGGACGCTCTCCGGAGCGCGCCCTGGGGCGCTTCAAAAGACTACGCTTTCCAGGGCGCTAAAATATAGGATTCATTCATTTTCAAAAATATTACATTTCATAGCTATAGACATTTGCTATTAACAACATTTTGAAATTAAAAAAAAAACATAGGTTTGGGGCCTTATATATAGTTAGGAATTAGCATTTAAAAAACCTATGAAATTCACTGAAAAAACCATAGGTTTCACACCAGTTATAGTTAGGAATTAGCATTTTAAAAACCTATTAAATTCACTGAAAAAACCATAGGTTTCACACCAGTTATAGTTAGCTGGAAATTTTACTGACATAAAATCATTGAAATTCCCACGTTATAGTTAGTTGGACTCACTATAACTTGCGCGCCTGCAATGCACTGCTGATGACGTCACATATTACATCACTCATGACATGGTCAGTGACATCACTCATCACTTCAAGCCATCCGACATTTCTTTAAAACTAGATTGATCTCATTATTTCATTATTCACAGATGATTGTGAGGATGATTGAGATATGTCTTACAACTTTTTTATCTTTGATGACACCATATATAGGCAGTCACAGGGCACAGCCATGGGAACCTGCTTCGCCCCCAGCTTTGCAAATGTATTCATGGGCTGGTGGGAGGAGCAGATTGTCACAGAAATGGCAGAATTCAACTATGTGGCCCTGTGGCTGCGCTATATTGATGATATTTTCTTTATATGGTGTGGGGATGAGGAATCTGCCAGAGCTTTTATTGGTAAATTAGATGAAAATAGGCTCAACTTACAGTTTACTGAGCATATCAGCAAACAGTCTATGGAGTTTCTAGATGTCCTCTTAGAAGTCAAAGACAATCCCTTAACAACCAGACTATTTCGAAAGAGTACCGCAGGTAATAGCATTCTCAGTGCAAGCAATAGTCATACCCGCAATTTGGTGCATAGTATTCCGTACGAGGAGCTGCTGCGCGCAAAGAGAAATTGCAGTACTGATTCTGCCTATACGTCTGAAGAAATACTCATGTGTCAGAGGTTTGAAGACAGGGGTTACAGCAAGAAAACCATTAAGGAGGCTGTTTCTAGAGTAGGGATGAACATTTGCATGTACTACTCACTGATGACCATATAAAAAATACTGTGGGTAGTAATCCACAGATGACATTTAGAAAAGTTTGAGCGTTGAGAGATGAACTGAGCCACAACCATGTAACAGAGCATGATCTAGGCAGAAGTGAGGGCACTCCGGGTTTCAGGTGTTGCCAGAACTGTAAAGCGTGTAGAGGAAGCATCAATTGTAACAAACTATTGATACCTAACTCCAAGAGGGAGATTTTGATTAGAAAGGAACATACATGCAATACCACGTACAGCATATATGTGTTGATCTGCCCATGCAATAAGTGGTACGTGGGCAGTACAAAACATCAAGCAAAGAAACGAGTACTAGAAAATCTTCGTGCCATAAGAAATAATAATAGGCAATATCCGATAGCTAGTCATTTCAATGAGAAACATATGCAAGATAATACATTGGTTTGCATGGTTGTGATTGATACTGTGAATTTGGGGGTGAGAGGTAGCAACAGAGAACTGTCATTGAGAAAGCTGGAATCAAGGTATATTGTAGACCTGGATAGTTTGGCACCAAATGGTCTAAACCTAAGCGAAGAATTGGCGATTCATTTGTATGAGTAGTCACAAAATAGACTATGTCTGTATAAGAGTTTGTTTTACCAGTAATTTTAAATTCATGTTTTTATCACAGATTGGGGCACTTCTTTTTTGCAACTGGTTTAATTTGATGAGGAAATGCTGGATCTATGGAAAGTACTGTGTGGATCATACATGGACCTTATTTTCATGAAATGGGTTTGAGCACTTACATTGTGTGATTTTAGATTATAAGACCACATATTTGTGCCCACTTGGGCAAAGATTGGGTGGATATTCCAATGCTCTGTCAGTCACCTCTTCCAGTGACAATTTTGTTGAGAATTCTGGTTCCGAATTTCTTAATGGGGCCATTATAATCATGTGCTGACATGATGATTGATATTTAATTTTAATAAGCTCTTATACCATCAAAATAGGTTGATTAATATGGATGTATTTCGAGGCTGTGTAACATTTTCCACTTGGGCGTAATCAGTTTATGCTACATTTTGAATTGCATATCTTTATTGCTTGACTAGGAAACTCTTGTTCATGTGTCTTCGGCATCCGCTCACTCATGTGGTTACCAACTTGCGTGAGGGGCGGTGTAATTAGTATTGTGTATGCAGTCTATCAGATGAGATCAAAGACAACGACATTAGGAATTAGTTGTGCAAACATGAGCCCGTCTATTTACAATATTCTTGAGCCCTTAGTATTGTACGAGGTACGATCATTCGCAATACATGGTGTTTTAGACTGCTTATAAGTCAAATATTTGCACAAATGTAATATATTTACGATGTATGTCTCAAACTTGAACTGATTTACAATATTAGATGTATTTTGGGTCAATGTATGATGCACAGCAGGACATTCGAAAATGGCCACAACAGTTGCTCTTATTGTTAAGCACTTGTGAGGGGGAGTCCGTTTTTTACTTTGATTATGATGTGTATATAATCAATTTGAATATGTACATGTACGAGTGTGATCAAGGCGTAAAGCCGAAACGCGTCGTTTTTCTTGCCTAATAAATGAACAGCAGAAGAAATGGGCGTCCGAGTGTTTCCTGAGACTAACGGGGACTTGTGAAGAGTATAGCTTGAATATCCGGTGTCAGAGGGCACAGCCATGGGAACCTACTTCGCCCCCAGCTATGCGAATTTATCCATGGGCTGGTGGGAGGAGCAGTTTGTCTCAGAGATGGCGGAAATCAACAATGTGGCCCTGTGGCTGTGCTATATCGATGATATTTTCTTGATATGGTGTGGTGATGAGGAATCTGCTAGAGCTTTCATTTATAAATTGAATGTAAACAGGCTCAATTTGCAGTTTACTGAACATATCAATAAACATTGAAGGGAATTTTTTGATGTCCTCTTGGAAGTCAAAGATAATGAAGTGACATCCAAATTATATTGTAGGAAGACAGCAGGGAACAGTATTCTCAGTGCGAGTAGTAGTCATCGACGCAATTTGGTGCACAGCATCCCTTATGGAGTGCTGTTGCGCGCAAAGAGAAATTGCAGCACGGATATTGCCTATAAATGCGAAGAAACAATTATGTGCCAGAGGTTCAAAGACAGGGGCTACAGCAAAAAAACCATCACTGAAGCTGTTGCTAGAGTAGAGATGAAATCTAGAAATGAATGGCTACACTCTAAGAAGAAAGAAGAACGTAATGAATGTATCAGATTCATTACTACTTTCTCGGGACAGGAGAATGAGATATGCAAAATATTTAAAAAGCATTGGCATGTATTACTTACTGACGATCACCCTAAGAACAACGTGGGTAGTAATCCACAGATAACCTTTAGAAAAGGTCGATCATTGAGAGATGAACTCGGTCATAATCATGTAACAGAACAAGATGTAGGCAAATTCAGTGGCACACCTGGTTTCAGATGTTGCCGGAAATGCAAAGCATGTAGAGGCAGCAGTGATTGTGATAAATTGTTGGTACCTAACTCCAAGAGGGAGTTTTTGATCAAAAGAAGCTTACATGCAATACCACGCACTGCGAATATGTGTTAATCTGCCCATGTAACAAATGGTACGTTGGTAGCACCAAACATCAAGCAAAGAAATGAGTACTAGAGCTCCTTCGCACCATCAGGAACTACAAGAGGCAGTATCCTATAGCTCGCCACTTTTATGAGAGTCATATGCAGGATGACACATTGGTGCGTATGGCTGTGATTAATACTGTGAATTTGGGTGTGAGAGGGGGCAACAGAGAATTGTCGTTGTTGAAATTGGAATCATGTTACATTATTGATCTGGAAGGTCGGCACCCAAGAGAATTAAAGGGAGGAATTGGCGATTTATCTGTATGACTAAACATATAGAGGATTATGTCTGTACAACAGTTTCTTTTATCAAAATTTTAAACTAATGTTTTTATCACAGATTGGGACACTTCTTTATGCAACTGTTGGAATATCTGTAATTTAGGAAGAAACATTGGATAATGGAAAGAATTGCATGGACTATTTTATTTCCTGTTCTTATCAGCTGTTCCTTCCGAATACGCTGCCGCGGTTGACCCGGACGAAGAAATTTGCTGAAAATTCTCGACCATTCAAAACGTGAGAACATAATTACGACAATTGAACGAGCCCCAAGCGCTTCGCGGAGCTTAATTTCAAAGCGCTTCCATTGTTTTGAAGTCGCAGATTTCAACCTCGTTCAGACATCATCTTTAATTGATTCATTTTGAAACTACATCACTAACCTGGCTAGGAAGTGTATGTGTATATCACAATACAGGGTCTACATTCAAATGCTTTTATTCTCTGTCCTGATGATGATCTTATGAAATTATAATACAAAGACCGAAACTTCGACAACAGTGTCTAATTCTGCACCTGATTCATCCACTACAATTGATTTTCACCTAATGTTTGATTTGAAATCAATGTTGTTATTTCTGTCAGCAGTTTAGACCTTTCCTGATATACCAGTGGAACATGTAACATACTCCCTGTATATCTTAATTTGCATTATTTTGTACCCTATTTTATCAAATGATCAACTCCTTGTCTTTATTAAAATAACAAACTTTTTTTGACTCTAAATACCTGGTTGTTGTATTATGTCATATAATGTTAGTGTGGTAACATTATTTGTTTGCATTACAAATTCATTTTCCTCAGTCATTATTTTTTATTAGTGCAAGCTACCAATTAATTTAAGTCCCGCACAAGCTGAGTTCTGACAATAGAAACAAAACCCTTTGCTGGCCCAATTTACTATTTACTTATGAGAAAGTGGCAACTGGGATACAAACCTGGTTGTGTTTATTATGTATGTCTCTGCCGACTAGGGCAAGGACTAATATTGTTCGGCACTATAACTGCTGCGTTAACAAGCAGATTTCGGAAGAAATGTTGTAGAACATTGCCGACTTGGGCACAATTGGTACAGGTAGAAACTTTGAGTATTATAACTTTATTAATTGACAGTGACGAACACGACTTACGTCACCAGCATACGCATGCTTATTAGAATGCACATGAGGCATCAGAGTTGCAATGTTTACAACATAAGCTTCCAGGTAACATCAAGGAGAATGATATTATGACAAATTTGATTTAACTATATATTTGACGGATATTTTTGTTAAACTCACAAACCGCAGTCGAAAAATCATTTTCAATAGAATGTGGCAGATATATGTGATACACATTATGGGCAGTGTGACATTCCAATATGGCCACGACAGTTGCTCTTATGTTTATGCACATGTATGGGTGAGTCCGTTTTCGAATGAGGATTATAAGGTGTATTTTATCATGGCGATTGTGTATGTGTACGAGCGTGATCAAGGCGTAAAGCCGAAACATGTCATTTTTTACTTGCCAAATAAATGAACTGCAGCATTTTGGGTATCTGAGTGTTTCCTGAAAAAACAGGGATGTGTGTAGAGCATATATATATTTATATATGTATAGCCCGAGCAAACGTTTAAAAATCTCCACTTTGGAGGAGGCAATGCCTAGAATAATGGGCCCATGTGGGCGTCTTCGTTGGGTCACAGCCTCCCATCCCAGTTCTGAAAACATCTCCTCTACCCCTCCCTCCAACTCTGCACCACAGCATGAAAATGCCTGATTGGCTGATCCCTGATGAGGATATGGCGAGCTGCGGAACCCAAATGCCTCACATCTCCTATTGCTGATGGCAATTCATGGTTTGCTCCAAGTTACGGCCCTTTTCTCTCTGAATCTAAGGTTCTCTGCATTGCATATTCACTTCTGTGGATCTCTATCGTATCACTAATGTTTCTGTTCCTTTTTTAATGTTAATTAAATGTTTAATTATAAATGTAAAATGTAAAATGTGGCAACCAAATTAAAGTGATCAAAACATTATTTTGAATTGATATTGGTAAAGCGCCATCCACAAATTTGGAATAATTAAATGGCACACATATACCAAGCTAAAGTATTTTTGAATAATTAATATTATATATGTCCTCTAGGCTGTAATAATATGTGTGGTTCAGAAATTCACATATTTTATGTATTTAATTTTTAAAACAACGAATTAAAAAAAATAAAGGCACAAGACATGTTTTGATTTAAAGAAATAGAAGTGGGACTCGATCAAGCCAACTTGGGGCACCTTTTACAAAATATACCAATGTAGTAATATCTTTTGTTTAAAAAGCAAAAACCCTAATTCAGATTTCAAATTTCATATATTTTCGAAGTAATGTTTCATTTAGCAAAATTATGTATCAGCTGTGCTTTTATATTATTGCGAAACAACTAAACCAGCACAACCTTTTATAAGACTATGTAGACCCTTTGAATAATGAACAAATGGGTGCGAACAACATTTGTGGATATAATTGAACAAGTGGCAAATTCGTGCTGAATCCAAAATGTGCTCTACCAGGCTCTGTGTGGCACGTGAAACCAGGGGCCAAATATATCAATATTTCTCGCAATACAGCAAGACAACTTGCTGCGCTGCGTGAAAGGGAGATAGGATAGGATACGGATTTATAAAGTGCACTAAAACCCGAGGGTGCCAAGGCTGCTGACTAAACCAAAAAAAAAACAGTTTTTCAGTAGTTTGTTTTTTTAACACTAGAAGGGATTCCACCTGGGAGATCGAGGAGGGTAGAGTATTCCAACGTTTTGCTGCCCCCTACGAGAAGGAGCGGCCACCCCACCTGGCTTTGCAAACTCTAGGAATGATCAATTTTCTCTGGGATGAAGATCTCAAGGTCCTCCCAAGCGTGTACCATTGAAACATGGTTTTCAACTGTTGCAAACCTATATTATGCAGGGCCTTATGAACCGTACACAAGGTTTTGGAAAAGATTCGCTTCCGAATATGGAGCCAGTGCACAGTGCAAAGACCCTCCTTTGCTGAAAGCTTTTTCGTGATATTAAGGATCAGCCTAGCGGGCGCGTTTTTTTATGACCTGAAGCCTGTTCAAGGAGGCCGTACTAGTATTCAGATACAAGGCATTACAGTAGTCAGAGGGCAGGAATATGCCATATTTACCAATATATGTCACATTCCTACTCTTTGCCTGCACTGCAGCACAATCTGCTGCCTAGCGCCATCCAGGCCTCCTTGCGCCATTGTGCAATGGTGTCTGGATTGCAGGTAGGATTGTTTTGTACAGGAAGGTAGACCCTCCTGAACAAAAACAATCCTTAGAGTTTTTTTCCTTTTTCTAAGTGAGCTGCAGAATGCAGAACACTTAGAAAGAGGAAACATAGCATAGCATTTTGACGCATTCCCAGGGTTACCAGTTTTAGTAAATCAGGAAATGTGCCAAATCCATGGGTGGATGTGTGAGACACACACACTCAACCAATGAAATGCCTTCCCAGGGCAGAGTAACACAAGGCAACAACATGCATTGCCTAGCGTTACACAAGATTTATAAAGCACCGCCTGGCCGCAAGGTGGCATTGCTTTGCTTGCTAAATCTGACTTAAGTATTGCATTGCCCTTGCCACACCATGTGCGATGCACAGGCAATGCTACACAATGATAAATCCGGGTCCTGAGTTTTAGCAGCTACCGAAAAGCACGGCTAAATACTGAAAATGCATATATAACATGTTTAAAAAGGCACACATACTGTTTAAGCACATTAATAACCATTTTGCCTCAAAGTGCCAATTGTCTCAGAAACAGGCAGAATACCTCATGTACAGTGCAAGTAATGTTCGAAGTAAGGTTTTTGATCTGCAGGGTCGGATTTACAAGCCCCTTGTGACACTTTTGCGCCACCATTGCGTCACATTTTTGTGATGCAGCGGAAGCGTAAACAACGTTGCAGTCCAATTACAACATGACGCATCTAGGGAGATGCGTCACCTGGTAAAGCCCTGTGCCACATTATATCTGCATCAGGTATAATGCATGCAGGGTGGGAATTCCCATGTGGTAAAGTTTCGTAGAGGTGACGCAGTGAAATCTACAAGAATTCACTGCTCCAAAACTCTACGGCTGCTTGGAGCAGGCGTAATAAGTGACACAGTGTATTAGGAATAGGCCTCCTTATGCATTGCTGGAGTTCCATCATGCATGCGACAGGACTACAGCAATGCATGACATTTGTGCCGACAGATGTGTCAACGTTTACAGATGTATCCGTCAACCCTGGCTCCATGGAGCGCTGTATTGTAAATATGGCGCATCGATAGTGGTGCAAGGGATTCACATGCAGGCGCAGGGAAACTGACGCATCTATACAGATGCATCAGTTTTCTGTAAATAAGCCCCGCAGTTTTTACTCTGAACTCTGCATGAGGCCCCTAAATACATCCCAATGACTGCCAAGTTAGTGCACATGATGGGTTGATTCTGAAAACAAGGATGTAATCGACTTGTACGTTTTCTCCTAAAGACAAACAAACATGCTTAATGGGGTTTGTATTTAGAGAATGTGGCAGTAACGCTATAATGTGCCATCAGCTCGTACTGAATGGAAGTGGGTGCAGTGGTGCAGTTCTCAGAATGACCCTTTAAGTATTCCCTTTCCCTCCCCAATGGTAATGAAGGATCACACTTAGTATACTTTTGCCTTTCAGGATATCCTGTCTGGCTACTTCTAGCAATCATATTTGACCTAAAAGCAATGCACTGCTTGAATTGCTAAATATGCCCAGGGCTTCCAAATTAAATAGAATTGAGTAAATATTTTATGGGGGGGGGCGGGGAGGGTTGCAGAGCATCGTCTCGGTATCTCCTTGGCACATGGTAATTTTCTTTGTTTTCTCTCCAGTGGTCACGATAATAAAGGGGAAAGTGGAAGAGGTTGAACTGCCTGTGGAGAAGGTGGATACAATCATCAGTGAGTGGATGGGCTACTGCCTGTTTTACGAGTCCGTGTTAAACACCTAAAAAAAAATCATTTTTGAGTTGCGGGCCCAAAAAAATATTCTGTAAATGTAATCAACTCTGGCTCTGAAAAACTGTTAAGCACGCACACTTTTCCATATTTGAGGCTGGTCATCTCTGACTGTGAGACTCCACCGGCTCCGAGAATAGCACTTCAGACGCCACCTATCAAGTTCAGGCAAGAGCCACGCCATGACCGGTGCCCATGATGGAACTTTTTATTGATGCCCCCCCTAGGCAGAATCTAGAACCTTCTGTATGTACTGCGGTGCCTTGGCAACCTTTGGCGGATGACCGGTGAAGCTGCCCTATGCAGCCAAGGAGAAGTTTGGCTTGGGTTCACCCTTCGGCCGTCATCTACCAAGCCGAACTTCGGACACAGTTTTTCCTCGTCTCCCCGTTGTGTTTCTTAGCCTTGTGGGAAGGCATATGTTGGAAAGACTGAACGCAAAATCAAAATCAGACTCAATGAACATAAGTCAAATATAAGAACTAGAAACGTCAAATCTACAGTAGCGACCCACTTTCTTGAAGCAAATCATAACATTTTCCAACTTCAGTATGTTGTACTTGAAACCATTGACAAAATAGAAGGAATAGACAACAACCGCTTTCTTTTGCAAAGAGAGAATCACTGGATTTATTTACTTAATTCCTGTAAACCTAATAGTCTTAATGAATGCATCGAATTTGCATGCTATTTGTAATCTGATTATCTACAGTAATTGATCTTAAGCTGTCATGCACTGAGGGAAGATCTGTTCATTGTTTTTCATCTACTTATTTTTAAGTTTTTCATGTTCTTTAATATGGTCCTAAGAACATTTACATTGATGATGACAGTGCCTTGACTCAGCCCTATTGTTACAATTTTTCTTGTGTTTGTAACTTTATCGATACATTTTCCCTTCAGTGTTGTTAGCGATATCTAAACAATGGATTGGGGGAGTTCCGATCACATGATCGGAACTTCATCCAATCAAGTCACGCTGCTCATAAACAGCAACCTGTCAGGTTTCTTATACCAGACGCAAGCAGTAGTCACTTTCAAACTGCTTCGCGCTAGACGCGATACTAAAAACCAGCATGAAGACGCCGCGCGTACGATAAGTGAGTTTACATTCTATCATGTTTCGATACTTCATATTTCTGGTTTTATACTACTCGAACATTGAAATACCTTCATGCTTATCTTCTAGCCTAACGTTTGAGCGAGTTATACAGATACCTACAACACGTGAGTTTATGGAAATGCCTATTTAGTTTTGCATGCATGCACATTAGGGGAGAGCACAACTTTCACTGGTCACGTATGACATATTTAATGCATAGAAGATGAAATGCTTTTGTTAGAATAGACTTTATGACTCACAGCGATTTGAAAAGTATTCTTTGTCTTGCTTTCAGCCGTTGTCCCAGATGAAGGGCAATTAACCCGAAATGCATTGGACCCGCAAATGTGTTGTATTGAATTTGAACCTCAATGAACTTTACAATTGAATGGACACTACTCCATAACATGAACTTATGAATATTAAATACGTTTTCATTCAAATAATTTGCACGAATTTTCTTCCTGAATCAATTAAAATCTTGACAGAGTGGAGCGCCAGGGGATGCTTCCAATATCCATTTGAAGCACTTTCTTGATATGCTATGCTTTTGCAACTCATATAACTATTCTCCTGCACCTATTTGGCCATCACCTACACAGCTGGTCTTCTGACATTCTTTTCCTCGTCTCCCCGTTTGTGTCTCCTTCCCTCCCTCTCCCCCTTGTGATCCTTTGATTCAAACTGATGTAACTATGTAACCCGTAACTCGCTGATTCAACTGATATAAATTACAAAACTTTTTGTACCTACCACGGAGCCTGAGCAACCTTGGCGGATGCCTGGTGGAGCTGTCCTATTCAGCTATAGAGGAGTCTGGCCCCTTGGCCGTCACCTACCAGCCGGTCATCTGACATTGTTTTTCCTCGTCTCACCGTTATGTGTCTCGTTCTCTCCCACTTAGATGGAACAATGACGACGCCCCCTGGGCGGATACCAAATCTGTTTGCACCTACCGCAGAGACGGAGCAACATTGGCCGATGCCCGGTGGAGCTGTCCTATGCAGCTTTAGAGGAGTCTGGCCCCTTGGCCATCACCTACCCAGCCGATTATCTGACATTGTTTTCCTCTACTCCCCGTTCGTGTCTCCTTCACCCCCCTCCCTCTGTGATTCTTTGATTCAAACGGTTGTAACTATGTAACCTGTAACTCGCTGAATCAACTGATATAACTATGTATCCTGTAACTTGCTGATCCTCATGTAAAGCGCTCTGATACCTCCGGGTCTAGCCATCGCAATATAAAACTTTGCAACAAAATAAATAAATAAATAATGTCTAACTTTTTTGAGCTCACAAAGGAATGTCCAGGAAGGAGCACCAGTCACAGGTTCCCAGGAGTACTGCTGGAATTATTTTATGAATTTATATTTACACAATTGTGATCTCAATTTGTCATGTGTAAATGTGCACCATGTAAATGTACACAGGTAAATTTTCTGCAGCAGTGCAATTGCACTTCAAAGCTTTTTCTGTTTTTTTCTCCTCACTCATTACCAGTTTTTGGTTCAATCCCACCTTGGTCCAGATGGACTACTGCCCTTGATAGGAATAAATATCGAGCCATGTCCAGGGTGGGAATGGGTTGCGAAAAAGTTGGGGGAAACGTCACAAGTACATAACTTCATCGGTGTTTCCTAATTTCCCCAGGCATTGCTCATATGAAAAAGTAGGTGGGATCACATTTATTTATTCGTATAAATCCGTGTTGGGAGACTGTCAAACGTAAATATACACTCATAAGTCAGCAGAGTAACGACAAATAATGGAGCCCTCCTGCAGAATGCAAAGAGGGGCCCCTGAGTTGCCCATATCTCACAGAGGGGAGACGCTTCCGACTGCGGGGGCATTACCGCTGGGGCATTTTGCTGGCATTTCATCACCGCCTCACCTGCTGCACCACTCCTGGGTCCCTGACGCTGCCGGTCTCCTCTGCCGCTGTTCCTCCATCGCTGTACGGCCGCAGTTGGGGGAGACTGCAGCTCCCAGGTTGCAGTGCTGCTTTGTTGGACCGCCCACTTCCGCCTGTAGCGCGCCAGGAGGCGCTTAAAGCACAGAGGCTCCCTCGGTGGAGCGGGGAGACGCTTCCGACTGCGGGGGCATTACCGCTGGGGCATTTTGCTGGCATTTCATCTCCGCCTCGCCTGCTGCACCACTCCTGGGTACCTGACGCTGCCGGTCTCCTCTGCCGCCGTTCCTCCATCGCTGTACGGCCGCAGTTCGGGGAGACTGCAGCTCCCAGGTTGCAGTGCTGCTTTATTGAACAGCCCACTTCCGCCCGTAGCGCACCAGGAGGCGATTAAAGCACGGAGGCTCCCTCGGTGGAGTGGGGAGACGCTTCCGACTGCGGGGGCATTACCGCTGGGGCATTTTGCTGGCATTTCATCACCGCCTCACCTGCTGCACCACTCCTGGGTCCCTGACGCTGCCGGTCTCCTCTGCCGCCGTTCCTCCATTGCTGTACGGCCGCAGTTGGGGGAGACTGCAGCTCCCAGGTTGCAGTGCAGCTTTGTTGAACCGCCCACTTCCGCCCGTAGCGCGCCAGGAGGCGCTTAAAGCATGGAAGCTTCCTCCGCGTCGCGGACGCGCACGGGCATCGCCGGGCTAAACCCAGGCAAAGGGCGGGCCCTCTGAGACCCTCGGAGGCCGAGGAGGCCGGGCCGGGTGAAACCCCTAACATTGACATTGCAGGTATCCCCAAGGTACGTTTTCCCCACACTCCTTGTTGCATCTGATTGACTGCCGGACGTTTTTATATCTCATATGAGGGATATAACGTTGACTTGCATTTATCTCCCTGCCCCTTGCGAACTTCACTGCACTGTACGGCATATTGCTTCCCGTATCCCCCCAAGCCCAGTATTGCACCTACTGTCTTTTGTTTTGGATCTGAGTAACATTCTAATTGTGATAATATAAACATTTCAAAACTCACACTATGTCTACTAGGGGCACAAGAAGTAAAACAGCAGCTGGGGGGGCTCCAGTGATAGGCCCAATAGATTACTTTATAACAAGGGCAAATGATGCCATAGATCAGGGCATTTTACTCCTGGAGCGTAGGGTTTCGCAAGATTTAGCCCTAGCTAAACGATCATCCCTTGGACTCATTGCATCGGCAAGAACACCTATCCAGGCCAGAACTATCAATACCGGACCTACGTCTGATGTCCGTGCCGATATTCACAGTATGCCAAATGAGGTTAACTTATCAGCATCGAAACCCTTAATAGACTCAGACTCAGAACCTAGCATGGATTTGGAAAGGACCCCTAACCTGTCCATTAATCCTACACCAGATGAAGCAGTCATAGACAGTACGAGGCAATTAAGGGGCAGGCGGGAGGGTGCCATACGGAAACAAATAAAACACACAACAAAGCATAGTATGTCTAACGTTAGAAAGCATAGCGCCCCAAAGTGAAAGCCTAGGAAGGGCGCCAACTCACACTCAAATACAGACGGAACAAACGTAACTATAGAGTTAGAAAGCGAGGAGCCTCAGGGGAGGCTGCCGGCCACAGGGGACAAACCTAACGCAAATATTGCAAGTGACCAGCTGTTGGAAAGAATGGGGGAACTTCTTAGCATCTATTTGTCCCCGATAGAATCCAGACTTGTACGCATTGAAAAGCAACTAGCTGAATTAAGCGCTCCCATTAAAAACACTCCCAGCGATGGGGCGCCTACTGGTGTGGCAGCTAAATCAAGTTCCTCAAAACCTACATGTCCCAAACCTAAGAACCCCCCAGCTCTAATCACAACTACAAAGCTTAAAACCCCACAGGTTCCAGGTAAAGGGACTGCTGCCAACCAATTGCCAGCAAAAAGTAGCGCTAATCCTACTGTTAACCCTTATATGACCAATGTAGTTTCAGAGTCAGGGAATGGGCAAAACATTGCCCAGAGCAAGGGTATTTCAACGAGTCAAATTAATAACTCCGTTCAAAATCTCCCAAGAGCTCAGCCCGCCCAAAATACGGCAACTAATATGAGGCAGATTCTACCACGTATCAACCTGCCGCCTGAATGCGGGGCGTACGTGTTGGTCCTAGTTAATGTTTCCAAACTTAGGAAGGACCAAGAAGAAACCCCCACATCCCTTAAAAACAAGACCCTACATTGGCTAATTACAAACTGCAACTTCCCAATGGAAGGGGCAAGGGAGATTATTCATACCCAGAGAGTGGGATGGATAGGCCCACTTAGGAAAAAGTTCGAGGGGGACTGTATAACCATAAGTTTTAAGAATCCCCAATGGGCCGAAAAAACATTGGCTAGCGCACCATTACCCTCACCATGAGAATTTAACACCACCCTGCTCCCATTGGGTTACTTTTATAGATACCTGATTTCCCCTAAGCCGAAAATGGCGAACAACCTTGTTGTGCCTAACCAGGACCTACATTTCTGTACTAAGATTAAGTCTCCACTCTTTCACCAGAATCAAGAGTTTAATCCCTTGAAGGGCCCCGTCCAGCTCCATCAGGCCCCAATGCCAGCACATCCATTGCACTACCCCCAATTTCCCATAATGCCCCAGTACGACCACAGGGAAAGGTCATATCGAGCAATCACCCCAAATCAGTATACGCAGTGGAATGAAGTAAGGCCATTATTCAATATCCCAACCTATAATCGGTTTGAACATGCCTTTTCAAACCTAGATGAGCAGGATTGACTGGATAAAATGTTGATAACAACATTGGAAGTATAGACACAAGCAATGAGAACAAGGGATATCTATCATTAGTAGAAGATAGATCAATTCAGAATAGACCAACTGATGATATGGATGGCAATAGCGGCTGCCCAGTAGTTGGCAACATTAACGAGGAACACCCACTAGTAACACCAGCTAACGTCACCCAGGATACACCAATACATGACCACACTGCTACACCTTTAGTCACACATGAATATAAAACCCCCACAGTTCATGAACCTGATGTGAACATAGTGAGGAGTCTTAGGAACAAGCCTACTAGACATCCTAGCCATCGTGGTTGGTCAATTCTTAGCTGGAACGCAGCTGGGCTAGAACCAAGGCTCTCAGATCCTCAATTGGCCAAGATAATTGATGGCATAGATATTGTTATGTTTCAGGAGACTTGGGCTGTTGGGAACCTACACATAGAAGGCTATCATTGTTTCAGTGTAACAGCGCCCAAACCTAGTTTTGGCCGAGCAGTGGGTGGTTTGTTTATTGGGATTAAGATTTTGGCTGGTGGCACAATCAGAGATTTGTCTAGTGGGAATCCGAATATACAAATTCTTGAATACAAGTTAAAGACCCAGATTTATTTAATCAATTTTTATAATAATGATTTTTACTGTGTACCTAACAAGAACTTTGAGGCACTTTCAAAGACCTTACACAATCTGGAATTTAGTCCACAGACTGACGCTGGGTCAGGGATCTTAATTGGGGGTGACTTCAATGCAAAGTTACTAAAGAATTATGGGACTGAGGATAGGACCCACTTAGATCAAGCGGAATGAAGGGGCATTGAATTAGCCAACATACTAACCGAGTTCACCATTGGTGATGCCATGGCAACCGGCCATACTCCCAGTGCTTCTCATGCTCCTACGTTCAGAGGTAGGGACAGCAGTTCCACCATTGATTATATCTTTATGTAGCCCCATTTAATAGATTGTCTAGTAAAGTCTACAGTGATGGAGACATCGTTTGGCGATCATAATCCACTTACAGTAACTTTGGACTTTGCCCCTAGTCCGGTCTACACGACCTTAAATGGCGCAAGGGATATCACACCCTCGGCCGATGGTTTGTGATTAAAGTGGAGGGGGGTTGACAGCGGGGCAATTTTGGATAGTGTACAAACTAAATACTCGCATCTGATTAAGTCCTGCTCAACCATGGACGGTAATCATCACAGGATAATTACCGACTTTGGCAAACTGTGTTCAACCATAAAAACTCTCTTGTCAGTACCGTTACCTAAGGAAGGGAAAGAACCAAGGTGGTTTGATTCAGCTTGTTCACTGGCAAATAGGGAATTAAAAAGGGCACTTACCACTAAACCTAGATGTATAACGACTGTCCAGACAGCCAGGAAACAGTACAAACTTAAAATAGCAGAAAGAAAGGCCGTACTACTCTCGGAACAGTGAGAATCACTGGTCGCCAGAGCAAATCTGGGGGGCGGCGGGCCCTTCTGGTCTGCAGTCAGGAAAACAAGGGAAATGGGTAAAAAGCTTACCTCAATGTAATATAACTAGTAGTGTATGGGAGGCCCACTTCTCTAAAATCTATGCCGCACCACCTGAGGAGTCGATGACTCTCAGCCCAGGACAGTTGCATGGCCTACAGATTGATGCCCACAAAGTAGAAATAGCTATAAAAGAGAGCCTTGGAAACAAGGCACCAGGCCCCGATGGTTTGCCCATTGATATCATTAAGTATAGCTCGGATTTATGGGCACCAATTCTTCTTAATGTCTTTAACAGCTTACCAACAGTGCCTATGCCCACGACTTGGGCAACCAGTACCATCGTCCCAATCTTTAAAAAGGGAGACAGGTCGAACCCAGTCAACTATCGTCCGATCTCCCTCTTGGATAACACCTTAAAAATTTTGGGGCGAGTAATATATAACAGGGTGCTCGAATGGACTGAAGACACAGACTTACTGGACCCGTGTCAGATGGGATTCAGGAGCAGGGTGGGGACAGTGGAGCAATGCTTGAACCTAAAACTGATAATTGACAAGTATAGCATTGCTCAATCATCCCCCATTTACCTTGCTTTTATGGATCTCTCATCCACCTTTGATCTAGTGAATAGATCTAAACTCTGGACCATCTTACTGAATTATGGGCTAGACGAGGCTCTTGTTAGCTTCCTGGCCTATCTCCATACTGACCTCGAAGCACAGGTCAGGATTGGGATGGGTGGAGAAGTCTCCGGAGCTATTGATATCGGCAGGGGGGTGAGACAGGGGTGCGTTTTAGCACCCTGTTGTTTATTATCTACATTAATGGCTTAGCCAGAAGTCCTAAACAAGTTACTGGTGACGTCCCGAAAATCCTGGGGAAACCCCTACCAGTGCTATTATACGCAGATGATGCGGTGCTTATGGGCCGCACACCAAATGCCCTCCGCTTACTTGTTCAAAGTTTTGTCCAATATATGGAGGGGTTTGATCTGCGTGTAAATTTAAAAAAATCTTTTATCATGTCATGTGGCCCTGGGAAACGGAAGCTCAATACCATACATATAGGGACAGATAAACTCGAATCTGTCCCTACATTTCCTTACTTAGGATTGGTTTTTGCTGCGAACGGCCCGTGGAGTGGGCACTTGGTCCACGCCACGAGCAAGTTCTCGAAAGCCACCAATTCTATTTTGAGCTTGCCTCGCCCGAAGAAAATAGGTGCCACAAGAGCTATTTTAAAATTTTTAAGATTACAGGGCTTACCAGTAGCCTCATATGGAGCTGAGGTTTGGGGGTTGGGAAGTAGCCCATGCATTCAGCGGGAAGAAAGTCGTTTTTGCAGAAAAATACTGGGCGCCCCAATCTCATCCTCTGATTTTATCTGTCATAATGAATTAAACCTTCCCTATGTATGTGATTTTATCAGAGCCAGACCAGCACTATTCTGGATTAGGGTTTGGAGGAACAACTCAGCCACCCTCACACTGCTTAAATTGTGACCATGGCATGGCGATTCCATGGCTCTCAGGAGTCTTCAAAACACTGAGCGCCGTGGACAGAGGTAATCTTTTCTCCGACCCCACCAGGATTGAGCTTAAGGATAACACTGAGGTTAAACATGCACTGTATGCACTTTATAAATCTGAACGGATGGGAAGAGAATCATCAAAATCAACTGTTGCAAAATATTTGGGAAACGAATTGTGTAGGCAACCACTCCCGCCTTATCTTACCCTACCCATGACCAGCTGGGAGAGATCACTTTTGTTTCGTTTAAGAGTGGGTTCAGTGAAATTTTTGTTGTCCTTCCCCTTGGGTTATCGACACAGCACTGATTATAACCCATGTCCGTGTGATGGTGTTAGTACAAAGGATGATTTGCACTTCCTATTCTTCTGTAAATTTTATCTAAGATATATCAAATGGTTTTTAACCCCATATTTTAAGAAACATAGACCCCTTTCGCTCGAGGAGTCTTATATAATGTTGGTTTCCCTGGATTCAGATGAATTAATCTTTCGCACTAGCACTTTTCTGAGACTGATAACACGAGTGCGCAAAATGATGGAAAATCCTTGAAATTAGTCTCACCAGAATTGTATTACATTTTAATCATGAATTTTTGTAATAATGTGTAATGTAAATGAATTGTTTTAATGTGGTACTTTTATGAATTTTAAGAAATTCGAATAAAGGTCTTTTGAACTTGAACTTGAACACAGATATTTGCCGGCCTTGGGATGAAGGGGGGGTCGCCCGAAGGTCTGGAGGATTCCGGAAGTGCCGGAGTAGCAGTACAGCAGGCAGGGGCACGCGCTACTGCCCTGTCATAAGTTAATTAAACCTGCCTTGAGTTTGCAAGCATACTGTTGTTTCGGGTAAAAATGTGTACTTGAATTAATAATAAGATACGGAGTGTAGGGGATGTGTAATTGTTTCTGTGATTTGCGCGGATAATAGCATATTATTCGGCTTTAATAATTGTGGTTGTATTCCCACCTATTATAAAGTGTACTTGTATCAGGAAAATTGTATATGCATGCAAGTAGTTTTAGTGGAATACGCTCACAGGCGATGCTATCACTTCTCATGAATAAAAATGCAAGCTTCTAAAGTCGAGTGTTTCATTTTCTTTTCTGTCTCGCAAAAGCATCTGTTTTCATTCAAAATTTCAGGTTGAGTTAAAGTAAGTCTAAAAGAGACAGTGTTTAGCAAGCCACTTCCTGGACAGCAGACTAAATGAAAGACTTGACTCACCGAAAGCGGGCATTAGTGTCTGGGAATGCAGCGCTGCGGCTGTTCAACAAGGCCTCTGGACTAACCTTCAATTTCACCATAACAATGGAACTCAGTCTGAGAGCTGGGTGCTGCTGTCTGAACATGAGTCAAGCAGCGATTTCGCCGTAAAAATGATAATAAACAGGTGAAAGCCTAAATACTTTGGTCAGCTCTTCGCAATTCTAGCAGATGAGCTGTCAGAAAACGAGACATGGTAACACACACACACACAGTCATCACAAGATGTCAAGTTCACTTGAAGCAGATTCATTCGTGACTCAGGAAGTCCTTCCTTGCTTCAAGTTCATCCAAACATTCTTCAAAGGAGAAAGGCACGTTTGGAAATTATTTTACCAACAGTATTTTTACTCCCCTTCTAAAGCTGTGAAATGTGTTAATTGTTATTTCGAAGTGTACGTAGTTTTTGTTGAGCACTATGGATTTATTGTTTTTCCTAAAAACATTCCAGGCAGGAAGAATTAAACGATGTTCTCATTGGCACAACTCCCATTGCGTTTCTTTTTTTGTAGAATTAATTGTGCTTAAGTTTTCCCCACACATTCCGTTCACAGGCTATATGCATCCAATGTGTCTGAGAATAGAGGCAGTGACAGAAGTAATCAGAGCAATCTTTGTGTCAAGTAATAGTTTAAGGGCCTAGATAATTTAGTCAGCATTGCACTCTTTGAAACAAGTATTGCCTTATGGCCCTGGAGCATCAGGACCTGACATTCTGAGACCTATTGTGAACGAAGGGTGGGCTTACAGCTAACTCATTGCTTACCATTGGTTGGTTTTATTGTCACTCTCATTTGTTTGCTTTTTATTCAATTCCTTGATTTCCCCTTCTTGTGTTTGTCCCTTCCCTGGAGCATAGCCTCTAATTTATTCTTTTGACTGGCTGACTTGTACCCTTCCACTGATCAGAGTTAGAGAACTACTGTTTTTTCCCCATTCAGCTCTCCATGAGAGTGGACGTATTTTCTAGTTCTCTCCGTCGCGTGCTGCTTCACTCCTTCAAATATTCACCCCCGCACTGTGTTCATCCCCACTCCTCACAGCTTGTCTGCAATAGTAAAGCAACAGGGTTATTTGGGCTGGGGTAAGGCTGAAGTGCAGACTTTTAGGGTGGTTTTGTTTTAGTTCCTGCTTTTCACATATTACACAAAACCCAAATCGTTGTCTCATAAAACCATTTATGGTGGGGGGACAGGCCATCTGCTGCACTCACTCACCTGGCCTCGGAGCCAGAAGGTGTACTTAGCGTGGCAATTCTCCTGGAGGTGCAAAGATCTGCTCCCTGGGCCACTGCAGAACTCTGATTTCTGTGAAAAGTATATTAGTTCTTATCAAGCATTTCCCTTCACATTCTGACACTTCCTTATTCACCATGACATTTATAAAGATTTAATATATTGAATTCAATGTACAGTTTTAAGATACACTACGTTATGTGTTTTGTATTTTTGAATATTTTTTTCTTTTATTTAAAATACTTTACACGCACACATTGGCAAAGTCAGCAGCTTGGCACTCGCTTTATAAAGAAAAGACCTATTGGCTTTGCCATCACTTATTAGAGTTTGAATTTAAAAGGCTGGTGAAGCTAAACAGTCAAGCTTAGCCTTGGAGGGTGGCGTGGCAGGCATAACACTTAGGTACAGTGAACACTAGAATGGCAAGTAATAAATAAAATAGACCAAGCAGGGTTGTTGTAGATCTGTATGTATGACTGTGAAATCTGATAAATTCGATGTACATAGACAGCATTCATTCCCCTTCTTCTCCCACTCCTCTCCTTGTGAGCACCATGGATACTGTAAATTATTGACTATATCACCCTGCCAGTAAGAGCCCGTACCCCTGTGTATATGCACGGCCATTCTAGGCACCATGGCCCTTTTTACCCATTAGACTCCCCAGCTTCCCTCCTGCGCGTATCTTGCACCCCCTCTCTCATGTATAGGCCATGAAACCCGCTCCCTTTGCGCGACCCTGATGTGAAAGGTAACCCTCCTGCTTGACCCAGGCCTTCTCCATTCCCCTCTCGAAGAAGCATCCTTCGCCTCAGCTGACATGGCCCCCCCCAGTTGTATCTGGCTGCCCCTGTTCCCCCATGTACAGGTCGTAAGATCTCTCTCTCTCTCTCTCTCCCTCTCTGCGCGGCTCTGGTCCTGCACGCACCCCGTCCCCCCTCCTTCTCCTCACATGAACAAGTCATAAACCCTCTTCTTCCGCAAAGCCTTGTCCTTGAGAGTCACGGCCGCGCCTGACCAGCACCTCCTTCCCTTCCATGAATGCCCCTCTATTGACGAGCCCTCCCTCCGCGCTCGATTGTCCACGCAGGCCTGAATACCGCTCCTTTGATGACCCCTTCCCCCGAGTCCGGCTGACCACACATGTCCGAGGCCATCGCCTAAGCCAGGAGATACCATTTACTGCCCTTATTGTATGCCTAGCCACCCCACCCCCCTGGGCCATGATCAGGCGCACACATCCTACGGCACACTCAGCTGCATGATTGCCCTCCCCTCTTATCAGCAGGTCAAGGGTCCCCATTGTGAAGGTATGTGGAATAGGATCATCACGAGGATTATAGGAATGTTTCCCTTTTGCGACACATTGACCTGATTGTATCATCAAATGTTCTGCAAATGTATAAAAGCCGGAGTCTCACGCTCACTTGTTAGAGCACCTCCCGAAAGACACTGTGTTTCGTGTCCGAAATGACATGCTCTCCTCATGAGAAATAAACTCTGTTCTTGATTCCTGCTCCCAGCGCCCGTCTCTTTATTTGATAATTATTCAGAATGGGAACTGAGAGGCGGTTTGCGCCAGCAGCCTGGGCATCGTTAGAATTATGGGCACATTTTCCACAATTGGCGTCCCAACGCGGGGTCCATCAGTGACATAGGGTTCGGTAAGAGAGATCCAGACGAAAAAGTGAACGTCTAAAATGATCGGGGTATGCCTGCCTTGAGAGGGCCCTAGCCCGGCTGCCGATCGACAGAACTTCACCAATTCTGAACGGACCTCTCTTGAGTGACCTATTGTCCTGACTGGAATCCCACAGGAATGCTACATGGAGTAAGAGAACGATCGGGCGCTGGAGGAAGGAGTCGAAGAACTGTCCGTATGGTCCGGTCCGGGTAAGATTAAGTAGGGTGTTTTTACGCCTGATTGGTAGGGTGGCTCTGTCCACCTGATTGATTGATTGTTTGTATTGAAAACCGGTATTTGTATACTGGCATTGTTGGTATTGGTCCAGTTAGCTTTGAAGGCTACTTGACATATTGGTTCTCTTTTGAGAACGAGACATTCTCTGTTTGCAAACAGCGGCGAATAGGAACGTCGTCCCTCTTTGCAGATAGAGAAGGGTAGGTAATGCAGACTTTTGTCCCCGGTGTAATCCGTCATGCCTACTTTTCTCCCCACTGAATTGTTTGAAGTCGATTAATAATCGATTGTTGCTCTTTGAGATCTTCCCTGTCCACAAACAGAGATGAATAGGAATATTCTGTTCCCTTTATGGATAGCGAAGGGCAGGTAATGCAGACATTTGTCCCCGTTGTAATCCGTCATGCCTGTTTTTCTCCCCACTGATTGGTTGGTTGCCTGGACATTGTTGTTCCAGGAATTGTTTCGTTTGAGGTATTTTCTATTTGCAAACAACGTAAAATAGAAACACTCTGTCTAGTCTTTGCAAGTAGAAAAGGGTAGGTTATGCCCCTTTGTGAATTCGTCAGTCCTACCCACTCCCCACTGGTTGGTTATTGTGGGGTAGCTCGCATGGTCCGCCCAGGAGACTACTCTTATGGAGGACATATGCTCTCTACTCATGGGCCATTTAGTAGAAATAGACCGACTGGTCCGTCCAGGAGGCTACCCTAGTAAGTGGAAGTACATCGCTCGGTCTGTCCAGGATGATACCCTAATGAAGGAATATATGTTCCCCTTTTGATCGATAATCTCGTTCCACCCCGGACCATTTATTGGAGGGGACTCGTCTGGTCCGTCCAGATGTACCCCCCTAGTGAAAAGGACACATAAAAATATGAAGTGATCACCGTTCCCTACTAACAAAAAGCTTTAGCTCGAAACACGCTAAGGAAGAGAAAGAAAAAAAAAAAAAAAAAAGGAAATCAGGCTAAGTCAGTAACCCCCTGATGAGCTTTTGACTTCACCAAAAATAAGAAACATTAGAAGTAGTTCGTAATAAGAAATGTAAAATGGCGAAAAGATTCGATATCAGAACATAGCCACGAGGTAGCTAGGCTTCACTGCCTGTTCCTGTTCCCAACATGTCTGCCTCATTGCCCACCACGCCCAAATAACGGTCACATGAAATAGAAACAACTCAATAGGTACCTACCCCCATTCCGGAAGCTCCCGAAGTGCAACAGGCCCGCGGTTACGCCCATCCGGAAGGCGAGGCCTGAAGGCACGAGGGACTCGCCTGCCCACGGTCAGAAGGAGACGATGTTGGGCAGGCGGTCCAAAAAGGATGACAAGGACCTCTCCGTCTTCTCCCTTCTGCCGCCCTGCAGGCCGCGGGGAGAGAGGGGGCTGTCTTGCCTCGGCCGCCGACCACCCCTCTCTCTCACCCGATCCGGCTCCTGTTGAGGGCCGGAGCCAAGGCGAAACGACAGCGAATCAAGTAGTCCCGCCACATTTCAAATTCGCCGCATGCCATCGTCTGCTGGTCCAGAGCCGAAGCCAAGGCAAGAACGGCGGCAAATCAGATAGTCCCGCCACATGCCAAATTCACCGCCTGCCTTCATAGGTATAGGCAGTCCTGCCACATTCCACGCTCCCTGGTGAGTCGAAGGTAGTCCCGCCACATGTCGCCGAGGGAAGGGGGGGGGCTGTCTTGCCTCAGCCGCCGACCACCCCCCCCCCCCATCATCAATGGCTGACACGGCCGATGTCGAAAACTATGGAGCCGAGGAACGGCGCGGGGTCGCTGGAAGGGGGAGGTGCCGCGAACGGCCCTCCCCCACCTCCCTCCAGGTGGAGGCTTCCAGCGACACCCCAACACTCTTCGCTTAAGGGTCAACATCAAAAAGAGGTCCTCTGCCCGGGACGGGCACACGCTCCATATCGCCTCTCCTCGACCTTGAAGATTCTATAAGAGCCGGGGGGCCCCCGACCCTCTGCATGGGTGCCCCCGCCCCCTTCACTGGGAACCTCGACATCGGTGCTGCTCCTGCCGGCACCAGACTTGGATCGGAAATGGCTAAGATACCGCCACGGCACAGGCTTGTTCAGTTCCGGAGGAACACCAGAATGACCCGGTAGGAAAATTGTTGCCGCCCTTCCCACTCTTTGACTCATGGTCCATATTGTTAGACTGTTAACCACACTGCACGAGACTTTCTGAACTGCCAATGGAAAGTTCTGGGCCAACCTTGCGAGACCAGAGACACTCTGACTGTGCTAGAACTTGCCTGACCCCACCCAAAATGGCGCCGACGCAAAATGTGACGTTTTTAATGAACTTTGCTGCACCCTGATCGCGCAACCTTTTTGCACCGAGATATATATAACGTTTGGATAATGAAAGTAAATATGAAGGATATTGAGTATGTGCTTGAACAATGAATTGACTTAAGGGTGGGTACTGTCTATGAGTTGGGAAATGAATTGGTATAAATGAATGATCATTGGACGATGTATTTATGAACGTATTTAAGATGAATTACTGACATGCATCATGCTTGCTCTGTAGGAGAGTTTAATATGATTTTATTGCACTGCCGCACTTTTTTACAATGAACTGCCACCAGCTTCGTTCTTCCCATGCACAGTTCCAATCTGCTCCGTGGCTAGCCCACCGGGTTGTAGGCCTGTATTTATGTGTCAACCCTCTTTTATTAAAGGTATTTTGGAAACGAAAGCATCATTGTAGCGGATTGCATTAATGAGTTTTGAATGAACTACTACTATGAGCAACGAGAAAGTATGATGAAGGCTAAAGGTTAAAAATGACCCGATATTTAGCAGCCACACTGTGTGTGACAGGCAGCCGGAAAGGTGCTTTAGAAGCCCTGAAACGACACCACAGAAATGCCACCTGGCCGCCACCCTTGTACCCGATCAAAAGAGGTTACGACCAAGTAGCTCATGTCGCACAGATCGTCAATGATTATCTGTCTGACCTTTCTGGTCCATCTGGGCTTAAACGCCGTGATGGTAGGGAAATGCACTACGTGAAAATAGGTCGAGTATGTGGTAGGTAAAGCGTTTCCGGATTACTGCACGTTGATGAGTTTTTTTGAATGTTGCCCCCACCCCTTCTTTTTCCTCCCTTCTGCAGGTCACGTCGGAACACTGGCTGATGTATGGATGGACGACGACCGAACCGCCGACGAGAGGGGGAGAAGGGGAATGTGAGCATGGTCCTTAGGACAAATAAAGGTTTTTTTAAAAGGACATAGACTTAAACATGACTGTTCCTCCTTAGAGCATAGCAATGGGAGGATGGACTGACATAGAGACTGGACAGGTACTGAGTGACAAAAATAAAATTGACTAGAAAAGACGCGTTAGATGAAATGACTGGACGTTTTGACTAGGTAGGGAAAGGACAAAAAGAAAAATTGTACGGGTAAGGGTTGCCACGGCACCATCCGCCTAGGAAGTTAGAAATGTTGCTGATGTTCGAAATGCACAACCCCCTTTCTCACACTCTTGTAGATATAGCCAAGCTGTCTGACTGATCTCCCGATCAATACTTGCCGTTGCCTCAGCCTGGAGAACTTTCCGCCAAAAGAAGGAACTGAAAAACGGTTTAAGATCCGACCACGGGTAACTAGCACGACCAGGTTAATTTCCGATCAGCCAACGGAGGTATTCACGATCACCGGAGGAGATGGGTCGGATGTGACATACAGCCTGGCTACAGATCTTGGGACACGTGTGACCTCGACCGAAGGTGGAGCTGCAGAGCAACAAGATACGGACGAGACAGCACTTTCGACGTGGAAAATGAAAAATGACGGGCTGCCCTGAAGCCCTCCGTCTGCTAACCCACGTGTGCCTGGAGTCTCTGTCCCCCTTCTTTGGGCCCGATTGATGGGCCTGCCTGCTTGTTATCCTTTGCTCCCTTGGTCCCTTTTGTGTGCCCCAGGAACTCTGACCCAACTCCGCTCACTCTTTCTCCCATTGACTGTTTGAACAACATTCACCCACCTTCCCACGTCACCTTTTGCCAAAGGAAAGAACTGCATTCATATGGGAATAGGGTGTTGCCATAGAACTATAGGTGCCGAGCATAAGGCGCCACCGAACGAACTGTTTAGGGAACAGGACTGTGGTCTAACAGCAGAGGACTGACCGCACCCTGCAACGCGTGAGGATGGAACCGAGCTGGACCCGTAGCTCCATCGCCGGTGCTCAACAGCGCCACCGAAAGTACCCGGATTAGAGCCTACCAGTGATGGCTCGCTGATAAAAAGACACTGTGACGAAGAAATACTGTGCATTGAACTGAATTCCGCTCCCAACTGCCTGGTCAAAAACTGTTCATTGGTCACATTTTTTAAGTCAGAAAGCCTTGTGCTATGTAATGCGTTTAACTGTTAGGAACACACCGAAAATGTAATTTTGTATGTACTGCATTCTTCCCTTCACCTTAACTGTCTATGATTGTACGCCACATGTTAGTATCGACAAAGTGCTAATTCGTCATCGATGTTTGCCTGCCTGTAATGTCATCAGCTGTAAAAATGATTGCTGCTATGTAAAAAGGGGCGACTGTGAAATCTGATAAATTCGATGTACATAGACAGCATTCATTCCCCTTCTTCTCCCACTCCTCTCCTTGTGAGCACCATGGATACTGTAAATTATTGACTATATCACCCTGCCAGTAAGAGCCCGTACCCCTGTGTATATGCACGGCCATTCTAGGCACCATGGCCCTTTTTACCCATTAGACTCCCCAGCTTCCCTCCTGCGCGTATCTTGCACCCCCTCTCTCATGTATAGGCCATGAAACCCGCTCCCTTTGCGCGACCCTGATGTGAAAGGTAACCCTCCTGCTTGACCCAGGCCTTCTCCATTCCCCTCTCGAAGAAGCATCCTTCGCCTCAGCTGACATGGCCCCCCCAGTTGTATCTGGCTGCCCCTGTTCCCCCATGTACAGGTCGTAAGATCTCTCTCTCTCTCTCTCTCCCTCTCTGCGCGGCTCTGGTCCTGCACGCACCCCGTCCCCCCTCCTTCTCCTCACATGAACAAGTCATAAACCCTCTTCTTCCGCAAAGCCTTGTCCTTGAGAGTCACGGCCGCGCCTGACCAGCACCTCCTTCCCTTCCATGAATGCCCCTCTATTGACGAGCCCTCCCTCCGCGCTCGATTGTCCACGCAGGCCTGAATACCGCTCCTTTGATGACCCCTTCCCCCGAGTCCGGCTGACCACACATGTCCGAGGCCATCGCCTAAGCCAGGAGATACCATTTACTGCCCTTATTGTATGCCTAGCCACCCCACCCCCCTGGGCCATGATCAGGCGCACACATCCTACGGCACACTCAGCTGCATGATTGCCCTCCCCTCTTATCAGCAGGTCAAGGGTCCCCATTGTGAAGGTATGTGGAATAGGATCATCACGAGGATTATAGGAATGTTTCCCTTTTGCGACACATTGACCTGATTGTATCATCAAATGTTCTGCAAATGTATAAAAGCCGGAGTCTCACGCTCACTTGTTAGAGCACCTCCCGAAAGACACTGTGTTTCGTGTCCGAAATGACATGCTCTCCTCATGAGAAATAAACTCTGTTCTTGATTCCTGCTCCCAGCGCCCGTCTCTTTATTTGATAATTATTCAGAATGGGAACTGAGAGGCGGTTTGCGCCAGCAGCCTGGGCATCGTTAGAATTATGGGCACATTTTCCACATGACCTTCATTCACAAATTATGGCTGAATAGCTTCATAAAATATATTTCTTTAAACTCAGAGTAAGTTACTTTTAAACAGTTACACAGGCAATGGATTGGATGCTATCCACGTCCTCCAAGAAGCAAACTCTGTTTCCTCCTGGCTAGAAATCTAAAGTTAAGGAAAAGCAGGTGCACCACTATCGAATCGCCATAATAAATAAAACAATATAGAAATAAATAAATACTGTGGGACACATAGTTTTCCGAGGTATGCTGGGGGTATCCAATTCTATCAACTCTACCAATATATGGTGCTGGTCTGCATGGGAAATCTGAAGGTTACCAGCAGGCATTTTGTAAAGCATGACTTTTTTGTGGATGGCTGTTCATCTATATGCAGGGTTCTGGCGTGGAAATGGGAATTCATGCACATGCAATCAGATTTCACTCATACGTGGTTGCTGTGAAATGTGTGCGTTCGCTCAGAAACACCTACTTCTATGGTCTTTGTCAGACCCTAAATGAGGAGCAACAGAAAGGATAGGGGCTAATAGGCCCCAACTGTGGTGGTTGAGGTTGTTTACCCTATGCAACTTGGGTCTGTGCTACTAAGGGCCTTTAAACTGGGTAAAGTAGAACCCTTTTTTCACTTCACTTTCAGGATAGTGAGGGTGAGCTCTCACAAGCTTTTCAAAGGAGTAAGAACTACAGAAGAAACTCACGGATGCAAATAATGTTCCACTCATTGCTTATATTGTAGTACAATAATTACAAACCAAAGCGAAATAAGTTTGAGCTATGGTTTGTGTTAGACATGGCAATCTTGGCCTGGCTTCCCCTGACTTTTTGATCTCTACTTCCTATGTTTTTGACTCTATGCTGGATTACGTTTTGCTGGTTTAGATGCTTTGGGCACGTTGCCACTGCTGATCAGTGCCAAAGTGCAAGTGCTCCTAGTAGAGCCTGTACTGGTGTGGGGGACATGCTGAAGTAGTGGACTACTGTCAAATTCGTTTTTCCCTGCAGCAAGGCTATCTTGCCCATAGGACAGAATGAGGGAGGGCTGGGTCCCATGTGTACCTGCCTATCTTCCCCCAGGAGCAAGATAGAAAATCCAAACCTGGTTTCCCAGGATTCAGAAATCGATAATACATCTTTTAGCACAGATGGTTTTTAAATGTTGTGTCTGAAAATAGCACTTTTAGAAAGTGGCTATTTCCTTGTCCAGTCTGTCTGTGGGCCTGCCTGGGTGTGAGAGCTAGAGGGAGTGTGACAGGGTCTGCGAAAGCTCTAGCAGTGGAGTGATAGCTGGCTGCCCCTGAAGGTTAGAGGAGGAGTGGCGCTGGACTGTGCCCTGCGTTTGGCTCCCCTGTCTGCTGGATGACGGATGTCCCTGCCTCCCTGCTTCAAAGAGGAAGATCCCCAGGACCAAGAGACTCCCACCGCCAGGGTCTGGACAAGGGCAACCCGTGCTTAAATCACAAAATCTCAAAGGCATCAAAGACAATTTGCTGTATAAAGGAAAGACCCGTGCACACTAGAATCAGACTACTTTGGACTCAAGAGGAGGATCCCTGCTAAGGAAGAACATCGGAAGAAGACCTGGGGAACAGTGCTGCCATTGCTGTGTGTCTGGGAGCTCACCTGCTGTCTTTATTGTTCTACCTAAGAGGGACCGTTGGGACTGTGCTGTATGCTTGGTCCCCCTCCTGCCAAGAAGAACTCTCCAAGGACTAGAAGTAGAGCTAGCCTCCTGACCCAGGAATCAGGGCCATCAAATTCCTGCCGTTTCGACCTGCACCGCTCTGCTGTCTTCAGAGCGGGAAGATCACCCTTTCTTGTAGCTGCACCAAAGGAGAACAAGAGCAGCGTGTGCCTTGCCAGCCCGCTCTCCCCCTGGCGCCTGTTTTGCCAAAGATCACTGCTGCGGCCATGGGCCTGCCTGGCCGTGCCTTCCACCAAGCGCCGAGGGCCTCTGACCTCCACCGCTGGAGCCGCAAGGTCCAGAGGGGCCCCCCGCCGTGGAATCACACGGAGAAGTTCGCCGTGAGGGAAGAGGGGCTCGTCATCCCCGCCACGCTGCGATTGGCCCGGGGCCCTGACGTCATCGCCGGAATCCCCAGAGGCCGCGCTGTGAGTGGCTCGCGACTCGCCGAGTCATCCGGAGGAAAGCCCGGAAGCAGAGCTGGGATTGGCCCAGCGCATCTGCTCAGAGCTTCACGTAACCAGGAACCCGGGAGCCGTACTGCCTGCTGCTTCCCCCCCAGGTAACGCTCGAGTGTTTGCTTTGGACGAGCGCGTGGTCACCTGGGGGAAGAGGGAGGCATGGAATGTGTGGATCGCTGGCGTCAGCCGGCGCTGAAGGGATCTATCACTGAGCCCCTCCCTGGAAGCCCGTACCGACACCCGAGTGAAGTGCGGTACAGGGCTAAAAGGAAGATATTGTTTGGATCATCATCCGAGTAGCCTTAAGGAGGTACAGTACTTGGGGGCATTACATTCTTATGCGCACACACACCCAGGGTCCCCATGAAGAGAGGGGCAGTCCTTTCCAATCAAAAACTGCTCGTGGTGCATTCTGAATTGCACAATCTTTTGCAACAGACTCTTTTTGCTTTTTAAGAACCCTTTCCACAAGAAGAATACTTTTGTTTCAAGAAGCCTATTGAATGTTGGTTTATGTCCGTTTTAAAGTCTGCCTAAAAATATATAAAGATATATTATTTTCATAAATATACCTGTGTGGTGTCCGTTTGTGGTGCTCTATTTCATTACTGTATGTGTTGGCCCAAATGGTATACACCCGTTACAACGCATCTTTTACTCCGCACTACTATTACAACGCGACTTTTACTCCGCATACCATTACAACGCATTGCGCTGGGGGGCGCTCTAGGATAGAGAATAAGTATAATTTACTATCCAACACCTTCCCTAGGGTCCACGGGGACTGGAGTTAGAATAGTAAATTATACTTACCACTATCCAGCACCTCAAAGCGCTATGCGTTGTAATGGTATGCGTTGTAAAAGTCGCGTTGTAACGGTATGCGGAGTAAAAGTATGCGGAGTAACGTCATACATCCGGCACAAATACTTTACACATTGCCCTGGAGATAAGCCTGTCTGCACTGCCAAGCTACCAAGGGGGTGAGCAGGGATTATCTACTAACCTGTGTCCACCTTGCCCTGACTGGAGGAGAGGGTACCTATTTGGTCAGAAGCCTTGGTCTCTGCAAACTGGAGACCCCCAATTCTAACATTGGTGGCAGTGGTGAGGATGTGAACGTGTATTTGCGCCTGAACTACAGTGATTGGTGTGCATCACTAGTATAGTGCAGACCTACATAACCACATACCAAATTATTATTATTATTTTTTTTTTGTTCTTGGTCCTATTTTTTAATTTACTTGAAGCACCATGTCACAGTCCAGGAAGGCACTCAGTGAAAAGGTGCCCAGTGAGAAGGCACCAAGTGAGAAGGAAGCCAGTGTAAAGGGAGAATTTGATTTTAACATTGAGGATCTGTATTCCTACCACAAGGATGCTCTCAGGAAGTACTGCAGAGACTTTGGGTGCCCCATTAAAAGCAGCTCTAGAAAGAACGAGTTGCAGGACGCCTTAAAGGTCTGGTGGGAGGCCAAAGAGGCAGCGGGGACAGGTGCTGAAGAGAAGGAGAATCCACCAGGGAATGGCTTTGGAGCAAGTGATCTGCCAATAGGCATACCAGCCTCAAGGGCGGGCAACAACCATTCCAGCAGTGGTCTCTCCCCGGAGGAAATTCAAGAGAACCAGAGAGTGCGAGAACATGAGCTAGAAGTCCTGAGGCTCAGGGCCCAGATGGAAGAAAAGAAGTTAATTCTGGCCCATGAGGTGAGCATGAGAGAACTGGATCTAAAAGCTAAGCAGTTGGAGTCCGGTTCAAATGGTAGCAGCGAACAGCCAGTGCATAGGCATAGGGTACACCTCCCCAAGGATATAGTCCAGAATTTTCAGAGGGGGAGGATATCTATGCGTGGTTCCAGCCTATGAGATTGCTCTTAAGATGGGTAAGGTGCCTATGGAGGATAGGGGGCGGGCCTGTGGAAACATTGTCAGGCTTCTGGGAGGGATGTCCTCTCACTCTTCGAATTAGCAGGCAAAATGACCTACCCCCATGTGAAGGAGGCCCTATGCCTCAGGTATGGGCTTACCCCAGAGCAGTATAGACTGAAGTTTAGGAACTTCAAAAAGTTAGAGTCCAGTACATGGGTGGAGTGTGTGAACCTGTATACGCGTGCATTGGAAGGTTGGATAAAGGGCAGCAAGGCAACTGATTATGAGGGGTTGTTCCATTTAATTAGTTGGGAGCACTTGAGCAGTCTATGTGTTCCAGAGCTGCGCCAGCATCTTTTGGATAGTAAGTTAACTGATCCCAGGGAGCTTGCTAAGGAGGTGGACCACTCACCAGGGTCCACAAGGGGATCGTGCGTACCACAGCCAAAGTTGGACAGGGTCCCCAGCAGAAGAGTGGGGGGACGCAGGTAACAAAAAGGAGTTCCCTAAAGGGCCCCAAACAGTTCAGCTGGAAAGGAGTCCCCGGCCCCCCAGTCTCAGGCACCACCACCCCCTAAGGGTGGGCGTACCTTTCAAGGTCCCATTAGGTGTTACAACTGCAATTAGAATGGTCACATTGCCCTTAGGTGCCCCAAGAAATTCCCAGCACCCCCTGGTGCTCCGAAACCGAGTTTAATGAGTGTAACCTTGGGGGAGGAGTTAGTACCTAGTGGGGAAGAGGAGCCTGCAGTGATGACCCTGGTCTCTTTAGGAGACCGAGAGATGGTCCAGGAAACCTACCTGCCTGAAAACACTAAAAAGTACAGGCAGTGGGTGACCATCAAAGGAAGGAGGGTGGAGGCTCTCAGAGATACAGGAGCCAGTGTGACATCTGTCAGGTGTCGGTGGGTCTCTGAGGAGCAGGTTATCCCAGATGTGCTACACCCAGTAGTGTCAGCTGACTACTCGGTGCGCCGCTGCAAAGTGGCACAAGTTCCCTTTGAGTGCGGGGGGAGTTCTCAGGTCCCTTGAGAGTTGTTGTGAGGCCTTCCATGCCGGTAGACTGTCTGCTAGGCAATGACCTGGAGAGTTCTCCTTGGAGGGAGGTGAAACGCCAGGTGCATCTGGAGATGTTGGGCTGGCCTGAGTGGGCCTGTGCGACCAATCGGTCCATGGCCGCAAGTAGGGGTGGTCAAGCAGACTTGGAGCCTGAAACAGTGGCCCAGGTACCTGCCCAAAGGAGGAAGGTCATGGGGCATGGGAAACCATCCCCAGCCGTTCCCACGGTCCAGGAGGAAGCAGAACCTGAGGGGGATGCTGTGGTACCTACAGGGGAACAGGTAGCCGAACTGGGAGACTTACCTGAGCTGATCCATTGGCAGCAAGAAGGGGGTCCCTCCAGGGAGGAGTTCTGCAAGGCGCAGAAAGAGTGCCCCTCTCTTATTGGTATGCGACAACAGGCTGCAGACCAGGCAGCAGGTGGAGAGTCCAAACACCATCTCATTTACTGGGAAAATGGGTTGTTGTATAGTGAGCCTAAGGGCATTGAGCCCGGTGCAGCCTGTGTGCTGGTGGTACCCGAGCGCTTCAGGACCTTCTTACTGGGTCTGGCTCATGACGTGCCTCTCGCAGGACATCTGGGGCATGACAAGAACTTTCAACGGCTTGTCACCCACTTTTACTGGCACCAGATGAAGAAGCATGTGGGAACTTTTTGTAGGACTTGTCAGACTTGCCAGGCCAGTGGCAAGAGTGGGGGAAAGTGCAAGGCACCCCTACAACCCTTTCCTGTGGTTAGCACCCCTTTTGAGCGGGTGGGCATAGACATTGTGGGGCCTCTGGAACCCAAGA
Organism: Lissotriton vulgaris; assembly: GCF_964263255.1. Lineage (NCBI taxonomy): Eukaryota > Metazoa > Chordata > Amphibia > Caudata > Salamandridae > Lissotriton > Lissotriton vulgaris. The sequence goes on along the minus strand of NC_141685.1, from coordinate 1,468,944,510 downwards.
CAGCCCTAGGCAACAGGTTCATCCTGGTCTTGGTGGACCATGCCACCCGGTACCCGGAAGCTGTCCCTCTCGGGACAATCACAGCCCCTGTGGTGGGCCGTGCATTGATGGAGATCTTCTCAGAGAGGTGGTATCCGACAGGGGTACCAACGTCATCTCTAAGTACATCAAGTCTTTGTGGGAGGAGTGATTGGTAACTTATAAGCTCCATTTTACAAGGTAGGGAATGCACACCCTCTTTGACAATGTTCATCCTTCACTTCACTTCACAACTTATTTTTCATAATCGCGTGCTCGTCGGAGTGGTGCCCTGCCGTGTCGGCACCATAAGTACTATGTCAAAGCATTTTGGGACGACGTTCAGCCCGAGATTCCTAAGCCCACCGTAATGCAGACTGGCATGATAAATTCCATTTTATTTTTTCAATTTTTAAATGTAACTTTCCTTCGTTTTTGCTATATTGTCCCACTTTTTGTCTTCTCATCACAGCCACACGCAAGGAAATATGCAAATTTTCAATTATTTCACATGTTCAGGTTTGTCCATCCGGACCTTACTCCAAGAACAAGTACAAGAGCACGGAGTTCATCAAGAAAGCAGTATTTTATTGACCCAATGCATTTTGGGCGTGTCCCGCCCTGCTTCGGGACATTTTCTTCCCAACAGTGAAATGAGGAGGGACATGTTACCTTGTTGGGGCAGTTAACCCCCGAAGTAGGGAGGGACACGCCCGAAATGCATTGGGTCAATAAAATACTGCTTACTTGATGAACTCCGTTGTGGCTTCCAGGCAGATCCTTGCTTCTTCTTCAGCAGTGACAAATCTTTTATACCTGTGCTGCAACAGCAGTGCCAATATCTCAAGCCTGTGGCTGGCTGCCAAGGAGGGGGCAAAGGGTGGGTGGGATAGGGAACAGAAATCTTCACTCAGGTGCTCAAGTGCAATTCTGATACACAGTTAGAAAAACAAAATGCGGCTGACCATAGTTCAGCACCTCAGTTTCTAAGTAAACAAATTAATGAATTTTCTGTGGACCACATCCGGAGTTTGCCGCACTTTCACTCCACTGAAAACCAGATAAGTAAGTTCCTAAAGAGATGGACGGTGCACCACGATGAAGTCAGAGCGCTCCAAATATATTCCAAAATGTATCCTTTATTATATTTTCAGTTTAAAATTTGGACAACAGTCAATGCATTTCGTTCTGAAGGGAACTTCATCAGGGCAGAAGTATCTTGATCTTGGTTCAATTAATCGGAATACGACAATCAATAGATTTCAAAATCCAATCCTAATCGGCGGAGGCTTTGGTTTGCAAATCACAAATACATTTCAGAGTCCCACAGACTTTCAAGCAGACTGAATAGTAAAAAAGACGTTGACCCAGGTCCTCCGTATTCATCGGCAGGCTAAGTCACAAAAACATTAATCACTCTAAGTATTACAGTGTCCGAGGGCCAGGGTAGTGGCCAATAATCCTGGTCAATGTCGACGCTCTAAGTTCGAGTCCATCATCACTGGCCCTCGTACCCTGTAATACTTGGAAAACTGAACATCTCTAAAGTAAAATGCAGTTTAAGAAATATAAAATGCCTTCCTCTGGAGCCACCCACCTTCACTCAAGAATGATACATGAACTAAAGATTTTCGCAAAGGGCTACAAGAATCTGGAACTCCCTCTCTTCGTCCTTTTAAGATGACACTATGTAGTGCTACCTTTAAAAAGGAACTTAAGGTTCTTCTCTTTGAAAGACACTAAATATATGAACTCACAAACACTTTTGAATGTCTGTTTCTCTCTGTTTCTTTGCTGTATCTCAAATATATTCTCCTAATGATTGTTGGTAATTGTATTCTTGAAGGGTTCTATGGTGTCCGTGGGCCATGTCCGCGCTACATAAAATCACAAATAAAGTCATAAATGCATCTATTTTGGGAAATGTATGATATTTGCTAAAGCTAGATAAGTGCCTTCTCTGTGTTGACTATTCTCATTTGCATCATCCATTGATTGATATGCTGATTGTAAATGAGGAAACAAACTTCTCTAAAAATGTGCCTGTGGTTTTATTATTTCATGCATATACTAGTGATGTCTTGTTCACAAGTAGACCTGATTCGAAAACTTTATTCAGCAAGTTGAAAATAGCCATGAAAATACTTAAAACATGAGTAATAAAAACATAAAAAACATTTCCATATAACAGAGTCGGCTAAAGTGCAGAATTCCTGTTACCACATATGTTCAATAATTCAACATTGGCACATAAATTTACAAATTTAGCCAGTTAAAACAAATACATAGTAACTTTTTCTCAAACTGATAGCCTTAATGATAGAAAGAGCAACATTGAAACACACAAAATGATCATTTGAAACTAGCAAAAAATGTCAAGCCACTTTGTAATTTCTAATATTCTGAGCAACAAAAATAGGTTTAAGATAGTGGAGCCTAAAACTTGAATAGAAACTACAGAACAATACAAAATGCTTCATGCTCTGCTTACACACACTATCACATGGTAAGGAAACGCCTCAAGTGGACGCAACTTCATTGTAGGAAAGGCTACCATATGGTGCGCAATACCTAGCTTAAACCTGGTCAACACATATTGGTGTTGATTATTGGTAACTCGGGATAAAGAGTTTTGGAACTCCTCCTCCAAGGAAAGAGACATATACATGCTAACTGTTGATTTCATAATTTGGGAAACCCTTCGTCGTTCCTTCCTTTGTCCAAAGAAGGTAACTTTGATCCATCTGTTGGAAAAGTACAAGTCCTTCATGGGGTCATCCCACACTGACAAGTTAAATGAAGTGCTAAAGAAGGAATTCATATACACCAGCCACAGAATGTGAGATGCATTATCCAACTCAAGCAGCCTGAAATAATCGCGTTACTAAAACTGGTCTCCTCTTTTGACCAGATAGAAAACCAAGGGAGAAAAGTTCTGATCAAAAGCAGATCCTTTAAATATTGTAATCCAAGCTCTTGATGGAAAATAAATTTAGAAGCAGAGGCGGGTAAACAAAGTAAGGGGCATATTATCAACAACTAGCGATATTTATCGCTAAGTAGGCTTAGCGGCAATTCTTTTATCACCGCGAATCTACGGATATTATCGCTGAGATAACGTGCTATTAGCAATGTTTATCTCAAAAGCGATAATATTTCGAGTGATAGCGGCGAAATCCGTGAATATCGCTGAGAATACAGCGATATTCATGCATTATCGCTAACAGGGTCTTAGCCATTATATCCACCTCCCATGGGATATAATGGCTAAGAACTGGTCTGAGCAGGTGTTAGTTTTCGGAGATATTCGCGCTCAGCGTGAATATTTCCAATGCTACGCCTGTGTTGGTAACAGGCGATAGCGACGACAGTTGCTAACAGTTTGTGCACGCCCACTTCGCATGTCATTAGCGATAAACATCGTTGACATGCAAAGCGGGCCCCAAATCACTCACTATCGCATAAAAGCTGTCGCTAACTGATGTTAGCGACAGCTTGCTAATAGGGTGATGAAATTATCTCCGCTTAGCGGCCAAAAACAGCCGCTAAAGCGGCGAAAATGTCATTTTGCCTGCCTTGATAATATGCCCCTAAGATTTTTATGAAAGTATTTTCCTCAAATTGTTTCTTACTTGAGGTATAACCCCTAAACCAGCCTCATAGGTAGCTTTAGTCCCCCCTCTGGCCTTATATATCTCCACCATGTCTTTGATTGGCTGGCAACCAAGCTTTGATGAAAACCTAAGAACTCCATTGGTTTTTCTGGTCAATTTATATTTAGCATTAAGAACATATTGAGCTCAGCAGCTATTGCTTGTGATTGAATTTCCCAATAAAAAAAAGAGTTTACACTAGTACTAGGAGTATTACCAATAAAAAGGCCTGCATTTATTAGGTTTCTACCCACAAATGATTGTAAAAGTTGTGAATGTATTAATCACCATATTTTTTAAGAGCATTTACTCCCCAAAGGCACTCATCAATTTCTGGAGGCCAACCAGGGTCATGGATAACAAAACAGCATCATCAGCGCATAATGAGACTGGTATAGGAAGCCCAGCAGTGCACGAAACATCAGCATGAATGACCTGCAGAAAACTGTCTACCCACTTATGAAAGGAGAAAATAATAACGGTCAAAACACAACCCTGTTGAATGCCTCTCTCCACTTTAAAAGTAGGGAGTATTCTCCCTGGGGTCAGCAAACACTTTACTAGATAAATTCATATACAATATACAGGCGTGCAATAATACAAACAATTGCTGTAGGAGCACCAAGGGAGAGAAGAATTGACGATATGATGGAGTAGTCTACTAAATGAAATGCGCTACTTTGAGCTGCAAAGCAAATATAGCGGCACACAGATTTATCCCGTGTATATTTCCCAACCAACAGATTCAAGTTAACAAATTGCTCTACTGTCCCTAGGCCCTTTCTAAAACCAAACTGTACTAGGGATAAGACTGAATTCTCCAGGACCCACTTCTCCGGTCTGCTCAATAAAATCCTACTCATCACTTTTACTGAGGAGTCCAACGGCGACATGGGGCAACACTTTTTTGGGTCTGACCTATCACCCTTCTTGAAGATTGATATCACAGTTGAAATGCCCCATTAAGGTGGAATCGTGCAAGTAGCAGCAGCATTGGACACCCTAGCCAGAATAGGTCCCAATAGTTCTTTTACCGTTTTAAATAGATCTACTGGCACCCTATCAGGCCCAGGAGCCCTACCCCCTGCACTATATTGCAAAGCAAAAATGACCTCTTTGTTAGAAATATTTAGGGGGAAGGGGTTCTGCTCACACATCACCACACGTACCTCTACACCACATGCCTCTAGTTTGCATCAAAAAATGTTGGAAAAGTGGTCCATTGAAAAATAGCGCATTAACTGTGTCCCAAAATAGTTTATTCTTATTAGTTTTGATAGCTACGGTTGGTCTCAATCTGGAGAGACTTTTTCCTAACGCAAATAACCTTCTTATATTCCAGACAAAGGAGTTTAATTCACATATTATCCCGTTGGCAACTATTTAAAGCCACCTTCAAGCATTGAGATGCCAATGGACATGAATGGTCAAACCATCTCTTGTTTTTAGTTCGGGAAATGTTTACATTATGAGTCAAAAGTGCATTAATAACATATATAATACAATAAAATTATCCAAAAGCATATTAGGGGTCACCTCATCATTTAAATAATAATTACATTTGGGAGCGATAGTGAGCACGAAGCAAAATGGCTGCACCTTAGTGCAGCTCTGCTGGTTAGGGCCTCAATCCAAGCAATATCCTGCATTTCCCCCACTCAACCAGTGATAAGAAACAGCGATTCTGGACCCCCTACCTGCGCTGTACGAGCTGCTGTGAACAAGGTAGTGGTCTGCGAACTTTAAAACTTCGCATTCAGGATTTGCCAGGCCGGCTCCAAAATGGCGGCTCTTGCAGGTCTCGGACCCAATATGGCGATTGTTGGTGGACTTGAGATGCGGAGCTAAGGACAAGCATCCACAACTAACTGCAGGGGGCGGATAGGTGCTGTGATGGTACAGGCCAGCCGGCGCACCGGTGAACTACAGTGAAGGTAAGCGCTCTGATACCCAAAAGGGATTGAATGCGTGTGGACTGAAGTGCATGGTGGGACCAGCAACGAGATAGCCGCAGAGACGGACACAGAGCTATTGCGTGCCACACGCCCCCACTGGCGAGAGACATAGATGCTGTGCTGTAATATCCCACACGAGTGCTGCAGGTGTTGACTGACTGCGTACATCTGCAGCACCCTGATACGGAGGTGCAAATGGGGGTGGGGTCGCACACTACTCACACACCGGCGTGGTAACTTTAAAGCTCCCTTGAGCAGCGGGCTGACGAGCCTGGGATCCCGCACCTACGCGCCTGAGTAGTACTATACCTGGCAGATATTGGCGGCCATTGGCAACCCCAGAACACGGCCTATCCCTGCTGACGAGGGGTGATACCCCGAAACACGAGTCCAGGGATGGCGAAGACAGTGAAGATAGCAGAAGATCGAAAGATGATGCAACATGAAATGTTCTTTTTTCCTTACTTTGGGGATCCTTAGCATGATTGGGATGCTGAAGTGGGAGTGGGGATTTGATGGGGTATGTTCCGGACACATCAGTAGGAAGTACAGACTACAAAAGGTACAACAGAACCATATAAGCATAAGAGATGCAGGTTACATTATAGGCATGTTGTTAAGAGACCGGAATGGTTGACGCTAGCGATGGCAAAATAACCTGGGTAACATTGAATGTCAGGGGTCTTATCAACCCTAAGAAAACAAGGCAGGTGCTAGCCTACTTGGACCGCCATAATGTTCAGGTGGCATTACTGCAGGAGACTCACCTTACTAAACATACAGCGGAAGCGGTGGCCACTAGATGGACAGGGTACGCTTGATGTACTCTTACTCCTCTTATGTGACAGGTGTTATGATTTTAATTAAGAGAAATCTACCATTTGAAAGTTACATGTGGATGCAGATGAGCATGGCTGCTATATAATTGTGCAGGGGAAATTGTGCGGTACATTGATGACTAATGTCAATATATATGGGCTTAACATTGACAACCCTGGTTTCTATGAAATGTTGTGGAGTAAAGTGCATAGATTGCCGCCAGCTGCAATTATATGCGGAGTCGACTATAATGTTGTGTTAGCCCCTTCACTTGACCGCCATTCCACTGCATAGTATACAGTAAAGAAGGCTGCTCAGGTTGTTTGGGATGGCATGACAGATTTGTATTTGTTAGATACTTGGGGGTTGAGATATCCAGAGAGGCTGGAGGAAACGTGCCATTCATATATCCATCAGTCGTGGTCCCACCTTGATTACTGGCTGACCACGAGTGATGTGAACTCATGGATCACCACCGTTGAACATTTGCCTCACAGATTATCGGATCACTCTCCAGTATTGCTTGCCATGAATATACCAAAGCATACATCACCACAATTTCAATGGAGATTGCAATCCTCTGCATTGAAAAACTAGGTGTACTGTGAAGAGGTGCGGGAAGCCATAGATAACTATGGTACTAATAATGTTGGCTCAGTACAAAGTATAGGCATGCTATGGGAAGTGTTTAAGGTGTCAATCCGTGGAGAGTGCATAGAGTTAAAGGCAGGAGTGCTTAAATCATTAAGGGGGTCTATGAAGCGGCTGGAACAGGAATTGATGCTTCTCGAACGTAACTATGAAGACACACCAGACAGAGCCATACTGGCTAGCATTAGATCACAGATCACTGAATATAATGACCTAGCAGATCAAATGGTGAGGCACATGTCGCGCCAATGGGTGGCCAGATACTACCGAGAGAGGGGCAGACCTGGGAGGGCCCTGTCCGCCAGATTTACTGGACCATGGACAAAAAAAACATATCGTGAAAACTATTGCAGTAGATGACACTATTCACTGTGATACGCCGGGCATTCTTACTTCCTTTGTGCAATACTACCATGCTTTGTATGACAGTAGGCAAACAGCGCCGGAAGACGGCATAGCACAATACTTAGAGGACATAGCCCTGGTCTGGTTGTCGCGCCGGCAGTAGGATTTCTTAAAATACCCGCTATAACTACGCTACCCAATGGTAAGGCAAGGGGCACGGATGGGCTCCTGGCAGATTGTTATAAGGAGTACCTATACGAGATGTATGAAGATGCATATGAGCAGCAACGACTTCTGGACACACTCCGTGAAGCGCGGATAATAACTCTCTTAAAATCAGGGAAGACGTTGGATAGCTGTGAATCCTATAGGCCCCTTTCACTTATGAACATGGATGTAAAAATACTAGCAACGGTATAGGCAAATCGATTGCAGTTGCTGCTTCCTGATATGGTGTTACGTGATCAATCAGGATTTGTCCCTACTCGCTACACTGCACACAATTTGCGGAGGTTATTCGCAGTTCTGCACCTTCTCGAAACTACCTTGCCTGCTGCGGGGGTCCTGCTCAACGCCACTAAGGCATTTTATTCTATCTCCTGGAGATATATGTTTGCAGTGCTGCATCGCATGGCGGGTACCCTACATTTATACAAACTGGATCAAGATGCTGTACATGGAGCCCGTGGCACGTATGCGTGCGAATGGACAAACATCTGATACATTCAGGATCCCGTGCGGTACGATACAGGGCTGCCCCCTATTGCCGATATTGTTTGCGGTAGTTCTGGAGCCTTTGAACTGTATCTTACGTCAGCAGTATACGCATGCGGAGCTGCTGTTCTACCAGGGGCCGCTGGCAGTATCCATGTACGCCGATGACATGGTACTCTATGTACATGAACCTGCAGTGTATCTTGAGTGGCTAATATGGGAATATATCCTCTTTGAATGGCACTCAGGACTCTGCATTAATTGGAATAAGTCTGTTGTGCTCTTGTTGACAGAATGTACGTCGCAGGTGGATTTGGAGTACCTGCTTGAGTGGGGGACAGATCCAGTCAAATACTTGGGTATTTGGATTCATAGAGATCCGCAGGTAATTATACGGAACAACTATGGACCAGCAATCACGAGGCTGACGGATCAGGTCGCCAGATGGATCAAACTGCTGTTTGCGTTTGCGCATAGAATAGCATTATTCAAAATGGTCATGCTTCCGAAGTTTTTATATTTATTTGTAAATATTCTGATAAAGTTAACACAGCATTTCTTTAATACACTTTGCGCCTTGCTAATTACACTAGCTTGAGGTGGTAAGAAGCCAACAGTTAAGTGGGAGATACTAACATTACTATACGAAATGGGTTGATTTACAGTACCTGATCTGCAATTATACTATCTTTGTGCACAAGCACAATATGCCTTCTACTCGGAGCATGCACCACAATAGACGCCGCATGTTGTGGTGGAAGCTGACGCTGTCCACCCAACACCGCTCAAAGCAATGATAGTTGACACCACCACTGTATTTGAAAAGGAAGAAATAGATACGGTATGATGTACAGCTAACGCATGGAATGAGCTGGGGAAAAGGGCGTGGCGATTGCCGCAGTACGCGCCGGCAATGCCGCTGTTACATCACACAGCGCTCTCTGTGATGGGTGAAACAGGATCACTAAAGGTTATGCAAAACGTGGGATGCATACAATGGGTGATATAAATCCTGATGGGAAATTTATTGCGCTTTCACGATTAGTAGGAGATAAGGAGGGCTCAGTCATGCTAACGTTCATATATAGTAGACTGCCAGCAGCCTTGCGGACATTATATTTATGTTTTCCTGAACAACACCCCACATTAGAAGCACTGCAGCTAATATATACAACACAGACATAGGTCAAACTTGTTACTCGCTTATATAGAGTCTCTCAGACAGATACAATGAATGTTGCAATGGGTCCTATGGAGAAATGGATTAATATTTTATCCCAGTCACTAACAAAGCATGACTGGTTGGGTACACAGTCAAAATATCGAGTAGGAAATATCGACCTACCATAATATCGAGTATGAAATATCGAAGGAGCAGAATATCGAAGTCAAGAATATCGTAGGACAGAATATCGACCCTAAGGTAAGTAATATTGAAATTGTTTATATCGATGTAGGTAATATCGAAGTTAGTAATATCGATAGCATATATATCGATGTTACTAATTTCGATGACACTAATATCGATATTTGTATTATTTTATAGTTTTTAATTATGTATGTGTTATATGTTTAACTTAAGTATTTAAAATAATTAATATTAAATGTGTATTAATTTTATATAATAATAAATTAATTTATAAGAAAATTGTATGTTTTAGTACTGGAGCGGGTTGTGGGTTTATAGGTGAATAGGGTGGGAAGTAATTTAATTATGGTAAATTGATTATTAATTAGTAGGATTTATTAATAAATTATAATTAATTGGTAATTATTTTTAATTAATTGGAAAATAATTTTAATTAATTTATTAATTGATATATATGTTCTGTAGCGGGTTGTGGGTTTATAGGGGAATAGGGTGGGATGTAATTTAATTATGGTAAGTTGATTAATAATTAGTAGGATTAATTAATTAATTATAATTAATTGGTAATTATTTTTAATTATTTGGAAAAAAAAAAAAATTAATTGATTAATTGATATATATGTTCTGTAGCGGGATTTGGGTTTATAGGGGAATAGGGTGGGAAGTAATTTAATTATGGTAAATTAATTATTAATTAGTAGGAATTATAAAATAAATGTAATTATTTGGTAATTAATTTTAATTAATAGTTAATAAAATTTAATTAATTGCTCATTAATTTTCATTAATTCATAAATGGATAAATGTGTTATGTTGTGGGTAGTGGTTTTATAGGGAAATATGGTGGGAAGTAATTAAAATTTTATTAATTAGTAATGTATTAAAAATAATTGTATTGTTAAATATATAATTGTTAATTAATTATTAATTGGTAATAAAATATTATAAAATGGTATTTAAAAAAAATTATTTATGGTTAAATATATTTCACTAATCATGTATTTTATAATTATGTATAGGTATTGTATATGGTTTATATTTATTTAATAGTTTATATTTTTATTATTAAAAAAATCTTTTATTTATAAGTATGTTATTTTAACCCTTATACTATCCAACACTTTCCCTACTGTTGCACTCTCTGGAGTTGGAATAGTATTTTTTACCCCTACGCTATCCAACGTTTTCCCTACTGTTGCAGTCTCTGGAGTGGGAATAGTAATTTTTACCCCTACGCTATGCAATGCTTTCCCTACTGTTGCACTCTCTGGAGTGGGAATAGTAATTTTTACCCCTACGCTATCCAACGCTTTCCCTACTGTTGCACTCTCTGGAGTGGGAATAGTAATTTTTACCCCTACGCTATCCAATGCTTTCCCTACTGTTGCACTCTCTGGAGTGGGAATAGTAATTTTTACTCCTACGCTATCCAACCCTTTCCCTACTGTTGCACTCTCTGGAGTGGGAATAGTAATTTTTACCCCTACGCTATCCAACCCTTTCCCTACTGTTGCACTCTCTGGAGTGGGAATAGTAATTTTTACTCCTACGCTATCCAACCCTTTCCCTACTATTGCACTCTCTGGAGTGGGAATAGTAATTTATACTCCTACGCTATCCAATGCTTTCCCTACTGTTACACTCTCTGGAGTGGGAATAGTAATTTATGCTACTACGCTATCCAACGCTTTCCCTACTGTTGCACTCTCTGGAGTGGGAATAGTAATGTTTACTCCTACGCTATCCAACGCTTTCCCTACTGTTGCACTCTCTGGAGTGGGAATAGTAATTTTAACTCCTACGCTATCCAACACTTTCCCTACTGTTGCACTCTCTGGAGTGGGAATAGTAGTTTTTACCCTTACGCTATCCAACGTTTTATATAATTAATTGTAAAAAAATTAAATATTTATTTAATTTTTTATATTAGGTACATTTTATTTATGTTATTCTTTTATGTTTGTAAATGTAATAGTAATTTAGAATATATTTTATTAATTTATAAATTAGTAAAATAATTATTAATACTTATTGTTCAGTACATATATATTATATATTTACTGTATATATTTAATTAATGTATTATTAATATATATGTATTATTTATTAATTTTAAACCTTATTAGATACTTTTAACTATGTAGATTTAATGTATTAGTGTTATATACTTTATTTTACATTTATACATTAAAAGAAAAAAAAACGATATTTTTAACATCGATACTTTTTACATCTATATTATTTTTTCGATATTTTTGTACTTACCATGTTGTAGATAGGATGTCGATATTCTTGCCCTCGATATTGTTGACTCGATATTCGTGTAGGTCGATATTTAGGAGGTCGAAATTCTGTCAGTGATCCGACTGGTTGGCTTGCTGAATATGACAGGTCAATTGACCGCAAATGGGAATCTCAGACTTATTCATTACAAATATATACACTACATTTATTATACGCCTGCACAGCTTTATGAATATGGTCTGAGAGTCTCGCATTGCTGCATTTGCTGCGGTGAGGATAATGCTGACTTTAGCATTTGGCATGGAGTTGTCCAAAGGTACAATTTTTTTGGAAACAGGTTACATGTATACTGACAGAAATGGTGGGCGAGCAGGTAGAATGTAATATGAAAATATGTTTTTTAGTCAATGTGCTCAAAATCAAAGCTGTTCATCTCATACTGGTAGCCATAGCTTTACTCTTAGCGAAACGAAGAGTCTCCATTCACTGGGGAGGCAGGCCTGCGCCCAAGCATGGACACTGGTTGAAAGATGTAGCATACTGTTGAGACCAACTCACGTGTTATGCTGAAGAGTTACAAAGTACCTCCAGGCTGCGTGAAATTTGGGGTCCGTTTACTGCCTATATGATGACTAAGAAAGAGGAATAATGACGTTCTATATGGTAGTTCTACTACTCGCTGTCTGTTACAGCCATGGTCTGTATTTTGCTGTCACTGCTGAACTGTTGCTGTGATGCATCTGCATAATACACGATATTCAGTAACCATGTGAATATAATGACGTATATTATGGTAGTTATACTATGAAACTTAATAAACAGACCTAAACATAATTACATTTCATAAAATGTCTGGTTAAAATGTCTTGAAATAGACTACAAGGCTCAATTTCTGCTCATTTAATTCTCACCCCATTGGGCCTTGTGGGAATAGTGTTACTGCCTACAAAGTAAATAAAACGTTTCTTACCCCGAATAAAAAAAGCAGCATAACAGCGTTAGGATCACTAATTGAAGACTGAACAATACTAGGGATTTCGCACTTTTGACTTATAGAAGCAGATACCAGTACATGTTCAATAACCGTGGCAGTATTTCTTGCCTTGAGGTAGGGATTTGCTTCCCCTTACATCCGCTTTTACAACTCAATAGCTGAAAATTATATTTAGCAATGATTAAATTAAATGCGTCCCCATACTCATTGTGGTAGAAGTGTGTGGAACCCACCCCGTACTAGTCGCAGTGTCAACACACAGATGTTACCGCAAGGGGGCAAACCTGAACGTTGAAATTTCCTGCTGATAACATTACAACATTAGCGTGACTAGGACCACGAAAGACTTGCAGGCCATGTTCAAGAGCATGGACCACTTTGCTGCATGTAGAATCGAACACTTAGTTTTAAAATGTGATTAATACCAGGTCACACCCTGCTTGATAGTAATCCACAGCAACTGCAAACGTGGTCCTAGTGTTGATGTCTTTTTAACATTTACAGGAAGCCTATTAGAGATAAGAGATCTGGGCCTAAATCCATCCTTTGTTTGCACTCTACACCACCCCAGTTCAGACATGGCCATATGCAAATCAGCCTTGACCCTGTGCCTCATGGGAACAGTCCAGCCCGAACTGCCGAGCCATGTCTTTCCTGGACCGGAATCAAGCATCCTTGGACCAGTTTCTGGCTATCAGTCATCTTCAGCCAGGGTAGCTTGACTCCAGTGGTGTGGAGAGCATGGGACTCACCTCTTGGCATACCCATCCCACTCGGGGGTAACTTGTTGCAAACGCTAGTGAATATGAACATCTGGGGTTAAAATTAAAATAATCATCACTGTTGGCACTGTTGACAATATAAATACTATCAATTGGCCTATGATTACCCTTAATATTACAAAAAACCTCCCCAAAAGAATCAAAATTGGTCAAGTACGTGCCAGGATTAGACACATTTCCTACCTCGGGACCTTCCCTAACTGACCTTGCATTAGATCTACTATCCTTGAGTTAATCACTATCTTGTAAGGAACTGAGTAAATGGAACATGTTAGTCATAGCCAGAGAAGAATACAAACTATAATTACAGCTGGGCACACCTGTCTATAATTATTCACATTGTAAGTTGAATCAAGAGAACGTAGGTGATGGTAAGAAACCTAGAGGAAAGAGAGCCTTGGATCTAACAAAAGGGGAGGACAATGGAGATTTAGCCAGAATTCCCTCTGCATAGCTAGAGTGATTAAAGTTAATAAAGATACAATCCCTTTTAAAACTTTTCTTTAGCAGCCCTACCCACCCCACTCTACTGACTAACACATTTTGATGTGCTCTCTCAAGGTGGAATATATGATTCTTGTTCAAACAGTGCACAACTTTGTTCTTCAAGGTCTCAGGCGATTCACATTGTTCAGGATTTAAGGGTAGAACATTGGCCATAACGCCACATATGGACAACAAGCTGGTGGCAGGTTAATAGTAATAGGGTCACAAGGAAGCAATCGACTATTAGGGTTAGCAAGTATCATTCTCTGGTTCTGTGACTGAACATCTGGGCAGAAAAAAGGATTTGTATATTGATTGTCTTTAACTATTGACTGCATAGATGAGGGCCCAGAAGTAGAAGCAACCCCTGGTATACACCCAATTTCAGATCCCCCAGCAGTGAGCCAAGGGGCATCACCAACCCTAGGAGATGCCCTGGCGGATTGTTGGAAAACGTTTGCATTAGCAGTATGAGGGTTCTGTCCTAGATTAATAGGGATAGGCTCTACTGTGATAATGCTGAGACTAGCCATACTCGTTTTGGCCATATTACAGCAAAGGGAAGTTACTTTATCAATTTTATCTTCCAGATGCACCAGTTTCTCCTTAACCCCTTTCTGTGATGCGCGGATTTTCCCCCGGTGCTGAACGTTCCATTGGGTCTATGGAACCATGACGGAACTGTTCCGTCATAAGCACAGGCCACCTTATGCTCATGACGGAACCGTTCCGTCATGAGCATGGAAGGGGTTAAGTGGTAACACTATGTCTTTGATGGTGTCAACAGAATTCCATAGAACAGGAACCCAAAAGGATTCATCCAGAGAAACAAAGCGATCATCAACCCAAGAGCAAGTCAGTACAGTTGACGCAATAGGACTTGGGCTAGTAGTCACCACCCTTCTGGACTTTCTCTTATGTTTTGCTGCTGGGGAGCGGACCAGGGAGACAGGTGCCAGTGGAGAAGGAGCAACCTCTGGTGCTACAAGCAACTCCTGCGGAGTAAAGTTGTCTAAAACCGTGAAACAACCTTTACAACGCAACTTTTACACCGCACTACCATTACAACAAAACTTTTACAACGCAACATCCATTACAACGCATGAATTTACAACGCAACCATTACAATGCATGACACTACAATGCACACCACTACAACGCATGCCATTACAACACAGTCATTACAATGCATACCATTACAACGCATAGCATTACAACACATAGTACCCTTCCACTATCCAACACTTACCCTACTGTTGCACCCCCTGGAGTTAGAATAGTAATTTTTACCCCTACACTATCCAACACTTACCCTACTGTTGCACCCCCTGGAGTTAGAATAGTAATTTTAACCCCTACACTATCCAATACTTACCCTAATTTTGCACCCCCTGGAGTTAGAATAGTAATTTTTACCCCTACACTATCCAACACTTACCCTACTGTTGCACCCCCTGGAGTTAGAATAGTAATTTTAACCCCTACACTATCCAACACTTACCCTACTGTTGCACCCCCTGGAGTTAGAATAGTAATTTTAACCCCTACACTATCCAACACTTACCTTACATGCAATGTAATGTTATGCTTTGTAATGGTATGCGTTGTAAAGGTAGTATGCGTTGTAGTGGAATGCGTTGTAAAGGTAGTTTCAAAGAATTCATTGTAATGCCATGCGTTGTAATGGTATGCATTGTAATGGATGTTGCGGTGTAAAAATTGCATTGTAAAGGTAGGCGTTGTAAAAGTATGCGTTGTAACATCATACATCCTCTAAAACCTCATGATTATCAAACAACTCCTTTGTTGCTGGCATCCCCATCCAAATCAGGTTCCCTAGTTTCACAGGCCCACTATGCCCAGCCATACCCTGGAATAGGTGGCGTTCAGCCAGATCCATCTCTTTGGAGATAACAACCACAGCTCATGCTATAAAAGATTTAATGGTAGTGTGTTTTGTCTCTACTAGAGCCTTTTGGGCCCAGCTTTGCATTTACCCATGCTTCCAGGAAGTCCTTAATTAAAAGAATAAATACCACACAGAATAAGGCTTCAACTAATGGAGGCCACTTACTTTCAATAAAGGGGCCAGCTGCATACAATGGGCAGATGTGAGAGGGTTAAAAGAAAGGGACTTGGGGCCAAGAGAGTAGACCCAGCCCAGCCTCGGCCAGCCGCGGATGGGCACAAATGGGCCCACCTTTGGCCTGGGCTTCCCCTGGCTGCGTCCTGTGCCACAGGATGCTGGACCGTGTGATAGGTGCGGCCAGCCACCTCCCCTCCAATCATTGCAGCGCCTCCGGGCGCTGTGCATTGCGGGTAATAGAGTCCTGTTGAGGGCTCAGGAGCAGCTGGCCACAACAGAGTCACGAGCCCCCAGACTCATGGCTGCCTCAGTGGAACCCGATTCATATTTCAAAACTATTAGGATCATCTGGTTGTCGCTTTGTTTAATTTAATTTTGACAACTTTCTTTCTGATTTCATGGTTTTAAGTGTGTGAACCTATTCTGTAAAACTACCAAGAGCCTCAGCATGACTTATCAGTACAATGTCGGTGCTGAGTCTTTGTAAAAAAAATGCCTGTGCAAAGGGGCAGGGGTGAAGACCTCGTAACACAATCAGATAGGTGAATAGGAACAAACCAATCACATTCCTCGGTATTCTTGCGGCACCTGAATGTAAAAGATCAGTGCTAGCAAGGCAAGACGCTGATATATATTGAATCTTTGGGGAAAATGACAAGTCCATGTAGGACCAGCTTAGCCATCGATCCTTCCAAACATTGTAAATTGAGTAGCAACAAAGTGGTTAATAGTTAAGCCAGCTATATTCAGTGCTTTTATTAAGAGGGAATAAAACAGAAAAACATTATTGACGCAGATTTTGCTGTATATTTGATATGCCTTTAAGCATGTAAATGTACATTACTGGATAATAATGACTAGTACGATCAGGCGCCAATGAAAACATATTTTCAAATGTTCTTATTTCAGTCGCATTACATAATTATCTATTCATCAAATTTTGGCGCTGTTAAGACTTGTAACATGACCTTCCAATTTAACCATGTATATTAACTGAGGCAGGCTAGAAATATAACATTTTGTGAAGTTGTGTAGAATATGTTCTCCACAGTCACTTAATTTCACAGTGGTTTAAAAAAACTTGTGAGTAACCATGATTTGAAACTGCAAACTGGATTATCTAGGTTGCAGTGGAGTAGGTGAAATGGTGCACTTGTGCAATTTTGCATCAACGTTTGCATCAACTACCTATGGTTCAAAGGTTACGTGTGTTGCATCAATAGAACAGCCCATAACGTCGTATTTACATTGGCTCGAAGATGCAGTTTTTGTATCAGTCTTGTTCAATGCCTGTAGTAGTAGTGTTCTTATAATAAATATGCAAACATTCCAATTATCTCAGACTTTCGTAGCGATGTTTCTCTGCATCTGCACATTTTACTCCCTGCACTAATAGAAGGACAGCAAACATAGGCAGGTGTTAATGTGGAACATTGTATACTTTGTGAGGGTATGCCTGGCCACTAGGTGAAAGGTCACAAGTTAAGTGAAAACCAAATCAGGAACACTCACCATCAGTTCTGAAAGTTCTCAATGTTACCTTTTAATAAGATTATTTATAAAACTTGGTTCTCACCGGAAGTCCTCTCCACAAAGCCTATTTAAGAAGAAGGACTCGAGAAAGATATTCGTCAGCTGAATTCCACAATGTCTCATGAAAGCAAGCTGAGCATTTTAATCCACACATGCTCAGCTGGCAGAGAAAAACAATATTCACAGGTCTAGTGCTAAGCCTGAAAAATGCTCTGAATACACAAGGACACGTGATAAATAGCATGCATTAGTAGTGTACAGCCACAGCTGTTACGCGCTTTCCATCAAAGACATAAACATGCAGGGTCCAGTTCACAAATTAATATGTAAATCAGCGCAAGCAGGTCCACCTCTTCACGTGGGTGCAGTTTCAAGAATGGCAGGAATTCACAAGCCTTGCAGAAGGGTTCTCCTGGGAGCCTACAGCAGTGGGAAGCATACAGAAATACTTCTCGAAAGGTTTTAAGAATGTTTAATCATATCCACATGAAGAACTCTGTGGATGGGGAATGCCATCAGAGTTTTTCAGGAAGGTTTTTTTTTGCTCTCCAGCTCGACCAATTTTGGGTATGTACTCTCCTTATTCCAACATTGTGAATGGATTTACTCCTTCTCTTGAAAAGAGTGAATGTTTGGCTATTTCTAGGTTAGGAGTGGGATGGAAAAAATAGGATAGAAAGGCAAACATTAGAGTTTGTAGGTGGTTACCAGCTGGACCTATTGGAATTGTGTCCCTTTGTCTGAGGCCCTCTGGCTGGCGGAGGGAGGTCCAAACTGATGACTGCATTGCTTTGTCCCCCATGCCCTTGTTGTTCGGGATGGAGCTGGATCCCAGTGACTGTTGTCCCTGACTGGAGTGGGAGCCCTGCTACTTTCTATTTAGCCTGATTCTCTGTGCTGTGACGTGAGGGATTCTGGGCATTGGCATCCATTGCTGGTGTAACCTGTGTCTGCTCCCTCCGGTGCCTCATTGCTCCTATTTGGCCCCGACCGTAATGCTGTGGCGCCCCTCTCTGTGGTTCTGGGGGCATTCAACAGTAGGGGTCTAGGGGTTGCTGGCCCCCACTTTGGGCTACTTTTGCTGCTCCGACACACAAGGGGCCAAAGCCAGGGACAGAGGCCCTCCATTCATAGTGCCCTCAGGATGTAACTCACATTGATATAAGGACTGAAGTACAGCCTATGGCCCTTCTGATCGTCCTCCCATGGCGCCTTCTTTTCAAATAAGTGCACATTCACAATTCCGTGCTTGCAAAGAATTAAGCTGCTTCCAACGTCATGGGTAAGACTGACAAGACCCAACCCAAACTATGGTTTGAGCAGCGAAAAACCTCTAGGCTGTGAGAGGATGGGGCAGAAACACTGGGAACAGATGCAGATGGTTCAGGGCCTGAGCTGAGGGGAAACCTTTGCCAAATTTTGAATGCTATGCAACTCAGCCGTACAAAGATCAATGGGAAAATCAACACCCTCACCTACTGCATGGATAGGATGTCAGAATGCATCGACAAGCATGCGCTGCATCTAAATATGGCTGAGAGACTGTGTCAGAGGCTGAGGATGAGCAAATCTCAGTGGTGGAGACACAGAAGCAGTTGGAGAAGACAATTTTGGTGCTGCAGGCCAAGGCAGAGGACTTGGAGGCCCTCTCTAGTCGGAATAACCCCCATATTACAGGACGTGTTGAATCCGCGAATGTGGGCAATATGGAGCCCTTTGTGAACCTCCTGGGGTGAGAGACATTCTCCAATGTTTATTGTGGAGCGCGCTAATTATTCGCTGGCCCCGAAGCCGATACCTGAGGCTAGGCCCCGCCCGATTATAGCAGAACTGCTTAATTATCGAGATGCAGCATTACGCTACTCCAGAGAATTACAAACCCTTAGATATGAAGGTGCAGAACTCTTTATTTTTCCTGATTTTGCACCACAGGTACAGGAAGCAAAGAGACAGTTTCTTCCAGCTAAAAGGAAACTACAGGAATTGAAAATCGATTATGCTATGCTTTACCTCATTCGCCTACGGTTGACTGTCAAAGGAAAAACAAAGAACTTTGGTGACCCTAAGAGTCTGGAACAATTTCTCAAATAACATGAGCTGGCGGGGGTAGACGGAGTTCTCCAAGGGGAGAGGACAGAGAGTCAGGGGGGCCCATGCATCAAGCTAGGCAATTGCGATTCCTTAATAGCGATTATTAAGGAATCGCTATTAAGGAATTGCAATTGCCTATGCATGTAGGCTTCGCAAAAAAAATTGTGATTCCTACACATTTCCAAATAGCGACTCGCAAATTGTGATTCGCTATTAAGAAATGCATTACCATTAATTCCTATAGGCCTAGAGGTCAAGGAATGAATGGTAAACCATTTACAATTTGCAATTAGCAAATAGCTAATCACAAATTGCGAATACAATTTCAAGGGCGAAAGGGGGCCAAAACGCCACCCTGATTCATCCCAAAACTGGCATGTGTGCACATGTGGCGCATACACATATTCTAAGGTCATGTGTGTGTGCCACTTGGCACTCAGAGAAATGCAATTTCTGGCATTTTTCTAAGTAATTGCAGATTACCACCAACTTGAAGTTGGTGATAATTTGCGATTCCTTATTGCTAAGTCGCAATCTCAGATTGCTTCTTGCATTGCATTTAACCCCTTAAGCGCTGCGCCCGTC
The DNA here is from genome assembly GCF_964263255.1 of Lissotriton vulgaris. Lineage (NCBI taxonomy): Eukaryota > Metazoa > Chordata > Amphibia > Caudata > Salamandridae > Lissotriton > Lissotriton vulgaris. The sequence continues at coordinate 1,468,924,185 of NC_141685.1, read as the reverse complement.
CAACGGCCAACGGCACCACTACCTCGGGAGTGCTGCCATCGGCCGTTGGACGTTCCAACTGCACCTGCGCAATGGAAGGTCCAGCACTGGAGCTGGACGTTCCATAGCAGCTAAGGTGTTAAGGAATTGCAAATTGCGATTCCCTAAATGCATTTGCAAAATAGGCCATCGCAAATTTTGCGATGACCTATTTTGCACTTGGGTTTGGGCTTGATGCATCTCAAATGGCTAATTACGGTCACAAAGGGGCCGACTGCAGAATCGGCCCCTTTGCGACCGATAATTAGCTTGATGCATGTGCCCCAGGGACCTCTTCTAATTTAGATGAACCTGGTTGATAATCAGTAATCTTTGATCCTTTGCATTCCCGAAATTCTAATGGTTCACTCATTTTATGATACTATGATTTGCATAGTTCTCTTTTGGAGATGCTTGGATTTAAGTATGTAGATCTGATGAAATGTTATAATATTTGAATTGTATGCAGAGTCATGGGGTGGGGTAACTTAGTCCTGAATTTTCGCTGCATGATTGATGCCCTGTCTATTTATATGTGGCCCCTCTGTGACTTTGTGTTACAGGGGGGTCAGTGGGCGTACGCTGCGTCCATTTGTGTGCTAAATTTTTTCATAGGGGTTTGTTGATTAGGGGATTGGGTGTGACTATGGTGGGATGTATTTTGCTGTGTCATATGTTGGGAGCATGGCGTTTAAGGGGGGATAGATGTTGGCATATCAAATCAGTTATATGGCATTAACGACGTTGAACACAGGTGCATTTGTTGCAGTTCATCCTGTTTTTCCCCATTAAAAGACGTAGAAATGCATGATGAGGCTGGGGATTCGACCAATACTAATAGGCACTCTTTATTGTTGAATGTTCTCTCTTGGAACAACGGTAGGAAAATCCATATAGTGTTCTTATATTTACAGCATCATCAGATAGATGTAGCTATACTACAGGAGACACATCTGGCTCCCAATAGCGGACTGCTCACACAGAGATACACGAAAGGGGCATAGTATGTGGCTGGTTTCACTACTTTGTAGGAGTCTGATGCCACAAATAATGTTTTGAGGTGTTACCAGTGGGCTCTACAGGTCTAAATATGACGATCCACAGGTTTATCATGTACTCTGTGCTAAGCTAGCCAGTTATGACAGTTTACCTCAGATTTAACTGCGTCCAGTCGCCTGATTAAGATCATTCTCGGTGTCTGCCTCGGCAACCCTAGCAGGCAGCACATGCTATAGCGGATGTGACTGACCATTGCAGTCTGGTGGATGTATGGTGCTGCCGTTCTCCATAGGCTAGGAAATACACATGTTGTTGGACACTGTGTTTCACCAGGAAGTGGCGCCGGAGTTTGATAATTACTTTTGCACTAATTTGGGTTTGGTGTGAAACGGCACCACTATCTGGGTGGGCATTTCAAGGCTATATCCGTGGGGTTACCATCTCGAAACATGCTCTGTTCAATTCAAGGCCGCCTTGCAAGGCTAGAAAGATATTTGGCTGCATTGGATGCGCACACGGTGAGAAGAATCAGAGCAGGTGCTTTTGAGCAACATCCAATCCAAGTTGGCGGAATATAACGAGCTGCCTCAAGATGAGGTCACACACTTGGGCAGGTATGCTACAGCTAGAATTTATGGTGAGGGAAAGTGATCAGATGTAAAGACGAGCAGAGCATGCCTCCACATGAGGCCAGTCAGGTGGCAGGTCAGTTCCGCCAATATTATACTGATTTTTACTCTTCGCGTTCATCCACAATCAGGCGTTTGTTAAGCACGACTACTCACCCATAAGGGTCTCACGGCGCTGGGGGAGGTTTGGGGGGGTTAGCAGGCTCCAGTCCATCAACGATGAACAAGCTGTAACTAACTACCCAATGCACATAACCACGATGTGGTTGACTGATGGTCACCGAGAGTGGCTTACGGCCCCTCTTCATCCCACGGAAATTGCTGCTGCTTTAAAAGACATTCCGAGAGGGAAGACGCAGGGCTCCAATGGTTTAACAGAAGCCTTCTATAGGGACTACCAAGATAAACTCATACCAAACCTGGTCACCCTTTTTGAAGAGATGGTCCATTATAGTCATGTGCCTGCGACAATGCTTGAAGCATGACTCGTCTCACTGCTTGAACCAGGTAAGCCAGCTGGTCATTATTCCTCTTATCAGCCACATTCTGTTTTAAATACAGACAATAATCTCTTTGCCAAGGTTTAGGGCAATCGTTTGGCACCTTTGCTTCCCAATATTGTGGGGCCTGAGCAATCGGGTTTCATACGGGTCAGTGTTTCATATATAACCTCCATACTGTTTTCGTGAAAATATCACACACAGCTCCTGACGTTTGCACTAATGAGAAAACTCAGTTGGGTAGTCAACAGCCTGGGGTCAGATGGACAGTGGACTGCACCATTTTTAATGACCCTGAGAACATTAAGATACTCAAGTTAAAGTCAGCAGAGTACTTCGAAAATAATAAGGAGGGTGTATCCCCGCAGGTTATATGGGATGCATAGAAGGCGGTTATATGAGGGAGGATACTCAGTTTGTCGGCATATAAAACAAAAAGATCAAAACAAGAAATAGGAAGGTTGGAAACTAACATAAAAAACCTAGAGCTATTAATACAAGCTGAGGCAGATCCTGAAGCTAATAGGAATTTGGAAGAGGATAAGAAAAGGCATGAGGAATTGTTAACAGGAGAATTAGAAAGTAAGGTAAGAGAGAGATGGGAGGCAAGCAAGTTAGCCCATTACGAGTACTGGGAGGGGTGTAGCAAGTTGCTGGCGTGGAAAATAAAGACGGATGCCTGTAGAAACAAGATACTCAATATCTTGCCGCAGGATGGCTCAGATATTTGTTCAGAAGAAGCAGTGATAAGGAAAGAATTTGTAGATTTTTTTCCCTTCTATACACTGAGGATACGGCCCCTTTACGTGAAGACTTAGATCAGTACCAAGAAAATCTGGAATTACCAGCGTTATCAAACATGGATCAAGATGAATTGAACGCCGTAATTACAGAGGAAGAGGTAGAAGAGGTGATGAAAAGCCTGAAGAGGGGTAAAGCAGCAGGGCCAGATACTCTACCAAATGAACTTTACATTAAACTCAGGTAGGTCCTATCTCCCCCACTTATAAACCTGCTAAATAAAATCTACCTAGAGAAAGGGAATCTTCCTGATTTGTGGAACGATGCCACGATAGGTGTCTTGTTAAAACCTGGTAAAAATCCCGCCAAATGTGAATCTTACCTCCCTATCAGTTTATTAAATTGTGACTACAAGGTTTATAAACAAATTTTAGCCAAAAGGCTCAGAAAAACTGCAGTAAACTGCAGTAAACTGATACAAGAAGATCAGAAAGGGTTTGTAGGAGGCAGGCACTTGCAGGATCTCACCCATGAGCTCATTGGGTCAATTGAAATAGCAATAGGCGAGAAAATCCCACTATCAATAATAACGCTAAACGCGGCCAAAGCGTTTGATAGAGTGAACTGGTTCCTTTTAAATGCAATGTTGGAAAAATATAAGCTGGGTGAAAATTTCCAGGAAGCTGTGAAAGAACTGTACCGAATACCAAAAGCCAAGGTTCTAATAAATGGGATTTTAACGGAGAATATAGATATACATAGTGAAGTAGTGTGGCTCACTGGTTAGAGGCGGCAGACCCGAGAGCAGAGGACGGCCCGGGACCAGGGTTCGATTCCCGGCGCGGCAGGTTTCTGGACCAGGGTCAGCGGACTCGATAATTCTCTCGCCTCGGTGCCCACTCTGATCAGCGATCACACTCGGCAACTCTGGGCATTAGCTTGCCTCATCTTCACTAACGGCCCCACCAGACCGCCGGGGATGCCTGGTCTCACCCTGGAGATACCCATTAAGGGACCATCTCTCAGGGAAGCCAGGAAGGGTTTCGCAGCGGTCGAAGCGCCTTGGGACCCTACGGGTAAGTAGTGCGCTATATAAATGCCTATACATACATACATAGGGGGACGAGACAGGAATGTCCCCTCTCTCCCTTACTGTTTAACCTATATATTGAGCCGTTGGCACATAGGCATAGATCCAACCCGGAAATAACCCTGTTCAAATATAATGGATGGGAAAAAAAAATAGCTCTGTATGCGGATGACCTAATGATTTTCACAGATAATTACGTAGGGTCTGTTAAAGCTATTGAGGAACTCTAAATGACTTTGGTAGGATATCCGGTTATCAAACTAATCATTCAAAAACGGAGATTATGAGCTGGAATTCCCAAGTAAATAGCACTTATACTAGGGAGAAAATTAGATATTTAGGGATAGAGCTGGTTAAAAATTTAGATAAAATAGCCAAGATAAATCTGGACAGGATAATAGCAAAAGTAAGAAAGTTATTGAAGGCGTGGGGAGGCCTCCCTCTGACCTTTCTGGGTAGATCAAATTTGATTAAAATGGCCAGCCTCCCGAAATTCACATTTTTATTCAGTGCAATCCCACTAGAGTTTACTAGAGATGAAGAAAACACAAGGAGAATTAATAAGCTTAGTTTGGGCAGCTAAAAGTTCACGTATTGAGTGGAGAAAATTGCAGAGAAGAAAACTAGAAGGAGGTATTGCTAGCCCTGATCTAGTAGAATACTATAGAGCCTTCCAGTTCAAGCACATCTACTAGGTAATCGAGATCTGTACCCGGATCATCTCAAAGTAATGACCGAAAATACTGGCCACTTCTTGTACAAATTTGGCCACCCAAAGTATTTCCAAAAAATAAAACTGAAGACTTTGAGATCAGCGGCCAAACTATGGTATAAGATCAGGAATACTCTGAATATCCCCTACTATAGTGAGTTCGCACCTATATGGGACTCTCCAGGAACCCCAGAGTGTTCAAAGACAGTTTGACAAACCCGCTAAAAACATCAGGCTTTCAAGTATGGGGCCAATTATTAACTAGGAATATCTTAACTAACTGGGAGACTCTGTGCGAGTACAAATGCATCCCTCTCAAAGTTTAAGTTCTATCAGCTTTCTAGCTGGGCAAAAACGCTGAAGGAGAAATGCAGTGGAAATAAAATCTTAGAAGCATCAATGATAAAGAATTCTCCCATAAAGAAAGAAATTGCATGGTGGTACTGGGCACTGATCGAAGCCAAGGAGGAAGATCTACTGATACCAGAAAATACTTGGGAGAAGGAGCTGCCGTCGCTGGACCTCCAGAACCTGTGGCAAGTATCCATGAGCAAATGTTGGTCTATTGTGAAATCTGCCACCCTAAGAAGAAATCACCTCTTTACTTCCCACAGAGCCTATTGGACGCCGAAGCGTCTATCTAAGTTTAGTGGCGCCAACTAAGCATGGGCGAATTTTGCGAATCTCGCGTTCGTGAATTTTGCGGATTTGCGAACTCGCAATCCGCAAAATCCGCGAATTCTCGCGAATTTGCGGATTTTTTTTTGTGTTCGCGCGGGTTTCTGCCAGTTCGCGAGGGTTTTGTACAATTTCGCAAACGCGAACTTACCTGTTGGGTCGCAAGTTTTGCGAACTTGTTGTTTCTACGTGTCCAGCCAGTTTGGGACACTCTTCTTCATCACTGCCACCCTCTGTCACCACTGCCACTCTCTGACTACTCATGCCACCCTCTGGCCCACCCATGCCACCCTCTGTTTCATCACAGCACCCTCTGGTTGTCCAGTGTACATTATTGTGGCAAAGCAAAGCACACCTTCCCTGCCTCAAGTGACCTGAATTAATTTGGGGCTGATTAATGTGTCACAGAATATTTTTTTAGCTGGCACCTGCTTCCTTAGTGCTTCCTGATTAGTGATCTTTTGCACTTGCTAAGTGCTTTCATTGTTGCAAAATTAGTTACAACACCTGCCCTGCCCCAACTGACAATAATGAATTAGGGGCTGATTAATGTGTCACTGGATTTGAACTTCCAGCCTGGCTCCTGCTTGTCTCCCTTAGCTGTAATTCAGGACCTTTGTGGCATATGTGTAACTATTCTGCGGGTCAGAGCAGGGTCACATAATAGTTGCAAGTAGGCAACTGAACTCTGGAGGGGCCCCTCAGGAAGCACTACAGGAAATGGCTACTAATGATGAGCTTGAACTTTTGAACCTGGTAAGTAGTTTCAGTTTTGCTAAGATCGTATTTCTGCAATTTAGCGCTTATTCGCGGGGCCCGAAGTTGAACTGGGAAGCCGCGAACTCACGCGAACAGTGCGAGCAAGCCATAAAATCCGCTGCTCGCGGATTTGCGGATTTTGCAGGAAATTCGCGAATCTCGCGGATTGCGAATTTACCGAAAATCTGCAAAATCCGCGAGCGGAACGGATTTTCCGCCCATACTTAGCGCCAACATGAAATCCTGTCCAAAATGTGGTCTACTAAGGGCAGATGACGTGCATATGTTTTGGCAGCGCCCTCAACTTGAAGGCTTCTGGCAGGAAGTGAGTAAAATCTTAGAAGCGGTATTGAGAAAACCTCTTATAGTAAGTACGGATCTTGTATTTTTGGGGTTAGTCGGCAAGAGGGAGTAACACTGTTAACAAGAAAAGAAGAGAATTTGTTGTTTCTGTTGATTTTGCTTGCACGAAGGGAACTTTGTATTAAATGGATAAAAATAGTTCCCCCAACACACTTAGAATGGGTGGCCTCAGTTAATAGGGTAAAATAAGTGGGACAGGAAAGGGATATCCAGTAGGAAATATAACTATTGGGAGATGTGGGAAGATTCACATTTTGCTAACTAATTGGGAAATCTAGAACATCGTTATGATCAGGCCTATTCATTTCCAATGATTATGCAATGGCAATAAATTTACAAGCAGGATGCTTGTATGAGTGGCCAGGGTGGCCAGCTCCCCCACTTCGAGGAAAAAGTATTGATAGTGTCATGGATGTAAGGGGACCCGACTCAGTAAACACATATAGCGAGTTTCCTCAACTCCTGAGGTTGTGAAAGTCCAGAAAGTAGAGAAACGGGTCCCTGATAACTCCTGCTACACTCTATTGCAGAATGAGGAAATAAAAAATAAAAGAAAATGCTTCCACTTACCGCTGATATGAATCTGGTATCACAGGAGTTTCCGCTTACTCTGACGATGGAGCCAGTTTGTTATTTGGGTGTTCAAATTAATACTGTTCCAGAAGTCATACTACATGACAACTATGGGATGGCTGTGCATCGCCTCACAGAAGCGGTAGAACATTGGATTCCCTTACCCCTTTTACTGTGTGGATGCATAGCTATCATGAAGATTGCACTTCTCCCCAGATTTGTTTTTTTTTTGTGCAAATATTCCGATACTCCTGCATAATCTGTTTTTCGGAACCTACTCTGCATGTTGGCCAGATTGGTGTGGGCTGGAAAACAGCCATATGTGCATTGAGATACACTCCTCCTACCATACGAAATGGGTGTACTTAACACTCCAGACCTGGAGGCCTACTACAGTGCAGCAAAATGTATATTTGATTCTTTTTGGCTTCATGGGCCACCAGAACCACTGCATCTCAGCCTAGAGCGGAATGCGGCATCTCCACCATTGTTGCCCCAAAATGTATTTAATAGGCCGGTGCATCGGTTTCATGAGATTGATCCTGTAGGTAGCACGCAGAGCCTTTGGAGGAAATCGTTAGACCTGCTCAAAAGGCCATTGCTACAGTCTGCAGGACTCCCCTTGGAGTGGTGTTGAAGGTTACTGTTGAGGCACGAAAACACAGCGGCAGAGGCACTCAAAGGCCTTGGTATTCGATATATGTGTGATTTCTTTGAAGACGGAGTACTCTGTGACTGGGAACAGGTTTGCGCGAGGAACAAAACACAGTCCATACTAGCACAATTTCATTATCATCGGGCACGCCAAATGATGCACACTTTACTGGTTGATTCCCATGCGGAGCCATTGGAGCTCCTGACTCTTACCTATCTATTGCAAGTGACCTCGCCATTGTAGGTGACTACAAAGCTATATTATTTTTCACACAAGTCCTGAAGGCGTGGCATGCCTAGGGCCTACCTCAATTTGCAAAAGGACTTGAGCATAGAGATAAGTGAAGCATAATGGGCTTAATGTTGATCCGTGACTCGAACCCTCTCTTTAAATGGTCCTCATAGCCTGGACCATTTAAAATATCTTAATTAGTTATACCACACGCAGGCTCGTTTATTTCACTCTGGCTTGTGCAAGGACTCTATGTGCTTGCATTGTGAAGTAGATGTCGCTGCCTTCGCACATGTAGCTTGGTACTGTTCTGAAGTGCAACACTTTTGGCTTGCAATATTTCAAACTTTACATGAGATCACTGGGGAGTTATTGACGTTTAATACAATGATGGCCCTATTCGGGTAAGTCTAAGACGTTTTGAAGACATTCCGGTACCCAGTGGCCTTGGGTTTGCTTCTGGCATTCCTGCAGGGTCACAACACATTGGATGAAGGGTCCTGTTCCCACACATTAATATGATATATTGCAATACTCAATGAGACAAGTCCTGACCTTGTGGGAGACTTTTCTGTTGACTGCCATTTACCTGCCACAATCAAACGCCTGAAGAAACCCCTGGTGGGACAAGGGTCCCAGGGACACGCCACACACCTGCACAGCCAGCAGGCCGCAGCCCGCAGCTCCCATCATCATTTCCCCTCTGGGGAGGACCGCAACCCCCATAGTGCACCACTTCCAAACCCAGCTCCGTGAGTGCCGCGAGTGAGGGGGAGGCGGGGTATTTGCGCTTATAGCGCTGCCTCTCCAACTGCGTGAGGGGAGGCGTGCAGGACAACGCCCGGACCAAGGGCGGGCCTGTCAAAGCCTGAAAGAGCCTGGGCTGGGCCAGCCCTCTAACATCTGTATTTTTCACAGCCAGGTACTCAATCTAGAACGAGTTGAGTAAGTTTCAAGTTAATTGTGGCTGTATTTGCATAAATGAATAGATGCAAACCAGTGGTGGGCTCCGGGGTGGCAGGGACTTTAGATGCGTTCCTTGTGCGCGCTGAATCTGCCCTGATGCATGAAATTGCACTAACTGAACTGAGGCTATCTTTGGACCCGCAATCCCTTTCTGGACGTCAGCCTGACAATTGTACAGACATTGCCTCAAGTAATGGTCTGGAAATTTCCATTGTCCCTCGACCGATTGATAACGCTGCTGATTCACCGGGCACTATCACTAACGCTAACTCTAATATGTCGACTCCGGACATGAGTTTTAACACCGAGCAAGAGCCGGATATACAGAGCACCGATGTTAGTACTAGAGGACAGCAGCAATGAGAAACCAGGGTGTTAAAAAGGGACCTGACCAGAGAACTAGAAAGAAAATATGTGTGGCACAGAAACAAAATCAATGAGCAACACATAAATCAGTTTCCTGACTAACCTCCCCGGTTGTGAATAACAAAGCTTGTTGCTCGATGTCATCACTCTCTAGTAACGCTAAGGCTAATAATGGCAGGAATGGTTATGCTGCTTGGTCAAATGAGGGTGATTTTTGTAAAAGTTTGGGATTATTGATTACAGACCTCCTTGCTCCCTTGGTACAGAAGTTGGGCAGTATTGAAGAAGGATTAATCTCGCTTGAAAAAATAGCAGCCTCTCCTCAATTAACTGCTCTGCTGTTGGTGATAATAATGGCAAAGGTGCTGGGTCTATGCTCCTCAGGGGGAACGGTGCTAAGGATAAGGGTATAGCTACTTCAACCCATTACCCAAATCTTAAATGTAGCCAGAATTATAGACTAGACCCGAAGACTCAGATGCCTTCTAACACAAGCACTGACCCTCTGACAAGTGCACATACTCAGACTATTCAGACTGATCGGGGCCATAACTTCACAATGATTCAGCCAGTAACATCAAAAAATCCTGTTCCGCCTAATATGGGGGGAGACGAGCTCAGGGAAATATGAAAGCAGATTTAGGTTCTTTGGCACACAAGCAGTGTAGGGCGCATGAGGCCTCGCCCAATGTGGTCTTAAACCTCCCCCCTGAAGTGACCCCATACACAGTAGTCGTAGCAAACATCCCCACAGGGCTTGAAAATGATTTTGAACACTGGTCAACTCTACGAAATAAAGCTTGTCACTTTCTCAGTACTAGAACAGGGCTAGATAATGTTCATTTTCGTGAATTTAAAATGGCACGATGAGTTTTATGAATTGGTAAGTCAAACAAATGATTGCAAGGAGATTGTGTTGTTTTATCATTTAGCTCGCTAAATCTAGTGTGGCTCATTCTTGATAGAGCAGGAACAGGGGAGATCATTGTAAATGGTATTAATATCCTCTCTTTGGGGTTTTTCAATCAACCCCTGACCAATGAACAGTGCTTTTGCCAGCAGGCTTTATTTTTTTAATAGCAGAACTTCTCTTTATACAGTGCCAGCCAGCAATCGCTTTGAAGTACTTGAGTCCTTAGATTCAATTGACTGACTAACGAATGAAGAATTTAGCACATTGCATTAAGAGTATTTGCCCAGTTTAGCCCAAGGGGCTATATGCAGTATGTCTGAATCATCTATTCCTGGTGATGATGTCAATCCCACTATTGCAAAGAGTTGGCTTAAAAATGACTCCACATCCAGATATGGAGTTCCTCTGCAAGGGTTGTTAGTTAGTGACCACCATCAGTTATCATTGCCCTGTGCCACTCAGTTAACTATAACAGAAGGAGTTACAAGTGTAAAAGTAGTGCAGCCTGTAATGCAGCCTGAAATTAATCTTGCTTCGCTAAAATTACCAATGTTTATTTAGGATAACCTAGGAGAGGAAGCCCTTTGTAAACTCGTATCCTGGAATATAGCAGGATTACACCAAAAATTGACAAATCCAATTTGGCGTGATTTTATTCAAAGTCAGGATATCATCTGCCTCCAAGTGACATGGGTTAGAGACCCGCTACATATTAACGGGTATAGAACCTTACCTACTGAGGCAAGAGAAAGTAAAGGTGGTAGATTTAAGGGAGGCCTCTTTATTTACATCGCAAACACTGTTAGATAATGCTTTTTATCAAATTATTAATATTAAGATCGATAAGATGCGATCGATAATTTTGATTAATTTGCACAATAACATTGGCAAGCTTGATGTAGAAGCTGTTTTTTATGAGTTAGTAATTGAAGTTCAATCTCTATAGTGTAAAAGTGTCCATGATACTAGGATTCTTTTAGGAGGAGATTTTAACTGTGGTTTATGTCCTATTGCCGACACAAATGTGTGTGGATTCGATGCGGAGGAAGGGCCCAGTAGCACGCACTTTATTCATTTAAAAGTTGAGGAGCAGTTTAACAAGTATTATGCACCCTGGACTTAGGATTTGTAAATGAAATGTGCTTGGAACCAGTATCAATGGGATATACTTTTAGCGGGCGGGGTTTATATTCTACAATTGACTTTTTTTTACTGTCAAACCGCTATGCCTCTCAAGTTAGCTCATTTCATTTGGCCGCTATAAGTAGGGATAACAGTGCTTTCTGGAAGGCGGTAAACGCACCTTTTTTAAAACCAGACGGGGGCCCCTCTATTGAGATCACCATTCCAGAGGAACAGTGGGTTGAGCACTTCACAGAGGTTTTTAAGTGGATAGATCGGTTTGAAAACGAATTGAATATTAATTAATAAATCACTTACTACTGACCTTAAATCCACCCTAGAAGAGGTGGTGACGGAGATCTCCAACATCTGTGGAGGAAAGGCGCCCGGACCAGAGAGTGTCCCCAGTGATCTCTTTAAATCGAATTTATCTCTTTGGGGCCCAATCGTTATGCAAGTAGCGAATGCTAGTTGCCATGTTTCATTTCCAGCAACCTGGACAGAGTCAATTATAGGCCCATTTCGTTACTTGACTCAATGACAAAAATCCTAGGTCAAATAATTTTAGTAAGACTAAAAGCCTGGGCATCTGATAATAGGATCCTTACTGATTTACAGTATGGCTTTCGTGAAGGAGTGGGCACTATTGAGAAGACTCTTAACCTTGCCTTATTGGTGTGAAAATGGAAAGGGGCGACCAATCGGTCCCCCCGAACTTATGGCAGAGTACCACGATCCCCCCGGGAAGCCATCTTGGGCGGGAGGCGAGCCTCGGCTGGTATGCCAGAAGCGGCGTAGCCGGTGCGCGCCTTTTCCCGCCCTAGAGTGGGTTGGCCTAGACACTGACGCGGCTGGCCACGCCCAAGGGGCAGGCAGGGGCGGGTTTACGCCCGCCCTGAAGACGGATAAAAGGAGGAACGAGACCAGAAGGCATCCTCTTGTTCCTGTGCTCTGAAGCTGCACCTCCTCGCTGCACGTGAGCTCGAGACGGAACGAAGAGCCAATTTTGAGCGTTGTAATCTTTCTCGTTTGTTTTGCAGATACTCTGTCGGAGAATGCCGAAGAAGGCGGGAAAACGAATGACCACCGAACAGATGCTGCGTGTTCTCATGAAGGAGATGACCGACCTAAAGAGGCGGATGGATAAAAATGAGGAAGGGGGCCCGAAACGACCTTTGGAGGGAACGGCCCCGGGTGGAAAAGGCAAGAGGCCCAAGAGAGGAGCAGCTGGGGGAGATACCCCGGGTCCCAGTGTCCCGCTCGAAGCACCCGCTCCCGTGCCGGAGGAAGGGAATCCGATTCCCGTGGTGGTCACCCCCGTGTCCGGGGAAGATATGCCGCCCGAGCTGGCAGCACAAGTAGCAGCGTGGTTGGGTAAAAGTAGCGAGGGCGCCACGGCTGTCGACGCGCAGGTGTTAATGAAGCAACTGCGGGAGACTCGTGAAGCAGCGAGGGTACCCACGCCGGCCGCGGCCGTGGAGAAGCCTCAGGGGACGGTTTTAGTCGCAGAGACAGCGTCCAGTTCAGGTAAGCGGCCATTGCCGATTGCGAGGGAAGAGTCGGCACCCTCTCGAAGGGAGAGGTTGGGTCAGCATGTTCCTTTAGCTATTAAAGAAAAGATATGGGCAGGGGAATATGTAAACATCTTCTCGTTGCTTACTGATCATTATGAGATGGAGCATGTTAAAAGTCAGAAGGATCTCATGCATCCGAGTGTTTGGCGCGCAAAGATGGCCGCCTTTAAGGTTAATGAAAACATTGGCAATTGGGGCAAGGCATGGGGGATTTTCACATCGATCTTGGGAGAACGGAGGCCCGAATTGCTTCCCGAATTGCCAAGTTATCAGTCACGGATCATGTGGTACTCGGTATCACACGAGGGTAATCATTGGTTTTGCTATGATAATCTTTTCAGAAAAGCAAAAGAACATGATAAAAACTTAACTTGGGATTGTTATGATTCTGTGTCCTGGTCCAAAATGAAGGAGAATGGTATGTTGAAAGTGCCATTAGTGGGGAGTAATGTGGGCGAATCCTCCCGCCAGTATGCGGGGACGCCCTTTCGATCAGGTACGGGTACCGACAATCACTCGAGGCCTACCGGTAATACAGGTAAAAAGGGGGTTTGTTGGAACTTTAACAGGGGTAAATGTACTAGGCCCCAGGGATCGTGCAAATTTAGACACGAATGTAGTGGGTGTGGGCAATCATCCCATCCTGAGTCCATGTGCAGAGCCAAAACGGGTGATAACGGGGGTAGAGGAGGCGCCAAACAGGTCTAACATAGTCCGAGGGGCGCCTTTACCTACCCCGATTGATACCTTGGCAATGATTCCCTGGCTCAGTGAATACCCGGATCGTGCTTCTGCTGGGGTGTTGCGGAACGGGTTTTCATATGGTTTCCGCATCCCAGTAGGGGACTTTCAGGGTGTGGAAAGATGCAAAAATCAGATATCGGTCTTGCAGCATACGACCGTGGTACAGGAAAAGATCCGGAAGGAGGTTACTCGAGGTCGAGTCGCCGGTCCGTTTAGTGTACCCCCGGTGGCTAACTTTGTTTGTTCGCCTTTAGGAGTGGTCCCCAAGAAGGACCCGGGTGAGTTTCGGCTGATACATAATTTGTCAGCCCCACGTGGTCTTTCCATAAACGAAGCGATAGACCCAGAAATATGTTCGGTACGGTACGCATCTTTTGATGAGGCCGTGGCCATTTTGAATCGCCTGGGGCCCGGTGCGCTGATGGCAAAATCTGATATCGAGTCAGCGTTCCGGTTGCTCCCGGTACATCCAGACGATCAGCGTCTACTGGGTTTCACGTTTCAGGGACAGTATTACATGGATAGGTGTATGCCGATGGGATGCTCTATTTCTTGTGCCTATTTTGAGAAATTCAGTAGTTTCCTACAATGGGTCTTTACTAAGAAGACGGGTTTTCAACATGTGATGCATTATCTTGATGATTTTTTGTTCCTGGGGGCAGCCGGGGATTCGGAATGTGGGCAAGCTTTGGCTGCATTTTGTGTTTTAATGAATCAGTTTGGCGTGCCATTGGCACCAGGTAAGACGGTGGGTCCTTCGACCTGCCTCGAGTTTCTGGGGATCGAGTTAGACTCCGGAGAAGGTTGTTTCCGTTTACCAGGTGATAAAGTGTTAAAGTTCAGGGCATCCCTGCAAATGTGTATGAGTGAAACTAAGGTTAAACTGCATCAGCTACAGCAGTTAGTGGGGCAGTTGAATTTTGCCCTAAGAGTTATACCAATGGCCCGCCCCTTTTCTCGTTCGATCGCTCAAGCCATGGTCGGACTGAAGGAGGGCCATCATCGCACAAGGCTCTCGGCCGAGGTCCGCCAGGACATGCGCATTTGGTTGGCATTTCTGGCGGATTTCAATGGTCGAGTCGTCTGGAACAAACCAGCCGTGTCCTCTAAGGAACTGGGGCTATGGACAGATTCGGCAGGGAGTATAGGTTTTGGTGCCATTTTCGGTACTCGATGGTCTGCACAAAAATGGCCAGCATGGTGGCGAGACAGTGGGCTGACAAGTAACATTGCCTTCCTGGAACTCTTCCCCATTTTGGTGGCCCTGAAAACGTGGCCTGAAGGGTTCAGAAATCACTCTGTGGTATTCTGGTCTGACAATATGACCGTGGTTGAGTGTATCAATAGCCAGGCAGCACGATGCAAATGGATTTTGAGACTGCTCAAGGAAATTGTATTATTATGTATGCAATTGAATGTACTATTCAAAGCGAGACATGTCCCGGGGATAATGAACCAGGCGGCTGATGCCCTTTCTCGTTTTCGTATGCAGGCTTTCTGGGGTTTCCTTCCCACAGCGGACCCGGAGCCTGCACCCTTTCCCGAAGCTCTCTGGTCTCTCGGTGCCCCGAGCTTCGTAACCTCGTGGGAGAGAGTTTAGCACCCAGGACGAGGAAGGCATATGAAGGGGCGTTCCTTTCCTATTTAGCCTTTTTGGGGACTGCTAGAGGGGACCTTTGGGGGCAGGAGGAATGGGTAGTGTACTTTTTGATGTCTTTACACTCGGGCAGGGAAATCGGTGGCCACGGCCCAGAGGCATCGGGCTGCCATTTCTTTTGTTGCTAGGGCTCATGGGATACAGGACCCGACAGTGTCTTTCACTGTGCAAAAAGCGCTACGAGGGTGGCAACGCCTTGAGGGTCGCAGAGTAGACGAGAGGCGCCCGATAGGTTTGGACAGGTTAGCACAGTTATTATCCAGACTCCCTACAACATGTTCATCTCACTTTGAGACAGTGTTATTCCGAGCTGCTTTTACGCTAGCATTTCATGGAGCTATGCGGGTAAGCGAATTAGTGGCGAGGAACAAGCAGGATGTTACGGGAGGGTTGTGCGCAGAGCACGTTCAAATCAGAGGGGAGACGATGACTGTCTCTTTTGTAAAGTCCAAGACCGATCAAAGCGGGATGGGCGACTGCATAATTATACACAGGATTCCCGGGTCGTCCATGTGCCCAGTGAAGTGTTTAGAGGATTATTTGACACAAAGGGTGGCATCATGGGGGGGGACCTTGTTGAGACACGCAGACGCCGCCCCACTGACAAGGTTTCAGTTTCAGCGGGTGCTTGCGATGTCAATTACAGCTGCGGGCTTGAACCCGGGCGAGTTTGGGACCCATTCCTTTCGGATAGGGGCTGCTACAGAGGCTACAGCCAGGGGTCTGAATATGGAACAAGTTAAACGTGTGGGGCGTTGGTCCTCCAATTGTTATAAAAGGTATGTGCGTTTGCACATGTTGTGAAGCTGTAATGATGTACTCACGCTTCTTGTTTTTGTTTGGTTTTCAGTTACGCAAGCCTACGAGGCGGGGCGGACTATGCAGTCGACCCTACACCGGGCCAGCGGTCAGACATCACCGGCTGTTAAAAAGGAGGTGTGGGTCGTGGGCCACTCATACGTGAGGCGTGCCGCGGACGTATTCAAGGCAGGTGACATGGTGCACGTGGCTGGGGAATACGGGTACAGTTTGTCCTTCTACGGAAAGGGCGGTCTCTGTATTGACCAGTTTCAATCATTTTTCGAGGGTTTGCTAGGGCGGACGAGGTCACCGCCGTCTGTAGTCATAGTACATCTTGGGGGCAATGATTTGGTCACCACTGGTAGACGACTTCTCCTGGAGGCGATGCTTTCCACTGTAAGTTGGTTAGCGAGGAGAGTTCCAGGGTGCACTATTGGGTGGTCCCATATGATCCCACGAAAAGTGTGGCGGGGGGCTTTTTCTGTTTCTGCTGTGAATCACTCTGTGAGGAAAATTAATAACAAAGTAAGTAGGTTGTTCCGTTCTAATGCACTGCATTCTATCGCGCATGGATGTATTAATGATGACAGACTGTACTTGGGGGACGGTGTTCATTTGTCTCGGATGGGGAATGAGTTACTCATAGGAGACTTCATAGCTTGGCTGACGACGTTAAAACATGACCTTTAGGTAGGAGTGTGGTGGGGGGTCCGGATAGCCGGTCAACTATCCGGACCTGTGGCGGTAAGGTCATGATCGGTGAGCACTAATTGGAAGATCCCTATGAGTGGGCGTCACCCATTACGGATGGGGGCGCTCGGGGGAGGTGGCCATTGGCCCCTCAACGGGGAGGCGGTCCCTTCTAAGGATGGGTCACCGAAAGGAAAGGGAAGGCGGTCAAGGCCCCTTCATGGGTAGGAGGGGTTACAGCCCCCTCCTGGGGAATTTCCCGGGGCCAGGACGTCTGCGACGGCAGATGTGGTAAGTTGTGTGGGGTTTGGGGGGGGGTCTACGCTACCTTCTAGATACCTCACACGAGTCCTCGTACGACCTTTAAGTGGCGTCGAGTTTTATTGGGGCCCCCGTCAAGTCAAGGGAAATTGGTAGTTGCACTTGAGGTATGCCTCCGTGCCGCCCCTCTCAAGTGAGGGGGATATGTCTGGGTTAGGGATCTTGACACCGGTTACGACCTTGCCGTTGGCCCTTAAACGTTAGGATGTACAATTTCAAAAAGTTAAGTAAATGTTTGGTAGGATGTTAGTTCGGCTAGGAGAACCTTTGTATTAGAGGATATGTTAAGGTTAGCCAAACATCACAATGTGGTAATGAAATTGTACATAATATGAAACTGTTGATTTAATGTTTTAATTTTGTTTCATATTTTAATAAATACGGCCCGGGAGGGTCACTCCCTCCCGTCTCCAAAAAAAAACTTCAGAACTGTTTCCGGTTTCCCATCCTTGGGGATTGTGTTGAGAGGGGGTGGCGGGTATCTCAGCCATATGGAAAGGGGCGACCAATCGGTCCCCCCGAACTTATGGCAGAGTACCACGATCCCCCCGGGAAGCCATCTTGGGCGGGAGGCGAGCCTCGGCTGGTATGCCCGAAGCGGCGTAGCCGGGGCGCGCCTTTTCCCGCCCTAGAGTGGGTTGGCCTAGACACTGACGCGGCTGGCCACGCCCAAGGGGCAGGCAGGGGCGGGTTTACGCCCGCCCTGAAGACGGATAAAAGGAGGAACGAGACCAGAAGGCATCCTCTTGTTCCTGTGCTCTGAAGCTGCACCTCCTCGCTGCACGTGAGCTCGAGACGGAACGAAGAGCCAATTTTGACCCACCCACCAGCCCCTGAAGACAGCGAGTGATTTTGAATAAAGTTTGATGGATAAATCTGATTTTCGTTTACAGGTTGTGGTATTATCGTGAAGATTTTGAGTATGCAATAAAGAATGATCGATTTGTGTTATGTTTTACAAATAAAGTAGTTGTGCTTTGGTGTTCAGCAGTAAGCATGCTTTGAATAAAGTTGTTGTTGATACTGTCTGTTATATTTAGTGTTTAGTTATTTAGTTAGCATTGTCGTATTATTCTGGTCGGGCGGTAAGGTCATGATCGGTGAGCACTAATTGGAAGATCCCTATGAGTGGGCGTCACCCATTACGGATGGGGGCGCTCGGGGGAGGTGGCCATTGGCCCCTCAACGGGGAGGCGGTCCCTTCTAAGGATGGGTCGCCGAAAGGAAAGGGAAGGCGGTCAAGGCCCCTTCATGGGTAGGAGGGGTTACAGCCCCCTCCTGGGGAATTTCCCGGGGCCAGGACGTCTGCGACGGCAGATGTGGTAAGTTGTGTGGGGTTTGGGGGGGGGGGTCTACGCTACCTTCTAGATACCTCACACGAGTCCTCGTACGACCTTTAAGTGGCGTCGAGTTTTATTGGGGCCCCCGTCAAGTCAAGGGAAATTGGTAGTTGCACTTGAGGTATGCCTCCGTGCCGCCCCTCTCAAGTGAGGGGGATATGTCTGGGTTAGGGATCTTGACACCGGTTACGACCTTGCCGTTGGCCCTTAAACGTTAGGATGTACAATTTCAAAAAGTTAAGTAAATGTTTGGTAGGATGTTAGTTCGGCTAGGAGAACTTTTGTATTAGAGGATATGTTAAGGTTAGCCAAACATCACAATGTGGTAATGAAATTGTACATAATATGAAACTGTTGATTTAATGTTTTAATTTTGTTTCATATTTTAATAAATACGGCCCGGGAGGGTCACTCCCTCCCGTCTCCAAAAAAAAACTTCAGAACTGTTTCCGGTTTCCCATCCTTGGGGATTGTGTTGAGAGGGGGTGGCGGGTATCTCAGCCATATATGTTCATGTAAAAAATGGTAAATTGTTTTTAGCTTTTGTAGACCTGACAGCCGCTTTTGATTTGGTAAGACATATCAAACTGTGGGAGATTTTAGAAAAGATAGGTGTGGACCATCAAAATATTCACTTTTTAAGGCGGTTTTATTGTAATGCTCAAACTAGAGTCCGCTTTGATGTTAAAGGTGAGACCACAACTCCAATCCCAATTCGTAGGGGAGTCCGTCAAGGATGTATCCTCGCACCATTCTTTTTTAATGTATACATAAATGATCTTGAGGGCACATTACTTGAGCAAAACGTTGACTACCCTAACATTACCGGTCGTCAAATCCCTGCTCTTTTAATTGCCGACGACGCGGTTTTACTGTCCAGAACCAAAGTAGGTCTACAGAGAGTTTTGAATGGTTTTAATGATTTTCTGCGGGATTAGATTTATGTTATGAGATGTGGGGTGGGGTGGGGAGGAAAAAATGTTTATTGCGGATCAAAAGATTGAAACAAGAAAAACCTTCTCATATTTGGGTGTTTTGTTCCACCAAGAAGACATGTGGGCACTGGCAAAAAGATCTAAAAAACTTAGTTTTATTAACACTATATCCGCACTGACCCAGTTTTCGAAAAGATTAGGGAAAAGACCTCCTGTGGAACTTTTACAAATTTATCAGGCTAAATGTTTTTCTACCACAACCTATGGGTCCGGGGTCTGGGGTATTGCTAATACTAACTCTGTACAAGTAGTGGAAAACACATTCTTAAGATAGCTATTGTCTGGACCCAGAACAACATCCACCTACATTTGTCATGCCGAAATGGGATTAACGTATCTGACTGACACATTATTAAACTTGAGCCAGTCTTATCGTGGAATTGTGTATGGACTAAAGAAGAACCCACATTAAATAAGGATATTTTAAAATTGGAAAAAGTTTTAAGGATCCCCTGGATTTATTATGTTTTTAATTTTATGCAGAATCTGGGTCATCCTGAGTATTTTACTGACCCTGAATCCCTGCAATCAGTAAGCACGAAAGAATTAAAAAAAGAAGGTATTGCGATGTTGGAAATGACAAGGTTGATGACTGAAATATTCAAGCCCTCTGTATTGGATAATCAAATGATTTTAAGTGTTTTCAAAATACAGCCCTATTTAGCCATAGTTCCAGCATGGTATGATAGGTTTTTACTAACAAGATTTCGACTCGGTATATTACACAGACTCACCAGATTTCCTAACATGAATAATTGGAGTCGCACTTTTGATAGCCTGTCCTTGTGATGATTACTCATGTCAATCTACCATCCATGTCTTTTTTTTTGTGGTTTTGACTTCGAGATTAGGAAAGTGTGGTTTTGACCAATGTTAAAAAAGGTGGGACTTTGGACTTGCCGTATTGCGTATATCGTACTGCAAACCTTGGATAATGCGGATATGATCTGTAAAGTTGCCAAGATTTTGAAAAGGGCGGTCGCCTACAGGAAGAGCTTAGTGTTTTTATTCTCATTGGATTTTAATTCTGTTATCCCCGACTATATCTATGTCTTTTTAACTTTCATGTATGACTGATGCTAACGGAGTTATATTATTTTTATATTGTCATTTTGGTTACACAGGTGTATGTACTGCTTTTATGATTGCACAATTTTGCAATCTAATAAAGCTTTATTTGATTTGATTTGATCTTGTACCACCCCATAGTCACCCGAAAAATATAATGGGCACATACCAACTGTATTTGGTGCTTGGGAGGAGTGCTAATAGTGGGGAGGATGAGATGAGGGATGCTGAATGATGCTCCTTGTGTAACAGCATTATAAGTATGACTATTCAGTGCGTAAAGACCTCTATGCTGTGCATAGTCTTAAATGTGAAAATAGCTATGGTCCAATTTCCTCCAAATCGACTGTTCATTTGGAGTGGGGAATTTTATGTTACATCTGGAGAAGCCTTGGTTATGTGCATTTTCCTTACGTTGTAATACTACCTGTGATTACAGGATTGTGCTTTCCCCTCCCCTATACACCTCATTTATGCTTTACATTGTACTCGCTACTTACCTGTGCCACTATGGTATTCCCTACCATGTATTTTTGTTGTGCCAGAGATGTCATATTCCATTGTCTAAATGTGTAAGTTTCATAAAACGGAAATAAAGTTTTTTTTTATATGTTTCCAGGAGAAATTTGCTGTAGGCTTTCCCTTTAAAACGGTCTCTTGTTTCCTGCACCACTTAATTTGGCCGGCTATCATGTCAACATTTTATTTTAAAAACCTTGTGGCCTCCTCAACCTAATAATGCTTTTTTGTTTTTTAAAAAAATCTCCGGATATTGCAGATGAAAACATTTGCAAGTTCACCCAATCCTACTTAAAATTGTATTTCCCAAGGGAAGTGGTCCTTGTTTTGCCGATGTTGTGCAATGCAACAGAAATGTACTCCTTTTTATAGTACAAAAACTGGGGGTTTCGGATCATTGCACTTATTAAGGTATTGAAAAATATTGGAGTAGAGTAGGGAGCTAGGGGAAACTGTTCATCCGCACCATGTTTTCCCATGGGTCTGTGGTCCTATGCAGTGCGTTCACTTACAGATTCTACAAAGTTTTTATCAAAGCTACGAACACAGCCATTTATAAAACAGGAACTCCATATATCATGCAAATGAGCATAGAGACGTCTATGAAGCATCATGGAAAATTAAATGATGGAGGAATTTCTGTACATCTCACTGTTAACACCACAATTAAGATGGTAAATTATTCGGAAAATAGCACAGAGATATGTCCACAAATAGCTGCGTTTGAATACAGGTGAGTGGGAATAAATGAATGAAAAATAATAATAACTGGTGAAAACTAGCGGTTGACAATGAACAACTGACCAAGAGCAAATATAATACATTCACTTCTGTTAAAATTCTTAATCGATGTGCCTCATAAAAGATAAAGTACAAACCCAAGAACAATATCAAAACCTTCATGTAAAACAGATCTCTTAACCCACACTGACACTATTTGTCCAAGATATCAGCTCTCTTCACACAATCTCACGGCGAACAACTAAAATCACACAATGAAAGAGAAGGAAGATGGAAACCCCTTCTCTGAGTGGGGTTCCAGTTAGTTTGTGGAGGCTCTGAACAGTTGATGCTCACAAGGGATGTACGTTGTTACAACGCATGTTGTAACAACGCATGCCTTTACCACGCAAGTCTTACAACGCAAGTCGTTACAACGACTTGCGTTGTAGGGCGTGGATTTAGGAATCTTATAATTTTATATTCCAACACCAGTCCCCGTAACAGTAGGGAAGGTGTTGGAATATAAAATTGCAAGATTTCTTATCCCACAGCGCATCCAGCGCAAGTCGTAGTAACGACTTGCGTTGTAATAGCTGAGGGGTAAAGGCACCGCGGTGTAAAAACCGTGTCGTAAACGATGTTCCCCGCTCACAAGGGTTGTTTGCAATCTCCCCTGTGCATGGGCAATATGCTTCAGAAGCCTTTCTTAGTGTGCTGGAGGGTAGGAGAGTCTGCTAAAATAAGTGCTCGTCTGAGCCCCGCTTCACAATCTGGACCCCATCTGCTCCAAGGCGGGTAAGGCAGTAATTGGCTAACCCCCCTGCCGCATCTCCTTACCCTGTCCCCTCCAAGGTCCTTCCTCCTTCTCTCCAAAGATGCAAATATATTAAAGGTTGACAGGTCCGAATGACACTTGAACAGTAAATCATTCAAATTCGTGGGGGGAGGGTTTGATGATTTTGCGATTCTTTTGGACAATATTAGACCATTGCCAGATGTTGATGTGATCATTTTTCTTTTTTATTTCAAAATACTTTATTGATTTTCATAAAAAAGATACAAATAGTAATACTGTTTAAAAAAAAAAGAGGAATACTGTTTCAGGGTTAGCACATCATATATGTAAAGCAAAACTATAACTTGTCTAAAAGCATACAAAGGGTTATTATTCCTATTAGAGTATCAAGATGCTAACCCAAGTGATCAATAGAAAGAAAAGAAGAGAAGCCAAAAGAAGAATAAAGAAAGGAGAAGGAGGAGAAGGAAAATGAAAATAAGGATTAGACTAGCGGTATCATATGCATCCTGGTTTCTATGCAGTTGTGGGTACAAAAGCAATTGGATATTAATAGGCCTAACACATAACAGCCTAGTACAGTTCAAATTTTCAAAGATATTTCATACCACCGCTCACCTTCGCTTTGTGAACCATTGTCTATGGAACTGAGCAACAAAGGGTTAGTTAGTCCTGTTATGTTCCTTTCAGATTTCTGACCGTTCACAAGCTTCTGTCTTATGGAGTCCCCTACAGAATCCTCACTGCTATCTTCTCTGTTTAAATCAAAAGTAGTTCCATTGGCCTGCCTTGTGCAGTCACATTGCACCATTTTTTTGCACTCATGCAGTTGACACCCAGATTCTGCTCCATTTGGTTAGTGGTTTTGGTATTCACCTGTTACAACGCAATTTTTACAACGCACTACCACTACAACGCAGGCATTACAACGCATACCATTACAACACATTGCGCTGGGGGGCGCTCTAGGATAAGAGGTAAGTTTAATTTACTATCCAACACCTTCCCTAGGGTCCACGGGGACTGGAGTTAGAATAGTAAATTATACTTACCACTATCCAGCACCCCAAAGCGCTATGCGTTGTAATGGTATGCGTTGTGAATACCGCGTTGTAATGGTATGCGGAGTAAAAGTATGCGTTGTAACGTCATACATCCGTGGTTTTAGGATAGCTACTATCAATATTCATGCACGCGTGCTGGCAGTCCATGACTAGATGGCTATCGAATAGTAACAGAAGGCATCTCTGAAGTCACTCTGTCCACAAGACCTGGGACTCCCGTGAAAGCAGTCTAGAACTTAAAGTCAAATTGGATTGTCAGATTTCTCGATGTCGACAAACCTCTGGCATCATGTCCATGTGCTTTTTCAGATAAAGGTTCTAAGTTGGACTCTTCATACTTGGCACCATCAGGTCGACTATTTGAAGATATTTTGCTCATTTAGATTTCAATACAGAAAATCATTATACTTTGGATCTCCAAAACAGCTACTATGTTTATTTAAATGTATCCAGAGAATGTTAGCGGCTAACACCGGAGGACTTGTTTCAGTGGCTCGCCACCTTCATTGACTTAAGTATGGGTCCTATTTAAGGCCCACACACTATGCTCAAGATGCTGTGCACTGGTTGGTACACGGAAACCACGCCTTTCATGAAAGAATTATTCTATTTCCCCATCACACTCTGCTTTGAGCCAGCCAGATCCTTCCGCATATTTCATTTCTTCAATAGAATCCAGAGGGTGGCAGCGTTTTCTCCACCTTCCCCTCAAGAGCTTGGAACAAACTTCCTCTTGCTGCGCATCTCATGACGTCACAGAAACATCCAGCTGAAAACATTGCTTTTTGCTCATTGTGTAACGACTAATCTCCTACTGTCATGGTGGCTGTCAGCCTGATACCCTTTGAGCGTGTTTCTTTTCGAAAGTGTACATTAAATGACTTTATAGTTAGATGCGTGCTTAGAAATGTGTCGTTTAATGCCAGACGTAAACCTTTGCACTCGCACAAGGAAGCTTCAAACACACACTGCAGCAGCTGTCGTGCCTTTGTAGTGCGCTGCTCTGTAAGCCAGTCCATTAAGCCAGCTATTTCCAGTGTAATGAGAATCTGTAGGCCAGGCTTTGTAATAGTGAGCAAACCACGTCCACAGTTAATTGTCTGGAGAGCTCTGCTTTCATCCACCTGTGATCAGTTAGCAGATCAAACGAGAAGCCCCCTTTCAAGGCCAGGCCTCTAAATCAAGTCCGAGCAACTGCTTTTTATGTTTTGTTTTGACGGAGATGCAGTGTCACGTGACGGCGGTGTTATGTCTGGTTGTCTTCAGAGCTAGGCCGCTGAACCCCGTTTATAGGAGGGAAAGTTGACGTCTGTAATACCACACGGACAGGAGCCCTGCTGGGATTGAGTTAGCAGCGCGATTCCTTACATATTGGAAACATTTGTTAAAATATCTCATGAAAAAAAAAAAGGTTTAATCGAGCGCAGCTCAGACATATTAAATCCCGTGGGGAGAGAGCACATGTTGAGGAAGAATGAGGAATTTCCTAAGCACTTAATGCTTTTTGGAGGTATGGTTTTTGCGATTTTTATTGCTTGTCTAAATCCCGATAGCTGTTCGCGGATGCACCTGTCGCTCTTCTGTCTAACCCAGTGAAATAAACCAACATGATGGGCCACAACGTGAGGAGTGTCCCTGAAATTCCCGTATCCCACAGATATTCATTGGCCTTGGGCTGCATGGGGCCTCTCTGATGGATTGGGGACCGTGAAGGACTGAGGCCACTCCTGCACTGCAGAGGCCTGTTAGGGGCCTGTGTTACGCCCCTGATCAAATCCATGATGTACTTCCCAAACCCAAGGTGACCATCTTTCTTCATGGGATCCCAGGTTTTATTATGACAACAACCTAATGCCTTCTGGGTATTGTAATTTCGGCATCTTTCCCTTTACCTAATTAGGCTAGCACAGCTGATAGGAATTATTTGTAGGAAAAAACAGGTGTGTGGAACCTGGTCCACAATGGCGACTGGGTGAGTGTATAACTGAGTGAATGGAGGGGGGAGAGATTCAGGCATCAGACCATTGAATGGAGCTGGTAAATAACCCATCTACATGCCATACAGGAGGGAGAATGGGAGATGACACTGCTCACTAGCTTCTGTTTCATAATTATGGCTAACCAGGTTTTCAACATTTCCCTGCTCCAGTCCAACCTCAATGTCATGGCACAGTGGACTTCATGGGCAGCAGGGACAGTAGTATACGGTCACCTCCTGCAACACAATATCTCTAAAGGAAATAATGTGTCTTTGTAAGAATATTTTTTTAGGCGTGTTATGTTTGTTTATCAGCACGGCTGCTGGGCAGCATGGCTAAAGGTAAAAAAAAAAGTGCTAGTATTGACCGCATTATAGCTGCTGTACAACATAGCCAACAAACATTGGCAAAGCCAATAGATCTTGCATAGGAGAGACCGATTGGCGTTGCCAATGCTGGGTTATGATCACAGCAGCATTTTGAAGCTCTGCAGCACTGTGGCTGCCTGGTGCCAGGGAGACCTCTCTCCCTTCCACCTCTGCCATTAGACTCGTTACAAGTCTGCAGGGGGCCACCCTTTTCAGTAACAGCACTTCCAGATCTGCAGCACGGTGTCTGTCTCACTGGGTCCCTCCGCCCCTGACTTTTTTGCTGCAGGCATAGTCTGGGTCGTGCACAAAATAATACAGTTCAAATGTGTGCATATTTTTTCTCTCAACTTCAAACCACTTTATACAAATTGATAAGCAAATATACATTGCCTTCTCATAGACTGTATAAGATTGGTCCATTAGCTTGTGCAAACAGGGCAGGCATGCTGCATTTGACCTTGCTTGAAAAAAGAATGACATAATACACAACTTTGCCTGGGAACCAAAAATGCTACTAGTTTTGGAAATTATTGCTTGCACAGTTCCGGAGAAACATATTGAAGCAGAGCTAGTTCAACATATCAGGCATTGCTTCTATACAAACACGCCATTATTGTATAGATTGAGGCATATAATTTAAGCGAGTACTACAATAACATGAATTCCTATTTGCAAAGCGTTAATATATCACTGCCTTAATGGTTTCAAGGCGCTGGGGGCTGTCAGGGAGATTAAGTGAGATATTGCCCAGAGTCCCATGATGCTGAGCTGAGCTGCCACCAGGGATTGAATTGTGAACCCCGTGCTCCGGAGGCAGCAGCTCTGGCTGCTGTGCCACACCAGTAATGTGGGGGAAAACAACACTGCACACATGGAGCAAAAATATTAGTAGAAAAATAAACTTGTACTGACTAAGAGCACAATAACACACTATGAGGTACAACTTTAAGTTGATAATCATACCAAAAACCTAAGTTTAACACTGTGGCTCCCATTCAGAGTGGCCTTTTAAACCTCTTTTATGCGCTAACCAAATACTGACCAGGTTCTTGAACCACCTTGACTTTCTTATTATTGATAGTATTTCTTGTTTTTCATATCATTTTCTAAAGACTGTTATCAGACTACTCTTTTGTAATGATTTCACCTCCCCACATTCCTTCCAATTTCTCCCTTCCTTCCTATTGGTTCCCCCCATTTTCTTTGAATGTGTATTATTTTTATGTCCGTACTTGTATTTTTCATATTTATTATAGCTGTATCACCTTATCTTATTTGCTACAACACAGTCTTTATTTTAAACCTTAAAAGGAGTGACCCTTTGAACTCCCTGGTAAGTCTCTGCCCTGGAAAATTCCTGTTCTTTTCCACCTCAGAAGCACTGTTAGGGATTGGCCTGTTAATGCTGGGGATGGGTAGATAAGGGAATTACAACTAACTGGACCCATCGGATTTACGGGCCACTCATAATGTGGCCCTCATTATTTAAATGGTGATAGACCAATACTCTCAACACGTACTTGTTCATTTTTTATCATCATGTTAAAGGTTTTCAGCCACTTACGATCAATACAAAAATACTTGCTATGAAGTCATTAATTTACTCCCGGGGCTATAAGAGAATGAGATGCAGGCTATCATTTTTTTGATATTCATTGAAAATCATTCAATTTAATTACCAATGATATAGACATTTCCCGGTAGTCTATTTCCCATTAAATCCCAGTTGACATTTGGGTGCCGAAGCACACTTGAATAAGCAGATACTGATTCCCTGTGACTGATCTCAGTAATAAACACATTATTAAGAAGGGATTTTCGTCCTGGGGATGAATTTGTGCCAAGGGACCTGTCAGCAAAGGTAGCACCTGGGTCAAGGCCTCTACCAGCTGTGACTGCTCCAGCCTGGCCAGTCTCAAGTCAAGTCAAGTCAAAGATTTATATAGCGCGCTACATACCCGGAGGGTCTCAAGGCGCTTGAAGAAGGGTGGGGAATTACTTACTTCCTGGATTGGGCCTGTGGAATCACTTCTCCATTGTTAGCCATATTATACAGACAACTGTGTGAAACACACTGATTTCGATTAATATGCATGAAATATAGGCGCTCTTCTGTGCTCTGTTTTATTTCACGTATTACCATATATTAATGTATGTTAAGTTACTCTGGATATCTCTGAGTTTTTGATTATATAAAAATGATTAAGATTATCGTTATGGTAATGGTTATGTGTGAAGATCTTGTACTGAGTTTTGCTCTGGTCTGGTATATAATGGTATTTTATATTATATGCATCTTAGGCATGTTGTGTATGTTTTAAAAACCGCTGGTACACATCAGGGGATTTCTTGCCCTTAGCCACAAAAAAGTGTGTTGAAATCCTTACATTCCATGTTTACTTAGGTCTGTATTTTAGATATATAGGGCGTCATTTACTATATTTTGATGGAGAGCTATATCCTTCCTGCTGCGCTGCAAAGCGTCAAAGTAAAAGGGCAGGAATCCATCATATCTACAAGATAATGAGTATTCCTTTCCTTCTCCCCTGCACTGGTGAACAAACAGCAGCCGTGTGCCAACACAGACACCCTTGCATCAGGGTGCAAGGGTGCCTGCTGTGCAGGGATGATTGTTGTTGTATAGGAAGGGACACCTACCTGAACAAAAACAATCATTAATGGTGTTTTGCTCCTTCCAAGTGTGCTGCAGAATGCAGCACATGTAGAAAGAGCAAACAAATGAGGAGAAATAAAAGTATTTCTCCTTGTTGCGCCATTCCTATGCCTCGAGGCATAGGACTCTGACGCATTCCCAGGTTTACAACACTTTGTAAATCTGGAAATGTGTCATGCTCCATGGATGTTGTGTGGAAACACCCACAGCAACACCCATGGAATGCCCTTTTCATGCAGAGTGATGTTCGAAAGGGCCCATATTCCGGGCCGGACTGGCTACCGGATGTTTTGGCATGCTGCCGAGCTAGGGGCAGATTTCGTTGATGGGAACCTGCGTGTGCTGAACGAAGTTAATTTTGCTTTGTTTATTTCAAAGCACACACAGGTCGCCATCAACAAAATTAGCCCCCACCGCAGTGACATCAGCCCTCAGCTCGGCAGCATGCCAAAACGCCCGGTAGTCAGTCCGGCCCTGCCCATATTTACAAGGCCATGAAAAGTCACGCAGGGTGACTTTACATGGCCTTGTAAATATGGGCAGGCACTCTGCGCCGCTTGTGCGTCTAAAAACGTGACACACCAGTGGCAAAATGGGCTTGTAAATGAGGCCCAAAGTCTTTCCACGTCCTATTCATACTTTCATGGATTTAGTGCAAGTAACAAGCTGATTCAATGGATCGCCATAGTGTATAAACACAGATGAAGCAAAATATTTTTTGCATCAGGTTGATAAGAGTGTATTAGAGAATGAAGGAAATAAATTGTTTTTCCAGTCCACATCAAACCAAAGATTTAACTTGTGCACAATTGTTAGACCTGGCACCTTTGGCGTGGGTCTCCCTTCCAATTTTTCTGTTGCCTCATGTGTTTTTGCTCGTATTAGATGCTTTGGGCACTGTGCCACTGCTACTCAGTGCCACAGTGCGAGTGCTCCCTGTTGTAAATTGATGTATTAATCAGGGGTTCCATGTTTTGCTATTTGGTTTACTTGTCAGACCCTAGTCTAGTGCACTGAGTGTGGCCAGGGCATGTATATCCAAATGCTGCTGGTGGGCCTGTAGCATTGGTTGTGCCACCCACAGAAGCAGCCTTGTAAAATGTGTCTAAGGTCTGCCATTGCAGAGCCTGCGTGCAGTCTAGTACTGTCATGCTGACCGGGCAAGTGCACCCACTTGCCAGTCCCTAAACCTTCCCTTTTCTTCATATCAGTCACCCCTATGGTAAGCCCAAGGGCAGGGTGCATTGTAAGTTTAAGGTAGGACAAGCCCTGATGTGTGTGGCATGTCGTAATAGGGAATTACAGCCATTTTCGTTTTTCACTATTGCAAGGCTACCTGTTCTCCATAGGCTAAAATGGGCTGTTAAATTATTACATGTTTATAATCCTAACTGTCTCAGAGAACTGGAGAACCGTAGCCTTAAGGCTCGGCGGCGCAAGGTATGCCTGAAATCCCCGGAATTCACCTGCCTTGTCAAATACAGAGACATGGACTCTTCGTCTGGCGTAGAAGATCGTATTTATTAGCTGCAGCTAGTACAGTGGTCTTAGAAGTCATTGATATAACGAGGTTTAAAAGAGACTGCCACTTAACTCTGTGGCGCACAGGCTTATATATGATACGATACAATGCAGAGTACAAGCACACAAGAGCACGAGGCATAGGCAAATGTTATAGACAATACTTTAAGTCTAAAGTAACCCAAGTTCCCGTGGTTATGTTTGTCACTCGACCCCTTAAGTAAATTACAAATGAATCCACACAATTCAGTTTACAAGTAGAGAAAACACAGTTGTATGCTCTAGAAGGACAGTTGAGAAACAGGAGAATGCATGAGACGTGTAGCGAAGGACAGCAGATAAGATAACCTACAGGAAAGAATGGTGCGAACCAACAAATAGTCCGGACGGGGATTAATCAGACAGGAATTAGTGTACTCGGCCAGACCCTGACACTCGTTAGTAAACAAGGGCGAAGAAAGCACCTGACACGTAAATGCAGAAATGACAAGAACATCGCGCTCGCCGTGCTGCCTGAGTGAGGGCAACACGAGATGGCGGCGGCTACAAAATGGAGGCTGAGCACGAACGAATTCGCAATTTACAGAACCTCAGAACATGGTAGGAATTCGAGTTTAGTATGCCTGAACTCAGAATGATAAAATACATCTTTTAGTGAAGTTGGTTTTAGCACCCTGCGTTTGCAAATACCACTTTTACAAAGTAGGTATTTGCTTGCCTAACCTTTCAAGCTTGCCTCTGCTAGGTTGTGTATTCCTTTGTCTGGTTTTTTGAGTAACAGGGCTGGGGGATTCCAAGAGACGGGATGAGTCAGCCCAGTGGTGAATAGATAGATCGGCATCCAGATGGGAGGGAGGAGTTTCACCTGGATAAGCGCGCCCCCGCTGTAGTTGTCGCATCATGCGGAAGCTTCACACATCGTGGGAGAAGAGTTTCGCAAGTGGATCTGCTGCCGTCGCATCGCGGAACAAGGGTATCGCCGCTGAAGTCCACGCATCGAACCGAGAACTTCTCGCATCCCCGGAGAAGCGTGCCGCATCTGGAAGATCTTCACGTCTTTAATTCTTTGTACTTGAACTTTGCTGCATTTCCCTCGCTGCGACATTGCTTGTCGTGGAAGCGCAACGCAACCTAAGGTACATTGACGCAAAGTGTCGCATCTTAAGAACTGAACTAAACTAAACTAAATCTACCATCTTAAAGTAACAATATTGAGTATTTTTTTCTTCATGGTCTTGTGGTAACTCTATATAAAGTATACTTATTTTTCATATAAAACCTTGTGTGGTGTCCATCTGTAGTGTTGTCACTGGGTTACTGTATGTGGTCAAAAAGGCTTAACACAGGGCCTCTGAGATAAGCCTGTCTGCTCGTGCCAAGCTACCAAGGGGGTGAGCAGGGGTTATTTTAGGAGTGTAATCCTCATATCCTGACTAGAGGTAAGGGTTCATATTTGTCACAAATACCTACCTGTGCCAACTAGAGACCCCAAAATCTAACATTGTTGGTCAGCGGAAGGGATTTTGGATTTGCATTTGTAACTCATGTACAGTGACTGTTGAACACTACTTGGTGAGTGCAGACCATAACGTAACCACATACTTTTTGGTAGATTCATTTTTGAATTTTCTTTTTTTGAAAGATGCCTGATTCAGTTGTAGTGGATAGAGCAGAATCCATAGCCTCTGTTGATCTTGAATGGGAAGAAGAGAAATTGGAAAGCTACAAAGTTGCACACCTGAAGTACTTTTGCAAAAAGTTCAATGTTTCCACTACTGAATTAAAAAAGAAGGAAGAGTTCTACAAGGCGCTGAGGGCCTTGGTAGAAGCAAGGAAGACTCCTGTGATTGAGGTGGATGACCTGGCAATTGTGAAACAGGAAGGGCAATTGGGCTCAGGAGGAAGGAAAGTACCTTCCCCCAAAGGTAGCATTGGTTCTGGTAAAAATCTGTCTCCAGAGGAGTTGGAGGACAGAGAGAGATCAAGAAGGCATAAAATGGAGATGACCAAGTTCAAGTGAATAGGCAACTGGAATTAGAAAATAGAAGGTTGGATATAGAGGAAAAGAAAATGCAGTTTGAGCATGAAAATGTTTGAGGGAGTTGGAGTTTAAAACCGAAAGTTTAGAGTTACTCCCTCTCGTGGTAGTGTACCGTCAGTACATACAAAAAGTAGAGTGTATATTCCCAAGGATGTGGTGAAAGAGTTTTACAAAAATGACGATATTGGTCAGTGGTTCAGAGCCTATGAGGTATCCATGTCTTCCCACCTGGTCCCTGAGAGAGATTGGGGAGCGGGGTTGTGAGGAAGGTTCCTTAGTGAGGGGCAAGACACATTGTCAGACTTGCCTGCTGAAGTCCACAATTCATACAGCCACATGAAAAATGCATTGTTTTCTAGAAATGGTTTGACACCTGAGCTCTATAGGCAGAGATTCAGGAAATGCAAAAAGTTATAAAACAGTACTTGGGTTAAATATGTCACTTTCTTTTGCAGAGCATTGGATAGTTGGGTAAAGGGCAGCAAGGTTAATGATTTTCAAGGTCTCTTTGATTTTATTGCGTGGGAGCACTTGTCTGATAATTGTTTTCCATAGCTGCGCCAGCATCTGATAGAGTGCAAGCTGACTAACCTTAGAAAGCTTGCTCAGGAGGCGGACTGCTGGGTGACCACCCGGGTCCACAAGGGTCACGTGGGAGACTCAGCCAAAGGTAGGCAGGGTCCCCAGCAGAAGAGTGGGGGAGACAAAGGTAAACAGAAGGAGTTCCACAAAGGGCCCCAAAGTAATTCCCAAGAGAACCAAGGGAAAGGTTCCCAGCTTCCCCCTGAGAAGAAGCAAGGGGTCCAACAGTTAGTCCTGTTCCCCAGGGGTCCCTGAAGTGTTACAAGTGTGTAACCTGGGTCACAAGGCGAGTGACCCCAAGTGCCACCTGTTTGGTAAACCAGCACCCACTGGTGCTCCGCCCCAGTAGATGGCTAGTGTAGCCTTGGGGAGGAGATTGATGTCCAAGGTGGGTGGGGTCCCGCACAGATGACCTTAGCCTCTTTAGGAGACTGTGAGATGGTCTCAGAAGGTCAGCTGCCCGGGAACACTAAGAAATATGGCCAGGAGTGACCATCAATGGCCAAAAGGTGGAGGATCTTAGAGATACAGGAGCCAGTGTGACAGCTGTCAGGTGTCACCTGGTGTCTCAAGAGCATATTATCCCGCATGCATTTTGCCGAGTTGTTGCCGCCAACAACACAGAGGGTCATTGTCCAAAGGCTCAGGTTCCCGTTGAGTGTGGGTGGGTCTCTGGTACTCTTCAGGTAACTGTGAGGCCTGCCATGCCTGTTGACTGTTTGTTGGGGAACGATTTGGAGAGCTCCCCTTGGTAAAAGGTGGAGTAAACAACTCACTTGAAGATGGTTGGACTGCCTGACTGGGCGTGCGTGACCACACGGTCAATGTCAGCCAGTAGGGGTTCTCAAGAGAACCTGGAGCCTGAGAGGGAGGCCCAGGAACCTGCAGGAGAGAGAAGTGGCCGGGTCACGGGAAACCGGCCCCCGAAGTTCCGTCGGCCCAGGAGGAGGTAGACCCTAAGGGGGATGCCTTGGAGCCTACAGGGGAGCAAGTCGCTGAACTGGGGGACCTGCCTGAGCTGACCCATTGGCAGCAAGAACGAGGCCCCTCCAGGGAAGAATTCTGGAAGGAGCAGAGAGAGTGCCCTTCTCTTGAGGACGTACGACAACAAGCTGCAAGCCAGGCAGCAGGTGATCAGTCAGGGTCACACTTGATTTACTGGGAGAATGGTCTCGTGTATAGTGAGCCTAAGGTTGCTGAACCTGGGTCAGCCCGTGCGCTGGTGGTACCCCAGAAGTTCAGAGCCTTCCTACTGGGGCTGGCTCTTGATGTGCCGTTAACAGGACATTTGGGGCAGAACAAGACCTTTTAGAGGCTTGTTACCCACTTTCATTGGCCCCAAATGTGCAAGAGTTCAGATACTCTTTGCAGGACCTGTCAGACTTGTCAGACAAGTGGAAAGAGTAGGAGGAAGTACAAGGCTCCTCTTCAGCCATTCTCTGTGGTCAGTACCCCCTTTGAGCGGGTGGGGATTGACAATGTGGGCCACTGGACCCCAAGACAGCTATGGGCAACAGGCTCATTCTGTCTTGGTGGACAATGCCACCCGGTACCCTGATGCCATACCTCTGAGGACAGTGACGGCCCCCGTGGTGGGAGAAGCACTGATGGGAATTTTCTCACGAGTAGGATTCCCTCGCGAGGTAGTGTCTGACCGGGGAACCAACTTCATTTCCAAGTATATGCAGTCCCTGTGGCAGGAGTGTGGTGTGACTTAAAAGTTCACCACTCCCTACCACCCCCAAGGCAATGGGTTGGTTGAAAGGTTCAACCGAACCCTAAAGGGCATGATTATGGATCTTGAGGAACCTATGAGGCGTAAGTGGGACGTCCTATTACTATACCTGTTGTTTGCATACCGTAAGGTGCCACAGATATCTCTAGGGTTCAGCCCCTTTGAGTTTCTCTATGGACACCCAGTCAGAGGACCCCTGAGTCTGGTCAAAGAAGGCTGGGAGCAATCTCCCCGGAAACCTCCCCAGGATGTATATAGCTACATGCTGGCCTTCAGGAACCAGACTAGGCATTTCAGGCAACTTTCTGAGGTGAATCTGGAAGCCAGCCAGGAGTAGACGAAGCGCTGGTATGACTAGAATGCCACTCTGGTAGAGCTTCAACCAGGCCAGAAAGTGTGGGTCATGACCCCAGCGGAGCCCTGCGCACTCCAGGATAAGTGGACCGGACCATTTGAGGTTGTGGAGTCCAGTTACCAACTTGGTGGACTTGCGGTCTCCTAGGAACCCCTTGAGGGTCCTACATGTCAACCGCCGTAAGTCACACTTGGAGAGGTCTGAAGTGGGCATTCTATTGGCAACAGATGCTGGGATGGAGGAGGAGACTGAGCCTCTTCCTGACCTCCTGTCAGCCTCAGAGCAAGATGGGTCAGTGGACGGTGTTAACCTCTCTTCCACCCTGACCCATGAGCAACAGAATGACTGCCGCCAGTTGCTGGGACAGTTTTCTGATCTGTTCTCCCTGGTTCCTGGTGTCACAGATTGGTGCGTCCATGATGTGGACACAGGAGACAGCTTACCTGTGAAGCATAAAACTTACAGGGCTACTGACAGGTTGAGGGCTTGCATTAAGGAGGCGGTCTCAAAGATGCTTACGCTAGGGTTGATTGAGTCATCTAGCAGTCCGTGGGCCAGCCCAGTGGTCTTGGTCCAAAAAGGCTGAAGCACCGGGTGCCACACCCGAACTCCGGTTCTGTGTGGACTACAGCGGGCTCAATTCAGTCATGAAGACTGATGCGCACCCCATCCCCAGAGCTGATGAGCTCATAGATCGGCTAAGGGCTGCACGGTACCTCAGCACGCTTGACTTAAAGTCTGGGTACTGGCAGATCGCCTTGACTGATGGGGCAAAGGAGAGGTCAGCATTCTCCACACCAGATGGGCATTTCCAGTTCCGTGTTATGCCCTTTGGAGTGGAGAATGGCCCTGCCACCTTTCAGAGGTTGGTTAACCGGGTGTTGGTTGGACTGGATGAGTTCAGTGCCATTTACCTGGATGACATTGCAGTGTTCAGTGCCAGTTGGGAGGAACATCTGCGCCACCTCTGGGAAGTGTTGATGGCGCTGTGGAAGGCAGGCCTCACGATCAAGGTGAGTAAGTGCCAGATCGGGCAGGGTTCCGTGGTGTACTTGGGACACCAAGTTGGGAGCGACCAGGTGGCGCCCCTACAACCCAAGATTGAAACCATCCTGGCTTGGGAGCCACCCAAAACCCGGACAGAGGTGAGAGCCTTCTTAGGTGTCACGGGATATTACAGGAGGTTTGTCAAGGGGTATGGCAACAATGTTGCACCCTTGACAGAGCTGACTTCTAGGAAGCAGCCCAAGAAGGTGATCTGGACTGACACCTGCCAGAAAGCTATTGAGGCCCTGAAAGCTGCTATGTTCAGGGCGCCCATGTTCCTGGCACCCAACTCCTCAAGAGAGTTTATCGTTCAGACAGACGCTTCAGTGCATGGTGTGGGGGCTGTTCTGTGACTGATAAATGAGGAGGGCCTAGATCAATCTGTAGCCTTTATCAGTTGAAGGTTACTTCCACGGTAAGAGAGGTGGAGCGCTATTGAGCGTGGGTCTCCCTTCCATTTTTTCTGTTGCCTCATGTGTTTTGCTGGTATTAGATGCTTTGGGAACTGTGCCACTGCTATTCAGTGACACAGTGCAAGTGCTCGCTATTGTAAATTGATGTATTAATCAGTGGTTCCATGTTTGGCTATTTGGTTTACTTGTCAGACCCTAGTTTAGTGCACTGAGTGTTCCCAGGGCATGTAAATCCAAATGCTGCTGGTGGGCCTGCAGCACTGGTTGTGGCTCCCACAAAAGCAGCCTTGTAAAATGTGTTCAAGGTCTGCCATTGCAGAGCCTGCTTTCAGTCTGGTACTGTCATGCTTACTGGGCAAGTGCACCCACTTGCCAGTCCCTAAACCTTCCCTTTTCTTCATATCAGTCACCCCTTTGGTAGGGTGCACGGTAAGTATAGATAGGACAAGCCCTGATGTGTGTGGCATGTCCTTAAAGTGAATTACAGCCATTTTCGTTTTTCACTATTGCAATGCTACCTGTTCTCCATAGGCCAGAATGGGCTGTTAGATTATTACATGTTTATAATCCTAACTGTCTCAGAGAACATGGTAGAAATTCGAGTTTAGTATGGCTGAACTCAGAATGATAAAATACATCTTTTAGTGAAGTTGGTTTTAACACTCTGTGTTTGCAAATACCACTTTTAGAAAGTAGGTATTTGCTTGCCTAACCTTTCAAGCCTGCCTTTGCTAGGTTGTGTATTCCTTTGTCTGGTTTTGTGAGTGACAGGGCTGGGGGATTCCAAGAGACAGGAGGAATCAGCCCAGTGGTGAATAGAGAGATCTGCACCTAGATGGGAGGGAGGAGTTGCACGTGAACCTTGAATCGGGCTGTGCCTGCCTTCCACAATGCTGGCTCCACCTCCTGGGGAGCGGCTGATGTCTCTGGCCTGCAGACTGAAAGAAGAGAAGGAGTCCTGTAAACAAAGTGCTCCAGGACTGTACTTGCCTTCCACAATGCTGGCTCCACCTCCTGTGGGGCGTCTGATGTGCCTGCCCTGCACTGTGAAAGGAAAAGAGAATTCTGGTAAACAGAGTGCTTTAGAACTGGTTTGGACCGTACCTGGTGAATGGGGGTGACAGTGAGTGTGGTGATTAGGTCACAATCCCCTGGTTTCTCTTTTATTCAGTTGCTTAAGCTTAGCCACGGAATATTGTCATTTAGTCCATTGACATTCGCCTGCTTTCACCAGATCAGGTTCCCCCTCTCAGAGAAACATCAACATTGTACATTAGCCAATGTATATAGAAACATTCCGTTTCTAACTCAGCATAGTGATATCCCAGATAATCATGCAAGAATCGGGATCTCGATCCCCCAACATCTTTTAATACCCTTTATAAAATTCTTTTAATACCCTTTATAAAATTCCTAATATCTGTTAAAGACTACTTCAAAAATACCAGAATTTATGGGTAAAGTGGTATTTTGCTAATTGAAACCTTTTTCACTGTAAAATGTAGTGCTTCGAACATAGTCTTTCTTCTACTACAATCCACCTCCACGTACATCAAGGAGGACGTGATGCGCTCTCTGGTTCCAGAACCTGAGAAGCAGAGACAGCACAAGTCTCTGCTTCTGCAAGGAGGTAGAAAGCCCATCGCTTTAACCTCCGCTACAAAAACCGTAATGTATCTTTGAAAAACATAGATGTAATACGCTATGTACATATATTATCTCCCAGCAGGCACAGCCTTCTTAGCGCACCCGAGGAGGTTTTTTATCGAACATAAAAAGGTACGGGCTTTATGGTTACAGATGGGTATTCACGTGGTACCATTACTTAGGTCGCACGGAAAGCACAGAAGGGCTGAAATAACTGAAATTTCTTTTTAATAGTAACACTCACTTGAGTAGATAACTCTACCGGAATGACGCGTGTCTGGTGGACTCTTCTGATTGTTTTTAAATACTCACAATACGAGGAGCTGTGCCATCAAAATCTGTTTAGAAAGCGTGCTCATACAGAGGTCACTGATAACCGAAAGGAATTACGCACATGCATACGAAAGATATGTGACTTTACTAACACGCACAGGACATTACACATTGAAGGCTCACGATCCCTAGAGATAAAGCAACATCGCAATGAATCTCACCATGACGAGCACATGGACAACAGTTATCAATCTAATATCCGCACATGACGCATTAATGAAACCATGTAACAAAGCCACATGCAAACATCACGCATTCTCTACATGCACACTGTTAACAGTGAGTGACCCAGAAACCCTCTCACATGATTCCATGATAGTACCTTAACATGTTAATTGTGACCAATGAGAGAAAGTTTGCCTAAAAGGAACGAGAGAATTTTGCCTTATGTAACTAAGAATTGCCATTTTGAGTTCCTTAATTTTCTTCTTTTTCTCAAGCACTACAGCATCCATGATACTGCGCATTGACGCTATCTATGTGTTTGTATTGTCTGCCCTTACCCCCTCCCCCGTTCCTTTTCATATCCACTGTACTTTATAGGCCTTACGAAATTCGGAAAAGTTTTCCTAGAATTACCTACAAAATGAGGTCATCTTTTTTCATTACTTCACTATAGACACCAGGTCCTGAAGAAAGCCAACCCGACCCCCTATGGGCAATTTAGTGGCTGAAACATGTCAACCTTTTTATGGACAATAGAAAGTGCGGAAGCCCCCTAACTCCAGCTTCCTATGCACGCCAATTCTTTTAACCAGTCTTTTCTCCAGTATTAATTAAAATTTGTTTAAACTGGTCACAGAAGCCTTTTTTATTGAACACCCCACTTTCCTAATCACTAATCACTACTGCACTAACGGTCACCTCCGGGTGGAGGAAGCAGACAATGAAACCCTATGATGATGCTGTCACGTTGCTAACATAAAGGCGGAAAATCAAGATACACCAGCATTTGAGCCTTGGTACGTGAATGAGGGTTTTTTAAATCGGAACAGGAAACAATGAGATTACAAAACCCTGGGTACTCAGGACAAGTGATCCCTTCCCCTATTGATTTTTTTGATATTTGAAACTAAGGAAGATAAAAGGGTCACAGACTTTTCCTTCTTCCCCCTTTGTGATTTAAAATACCTATATTTTGATGCAGCATGTGCTGGTTGGGCAGCGGGTGCTATGGATTGACATGATTGCCTAGGGTCAAACTGTTGAACAATTGTCAAAACTTCTTTTGATGACATCCTCCTATTTTAGTTTTAAGTACAAGAAACATACATGACTAACATTGAATATTTTTAGATTCAATGGGTTTGTCTGGGCAAGATTCTTTTCATCTGAGATTTTTTTTGGAAGAGATTCCAATTCCGCACTGGTTTGTGATGAGGTGGTCATCAGAATGGGTGAAAGGAAAAACAGCCACCACGTGTTTAGCCCCCTTACATGGCCATCCGGCCTGGGGCTTCCTCAGGGCTGTACATACATAATTTTGCAAGGAAATGCAGTAAATTTGGTTAGTATCATGAGCATGTAAAGAGGGGGTGGGGAAGGCATATGGGGGGTTGGTTTAGGAAAGAGGGAAAAGGAAAGGAAAAGGGAAAAAGAGGTTAGGAGCGTAGGGAGCACAACGGCAGGGGTGTGTTAGTATTGGGATGGTTGGTGTATAGTAGATGATAATTAGGTGGGAAAGGTAAGAACAGAAGTTCGGATAGGGAGTTATAAGGAGAGAAAGAGAGAGCGAGAAGTAGAAGTGCCATGGTTTAGAAGACGGAGAGGGGTGTAGGGGATAGGAAAGGAGGGGAGTTAGAGACAGAAGGTACAGTAATAGTAAAGTAGTCATATACAAATATTTGAATTATAAAAATGAGGACACATTTGCATTATATTTTTTAAGGTACACAAAGAACATCAAATGCGTAATATTACAAGATTGGTGTTTTTGGGTGAGCAAGTATTGGGCAATATCCAAGTGGTTGAATGGGTTTTGAGTCAGAGGTAACCATTTTCAGCAATACAAGAGGATTAGAGTCACAAAGGTGTGGATAGTACATTTTTAGATGGGGGCATGGATTGATTTCACGCAAAGTAGCATGGCACATTGTCATATTGTGAAACATTATTGATAAAAGCGGCACAAAGTAACGCGATCATATTAGGTACATGTTAACAATTAAGAACAAAGGTAAGGAACATTATTTATATAAACCCGATTGGGTGAGATTAAGGACATGTGTGCATGAGCGAGACATATGACATCATGGTAGGTGAAAGCATGTTGTGTTAAAAAGAAATTCGTAGAAGGGCAAAATTTGAGTGTAAACGTATCCCACGGAAACCAGTATGTAGACATTTGTTAAGGAAATCATTTTATGCAGATCCTTAGTGCATATATTTTAGGCATTATTTTGCAGTCCAGAAAGTTAATGCAATGAATTAGAAGTGTTTAATTGGGACAGATAAGGGAAATGTATATTTACAGTAATAATGTAAGGCATCCGGTTCAGCGGGGTCCCGGGTGGTGTGGGGAGAAAGGGAAAGCGACAGTTAATATTTAAATCTTGTGTGTCGAACTAGAGATGTGATCCATACCGTGGTTGTGAAAGTGGCAAGTGAAGAAAGTGGTATATGCAGCAGTATATTATTAGAACAGAGTTTCAACAGGTGGTTGGAATGGTGTGAGATTAATCCTGTATTGAAGCGACAATGGTTTATTGAGTTGTACCCCTTCGGCGACAGGTAATATTTACATCATGGGTGTCGATCTAGAGATGTAATCCATGCCGTGGCTGTGAAAGTGGCAAGTGTAGGAAGCAGTTAATGCAGATGTGTAATTAAAGAATGAGGTTTAAACAGGGGGGTTTAAACATTGTGAAACTTAACCTGTATTGAGGCGACAGTGGTTTCTTAAGTTGTGCACTTTCGTGATCAAATAAATGCGGATGTGGCTATAATGTGTTACGAGCATAAAGTGAGAAACGGGTGTCACTCGCTTACCGCCGCATATAAAGGAACGGAATTCATGCTATATTTCTTTTGGATATAATAGACAATATTGCATTGCTGGTGGCAGAGGGTAGCTTACCCAGTAGATACTTTTAACTTTCTATCAACGTCATAGGTACATATAAGGTCCTAAGGATTCTTTGGGGGAGAAAAAATGGATGAGGTGTAACTTTTCCTGGGCGAGGCACTAGGCAGGTGCATAACCATCTTGGGTGGATTTACCTTTAATCTCGGGCGTAATGCCAGGTTGGGTTGCGGTGTTCAGCTAGCGTTTCTAAGAACACGAACACTGAGCAGCCAATAATAGCGGGACCGTGTCGGATAACTTCTGAGTGAATACCCGGAAGGAGAAAATGTCGTAGGTTTGGGCGCCATCTTAGAAAGGTGTAGGAGAGACTGCGATGTAAAATAGGATATGAATCCCGATTTGGAAGTAATCAGTGTCAAAATGTTAACCCTTAGGTCATGGTGTGATATGTAAAGGTGAGGAGAAAGGGCAGACTGCGTAAATAAACCCTTTTGAGGAGCTTGAATCCGGTCTGATCATTCAGGAGCTAGATCCCCAGGTGGGGGTTTGCCTAGCATAATTTGCTTGAGGTCTGATCGGGTGTGGTAGACAGGTGTTTCATGATTGGATTATGTACGGATTGTAATCAGAGGTGAAAGAAGGAGGGCAGCGGAATAGCATCATAAAGAGAGGTGAATCACTTAATGTTCCTTTTGAACGTCGATCAGATCTTTTCTTAATTAAAAACAGTATTACACAATTAAATTATATATCTTAATGATTGTTTCACTAAGTGTTTTCCACATTTTTGACTTAGCAAAAAACTCAGTTTTTGTAATAAACCACATACAATCTGCTCTCTCACAGCAGAAGCAGCATAAACAGTGCAATCAATCAAGGGTTTATAAAGTGCGCCAAATCACCTGTGAGGGTCTCAAGGCACTGGAGTTGCTAGTTGCTTCATTGCATTCTGTTCATTCGAGCAGCCAGGTATTGAGTCCTTTCCTGAATTGCTGGAGTGAAGAGGTGGTCTTGATGTGCAGGGGTAGGTAATGGCAGGCTTTGACAGCCAAGTGTGAAAAGGAGCTTCCTCTGCTGTTGACTCAGTGGACCCGGAGTGTGTCTGGGAGGAAGAAGAGGCGGAACGTAGGTGTCTGGTTGGTTGATCGAAGGTCCAGCGCTTATGGATGTATGTCGGACCTTCATTACACAGGGCTTTGTATGCGTGTGTCAACTTCTTGAACTAGCATCTCTTCAGGAGCCAGTGTAGCTTCTTAAGTTGGGGTTGTCGAGGAGGCATTCAAGCATTTTCCGTTTTTGTATTTGTATTAATTAATTGTATGCAGTCTGGCTACCTGTATTTTGATGCAGCAAGTGCAGGTTGGACAGCGGGTGCTATGGATTGACATGATTGCCTAGGATCAGAAATATAGCAATTTATGATCAAACTGTTGAACAATTATTAGAGCTTCTTTTGATGATATCCTCCTATTTTAGTTTTAAGTACAAGAAACATACACAACTAACGTTGAATATATTTAGGTGGCGGTGAGGAAGTGAAAGATTATATTTATTATGATACAATACTAACTTCACTATTATGTAGCACTTTTGCAGCTTGTAAGTGTTGGAAATAGAAAGGGCCACTATTAAACAATCAAATGGTATTCAATTTAGTGACTGCGGAAGGATGGAAGTCTGAATCTTGCTGGGATTCGAACATCTGACATTACCTGAAGATCACTTCCTATTTTAGAGATGAGGTGTTATTAACTGAAGCATCCATAGATTTCCCTATATGTAGAATAATGTAGACAGACTACACATTTATTTTTATGGCTAAAATCAATTTATTAACGCATTACTTTGCATTTAATGACAATTTGTATTTATAACATGCTTTATACCCCTCACAAGAGAATGGGTAGCAAGTTGCACCTTGGAAGTGCTATGGATGAAAGAGTGAGTGCATGTCACGAGGCCTGTATGTGTAGTGTATACTACTAAACACAACGACCATAGTTGAGGTCTTATAGAAATGTTGTTGCCTGCAATAATTCCAAGTAAAAAGAAATAAATGATAGGACACTTAAGTAGTTCATGCTAATATGTGGATGGATAGAAAGTGTAAGTGCATTGTGGTCTATGTGGGCAGTGTTTTGGTGTTATGAATTCCATCGACACTGCTCAAATTGTGGTGCCACAAGAGTGTAGCCATGTCTACACCTTTCTGTACTAGAAAGTGCGAGAGAAGAATCTTCTCGCTATGCAGATACCCATTTTCAGCGGAAAGTTCTGTGACATGCAGATTATGTCTTTTGACTATTGTGCCAGGAAGGTGTTCAAAGGATAAAGGTGCTACCTCCTCGCAGCATTGGATGAGCTGCTGCTGCTGCTGCGCAAGGGACCGGCGCGATAGCTGCGAGGTGGCATTGCCTATGACATAATTGGACCGGGTGTAGGCCGTCAGCCGGGTCAGTAGCTGACGGTGGTGGCGGCGGGCTGCGTTGCCCTGCGATGTCATTGCAGCAGTGTTGGCCTCCATGGCTGCAGTCAT
Source organism: Lissotriton vulgaris (assembly GCF_964263255.1). Classification (NCBI taxonomy): domain Eukaryota; kingdom Metazoa; phylum Chordata; class Amphibia; order Caudata; family Salamandridae; genus Lissotriton; species Lissotriton vulgaris. Next base: position 1,468,880,319 of record NC_141685.1, on the reverse strand, counting down.
GCGGGCCATTCCCTCCCCCACACCTGCCATGGCTGCCGTCATGCGGTCCATCCGGTCCCCCACACCGGCCACATTGCTGCCAATGTTGTATAGCTGAAGCTGTATGGCACCTTGCTGGCGTGCCTGTAGCTGACGAATACGGAGCATGCGTCGTTCCACGCTCATTCTCGCCAGCCACTGTCCATTCCCCCTCCTGGTGATAGGTGCATTGGTCTGCAGGTGAGACCTGCCACGCCTGCTCTGCTGGCCTGACACAGAGGGTGGCCGCTGTGTTCACGCTGTCGCGGGACCTGATGTTGAAGCACCAGCTGCCGGTGGTGTCACGGTAGGCATTGCTGGTGCGGCAGGGGCTGGAGGCACACTGGTAGTGGGCCTGGCTGCGGGAGTAGTTGCTGCGGCAGAGGCTGGGGGCACACTGGTGGTGGACCTGGCTGCAGGGGTTGTTGCTGCGCCAGACGCAGGAGGCACACTGGTGGTGGACCTGGCTGCAGGGGTTGTTGCTGTGGCAGGGGCTGGAGGCACTCTGGTGGTGGACCTGGCTGCAGGGGTTGTTGCTGCGGCAGGGGCTGGAGGCACACTGGTAGTCGGCCTGGCTGCCGGAATAGTTGCTGCGGCAGACGCAGGAGGCTGTGTATGTAACGGCACCTCCTCCTCATCCTGTGCTTCCTCATCTATTTGCAGCCTCTCGCTGTCGCTGCTGTCTGCACCACCTGTGAGGGGAAGTGGACGTTCATTAGTTCCATGTATCTGTCACACATGCAGTTGCTACATGCATGCTGGGTGACATTCCCTGACTGCCTATGGCTTTGCATACTTTGGGACCTGTCTGGCTGCATTGAGGTACTTCTAAATTGTGGCCACACTACATGTCCCACAATGCTTTAGGGCATTACCTGATGTGCACCGATGGCATGACTATGGAACATTATAGGAGGCTATATGGTCATGGCCATTCATAGGGGACAGGGTCGCAGTCGCATGCCACTTACCTTGGATGTCTTGGGTGGGGCGGGATGAGTCCAGACGGGTCACTCCGATGCATGCCTCAGCCTCCAGCGTGTCTTCTACTTGATCCTCCAAGGGGGTGTTTGGAGGGACTGTAGGTCCTCCCCCTCCAGTGCCCAGGGACTCTCCAAGCCTCTCAGCTACCTTCTCTTTGGCACGACCTCGGAGGTTGTACCAACGTTTTTTAAGTTCATCCAGTGACCTGTCGGCCACACCCACAGAGTTCACCGCGGACGCTATGCCCACCCAGATCCTGCGTTTCTCCGGCTCGGGCACCCTCCTTGAGTCCTTCCCGAACAGTTTGGAGTGGTTCTCCACCACCCCTTCAATTAAGTGCTCCAACTCCTCGGAGAACTTTAACTTTCTCTTGCGCCCTGTGGTGTTGCTGGGCCCAGGTACTGCCTCCTCAGACATAGCTGCAGTATAGTTTGAAAGTAGTAATCCAAGCTGAATTGCAGGAGCTCTCCCAGTTGCTGACTCGAGGTCTGCCTCACTGTGGTGAATGGGGGTGGGAACTGGCTGCTTCCTGGTTGTGATGTCATCACTGTGCTCGAAATGCGACTTCCCGTTTTCCCGATCTCGCGATTTTGCGATCTCGCTTTTTGCGATCTCGCAATTAGCGATATCGCTATTTGCGATATCGCAAATCCGACACGGATGTAGCCGGAAATAGCGATTTTTCTGCGATTATCGATAATCGCAAACGGCTTTTGCGGCTGCGTGCGAATCGCTTTTTTTTATCGCAAAACATCATGAATGCCGTTCTGCGATTTCTCAATTGCGATTCGCAGTTAATCGCTAATTGAGAATCGCAGAATCCGTTTTTCATGAATCAGGCTGTAATTTCCCATAAAGTTTGATTAATTTCCCAACTACCAGAAAGACTGATTATCCAAAATTGGAACGAGGAGCCATCAAGAAAAGGTGTCTCTTGATGCGAAGAGGCTCCTTTTTCTAAAATGGATATTATTGAATGGCCTACCTCTAAAGAGAAGAAGACGAAAAAGAGGAAAAATATAAGAATAGACCCAATTTCCCCATCTGGAAGGAGGAGGTGATTTGGGATTCTGATAAAAACTTGAATAGAGCTCAGAGATAAGCATGGGCGAATTTTGCGAATCTCGCGTTCGCGAATTTTGCGGATTTGCGAACTCGCAATCCGCAAAATCCGCGAATTCCCGCGAATTTGCGGATTTTTTTTTTTTGTGTTCGCCCGTGTTTCTGCCAGTTCGCGAGGGTTTTTACAATTTCGCAATTTGCGAACTTACCTGTCGGGTCGCAAGTTTTGCGAACTTGTTGTTTCTACGTGTCCAGCCTGTTTGGGACACTCTTCTTCATCACTGCCACTCTCTGTCACCACTGCCACTCTCTGACTACTCATGCCACCCTCTGGCCCACCCATGCCACCCTCTGTTTCATCACCACACCCTCTGGTTGTCCAGTGTACATTATTTTCGGCAAAGCAAAGCACACCTTCCCTGCCTCAAGTGACCTGAATTAATTTGGGGCTGATTAATGTGTCACAGAATATTTTTTTAGCTGGCACCTGCTTCCTTAGTGCGCCCTGATTAGTGATCTTTTGCACTTGCTAAGTGCTTTCATTGTTGCAAAATTAGTTACAACACCTGCCCTGCCCCAACTGACAATAATGAATTAGGGGCTGATTAATGGATTTTAACTTCCAGCCTGGCTCCTGCTTGTCTCCCTTAGCTGTAATTCAGGACCTTTGTGGCATTAGTGTAACTATTCTGAGGTTCAGAGCAGGGTCACATAATAGTTGCAACTGGCAACTGAACTCTGGAGGGGCCCCTCAGGAAGCACTACAGGAAATGGCTACTAATGATGAGCCTGAACTTTTGAACCTGGTAAGTAGTTACTTTCAGTTTTGCTAAGATCGTATTTCTGCAATTTTGCACTTATTCGCGGGGCGCGAACTCACGCGAACAGTGCGAACAGTGCGAGCAAAATCCGCTGCTCGCGGATTTGCGGATTTTGCGGGAGATTCGCAAATCTTGCGGATTGCGAATTTACCGAAAATCCGCAAAATCCGCGAGCGGAACGGATTTTCCGCCCATACTTACTCAGAGAGAGGATCCCGTTTTGCAGGACGCTTGGGCAAGATCTGCAAATGAGGAAGATAGCAACAAGGTAGGTCCCAAGTTTTTCATACTCAATTAAGTACTATACAGGACGGGAGAGAAATCACACCAGTACTATAGAGAAAGTTGTGGATTTAGCACAAAGTCATTTACTGGGCGGACACTTTTGGAGGGATAAAACAGAGGAGACAATACTGGACCAACTTTATTGGTCTGGGCTTTTCAGCCACATCAAAAAGTATTGTAGGTAATGTATAATTTGTGGAAAGCATAGTAAAAACCACCCCCCTAGATCACCTTGATGCTCTTTGCCCATAATAGAGGAACTAGTCAGCATGGATATGGTAGGATCTCTGTTGCCTACCAGAAATGTTTTCGTTTTGTCTTAGTTATGGTGGATTATGTAATAAGGCATCTGGTGGCGGTTCCCCTAATTCAACCAAATACCACCCACATTTGAAAGGCCATGGTATACATCTTTTCAAGGATGAGATTCTCAAAGGGGATATTTACTGACCAGGAAAGCCTTTTTACTTCCAGGCTAATAGGACACTGATGTCAGCAATTAGCAATACAACAGGTTAAGACTGCCACCTAGCATCCCCAAACGCCACTCTCAGCCCACCCTAAAAAAAGCTGTTGGAACTCGAAACAAGGATATGGGATCAGATGCTCCCTTTGCTTTGATCACCAAATGATGCAAAGAACAAAGTCGCACAAGGTAGTCTCTGTTCAAATTATTGTTCGGATGGAAACCTCAAATCTTGCTTGATATGCAAATAGACACTGGAGAAGGAGAAAGATGAATCCCAAAACATGTCAGAATATGTCAGTCATTTAAAAAGCAACATAAGGGAAATTAGAGAAATCATGAAACATACCGTAGAACATCAACAGAAGGTACAGAAGAAGCAATGCGATATAAAGCCAAAACTGAGGACCTTTTGACAAGGGGATTGTGTGCTACTTTTTCATTCCACGAGTGAAAACAGTATGTTGAGTCAGTGAAAGGTCCCTTTAAAATACTAGAACATGTAACACTGGTAACCTATAAAGTAAAAGTTAATAAGGCAAGGATGGAAACCCAGGTATACCACATAAAATTCTTAAAGGAATTGGAAGGGTCCCTACTGAACTTACACACAGGAGGAATGGAAAACCCCTATTAGACTTGCAGTGCATAGATTCAGAGTTAAGTACTGTAAAACAGGAATACTTGTATGCTTGTTTGGAATCCTGTTATGCCATATTCTCAACCTCTCCAGGCAATACTTCCATTATTCAGCATTCAATCACCACAGAGCCTGGGAGAACATACATGTTAACACCCTACTGCACACCAGAAGCTTGGAGGTAGGTAACAGAGGAGGAAGTGCAGAATATGTTTCATTTAGGAGTAATCGAACCATTCATGAGTGAATCTAACTCCCCATAGTCCTAGTTCCAAAATTAGATGGCACTATAAGCTATTGCATAGACCTTAGAGTAGTAAAAAAATATCTACATTTGATACGCATCCCATTTCTGGTATTGATAAGATGATTGAGATGCTAGAACATATCAATATATTAGTACCCTGGATTTATTTGAAGGGTATTGGAAAATACCCTTCACCCTAAAAGACAAAGAAAAAACTGTTTCTCCATGCTAGGAGGCTTATAACAATGCACAGTATTGCCTTTTGGATTACATCAGGCCCCTGCCACTTTCCTGAGGATGATGAATATCTTACTCCGAGAACACTCTGGGTATTTTGAGGTTTATATTGATGACATCATTCAAAACAAGTGATGGGAGGAACATCTTGGACCTTTAGGGACAGTATTAGATATACTAGAAGAGTTGGGCTTAAAAGTGAATCCAAAGAAAGGTCACTTAGTGGCTAAAGAAGTGAAATACCTAGGGTATTTGTTAGGAAAGAGAGTCCCATAGCCTCACAAAGAGAACGTATCAGCTATATTGCAGGTCCCATTTTCCCAGACAAAAAAGATTTGAGAACATTTCTTGGTCTGATAGGGTATTATTGCAGGTTCATTCCTTGATTTACACAAAATCTTTTGACGAAAACCAAAGAAGTATATAAGGCGCTAAGACATCCTTCTCTGAATAATTTTTTAATCAATCCAAAGGTTAAATGATCTATTGACTAAATAAACTATCTATCAACTTCTGATCCTGTACTTCAGTCCCCCGACTTCATGGAAAAGTGCATTCTTTAAACAGACGAGTCAAGTACAGGTCTTTGGCTGTATTATCTCAACTGGATCAGGAGGGCCAGGAGAACAGGAGACACATGTGCTCTCTATCAGCCGGAACATTTTCCAATGAGAACGCAGTTATTCTATAGTGGAAAAAGAGGCATTGGCCATCAAATGAGTCAGTGAAAGCTTCAAATAATACTATGAGGGGAGGGACTTTGACCTATATATACTGATCATTCTCCTTTGGAGTGGGTGTCCAAAAATAAAAGCATAAATGCTGGAGTGTTCCATGCCTTCCATCCCTACAACTGTTCAGATTTAAGACCCATCACGACAGGAAAAAAACAGACACACTACGATTTATTTTCCCACTATCCTAGGGATTAGTTTTTTCAGGAGAATAAAGTAAGGGAGGGGAGATATGAACGAAGAAAGGAAATAAAAACCCTGTTCCATGCAAAAGTAATCACTGCTCCAATTCTGGCATGATGGAAAGCTGGAAAGACCCTAGAAAGAGAAAAGAGATTGGAATTAGATGGCAAGGAGGAGAAAGGACAAAGACAGATAAAAGATAGGAAAGAAACAATGGACTACTGCACACAGGGATGAGGTCGAGGTGAGAGTAAAAAAGCTAATTACAAATCAAATAAAGGGGTACTGTAGAGAAGAGAATGTGGGGACTAAATGGAGACAGAATCAAACTCGGAAAGCCCTGTGTGGTGAGAGGAGGCAGAGATTTATGGCTTGTATCCACAGGAGGCCCAACAAGCAGCAAGAGACCCAAACGCCGATCCTGGCCAAGGAGCAGAGGAGGCAAGGCGGAGTACGAAGATGTGTGGACAGCGGAATGGTGGCTGCTACCAAGGAATACTGACTTGCCTGCCACAACTCAGGAAGGTTGTGGCTGTCTGGTTGAGTATATATGAGTGATGGGAAATTCACAAAGGAGAGGGCTGAAATTGCGGGTGTTTGAACTGTTGTTTGCTCACTCTGCTATCTTTCAAAGGGGAAAAGGGGGAAGTGAAACCGAGTGGGATGGTGAGTGGAGGACTGGAAAAGTCACTATTGTTAAAACAGCACCAGTGTTGGTGAAGGGAACGGGGCATGAACTGAAGAAACTTAGAGAACTGAATAGAATGGAAATATAAGAAATCAAGGCAATGTGCTTACGGAAGCACCGAAACAAAAGAGATAGCTGTACATTGGTGACTAGCCAGAGGAAACTTAAGAGAAAGAAGAGAAGGGACCGTTAGGGAGAGAACACTCATCCCAGCAGCAGAAACATATTTGAAATTTTGCCTACTACGTACCTGGCTTTCTTCTGTTTCTTGAGGGTCCTCAGTGCCTGCAAGATCTAAAACAGATGTTAAAGAATTAACCAGTGAAGAATATCCAAATCAGGAACCACATTTAACTTGGATCTATTCCACCGGCCTAAGCATACTCAAGGACTTTTAGTAGTGTTTTGTTTGAGGTTTTCCCCACCCACTAACTCGACGTCACCAGACGTGTTATATGTGATTGTACTGATTCATAGCCAGCATAAGTAAAATAGATAAGCCCCCAAAACCTTATTTCCAATCATCCCTCCACAGTGAGGATATCTATTTTTCATGAATTGTGATTAAGATGACCAGCCCTTGTCACTTGGTCAACGGCTTAGATACATTGGTCTAGTATTGTTTTATTAAGATCCATTGGATTTTCGAGTTTTCAGAGGATCTTAGTGCCATCAGAAATAGTCCAGGTGAAGGGTTTCTTAAGATCTGACAGTGGGCTGAGCAAGACATTGAAGAAAAGTGGGGAGATGATAGATCCATAAGGTATGCCTGGTTGATGATGAAAAGTGGTGATGTGAATGTGGGAAGCAAGATGGAGTGTAAACTTTCACATAAGTAGGAGGAGCTCTAGTCCAGTATTTTTCACTATATGCCATGGCCCTGTAGTCTTTCTAGAAGGGAGTGAGTGTCAGCGATGCCAAATGTGATGCACATGCACAGTAGAAGAAATGTAGCTATGCCATTCTTGTCTGTAGTGGTCTTCGCATTATCTGAGATGGAAATCAGGGTGGATAATTTTTCGCTCTCAGTTTAAAACCCAGTTTGATTTTTTCCTCAAGGAAGCTGCAGATGAGAATGCTGTGCTTTTGACCAGTTTTTCATTGAACAGGTCATTCAAGGTTGGTCAGTGGCTGGCAGGTCTGATTGATTGAGATTGTTCTTGAAGAGTTGTCATATGTAACCTGTCCTCAGTGGTGAGGGAAAGGTAAATGATGATAAGGGGTCGTTGAATAACATCAGCAGTGGGGTTTGTGGCAGCCTTACATAGGATGGTATTCTTGAGGTTTGGGGAGGCAGTGACCTGTAGGTAGACCTGCAACTCTACTAGCCTTGTCCAGATAAAAAAAAACAGTTCTGGGAATTTATTTCAAAGAATCTCGTGTTGGATGTCTGTATGTTACTGTAATGTACTTTGTTTTGGCCTAAAATGAATGCAAACCTGGCATCTTGTTAGTGAGAATACATTCTACTGGCCAAACAGTGGTCCGTGATGGAGTTATACAAGTGTTTAGACTGAGGAATGTTTGTGATGGTGCAGTCAGATTTGTAGACGTCTGTGAGGATCAGAGGAGTTCCCTTATGGGGCACTTGGCATTGAAGATCCAGTTTGAGTAGTACAATCCTTTTGCTCTCTTGATGGAGACTTTGTAGATCTTACTGACTCTGTGCAGGGGGACTTTGTTGAGCGCATTTTTTTAAATTCTTCCATTGATGTTGAAGTGTAGCAATCTGTGATTTAATCATATAAAATCCTGCAGGGTCTAAGGCATCTATGTTCCGTAGGGTGCACTGATGTTTTAATAGGAATGAGTTTGTTGAAGTTTTGGAGAGCCAGTTTCACGGCTGATTAATTTTGTTTTATTTTGTGAGGTGGAAAGATTGTTGAGAAGTGAAAATGGAGTACAGAGAGATCACATGTATTTAAGGGTCTATAGGTAGTTCATGTCAGTGCTTTGGTAGCATTTTTTCTTGAAGTGACCTTGAGGGTGAAAGACACGAGGTAGTGACTGCTCTAGAAGTAAAGTTAATTCACAATGCTTGTGACAAGTCCAGGCTGATCAAATATTGTATTAAGTGTGAGGCTGCTGTGTGAGTCACCTGTGACTCACATCTCTGAGGGAAGTTGAGAGCTTCTAGATTTGTTATGATGGCTATTGGCTGCGCCAAGGGAGACTGCCGGTTTCAAATGTTCTGGTCACTGAGGATGGTATGGTTTAGGAAGATGTCCAAGATGGCACCCAGAAAGGTCACTGTCAAACCCACATTCATCAGCAATGGCATCTATGCCTAGGAATGCACACACAAAGGTATTAGGCTAGCAACCGCAAATTTGCAGAGTCACAATCTGACATATCCATACTCCATACCACTCTCTCTGTAGAACGTTTGCCATCTTAGACCTACAGTGGAGCAACATATATGTGTAGTGCTGAATGTCATCAGGAGGTCGGCCTTAGTCATTTTATTTATCTGTTTAGCATTATCCTGGTATATAGTCTCAGGAGTACATTTAACTGTCTAGTAGCAATTAAGTTACAGAAGTAAAACATGCAAGTAACATTGTTTTACAATTAGAGGATGGGAGCAGAAAACCTCAGGGGAAAAGGAGATTAACAAAGGTATTTTACAGAAGACAAAGACTGTTAATTTCGGTGAGTGGACGATACAATTGTTTTTGACATATAGATAGATGTAAAGAGTAGAGTTTTTTTTCTGGAATATGTTAATGTAGTATATGGACTGATGTCCTCGGGAAGAGAGTTTCAAGGTACAGGGGCTGCACTGGCAAAGTTTTAAGATGTGGCCGATTTTTATTTGAAATTATTGAATTTCGTATATTTTCGAGACAGGTTAGATTATTTAGTTCTTAAATTTTTCTGAAGTGTGAAAACAATTGTGAAGATAGATAGGTACTGGGCTTTCTGGGCTTTAAATGTAAAGCTAGAAAGTTTGAGTTTGATATTTGCACATGAAAGTCTCTTAGGGGCAGATTTACAAGCCCCTTGCGCCTATTTTGCGCCGCCGTTGGGTCACTTTTGTGACGCAGCGGCGGCACAAAAGATGCGCCATGGTGCGGGCTATTTACAACGTGACGCATCTGGGAAATGCGTCACGTTGTAAAGCCCTGCGCCTTAAGGAGGCTTTCTGGTGCGGGGGGGGGGGGCGTTCCGGCTCAGGAACACCTCCTAAAAGTGGCTGACTGAAATCTACAAGATTTCACTCAGTCACTTTTAGGCCAATTCAACATCAAAACCCTGCGCCTGCTTGAAGCATTAATAGAATGGGCCCCGCAGAGCATTGCTGGAGCTGCGTCGCGCATGCGACGCAACTCCAGCAATCTGTTTTTGCCCCATGGTGCGCCGCATTGTAAATGCGGCGCATCATGGGTGGCGGAGGCATAGCGCACAATTACTGCTAATTTGCAGGGATGCGCCAGTAATTGTAAATATGCCCCTTAGTACCTATGTTATGGGATGAAATTTTATAGTACCTGTTCTTAAGCATGCAGCAGTGTGAAAAAGTATTTTCAGTGGTGCCAGTGATGGTTTTGTGGCAGTCATTAACTTATTGCCGTAGTCCGCATGGGAAATGATAATTGCTTGGTTAATGGTTTTGAAGTCAGACTATAGAGTTGTGTGAGGCGCTGCAAAGAGAACAGTAGTGCTCAAGCTGATTTACGGGTGTAATCAATGAGAGTTTTGATGTACAGGTCCGCATCAATCCATGTGATTCTTGCGGTGAAGTCATGAAGGGTCTGTTCATATAGTGCACGTAAGGCAGGATATTGGGGGTCAGTGCTTAATTTCTACAAAATGAAATGCCAGGGCCCTTCTTGGAAGGCTACTACTGCAGCCTGCATCTCTCAGTGGTTCCCAATCTGTGCGCGTTCAAAACTAGCCAGATGCGCCACGCACCAAGCGTTTCTGCTTTCAACTGCAAGTGATAATTACTGTTTAAAACATCACAGAAATGAAAACGAGTGTTTGCAGGGCTCTGTTTACTGCTTTACATGCGACGGACATGTGCATCTATTTATTTATTTATTTGTGCTGAAGGGCTTCCCGAATGGGAGGAGGGGGAGGTGGCTTAATTACCTCTGTGCAAATTGACACGTCGGGTCCGGGGAGTCCAGGCTTTTCAAGCCTCTGGCTGAAATCCTTGCAGGTCGTGCTGAGTACTAAGCAAAACAGCCCTGCAGGCTCCAGAGGCTCCAACAGCTTTTAGGTAAGCAGGTAAGAAGTCAGCACAAGGCTGTGCTCGGACAAGAGTGTTAGTATCGAGTCACTTTCTCTCCTGAAGCCTCGCTACCTGTGTTTCTGTCTTTTTGAACCAAGGCATGCTTAAGACTATCCTGTCTGTCCCAGCAATGGTGTATGCATTTTATAGGATAGGATTGTTTTGCATATTTATATGCAAACTGTTTTTTGTATATCCATAACACCTGATTTGGGGTCTAGGTTAGCCGTGGAGTTTTCTACATTAAAAAAGAAATATACAGAGAGGATTCCCAATCTGTTTTGTGGTGTGGTTCAACTCCCTGAGGATCTATTTGACTTATGCTTTTATAGAGAGTACTGACTCGGGGCTGAGGAGATGACTCAGACTGATGAGGAGGTTTTCAGAATGAACCTAAGGGAGCACCTGGATCATTCAGTCTCAGGTGCTAATAATACAGCGATGTCCTCCATTTTAAAACACGATTCTTCTGATACTGACAACTCTTTGGCACCTGTTGATGCATAATGATGTTAATTTTGGTGTCGGTTCAACTCTGTAAGGGATTTCTGACCATGTGCCCAATTGGTATGATCATACCCTGGGTAATTATGGTGGCCATTTCAAGAGGCCCAGGATTATGATGATATTGATCACCTGTGTACTAGATGACCTCTAATATGATGATGTAGTGTATGAATAATATGATGTTGGTACTGCCCTAAGAAGGCAAAATTACCCCAGGAAGTCACTCCAGATTCTGAAGGGAACCCTATGTTTGACCCCAGTTTGCTGCAGCACCCCCATTTAGCTGAATAGTTTCCTCCTTCACATAATGGGGAGCCGCGGCCAACAGACAATAAGCCAAGGGAGCCGGAGGTTAAAAAAGTTTGGGAACCACTGTCTCATACCCTGCGTGTGCTGCCATTGACAGTACCAACATAACACCTAAGCATCGACATCCTACAAGTTTGACAATTCAGACCATTTCTGGCCACACAAAGCTATAATAATGGCATGATAGGCTGGAATTATTAGTTTTCAGCGTATATTGACTTAATAAATACGGTTGCTGCGCTAATCTCAAAATTAAAAAAGACAACACCACTACATGGTAGGCTGTCACTAGAACCAGTGCTTACAATTAAGTGCCGGTGCCGAGCACCGGAAACCATCGGCACAAATTGAGCATTGTGCACTTTATATGCCACGAATATGGTGTTCCAGTGGCCACTCCACAGATCTCTGTTCGAGCCGATGTCAAGGGTTCAAATCCTGGTGTGTCCATTCAATGTTTCGAAACAATGAGGATCACTGAGTTATATAAAAATAACAATTTGTTATGTGTCAATATTGTCAAGAGACCTAATTGAAGGTGAATCTTGCTCTCCACAAATGCATATTATGGTAACATATTTGGGGGCAGATTTATGATAACTGGCGCATCCCCAGGGATGCGCCAGTTATCGTGCGCCGCAGCTCCGCCACCCATGGTGCGCCGCATTTACAATGCGGCGCACCAAGGGGCAAAAACGACACAGATGCGTCACGCATCTGTGCCGTGAAAGTGGCGCATTGCTGGAGTTGTGTCGCAAGAGCGACGCAGCTCCAGCAAGGCTAGGGGGTGCCCTATCTGACCAATGCTGCGTCAAGCCTTACGCCTGCTTCAAGCAGGCGCAGGGTTTTGACGCAGCATTGGCCTAGAAGTGACTGAGTGAAATCTTATAGATTTCACTCAGCCACTTTTGCGAGGCGCACCTGCCCCGAAACGCCCACCCTGCGCCGGAACGCCCACATGTGGCGCAGGGCTTTACAACGTGACGCATCTGCCTAGATGCGTCACGTTGTAAATGGGCCGCAGGGATGCGCCACGTTTACGCTTCCGTTGCGTGACGCAAATATGGCGCAAGTCCAACATAAATCTGCCCCTTAGTGCTCTGAAGCAGAATCATTGTGTAAGTGCTATGCTTGAAGTCACACATTGCCAGTGAGTTGACCTTTGGCATTGTCATGCTTGATGTTTATGTAGGGCTGGTTCAGAGGTATTATGTTGAGTTAAATAAATGGGAATGTAGGATCTGCAAGTAAAGTTTTATGTGATGAAATGAGAGCATGCACTTTTTACCCATTCCACAAGACAGGAGGTGAGCAGGAGAAGAGGAAATCAGGGTATCAGCAAGGGGACAAGGAGCTTGTTGAAAGTATGGAGTCAATAGGAGTGTGGAGAGCATATTAGCACACCACAGTACTGATTGTTACATATTGATTACCCCCTTCCACGTGGGGGGAGGGGCTGCAGGCGGTGGCACGGTGCTCGTGATGAGCCCAGCTTGTCATGCTGTGCAGTGAAGCTGTGCTCATGACGAGCTGGGCTCACCACGACTCTGCCCACTCTAATAGAAACCCGCACAGGTGGGAAATTAGCCGCGTGTGGGCCAGCCGCAGCAGTTATGACGAGCTCAGCTCCTCATGAGCACAGCTCCACTGTGCCTCATGACGAGCTGAGCTCGTCATAAGCATGCAAGGGGTTAATGTTATGATTAGTGCTTTAAAGCACCACATTAAGACAATCAAATGGATGGGGAGAAAGGGAATGTAATGATAGTAAAACAGCTTTGGGCATAACGTGACCGATAAACTAAAGGAGGCTCAATGCCTAATATTTTGAACTACAATTGCTCCCATTAAAATATATTTTTATCACTCTCAACATCCTCTGGCTTTCTTTACATGACTTTTAAATACATTCATGCCTCAATGTGCCTTTGAAAAATTAAATTCAATATGTTAATTGGAGATTATCCCCATCTACATTCCCTGAGAAGTTGATTAGTGTACTCCACATTGCAAGAGTAGACAATCAATGACCGGTGATAATCTGGTATTAGCATTTGGACAAATGAAAGTAAACAGCAGCAGAACAGTGCCTCAGGAAACACAGCGACTCAAAAGGCGTCTATACGAAAATGTCTGGTCAGAGTGGAAGATTTAATGAAGCAAACATGACATTAAGGACGTACGGGCCCATGCATGACCTTCAATGCGTTCACCAGAACACAACCCTTTTTAAATTGTGTGTGTGAGACTACAAAGGACAACCAGTCGTCAAAAAGTTATCAGACAAAAAAGATGTGAAAAATATGCAAATAATTTGCAGTGACCAGACTAAAATACACTTCAGAAACAATTTTTTTTTTCAGAGCATACAATATTTTATTTCGTATCCACAAAAAGTGAAGCATTTCAGTAATTCGGTCAATTTCCACACTACGTTTTAAATGTTATGAATGCTGCCTTCGATTGTCATTGTTTCCTCCTGGGAGAAAACATTACCTTTACTATTACCAGGTGATTGCCTGTTGCAGCCTTAATGACAGTCCAGGAGGAACTGTCAAAGAACTGAGCATTGCTCATTTCTAAGTGAAAAAGTTCAGATATCACACCGTTGTCAGCTGGTGTTTGGCACATAAAGGACCCGAGTTACTAAGAAAAATCAAGATGCTATCTTAATATATTTTTCTTACTGGTTCCAAAATGTCACATATGGTCACCAAAAAACACTATACTCTTGCTTCTTACATTTTTTTTGCCCACGGAAGTGAAACGTATGAGGGTATTTACTTAGGTGCACGGGTACTCTTATGGTGCAAAGCATTGCGTTGCTTTACATTAAGGATGGGACTATTCACCATTCTGAGTGGCGTCTTGAAACAGGAGATACACGTAAAGAGGCTGCCGCGAGGCCGCTGACCGACTCATACAAGTATACAACGATTACGATCAGAAGCAGGGATTATCATTCCCTGATGAAGGGCAATATAAATGCCCGAAATGCATTGGATATGAAGTAATATTGATAATGCCTTACATGTTGAAAACACAATGAATTAATAAGATGAACTTTGAAAATACTAAAAAATAAACATTTGAAACCTATTCAAGTACAACGAAACTGTGTTGGAATCCTCTTGTGACTAGAGAGGAGAATTCAGAGTTCCCTCAGGGATGGTTCCAGTGAACCACTGGAATCACGTATATGTTTGACTATTCACCAGGGAGCAGGCTACCCCTAGACATTGCAATCCGTCCAATGTGGAAGGTGTAGTTTGATTTTCCAGGCTCGCAGAGCGCATCATTCTTTTAGCTTCTAAAGTTGATCAAGGCAAATTGCGAACCATATCCTCACAATGAGAAGAGTCAGCAAAACGGAACCAATTACCTAGGACTCAGCAAGGCCATTGTGAGACATTGTCACCAGCATTAATGTGGTAGGGTATTCTGGCAGGGCTCAGCATCATGCATCTTCTGATGCTGATAAAGGAAGTTTTGGGGTCAAATTTCCGCACTGCAAAGGGTCAGAAGGATGGGACCAAGTGCCCATAAATCAGCAAGAGACAAAGTGACCAGCCACAAAGAAGTAGCAGGTAGTCTGGGTTTTCCCATCAATGTGCCCTTATGGCCCAAGACCAAAGATATTGAATGAAAAATATAGGCAAAGGCTCTTCTCTCCCAGAGCAGACCAAATCTGAAGTATCCAGTAGACTTAATGAGCGCCCTCTTCTGGAAAGAGCCAGCATTCAGAAGAGTTGTACAGGAAAGGAAATGCCATCTAATGCTTACTGCTATATCAATTCAAAGGCCCGTAGCTGGAGGGAAGAGCCTATTTATTAAACAGGGGAGGGGTAGAATGGGAATAGACCAGACAAAGGAACTTGGAAAAGAAGTTAACTTGTGGAGACAGGGCGTAACACAGGCCCCCGCAGCCACCGCGGTGCGGGGGGCCCCCAAGATCCAGGGGGCCCCTCAGGACAGCACTCCAGATTGAGCCCGGAGGGGGCCCCTCCACGTGCCTTGCAGGCAGGCCCCCTCAAGTTTTGCTACGTCATACAAAAAGTGTTTTTATTAAACTCACAGGAAAGAGTTCGCTAAGATTAAGCAAAATGAGAACTACTAAATGGATGTCATTCTGTTATCCTAGACAAAATAATGGAAGCATGGTAATTCTCCTTCTGTCTCTTTTTCACCCTGAATTGTAATTCACAGCTAATAATGAAAGTTGAGGTTATTCTAAGTGGATATTCTGGAAGGTCAGGAGGATACCTCATTATGTATAAGAGAAAAAACAAGGCTCTCTGGGAGACATTAAAAGTACTTGCCACATATAGAGGGTGAGGACAGGAGGATAACACAAGGCAAACCTATTCACACGTGTGCTGTCAGACAGCAACCTATCAAGGGCTTCATAATTCACATTGCATTTGCAGGGTGCCCATCTAGCTGGGGTCTGAGCTATGACCTGACTAGGGCTGTTCTGCCTTTAAGAGTCATCAGTGAAGGGCTTGGGGTGTGAACGTCTCCTCAAAAGTTTGCCTTTCTTTTGCCTAGCAGTGAGAGGTAGAATTACAGGTAGAATTATATCCTGTACTTGTTCAGCAGTACACAGTATATATAATGAATGGAATAGTGTATGGCTACTGCTTATGTCACTTTGAATAGCCCCCCTTGTGGTATATGGGCACACAGCACCCACAGCCCCAGTAGCTAGGCTAGTTATTCCTTATTATAATTATAATGTACACATCTGTCTCTCAAATATTCTGATCTATCAAACCACCAGGTGCTATGACCCATAATACAATAACCGCAACCTCCAACATAGGCTCTGTTAGAACTGGAAGTCTCTAATTGGCAGAAGTAGGTATCTTTCTCCAAGTAGGGAGCCTTGCCATTTAGTCAGGGAAAAGGGGATACACACTTTAGATAACCCCTGCTCATCCCCTTGGTAGCTTGGCACGAGCAGACAGGCTTATCGCAAAGGCAATGTGTAAAGTATTTGCATCCAAACACACAATAATACAGTGCTAACATCACAAATGGACAGCATACCAATTTTGAAAAAATAGTATCTTTATCTAAACTGAACAAGACAAAAAACAACAAAAATCCACCATAACTGTAATAAAATATGACTTAAAAACGAATATAGCAAAAATGGAACTTGTAGAAGACAAATTGCTCCCCCTTAGGCTATTGCAATGTCGTGACAGCAATAAAACTAACGGAGTCGGTAAGAGCGCTGGCGCCTGGAAGGCTGATAAATACCGTCTACGGCAGGCATCGTAGGGCATCGCAGCTGTGTTGCAGGCAGGGCGGTGCATTGTGCACTTCACGAGCTGTCCCCCTAGTCTTGGTGAAGGTCACGTCATCACAGCGGCATTGTTGACGGTGTCAGAGACTGTTTTTATTGCTTCTCGTAGGTTTCATCCAGCTCCCAGCATCAGGAACAACCTCCAGAGGCCCAAAAAGGGAACAGGCACCTAATGGCAGCATTAGAGTTCAGGTGAGCTCAGGGTAAAGCCAGATTTACAAGGACTGGTGCATCCCTGCATATTAGCAGGCATGCGCTAGTAAAGATGCGACACGTAGGAATAACCTTGTGCCACCACAGAGGCGTTGCATTTACAATGCAACACACCGTGGCACAATGATAATCAGATGCCTATTTGTGACTCTGAGACTTCAGAACCGGAGGCCAACACACACAAGCCCTTGAAGATTCTTCTTCAAGCAGGTTTCTCAGCAAATTTCCAGTATTTGTCCTTTCCTTGGCAGAAGCAGCAACTGCAGGCAAACCCCACACAGCACACAGCAAAGGGACTGTACACCTCCCACACTGCTTGCAGATCGCAACGAGGTACCGACGGACAGAGCGGGGCCTCTACCACCGAGCAGTTGCCGGTTGAGGTGGGGCTTACTCCCACAGAAAGCTGGGAATTAAGATATAGTTCTTACCTACACACACATGGGATTCATGTTGGGTAGGGTGGTAATAAACCACAGATATATTAATTCTTTCACGTGCAAATTATTATGTACAACACATTTCATTGATTGCTTTTCCTGCAGTACCATTCAACAACTAGTAGGTCCTGAAGAAAGCCGGGCTAGTCGGCCATACGGCTGAAACATGTCGACCTCACTATTCGCCAGGAGATAGTGAATTTGTTCCATACTATCAGGCGATCTATTTTATCTCTTGGCATTTGGACAATACCTAATAAACTTATTTTTTTGTCCTTATAGTCATTTTTAAATTGCACCCGTTTATCACTTGCACTGCACTCCATCAGTTGTCTCATATCTTGAACAACTACTGTGGCTGAGATTACTGAGAGTAAGAGGTCAGGTATCTATTTATGTTAGCCTTGGAGCAACATTTGACCCTCCTCTCATAGTCTTCCATATGACGAGGTTTCGCCAAATGGGTGGGCTGATGGAGACTTTTCTTATGCCAGGTACTGGGCAAGCTATCTACACCTGGTAAGCAGTTTCCTTTGAGCATTTGGGGTTTTGATGTCATACCTCCAGACTGTCCTTCTCCCTGTAATTGTGCAAGACTGTACTCCTCCTCACAGCTCTCCTGCTCTTCTCTTTGACAAAGGTTCCTCTTGAGTCCAGAAGTGATTTAAAATTCTGGGGTTTAGGGTCCACTACTCATATCCCATCTTGACTTTGTTCTTCTTTGTGCCAGGGTCTCTGAGCCTAGTCCAAACCATTTCTCTCCTCACTGGTGCAGTATGACCATAGGGGGTGAAGACAGCATTGTGCCAGGGATACAAGCCCTATTCAGGTGCAAGGGAAACTCTTCCACAAAATGACATTTGCAGTATTTTACTATCAGGACATGTCACACACACCAGTAAATGTCCTACTTTTTACATAAACTGCACCCTGCCCATGGGGGTACCTTGGGCCTACCTGTGAAGTGTCTTACATTTAATAAAATTGAAGGTTAGGGCCTGACAATGCAGTGGCAGGTCTGAGATACATTACAGGGCTATTCAGGTGGGCGGCACAACCAGTGCTGCAAACCTATTAGTAGCACTTGATTTACATTTGATTTACAGGCCCTGGCACACTTAGTGCACTTTACTAGGGGCTTACCCGTAAATCAATGTTTCCTGCCTTTTCTAACAATGTACCCTACCCTTGAGGCACCTAGGGCAGTCCTTAGTGGTGACTTATACAGTAGAAAAAGTTAGCTTCCGACTTTGGCAGTACTTTTAATTGCAAAGTCAACATTGAACACTATTTTATTTTAAAACCAGCCTGCAAGGCAGGTCTGGCTTTAAAATTACATCAGCCACCATAGCAGGGCACACTTAAGTGCATTACATCCACTGGGGCCCCTAAACCTACATGCCCTATCATATACTAGGGACAGACATGTAGGTTGTCTTAGCCAATTAGAATAATACCAATTACCATATACCTTTAGATGACAGATCACTGGCCATGGGTTTAGTTAGCAGAGCCCAGGGAACTTTCAGAGTCACTAACCACCAGCTCAGTCAAAGAATGGCCCAAAAGGATGTCTTTCCTACAGCAGGGAATCATATTCCACCTCTGTTAAGTTCTCCACTATGGATAACTGCACATAATGTGTATTGAATCCCACTGGGAATGTCATAGGATCTACCCAAGAATACACTGTGGGGTATTGTCCTGGGGCAGCGCCACAAGTCTTCTTGCTCTGCTGCCCTAAGCCAATGTGAAAGAGCAGAAATACACTGTATTTATGACATACGGTGCATTCCTGTCCATTTCCCCTGTGCTAGTGCACAATTTGCTGCCTAGCACCAATGCAGGCACCCAGGGGCAAAGGTTTCTGCGGTGCATGCTGGATTATTTTTGTGCAGGAAGGAGCTCCTTCCTGCACAAAAGCAATCATGAGAGGCTTTTTTTCTTTCTAAGTGTGCTGCAGAATGCAGCACAAATGGAAAGAGGAAAAAAATAGGAGAAATAAAAATATTTCTCCTCATTATGCCTGACCTGGGGACTGACATGTAGGTTGTCTTAGCCAATTCGTATCATACCAATTAACATATACCTTTAGATGAGAGATCACTGGCCCTGGGCTTGGTTAGCAGAGTTCAGTGCTCTTTCAGAGTCACTAACCACCAGCTTAGTCAAAGAATGACCCAAAAATATGACTTTCCTACAACAGAGTATCATATCTCACCTCTGTTTAGTTATACACTATGGATAACTGCACAGAATGGGTATAGAATCCCACTGGGAATGTGACAGGATCTGCCCAAGAATACACTGTGGGGAATTGGCATGGGGCAGGCCCACAGGTCTTCTTGCTTTGATGCCCTAAGCCAATGTGAAAGAGCAGAAATGCACTGTATTTATGAAATGCGGTGCATTCCTGTACATTCCCCCTGTGCTGGTGCACAATTTGCTACCTAGCGCCAATGCAGGCACCCAGGGGCAAAGGTTTTTGTGGTGCATGCTGGATTGTTTTTGTGCAGGAAGGAGCTCCTTCCTGCACAAAAACAATCATGAGAGGCTTTTTTTCTTTCTAAGTGTGCTGCAGAATGCAGCACAAATGGAAAGAGGAAAAAAATAGGAGAAATAAAAAATATTTCTCCTCATTACGCCTGCTCTGGGAGGCATAACATTTTGGCGCTGCCCCAGGTTTACATGATTAAGAAAATCTGGGGCAGCGTCAAACTCCATTGGTGTTGCATGGAAAAACCCACCCCAAAGCCATGGAACACCTCCCTGATGCAGAATAAGACAATGCAGAGAGTGGCTTTGCATGGCCTCGTAGATGTAGTTGAGAGGTTTGCTCTGCCGGAGCATCCAAAAAAGTGACTCTGCGTCGGCGCAAGCCTCTCAAAAATAAGCTCTTAGGAATCTGTGCCTGGTTCAGTGTTCTACCCATAGTACATTGAATAGTGAGCGCAAATGTGTTACTTTATTTGTCCTTAAAAATACACCTGCAAAAAATTGAATAAGTAGTTCAATCAGGGCTTGTTTTCTACACATTGAAAAATGTGTTGTTAATAGACGAAAGGTAAAAAATAAGTGTACAATTGCTAGCTAACCTTAACGCTAAGAATTTTGATTTTTTGCCTGGTAGGCAATAAACAGTTCTAAACTTAATAAGAATTGAATAAGATCATTTGTAAAGCGCTTGGTTACACCTATTCTATGTGTCCCCACTATGGACCAGAGATCTCAGAGAGGTGGAACCAGGAGGTAGTAGGTTCGGAGGGCCTGATTAGAGTTGAATTGGGTAAAGGAACGGACAGGTTTTCAAATTCTTCCTGAAGTCAGTTTCAGATGAAGAGGCTCTCAGGGCAAATGGAAGAGAGTTCCACATTTTAGCAGCTACATAGGTGAAAGATATTGCTCCCATTCTAGATTTCCTAATCTTGGGGATTTTAGCAAGTTTCGCATCTGAGAATCTGAGGTTCCTACTTGGTATATAGGCTTCAATCAGAGAGTGGAGATAACTGGGGCCTTTTATATTAAGTATGCAACGTCATAAGAACAAGTCTTTAAAACCGATTCGTTAGGACACCGGGAGCCTATGTAGCTGGTCAAGAGCACCTGACGCTGATGATCTTTTGGGGAGATTAGGTATCAGTCTTGCTACCGGGTTTTGAACTTGCGGCAGCATTTTAAAACTACCTTTAGAAGCACCCAGATAAAAAACATTCCCATAGTCCAGCTTGGAAGTAATGAGTGCATGAACTATGGTTTTCCATGACTTAGTGGGAATTAGGTCAAGAATCTTATTCAGTGTCTTAAAGTAGAAAGAAGTACAAATGAGATTCTACAAAATCTACATTTTCTCCCATAAATGCACCCGTGTTTTCTGCAAATATAAAAAATATTAGTACAACTCATAAAACCATATCCGTCTGTCTACAATTTGAAACTGTTTCAGATTTTTTTTAATGAACGACTTCCTATGTTCTGAAGTAGATTCATGCACTTTAGCTGAAGCCTTGATGCATATTTTAATTCCTCAGCAAAACCTTTCTACCCTCATACAACTTATTATTTGTAACCTATAGTGTTTAACAGCATAACTAATAAGCATAAAAAGGGTAACTTACTCCTGGGTTACTCCTGAGTTGACACAGGTAAACCGCAATGACGCTGTACATTTTTTTTTTAAAGTGCTCAATCATAAAGAGTAGAACACTAGCACGTTCCACATCCACCCTTGCATTGTTATGCCTCACCGATTGAAATAAACAAAAATAGTTTTTTTATTGAAACATAGATACAGCATTATTACCATAGCTATTAAATAAATTATTATTGGGCATAATATCAGAGCAACAAATGCTACAGGTTCTATACAAGTATTATACATTCTAAATATATTAAAAAAATGTGTGTGAAATCGAGTTTCTCGAAAGCTAGTTGTGGAATTTCAGGAGCGGTTGCTGGTATGATAGGTAAACACCTTTTTCTTGGTATCATTTTAGCTGAATGATTCTGTTGTGTAAAATGAATTAAGCTTCAGGAAGAGAAGACTGTACGGAAGTTATATCGAGGAATATTGCTTCCCCAGGCACAGAACAAGGTGCTGCATAGCTAGCGGTTATTGCAATAATCATGTAGTGCTCTGTCTTCAGTCACCAGCTGTTGGCTCCTCTCTTAGGTCAGAAAAGGCAATGGACTATATTAAAATGGAATGGTGCATTGAAGGAACAACAAGCTTCATAATGCACTTGAATTGAAAGTGTTTCCCTGTTCCAAACTGTATTAAATTATTTTCAATTATTTTCAATAGCAACTTAAATATGTGGAAAAAAATAAGGTAATCGCTACATCAGTTTGTTGTGACTTTTAACATTTGCCATGAAATGACTTTTTGAAGGTCATTTGTGCTGTAAAGTGTTAATGTACCTTTTTCCAAGATAGGATGTCCTTAAATTTCTATTTTCCTTGTCCAATCTCCTTCCAGTTTTGCCATCCCTACTTAAGTCTTCTAGTGTGCTCCCCAGTTCGAATGCTGATGAAGATGACCTCATGAAGACTCCACAGCTGGCAGATGGAACGCAGAGGCTGCTTCTGTGTGGATGGTGTGACTTTCTTCAATAAGCTTTTTCAATCTCACTTCCACTTGGTGTGTTGAAATTGCCACTATTAGGTTATATCTCGATAACCCCATGATAAGACATATTTCTGATACAAATAAACATATAGGGCTTGGAAGGACCTCTCACGCTTGCTTCCACAGTCAACATCACAGTACTTTTCCATTCCAAATGAACTCTAGATTTGCAATTTGTACCACAGCGTAATCCGGATCTGATTTGTCTGAAAATCATCCCTCTTATTACATTCATGTTAACCAAGTTACTCCAAACTCTGGATGTTTTCTTGGGGAACATCCATTATCCATTCAGACATATAGGGGTGAAAAGAAGGGAGTTTCCCAGTTTTTTTATTATAGAAAAATAAGAAAGGTGTAAAGGCAACTTTTCACATTTTAAAGTAATAGGTATAAAATATTTGTGTGACTTCTATAGCGAGAAATGAAGTTATGGGTGACACACAGCTCCATTGCCCACTATCATACTACCCTCTAAATTATTTGTCAAGCCCCTCTGGTCACCCTTCCACTCCACCCCAGAACCCCCGCAGTTAGCACATTAGTTCCTGCCTCACCCCAGGAGCCCCATGTGTGACCTCAGCCTATCCTGCATCACCTCTAAGTGCCATGTTCTCTTGCATCTCTCTATTTGGCCCTGCTCTAATCTAGTCCTTGTGTCCCACCATCCCACACGTCTGATATCCCATTGGGTGCCCCTCTGCACCTCTTCATTTCTGCAAACATCAAGGGTGATTGTTTTGCTTGGTGGCAGGGAATGGGTATTTACTTTGAACCCCTGGAATATGGGGCATTACAATCTCAAAATCCTATATTCTCAATGACAGGTGATGTGTGATTTATAAATACTATTTATTTCTTGCTCGAAAGCAGGAGTACTGTGTATCTTTCCCCACTCTGCCTTGTCAAGAAAGGGATAGTGTAAGCTCCCATGCCAACCTCACCTTGCCCAATGCACTTGCACACGTGCCCTGTTTACAGTTTAGAAAACGTCCCATTAGCCACACAATGCTGCAGGAAATGGAAGATTGGGCCTGCTGGTACTCATTTGCGCTTCCAATCAGGAAGAAGGTGCAAAGATATGTGAAAGGTGACCTGCTCTTCGATGGGCAACACATTGCAGTGCACCTTGAAGTGGTAGCTCACTTGTCATTCGCCCCAAACCTTGTCATTCGCCCCAAACATGGCTCAGCTGGCAACTATTTCTCCTGTGTTTAGGTCTTCCTAAAAGAGCACATGTGCTGTCTCATTTGAGACATATGGTTAACTTACAGTGGGCTTAACGCCCACCCATTGCTTAACATTGGTTGGTTTTATTGCCACTCGTATTTCTTTGCTTCCTATTTCATCAGATTCCCTGAGCTATCCTTCCTCTTCATGTGGATGTCCCTGTCCTGGACCTTGGACCCATTACTTGTGTCCTTTCACTGCTCCCTTTTCAGGCATAATCTCTTTGTGTTGTTGTAGCACTTTACTTCAGCACATGTTTCTTTGAGCTCTCTCTCTCATGTACTTTGTGTTATTTATTCTCTTCCATGTTTCTTGCCACACCATTTCTCTCTCAATTGCTGTTCTTTCTTCCTTGCCGTCCATCCACCTTCAATTGCCGTTCTTGCTTTCCCACCTCGTCTTAGGTCCATGTGCATCCACACCCCCCACCACTCACCTGCTATTCTGAGTTTGTTTCCCTAACAATGTCACCAAACCTCCATTATCTATGTGCTTCCACGCTATTGTCTTTGGTTTTACCTCTTATGCTCTCCCTCCTCACATGCTTTCTCGTCCCTTCCTGCTCACTATCCCTACCCACTCCCCCATTTAAAAAAAATCCATTAGTGGTATACCAAAAATGTGCATTAGCACTAGAACTAAAACAGCATTTCACTCAACGTTTTATGTATGATCACAATTGGTAAATAAAAAATAAATAAAACCCACCTCATTTGCAGGCACACACATCCGTGGAGCATGCCAACAAGCCTACTCAAGGCCCAGGTCATAGTATGTTACATTCTTTTCAGCCAGGTGTCTCCGCTTACCTGGGTGTCTCCGCTTACCTGGTGCTGCCTGGGTGAAATTCTGTGCTTCGTGAATCCGTGGCTTTGGACGCCGCAGCTGCTGCTTGCTGATTTCCCGCCGCCGCATTCCATCGCAGCGGCCGCGGGACTACACTTCCCTGGGGGACCAGCGGCAGGAGCCGCCATCGTCACTTCCCGCCACCGGAGGCGCTTGAAATTGCGCGCACTCCCGGTGGAGCGGGTGTGTCTCCGCTTACCTGGTGCTGCCTGGGTGAAATTCTGTGCTTCGTGAATCCGCGGCTTTGGACGCCGCAGCTGCTGCTTGCTGATTTCCCGCCGCCGCATTCCATCGCAGCGGCCGCGGGACTACACTTCCCTGGGGGCACAGCGGCAGGAGCCGCCATCGTCACTTCCCGCCACCGGAGGCGCTTGAAATTGCGCGCACTCCCGGTGGAGCGGGTGTGTCTCCGCTTACCTGGTGCTGCCTGGGTGAAATTCTGTGCTTCGTGAATCCGCGGCTTTGGACGCCGCAGCTGCTGCTTGCTGATTTCCCGCCGCCGCATTCCATCGCAGCGGCCGCGGGACTACACTTCCCTGGGGGCACAGCGGCAGGAGCCGCCATCATCACTTCCCGCCACCGGAGGCGCTTGAAATTGCGCGCACTCCCAGCGTCGCGGGAGCGCGCGGGAGCGCCAGGGGCGAAGCCCGGGCAAAGGGCGGGCCCTCTGTGGCCCTCAGTGGCCGAGGTAGGCTGGGCTGGGCCCTGCTATTTACATTTTATTTTTCTTGTGTTATTCAACTTGGTCCGGTTGAAGTAAAAACTTGAGTTGAGAGGGATTGAACCTTCTCACTCATAACAGTACCTGAATGCTGGCCGTTATATGACTTTTTTAGGTGTTTATATATTTTCTTAATCTTCCCTCATACTGGACTATTACTATCTCACAAACGACGCAGTGTGGGAAGCCTGTGGTAGAAGATGACTAAAAAACTTCGCTCTGGGAGAATGGTGGGAGGAAGAACCTGTGCCAAAACAAAATCAAATCCCTTGCGAAATAAATCCGTGAATAACCAGCTGCTAAAGGGTCAATGTCAGCTCTTTGAACTATGGGAAAAACCGGTGGATAAACCCCTAAAGGCTGCTGGAAAGGATGTTATAGCTCCTGACATCCAAGAGAACTATACTCAAGTTGTAGATACTAACACTCTTCCTGTGATTTCTAAGCCACCTCAAGTGATAATCATTGACACTCCCTGCCTTGTGCATCCTGAGGACGGTGGGGTGATTAATTCTCTTGCACTATCTAGCAATGACATTCAAGTCAATAATCCTGGCCCACTTTTGGAGTCACCCGTGAATAGCACGGACGGTCAAGCCTCACCATCGCTTTCCATTGACCTCGAACTCTGTGGCCGCTATGTGAAGGCTGTCAGCCCGGTTGCTCCTGAAACTAATACACCTTTTGGGGGGGCGACTCCATCCGGGCTTCTACTTTATAGTAGTACCCCCTCAGTGAATAGGCAAGGTATGTCGGATTTATTAAGTTCTTCCAGGAGTCCGATCCTCAATCTCTCTGGTAGTTGTCCTGCAGTCGAGACGAGAGATAAACCTCTATCGGAATCCCTGATTGCATTGGAACATTTGTTAGCATCTATATTATTTCTACTGGGGAAATTTGTAGGCAGCTCGGACTGCATCTTGGACTCTGTTACACAAATCTTGGAAACCTTAGTACAAAAAGCACCTGAAATGAGGAATACCCCCCTCTTCACGCATGTTACTAATCTGAACAAGGGGGAAACTGAGGTGTGCACAGAAAACTCCAAGATAAAGGTCCCTGAACCAGTACTAGTATCAGTACACGACAACACTGCCAAGGGTTCGACTGTAACTGCTGCACCCAAATGTATCATGAATGTGGATCTGGAGGTTGTGGAAGAAATTATGCCTAGCCCTGACTGCCAAGTTCCACAAGAACTTTTTCCTATTTTCTGCTCGGAAAATAAAAAAGCACTTTCCGAGGTTAACCTTGAAGTAAAGGATAAAAATGGAAAACACAAAAAATATAAAGGAAATAAAAGGAAACTGGTGCGTAAATATAAGAAGAAAAGACAGAGGCGGATAATTTTCCAAAACTCTTTATTCCTAAGTGATAAGGAAGATAAAGCCACTGAACCAATCCCAACGACCGCAATGATGGTATTGGAATCCAGTCTTCCCTATCGTGCCCCAGAGACTCCTGGAAATTCTCTACCCACGATTAGGGAAGATTTAACACAAAAGGATGGTTTGGGCTTAAAATCTTCCCCACGATTGGACATAAGGAATGCAAACCCAGTTAAAATTGAGCTACTCAACCCACTGGCCTCTTCTTTTACCCTCACAGCTGGGGCAGGGGAGCCGCCACTTCCCATTTCTGAGCGAAAAGAGGTTGTATCTTATGTGGACACTTATGTGTTGGATTTTCTTCCGCTATTTGATATTGACTTACCACTAAACAGAGCATGGTTACTCAAACGCTTTAGTGAGATGGATAGGTTACATCTTATTCAATCCAGTGATATTGAGCTAGTCTCTTTGTTAGGGGGAGATAGTGTTTCGCGTATAAGGGTCAAATTTTATTCTAAAATAATTGTAAATTTGGTCTTGCAACAGGCGGAGAGTTTCCAATGTACAGGTATTGATGTCTTACCTATATTGAATTTTGGATATAAAGACGCTTCTCATAGGATGTCCCAAAAGGATGATAGACAAACTGGGGTTGTTTCACCACTTAAAGATCTAAAGATTTGGGTTGCAAAAGGGAAACGCTTGGTTTCCCAGGTAAAACCATCTCCACTGATTCAGAATTCCTCTCAAATAGAGGATTCTAATCGGTGGAATTGGCTGCATAACGCCCTATCTTCTAAATCCACAGATAATCCCAAATTGTTTCAGCACCTTTAACAACCAACTGAAAATCATCTCATGGAATGCAGCCGGGATACACAGTAGTCCAGAGAAATTCGAGTTTCTATTCACGTTGGGAGCAAACGTGATTTGTATTCAAGAAACTTGGTGTATGAATAATATTGATGTTAGAAATGACTACTTTGTGTTGGAAGTTCCGGCTGTTGCATCTAAGAAAGGGCATGCTAAAGGGGGAATCGCGTGCCTGTTATCGAATAAATTGCACTGGAAATTTTCTCAGTATATTGACCCTAGTAACCTTTTCCAATCCATAACCATAGCAAATCTTCCCTCACTCCCAAAGAAGTCGTCGCTTGTAATTATCAATGCTTATATTCCTCCAGAAGAGTGTTTTAATGGTGTATTGAAGCAGGTTTTCCAATATATTGGCCAGATTAAAAATATATCACCTTCTCCAGAAGTCATACTAGTGGGTGATTTAAACTGCAAAATATCTAACTCCAGTATGAACCTTTTTAGAAATAAAGCCAAAGAAGAGGCGCATTTTGTCCCACAACCTCTCTTTCCCGATAAAATAGTAACTAGTAAAAGAGGGAAGATTCTTCTCGAAGAATTATCGGTAGTCGAGGGGCTTATCTTAAATGGGAGATTCCCCTCTGACGTACCTGCGAAATTCACGCATAAATCCCATTGCAAGCCATCTATCATTGATTATGCGATCTCGGACTATGACACGTTCCCGCGCATCCTGGACCTTATGATAGTTCCCACGACATTGAGTGATCACAATATAATTCTCCTGACTATTTCCTTAAAACCTCCTAGTACGGCATCATGGTCTATTAATAGTAAAGAGACAGCTTTCCACGCTGCCTCTGGTAGATGTTTCTGGAACCCATCCGTAATTTCTGGAGTACATACTATCTTATGTAAAACTATATTAGATCTGAATGCTTGGTATGGTTCGGAAATTGTTAGTTTTGAAAACTTTATGCGGAACATTATCCTGGATGTAAAAAAGGCTAGCTGTCCCCTGAAGCGGGTATTTATGCCTAGTGCCTTGTGCACACTGAATAAAGAAATAAATAAACTAGTCCGAGCCCAATTTTTAAGTAGATCGGGGGAACGGGAAAAAGAAATAGCGAGGTTAAAAAGAAAGAGAGTTAGATTAAAAGCAAAACTAAAAAAGGAAAAGGAAGATCTAGTATGGATTAACCTAAGGGAAGCAGTAGTGCATGGTAAGATCCGTGAATTTTGGTCCATAATTGGGAAGGGATGTGGCAATAGATTAACCCCTTGTCCAATTCCTATTGCCGAAGATGTTTGGTCTGCCTACATTTGGGAGCTTTATGGAGGGAATGGTACTATAGTGGATATTAGCCTCCCTGATCTAACTTCTGAAGGAGAAATTAAGTATCCATCGGAGGAAACAATAGTAGCGGCCATAAAGAATATGCGTTTGTCTGGTGCAATGGGCCCTGACGAACTTCCCATGACGGTCCTGAAGCAGGAGCCCCTCCTTTGGAGTAAAATTCTTTATCCACTGTTTAAATCCTGTTTTGATTCGAAAAAGGTACCAGCATCTTGGAGGGGTAGTATCTTGGTCCCCATCTTTAAGAAGGGAGCAAGGGATATCCCTAGTAACTATCGTTTGATTGCTCTCCTCGACTCTGTCGGTAAGATTTTTGCGAAATGTCTTTTAAATCTACTTTCCGACTGGGTTGATGAGAACAATATTTTGCCACTCGAACAAACGGGATTTCGTAGGGAGCATGGCACTCTAGATAATTTAACCACCCTTCACGTGATATCGGACAAGTATACGCAAGTGAGAGGGGGGTTTGTTTATGCAGCCTTCATTGATTTCTCCACAGCGTTCGATAAAGTGGATCGTAGAACGCTGTGGAGAAAATTAACATCCCTTGGAGTACCCCCGTACTTGCTAGATCTTGTTCGTACATTACATACGGAAACCTGGTGTAGGGTGCTGCAGGGGGGTGAAAGGGGTCTCTCCGATCGCATTCCCTCTCTAAACGGCCTAAAACAGGGCTGTCTTTTGGCGCCCCTTTTGTTTTCCCTATATACGCAGGATTTACCAGCAGCTGTGTCTGTCTGCGACGGTATCGCTCCAGTGATAGGGGGGGCCCCTATCTCCTGTCTGATGTACGCCGACGATATTCTTATTTTAGATTTAACACCTAAAGGTCTGGCAAATAGGTTGCAAGCACTCCATGCTTTTGCAGTTTCCCACTCTATGAAAATTAACATATCTAAAAGTAAAATCATGTGCATAGGGGGGAAAAAGAAGTGCCGCTCGGAAAATTTTGGGTGGAACATTGGCGGCCAAAAGCTGGAGGTAGTCAAAACTTACACCTTTTTGGGAAAAATCATCGCAGCTAATCTGAGCGAAAGGCCCCATATTGAACATTGCTCTCGAAAAGCCCTCGCACATGGTAAAGGCTTAAATTCACTATACGCAGCGACCGGTAAAAGACATTTTGCCTGTATGCTTGAGGTATATAGGGCTAAGATCCCCGCTACCCTTCTTTATGGTATCGAACTTGTAGAGTTAAAACTCTGGGATTTCTGCCATAAAATTGAAGGGAAACTTCTAAGATCCTTGTCCTCCCTAAATACTAATTGCTCTTTGGCTGCTTGCAGACTCGAGTTTGGGCTAAGGAGCAGTTGGGTGCAGGGATTATGTGCCCTGGTACGATGGGTGGCCTCGCTTGCCAGAGCAGAACCGGGGACGATGAGAGCCCTACTCAAAAGTGAATTACTAGGCAACTTTAAAGAGTTTTCACAACTTGTAAAGAACTTTAGAAGAGCTGTGACTCTTCTGAAGTTAGATGAAAGTGTTTTGTTCCTGCATTCTCAATCGCAACTAAAAATCCTGTTAAAACAGGCATCGTGGGAACTATGCTTTCTAACAGATAAAAATGTAATACAAGGTAAAGGGGGTTGTGATCTTCTCCTTAACTCATATGTTGCCAAGAAAGCCCAACCCTATGTTTTATGGAATATACCCCATGGCATTAGAAGACTATGGTTCCTTCTTCGCTATGATCTATTGCCTCTAAATGTACTCCTATCCAAATGGTATGGATCATCTAAAATGTGTAATTTTTGTAAATTGAGTACACAGGACCGCATGCATGTCCTGCTGATTTGCCCTGCACTCCGCACTTTGCGCCTTAAATGGCTAAAACCAATTTGCCTCCGTTTGGGTATATCTAATGTAAATATCTTTGTACAATCCTTATATTGGCCTCCTAATGAAATGTTCTGCTTCTACATTTTTAAATTTTTTAAAGGATTTTTAGCTATTTATTAATACTGATTGATTTGTGCCAGCTTTTTGTTGTACTCCCGTTAATGGACGATCCATGGATTTGAATAACATATGATATGGAATATTATGATTTTATTTGTATTTGTCTTGAATCTATTGTATGTACTTTTATGTGGCCCTCGACCAGAGCCAAAACATAATAAACTTTGAAACTTGAACTTTTCAGCCATGCTGATGCACGGTATTGCTAAACCTCATTGCCAATGAGTTTCATTGTCAAGACGTATTGGCTTTGCCAATGCTTGTTTTTTGTACACCTCCACGCTTTGGCTAAGTAAGGGGCAATTTTATCCTCACCTTTTCGCAATGTGAAGCATCATGACAAAACCCCCTCCTCGATTGTAACAATGTTTCTGTAGAGTGGTCTTCTTCCTTCCTCACCCATGGACAAGGTGACAGGGGTTTAAGGTACAGTCACCTTTGCACTCATGCTGTGTTGGGGAGGGAGGTCACCCACTGGTGCAGAAGTAAGCTATCCTGACCTAATCTATACTGTTGTGCCACCCTTAGGCAAAGGGGAAGGGCACGGGTACCATTTTCTCCTACCTAGAAATTGACACTCTCCCATTGGGCCAGATGGGCGGGTAGGTCAATAGCCCACCTGGCCTTGGCCAGGCTCTGAGAAAAGATATTTTTCTCTTTTATCTTTAACTGCAATGTCAAACAGGCCAGGGAGAGATAATAATAAGTTGCCGGACTTACTTACCTACTTAGGTATAATGCAGCATTAGCTCTTACACTGTACTTCTTTGTGTTTTTCGTTTTTTCTTTTATTTTCATGCACTTTCCTTTCGATGAAATACAATGCAATATATCTGAACAAGTGTGCTTGCATGAAAAGCTTTTGAAAAATAAACACACTTTGACATGCACACTGGTGATTCACATTTTGCCCTATACCTCAACATTGGCTGGACAAATTTCAATCAAAATAATAAAAGATATTGAATGGATGGGAGACCGAGCCATACAAAGTTGGTGACCATTCATTCAGGGGTTTTGGGATTATATATACAGAATCATTTCCTATGGAAATCCCATTTTAATGGTGAGTGAGAAGAGATTGGGGATCCCCCTTACAACTTTTGAACTGTTTGACTAATATGCCCTGAATTAGGCAAGCAGTAAAATATTCTCCGGTATATATATATACTTTTGAGAATGATGTGAATCTCAATTGCTTAAGAACATGAGTCTAGAGCAATGAGGTTACCTTCGTCCAGATCCAAATTAGGATCTAAGGTGTTGACACTGACAGTTGTCAATTATTTTGTTCATGACAACAGTTGCCATCAATTATGGGGATGACCTGACAGTGATATTATAAGACAGGGCAGTGGAGGACATGAACATGGATGTGCAGATGCGTAGTTTCTATTTTGATGTCTCTATTCTTTCTGATGTCTCTATTCTCTGTTCTCATTCTGATGTATCTATTTTGCTTGGCGACGCTGAAGGGTTTTCTTTTCTCCCACAGTGCCATGCATGCACCACCGTCAGGCCAACTGGAATTATACTATTGTGTGGCCATGGAATCTTTCACATAATTACCGATAGTTATGGTGTTTTTCGCATAATCCATCATCTGCAGCATAATCTGCAGATGTTAACAATAACACATTTATTTCTAGCTCAAATGGTTCAAAAGTTATTGAAAATGCAGTGACACGTGTTGCAGCACAGTGGAAGCCTCTTTGCAAAGGTTTACTGGTCACCTTTCTGTTGCTTGTTGCTATATTTAGGTGTTGAGCTGGTTCCAATGAGGTGCAACCTATGCCCAGAGAGTTTTAATAAGTGTAAAAATGTCAAAATAATTAAATAGTACAATCACAAAATGCGCTGCAGTATGCAGCATAATTTGCCTTTTGTGCCGCATAATTTAGTCACTTCTGCTGCATATTTTGTCCCTCTCCTGCCGCATACTTCCAGTAGCCCAGACTATTGTATATGTAAAGCATCCCTTCCAGAAACTTTGGTACTCATTAGGATTACATTCACTGTGGTGAAAGAGCATCCGCTACCATTTTTAAACATAAACACAAAGTCCCCCTACCCCTCCCCCGGGATCAAGTAGGTGTCTAGTGTCTGCTACAAAATCCCTATTATTTCCCTTTTGTATTGTATTGTTATTACATTTGTATAGCGCTTACTACCCCTGATGAGGCGTTCCTTTTTGGTGAGTAGCGCGCTACTCCGGGATCCATAGAGGATTAGTGTTGAATTAGTATAGAGAAACATGCAAGTAAATTTTAAGTGGTGGATATGTTAGTCAGTTATTTGGATTCGGAAGGATAGCAGAAGGATAGAAGAGGAAAACAGGTTTGTATTTATATAGCGCTTTTTACCCCTGATGGGGTGTTGAAGTGCTTTTTTGGTGAGTAGCACGCTACTCTGGAAACCCATAAAGGATTAGTTGTGAATTAGTATGGTGAAATATGAAAGTAATTTGAGTGGTAGATATTAGTCAGTTATTTGGAGTGAAAAGGAGAGCAGAGGGATAGAAGGGAAAGAAAGGTTTGCATTCATATAGCGCCTGTTACCCCTGATGGGGTGTTGAAGCGCTTTTCTGGTGAGTAGCAGGCTACTCCGGAACCCATAAAGGATTAGTGTTGAAAATTAGTATAGTGAAAATATGAAGTAGTTTGAGTGGTGGATATGTCAGTGAGTTATTTGGATTGAGAAGGGTTGGGGAGGGGAAAAGGTGAAAAGGTTTGCATTTATATAGCGTTTGTAACCCTGATGAGGTGTTGAAATGCTTTGTTGGCGAGTAGCACTCTACTCTGGAACCCATAAAGGATTAGTGGTGAATTAGTATAGTGGAATATGGAATTAGAGAAGTGAACATGTTAGTCTGTTATTTTGATTGAAAAGGATAGTGAAGGGATAGAAGAGTGAAGAATTTCTGTTTTTTGGCCATAGCAGTAGGGGGAGGCTTTGGGATGAGTAAAAAGGGTTTTTGAAGAGGAAAAGTTAGAGGGAAGAGTTTAGAAAGGTTTGTTATGGGGGATTGGTAAAGTAAAAGAGGTGTCAGATGATGCAAGGAGGGGTAGAGTAGGAGAGAGTCAAGAAAGGGTTATTTTTGGGAACATAGTAGTGGTATGGGGTTGGGGATAAATAAGAGAGTGGGTGTAGAAGATATAATGATAGATGTAAAGAGTGAGAGATGGGTAGTGCATTGGAAAGAGTAGTGGAAAGAAGTTTGAGATGAGTCCGAAAGTTGGGCTAGAAGATACATTGAGAGAAGTCTAGGCTGAGAAATAGGGTAGTGGATTGGAAATGCTAAATTAGAAGAAAGTGATAAATATATAGATCCATAAGTACACTTAAAGTATATAGATGCATAAAGGAGGTAGGTATATGCAGATTAAAGATATTGATAGAGGTACAGGATGAGAAATAGGGTAGTGCATTGGATATGCCTTTTCAGGAGAAAAGTAA
Organism: Lissotriton vulgaris; assembly: GCF_964263255.1. Classification (NCBI taxonomy): domain Eukaryota; kingdom Metazoa; phylum Chordata; class Amphibia; order Caudata; family Salamandridae; genus Lissotriton; species Lissotriton vulgaris. The sequence continues at coordinate 1,468,846,093 of NC_141685.1, read as the reverse complement.
CAGACACACAGATCCAAGTATGTGGAGGTACATAGATGCACAATGAAGCAAGTACATGTAGACCAAAGATGATTATTTTTGTTTATTTGTTTTTGTTTTTATAACAACATAATTATTCTCCATGTTTATCCAAAGCAATACACAGAGATAGGTACATATCTATAGTGAAAATAAATACTTATATGCAGAGGGACACATACATAGGGTGGATATTAATGAATGGGAAAATGGGCAGCATTTTTAGCCCAGGTCCCGACCTGTCTCGAACAGGCTCAGACAGACATTCACTCTTGTCCTCTCTACCCTTTGCTTCGACACCCGGGCTGAGACGCCCTAAGCCTTGGGCGTTTATAGCCCTAGTAGTCAGGTGACCCCTTCAACCAATGGGAACCCTAGCCCTAAAACTATCCAATCACAAAACTAGCCCTAAAATCTAGAACAAATAGTAGACCAGGAACTTACAGCCAATCTTAGCCCTAGTTCAAGCACCCAATCAGTTTCAAAAACCCTGATCTCTACGTCCAATAGAGGCCCTAGCCCTACCAGTAGTCCGAACCCTAGTCCAAGCAACCAATGGCAAAGGAAGCCCTAGTCCCTACTTCCAAGAGAAAGCATAACCCTACTCTTAGTCCCACACCCAGTCCAGCAACCAATAACACCAGAAGCCCTAATTGCTACTTACAATTAAAGGCCTAACCCTAGGCCTAACCCTAGCCCTAGTCCCACCCTAGTCCCAACAACCAATAACACAGGAAGCCCTAGTCCATACTTCCAATAGAAATCCTAACCCTAGCACTAATCCCAACCCTACATTGATTGAATCACAGACCCAGAAACCAATCAGAACCTTCAAATACCCATCCAATGAGGACACTAACCCTAATCCAAAATAAACATCAGATCACCGGGTCACAACTGATTTGCATATGGCTGGGTCTAACCTGGGATGGCATGGTGAGCAAAAGTACAATGGATTTACCCCACATTTCTTGACTGGGGGTGAATGTATGATTTTTTCAGCATTCTGTCCATTATTTGTTTGCGTATCACTTACCTGATCAGCGGCAACAAATTCCACACTGCGCTTAGAAACCTCTTCTCAGCCAGCCTCTTACTATCTCATGTTCCCTGCATCTGAAGAACGAGAGCCGGCAGGTGTGGTTACTCATACCTGGCTCCTAAGTCCTGGAACAACCTCCCACTGCACATCAGAGGCACTAGCTCAGTCCTTGAATTCCACCCAAAACCTGCCTAATCCAGTAGATCCTAGTCAGGGCCGCACCGACCATCGTTAGTCACTAGGACATCCTCATATTTGAGATGCACATCATGCAAATGCGCACAACATAACATAACATGACATACAATCAATCAATCAATCAGTGAAACTTATAGAGCGCGCTACATACCCGTAGGGTCTCAAGGCGCTGGGGAGGGGGGGTGCCGCTACTGCTCGAACAGCCAGGTCTTCAGCTTCTTCCTGAAGGAGAGGTGGTCTTGGGTCAGGCGCAGGTCGGACGGGAGGGAGTTCCAGGTCTTGGCGGCCAGGTAGGAGAAGGACCTTCCTCCTGTAGTCGCTCTTCGGATGCGGGGGACGGCGGCGAGGGCGTGGGTGGCTGAACGGAGGTGGCGTTTGGGAGCGTAGAAGTTGACTCGGCTGTTGAGGTAGCTCGGGCCTTGGTCGTGTAGGGCTTTGTGTGCGTGGGCGAGGAGGCGGAAGGTGATTCTCTTGTTGATGGGGAGCCAGTGAAGGTCTCTCAGATGTCCGGAGATGTGGCTGGATCGTGGGATGTCGAGGATGAGTCTGGCTGAGGCGTTTTGGATCCGCTGGAGTCTCTTCTGGAGCTTGGCGGTGGTCCCGGCGTAGAGGGCGTTGCCGTAGTCCAGTCGGCTGGTGACGAGGGCCTGGGTGACGGTGACATACCATACATAACATAACATAACCAAGATTATCAAGGGCAAGAGTAAATACCTTTCTGGCATGTAAAAGAGAAAGGAACATTCCCTAGACTGATGATACAGAAGGTGCTTGTCTATACTAAAATATCTGTCTGCTTGATAAAAAAAACAAAATGCATCTGCCTTCATAAGAAGAATCCCTTCACATACAAGTTTAAGTCATCTACTTTCTCCATATGCTGAGCAAATGAAAATTGTTAAATGTTTCACAGCAAAGGAGTAGCCGGAATATTAAAATCTCCCCACTTGAGGCATACTTCTAAACACACAAGGAGACAAAGCAAGCCAAAACTCTCCACTTCAAAGGGTTCCCTTTACTCTTTTATACTCTTTTCAATCAATCGGTTCAACCTTCCAGATATTCATCCATTCATGTCATTCCCTTCATCTTTCCATCCATCCATCCACCTATTCATCCCTCGCTCCATCCAGCCCTCCCTTCCTCTATCCTTCCCTCTCTCGCTCCCTCTATCCATCCATCTCTCTCACCCCATCCATCCATCCATGCATCCATCCATGCATTCATCATTCCATTTACCGCTTTCTCCTTTCTATGTATTCATCCATGTCTCCGTCACTTCACATTTCCATCAATCCACCCATCCGTTCACCCAATTAATCATCCAACATTTCACCTCATCATGTATATTTTCACTCTTCCCCATCCGTCACTTCTTCGTCCAGCCATTCATTCACCCATTCACTCTTTCATCCGTCTTTTGGCCTTTCCATCGATCAATCCTTTCATCCTTTCACATTCCCCATTTCATTTGTTCACCCTCACTTTCAATTTTCCTCCCTACCTTTCAACTTTTCTTTTTTATTTCCTTTCACATTTCCTTTCTCCTGTCTTTCTTTTCTACTGCCCATATCTTGTCTCATCGTTGTTTTTCTATATTACCTTTATCTCTCAATCACACTCTTTCTATTTCTCCCTCTCTCTGCGTTTCCCCTATTTTCATTATTCCATCACTTCTCATTCTCACTTTTCTTTGCATTTCATGTTATTTCACGACCCAAACCCCTTTGACTTGTTTTTCTCTATCATTTATTAGCATTTTTCCTGCAGACACAAGAGGCAAAAGAAATGGTTAATTAATGGGACACAATTCACCAGCCCATCGGTCCGAGTGGTAGCCCCCACGTAAGTTGCTTAAGTGGGGAGATCACTGCGGCATTGTTTCTCAGGAGTAAGCTGAGAACCTGTGCAGCCAAAACTTCAGAAAAAAGTTAGAAAACTTCCCCCGCACGACTATATAAACCACGGGATGTAAACTTCCGTCCTATTCTGAGAATTGGACCCCTTAGCCTCCTCGGTGCCTTGTATAGCCTAAACAAGGTTCAACCTGTGATTACATTTCCAGGAAAGACCATCTTCAGTGGTACTGTCCATCATGAACCCATTATGCTGCTAATGGGCACATCAATCCACATCAGTACTCCTAGGGATGCCACAAAGTTTCACTGTGTGCTTACAGCTTTTTTTAAAAATGTTTGTTGGTGGTGACTGAAGGAGAAGGAGAGCCCTTCTGAGAAGAAAATACATTGTAGGTTGAAGAAAATCTAACACAATGTCTGGGCCAAGCTGTGACATTTCATGGTGTTCCGTTCCGGGAATTTTACAATCTCTCATGTTAATAATTATCCCCAATATCCCCTGAAGGAGGTACTCAGAATGCACTTTTATATGGGGTTTCTCAGTGATCACAATATATTAAAAACATATGTGGGTTTGAGAATGTATACTTTCAGCAGTGCCGGGTTTAGGGCGGTGCCACTAGTGCCACCGCAGCGGGTGCCAAGTTCGAGGGGGCGCCATTTGTTTGGTAGGCTGAGGCTGTGGAGCAGCCTGCAGAGATCTTTGTGTTCCCAGCAGTTTTCAGAGGGCAATAGCGGTAGCACATGAGAAGAAATCTCTGATTTGCCTTGTCACAGTTTTGCCTCATGAAAAAGTAGCATAGAGGGTTAATGTTCCCGTTGCAAAGCACTATGTGTAATGTATATCAACGATTTATATTTTATGTAGATAGCGCAGAGGGTTACTGATTTTGTCACAGAGATCCTTTTGTTGCTTTGAGTTCATATGAAGTAGTGTGGCTCACTGGTTAGAGGCGGCAGACCCGAGAGCAGAGGACGGCCCGGGACCAGGGGTTCGATTCCCGGCGCGGCAGGTTTCTGGACCAGGGTCAGCGGACTCGATAGTTCTCTCGCCTCAGTGCCCACTCTGATCAGCGATCACACTCGGCAACTCTGGGCATTAGCTTGCCTCATCTTCACTAATGGCCCCACCAGACCGCCGGGGATGCCTGGTCTCACCCTGGAGATACCCATTAAGGGACCATCTCTCAGGGAAGCCAGGAAGGGTTTCGCAGCGGTCGAAGCGCCTTGGGACCCTCCGGGTAAGTAGTGCGCTATATAAATGCCTATACATACATACATATGTTACAATCCTTATAACATAGCACACTGAGCTATGAACGTGCTTCAAGGAGCTGCATTTGTTATTCTTGGGTTTCTATAAAAAAAGGTTTATTTAGGTAGTAATACATTGTTCTTAGTAGAGATGCGCCAAATTGTGTTACATTTCAAATCCAGAGTTTATGGGCTGCACTTGACAACACTTATCACCTGGTTTATGTCACGAAGGTAATTTTGGATTTACTTTCCAGTGCAATTCTGAATTGTTATAGATAGGAACCTAAATTATTGCAAAGTAACACCATGCAATACTTTGCATCAAGTAGGTGTACACTCGGTGGAATTAATGTTTCCATGCATCCACTCATAGACCTTGATGCTAATTCTCATCTTTTAACTTTGGTAAAAAGCAGCCGCTTGCCGGCAGCGGGAGTACCTGCAGGGCGGTGACGTGGGGAGGGGGAGGGGCAGGGTGGGGGGTAGTAATATGGATTACGGAGCTTCCCAGGTTAGTAAACATTTAAATAAATAAAACGAATTTCGTTGAGTGCACTGCATCCCAAAATGCGATGCAGTGCGCGCAACAAAATTTGTTTTATTTATTTAAATGTTTACTTACCTGTAAAACTCTGTAAACCATATATTACTACCCCCCACCCTGCCCCTCCCCACGTCGCCGCCCTGCAGGTACTCCCACTGCCGGCCGCGGCTGGTAAAAAGGGATTTGCATCACAAAATTATGCCTCCTCGAAGCAGACATTCAGCTGAAGAAAAGCTTTCTTTTCTCTAAACCATTCAAACTTTGTATATTTTATGTACTATAAAGCGCCACATGCTGTAATAAAGAGTTAAACTTTGTTAGAGCATAGAATTTTGTGTTGGAAGGGTATCATTCTAGTATGAAACCAATGTTTGACATCACACACACACACACTTCCCGTGTTGTACAAGTGTTTGTTCATTTGGTGCAAGGCAGCCTATGGTACACCAGCAGTAGCAGAGAGAGCAAACATACAGTTTCTTAGTATGTGTGCTCTCCTTTTCAAGCAATTCAGCGCAGTACCTTTGGTTACTGTGATGTGTGTAAACTTAGTATATCTGCTCCTTCATGTCAACAGACCAAAAACTCCTAACATATAATACATATACTGGATGGCATGTGACTCCTACACCTTGTTGCGCCTATTCTCTTAGGTAATGTTAAAAATTGAGGTTTCTGGTTGGTAGATTATACACCCTGTCCAAGCAGGAGCCACAATGCTAGTCAGGGTAAGCCAGATACACAACCTAAATTAACCGGTCCCCCCCTCTGGTAGCTTGGCGCAGAGCAGTCAAGCTTAAATTAAGAGGAACTGTGTAAAGTATTTATGCACACACATATATATATATATATATATATTGCACTATGTACTTAATTGATAAACATCTTGATGCATTATGTATTATATAGTTGTTGATAGCATTCTCCACCATGTATATAGTAATAATGAAATGTTTTTGCATTTATTCACCGATTTGAAAGATTATTCAATCTCGACCGTCATGAACTTTTCTATGTCCATGATTACAACAGTGTATGTAGGCTGATACCAAAATGGCGCACATTAGATTGAGGAAGGCTGCTGTGTCAGTCAAAACACGTCTCGCTATGCAGGGTCGGGTGAGGCTTCATAAATAAAAAGGCCTAAACCCAAATAGCCCTCGTGTGTGTGCTCTTTTCCTGGAGTGGAGCAGATGTTTTTGTTTGTGATATATATATATTCTAAGATGATTTGGCCACACTTCCCCCATGATTCGGACTCCAACAGAGTTGCAACTCGAAATTCAGATGGTCATTCAATATTTATTTATAACACCCAAAATGGAGCCACAATGCGTTTCAGCTTATGCCTTCAACGGGCAACCCCATAGCCCACAACCATTGTGTTTAAAAAGTCAAAGAGGACTATCATATCCTCCTTACTTACTTCCTGTGCACAGGACCTAGGCCACCTCTCTTAACGAAAATGTCTCATATGCGCAGCCACAAAGCCACGCGGTGGTGGTGGTTCCCGGGGCTGCAGGAGGGCTGTGTGCCCTCCTGAACCTAATTTACATAACCCAGAGGCGATGGAAGAATAATTATACGATTGCCCTTGGGACCTGGCCCACTTGGGGGCTCATTTAAATGAAGTGGGGGAGGCCCAGACTAATTTAAAAAAAAAATAATAATAATAATAATTGGGGCTTCCTTGCGGGATCCCCTGAGCAGGCCTAGGGGGTGAGGGTGTTTCTACCCTGCCCCCTTTTCTTCACTTTTAACTTAGTTTTAGTGTTTTGTGTAATTCCGTTCAGCAGTCGGGCTGTAGCTGTGTCTAAAGTTTCCTATAGAAAATAACATGGGGAAAACATGTTTCGGTACCCCACTTTTTTCTCAGCCCCCGCTTGGCGAATCACCCTGAAACTTTCAAGACAGGAGCTGATCACAAGTTTTGAAAATTTCGCGAAGATTTGTCCACTGGCGCTAAAGTTATTGGAAAAACAAAAAAAAGCATTTCCTATGGAAACTAGGTCCTAACTACAACTACCTACTGGTGACTGCCAGTATGGAATACTTTGAGAGGTACATAGCAGCTACTGACATTTAACCAGGCCCAGGAAAAAGAAATACTGAGTTTCCTTTGGCCTATACTCTATTAGCTACCTGCATATTTTAGCATTTAGGAAAGCAGTAAAAACATGGCTATTTCAATCCGACCTCTAATTCTTTTTGTATACTAGCCTTACACGTTCCCTAAGTCCTCAGCGCCAAGACGTCTCCGGGCATTCGTTGTGCTTTACAAATCTAATAATCAAATCAATCGAATCAAATCATATTTATTCATTTAATTATTTTGTTTTACAGAGGGGTTTTTATTCAGGGATGTGTGCCACTTCTCAGCTACACGTAAGATATTTGAAGCGGCACAGCGAGAAGGAGGCCAGAGAAGGAGATACACTCAGACTGGGTTGAAAGCAGACCAAGATTCTAGACCATTATGAATGAGGTCCTACTGTCTATTCTTGCAATAAGACCTGAACAGTCCAATGACGGTAAACTGAATATGCCCTTCTGTTGTGGCGAGCACTCCAGTCAGTCACTCATTTGTCAATGATGAGAGCAGACGAGTCATGTGGTCTTAGACAGCTCCAACTTTATAATGGCAGAAATCTGTTGGCTGTTCCAACACGCTCATAATATCCCATGGCACTGGGATGTGTGTTGGCAGATAGTAAATGTTCCCTAATTTTCTGTAATGCACGAGTATTTGTGAATCATGGTATTTCTAAGCCTGAACCTCACTTGCCAGCATTGGAGTGCTGTATACAGGGCAATCCCTAGTGGGACTTTATGTGGAGCAGAGGGAGAAGTCAGAGCTAGTGAAAGAGGTCAGAAGTCAGTCTATGTGAGGTAGCTTTGCATAAAAAGATGATTTTTTAGCTTCTTCTTAAATTCTAGGAGGATTGGATAAATAAGCTACAACTATGGCAGTTCCATGTGTAAAAGGCGAGTGGGACATAATTTTCTATGGAATTAAAATGTGGGAGCAGACACAATGTCCACAATGACCTAGTGTTGGGCACTTATAGTTGTATATACCTCAGGCATTACTAGTGGTTTTTGACTCTGTTTCTATTCACTGACTTGTGGTATTTCCTGGCATGCATGATAAGATCATTGATCATCTGGAATGTTTTGTTCCTCACAGGGTATTGTCTCCTCATTAGTACTTTAATATATGCAGCAATTTTAAAGGCTCATATTACTGCAGCAGTAGTGCGTGTACTTTGCTGTCAAGTTGCAAGATGGTGGGACACCCCAGCCTTAACGGAATTTGTTTTTCTCTGCTTTGCTCTCCTAACTATAACCGTGAAATTCTGTTTTTTTAATTAAAAATGTTAATGTTGTCACTGCCATATTCACCTACTAGAATATTACTTTAACCTTTGGTTTTGTTTTCAGTAAATTTCAAAGTTAAAAAAAATATATCTTTTCATCACACCTAACTATAGCGTTACTTTAACCTTTCATGTTTCAGTACATTTCTAAGATATTTTTAATACCTCGCTATGAGCTTACTCTGAGTGTTGGCTTTTTTCAATACATTTTAGTGGTTTTCTTAACTCTAAGTAAGATGTTGTTACCAAACATAACCATAACATCACTTCAATCTGGTGTGCCCTAATTCTGCTTGGTTGAATTTACTTTCTGCAGGGTCCGTGGTACTCCAAGAACATATGGGAGGGTCCAGCAGTAGTTCCACATGAGTTTGACCTCCTGCTCCAAGTCCAGCAGGAGTACCGCTAGACCTGTGAAAACCAAAAAGAGTTGGAGTAAATATGAAAGAGTGCTTCTCTAATTAATTTCAACAAAGAGTCATTCAAATTATGCTATTTCTGAGAATTCCTTGTGTCTTTTTTTTAATTGCCTACTTTCTACTTTTCGCAGTCCCACTGGATTACTCTGGGACTACAGCAGGACTACTGCAGGAGTAATGTCACACACTTGAAAGACATGATTTTGGGTTAAATCAATTTCTTGCTCCATTTGTAGAAGATTCTCACCCTTCAACTTCACTTAAGGTTTGCACTTTGATATGTGAGCATCTTGTGTTGGGCTTTTTTTGTATTATATATTTTTTTTATTAGGTTCCACATGGCATTGGACCATAAGAGAGCGCCAGAGTTCCAGGAGGAGTAGGAGACCTCTTGCCAGCTGATCAAAGAGTCTTTCGTATGACAAGTTTTTTTCTGTTTTGGAAGGGTGCAAAAAGGTGTCCTGCATGAATTGCAACTTGCAATATATGCCAGAGTGAATTTTCAAAGAGCTCGGATGAGAATTACAGCCATGAAATATCAAAATGTGAAGGCATATGAAGTCTATACACCAAGGGGATTATTTATGAGAGGCTTGCTCCACCTGAGTGTCACTTTTTTGATGCTCTGGCAGTGCTAGACCTCTCAATCATATCTATGAGGCAATGTAAAGCCACCCTGTGTGGCTTTTCATGGCCTCATAGATATAAAGTAAAACAAAACAGTGCAAGTCGCTACCTTGTCTTACTCTGTGCGATGGATGCTTTCCATGGGTTTTCCCATGCAACATCTATGGATTTTGATTCTGCCCCAGATTTTCTTAATCCTGTATACCTGAGGCAGCGCTGTAAACCTTACGCCTCACCAGAATGTGTGCAACAAGGAGAATTTTTTTTATTTCTGCTAGTTTTTTCCTCTTCCGATTTGTGCTGCATTCTTTGACATATAGTAAGAGGAAAACAACTCACTGGATTGTATTTGTGGAGGAAGGTGCCCCGTCCTGCACAAAAACAATCCTGCCTGCAACTGAGGCACCCAGGCACTATGGTGCAAATGTGCCTACATTGGCGCTAGGTGGCACATTGTGCACCAGCGCAGGGGGAAAGGACAGGAATGCACTGTATTTAATAAATACAGCGCCTTCCTGCGCTTTCACATTGGAATAGGGCAGCACAGCAAGAAGACTTTTGTCATTGCCCTACACCAATGAGGGCCCCAGTTCATCTAGCTCTTGAGGAGCAAAAAAACATGAGACTGAGACCTCTACCAAAAGTTTTGGATCCTCACTAGGACCAGGCAATTTGGTACCCCAAGACCACATCTAAGCCCACTCTAACGTGGCTTAGGTTTACATTGATATGACTACTTACTGTCGGAGAAGCTGCAATCATTTTTTACAGTGGAGAGCAAAGCACCAGTATTTGCAAGAAGTTGGTGCAGGAGTACGTCCCAAAAGAAGATTTTCTTTCTCATTCCAAATTTTGATGCCCTGTTTTTCTTTTCTAAACTGAACCCAACACAAAAACACAAAAAATACAACATTCTTTTAAAATTTTCAAAAATGTCCTGTAATGGTGCCTGCAACATTTGCGTTCATGTTGAGGCCAACTAATGAGATCACTCAGTCTTGCAGGACCACCAAAATGACCAACAGTAATAGAAGCCCTCATAACCAATCAGATTGACTTCAAATCACACACAGTACATTTTTTGAGTAAAGGTCCTGCTTTCCACAAAATTTGGAGTAATTCTATACAGCAGTTTTTTTCTGTGTAGCTATTCAAAATCCCTATGGAAATTGCATGGGGGAGGTGTGTTCTGGGATCCGGCCTTTATCTCAGCCCCGCTCGATGGATCACGGCAAAACTTTCCAGGAAGGAGCTGAGGTGGATGACCTTTTTTTTTTAAGTATGTGAAGATAAGCCAAATGGTGCTAAAGGTATTAGCGAAAATAATTCAATGGAAACTCTGACCTAACTTGAAATTCACAGTGTGTAATAAGTGTGTGTGTGGGTAGGCATGTATAATGCATGCTGCAGAGACTTACTCAGTCATCACAGCGTGGGTTAACCTTGTCAGAACTTGATAAACACTATCTTTGTGAGGACTGGTCTCAGTAGTCTGTTTAGGTACTTTCGAGTGAGTGCATCAACAAACTAAAAGAGCAGTTATATAAGCTGCAGTCCGCTTTATAACCTTCCCTACTATCAAAGCACGTGCGGGTTAGAATAGTAATTACCACTTCATTTTGGTCAATCGTCAGTCCTTATAATAATGGGTATGGTATGTTGGGTGTGTGTAGGCACACTCTATGATAATTCATTGTAGGTTGTACCTTTAGTTGCATCTGCAACCCAATTTATGCCCCATCTAAAATTCATTTCTGGAGAAGTCACTGATGACTTTTCAAAAAGGAACTGAGGTGGATAACCTTGTTTTTGGAAAGTATTGTGAAGATAAGCCAAACAATGCCAACATTATTAGTGAAAATAATCCAATGGAAACTCTGAAATAACTATAAATATACAGTGTGTGATAAATGTGTGTGTGTATATGTTGGTGTGTGTTTGTGTGTGTGCGTGCATGCATGCATGTGTGTGTGCACGCACACTCTGTGATAATTTGTTGTAGGTTGTGCCTCTAGTTGTATCTAAAATTCTTCATGGAGAGGCAACTGTTGGGTTTTGTTTTCTGACTAATATCGCTGGGTACTCTTCCTATCCTAGTGGTCAATGTAAAATGTTGTCATGCAAAAGTTGATCAGAAGTTGTCTCTATCAGTATAGTTCGAATTAGTGACATTAAACTATTTCCTAACTCTCCACCTGTTAACCAATATTTTTCCCTTTCTTCATTAGGTAAAGTTTTTAATGTTGGTTGCTGCCTGCAGACTGTCTAAACCTTACTACTGCAACAGTCTATGTCTTGGACTCCTGACCTATTAGATACCCATCCTACAGAGTGCAGAACTTTGCTATGAATATTATGGGGCATATTTACTAGCAAATGATGCAGCATGGCGCTGCAAGCCATCTTGCTGCTCCGAGCTACAGCATTAGGAAAGTGCAGGGATGCATCGTATTTTCAGCAATGCAAGACGTCCCTGGGCTTTCTGCTGCACTGGTGTACAATTTGCTGCTGTCTAGTGGCAATGCAGGCATTCTTGCACCATTGTGCAAGGGCGCCTGCATTGCAGGGAAGATTGTGTTTGTGCAGGAAGAGACACCTTCTTGCACAAAAACAATCATTGATGATGTTTCCTCCTTCAATGAAGGCAGCACACCTAGAAAGAGCAATGGACAAGGAGAAATACAGGTATTTATCTCTGTTGTGCCACTTTAGCGTCTCTACTGGAGAGACAATATAATCTGACACATTACCAGGTTTACAAAAACCTGTAAATCTGGTAATGCATCAGAATCCATGGGTGTTGTGCCACAGCAATACCCACGGAACGTCTCTTTCACATAGAGTAATGAGTGAAAGGGGGCTCTATTTACAAGTCCATAAAAAGCCCCACAGGGTGACTTTACATACCTTATAAATATAGCTCAGCATTGTGCGCCACCGGAGTGTCGAAAAAAGTGACGCTCCGGTGGTGCAGGGGCCTTGTAAATATGCATCCGCATCAGAAGTTCAATCACGTTTCACAGACTAAATTGATTGCCTCGGCTCTTTTGTTGTGAAGGGGTGCCTAACTCGAAGCTGGAAAGTTCCACTGTATTTAATAATCAACAATCCAAAAGTAGCTAAAACCATATACATTTCTACAGATTTTTTGAATTTCGGAAGTGTGTTCCTTTATTAACAATCCCAAAATAGCTAAAACAATATGACATTTCTACGATTTTATTTTATTACAGAAGGATTAGCTTTTAGCAATAAGAAAGTGGGTATTGTATTGCAACTCGCCTAATACTTACATTAATGTCTGTCCTAGGGTACATAAACAATCACTATACATTTTAATAAAACGAAAACCGTGGTATTCATGTTCAAATGAGTCCTAGAAGGACATGTTTATCCTGACAGATTATCTAAAATCTCTCTATTTTTACACTCAACTTTATATCGTCAACTAATTTGGTAAATGTAACATATTTTTTTTATTTTTTATCTATGTAGTCAAAGTGGTAAGGACCAACACACATACGAAGAATTAAAGACATGCACCCAGAAGCAACCACTTTTGCCGACTAGGGAAACCGAGTGCTTGAAGTCCGCTTTGAAGTTAATGATGCTGAGTGCGCATACATCGGATAACTCATTACACTTTGTAAAAATATTCAGCCTGAAGGACAGTGCCAGTTTTAAAACAAACATGCAGCTCTGACGGATGCCTTTAGAAAATGCTGTGAATGCAAGACCGACGTCATCTTTAGCTGCTTTTGAAGCTCGTACATTAGAAAATAACAGAATGCTATGACATAGGAATCGGCCTGGTAATACAACTTGGCTTAATTACACAGGAGAAACAACAATTGTATTCTAAACAGCTACATAACATCATTTCTCACACCACTTCTGGCAAAGAACCTCTTTGTTACAGAATTTCCTCTATTTTAAATACATTCCATTTCCTTTTTATTGCTACACTTTTTTGTTTGAGATTACACAGAACATTGTGTCAATGTTGCCTCCATCATTTTGATAATGCCGGCTAATGACTTATTGAACGAAATTCGGGCTCGAGGGTCTTCCCCTGTCTATTGTGCTTTTTAAATTGATAATTGATCATTAGTGTTCATCAGTCGGAGTCTTGCCACAGATGACAGGCTATTATCATTTTAAAATATTACCCATAATTTTACTGCAAAAAAACAAATAATACATGAATGCCTGCAAGTTTAGGACTATGTGCTTCTCTACAATTAACATTCAACTGCTCAAAGGAAATAAAATATAGAATTTTTCTGTAGCGCATGTTGTTCAGACTAAAAATCGCATTTTAATACATGGAGCACTGTGATGGCAAAATGTGGGCTATTCATATACCTTCCCTGATCTGGCTAATTGCTTGGTGACTTGCCTTTATGTGTATATGCAAATTGCAACACCATTTGAAGTTGAGCGTACAGGCCCTCTTTGTCAGAAGGGCAGCCATTTCCCCAGGAGGCCTTGATAGTCAGACACCAGCTGGTGAGCTCTCTGCATTGTTAGCTCTTATCACTAAACTACAAAACCAGCAGGAGCATGCAGGGGGGTTATCGGGAAAAAAAACAGGCTTGTCTTGCAATCGGCCGCAATTCAAATCTATGTAGGCCTGGTACAAACCAGTCAAGGATGCAGTTTTAAAAACATGTTTACAAAGAGGGCAGAGAATTGAGCTGCAAGTACCAAGGAATGAAGAAAAGGGTCTACACACCACTGAGAATGTGTTATTTCGGATTTAATCCCGTTTGCTGAAATGTCATGAGCTGCTCAAGGCCTTGGTGTACTGTGCAGTTTCGAGTGTATGTTCTCAGAGATATGTGAAAGTGCTTGTGTACTGAAAATGTAGTCTCCTACCAACTACCCTTTTTCCCTTTATGACAACATTCAGCATGGTATGAGATGCACGAGTCAGATGTATAATTTTGTAACTCGTGTATATTTTCAGTCACACTAACACTCTTTTATTTATTTATTTATTTTGTAGGTTTTATATAGCGCGAACAAGACTCTTGCAAGTATCAGAGCGCTTTACAGGTCATAATTAGAAGGCAAGATATAGTATACAAAGAACAACACAATAAAAATTACAGTGGATAGACATAGAGTTCAAGTGAATTTAGCCATGAGGATAGCTTTCACTTGTCTGTTGAAGGAGGCAGTTGAAGGGTTCATTCTTGTTGCACTGGGTAAGGCGTTCCATTTCCTCAGAGCCATACCCGAAAAGGACCGGTTATACGTTTTTTTCTTGGCAAATCGTTGAGGTTGTAGGAGAAAAGTCTTGGCCGTCCTGGAGGCTCTGCTGTCCACAGAGAGCACCAGGGTTCGAGCCTCAAGGTCGCATCCACTTCCTGTGATTCTGGGCAAATCACTTAATCTCCCAGTGCCTGAATGTGTAATGTAAATACGGTGCTCATGTAAAGCGCTCCAATACCTTCGGGTCGAGGTCGCGCTATATAAAATATGCAAAAAAAAATAAAAAATGCAAGCGATTTTTAGGTGAATTCTGGCTTCAAACTATAGATCCTGTTTTGCCACTAACTGTTTAAAGCACTTATCAGCCATCACTTAACCCCTTCGATGCTGTTGACGAGCTCAGCTTGTCATCAGCCACGGGTGGCGTGTGCTGATGACGAGCTCAGCTCGTCATGTAACACGGTATTTTTAAAAATGCCGCACAGCGCAAAAATCACCGCAGCAGCGATGCGGTTAAAAGCATGTGGCCAGATTTATCAATACTTTTGCAGCACAATGCAGCAAGATACTTTGTTGCACTGCATCAAATGGAGAGGGGAGGAATGCTCCATACCTACTAAGATATGGTGCCTCATGTAGATTACAGACGGAATCTTGTCTTAACTCCACACCAGTGGGCCCGTGTTTTAACCTTCTTTTTAAAACAGCAGAGGTTTTTATTGGGACGGTCCCCATACTATTTGTGACTTGTAAGTGTGGAGTTTTCTGTTTAAGTACGAGTGTACTTGACCCCTAGCATTATGGATCATATTGAGGAATATTGATTCCATCTATTGTTGTCTATGTTATAGATCTGGACAGACGAGCCTCTTCCTTGTGCGCAGTATCATTCACATACTCCTGTTTACCCTTGGGGGTACCTTGAAGTTTCTTTCTAGCTGTAGGTACACATTGCCTTGGATAGTTGTACTTGATTCCACTCTTGCCTGAACTATCATGCTGCTCAATAGCGTATATAACTAAATGTACAATTTGTGATGGATACTGAAGAAAAGGGATTGTTATCTTATTTGTCATTCTGTGGTGAGACTCGCAAGCTGGATGGTGGATCTAAGCTCTTACTTCCTTCCCTTCCCCCGTATCCCTTACGTATATTCCTTCCATCTTGAGATATATAAATCTCTTCTTTTAATGTCCCACCTAGTCCTTTTCTCCTCCTTTTTCCTCCTTTTTTCTTCCATTTTTTCCTCAATTTTTCCTTCCTTTTTTATAACATATCCAGAGAATTCTGATGTTCAGACTATGTAAATAATCAAAAAGTTCTGAAACACTACAAACAAATTGTAGATGGAAATGGAATAGATTTGAACAGTCTATTGATCAAGCTGTCTGTCTATGTATGGTAGTGTATTAACAGACTTGACTAATATGAGGAAAAATCAAATCAAATGTCACACATTTAATTGTGGTTTTGAAATATGGTGTTCTGTTTTTGTATGTTTTTATGATGTCTTTTTATATGTATTTTTATATGTGTCTTATACATGTTTGTTTATATGTTTGTATCTAACAGCCCTGAAGAAGTCCCACACTGGGACGAAACACGTTGGCTGTACTGTGCATTGTTTATCTGATGAAATAAAGAGATCTAACCGAGGAACCTCTACTCTCATGACTTATTGGAATTTGGACTTTATATTGGTATTTATTAAACCATATGTTGTGGTGCACCTGTGCTTTCATTTTCAATGTGTTTTAGTACACTCTATGCCTTTCACACGCTCTCTGTTTCTCTCTTACACAGCTGGCAACAGTGAGACAGGGGAAGGTCAGCAGGGTCTGGGAAAGACAAAGGGAGCCTGGCTGTAGGGTGGATCACAACTGCCACAGAGAAGGATTTGTAGAAGGAGTCCCCCTGTGCATAGGAACGCTTACACATTTGGAGACACACCAGATCAAAATCAAAACATCTCTGGGAGGCAGGCATCTCACTTAAGAGTGAGAGTTTATGAATACCACCACATGGCAGGAGACAGTGAGTAAGGTGGCCGTCCTGAACAGGAAGGACAAATGGTGCCAATGGATCAGGCAATCCAAACACCATAGTATGAGCACCCCAATGTATCTCCTACTCAAAAGCAGTGCCTGACCATCATTAGCCCTGCAGCCAAGGGTACATTTTACCCGAAATCTACTCGAGCGCTATTATGTTTCCCCTACCCTAGCACAGCTCATTATCTCTCCAATGTCAATGTAGGGATGTTGAGCGAGTTGGTGACAGAGATCTAGGCTATCCTACTGGTCATTGAGAAAGGCTTTGCTGCCATGCCGTTGCTAAAGTCTGCCTAGTACAGGAAGTTTACCCGCATCCTATTCTCCTGGTCTGCTTCCTTGTTGTCTCCCAAAGCCCCCATTCCTCCCATCTTTTTGTTTTTGCTAGCCCCTCCCATTCTACCACCCTACTCCAGCTCATATATGTGTTTCCTTCAAGAGGACAACTTGTTAGTGCAGGGGAAGTGATATTGATTGCTATTTTATCAGACCTGGAGGAGTGTGGACAGGAACTAACATCGCAAACTCAGACAGACCTGGAGAGCACTATAAACAGGATTGGGGAGTGACATGTTTCTACTGCACTTGTCTTTCTGTAAGAAAGCCACTGGTTTGAGAACCTTAGTTTGTACACTATATTTATTTACACATTTTTTGGGAGAGGCACGAGGTTACCAAGACCCTTCTTGTGTACCTCTCCCTTGGCTCAGGTTGAATGTTTGTCAGTCTTTTATATTACATTTTTGTACAACCATAACATTTCCATCACCCTTCATCCCACTTTCCATCCACCCAGTGCATTTCTACGCCTTATACTTTTTATTGACATAAAATGCCTGTGTGCCTAAATTGCAGTTTGTTTTGGGGTCCTTTTCTGCCTCCTACATGAAATTTCTGTTTATATTTGTTGTGACAGTATGGCAAAGCAGGTGTTTTTTTCAGTTGTTCCTCCTCTGCTCCTGCGGCTACAGGTTGTGCCCTCTCCCCACGCATGTGACAATGAGGTTCATGGACCCCTCCATCACGGATATTCTTATGGCATGGGCAAAGACGTTGTCCTCCCAGAGAGGCTGGCTTGCTCAATCCAGCCACCATGCATACATACCTGTCGTACTCAGTCATCTTGCTAGAATGTAGGTGGCCGGTTGTCTTTGGGGGTAGTGCAATATGGTGAATGGGTGATGGCGGAGGCCCTGTGCTCCTCTGGAGAATCCTGTCTCTATGATGGTGAAGAGCTACTTGAGCAGCATCTGGGTTAAAGTGTTGGACTCAGGACTTATCTAGGTTATTGGCAGAGTGGGTGGTGGAGCCAGGTGAGGCTTGAGCAGCTGGTACAAGCACCTGTGATCTTGTTACATGAATCTGGTGACCTGGAGTTCAGAAGATACCGTGAGGAGGGAAACTTAAGTTTTGGTCTTAATTTTAACTGAGAACAAAAGTCTTGGGCTCAGTTAAACATAGGACCGAAATTTGATTTTAACTGAACTAAAGTCTAACTTTACTACTCGTAAATGCCCTTCGCGAATGCCGAAAGTCTTAACCGAATCGCTGCAGCGGTTAATTTTGCGCTGTGCGGCTTTTTTCTAAAAGCCGCGTTATATGACGAGCTCAGCTCGTCATCCGCACACGACCACCTTGGCTGATGGCGAGCTGAGCTCGTCATCAGCAGCGAAGGGGTTAACTTTCGTCTCAGTTTACATCTGTGAATCGGACCAAAAGTTTCTAAAGTTCCACACCATAGTAGAAGTAGTTGTACTTGGGCCTACTTTCCTGAACGTAGTTTTACCAGTGAGAATCGGAGCCACCCATTGGTGAGGAGAGCAAGCTGCTCAGCGCAAACAATCGTGTAGCGCTTTGTAAACTGTGTCTACTCCCATATCATTTGTTCTGTTATTTGAATGAAGAAACGTTTCTGAATTGGAATCCTTGTTTTGGGTAGTAATAATGCCTGCTACTGGGCATGTTGAAATGTCAATGAGCTCCGGGAAGAAGCATTTCCTCTATACATTCAGTAACAGCTTCCTAGCACGCATTAAATCAGTTCATGTTCAGTTCACTAATGCAATTTTCCAGGGAGAGCAGATGCGTGGCTTGTGCGTACGTGGACAAGAAACCATTAAAAGCTTGTCAATCTGTCTAAAGAGAACTTCTGTTAAACGTCGTCTGGAAATAAGCATATTTTTTCAGAAAGCCCAGATTGCAAGGCTTGTGTTTTTTGTTTTTTTTAGAAATTCTGTGAAAATAAAAATCCATATTTCGCATTAAACATAAAATACTCCTTTGTGTGAGATATGTTAAATACAATTCTAAGCTTTTGCTTAAAGGCAAAAAAGCCACATGAACAATCTGTTGTATTTTGCAAATATACTTATTTATTATTTTTTTTGCTGTGCAAAAGAGACCCCTAGAAAGGGTGTGAGAGAAGGCTTAATGATTTCCGTGTGAATAACAGGAATCTAAAAGAGGGACAGGTATATTTAAAAATAAACCCTTGATTTTAATTTTCCTAGAAATGGTTCCCAATGCGAAAACATATGTTTATATGAACGAAAGTAAGAAAAGGCAGTGAGAATCCCATTAATGCACAATAGAGGAGAGATTAAGACTTTCAGATACTCACTAGAGATGATGATTTAGTCGAGATTGTCAGAGCTATGACTATCTCTGAGACTCCTTTTGAAAATATGACAGGAAAAGTTATGTTTTGGGGATGCACTGCGTATTTTCGTCGAGTTTCCTGACTAGGATAGTCTGAGGATGTTTTTCTCCTTAGGACGTTGGACGTGCAGAGGAAGTTTTATTTTTTGGTGACACATTCCTCGTCTCGCCCAAAGCAGGATTTTAAGAACAAACTCCGATTTGTTCTCGAATCAGCATTACCGCAGATTGAGTACCCTGCAAGTGTTTGCCCACACTCACCAAACAAGCATGTTAATCCCGAGTCCAAAGTATTGGTATTTACCCCGCTCATAATGCTTCCTTTCAATTACAGATAACTATATTCCCGGGGATTTTGAGTTTCTGACACAGGTTCTTCCGGTTGTTTAAATGCAAATCTTTGAACTGCTCGGCTGTCTGAATTGTACCATTTAGGGCAATCCACACATGGTAAAGACGAATAGGACATGTCTGAATGGGGGTCCCTTACATGGGTTAGCCTGAAAAATTGGAATGTATTTGAGCCTCCTGGACTAATACTGGACACCCCTGAAATACAGCAGAAGATCAGTGTCTTTCATTTTCTATTTGGCTGGGGCAATATCTTTACCTAAATTCATGGCCCGTCACGCATTCACTCTAATCCTCATCTGCAACCTTCATGTCCACGTTCGGATTATGTCCGTATTTGTGAAGTATATCTGTGCCCTCCTCCACAGTTATTGCGGCTGTGGCATCTAACAATTATAACTCCTGGCCGGACTTAAAACAGATTTTCATGTTTCGAGCAAACTATAAAGACAACAACTATTTAGATACATTTTTTTTGCAATGCTAGCCGCTGTTAGACCCTAGGGATTCCATTGTAGCTCCTTATCAGTCTGAAAAACAAACACCTCTAAAAGTAATTTATCATCATGGAAAGGAAAGTGACATTGATAGTTACCACTAGTTGAATAAAATCACCCATTATGTGAGGCGAAAATACTCTTGACTGTAAAACTGGCTCCACCAGGAATGTTGTTGAATGTAAAATGATTTCCCTTTCATAAAAAGGCACTTTAAAATAATCATAAGGAATACTAGGTCAACTATCTATTACATTACTATATGTTTACCAGGCAATTAAATAGCTAAGTCTTTCTTGAAATGGTAAATAAACATCCAATTAATTGTCTTATTTTTTATGCAGAAGCACACAACCTTTCAGACACTTCAGCTCACTATAAAGTTCTCATGTATCAGTTCTGTTCCTATTGTGAAACGCTCTGACACCTTCGGGTAAAGTCTGCGCTATATAAAAGCGCATAAATAAACATACTTATTTAGCCCCAACATGCTCCCCCTCGAAAGCCCATTAAGCACCATGGAGTCTGAAAGGCGCTACTTTATGGGAGCATTCCCCATGGCAATGGACTTCTGATTTCCCAAACCTGGCCACAACAGTCAGTTTGCTGCGGAGGACTAGATAGTGGGTGTTTACTGTACTGTATGGGCAGGATTCCAATAGGCATCAGGGATTTGAATGGTCGTTCTACTTCATGCTCCCCAAACCCAGCCACCACAGTCTTTCAGCCCCCTTTCGTGGGGGATGAAGGTCGTTTTTTCCTGATGTGACCCCTGCAAGGGGACAAAAAGGTAGCTAGGCAACAGAGCATGTGAATGACACTGCTTTTATGGAGGGAATTGGCGACCCATGGGCATGGGCCTCTTCTCCCCCATCCTGGGTATGACAGTTTGACCCCAAGGACAAAAGGACAACAATTAGGGGTGGAAGTGACATCCAGACCTTCTCCACCAATCTGCTCCTGGAGCTCAGAAAACCCACTGTACCGTCATGTAAAAATGGTCCAAGAAAAAAGAAAGGGTATGGGGCCCCCAGTCCACCCATTCCAGCACAGGCCCAACAGTCTATCTGGCCCACAGGGGGAAGATTGCTAGAGTGCACCCCTACATGAAGTCTACTTAATCACAAGGGAAAACATGGTCTCCAAAAATCCCTTTGTCTGTGCATCTGTTCTTGTTGTGGTCACCAAGCCCACCACACAATTGGGGTAGA
The DNA here is from genome assembly GCF_964263255.1 of Lissotriton vulgaris. Taxonomy (NCBI): domain Eukaryota; kingdom Metazoa; phylum Chordata; class Amphibia; order Caudata; family Salamandridae; genus Lissotriton; species Lissotriton vulgaris. The sequence goes on along the minus strand of NC_141685.1, from coordinate 1,468,824,766 downwards.
GTTTTAACTAGGGCAAGTGTGGGAATACTAGGTGGTAGGAATTTTGAGGATCCCTGCTGATTCTAGACATTACTGCCACAGAAGTGTGAGGAAAATGCTTGATCTTAGGTAAAGTTTGAGGTTTGCAGGGCACTGGGGGCAAGAAATTATCATGGGATCCATGAAAAGTAAACTGCCCCTGGTGTCTAGTTGTCAAACATGTATGGGTTTTTAGGTTTCCCTGAGTGGCGGTTGAGTGCAGGCCCAAAATCCACAGCTACTCTCATTGCAAAAAAGGCCGGTTTTGAATAGAAAAATATGATTTGTCCATGTTGTGTTTTGGGTTTTTTCCTTTTGCAGGGACTAGACAAGTGTGTAAACCTTAGGTGGTAGAAAATGTGTGGGTCCCCTCAAATTTCATACTCTTCCCTCAAAGAAATTTGAGAAAAGGGTATGCTTTTTGCCTGTTTTGAGGTTTGAAAGATATTTTGGGTAGGAGAAGTTAGGACATCCATGCAAGGCTCACAGCTATGGACTCCCACAAGTCTAGTTTAAAAAAATGTAGTGTATGTGGGTGGTAGGATTCCCTGGGTGGTGGATGAGTCCAGGTCCAAAATTCATAACAACCCACATTGCACAAAGGGTCAGTTCTGAAAAGAACATTTTTGATCTGTGCAATGCTTTGTGTTTTATAGCTCCCAACTACACAAGTAGGGTAGTATTTGCTGTTGGGATGAGTTTGGGAATGCTGGTTGGTAAGAAATTTGTGGACCAACACAGATTTCAGAATTTTACCTTTGAGGGCATTATGGGTAGGAATCAGAGAGGTATCCACACAATTCAAACCAACCTGGAATTCCCTGCATGTAAGGTTTTCAAAAATATCTGGGTTCAGTCAGTTTCCCTGGGTTTTGGCTGAGGCCAGGCCCAAAATCTATAGCTGCCCACATTACAAAAAATGAACAGTTTTAAGTGGAAAAATAAGACACTTTCCTGACCATCCAACCAGGAACTACTACTTTCAGGATCCTCCGCCACTAAGAGCTGAGCCTGGACTGGTTCTTCTTGGTTTTTGTTCCCGCCCCTCAGCCTCATTACTGGACGCAGACTCCTTCATCATGGGATGCACCCGGCAAATCTCTGACCAAGGGGGGGCGATCTGTGGCTGTCAGAGCCCAGAGGAGACTGGGCTAAGTCACCCTTCTTTTGCCTGATCCCAGTTTACGGTACTGTGCCTGCCCACAACCATGTGCTGCCTGCTGCCCCTGTCCATGTGCTGCCACTCATCCTGCGCTGCCACTGTCCCTTTCCTGGGTCCCTGTGCTGCTGCCCCCCCTTCACCCGTGCTGTCTGGGGTCGCTGTCCCTGCATTGCCTCCAGTCCCTGAACTGCTGCTTTCCCTGCCCCAGTGGGGTCACTCTCCCTGCGCTGTTGCTCCCCCTGTCCATCCCTGCGCTGCCCCTCCAATTGCCCTCATGCTGCATGCTGTCCTTGTCCCTGTGCTGCTGCTCCTCCATGCTGCCACTTCCCCTGCACCTGCCCGTCTCTCCTGCCCATCTCTCCCCCTGCACTGCCAGCTGCCCCAATCCATGCCCTGCCCCTTCCAGGTTCTTTCCCAGTGCCAAAGACCACTGGGACCACTCATCAGGATGACCTATGAAGGCCATTTCTCAGCCATTCAGCAAATGAGCACAGTGGGCATACTGCAGTGCACCACCGGTTGCACAATGACTAGGGCCTGGACCCCTTGTCCTCTTGCCACTGCACAGTACACTGCCAAGGATCTCTTAGAACTGAACCCCAGATGTCAAAACAACAGCTGCGCCTCCTCTTCTCCATGAGCCAGCAAAGGATCCTTCGCGTGTTAGCACTACCACTTATCCTGTGACACAACCTACAAAAGAGCCTGCACCACACCTGCCCACAAGACCAAGAATACCCCAGAAGTGCTTCATCGTATTCTGCTCAATGCTTGCTCACTATGCAAACATACCATGAAAATCTGGGACACTATCATCCCCCTCTCCATGGATGTTGCCTTCATCACCGAAAATGACTCAACCCCTCCTCGAAACCTGACATCACCACCACCACTCCCACAAGCTACTAGATGATACTCAGAGACCGCGCTAACAAACAAGGTGGCGGCATCGCCCTAATATTCAAGGCAACCATCAGATGTACCATCACCAGCGAAACTCCCACGCCTCTCATGGAAAACCTCAACTTCAAATTGCTGCGAAGACCATGATAAGAGACACCCTCCCCTACAGATCCCTGGGACCCTGACCAACATTCTGCAATGCTATCCCCAACCTCATCACTCTCCTAGCAGTCGACTCTCACCAATTCGTCCTACTGGGTGACTTCAACTTCCACATCAACAACCTCAATGACACCAACACCTTCGCCTTTCAGGTGCAACTGAACAACATCGGCCTCACCGAACCCACACACAAAGTCGGACACACTCTCAACCCCATTTTCCCCTCCTGGAACAGTATCAAATTCAGCCACATTACAGACCTCACCTGGACTGACCACATCATCGTACACTTCACCATCAATGACGCCCAGCACAACATCACCAGGCATCAGATCTCAAGGTCACTAAAACTCAGTGGTCACATGTCCTCACCACCTCACAACAGGAGGCCTCAACAGATTTTGACCAGGCCATCCAGAACATTGCCACCTAGATCACCGACAGTGCAGACAGTCGCCTCACTTTAACCTACAAATCTAACAAGACCTCCAAACATGCCAACTGGTACACCCCAGAACTCAGGACAGCCAAGCACAACTGCCACCAACTGGAGAAACGATAGCATGCCTCTAAGAACCTCACTGACCAGAGCAGCTCACAACACAGCCTTCACTGTAACATCAAGGAAGCAGCCGTGGCCGGCAGTGGGAGTACCTGCAGGGCGGTGATGTGGGGAGGGGGAGGGGCAGGGTGGGGGGTAGTAATGTATGGATTACGGAGCTTCCCAGGTAAGTAAACATTTAAATAAATAAAACGAATTTTGTTGAGTGCACTGCATCCCCAAATGCGATGCAGTGCACGCAACGAAATCCATACATTACAACTCTCAACCTGCCCCTCCCCCTCCCCACATCACCGCCCTGCAGGTACTCCCACTGCCGGCCGTGGCTGCAAGGAAGCCAAGAAAGCAGCCTTCACCATCCACGTCGACTGTGGCCAACCGTACAAAGGAACTCTTCAAAATAGTCATAGAATTCTCCAACCCGACAGCCATAGATAACACCATCTACCCCTCTCAAGAACTCTGTGACACTCTCTCAGACTTCTTCCAAAGAAAGATCCACATCTCCAACAACTTCAACCTTCAGCCCTCCACCCGCCACGCTCAACACCAAACACCTCAACGAACCAGCAAACATCAGCCAAACTATTACCCCCTGGTTCTCACTCACAGCTTAGACTACTCAGCCATCATGTCTTCCATCCACATCTGGTAGCCCACTGACCCATGCCCCACCACATCTACATCCTTGCAACAAACTCAATCAGCATGCAACTCACCAGCATCCTCAACACCTCAATCTTCCCAGCAACCTGCCTGGACAGATGGAAACACGCAGATATCAAACCCTCCTAAAGAAAGCCTCTACCAACCCCAGCGACCTCAAACATTATCATCCGATTTCCCTGCTCCCCTACCTGGCCAAAGTACTTGAAAATTCCATCAACCAGTAGCTCACTGAACTCCTGGAACAAAACAGCCCACTGGATGCCTCACAATCAGGATTCCGCACTTAGCACAGCACTGAGACTGTGCAGGTTGCCGCCACAGATGACATCAAAACAATCCTCGACCGTGGAGCAGCTGTGACACTGATACTCCTCAACCTCTCTGCTCTGTTCGACACCATCTCCCAAAACACCATCATCAGCAGCCTCTACAACATAGGAAAACAGCAAGACACCCTCAAGTGATCCCCTCACAGATGACATCTTACCCATGGACTCAGCATAATTTCCTACGCAGATGACACCCTACTGATCCTCTCGCACACCGAGGACCCCTCCAATGCCCAAGCCAACTTGTGCAAAGTCATGACGATGAAGCCAAATGGTTGAGAGACAACTGCCTCCAACTCAACTCCAACAAAACTGAAGTACAGATCTTTGGGCAGAACACCTCTGCATGGGACCACAGCTGGTGACCAGCAGAACCCGGACCGACCCTTACTCCGACCATACATGCAACTCGTTATCATACTTGACAACCAACTGACCATGAAATGACAAGTCATCTCAGTTGGCTCCTCCTGCTTCCACACACTTTGCATGCTTTGCAGAATCTTCAGATGGTTCCCAACCAACACCAGAAAGACCATCACTTAGATGCTCATTACCACCCGCCCCAACTACGGCAATGCATTCTATGCCAGCATATCCACCAGGGCCGGACTGGCTACCGGGCATTTTGACTTTCTGCAGAGCTGGGGACTGATTTCGTTGATGGGGACCTGCGTGTGCAAAACGAAATTCGTTTTGCATTGTTGATTTCGAAGCACATGCAGGTCTCCATCTACGAAATTAGCCCCCACCGCAGTGACATCAGCCTCCAGCTCTGCAGAATGCCAAAATCCGCGGTAACCAGTCCGGCCCTGATATCCACCCAGCTCCTCAGAAGACTCCAGACCATACAGAATGCTGAAGCCAGACTCATCCTAAACCTCCCCAAATGAGCCAACATCGCACCCCACCTGAGTGACCACCAATGACTCCCCTTTCAGAAGTGATGCCAGTTTAAGATCCTCCCGCACGCTTACACAGCCCCCCATCACCAGGACCTGCCTATATCAACCATCGACAGAACTCCCACCAAACCACTAGATAGCTGCGCTCCGCTTCATTCACTCTCACACCCCCTCGCATCTGGTGCAGTGGTGGCCGCTCCTTCTCCTACATAACTTCCAGACCTGGAACGACCTACCCCTCTAGCTCTGTACAGCCTCATCGCTGGCAGTCTTCAAAAAGAGACTCAAGACCTAGCTCTTCGATGGAGACACATCCCCACATCCCCCTAGGGGTGATAGTGCTGCGCTTTACAAATGCTGTTGTTTGATTTATTAATTAATGTGTCCATGTTGTGTTTTGGTGCTTTTCCTATAGTGAGCGCTGGGACCACCCACACAAGTGGAGTAGTGTTGTTATCATGACAAGCGTAGGTGACAGATAAATTGTGGGTTCCCACAAATTTCAGAACCTTCTGTCAAAGAAATGTGAGGATATTTAATGTTTTTTGCCTACATTTGAGGTTTGCAGGGCATAGTGAGTAAGATAATGGAAGGAGAAATATGCAAGGCACATCACCATGGACTCCCGCAGGTGTCTAGTTTTAAAAATTGCGTGCACTTAATATGTTTCTCTGGGTGGAGTTGGAACCCAGGCCCAAATTCCATAGCTACCCACAATGGGAAAAAAAGATCAGCTTTGAGTCAAAAATTCTGATCTGTCCATGTTGCGTTTTCAAGTACATAGCTACAGGGGGTATTTGGGGCTTGAAATCCCCCAGAATGAATGCATTCTTGGTGTGATAGTTGGGTCTGGGTACCTGAATCAATTCTGCTATGTCTGTGTCACTTTTTCTCATTGTGAGCCAAGAGTGAAAGACAAAAAAGTTATCTTTGATATAAATGAGAGGTAGAGAGAGAGAAACAGAGATACCAATCTGATGACTGAATTTTATATTGTGAAACAAGATAACCTAGTATCAACACCAGTTTCCCTGCTTGTGAACATTGTATAATACTATTCAAATATTTTATTTCACAGAGCCTCTTTTTTTATTATCTCATATCAGCACTCTTTTAAGTACTTATGTTGAGGATGCATGCTGTACAAGCAGCTCTTATGTTTGAATCAATAGACTACAATTGTGGCCCATGTATAATAAGAGTCCAGGCCAAGTTTAGGCTTTACATGACTACTGGTATGCTTCTTAGTTACACTAATGACATTGTCATTGAGGGCAAGCCATGAATGTTTCAGAAAATCACGTTTAACAACGGTCTGTCTATACAGTGATAGAATAGCGACAGAAGCTGATGTGCTAAGGTGAAATGCTTGTCCATGTTCAATAAACAACACTTAAAAAAAATGGAATGGAATCAAACCAGACCCATTGCTCAGCTCACTTTATTAATTTACCTGTGCTTCCTCTCCTATTTGCCACTTAAAACAAGAAGTCCTGCCCACATGTACTAATTTCCCAATTCTACCATCAACGCTCCCTGTAGAAAAAGAAAAGAAATGTGCATGCAGTGAAATACATTTAAAATAAGTGATCCGCAGGCAGGCACTCCAGGTCATTGTGTTGTATGTGTCGATTCTGATGAGTGTCTAGGTACAAACTAACAAACCCAGGTGGGACAAGGTAATTGGGATGTGGCACCCCTTAAATCCATTCTTTGGTATGTGGGTCTAGGGGCTCTGACTCAAGTCTGTATGCCTGTGTTCTTTTCCTGTTCTCATTTCACTGAGAGGTTTTAACATGTTCCGTTGTTTGATCAGAATCTTAAATATATATAATGAACTTATTTTTCAAAAAAGTGGTAAATAGTACTCCTTGAATGGGTGCAAATGTACTACTTTTTTTGAATGTATAAGCATAGTCAATCATAGGCTTGAAAAGCTGCACCAGTCTCAAGATTCTAGGCTAACTACTAGCAATTAAACACCCACTGTGCCACTCTAGACAGATGCCCACCTAATAAAAATCGGTTCTGTACCTGTATGTCATGCAAACAGTCTGCCCCAAACCTTGGTTGTCTCACCTCTCCACCCTGCAGCCTACTGCTCTTTTAGTTTGTTAATTTAAGATTCACACACCCCAAATCTCACTGACTAAGCCACGCCCTGTTAGTTTGGGACCTGTTCTGTCAAAATCGCTGGGTACACAAGTGGAGCAGTATTTCTACTGCAACCAATGTAGGAATGCTGAGAGGCAGGGAATTTATGGATCCCCTCAGATTCTGAAACCTTCCCTCAAAGAAGTGTGAGGAAAAAGTATGTTTTTGCTTTTGATTGATGTTTCAGAAGCATTATTGGTAAGAACACTTAGAGGGATCCATGCAAACTAAACTACCCTGGACTCCCCAGGGTGTCTAGTTTACATTAATGTCTGGTTTTGCAGGATTTCATGGTTTGTGGCTGAGGCCCAAATTCCATAGCAAAAAACGTTGGTTTTGAAAAATGTCATCTGTCCACGTTGCTTTCTGGAGCCTTTCCGTACTGTGTGTGCTGGGCCCACTCACACAAGTGGGGTTTGTTTTAATTAGACGAGTGTGGGAACATGGGTGGCAGAAGATGTGTGTGATCCCAGCAGATTCTGAGTCATGCAATCCTCACATGTAACACCACCCTAAACTCCCCTGGGTCTTTAGTGTTCAGAAATAACCAGATTAGGTAGCTAACTCTGGGTGGCGACTGAGCTGGAGCCCAAATTCTGCATTGAATTTGCTAAGTAAAATGTCTCCAGGTCACACAAGTAGGGTACTGTTATCAGAAAGCATGAGAGAACATAGGATATTAGAGCATGTGTTATTACGAATTGCATTTCTCAGCATTTTTGACTTTGAAATGTTAAGTCAGTCTTCAAAAAAGAAGATATTTTGCCAAATGCCCTCTGTATCACATGATTTCACGGGTGACCCCAAATTCAGAAGAATTTGTTTATTAATTGTTGAAACATCCGGCATCTAGCTTCTATGGAAAAAGATGCACATTTAGAATATCTATATGTAAACAACTTAAGTCTCTCATATAAAGGTGACTTTTCTGAACATTAAATACAACAAGATGTATGTGCCCACCGAAAACCTGATTAAATTCCTCTCCACTTTGTAGGATTAATGGGTATGCACTGCTGGCATTGATTGGTTTAGGCTCTGATTTTATCTTTGACACAACTGAAATGTAATTTACAATTGCTAGTAATACCTGAGAAGTTGCACTAAGGAAGCCAAGATGCCCACAGATATCTTCTACCCTTGTGAGAGTTTGTGAACTCCTGGGAAATGCAGTCCCTCTTCATGCAGTGTCGCATTGTGCATCTGCTACGAGTGGAAAGCCTTTCGCCAGGAATGGCTGTAACTTGATTATTAGCTCCAGCTTCATCACATTTGTAGAGCACAGGCAGGTATGGATCTGTGCATCGTTGTGCTCTGTGAACACCCAACATTAAGCCCTGTCTCCCGACAACGCGGTATCATTTCCAACCCTTTGCACACAACGTTCAGCTGTAAGCAGTAGACCATTAACGGGGCATGTGCCTGCTGGCGAAAGCATGTACCCTGTCTTCATGCAACAGCAACCACAATGCAGAACCCTTACATTATGCTCTTCAAGAATTCCCTGATCCTCAGTGCCCGTTTTTTTGCACTGAGGTTTGTGACAATTGCATTTCTCTAACCAGCATAATTGTAATGTGCTCTCACTCACATTAAAATGGCAGTGATTTTCAAATTAGAATGCACTTTCTGGCCTTCATTAATATTTATTTCATATTTTGTAATTTATTTCACATTCTGTAATATATCGTGAGAGTAGTGAACATCGAAAGCAAATTTATAAACAAATGTTTCCACGATGTATTGATCTCCTTTTCATCGAGGTCTACAGGGTATACTGTTTTTGTAATGTGTGAGCTCCACAGAAACCTGTGAACTTTACTTAAAAAGAGACTGCAGGGTATTCCAAGCCACCACAATGTGCAGAGAGGAAAGACTTGGACAGCTGAGCTCTACAGGCCCTCTTTTCACAATGGTGCAGCTCCGTTTAAGCAGAAACACATGCATCAGTAGAAGGATTAATGTGTACGCTGGCTGGTGCTACTGTCTCCTGGTGAAAACTTTGTAAATAAGTGACTAACGCAATGATCTGGTTTTGTGGGGGTGAAATATGGAGGCAAAAGCTAGCTCTCTCGTCACAGTCAGACCTGGGAGTGCAGATGACAGGTCAATCCTGACCCTTGATCTGAATAGAAGCCAGTGAGAGATGGCAAAGCTGGGATTAAGAGAGGGGGTCATGCACTTCCCTTCCAGGCTTTGGGCAAGTCTCAGGAGGTATGACTCTTCCAAGGTCCTATTGTAAGGTCAGGGCGGTATGGATGTTATGCCCCACCATGGTGCTTCTGCTAGGGTACGGGTTGGGTGAAGGGGACCGGGCATACCCTAGCATCTAAAAACAAGGGAGAATTGGGTTTCCCTTTGTTGGCTGAGGGGGCAACTCAACCCTCTTAAGCCCCGCTACATGTCTGGGACCTTCGGTATGAAAGAAAGATGTCACATTCCTCCACATCCATTTAGCAAGGTGAGAGAGAATTCTAGTATTGCAAACAGCCCTTGGGAAAGCTCTCAGTGCTCTTTTAAAACCCCAGTCCTGAGTAGTATATGGCGACTTTGAGTAAAAGACTATCTTTTAAAAACCTATATTCTGCCACCATGATAGGTTGGAGAGAGAACAGCTCTTTACCTTCTCATATTTGTATTATGCAACAGTGGGTCTTTCAACACACTGCAGATACCTTACGTTAACCTCTTTCAATGTTTGCAAGCACTAAGAGCGGTATTTTATGGCAGTCAACATTTTGCTCTAAAAAAAGATGAATTTACACATCCTTCTCTATTTTTAAAGGTCGCAGGCAGTTTTGTAGGGAAACCTCTGTTCTTGTACCTTTAATCCTTTTTTTATGACATTTGCAACAGTGGGTCTTTCAACACACTGCTTACGTTAACCTCTTTCAATGTTTGCAAGCACTTTGGGCCAGATGTAGGAGCCCAAATACCGGTCGTTAACGGCCGAATTCGGTCGTTACCGACCGGTATTTGGTGATTGGGATGTAGGGGCATCATTTTACAGATTCGGTAAATTTACTGATCGGTAAATTTACTGATACTGTAAAATACCGAATCGGTAATTTTACTGATTCGGTAAAACCCAGATGTAGAAGAGACTCTTCTGAGTCCCAAAGGCCTTTCAGATTCGATATTTTACCACCCAATCCAATTGGGTGGTAAAATACCGAATCCTGACATTAATTGTTGTTTATTTTTCTTGTGTAGGTAATGTAATTTTTTTTTTTTTTTTTTTTTAACAAGTAGTGCAATAAAATCTGAAAATGTATTGATACTGGTTTTAATAGTTTTATAATCCCTAAGTAAGAGACCCGGGTTTTACATGCACATGTGTGCATGCACACCTGTGCAATGTGACACACAGACATGCCCTTAGGGCATGTCTGTGTGCCACATGGCACACAAGTCCGGAATTGGGGTGCTAGAGGGTGTCAAAGTGACACCCCCTGCACCCTTGCAGGATTCGGTATTTACCGATTCGGTAAATACCGAATCGGTATTGCCCATTGATTCCTATGGGCTTCATGGCCCATAGTAATCAATTGGCAATACTGATTCGGTATTTACCGAATTGGTAAATACCGAATCCTACCGATTCGGTAATTCTCAATTTGGAATTACCTACATCTACCCCCTTCATATTTACCGACTCTTAAATACCGAATCGGTAAAATTCGGTATTTAAGAGTCTGTAAATATAAATTACCTACATCTGGCCCTTTGAGTGGTATTTTATGGCAGTCAACATTTTGCTCTAAAAAAAGATGAATTTACACATCCTTCACTATTTTTAAAGGTTGCAGTTAGTTTTGTAGGGAAACCTCTGTTCTTGTACCTTTAATCCTTCTTTTTTCATGACATTTGTATTTTCCGGATCAAATAGCAGGATAAAAAGATGGCCACTCTAAAAATTGTTTCTGGGAATGCCAGTTAATCATGTGAGTTTTTTCAACCAGTTTAGCTCCTCTTCATAAACATTGACTAAGATTCACCTATTTAGATGACGTTCTTCCAATTTGTGACTGTTCCTGTTCTTCGAAACCAGTATTATGGATTTTACATGAAATTCCCATACTGTTTGTGTTTCAACATTTACAGTCAGTCAGTCAAAAGATACTTTATTTCGGCTATACAGCCAAAAAACACAATACATGTTACAATCAATAAAATAGAATAGGATATTACACATAAAAGGGCAATTAGGAGTAAATGTTCAAAACAGCAAGTTCCATAATAAAGAAAGATAAATTACATCTTTACCACAGCTTTAGCGGTCATTAAATAACTACCCGACCCCCGAGATAATGGCGTTCGAATTGTCAGTAAAACTCGGGTCTCTTACTTAGGGATTATAAAACTATTAAAACCGGTATCAATACATTTTCAGATTTTATTGCACTACTTGTTAAAAAAATAAATAAAAATAAAAAACATTAAAAATTACATTACCTACACAAGAAAAATAAACAACAATTAATGCCATCACAATTCTCTAGATGAAACTATGTAGCAGCAAAGGGTAGTAGAGATATCATTTGGAGGGCAGCATCAAACTGTTGCCCATCTCTTTCCCCTCTAGGATTCCTCTACGTATGCACCACATTGCAAAGAGGAATTTCGAGGTAGCACTACAAATAGTGGGAGTGTTTCATAATTAAGTAGCCTGAAAACCTCAATATGGTTTCTGAGCCCCACATTTCTGCATAATTGCAGAACCCACTTCGATCTAGACCTATGGTAAGCAGGATAGAAGAGCATTACATGGAGTTCTATTTCTTCCTAAGAGGAGCAGCCAGGACAATCTAATTTGGCTGCACCCTTCCATTTGTTCATAAATGCAAGTAACGGAAGTGTACCGCACCTAAATTGTAGAAACAATTTTTTTGCCATGAATGGTTGGATGCTGTCCAATCAATTCCAGTTTATACTGCTACTTGGCATCCAGAAACCTTGATGTCAAGGAGCATGGGATCGTGCTTCAAATCAATTGGGCAAGTTTAAATTGCTTAAGAGCTAGAACTAGGGTCTTTTTGGAAGTATTGGAAAAGGTCTCCTCCGGATTTGACCACAAGTTAACACACCTCAATGAAAAACAGACACTCCTAACATCGGACAGCCATGTTAGGTTAGTAGCCCCCAGTTTGCACATCACATCCCTCAATTCCTCCCCATAATTAATTAACTCTGGCGTGCTCCAAATACGATGGTAGAAAAGGATAGGACGAGAGGCAATTAGATCTGAGATGGGGCCAATACCCAAATCCATCCTAAGTGGAGTTAAGGGGGTACTTTTTGGAAGACCCAAGAACTGCCTAATGAATGTGTTCTTAGTCACCATTAAGGTATGAGATGGGCAGCTTATCCAAATCCTCTACTAGTGAAACACTCCTCCAGACACCACACTTCATGTTTTTAACTGCTTTTATATTACGGCCTAACTGGTTGATTAAAAATAAAAAAAGGTTTGCATCTGCCCCCGCTTATTCTTTTTTCACACCTCCTTTTATTTTTGCATATACTTGTAACCATTGCTAAACAAAAAGATTTGTGGCTGCCAGCGCTTCATCTTTTTTCACAGCTCATGTTATGTTTTGTTTTCCTCTGCTTATGTTAGTGTTTTGTTTACTTGTAAGCAGTTGATATAAAAAAACAGGTTCACCGCCAACCATGCTTCATCTTTATTCATGGCTCGTGCTTTATTTTGTTTGCCTCTCTTCATGTTTTGTTTACTTGTACTGACTGATAAACAAAAAGGTAAATAGATGACCTTTCACTGCTGAAATCGATTCTCAAAAAAATCATAAAAATCCCTCCATAACTCCACCAACATTTAAAGAAAGAAAATCTGGTTATCAGATGTCCTTAGCCTGGAGATGCACCTTTGAAGTTCCATTTGCAGTTCAAAGGTGTAAATTGTATTTTCCTATGTGTTAAAGGCTTGACACATGCCTTGCTTGAGGCTTCCCTGCTATTGCCTGTCTCAAGGTGGGCATCTTTTGAAAAGTTACACAAATCGTTCTCACCGGACGGCTGACAGCTTCTTGGTATGTGCCAAATGTGCTCATCAAGTAATGGAGAGGGTGGGGGTTGTAAACATTCCAATCCTCTGTGTTGTATGGTATTCTCTCTGGCTGTCCGGTTAATCAACCATAAAGTGCAGGGGTGCAGCGCTGACTCATCAGTAATTGCTAAATATATTGAAATTACACATTTTAAACAATTTGACCATTTCAGCTATTTATCCATAGTGCAGCTTCAGGGAAAATAAATGTGTAATGCTTGCACCATAAACTATTGAAGATTAAGGATGGTCTTTTGCTCTTGAGATCCAGTGAGAGATTTATGTATATTTTGTTTTCAAACCGTTATGTCTTTCTCCTAGAAGAACTGTTCCACTCGGATTCTTGGAACTCACTTCGTGATCCCATCCCATTCCCAAGCTCCTCCCTCTACAACAACACATAACAGCTGCACTTTGCCTATTCCAGGAACCGTACCATACTTGTGTATCTGCCTTACTACACACACCCAAAAGTCATTGTATTTTTGAGGTGGTTGTTGGCCGCAGTTTTATTACTCCTTACATATGTCATATTTGTACAACTCCCCTGGACAACTTCTTGGGGCACGGTCAGAAATCATTATCATACATTATCATGAATTGGGTATCCCTCAGTATCATTTGGACATCATAAATCATGGGTCATAAATCATCGGGTATCATAATTCATTCTGCTGCATTCGGCCATTATTTTGTTGTCATAAATCACTCTGCCTGATCATCATAAATCGGTACAAAAGGGGGTGGTGATGGACGGAGCATCTGAACCAATCAAACAATCACACCCAGTCAACAGATCTGGGTTTAATCCAGCACCGTTCTTTAGCCCACTCTGCCACCCCAGTTCAGACATGGCCATATGCAAATCAGTCTGATCCTGTGCCTCGTTAGAACAGTCCAGCCCGAACTGCCAAGTCATACCTTCCCTGGACCGGAAACAAGCTTCCTAGGACCGGTTTCTGGCATTCAAGCCGTCTTCAGCCAGGCTTGCTTGAATCCAGTGGCAAAGTGAGCAAGGGACTCACGTCTGAGCATACCCTGCCAACTCATGACGAACAAAGCGGTACAAAAGGGGGTGGTAATGGATGGAGCATCTGAACCAATCAAACACTCACACCTAGTCAACAGATCTGGGTTTAATCCATCACCGTTCTTTAGCCCACTCTGCCACCCCAGTTCAGACATGGCCATATGCAAATCAGCCTGACCCTGAGCCACATGGGAACAGTCCAGCCCGAACTGCCTAGCCATGCCTTTCCTGACCGGAAACAAGCTTCCTAGGACCGGTTTCCGGCATTCCAGCCGTCTTCAGCCTGGCTTGCTTGATCCAGTGGCAAAGTGCGCAAGGGACTCACGTCTGAGTATACCCTGCCAACTTATGGCGAACAAAGCGGTACAAAAGGGGGTGGTGATGGACAGAGCATCTGAACCAATCAAACACTCACACCTAGTCAACAGATCTGTGTTTAATCCATCACTGTTCTTTAGCCCACTCTGCCACCCAAGTTCAGACATGGCCATATGCAAATCAGCCTGACCCTGAGCCACATGGGAACAGTCCAGCCCGAACTGCCAAGCCATGCCTTCCATGGACTGGAAACAAGCTTCCTAGGACCAGTTTCTGGCATTCCAGCTGTCTTCAGCCAGGCTTGCTTGAATCCAGTGGCAAAGTGAGCAAGGGACTCACGTCTGAGCATACGATGACAACTTATGCCGAACAAAGCAGTACAAAAGGTGGTGGTGATGGATGGAGCATCTGAACCAATCAAACACTCACACCCAGTCAACAGATCTGGGTTTAATCTATCACCGTTCTTTAGCCCACTCTGCCACCCCAGTTCAGACATGGCCATATGCAAATCAGTCTGACCCTGTGCCTCATGCTAACAGTCCAGCCCGAACTGCTTAGCCATGCCTTCCCTGGACCAGAAACAAGCTTCCTAGGACCGGTTTCCGGCATTCGAGCCGTCTTCAGCCTGGCTTGCTTGATCTAGTGGCAAAGTGAGCAAGGTACTCACGTCTGAGCATACCCTGCCAACTTATGGCAAACAAAGTGGTTCAAAAGGGGGTGGTGATGGACGGAGCATCTGAACCAATCAAACACGCACACCCAGTCAACAGATCTGGGTTTAATCCATCACCGTTCTTCAGCCCACTCTGCCACCCCAGTTCAGACGTGGCCATATGCAAATCAATCTGACCCTGTGCCTCATGGGAACAGTCCAGCCCGAACTGCCAAGCCATGCCTTCCCTGGACTGGAAACAAGCTTCCTAGGACCGGTTTCTGCCATTCCAGCCGTCTTCAGCCAGGCTTGCTTGAATCCAGTGGCAAAGTAAGCAAGGGATTCACATCTGAGCATACCCTGCCAACTTATGGCGAAGAAAGCGGTACAAAAGGGGGTGGTGATGGACGGAGCATCTAAACCAATCAAACACTCACACCCAGTCAACAGATCTGGGTTTAATCCATCACCGTTCTTCAGCCCACTCTGCCACCCCACTTCAGACGTGGCCATATGCAAATCAGTCTGACCCTGTGCCTCATGGGAACAGTCCAGCCCGAACTGCCAAGCCATGCCTTCCCTGGACTGGAAACAAGCTTCCTAGGACCAGTTTCTCGCATTCCAGCTGTCTTCAGCCAGGCTTACATGAATCCAGTGGCAAAGTAAGCAAGGGATTCACATCTGAGCATACAATGACAACTTATGCCGAACAAAGCAGTACAAAAGGGGGTGGTGATGGACGGAGCATCTGAACCAATCAAACACTCACACCCAGAAAACAGATCTGGGTTTAATCCATCACCATTCTTTAGCCCACTCTGCCACCCCAGTTCAGACATGGCCATATGCAAATCAGTCTGACCCTGTGCCTCATGGGAACAGTCCAGCCCGAACTGCCAAGCCATGCCTTCCCTGGACCGGAAACAAGCTTCCTAGGACCGGTTTCGGGCATTCCAGCCGTCCTCAGCCAGGCTTGCTTGAATCCAGTGGCAAAGTAAGCAAAGGATTCATGTCTGAGCATACTCTGCCAACTTATGGCGAAGAAAGCGGTACAAAAGGGGGTGATGATGGACGGAGTATCTGAACCAATCATACACTCACACCAAGTCAACAGATCTAGGTTTAATCCATCACCGTTCTTTAGCCCATTCTGCCACCCCAGTTCAGACATGGCCATATGCAAATCAGTCTGACCCTGTGCCTCATGGGAACAGTCCAGCCCGATCTGCCAAGCCATGCCTTTCCTGGATCGGAAACAAGCTTCCTAGGACCGGTTTCTGGCATTCCAGCATCTTCAGCCAGGTTTGCTTAAATCCAGTGGCAAAGTGCGCAAGGGACTCACGTCTGAGCATACCCTGCCAACTTATGGAGAACAAAGTGGTACAAAAGGGGGTGGTGATGGACGGAGCATCTGAACCAATCAAACACTCACACCTAGTCAATAGATCTGGGTTTAATCCATCACCGTTCTTTAGCCCACTCTGCCACTCCAGTTCAGACATGGCCATATGCAAATCAGTCTGACCCTGTGCCTCATGGGAACAGCCCAGCCCGAACTGCTTAGCCATATCTTCCCTAGACCGGAAACAAGCTTCCTAGGACCGGCCATGTCTGACCTGGGGTGGCAGAGTGGGCTAAAGAACGGTGATGGATTAAACCCAGATCTGTTGACTGGGTGTGAGTGTTTGATTGTAAATCACCCTGACAGCTCGTAGATTGTTCTTTGTTGTTTCCCACGCCCCTTGTGTGTGAGGTCTAGCCTTTCCCCGGAGTTAGGCCCCATCTCGCTACCTTGCTAGTCTCTTTTGTGCCCCACCATCTGGTGGGGCCTGGGCTGCGAGTGCCATCTCCATTTGCTACCCCAATTTTGTCAGGTGTACTCACCCTGCTGTGAGGCATCCCAGAGTGAATGGCCTTCCTTCTACACACTGCCCTGTCGGTGTGTTTCCATAACCAAACCAATACACCTTTTGTTTCCACCACACCGCCAGGGAGTCCTCCGTCTTCCTGTTGCTCCTCAACCTTATGTCATCCCTTTGCGCCTCCTACTGCTCCTACTGTATAGCCTCCCCTGCCTTTGCTCTCCTCGAGCGCTAGGATACCAACCTCTAGTTGTGTCTCTGGGAGGCTGACGTCTGGAAAGCTATGATGGCAATCTTCCCACAAATGTAATGGTGTGCTCTGCTCCGTCCTTGCCCTTATGTAGTGGCACGCTTGTGACCTGTTTGGAGCCTTACAGCACTGTATCCTCTCACCATGGGTCATACATGAAATCAAACAAAATTGGAAGATAGTCACATTCCACTTGTGGAGGTGTGATACAACATAAATCACTTAAATACCATCCTCTACATGCTCCTGGCAGGCTCCTCCCAGTAAGCACCCCTGTGAAACCATTACCCAGATTGGTATGCGACCCGCTGTATTACCCCATCCACAGTACTTATTTCTTACTCTGCCACTCAACCGTATTGATTTTTTACTTTGGGAGGGTAAAATCACGAGTTGACACCTCAATCTGTGATTTTTTTTGTCCTTGTCCCCATGGACCGGGTTAATACCAGAAAGTTGCCTTTGTCATGCTCAACTGGTTTACCGCTAACCCTTCCTTCTTCCTAATTTTTTGTATTGGGCATTTTTAGGTTAAACTTCGTACGCGCGCCCAATGAAATACAATGTTTTGCAAACATTATCCCTGTTACATTCTTGCAGTGCCTTTGTTTCTTTAATTTATTGTATTCCACTTTACAACATATCTCTCTAGACGGCCAGGACACCCCCTGGGAGGCGTTACAGTGTTTTTAAATCTCCTTCCCACTGCCACATCCCCCTTTTTGTAGGAGAGGTAACGGAACTTTACCCCTTTAATCCTTCTGTCACCTAAAGAACAGCAAATGTGCAGAATATTAGTGTTGTTAAAAAATACACCCAACACCCTTTCAAAATATACAATGACCGTTCGCTGGTCTATACAACATTAGGGTTACTGTCAGCCAGTTTCAATAACACATTGATCTGTTGCAAACATACATGACTTAGAACAAGTTTTAAAAACAGGCTGTTTCACGTTTTTGCATGACATTAATTTTAGTTTCTTTAAAACAGCCCCACTTTATTACCAATTGTGTCATCGCTGCTTGTAACACCTTTGGAAGTGCATGTCTTTTTTTTAGTTTACAGTATACAAAAGTTGTTGCACATTTCATTGTAGTACTATCATGTTTACATACCACCCAACTAAACTGCACATATTTCTTACTTTGCAAGGATAAGATCACGAGTTGGCAAAACTGGGGACACAGGGAACATAACCTACCTATTTCTAAGGCGCACATTCACCCAATCCAGGCACTGGATAACAGGTGTTTATTGTCACCGAACTCAATGGTACTGATTTTTTTTTTTATAGTAGCACACATATTTTCCATGAAAAGTGCATTGTGCACAGTTGAAACCCTTATTTTGAGAATCAGCAGCACTGTCACTTCAGCCTTTTTTTTTAAAGTACCCTAACGTGGTATAGGTCCATCAGAAAGGTTTTACAAATTGAATCACGTAACACACACTTGTAAAGCAATCGCTCTCCCCATCTGGCATCCTGCTGGCACTGAATTAGCAGATGTTTATAGTTACTCAAATCAATGGTACCATTTCTTTTTCCAACCTCAGAAGGATGAAAACCACATCAGGAGCTGAACCTGTGATCATGAGGTAAAAACAAGATTCCTGCAGTGAGTGCCTTAGTCCACTGAGATACCTACCAAGAAACGCACGGTTTGAAGAAACATGATATTCTCTGCCGTGAAGAATCAATAATGCATGTCCCTCGATCCAAATTTGCAAACAATTGTACATAGTCCATCAGAAGTGTTCCTTACCCCCTTTTTTGCGGATTACGACACAAATTGCAATTAACCATTGAGCCGTTTTATGTACCAGGTTAATTCTTGTTTTTTTTTTTTTGGTTTTTGTTTTACATAAAAGAGTTTGCTAGGCTACAAATTAGCTGGAGGGGTGCCTCCGCGTTCTCCCTGATTACAGCCGAGGCTGTTCCCTGTAGGCTTTACATGCCCAGTCATGACAACTTAAACACAGAGGAACTCGTTGCATACAACCATCAGCGGTGAATGCCAGCTCCTCAGATTAACTCACTTTAATATTAAAACCAAAAACTCATGCTTACAGCACCTGGTATTTCCAGGAGGTCTCCCATCCAAGTACTAACCAGGCCCAACTCTGCTTAGCTTCCGATATCAGGCGCATTCAGGGTGTAAAGCCAATGAACTACTTAATTCGGTATCTGTAGCATCATTGCCCTGTGCTTTCATTGTGCTACGTGGTTGCGAGTACCTCCATTCCCTGAATTTGTCGGTCTGCTTACAGAAATAGACACGTTCTAGGTGCTCTCTGCTGGATCCCAGTGCTGGCCAACTGTTCACTTTTACCATATCATGTTGCTGCAGAGACACCCATAGGCAGAACTTTGTGTCATTTTTGAGGAAGGTTAAGCAGGCCCCTGCTGACAATCTCCATGAGTGCATTTTGTCTGAATAGTACAGCCTGTCACTGCCTCTGATATACTTCACTGAGAATGTAACTCCAAGGGGGCTCTTGTTTCAGGCTTGAATAGCGCAAACGCAGATTGTGTCACATGGGCATCAGTTACATTACACAGAACATATTCCTTTTGAATCAACGGACGTCAGGCTCGAACATGTCATCTCAGGTCAAAGGTCTACTGCTCTAGCCTTACACCACAACCTCGCACCCTAAACAAGCTTTTTATTCCCTTGAGGACTGCAGACCGCTCTTCCTGAGTTAGAGAGACCCACCACACCAGCCACGCTGAAAAACCTGCCTTCCCACTCAATGAGGTTTTCAGCTACTGTCTTTAAGCCTGCAAATGGTGCTGAGGAAAGTGGGCCCTAATGAAAAGGATTCGATGTGTTCCAGCCAGCGAATTAACCACAAGTGTAAACATCAGCAACCTGGTTATGTTATTCCTGTATTTTTTAATTAGTGTATCAGTATTTGCACCCTATATGCAACTTTCTTGCAGTTATAAAATATTTATCCAAGAAAATATAATTTTCCCTTTTTTAGGTTTCGACTGCAAAAAAGCTGCGCAAGCAGCTTTTGCGCAGGAGAAATCTAATGATTACAGTATGTTGCTCGGGAATCCGCCCTCTTTTCCATTGGCTAGCTCCATAAATGGAGGCTAGCCATTGGAACAGAGAGGCGTCCGTCATGGCCGGACCAGATTCGGGGGCGTTCCCGAGAATTTTTGGCTTTTGGCTACGTCATGCTATGTCAGCCAAAAGCCGGGAACGCCCCCGAATCTGGTCCGGCCGGGCCGCAAGCAAGCCGGAAGTCCCGCCGCCACTTGTTAATTGTTGGTTAATTGTTGTCTATTTATCATGTGTGTACTGGCAATGTCAATTTGTGTGAATGGAATATGCAAACACAGGCCTGCACAAATTCTGTTTTCATACTTTAAAGCCAGACCGATAGGCTTTGCCATTGCTTGTTTAACGAAAGCTGCTCCCTCAATGAAGATCAGGAGCCGCTTCGATGAAAAAAAACACACCGCCGAGGCAAAAAACAGAATGAGTATGGCAGGCCACCCGCAGCTGGACCGGAAGTGGTGCAGTCTCCACCGCTCCAGAGGTTTGGGAGCCAGCTCATCAGACGCGAAATGAGGCCATAAATCTTTCTCACTTTTGGTGGAGTCACGTGCCTTGAGCTGATCTGAAAATGCGCAGGGGCCTGTATCTGATTACCCTCGGCAGGTAAGCCAGCCTTATCTTCCCGAAGGCTGAGTGAGTCATAGCCAAGGCTGTAAGCCGCACCTGGCTGACCACAGGCGACCAATGCAGCCCGGCCAGCTGCGCGGAGATAGGGCCGCTCTCTCTCCGCTTCCAAACACCCTGACAGCCTCACCCCAAGGAGCACAGTGACCCATTTGTACGAGCAAGCTCCCTTATGCAAAATGAGATTTTTCTTCCGAAGAGCGCAGCGATTTTGCCATTCACAACGACCTGATAACACGCAAAACTATTAAACTGCTGGGTTTCCTTGCGATGCGAGCCATTACACCTGCCGTCTCGAGCGATTAACGCCGTGAGCAAAACCCACACACCCGACTGCTCGGCGGTGATTTAAACACTTATAAACTAGGGAATGGGGAAAAGTCCATGAATGAGAAAAGAGGCCGCGGATGGCACCTCAACCCATAATAATTCTCTGTAATCTTGTCTGGCTGATGGGAGAGCAGATATTTGCAGAAGCGCTGTAGATGGCACCCTTCCGTAACCCGCGAGACCGGAAGTGGCCATGCTGCGTGGTAGGGGCTCGTAGCGGCAATAACGACCGCCTCCTCGTTTCCACCACGATGAAAGATGCGCATCCGGAAATTGATTGACAATCAAGAGAAGCATTATTACTGCAATCGATGCGCTTCTTGCTGATGGCAGCGAGCACTGCCGCATATCTGAAATAAGGAAGGGGGGTGGCTGTGAGGGAGGGGTGCAAACACATTCCAGCGCAGGTGTAATTCTAAAACAAGGGCCATCAAATATGACTTATAGAGGGAGTCGTAGATAGGATATTGATTTGAATTTGAAAATTGTAGAGCGAACACCACAAACAGAATTACGTCTAGTTGATACAATGAGCACAGGCTACATCGCACAGGGAATACACGGGTTAGAGGGCCTCTGAAAAGACTCGT
The DNA here is from genome assembly GCF_964263255.1 of Lissotriton vulgaris. Lineage (NCBI taxonomy): Eukaryota > Metazoa > Chordata > Amphibia > Caudata > Salamandridae > Lissotriton > Lissotriton vulgaris. Next base: position 1,468,803,102 of record NC_141685.1, on the reverse strand, counting down.
TTTGAGCATAGGTCACAATTTTAAAATGTGTGCAAGCGTTGTTGCTCCACTTTCAGAGGAAGGAATGGAAACAACATAAAAATGGTGTGTTTAGCAATTGTCAGTGTATTGTCTGCAAAGGCTGTAATGTGTCGTACTAAAATTAATGTGTCAAATTATACTGTCATGTTGACATAGACGGAGAGGGACGTACAATCAGAAGGTCACTTGGGGCTGCATTGTAGAAGTGCCCCGGTGTGTGTCTGGCTCTGTGTGTGTGTCTGGCTCTGTGTGTGTGTGTCTGGCTCTGTGTGTGTGTGTCTGGCTCTGTGTGTGTGTGTCTGGCTCTGTGTGTGTGTGTCTGGCTCTGTGTGTGTGTGTCTGGCTCTGTGTGTGTGTGTCTGACTCTGTGTGTTTGTGTGTCCGGCTCTGTGTGTGTATTTGTGTGTGGGGCTCTGTGTGTGAGCAATGCCAATAGCTCTAAGTTTTCCAAAGGCGAAACCATTGCATTGTAAATGCTTGTTCTTTTAGAGAGCTTCCACAATCAGAGAATCCACTTTGGGATAAGAATCTGTGGCTTTAACCACTAGGCCACGGTGACTCATGCAAACCAATCCAACAGGGCAATCAATTGCTTTGGGCATCTGTGATGCCTCCAGGCACTTACCTTTACAAAATAACGCCTGTACCTTTCTTTTGACGTGTGAGCCTTGATGGATCTAGCACTCTTCATACGAGCAAGCAGCCCAAGGCCAATCAGCGGTTGTCGACGAGGGGCCTCCACGGTGTCTTGGGGTGGTCCTGCTGATCACCACTGTGCTGGGCCCATAATACTTCTGCTCTTGGCACTTTCGCCTGGCCCCTCTGGCTTAGCTGGGGTTCCCTATCTGGTGGGCCCAGCATACTCCTGAGGGCTGCCTTTCTCGTACTGCTCTGGCGATCACCTGTGCTGCCTCCATTGTAAGCACCTCCGTTCTCGGATTGTTTCTAGCACCCGGGGGGGGGGGGTGGGGTTTGTGGGGAAGCAGTCCCGCTCCCCAGCCAGTGTCGAATCACCAGGCTATGGGTGTCCTCTTCTTGTGGGCCCCATCACGAGGATCTCAACTGCGCTCCGTATTCCACCCCCCAGGACCTGCCTTTCACAAGATTTCAGAGCGGGTGGCAGCAGAAGTGTCTCCTTTATCCAGCCAGGACCCCAAAACCGGCTTTCCGCTTTATATGTCCCGCGGGCTTAACTGTAGGAGAGGCAGCATACTTCCTTCAACCCCACACCAGGCTTTTAGCTTCCTGGGTTGCACGGGTCACATTGGAGGAGGTGCAGCGCACTTCCCTCCCAGTACTGTGAGCCGTTGGAAAGGGCTCGTACTCACGCACGCTAACTTTGCTGGCTCAGTTGACTCCGCAACTCTGCAGATGCCGAGTCCTTGTCCGGTCTTCGCAGTGATTGCTCCGGCGCTCGCCGCCCCGGGGAGAGTTCTACCTACATGGCGCAGTTCGTTTGTTGCTCCGACAATTACTCGAAATTCGTTTGTGCAGCTCCCCCAGCTCACTGATGTAAAGGTGAGCTGCCCAGGTAGAGCGTCGCCTTATATCCCATCTTCCTCTCTTCCCTTTGTTCTTGGAAGGGACGGGGAGAGGGCCTCGGACACGTTTCGCCGCTCAGCATTTCCGGGCGGCGCAAACCAGCGCAAACCGGATCCGTTCCTTGTGGGCTCTGGCGGCCATTATGGCGCTGGCCCTCGAGGCCCCCTTCAGTGGCGGCCTTTGCTAGAGCAGCTAGACCTTTTACATACAATGCCTTTGTTGGGGGGTGCCTCTATTTGCCTCAGGTAATCTGTTTCTCCTGTGCACAACCTACATAAATCGCGGGTTGTAAATTCACACACCAATACTCTCTAATCCGGACGAAAAGTCTTATTAACAAGCTGTACTATTTCAAAGGCAAGTTCATTCTATGGCCCTCTGCCATCTTTTTGTTTGTCTCTCTCTCTGGGTCTCTCCCTCTATGTTATCCAAGACCGGTCACTCTAACTATCTATGCCTCTGTTTTTCTCCCAGCCCCTTCCTGTCTGTTGGTTTATCTCCATGGTAAAGTATTGTGAATGGAGTACTGACAGTGCACAGTGGCTTCTTCCTTGCTCATGATCTTGTGTTTTGTCGATGCTGCAATGCCCAGGGAAATATGCTGCATGAAGAAACACTTATAAGGTCCCAAAGTCGAGACCGATTGGCTATGCCAATGCTTTTTTTCTATTTACCTGTCGTTCTGTGTGTTTTCCCTATTTTCACAACTTCTCTTTCCTTGTTTCGTTCACTGAGAATGTCAGCCCACGATCCACAATCCTCGGTTATGCTATACCCTAATAGTATTATTTATGAGTATGCATACGGAAATGACCAAAAAAACAAATAATTAAGCTTTTTAGTGGGACCCAGTTCAAGAGCCCATCGGGCCTAGTAGCTGTCCCCTCATAAACTGATATAATGCAGCAGCAGCGAAGAATAACCCTTCCCGCCAGGAGCTGCAAAATTTGAAAAATAAAATTATATGAAACTAACTTTATTATCACTTTATTTTTCTCTACCCCGTCTGTTTTGTGGGTGGGACTATTGCGGGGGTCGTCAAGGTGGAGGAGTGATGGGTACTGTTATCAATGCTCATGTGGGTTTGGCTGGCCTTCTCAGGTGGCAAAACCGGCAGGAGCACTGAAGCTCTCTCCAACACAAGCTGTGTTGCCAGGTTGGCGACAGCAGGCACATGCTCCCAGACTAGGATTGCAAACCAAGAGCACTCAGGCCAATCCTGACGCAGGTCTAATGTTGCTGAGAGCAGCATCAGGATTGGCCTTAGGGGATTTTGGGAGCCTGTGCTGGCGAGGAGCAGTGGACGGCAATGTGGAAGGTGAGTTACTTTTTATTTGTTTTTGTTGTTATTGTTCGTCCCCCACTCCTCCTTGCACTCAGCCCTGACACCAGCTGCTACTGTTTTAGTGGGTTTTTCACTATGTCACAATTAGAAGTAACAATTTATATTATATATATATAATACGGTGAGACATACATTTTAGTGAATTCACTAAATATGTTCCCAAGAAAATACCTGCATTGGAGATAATGCACTTGATTTTGATCTTGTGGATGAACATTCTATAAAGTTAACCATATGTGATAAAAGTAAGTCAATAGCTATGGAATTTGATTAAAAGTTGATTCAAGATTCGTGGATACACCTTTTATGAAAAAGGTGTCTCTTTTAACAACCCTACAACATATATTATATCTGAACTATATTTGTGCACAATTTGTTTATAGTGTGGTGAAATTAACAGAATTTAAAAAACTTGCTTCAGTTTGGCAAAATTAGTTTTCAAGACTTAAAAATTAAAATTGCTGTCAATAACATTAATATCTTGACCCCTGGATGCTTAGTTTACAAATGGTATTGATGAAGAAATACATCTAGGACTTAAAGGTGCCTGCTAAATTCTTTAATGTGTGTGTGTGTCACACTCTTGCAGACGGAACCAGTATATATGTCCATGTTATTAATATATGGTGTTTTATGACTGTATCAGTAAATTACATTCAGCTCTCTAAACTCCAATACACTAGTAAATATCTTTTTACATGAGGATCGTAATAAACCAATGGCAAACTAAAAACGAAAGAAGAGATGATGGGGCTACTTTTCAGAAACTTTACGCATAATATTGTCAAGAAGGGTACCTTAACTAGCACAACAACATTCAGCATGTTGCCTTTGCACCACTGGAGAGTACACTAAAGGCAATGAGCATCATATCACATATACACAATGTACTATTGCTGTGAAGAATCACCAATGATCCAGAGGTAGGACATTTACCACACATCTCTGCTTGTTTCATCTGGAAGTAAGAAATAGTTCAGCCATAACTAGTGGAACCCTTTATCTACCTTGCATTTTTTATTTACACCCAGTAAACAAGAAATGTCTCAATGCTTATGAACACATTCATCTCACTTCTCACTGCCCTACAAGATCTGTCACTAACCAAACCAAATATGAAACTGTACCGCTTGTTACCTAAAGCCACTGTGATTCTGGTGCCCACCCAAGATACTCCAATCCTAAAATTAATCTCCCTTCTAATAACATTTGTACTGCGGGCAGGATGGAATATCATTGTGTATCAGTCAGCAAGTATAGTTCTTTAGGGCTCTTTCTCTGAAAAAATAGGAGCTGGCCCGGCAACTCTAGAATAAATGTGTTATTTCTCATTGATGGCACTCTACAAACAGGAATACACATTTCTCAACTCCTGGTCTAAGCTGCAAAACTCAGTGTCTATGTCTGTCCACAGTCAGTCTTCAAATGTTCACTAAGTCACTCAACATACTACTCTACAAATTTAGGAAGCCAGCAACAACAGTTATGCTATACTCCCTCCACATGCACTCTGCATTTGATCAGTTGAGCGATTATAGTCTATCAATGCAGCAACTTATCCATCAGTACTGCATAACTCCCACATGTGGAGAGAGTATCTTCATGTGAACCGTTCACACAATGTAACCCCATTCTCATCTGTCACAGCGCTCTCATTGTATGCGCAGCAAATCCCCAAATGACAGTGACACTGCATTAATGCTCGAAGTGTACGAATTTGTGTGATTGTTTTCGCTGAAAGTGCGCAAAACATCAGAAAAAGAAAGTGAAACTACGCTAAAGGCTTTTTCGGGAACCTTGAGTGAAATGTAACTTTTTTTAATAATGTTTTACTACGAACCTGTGAGAATAAAATATATTGGTTTGTTGTGATGGTCCTGCATGTGGATGGTAGACCAACACGAAGTTTGCCATTATGATTGTGTCGTTTGAGCAGTTTATACAATTACTTGGTAGGAAAATTATGCAACATGTTAGAAATCCCACTAGCGCAAAAAGTACACACTTGTTTTTCTGTAGGGGATTAGTTTGAGCAGAAAATGTCTCGCAGTAGACAGATTTAAGCAGATGATGAGCTGCAAGAGATATTTTCTCCTTAGACCAGCCCCTTTGCCAGTATTAAATGTGACTTAGCCCTCACGTTCAATTAATAGACATGAACAATTTTTTCAGGATTCTACATTGAATATGTTTATTTGGGAATCCTGCAGGAGAGAAAATACCTTTACAAGTAAATTACAGATTTATTAAATAAATTAGCACATTCATATTCTGAATCTCACTTGTCTTAACCTACTTTTTTTGTTGGCTACTGTTTTTTAAATCTGGAAATAACAACCTTTTATAGAATTTACTGCATACGCTGCAAGTACTGGTGAGTGTTTGATAGCCATTGGCACTCTTCAAAAATTGCAATTTTTAAACATTTCCTACAAAATTTAGCAATCGCTGAATTGAAATGTTACAAGGTTCACTACCCTACATGAGCAAATGAAATTGAACTGTACTTGTACCATTGCTGTAAGAAAACATTGACAAAAACCGTACTTTTGAGTTGAGAAAATCATGCTTTATGTGTGTCACTAGGTCAAAGTGAGCTCTTGAGAAAAATCAATATAATTTATTCCCAGGCCTTCTCTCTTTCTTGTAGTTCTTCCTCGCCAACAGCAGTCAAACACAGGAATCCTATGTGATGAATACACAGACAGAAGACTGCATGTTTACACTTGTTTAATTAACTTGACAAATTACTATTCAAGCTGTATAGTTAAACATGGAAAAAATCTAGGGTCTGACAGGAAGTCAGGGAAAGGACTTACATCATGTGTTCAAACTCCTTTCAAAAGAACAGAGAAACATGAAGCCTCGTTTCACTTATATTATGTTTCATACTTGGAACAATTTACAGGGCTTTGTAACAGCGTGAGAGATTTCCTGTTAAGTACTTAAGTACTAATAGCTAGGTTTACTGAACTTGGAACATGTTACCACCTCTTTTAAAAAAGTGATTTTAGGGTCTTGTAGACTCTTTTGCACTGTGAAAATATAAAAGAACTAGGATGATATTGCATGCATAAGTAGAATAAAAACCCTTCAGTACACTGAAAAAAAGAAAAAGAACTATCGGATCACACTGTGGAAAAATGTAATTTATATTTTCTAATGCACTGACAAACAAAGACGGATGCATTATATGTATAACAGAAATAATGAATTTCCAAACTCCTAGAAGTGCCCATGTAAAGCTGCACCAGGCAGGCACACTGCTGGGAATTTCGTATTGGGTCTCCTGCTGTCTCCCATTGCTCCAGTGTTGACATCGAAATAGCATAGACATCACGATCGGAATTTGTTAACGTCCACAAATGTACATGTTTTATGGTATTCACAATTTTACAAGGATAACCGCAAATTGTTATCCCTGCATCCCACCCCTTGCAGGGTTTCACTACTGCAGATATCTCTGCACTTATGAGGGAGATATTTTCAGCAGTAAATCCATTTTTGGCAGTCAGGAATCTTATTGTGAATTCCTGGCAGTCATACATGAGGTATTTTTAGCGTTAAAAACATATTTACAGCTAAAAATATATTTGTGAATTGGGCCTTGTATTTATTAGGTATATTTGGGCAGTTTTTTTCCTGGGGATAAATTCGCGCATCTGCCAAATATATTTCAATGGAATTTTTTTTTAATTGGCCTGATACAATATGTTGGGCCTTACTTAGAGTTTTGTGGATAAGATATTCTGCCACAAACGTGTCACATCTGACCTGCACTATTTTGGGTTTGGCGGACTGTGAATGTTCTGATGGCTCGGCAGAATTGAGGCCATCAGTATAAGTACATCTAACTGAGTGCCCTATTTAGTGCAGAGGTCTTGATGTATTTTTTTCTTATTTGCGACAATCAGATACAGTCTGGTGGTCCCAAAAAAAAGAAATAAAAATGACCAGAACACCCTGGGGAAAAAACTCCAGTTGATTATGTTGTTGTTTTGCAAAAATAAACACCATCTTTTGAAAAAGAAAAAGAATTACTGGGTGGTTACTTAAAACATGGCTGCCATTCAGTTTACTTACAATGCCTTCGGAACAGCAGCCATGGCTTCTCTAAAGACACAGAGATATCTGCAATGTGGACTGACATCTCTAAATGTGACAGGTGGTAATCCCACCAGGGTGGAATGGGTAATGGCCTCCTCCTCTGTAGTGGATGGTGGGTCACCCGTTATAGCTCAAAGGTAGGTCCTTAATTTCCAGTTATTATCCAATAACAGAATTATTGCATAGAGCACGCCACTTCTTTTAAAGTATCTTAAAGCATTTCATTTTGTTTTACAATTAAACAATGTAAATAATATTTGAAAATAATTCTGGAAGTGGTGGATGCTGTGCTAGGGGCGATGGCAATAAATGAAGTAGTAATGTTTCTCCTTCATGTCCTAATCTAGTAAAAGTGAAATTACATATTCTTTAACCTACTTTAGTCCAAAATCGGCATGGCACCATAGCAGAATGGCTCACTTGCCAGTGCTATAGAGATCTGGCCAATAAAGCATCTATAAACCTATATGTCCAAACACAATGACCTCCACAATTGATACCCTAAAAGAAATAGAAAAGAAAATCGATTGTAGTTTCATTAAAATGCATACACAAATGGATGTCAATTTCAGAAGCACCCTATAACCGGGGCAGAAAGCAGATTCACACGCCTGTTGCGCCACCAGGGCACTTTGTGCAACGGCCCTTCGTGTTTCTTTTATAAAACTTCAATAATGTAATGAGAGACCTGCTATACAGTATCACTCATCTACAGAGAAAGAATGAAAGGAAACCTGTAAAAAGTAACATCAATATCTGCACATCAGCATAAAAGTTAATACTATCTTAATGTAGATGGAAAATCCAGCTATCTCCAGATATCTGATAACATTAGCTGGCACTAGATACTCGTAGGTAATATTAATGGATAGTTCATGAAACTGTCTGACCTTCAAATGCATAACTTATAAATGTGGTAACCTATCTATCAATGTACACTTAGTTGACTAATAAATGTACTAGAATATTTTTCTTTCACTTCACATATTCTTACTGGATGCATTGTATATGGGGTATGACATTTCAGAAAATGTACAGGTTTCTTTTCGTTGGATTATTATTTCTTAAATCACCGGCTGCTCTTAATGTTACCCCTATAAATTACCTTTATGGTAAGTATTCTCTGTTTTCACACAATTTGATTCACATTCCCACACTTATTTCAGCACTTAAACTGCATCATTTATATGTTACTTATAGGAGAAAATTTCAGGTAAAATCTTTCACAAATGTCAGGGAATCAGGACCAGGTGACACGGATTGGTTTTCATCACATATTGATACTTTTTTGCTTTCGTCACCTCATGTGATACACATAATTGTACTTGCTGCTGAAATTTAAGGTCATAGCAACAAGTGTCTAGTCTATGCATGAGCATGCAGTCTTCTGCTTCCGCCTACTGCATACATTTAAACCTGGTTCATGTTTGGTGAATTAAACGTAACTTAAGCATGCATTCATTAGTGGTACATCCAGTCACATATTGGATTTCGTTCATCTTATGGATGACTCAAGTGCCAAACGTACGGTTTCTCACTCCATTTAAAAGTGGGGGGCCACTGGATTTTTGACAGTGGAGCCTCAGCTGGCCTTTGGAAACCCTTGAGCGGATAGCCCATCCAACACAGTGGCTGTTGCCCCAACCTAAGAATGGTGCCATGAACATCAATTAATTTCCCAGCCTAGGATCGATGTCGGTGCCAGCCAGGTAAATTATTCAATGCTATGACATGCAGGCAGTAAACACCCTGCATGTCGGAGCCATCTTTTTTCTAAAGCATCTCTTCATTCCTAATTCTATAAGAACATGTCAAACATTCATGACCTACTTTTTTGCAACCAAAATTGAGACTCTCATAAAAAACGTAGACCTCAAAGATTTGTACAACATCCAGACTCCTTCCTCCACGTTCCTCCAGAGCATTATCCCATGGCATTCATTCCTAAACCCTAGCAATAAATGACATAACAACCCTTCCTCAATGCCTCAAAGCAACTTTCCTATGATGACAACATTCTCTCTACATTCATCATCAAGTCGCACATCATAATGTGTTGACATTATTGACACCACCTAGACTGAATCCCATCTAATGGGCACTAAAATCCAGCCTAATAAACCTCTGCCTGAAGAAACAAGCTTAAACCCCAACACTCTCCCGAATTACTGTCCTTCTAAACACCTCTAATTTTGGATAGTTTCTGGAAAATGCCACAGCATTGTAACTCTAACACAAACTAACCATTACAACCATTTGAAAGCCTACCAGTCTCCTGTCCTTTACTCAAGAAACAACAGCTGTCTTTCAAATCATCAAAGATGCAATCCGGCTAACATAAAATGGTGACATTTGCTGTCTGGTCCTGTCCTTTTCTCTGTGGTCTTTGACCCGATCAATCACCTAGCACTTAATAGGGGTTTGAAAAATGGGATATTCTTTCCACAAAATGGCCTGGTGAAATTTAAAAAACTATTGAAAAAAAATCCACTTTAGATGCAAAATGTTGTTGGCATTGTTTCAGATGACTTTTTTGTGCGAAAAGATACACCTAAAATGTCATGCACGCTAATGTCAGCAGACTGTTTCAAGTTGAAAGTTCCTCTTCATAAAACACTTTATATGTAAGACCAGCCTCCCCTAGTCAAAAATTATGTAAATCTGCATTACAATGCATTTAGAGAAATGTTTTGAATTCTGCATGAATTTCACAACATTTGTTGGAATAATTTAGATGTGCCTGGACCTACTCCTTAATGCTCTCTCTTCTTGTGCATAGACAGCTCTGGCTATGTCCAAGAGTGGCTTTCTCATTCCTCTCATAGAGATAATATAATATCAAAAGAGGTTCCTCTAAATTTCTCAGGCACATAGGCACATTTTCGATATAGTGGCAGGACTATTAAGAACCAGACAGTCAAGAGACAATTTCTTTTTAGATAAAATGCTAGAGGAAGCAGGCTCTCAAATTTTTTTCTTTTTAAAAACTGCAAAGCTGCCTAAGAAAACAAGATATAAGACATTGCTTGTATACTCTTCAAGATAACGGCTTTTATATAAAAAATGTGGCTCAGATGGTTCTAGGTATTTGAAATTACTAGAATGTGGTAAAATGGGACTCAAGATATCTCTGAATCACCTGCTACAATGGGAATCAGCCGGATTCTTTGAAATAAGACATTTGCTTACTCAACATAAGGTAGTTAGCTGGCAAACGGTTGTAGATAGAGCATATCCTAGGCGGCTTATGTTTTTTGATTATTTACAACTGGTTTATTTGATAAGAAAAGAGATAGGGCGTTTTGACACTTCACCTAATGCCTTGTTATCAGCCTTATACGGGGAAAAACATAAGGGTATAGGATTCTGGTATAAAAGGCTACTCCCTTCAGGACCTTCTCAGGTAATTTTTAATCATCTAGATAAAATAAGCCTCAAAACACAGTGCATTTTGTCAGATAAAGACTGGGAAGTAATATGTCAGCTAGGAAATAAAGCACTCCGGGCAGCTAATTATAAACAAATGTCCTTTCTCTCCCACTGGATGGTGTATTATACCCCGGAGGCCTTGCAGAGAATATTCCCTGAATATGAGAATAAATGCTTTAGATGTAAAACCAGTGGTCAGGGCGGTTGGCATCACATTTTTTTCTCATGCCCAAAGTTAGAATTTTTTTGGAAGGGGATCTTCCCTGACATGGAACTGGCAACCGGGAAAATATTATTACCTGAAGCAGAAGTGGCTCTTTTTGGTATTTGTAAAGATAGGAATAGGTTTAATAACTCATATTTTTATTTCTACTATTGTAGCACGGTCTATGATTTTACAAAATTGGAAATCTGAGGTAATCCCATGTCAATTAAAATGGGTCAATAAAATGAAAAGAACATATAATTTCGAGAGAGCTTATGCAGGCAGGGTCGGTGCGATCACAAGATTTGAAAGGAATTGGAAATATTTAGAGAAGTTGGAATCTATAAAAGGAAATTGATATTTTACTACTGTTTTATTCTAGCCGCCATTGTACTTTTTTGCACTTTATTCTGCTATTTTGCACTGCACTGCACTTAATGCAGCAGCACTTTAATAATTGTAATAATCATTTTTGCTGATTTAATTGGTGGGTCTTGTATATTTTTATACTAGCATTTTATGAACCATCTCGTATTACCGATGTATGTTTTTGCACTGGCATTTTAGAATAGTATCTCTACTACATTTGATGCTTATGTATTTTAACCTAGTAGGGCTATAGGAACTATAATAGAAATCTGATTGTTTTATCTTAGCCTTCCTTGTATATAGCCAATTTTGCACGATTTTGCACTAGCACTTTAGTATGGCTAAAGTATTTCCCAGTTTCAAATAAGCAGCCTATCGCACTTTATTGCACTTGTATTTGAAGAATCATACAGCAAATTCAGTGCTGTTTATCAATTTTTTATTAGTGGTTTTTATATTGGTTAACCTTTTATGTTTTTGCATCAGCACTTTAAAGAAGGGTAAAGACATCAACCTTCTATGTCTTTGCATTAGCACTTTAAAAAAGGGTAAAGATATCTTCGCTGTGTTAATCTGTTTTGTTGTCTGTATAAAACATAACAGGAATCTTGATGTATTGGATTAATTGCTTTCTTGCTTTCTTTGCACTATTTTTCACTAGCATTAGCACTTTAAGTTTGGTTTACTAAGTCGTAGTAATGTATACTCTTGGATTATATCTTGTATATTGTATGGAAATGTTGTCTAATGTCGAAAAATTAATGTACCAATGTCTTCCTGCTGTCTTGTAAAAAAAAAAAAAAAAAAACATAGGCAAATAGAAATCCACACGAATTCAATAATACACAATGTATGTGCAGAGCCCTAGAAGTTTCCCCAGCTAAACAAGATCTCATCATTCACCAGTAAGTGCATAATTTGCACAACTACCGTAGCTATTTTGGCAACTGACTTTCGGGAAGTAATGCCTAACTACCATTTAGGTATGAATGTTCACTGATTATATAACGCTGAACCTCACCAAGAAAGAACTCGAACTCAATTTCAACAATGATGGTAAATGTCAAAGAACAATGAATAACTGAATACATCAAAACTGAACAGCTTCTCTCACTCTCTTTCCTGCAATGTCAAATCTTTGTGTACCTACATTGACCCTTGCATCTTCTTCAAGGATGATATAAAAGAAATGCCTAACAGAATTGCACCACATTAGAGAAAATGCAAGATAAATCAAAATGGGCCTGTCCACACCTGCAAATACATTGTCCAAATTCCAAGACCTTGCTCTCACTCCCATTACTGTTAGCAATGCAGTATTAACTGGTCACCCCGACAATTCGCACACTCCAATTAAAATTACATTTATTGCAGCTGCATGCCTGTTCACCAGATCAATATTTCACACCCAGCAACTCCGCACACTAACAGTGACACTCAATTCCTTCCTTGCAAACCTCAAATTGAAATCCTTGTGTAATAACTACATTGCAGCTCCTCTTCAAGCGCTGCACCAACCAACTAAATCTTCCCAAAAAGTTGAAAAGAAGACAAGGAAAAAAGATGGTTTTTTTCTTTAGTCCTTCCCACTCACCTAAAATTAGCACAGTGATTCCTAATCTTCAAGAAGGAATTCAAAACTCTACAATTCCCAACAGAACGAACCACCTCCTACAGCCACTCTTCCCATGGACCTTCGAAATCTTACCTTGCACAGATCGTGCCCACTGTAATATTACAGCTGGTAATAGGAATCACAATATTTGCCTCACCACCAATGAAATCCAAGGTGCTTTGCAACCATCCACCCCTTTTGATGTAGCCAGCACAGAACGGTAAATATTGACAAACTCTATGCTCCACTATTCTCCAAGTTCAGGTCAGTGCCATACATAAATACTTTCAAACCAAAATATAACTAAATACCATAAAGGGTAATTTCATGGATGCGCTAATTTATATGGCATATCTCAGTACATGGTCAACATTTATAAAACTTGGCTAAAATCAGATGAAAAAGGATGATGCATGTCCTTCAATTTTTAGAAGAGGGACAATCTTCTTAAAGGAACATCTTCCTGACTATCCGGATGCCATGCTCAATATTTTCCATACAAAGGTGTATGCTTTTGGGAAAGGATGCCTATCTTGTGAAGCAAAAGAGACAGGGCACCAGTCTATGTTCAAAGCAGATAGAAGAGGAGGGAATCTTGCGGAAGTCAGTGTGACCTTCTTGATTGATTCATCTACGCAGAGATGTAAGAAGGAATGGCTATACATTGGATCATGTATAAAAGGGCAGGTGGCCCAAGAATTTGTGATGACAGAAAGATTGTACATTCATATGTGTTGACTCGGACAGACCAAGACAGAAGGAACAGCATGGAAAACCTCTTCTCATTGGTAGTAACTAACATATTATCCAGGTCCCTAGCTACACAGATCACAATAGTGTAGATTACATAGATAACAATTTCTTTCAGTTGTAATTTTGCACTGACACCTCTAGATTAGATTACATCTACTGCAGAAGTCTAGTATAGTTTCCACTGTAATTTTTTTATTCCATAGATGACGTTGCATAGATTGCATAGGTGGCAATGAAATTCTTCATCAACAATCGGACCAACCTACCAGTGTAAAATGTTGTTTTTGGTCTTGTCAAACAGCGCAAATGTTGGTTCAAAATTTCACCACATCAAGGAAATCCTTGTAAACTGAAAACTTTGGTGCAAAATTGCACACACATTGGCTAATCTATACAATCTGCAATTGCTGGTGTAAAATTGGACTAATAGTAACTTTATCGACATAATCTTGAAACTGTATTTGTACACAATGTAATGCTTAGCCGGATTTTCTTTGACCAAATTTAACAATGAATTAATCAGAAAAACAGCTTTGTTTTATATTTGCTTCATACCTTTCGCATTTGTGCCATAAATGTGCAATATTGATTACTAATATAATATTTCTAATGACCCCGTTCAATCGTTCCAATAATTAAAACGTGTTCATTTACCCTGCAACCAAATGGCAATGTTTTGTTTCCATTGTAATCTTTACCGCTGTTTGTTAGCATTACAAAGGCCAATGGCAAAGGGATTTCTATGAGATAACATCCTTTATTTTAACACTTACCTTTAAAATTAACTCGTCTGCATTTCTCTATCCCTTGGACATAGCGACGGCTGTCAACTAGTGCGATCAAGATTGTGCCTTAATGAAAAAAAGAGAGAGAAAATCTGCAACTGACTGTATTATAATAAAGCCATATATTGTGTTTTTTTTTAACAGTGAAATATAGTCTTTCAATCTGTGCAATTAAGTGTGTGATTACTGGCATCCGTTAGACTGGCTCTGACATTTGAGTCAATAATCCCAATCAATACTGCCAGAAAATGATGTCAGAATATAAATAAATAACTTACTATTCCAACCAACCTCACTAACTCATGCAGTTAATTTAGATTCAATCTATTTTTTCTAAAAAATGCTTTAAGGTCAACTATGTAATTTGCTTATACCCGGGGGTGGCATTGTTCACCGAGTATCCTTAAATCACTCCGTATCAATCATTACGAATCCCGAGGTCAGAGCCTTAGGTACAATTAAACGCGCGCGATGGCTCGACGTAGACCACAACAACATGGCGGATTTATTTTTAGCTTTCCTGAAAGTTCACCTTGGCTAAAAATAAGCTGGAGAAATGAGACTCCAGGAAGATGTGTAGTCGGAATGGTGTCTACACACGCAATTCCGATGTCTTTTATGTTAGCTGATATGGGGACACTGCCGCGTTTTTTACATTCAGAAAGCTGTCATCTTTTCCTGTGTTAGCTGCTAGAGCAGGAAAGCCGTATCCAACCACCTTCCTTTTGCTTTCCTCGAAGTAGCAGAGTCAAAATGCAAATTCATCCTTATTTGGTTCTAATTTAAAAAAAAGTAATACGTTTTAGAACAGATAGAAAAAAACGGTCTAATAAAGGGAATCGATGAAAAAGGAAAGAGAGTGTGGCCACAGGTCTGTTTGTTTTTCTCAAATATTGTCTTCTCAGAAATGTTGTTGGGTGTTCTATGTGATTAGGTTTCCTTTTTTCCACAACGTCTACCAATCTATGATTTAATTTCTGTAAATCTGCATGTTGCTGTATTAAGTAGCAGAAATATCAGAGAGTACTGAGAATGCACCTTTTCGGGAAAAGAATATGTGGGTATGATTTTTTCCACACCCATATATACTAAGGGGCATATTAGCAAGGGCCATATCGCCGCTTTAGCTGCACTTTTTGATGCTAAAGCGGCGATATTTTTAACGCCGTATCAGCAAGCTGTCGCTAACAGCAGTTAGCGACAGCTTTTAGGCGATAGCGACGGGTTTGGGGCCCGCGTTGCATGTCAGTGATATTTATCGCTAATGACATGCTAAGTGGGCGTACCCAAACTGTTAGCGACTGAAAGCAGTCGCTAACACAACTATCGCCTATTAGCAAGGCAGGCAAAGCGATTAAAAAAATCGCACTAAGCGCGATTATCGCTATAATCTAACGCCTGCTAAAAATATGACTTACCTGTCTATCCAAAGGGAGTTGGATTGTCAAATTAAGTCCCCATAGGCGTTAATGCATGAATATCGCTGGATTTCCAGTGATATTCAATCATTTAGCCGCTATCGCTGGATATTTTAGCACAATGGAGAAAAGCGTTGCTAATAGCATGTTTTCTCCACTAACATATCCAGCAATAGGCACCGATAAAAAAAATGCGCTAAGCGCATTTTGCAATAAATATCGCTATTCCTTGCTAATATGCCCCTAAATTTCGGCTCCTAGCAATACTTTGGTATTGTTTTTGCGTATATAGCGCAGGGTCTAGTTTTGTCAAAGGACAAAATTAATTACAGGTAATAATACTGAATACTGGCTCTTTGTTATTTTATCGTTGGCAAATCAGTGTTGCACACGCAAAAATGTGCAACATATATTAGCACAGGGATTCCCCCACAACCACAGCCAACATGGTGGGACTTTTGTTCTTCCAACTCTAGTGTATGTAATGATCCATGATGTCTCGCTTTGGGTGGGTGGGAATAGGTGGGGTATTGGTAATAGGTTACAACCAAAAAACAAAGCTCACATGGTAAGCATCTTAGGGCCAGATGTAGGTAGCCCAATACCGGTCGGTAATGGCCGAAATTACCGAATTTCGGCCGTTACCGACCGGTATTAGGCTATTGAGATGTAGGTGGCTACATTTCAGATTCGGTAATTTACAGAATCGGTAATTTAAGGAATCGGTAAATTACCGATTCCTTAAAATACCCTATCGGTAAATTACCGAATCTGAAATGTAGGGAGCACTCAAATGAGCGCATTGAATGGTTCAGGATTCGGTATTTACCACCAATTAAAAGTTGGTGGTAAATATCGAAAACCTTTGAAAAAGCAAATTTGTCCTTTTTCAAAAGTGCCATGTGGCAGACGTACATGCCCTTAGGGCATGTATGTGTGCCACATGTAGCACCCATGCACTATTCAGGGGTGCTACAGGGTGTCAATGTGCCACCCTGCCACCCTTGAATGTGTTCCCCCATTACCAAATCAGTATTTACCGATTTGGTAATTCCCATTCATTCCAATGGGCCTCCAGGCCCATAGGAATGAATGGGAATTACCAATTCGGTATTTACCGAATCGGTAATTACTGAATATCACCAATTAGGTAAACTTTACTGAATACTTACCTACATACCATTTACGGATTCTGAAATACCGAAACGGTAAAATTCGGTATTTTAGAAACGGTAAATGGAACTTACCTACATCTGGCCCCTAATGGTGTCAGCTACATTCTTTTCGCATGTGTGTTTTTTTAATTCTATCTTTCTTCCTATGCCAGAATAAGGTGGTGTTGGGATAACCAGGGATGTACTGGTGTTTTTTTGTGGACTGATACACTGAGTCACCCTTGGGTGTGATATTCAGTGAATTCTGAATCAGAGTGAAGAAGATGGCAATGAGGCCAGACCTCTACAAGGATATCACTGCTGATCCCCAGGATGCCCAAGAGGAGGGAACTAATGAAGCAGCAGCAGACAACAGCCAAAAGAACAACAAGCAGGAGAGGGTCTAGGCAAGGACTAACAAAAAGGGCACGAGAAGGAGAAAGACAGTAAGTGTGGCAGAGTTCTGTGTTGAGTAGACAAACTAATTGGAGCAGAGAGAATATACGTCCGCTCATTGTTACCAGACAAGAATGCTAGTGCACTGTGTGGGTAAATATGCTTTATCACAAATGATCCTGAAGTAGTCTCCTGATCTGGGAAGTTCCCAATCATGCAGTAGATAGCAGTGTAATATTTCAAGATTGCTACTACCCAGTCTTCCAAATTTTCAAATCCCTTCCTTGTCTCAACAGGTTTGCTCTGAGATTGATGCAGTAATTATAACAACCATAGTGTTAATTTTTATAAGAGGTTGAGACAGAAATCCTGTCAGAACTCTCCTGTCTGTCCATCTGTCTAGGGGATAAGAGCTGGTGGACATTAGTTGGGCAATTCTTACCCTCCTGATCAAAAAAGGTGCATGCAGATTCATACCCTGTGTCAGTATTAATGGTTTATGGATGACCACGGAGTCAGAAAATGTGATCAATGATAATCCTAGCTAATTGTACAGCGCTAGGTAACATTTTTTAACAGAATGCTGTGTCCTAATTTTGAAAAATAGTGTATGACAACTAGAAGAGTTATATATCATTGTGAATTTGGTAGTTTGACAATAAAGTCCATTGAAATAGGTAACAAAGTTTGGATTCTGCCAAGTTTGGCATCGCTGAACATATTTTTTGTAAACATCCAATCTAAACCATGTCAGAATTTGAGATTTGAAATAAGAAGCACAGGAAGATGATTGCCAGGAAAGTACAGCAGGTGTTAAACAAGAACAGCAGCAGGACAGTAGAAGGCCTGTGGATGTTGTGGAACTATTAAAGTGCACAGCTCATCATCATGAGAGAAAGGGTAAGGCTGGAAATGTTCTGGGGCTATTTAGGCTGGGCCGTCCAAAAACAACTTGCCAAGAAACTTCCTGAGTGTCATACTATATCACACCCAAATTTTCTCCATGTTGTTTGTTTGGTTTCCCGTTTGCTTTCCTCATTTTGGTTGTTGAATTTTGTGTTTGTTGTGCCATGTTATCTATTATTTGTACTGTAGAGTTTTCTCTTTCTGCTACAGTATTTGAGGGTTCCATCCTAGTCACCCTTGGGCTCATAATCGCTCATTTCTTGGAGAACAGGTAAGACCAATACCAAGAGTTCATGTATATGTAAATATGGATATGGAGGTACCTCAATTTATCATCTGGTCTGGTGTGGTTTATGGTACTCAGCTTGCAGTGTGATTCCCTTCTGATGTGTGAGACTGTATCCTGGCCATTCATCAGACCTCCATGGCTGTGACATTCACTCTCTAGCTTCTGCTGAGTCCACTCCAGATGTTCAATTCTGCGCCCTGACCCCTTTGGACTATATTGCAAATTGTTTCTCACATAACGTTTAGAGGTCTGGGATTTGCAGTGTTACTCTGCTATATCTCCTAAATCTGACAATTTTAAACAGTGTTACTCCTCCCTGGCAACCACAATTGTCATCTAGCTAGCTCTTGTGACAACCAAGGCCTAGGATGACCAGACTTGGGGAGTTATGGCACCACTAACGAATTGTATCCTGCAGATGTGTGCAAGGTAACTAAAAGGATTTTCCTCTCTGTCGACAAGTCACAGTTTTTTTTCCTCGAGCCTTCTGTTGTAGCCATTAAGGAATAGCCATGAATTGCTGAGTTCTTTGTACCAGTGGTGACTGGTGATCTTTGAAAGAGTTGAGGCGTAACATCTGGCCTAAAGTTTAGCAAGCGAGCACAGAAGCATCAAAGAGGTTTCTGAGAAGGTGGCATTACTCAACCAGAAAACATTTTGAAAAGAATGGGATCCTTTAAACCATGTTTTCCCAAAAGTTCTCATAGGTTCTAAAAGAGCATTCATAAAATATTCCAATATTTTTAGAGTGCCAACTAAGTATTACAGGTCCCAGGAGTGTTGCATGCATGCCAGTCCTAAGATGATTATGATATAAATTCGGCATTTTTAGCTCAATAACCCTACACAAATGTCTAAGCAGCAATAGTTGGTACAAGCAGATCAGAAAAAAAATACATTTAAAATTCTACATTTAAAAAAAATCCATTTATTTTTCCATACTGCCCCTTTTGAGAAGATTCTCAATTTTATGTTACAATCGACAATTTCCTTGAAAGGGGCAAATTAGAAAAACTAAAACTGTATACATTTCACCACCTAGAGTAGATTTTACAGCCTCATACAGATGTGCTAGCAGTCGGATTATAGAGACTTAACAGCTTTGGGCAACAGATGGATATGGTAGCTATACAAACTAGGAACTCAGACTGCTGCAATGATTATCACCCAGAAATCGGCTTCAGATATGTAGATGAAAATGCAATTATACTGTCCCCAGACAACAGCTTATCAGTCTGTACAAATACACCATTTGCTGTGATTTTTGAAACAATATGCCTGATTTCTCCCTGGAAAGGTCAGCATTTTTACTAAATATATATTTGGTGGCAAAATATCAAGTCATCATTTCCATCATGGGCTTTTATATACTGCTGACATACATGGATAGATTCTGCCTTGCATACCCTTGTAGTACTATCTCAAGGATGGCACCACAACACCAACAAAAACAAAACTACCAACTATAAGGGCCAACATCTTGTCCAAGTTGGGCACCATGTTGCAGTGGATAACCCTAAAATTCCCCAAATTACCACCACCATTTTAGGACTAGTGTATTTCCCCAGTTTGGGCACAATGCTCCTATGAAGGGCCCCGAATCACCAATAATTACCACAGATTGTGAGACACAGAGCTTTGCCTAGGTTGAGCATCATCCATCTATGGATGGCAGTGGTACCAAAATGCTTAAACCTACCACCAACATGTCATAGCCAGTGCCAGAATACTTGTACACAGAGACACACAAAGCACCCAGGCAAACATGAAGAGCGGTTATGGAGAGCCCCTAAGGTCACAGCAGCACAAAACAGAGGTTTAACTTTGCACTATCCAGGACAAGATTAGGTCTCCACCACCTGCCCTGCAGCCTCTGGCCTCTTTGATCGCCTTCCAATCTGTCTACCCAGAATCATAACACACATCAATGGGTATATATGAGATCCTGTTATACCTGGCATACTTGGCGTGGTTTTCCCTTAACATTTTTTGCCTTCTACCCTCCTGTTTTGCTGAATTCATTTTTGCTGACTTTAGGGCTCTGAACACTTTACCATTGTTAACCAGTGCTTCTGCTGTGTCCCTAAAACATTGCAGAATTGGCTTTTACCCAATTGGTATAAGTAATTTATGTGCAAGTCCCTAGTATAGTGGTACAATCTCTGCCCAGGGCCTCTAAATTAAATGCTACTAATGGTCCTGCACAAGAAAAAGTGGGGGTAAGCCTACTTTTTATAAAAGCATATATAATTTCTGCTTAATAGCCAAACACATTCTTTTTATGTTTATACCGGTATTTTATTTATCTACATTATACATACAGACACTTCACAAAGCCTTTCGAATCTACACAAGTGCTGAATCATACTATATACAAAACATCACAAGACACTTTTACAAAAAACATGTGAAAAAATATGAAAAATTTAAACAAAACATAAATACATCAAATACTTATGTCTTGTTCCACTAATTCAGGTGGACAAATTTGTGATCCTAGACTTTCTTTAAATGTCTATATCTGATATCCATTTTGGCACAGGGAAAATGATTAAAGTTTAGAGAAAAGAAATGAATCCGTAATTGCAAACTGGAATTCAACCATCATTCCTCCGTGCATGTTTGATGTACCGATGCGTTTCAAATCCTAGGCTTTCGTTACCAGGATACTCATCAGGGCTTTCTTATTTTCTATAAAGGATGTGTGACATAAAGAACAAATTGTAGAAGCTCCCTCCTTTTCTACTTTAGTTCTACTGCCACTTAGTCGCTATCTTATCTATTGTACCTGAGAATTCTTGATTTTTCTTCCCATTACACTTCAATTGGCTGTACCACGGGCTATCTCTTTGTTTGAAGACCTTCTGTTTAAAAACTTAAATGTTTATCAGTGATATTCATAGAGAACGTCTCAATCACATTAGCAATTCACATTCATTATTTCCTACCTTGTGAGTTGCCTCTTATTTCTGCAATGGATCCTACAGGCATTTGTATCAAAGTTCTGCCATTGCAGCCTGTGTGTGCAGTTTTAAGCTGCCAATTTTGACCTGGCAAAGTAAATGTATTGTCAACACAATAGGAGCTACAGGGGGAGAAAAAGGACAGGCTGCCCCCCACTCAACACTTTATAAACCACAGCAAGGCTTGACCCAACGAGACCACACCAAATTCTATACTTACCACACAGGAGTGGTCTCATAAACTTTTACAACTCCCTCTCATACATTTTTATCCAAGTGTTGTGGTGTGTCTCAATTAGAACAACATACCATCAAAGACCCACCCATAAACTGAAAAGTGTGGGAGAGAGAGAAAGCACCTCACGGTCGTAACACCAAGGGGGCTGCTGGATGGTACTCACCAGCAGGCCCGCTTATCATCATCGGTTACTTTCTCTCAAAAGGAAACAAATGTGTGTACTGTCATAAAGAAATCTCAACCCCATGAAATCAAGGAAGAAAAGATAGAAAAACCTGCATGTGAATGAACTATATGTGCATACTATTATAAATAGTGCCCATTGGACGCCCATGAGAGTATAAACAAATAATTCTCATCCTTAAAAATTGGTAAAGCTTTCTAGCTCAAAGTAGCTTTATTAAGTGTTGTAGGCTTTCCCAAATTAAAAATAGTTCCGATAAAACCATAGTCAATCTTCGTAAGCCGACATGTTTTGTTGCCAAAAACAATTTGAGCAACTTCTTCAGGGCTAGTGGGGTTCCAAATTGAACTTCATGGGAGGTTCCACATCAAACCAGTTGGTTGCATCTACACTGCATACCTGCAACCATCTCTAAAAGGAACACGCATCAGCTGATCACATGCCCAATCGATGACCGCCATCCAGCTGGATGATTCCAGACGCCGGAGGGACTCGGTAGCGGTGAAAGGACTTTTGGGCAGTCATCGATCTCGGAGAGATGGAGTTACACTGTAATTTGTTTTGCTCACATGATTAATTGGATAAACTTTTTTAAACTTTCCAGAGTCTGTTATTATTTAATAAATGAAAGGGTAAATGAACTTAGGTCAAAACATCAATTTCTTCTGAACTAAATAGATACATTGATATAAGAAAGGGCTTTGGATCAGTAATAGATTAGAGAAGTGATAAGCAAATGAATCTGCAATTTTAGCCCTATAAAATTGACCCCCAGCGGTGTTCACCGACCTATATGAGTGAGTGTGTTTATGGGCCCAGATATGTATATGGTGATAGAGGTTCGCAGGTTGGTAGCCTGCTGGATCACTTAGGCCTACCTTAGGGGTGACTAAAATGTAGAAAGGGGAGGGGAAGGTCTAGGGACTGGCAGGTATGTGCGCTTGCCAAATCAACATGGCAGTCCCAGAATGCACACAGGCTCTCCAATGGCTGGCCTGAGCCATATTTTACAATCTGCTTCTATGGGTGGCGCAACCAGTGCTGCAAGCCCACCATCAGCTTATGATTACAGGGCCTGAGCACACATGGTGCACTGTACTAGGGTCCGACAAGTAAATCAAATAGCCAATCATGGAGTCACTAATCCATTACAACAATTTGCACTTTTGCACTGATCAGCAGTGGTAAAGTGCTAAGAGTCATAAAACCATCATCAACAGGTCAGAAAAAATACAGGAGGAAGGCAAAAAGTTCAGGAATGACCCTGCAAAAAGGGCCAAGTCCAACAGCCCTTGACAACCCAGAGGGTAGAGTACAGTGTATTTAAATATTCAACATATGCTTTTAAGTTTTACATGTCCTGGTAGTGAAAAACTCTTAATTTGTTTTTCCCTTCTGCACAGTCTAACTCACCAATAGGATAAGATTGGCGCTAACTTATTACATTGAATAAGATTATGGGAACTTATTTATGTTTGGTGTCTTTGCCATTGTAATGGAAAATTCTCTCTAATGGTGAAGTTGGGTTTTAAATTACAATTTTGAAAATACCACTTTTAGAAAGTTGGCATTTCTTTTCCTTATCCATTTAATGCCTGCATTCTGTCTCTGGGTCACATGACTGAGTTTGACTTGACAGTTTGGTGTTGTGCATTCTTCCTAGGTAATAAACAAAATAAAGAGTTTAGGTTTGACTGGATGGGCCATCACTGGCAGGATGGGGGTAGAGCTGGCCTACTTACACTTCAATAGGCTGTGATCTGCCTCTACACAAAGTGCTGCCTACCCATTGCAGTTAGTCTACCGTCAGAGTGGGAAAAGAAGGAAACCAGTTCACTTAAAAGTGAAACCTCTAGATGCGCCTCCCTCTCAAAGGAAGGCACAAGTGTAAATATTGGCCCTCAGATACCAACTCTTCAGTACACTTCCGGACCTGTTGGGACTCTGCCAGGAAGAAGGCATTTTTAAAGGACTCCCACTCTGTTAGACTGCTGCTCTAAATGACTGCTGCCCTGCTGTGTTGACCTGAAGCCTGGTGGCCTCTTGCCTCGATGAGAAGGACAGGACCTAAATCTGTTAAACCAGGCACCGCAAAGTGACTCCAAAGAATAGTTGGCTGGTCACCTGACTAGAGTCCTTGGGGCAGAAGGCTCTTTTGATTAGCAAACCTAAATGGGTCCTTGTAGCCAGCCCACGCTCCATCGTGGTCAGCGTGAACATGTGACTTTGTCCCAGTCTGGCGCAATAAGGTTCTACAGTTGGTGTTTTGTAGTTTTTGGTTCTGATTTCACTGAAACCATCAAAACTGCATATTTCCGGGTCAGTTGATACGTTTATTAAAGTCTGCTCAATTGTTCCAAATTGGTGTGGGAATTGTCCTGTGTTGTGTTTTCACTTTATTTCTGGTTGAAGTCCTGCATAAATTCTTTACACATTGCCTCTAAGTTAAACCTGACTACTCTATGCAAACTGCCAGAGGGCTGACCACAAGTTAATTTGGAGTTTGCTTGTGTCTCACCCTGACAAGAATTGTGGTGGCTTCTTGAGTAGGGTTGCACACCCGTCAACCGGTTACTTAAAGCATACCACTACTGGAGTGGTGAGGGTCTTACAAAAAACACTTCTGTTTCGAGGGCAGAGGGCACCACATTTGATTGGTATATTGGGTGAGGATACCCATTAGTGTATGTTGATGATATAAGAGGGAGAATTAATCTTTTCCCCAAAAACATATTTTCTTTCACCTTCCTAGTGAGTTAGCTGGGCCTCTTTAGATTAGGATTCTGAGCAGAACCACCCCAAGGAGCAGTGTGACCTGATAGCCTAAGCTTACAAACACCTGACCTTCCTGAAAACCAGTCCATCTCTGGTACAGACTGAAACAGAGTATGATTCTACAGTTTCCCCAACCCCTCTACAATCAGTGCCAGGATAGTAGGATTCTGACTCAGCAACCACTGCTCCAGGCCTAATCTACACTATCCCCTCTCTCCAGGCAGAAACCAGTGGCCAGCTTGAAGGAACCCCTGCCTGCAGTATTTACGCTCCATAGAACCAACTTGGAACAACCTCTGGGACCTCTCTGCATCATTTCCTCTCCCATTGAGTCTGTCTGGGCTACCTTTAGATCACCCTGCTTTATTGTCCCTCTCATGTGCACCTCCCTTCAACAACTAACAGGACCTACCTGCATGATCTTCAGTCATCATAGAACCTACCTCCAAACAACCTGCGGAATGTTTCTGTCTTGACCCAGATCACTGGCTTTTAGTCGTCCCTCTGCCTACAGGAACAGCATCAAGGATCTGCCTACATAACTGTCCTTTCCAGTCAGAGGTCCTGTCTGCATTCTCCCTACCCAAAGAATTGTCTTGAACTGCCATGACACCCTCGCTACAATTGAATCTAGCTGCTGTACCCCCACACTGTTCTGAAGTCATGGAGTGATGGTACAGTAGAAGTGTGACTGCCGGTGTAGATGGACAAGGAGTTTGCCCTCCTTACATTTCCTTCTCCCTTTATAGTGTGGCATAACTCCTTGTTGATTTAGTTTTTGCCCATCTGACCCATGGTGGGAAGTTTCTTTAGAAATTTGTACTTTTTCAAAGGGTATACAGTGAAGCAGCTTCACTGGTCACTGAATATGCAGCAATAGTGAAATTCTTTCAGCAAGGGGAGGGTTGGGTGCCTTACTGAGCACTATATATATGCTGATTCAGAGACTGTGTATGGCTTCTTTTTAGGGGCAGCATTTCACTCATTTCTCTATGAACCAGGCTTTTTACACACACACACACATAAATGCATACACACGCACACACACACACACACACACACCTACACACACACACACACACATGTACACTTCAATACACATAGTCACATAATCTCCGTCACACATTTATTTGCATACATTCTTACACATACACATATGTATGTTCACTCACCCAAATGCTCACTCACTATTAGCGGAAATTCTGACAGAAGATAAAGTGAAGTTAGAATAATATGCTTTCCACAGTGATCTCTGTCATTGGGATGGCTGTTGGAGGCGCAAGGGCGCTTTTTTAAAGGGAAGTGATGTAGCCTAATGGCAAGAGCCATTAGCCTGTATCTGGGAAACAAGTTTTAAATTCAAGTCTTGATTCAACAAGGCAAATCACTTAATCTCTCTGGATTAAAAAAAAAATAACAATAGACTGTGTAACATAATCTAGTGTTGACATATAATGCTCTAATGTACTTGGGTCATGTTTGTGCTATATAAAACTGGCAAACTTTATATATTGTGCATGGTTGTTACCAATCTCTGATTTCTGTTAAGAAGACCTAATTCATCTTCTGCCAGTGCCTCCTCTAGTAAGACAGGTGCATGTTCCCATGGAGAGCTGGATACCTGGGAAGAGATGAGGTAATAGAGGTTGGGTAATGCCATGTTGTGTCCTGCCACTATGAGGTTGTATAATATGCCGGAATTACCTTTCTTCAGGAATGTCAAACTGGCCTCACAAGGAGAACCTTTAGCACTGGTGCAAAGCATCAGTGCTACAGGTAGCATTTGAATGCAGAACTTTCATCACCCTTACCTCTCCCAGCACTATTACCATATGGTATGAGTTGCACCAGAATGGATGAATGAGGTTTAAAAGTCTGTAGTAGATTTTAGAGTGCAGCTCCGCACTGATAACTCACTGAGTTTACAGCACTATGATGATTATTCAAGGCGACCAGCGCTTTACAGATGTTCTTGGTTTGAAACAGGGAATGGCCTGTCTGAGGAGATATAATTTCCTCTAATTACTCACACTTGTTACAGACTGGTCTATGGAGTGAGCGGAGTGACTCAAACAAACCATGTCATTTACTAGGACTTCTGCCTGGCCTGAATTCTTCTCCAACACTCTATCTCCCTATCGCCACCTTTTCACCATACCTACCTTGCACTCCACCAACCCCCACACACACCTCTCTGGGTATTTTTCTCATTATTACAGTCTGTCCTTTCATCATACATTAATTTTTGGCTTTTGCACCTCTTAATGAAGTCTATTTTTTAATTATAAAGCACATACATGTGTATGCAGCATGCAGATGGAAGTGATGGTTGTTACCAATCTCTGTGGAGAGTCACACACACTCAATCACAAGCTAAGTTGGGTGAATATACATTCACTAACAAGCTTGTTCACTCACACATGCACACACATTCACTAACACATATGCACAAACACACCTGCACATTAATTCATCTCTCTCTGGAACCAGCCCACCATTAATCTTCCCTCTTCTTACCTCAGTGATTCCATCTCTGCTCCACAGTGTTGCTTGAGACTTTGCCCTCCAGAGACAGTAGTTAGAAGATGGGAAGGAGCTGTTTACACCATGTTGGACCACTCATGTGGTACTAGGCTTCTCCATTCTTTGGGTGGCAAAATCTTGCAACTATCTGCCTCCAAGACCTGGCGAGGCTGTGAACCAGAATGAAGAGCAGACTTCAGCAACAGGAAAGGAGATAAAAGGCTGATATGCATTGTGTACTAAGAAGCATCTACCTACCGGCAATCTAGTGGAAAGCTATCCTAGAATAAGGAGAGTGGATCTTGAGGCTCCTCCTCCAACTTCATCTTTGCCTATATTGTTACAGGCTGGGGTGGGATCAGTCAACTTACTTGCACAACCCTAGCCTGATAGACACGGTTGGACTCCGAGCTCTGCCTCCACCTTTAGCTTGAGCTTACCTTTTTGCCTTTGATTTGAATTTGCCGTTCTCTGCTAGAAACAGGAATGACAATGTTTCGTATTTGGCCTGTAAGTGCTTGCAGTGCTTGTGGGGGTTTTACGGGCTTTCCAAACTGCAGACCCACACATGTTTTGAATCTTTGCCACTGTGTTATAATGGAGCACAACCCAACCACAACTCTAAAATAAACAGTGTCTTCAACATTAGATGTTCAGTCAATAGTGAGAGGTTTGGTAACATTTTAAAAGTTTGTTTTCTCTTTGCGAGACTAGTCGCTATTTTTGTCTTTTTTGTTCATATTAGTCAAATAAATCCATATTTTACAGATATTTCGAGAACATTTGATTAGAAAAAGTATACAAAATAACAGCTTGGTCTATAATGAATTAGTCCCTAGCCTCATCTAAAGGACCTGACCTATCCAAAGAAGAACCCATAAAGAGTTAGTTTTGGATAAGAGCAAGTAACATTTTAGAGTAGCAACCGTTAAAACAGGTAAAGGGATTCATCACAGCACAGTGGCATAGCAAGGGGGCGGGATGGGGGATGAGCCCTGGGCGGCACGAGTTTTGGGCCAGCATCCTCTCCCTACCTGTGCTCTTACCAGCGGCCACGCGGGTGGCAAATGCTGGATTTGTTCGCCAGCATCCCGTAGCCCCGCTCTTACAGCCGCTGCAGGGCGGCAAAGTCTGGAACCGCCACAGGCAGCAGAAGGCCTAGCTATGCTACTGTCACAGCAGTAGCTATAATTGGCATATGATAGAAAGTCTCATCACAAACCGCAAGGATCATAAAGAAATCACTGTTTGAAGCAGCTCATGACATTCCAGGTTAGCACTATTAGGTTAGCACTAAAAGGACATGGCATGGTAGGGATACATAGAATGTCTTGACTCTCAAACTAGGAACATGTACTATGTAGAAAAGCACATAACATATTGCAAAACATGTGATTATGTTATCTTCAGCCAATTACGAAGGATCTTCCGAAGGTCTGTCACCCTCTCCTTCGATTTCCATTGTAAACGTCCAGGAAGGTTCTCATGAGCACCCTTGCAAGCCTACTCTATTTGCTGTTCAGTGTCCCACTGAGTAACAATGGTCTGCTCTATGAAATGAAACCCTAAATCTAGCATGTCCTTATTAGATCATGGAATTTGAACCTAAAACGAGCAGTATTTTTTCTTTAATATACTTGTTCATTTTAAGCATAGGGCAGAGGAAACAATTACAAATATAATGAGGTCATATTTTGTGAGGAAGGAAAGAAATACATTTTGCAGCAAACAGCACATTTCACGGAGCTGTCGAGCTTCACCCTTCAGTTATAACGTTATATCATCATTTTTTACTTCAAGGACCAGGTCAATCACATGCTCATATTTTTTAAGAAAAATCAGCAAGTACTGATGGAACTTGATCCCACTTCGATTTGATTTTCTATCATCTGCAATGAAGGTGAATTCAGAAGAGCGAAAGATGTTAACTCCTTGATTTGTGAGCTTTTTGATTTAGCATACCATTCTTTAAATAGTAGAACATTGAAAATTAAATGATCTGAGTCTTCCAAACTGGCACCGGACTCTGTAACAGCCAAGTGCTTCCCTGTTTAATGGGAAAGTAGGTAAGTCAATAATGCCAATATGAATGATTTCCAGATTCCTACAAAAAGATACGCTTAGAAAGAGCCATTGTTTCTTCTTGTATAGCCCGGGCCGAGAATTACATGAAATCAATTCCCTTTATTTCTTCTGGTTCACGCCTTGTGTCATAGGAATAGCGGGAATAACTGGAATAAATCATGATCCACAAAAATTGCTGAGACACCTAAGTCTACTAATGCATGGATGGCAATGAGACCTGTCGAGTGGTGATAGGCACTTGCAGGAAAAGAGATAGACTGATTGATGATTGAAATACTCACGTTACCTAACTTCTAGGGATGAAAAAATGTGTTTTCTGGCAGGTTAGAGTGCTGTCTCACAAACTGTTCTGCATTACATACCAGAGACGTGGGCCATATTTGGAGTTTGGCAGACATGTACTCCTTCACAATTGTGATGGATATCCCATCCCCCATATTTCAAGTGCCATCGAATATAATGTCACATTTGTCACTCGTCCACCGATACCTAAATCAAGCCATAAGCTCCTTTCTCTGGCAGCATTTGTTTTCTTTTGGAGAAGGAGTCTTTACACCTCCCACTTGCACGGCTTCTCACACAAAGAGAGAGGTGACAAGATGGTTGATGGATAGGGAGCTGCTCTGGGATTTCCGGTGGGCTGGGATCTCTTTTTGATAAATATCCCTAATTGCCCGTTCCATCCACTCACCATCTTCCCACCACGTAGACCGGAACCCAATGTGACGTTACCTATGTAACAGAGACCTCACTCGGCGCTGAATTTGGACACAGGGTGCCCCGAAGTCTGCTGACCCGGCGGTCACTGGGGCCGGATTCCCCTGTGGCCAAGCAGTACCCTGTGGGTATGGTGGTCCAGCCGAGGAGCGTGAAGCTGAGACAGGTTCGTACTCGGTGCCCAGCTTGTTGCATGACGGAGTGGACCGAGCTGACTCCCGACGTAAAATATGTATGTAGACATACTGCCGGAGATGTCCTGAATGGAGACATACTGCCGATGGCTGCGTGATCAAAGTCTCTTTGTTGCACGCAGAGTCTGCATACACCGGAGTTGGTGAGACCGACAACGGATCCAAATGGCCTAATTTCATCTTTGACACGGTACAATATATGCTGCAACTCTGCATAATGACTTTCATTTGCGGCGATCATTAGTTTAAGTGTCCTGACCCTAAGATGGCATCTATTTACGAAATACGGGGAGCGCCTCAACTTCTTCTGCATAGCTGCGCGGTAAAACGTCTGATAATCAGAGCAATTATTACTTATGCAGTACCTGATATCTAGAAGGATGAGTACTGCAAAGCCGATCTTTTCAACACGGCGTTCCTCATGGGTGAAGTGCCTGACCTTAAAATGGCACCCGTGTACTAGATCTTGGAGTATTTATCAAGGGATAAAATTGTTTACAACTGGCTATTGACTTCCATGGATTATAGCTGATGTGGTGCCTGATATGTATAAGGAGCGAATTACTTCAAAGGCGATCTTTACAACACAGCGTTTTTCACAGGAGCATTCGCCTGTTCTTAAAATGGCGCCCGTGCACTAGATCTTGGCGCACTTAACAAGGGATTGGATTGTTTATAACTGGCTATGGACTTTCATGGATTACTGCCAATGTGGTGCCTGATGACAAGAAGGAGCACTTCTTTGCAAGGCCAATCTCACCACCACGACGATCTTCAAGAGAGGACTGCCTGTCCCTAAGATGGCGCCAGTGACTCAGATCTCAGTATATTCAATCAGAGTCATGGCCATTTGACACTATTGCAACAGAGAGAGTGGGTTAACCCTTCTCTATTACACCATGAAAAAGGATCACTTCACCAACAATTCCAGGTTCCCCTCTTCAACCCCCATACAACTACCTTGGAGCTCAGCCGTATATCCTATTATCTCCTATATATAAAAGCATCAAACAAAATGCCTGACAGACACCAAAATCTCTCTGGGACTTCTCTGGTTGTCACTGGGGCAGAACCATCAGCGTATGCCTCTCAGCTGGCTCACATGCGACTGTGCAAAATACGAGGGGACAAAAAAGCCAATATCCTGACCTGCTACAGGCACGACATGGTTCATGTTTAAGCTGTGCTACACAAGTAAGAAATATGCCTGCCCCTTGAGCCCACGAGCACTGGGCTAATCTAAAAAAATCTGGCTAGGCATGTAAACAAGGGAAACAGTGTGAGGAACTCTTATATTTATTTCAATCCTCAAGCTGTAAACTACTCCTAACGCAGACCTGACAACTGGAGCATTCATGTCTCCATAGTCAATGTCCAAGAACTGAAACAAAAATCTCCCATGGGGACCTGGTAGGATGTGAGACGCATGATGGCCACCATAAAGGAACACCCAAAAAGGGATATGGGATCACAAATCGGTGAAAATCGTACCATAAGAACTGAAACAAAAATGTCCCATGAGGACCTGGTAGGATTCGAGATGCATCATGGCCACCATGAAGGTGCACCCAAAAAGAGATCTGGGATATGGGATCCCAAATCTGTGAAAATCCTACCATAATCCCAGGCACACACCCATCCATTTCCAAGCATGCAAAAAGAATTCAGCCTAGAGTAGGAGTTCTTTGTCGATCTTTACTAACCAGGCCTGATGTGTTGTGCCCGCTGCGAAACACCCCTGGCTACAATGCCGGACCGGATCCTACCATAATCCGAGGCATACACTCCTACATTTCCTAGCATGCCAACAGAATTCAGTCTAGAGTGAGAAAGAGCTCTTTTTTTCGATCTCTACTCACCAGGCGTGGTGAGTTGTGCTCACTGCGAAACAAGACTTCCTACTACGCTGGCCATCCACCAGCAAGATGGAGATCTGTCCCCCTGCAGCTGCTCCACCCTTCACCCTGGGGAGACTCTCCTACCTTAGATCTCCTAGTGAAAAACCTGTTCAATTGTGCGCAAATTACATCAAGACGCTCACTGAGGCAAGATGCCTCTTGACCCATCTACCTCCCTCCGCCCCTCTACGAAATGTTTAAAACCCACAACCCTAACTCTTTCTCCATCATCTTTCCACCTAATCTCTCACTCAAAGCAAAATGAAACTTTAAACATAGGTTGATTAAACAACTACCAGAAACTCTCATCGCTGATATATACCACTGCTCCTGCAAAGGCCAAAAGAAAATGGATCTCATCTTCCATACTCAACGACCCGCAAAACGGAACACCTTATATCCCAAAACAAGTAGCACCCCTCTCAGGTGCAAACTGACGATCTCTAACGAGAAACACCCTTTGCGCAGTGGCAACACCTCTGTCAACATCTACAGCAATGGTACAGTCCTGATTCAAGACAACAACACTAAACTAGACTCATTTGACTCCCTATTCCAAACTCTATGGAATGCCATCACTTACTTACATTTTAATCACTCACTCAACTCCCTCCCCCTGATCCCCCTTTCCCATAACCTTCCAACCCCTCATGCGAATTCACAAAGCAATCTCCAGACCCATTCCACCTAAGCTAATCTCACTCCCTCTGACGCCACCCTCCCAACCAGAGCATCTCTGAGATGTGTCTCTTCTAACGCTACCCTCCTAACCAGAGCATCCCCGAGATGTGTCTCTTCTAATACTCACCGTCCCCCTATAGACACCTTCCCCTCCCTTCCCATTCCCAGAAAATCATCCTTCTGGACAACCAGGGGAACCGACACACATTAAAAGTTTCCCAACTATCACCAAGCAACAGTACGGAATAAACCGTTATTTAAAATGCAACAAGAGTACTCCCACCACATGCCCTCAGTCAACCACAGGAGCAACATAGGTGCCAAAGATATAATAAATCAACCTCTCACCGACAGGCTCACTCCACCCCTAGACTATCCCTCACAAGTCATCTTGAAACTTAACTCTCCCGACTCACTGAATATGTCTCTAAGACTCTCTCGGGTGCAAAGCCAACTAGAGATAATAACACAGGGCCTAAGCAAAATATTGTCAAAGATCTCCAAACATCTCAAGCCTATCCAACGCTTGCACTCCCCACATACTGTCCCCAACAAAATACTCCCAAGCCCTCACAATCCACGGACTCACAACTGGATCTCAATCCCCCTCATTAACCAGCCACAGAGACTTTATAGAACAAGCGCCGTAATGTTAATGGAAGAGGTGACTGTTCTTGCCACCTCCTATGACTCCTCCACAACTAACATCCCCAACTACACGATCCAGGTAATCACGGGATATGGGAGAGATCATACCACACTTAGACCAGAGAGGCCACTGGCCCTCCTCACAAACATCCCCATGGCCCCTCCTCCAAAGAAACCTGACAACAAGACAACAACACACTGCATGCATATAAACTGCATATCTACGACTAAACATGCAACAGAACTGGTGGACACCATCCCAACTCATGACATTGACATCGGGTTCATCACAGAAACTTAGCCGAACGAATCCTCCTTACCTATCTTTGACATGCTTGTGCCCCACGGGTTTTCAATCAAAAACAAAAACAGAAAGATCTACTGTGACGGGGTACTGCAATCATCCAAAAGAGCAACATCTCTATAACCAAAATTGAGTCCCTTTCCTACAACACATTTGAATATCTAACCTCTAGCATTTAGACGTAGGACAACAAAATGATTCACTGCCATCACCTCTACCACATGCCAGGCAACACTCCCTCTTTTGGAGAGCACCTCTTTGACGTGATATCACACTGCTCTCTCCTAGACTCCTAGACTCCGACAACATAATATTAGGTGACCTCAACCTACACTGGAATGATGCAAATAACTCTCTGATCCAATCCGTAAACAATCTTCTTATCAATGCCTTACCCAACACTGCACAGAGCAAATGCATAATAGAGGCTCAATCCTGGATGCCATTATAGCTCAGCAAGATACAGTTACTAGCAACCGCATCCTCCCTGTCAACTGGTCAGACCACCACATCATTCTATTTCACATTAACCATCTGACTCACTGCCCTACCCATCCACAGGATTCCCTTCATTGGGCAAGAAATCTAAAACAGATTCCCCTTGTTAACCTGGAAGAAAGGGTAAGAACACTACTCCCCCCCCCCCCCAACTCGAACAACCTAATGGTGACTGAGCTCACTACACAATACAACACAACAATGACAACCATACTAGACCAATAAGCCCCCTTTAAGGAAAAAAGAGTCAGGAAAATCCCATCGAGAGCCTGGTTTAACACAGACCTAAACTCTGAAAGAAGACACCTCAGAGCGGCAGAAAGACTTTGGAGGAACAACCCATCCTTGACCCACCTTGACCAACTCAAATCAGAAGCAGGAAATACAATAAGCACATTAAGAATGAAACATCAACCTTCTTCTGTAGTGCACTAGACAATGCCAAAAATCATCCAAAAGAACTCTTCAATCTAATCAAACAACAAACAGCCAAACCTCCCACATCAACCATACAGGCCTCCAAAGAACTATGTGACACATTTGCTAATTTTTTTCACAATAAAATCACCAAGATCGAACGCTCCCTTGGTGAGCAGCTGCAGGCAACTAACGACAACCGGCCTCCCAGCAATGAAGGAAATAACCACCCGACACCCTCCGTGCAGCTGGAAGACATTCAACCTACTCTCCTAAGGAGCCATCACAGAAATGATTATTATGTCTAAACCTTCCTCACACATAGTGGATCCAATTCCCATCCAACAGGCAAAAAAACTCAACCTCACCCTAGCCACCCTGTGGACCCAGATCATAAATAGCTTCCTGAGTACTGGAATCATGCCAGACTGTCTAAAGATGGGCCAAGTAACACCATTATTATAAAATATGGGCTCGGACCAAAGCAACCCAAATTACTTCAGGCTGGTTTCCAATCTCCCCCTCCTATCCAAAATCCTTGAAAGGTGTGTTCTCCTTCAACTTAACCAACACATTGATCTTCTAGATACTCACTAATCTGGCTTCAGAAAAGGCTGCAGCACAGAGACAGCGATCCTGAACATCTTAGATGACATTTACAAATCACTTGATGCAGTCTGTGGCTGCCTACTCATACTCCTTGACCTATCAGCAGCCACAATCTGCTCATAAATGCACACCGAGAAAGAATTGGTGCTGACGAGGTGATCCTACAATGGCTTACCGCCTTCCTTCAGAACTGCTCACAAAGACTAAAAATTAACAACTTTTCCCCATA
This sequence comes from Lissotriton vulgaris, assembly GCF_964263255.1. Taxonomy (NCBI): domain Eukaryota; kingdom Metazoa; phylum Chordata; class Amphibia; order Caudata; family Salamandridae; genus Lissotriton; species Lissotriton vulgaris. The sequence goes on along the minus strand of NC_141685.1, from coordinate 1,468,767,805 downwards.
ACCAGGGGAGTCCCACAAGGATCGGTTCTCTCCCTATCACTGTTTAACATCTACATGGAGCCCCTCACCGCCATACTCAAAAAAGCCAACATCCCCTTCCACCGCCAGATCTACCTACAAACATCCTCAATGGGAGACAAACAGAAACTAAAGAACATCCTTTGAGAAGTCCAAAAATAGTTACAGAAACTAAACAACACCCTGTGAGAAGTCCAACACTGGTTATCCCACAAAAACCTTAAGCACAACAAAGACAAAACGGAAATCCTATTCATCGCCAACAAGGAGCTAGTCACAGAATGGCTAAAATCCATTGACACTCTGAACTGCAAGCTCACCCTGTAAAATCCCTGGGTGCCACCCTGGATCCAAGCTTAAACATGGACAAACATATAAAGAACGCAGCAAGCGCATTCCTGAACCTAAACTACTCAACAAAATAAAACCCTTCATCTCCCCAAACGACCTTAAACTGGCCACTCAATCCCTGGTGCTGTCCAGATTGGACTACGGGAACGCAACTCTCATGGGCACGGTATGGGCACAGCAAAATCTTACTTAGCTCTCCTCCGAGTAACCCTAAATGCAGCAGCTAGGATGATCACAGCAACAAAGAAATTCAACCAAATTTCTCCCGCTCTAAGAGAACTAAAATGGCTCCCAATCGAAATGTGTGCCATCTTCAGAACTACCTGTCTCACACACAAAGCTCTTCACAGTGGAAAACCGGCCTATCTGGCTTCCAAACTCAACACGGCAGGACAAACGAGGAACATCAGCAGCACCAATACCCTTCTTCTCATTCTGCCGGCAAATAAAAAACCCTGTCTCGTTCCTTCTCGAGAAATGCACCTAAAATCTGGTACTCCATGCCAGTTCACATCAGGACCAACCCTCTCCTTCATAAACTTCAAAAGCCAGGTCAACGGCCTTTTCCTCAACCGATCTCACCAGAAGAGAGAGATGCCTCACAATGTGACAGAGCCCCTTCACCAAAGGATTCTTGCTAAGCGCAGAAACTAGACACCGCAATAAGAAGACTTTTGCATGTTCCTCTGTGACTCATGCCAAAGACCACCGGAACAAGATTTGTCACAAGACAATGCTGTCTATGTAATACTGCGTAACTAATTGCCTCACAATATATGTTGTGAAGCGCTGTGATACCTCTGGGTCTAGCTAGCGCTATATAATACTCTTGAATAAAAATAAATATTAATAAAATAATTCTCTTTCAAACCTGACTGGTAACATAACAGATACAAGAGTAAAATGCTCTCTTCCGCTTCATTATTCTCAGTGGTGACTCATCTATCTAAGAGCAAATTGATGAGGGATGTGGGTGGAGTGGTTTCATTCACCACCAACATGGTAGGCAGCCTTTAATTCCTATTCATGGTCTTTTTGAAAGGCATAAGTCGCCACCTTATCTGTCCATGTGGGTTTGGCCATTAACTGTAGGAACTATTATAGATAGAGTATATCGTTCTAAGCTGTGGTCCATGATGGCTTTTGTGTGATTTGCACCTTTTTATGTATTTTTTTTATATCTATCAGTTGAAAATCAGTTTTGATGGAATTACCCCTGGATGTTCCTAGGGTTGGAGGCCAAACAATACCCGCTCTGCTTTATGCAGACAACACTGATTTAATTGCACGTACCGCCAGAGAACTACAGCGACAGTTTGATCTTTTTATTGATTTTATGAATAGCCCTGGCCAATTTCTCCACATCTCATGTGATGAAGTTCGGCCTGTCGGTCAGAGCGCACCCATATATAGTTTTGGATATTTTTAAGGCTGAATGTCTCCTGATTATCAGTTACGGTTGTGGGATTTGGGGTTATGGGCCTGTTGCTCCAATTCAATTCCAATGAAAAAGAAAACTTTAGGAAGACTTGAACTTTATACTGACCCAAGTTGTATTGATAAAAGTGATCACATATGGGTTAAACAAGTGCTTAGAGGCAGGTTGGTAGCAGAACGTGAGGCACTAGCCCTGACAAAGAATTAAGTATGCCATGTGATGTTGGTGAAACTGTGAGTGGTCTGTAGCCTTATCTTACCTTAGATATATCCAGCTACCATCGAAGATGATTGACCTATTTTCGGCTTAATTTATTCCTGAGGCTTTGTCCTCTAATCATGGCTTTTATAAGGATTACATGCTGCCTTTATGCGAATGTGACAATGTCTCTGTTAGTGATATTTTGCGCATAGTTATGATTTTGCCCGAGGTATAATAATTTGCGCTATAAATTCAGAAGCTCTTTTTGATGCCCATGGATTTCAGTTCTTAATTACCCACACAGTATGTTATTTTTTATCAGGGTTTGTTTCTGGTGTTTTCAAGCAAGGTAAATTGTAGTTCATGTTGACGTCATCATGTATGTAATGGATAACAATGTGTATGACTTTCATGATTTCATCTTTAAAACCGAATATAGTTTATTGACTAATATAGAGAATAATATATTTATGACCTAAAGTAGGATGTCTACTGTGAACCATCTGTAAATGTTTTTTTTTTCCAAAACATCACCTTAAAGTGGGTTATGAACTGTTCATAGTAATCAAAGGAGTCTTCCAGGACATAGCTCATTAGTAAGGTCAGACAATATAAAGATCACCTTTGCATTATCATTTGAAAAATATTTAGGTTTTGTCAAAAAATGTAAATTGCAGTGGCTTATAAATGACTCGAAATTTGAGGTATTACATGAATATTTTTAAGGCGTTACTAATGGAGATGATTATGCTAGACAATGGAGTACTTACTGCTGTATTACTTCTGTCCACATTGATACTGGTAGCAGGGGTGCAAACTGTTGGATGGGTTGGAACTACCACAAGTTTGGGAGGATTAATCCTATTCAGCAAAATCACTCTTTACTGGCTAGTCACAACTTTCGCCTGGATTTTAGAAATGCCTCGCCATTTCCTGGAGTGGCTCCTCAGCAGTATCTATGTCTGGTTTCAAGACCTAGTCAACTGTAAAAGCTTCTGCTGAAGACATATACCCACTTAAAATCCCAGCTGTTCCAGAGTGTCATATTTCAAATTTTTCAAATGTGTTCATACAGAGTTTTTTTTTATATAATGGTTATTGATTTTAAATTCATTTGAATAGCAGAGCAGTTTAAGGATACACATAAATTAAAATATGCAATTTAGTACAGAGTGCCAGAATTACATACCCATAGAATTCATGCAAGCATTTGCAAACATATTATGGAACTTCTGTGCCTGCATTTCTTGGCTAGAACATTACAAAGTAATACCAACTTTATTTATTAACTGTGAATGCCCTAGAGATGTATGAAATGGACACACTTATGTATTTTAACCTTATGTGCTTGGTTTGTTGTAGTGTGGTGGTGCACCTGACAAATGCGCTGATATGTGCATATGGAGAAGGGGGATAAATCATACCCTAATTGCGCACGAGGGGGGAATGAAAGCCCAACGGCCCCTTATTTCCATGCAGTGGTGGGGGGAAAGGGTGTGCAAAGTCAGGGGTTGAGATGACATTTTGCACCAATTTGGATTAGCTGAGAAGGGAAATTTCCTGGTGGGCGTTGTCAGGCAGGGTCTGTTGCATGAGGCAGCGCAATATGTTTGCGTTGGTGCAGATCCGATTCCACGTACATTAGGTATTTTTGCCATTCAGAGGGGTTAGCATCTATGTTTTGCATAAGCGCGATATTCTGTAGCCGTGAGTGTCCTGCAATTAGTACTGACTTAAGATCTGTGAGCCATGTGCATGTGAATGGAGGTTGACTTGACTTCCACGACATGGCCAGTCGATGTTTGACCAGTCCGAGTGCCAATTCTATAAATATAATAATATTTCTCCTCCTGGCGGTGCGTTTGGTAATTCCTAATAGAAAGTGTTGCCCTTGTGCTATCACTGAAGTATTGGTGGCTCCTGATAGAAAGGTTTTCACCTCGTCACAATAGTTTTTTTTATTCTGACAGTCCCACACCATGTGTATGAATGTGGCGCTGGTGCCGTGGCAGTGGGGACAGATGTCACGGGAGTCCTTTCTAATCTGTGTGGAGTTAAGTAGGTATTGTGTAGGTAGTTAAATTGTGTGAATTTGATTAGAACATTTATTGATATTATTTTTGGGTATGATAATCCGTCCGCCGATTGGTTATCAGTTAGTGTGGTCTCAAGTGCGGGAGCCCAATAATCCCCGAGCGGGGACATAAGGGAAGTGGTATCCGGTTTGAGTGAGGTATATGGCATAGTAATTGATCTCCTACCTATGCCATGTGTCAGGAGTATTTGGAGTATGTCAGAGGTTTTAGATTTGGCTTGTCTAGTGCCCCATGTCTGGGATAGTCATTAATTTGTTCATTCAAAATTAATCAATACCATTAGATGTATATCAAAACATAAAACCTCTGTACACATTCATTTTTGATCATTGAAAGTAAAACACTATAATAGCTAAGGATTTAGGAGTGCAGATTTTTCTCAGTCATGGTCAATACCTTAACAAAATGTACATTAAGTTTGATGTTGTTCCCATTAAAAGAGTCAAAGGCTGCTTGTCTACACGACTGCATTCCCAGAAGATTAAAAGAGTGGTGTAATAAAAGTCTACATTCTAGTTGGTGCTCAGAGCACACATAGAAAACCAGCAAGATGGATTCATACTCTTGATTACTCCATCTTCAAGTTTTGCCTGTACCAGAGTATCTGGAACTTCACAAAAAGAAAAAGGGGAAAGAGGGAAGGACGAGAAAAGACTCAGGAGCACTTGCTGTCATATGACAGTGTTGGGAAATCCTAGGATGGACTAGCATCTACTTGTGGACTGAAATGCTAACTCACTCTTGGGTGTAATATGGAGTGAATGACGAAGAGTAGAGGGTATAGTAAACTTAATGAGTCAAGACATTGTCTAAGATACCAATGGTGAGCCCCAGAATGCTAAGAAGCAGAAGAGTAAAAAAGCAGCAGCAGACTATTGATAATAGTCAACAGGTAAAAACGTTATAAATGCTTTACCACTAGTGGCGTGGAATGCCCTACCTACTTGATAGTTAGTGGTCTAGCCTTCCCCAATTGCTCCAGAGCTTCCAAACTTTTTCCTGTATGACAGGGTGTTTCTGTGATTAATGTGGGGCTTACAGCAACAATAATGTGCATGTGTATGAGAGGATCAGAAAGTGCATATTTTTGAAGGGTTCAGACTGAAATCATTAGTGCATCTTGCCTTTTGTGCAAAGGTTACCTGGGCCCTCCAAAATGTCCAATCCTTTAAAGCATCTATCTTGAAATCTTAAATAGGCACTTTCAGATTAGTTTTTGCAAGCATGCCAATGCTAATCTGTCCTTTTTATGGTGTGTGGACACCCACATATAGAATGGAGTCTGTCATATAGTTGAGGCAATGTAGCTGTGTGACAATGCAACTTAAAGGTTATGCATGTCGGTGGTAAGGTATAGCTCTGCCTATGGGCACTTGGTTGAAGATACTTCAGGCAAACCTCCTGGGATCCCTCATTTAAAACAATATCTCATCAGCCACTTAGGTCAATGTTCTGTTGAGTGATAGCTATTTGAAAAGAACACCCAAGCATTGCCCCAGATTTTTCATCCTAGGTTCAATGTACGGTCCATTAATTGACATTGACTATGAGAGTAGTCTGTTTCATCACATTTCATTTCATTTGATCTCAAGAACTGCCAACAATAGGCCCAGAATGCTTGTTAACCAGAGCCATGCAATGGAAACACATCAAACCATTAATTAATCGCATTGATGGATTATTGTCCCTAGGCTTAAAATATTAAAAGTTCCATTTCAAACCCTTTAATCCTCTAATGATGAAGCTCTGATGGCCAATCTAGAAATTACTCTGCAGTTCCCATCTCCACAAGTTGGGTAAATATTTCCCAAATCTTGACTCTAACAAACAATTTATTTGCTATTGAAGTAAATCCACAATCTAATACTTACGCTAGATTTCATAATAAGATCCCTAAAATAGACTGCTGTTACATACTTGTTAAAGAATCCATAAACCCAACGATGTACTGAGGTGGTCTACTGCCTGACAGCCAACCTACTTGCCAGAGCAAAACCACAGCACAGGTTGGTGATGTAGAATTTCTAAAATGTCATTGAATGCTGAAATCTGTTTACAATGGTGCAGGATGAGTTTTGTCCAATAAATGATCTTTAAATAAATACGTCTGTAATGTTGCAACACTTTTTTGTCAGATATATTGTCAACATTCAACACTGTTGACTATATGACTCTGCTGGAAGTCAATGATTTAAGGTTGGAGATGAAAAGATTCCACATGGGGCTGCCTTGCCCCCAATAATTAATATCTATTGTCTGCCTTTGATTAAAGGCATCTAAATGTTCTGCATTGAAATACGCAGGTACACAAACTATATCCAGCTACTGTTAAAATTGAAACAATGTTCTGAAGATTCATTTGGGAATCTGATGAGCTATTTAAGTGTGATAGACCATTAGGTGACTATTTCTGAATAATGCCAAAATGCCTGTTTAACAGCAATTTTGATTGTTAATGTCACCACCAGGTGTGTATGATGAGACTATGCCTGACCACAGTCATGGGGTCTGTCCCATTAATCCGTGAAGTGAGTAAAAGAACCGATGGTATATATATAAAAGCAAACTTAATTGGTGCTCAAAGTTGTAATATTAGTAAGAAAGGGTTCTTCTATGTTATGTTGGTGAAGAAAATATTCTTTTGGCTAAATTTCCCTCATAAATTACAAGTATACTGTCCCTAGTTATCTTACTACATTTATTACAAACATTGACTCCCATATTGGGATTACTAATTACCTCTTCAAAAGGCATCAGCACCTGTAGAACTCAAGGCCTTATTTAGAGAATGTCGGATGAAATACTCTGTCACAAACATGGCATCTGCAGTATTGCAATATGGTACATCTAACACAGCACAAAAGTTGTCAGCCACATTTTGATGAAGTGTCCTGTAACCAGTCTGATCTTTTATATGAGAAGAGACCATATCTCATAAGTCTTGAACTATATGCACTTGCTGCGTAAGCAAATTGACTCTGTATCACTCACCATTGACCTGGGTCCTTTGGGCAAATGATTTATCCAGTACAGCTTTGAATATAATCTTTGGCCTCCTGTTTGCCTTTGCTCTAGCTCCAAAGAACAGAAGTAGAGACTAAGTAGTAGACCATTTCCAAAAAAACTGTCTGCATGTGGTGTAGAATTCTCAGTCCCTACTGCCCATCACAAGTCCCTTTAGATTTAGGAAGAAATTCAAGACTTTTGTATGTTGCTAGTGTAATTATGAGCTAACAATGTTGTCACTAGTAGTAGCACCATGTTGGCAAAAATCAGTGTCCAAATGTCCTGTAACAGAACAGCTCAAATTGTTATAAATGTATGAGATTGAATACTGTATACTTTTCTCATCAAGTTAAATTAAAGGCTAAGTTAACCTTTGATTTAAGGTGGGAAACTACTTGTATAGGTGGTCAAGTAGAATCCATGTGCTGTTTCTAAGCCGCACCAGCTTTGAGGACAGTCATTGGGACCGTATATGTGACTCACAATAAGGTATCAATGGCCCTCTTCAGTCCTCATCCCTCTTTAGACCCTGGGGTAGATTTATGACACCTTGCACTGGGTTTACATCACAAAATTGATGCGAATGGCACAAATTGTTGTTTTGGATTTACTTTCTTGAATTGTGTTAGAAAGAAGCCCTAAAGTAACAGAAAGTAATGCTTTCTGTTGCTTTGCACTACTTTGAGTTAATGGGGCATTCCATGGGTGATACATGGACATTTACATGCAACAACCCTTGAATTTTGATGCAACGCTCAATCTACTAAAAAAGTAAATGTGCCTCGTGAGGCAAGAGTGTAATTTAAAAAAAGTGTTCTTCTCTAAAAACATTTCCAACTTTGCATATGTACTGCACTGTATAACACACATACATAGCGGGAAAATGTTAAACTATGTCTCACCATAGAGTTTTGTACCAAAAGCTCGATTTCCAAAACAAAACCTATCCTTGATATTACACATATACCCTAGTGCTACTATGCAAGTGTGTGTGCGATGGCTGAAGGCAGCCAAAAGTGCAGGGTAAGGAAGATATAGGGCCACAACATAGTAGTTATGGCGTGGTTCTGCTCACTCACTTTCACACAATGTAGCACAACGATGTTTGTTGCTGTGCTGCATTCCATGAAAACTTAGTAAATCTGCCCCTCTGTATTGCTCAAGGAGAATTTCCAGCTGACTAGAGGAGTGCTAGGAGACCTTTGCATGCAAAAACACAAAGTGTTTTAGCTTAAATGGTTGAGTTCACAGGGGCCAGGTCTGAAGATACCAGGAGATAAAAAAACAATGAAACCTGCAGCATCATTGCAGTGTAAGAAATAATGTAACCCACTTCACTAAGCTTTCATTAACAGCAGAAAGAGAAAAAGTCTTCGATTCCCTATGTTTGCGTTACATTGCTAGGGAAATACTGAGAACCTTTTGACACTAAAAACATATTTTTGTTGATTTCCTTTGTTTTACATATAACCCAAAGACAGTGTCTCCCCACTTTATACTTTTATATCCCATGGTATTGCAGTTATTTTGCTTATTCCGTTTGTCCCTTAATCTGGTTGTACAGTTACCTTCTTTCTTTTGTTAACATTTCTCTTTATTCTGATTTTGTTACCGACAAACATCTCATACTCGTTTCAAGTAGTATCACCTTGTTATCTAGATAAAAAAAACTGAGGGCCTCATTTATGAAAAGTGTTGCATCGCTGAGAATAAGCAGCCATGCAACACTTTTCATTGTGCGCTCCTTGCGACACCATGGATGCGCCGTATTTACACTATGGTGCTCCATGTCACAAGGACTGACCAGATACATCAGGAATCCTGACATATCTGGTGGCGCAGTAATGACGCATTGCTGGAGTGTGTTGGTCAATTGACGCAGCTCCAGCAATGCCGTCATTACACATGGGGTAAGTCCCATGTGAAACGCCCTGCATCATTCCTTATGCCTGCTTGAAGCAGGCGTAAGGATTTGACACAGTCAAGTCAAAGAAGTGGCTCAGTGAAATCTCATAGATTTCGCAGCACCACTTCTATGAGCCTTTTATTTGTGGGAACTCCCACCTTGCATACATTATACCTGACGCAGGTATAATATAGCTCAGGCATTTACAAAGTGATACATCTGCCTAGATTTGTCACTTTGTAAATAAGGCAAAGTATGGCATATTGATCACGCTGCTGCTAAATCACTGAAAAGTGACGCAACAGTGGTGTTAGGCCCTCATACATAAGGCCCTAAAAATTAGCATAGGAGGCCGTTTGGGAAAATGGTTTACTCTTGTTGATCCTTCTGTTTGGGCAGCGCAGGAGCGCTATTACAGCTTACGTAACACGTTAAGATGGTGACCTCTCTTTTCCATGCAGTGTGATGTGCTTTCTTGCAATAACTGGTTACACTTTGTTACTTACACAGGAATGAAATAGGATAAAGCTTTACTCCCGATGTCAACATGAATTTAATTTCATCTGTACATGTATCCAGTTCATTGTTGGCTAACAAAACAAAACTATTTAAACATACTTAAAATATAAATATATATATTCATTATAGATGAATGAAATTAAATTAAATAATATACATATGTTATATCATAAATAAAATGTTAATAATTAATCATATTTAAAATAAAAACGTCCCTCGCTACTACCATACTTTAAAAAATATATATATATATATTTTAATGAAACATTGTGAATATTAAGTCAATGTTTAAATAAAACAACTATAATGAAACAAATAATGAATATAACACTCTTTTGTCAAAACTTTATAATTAAATATAGTGCCACTAATTAATAATTAATTATAAACCGGTATTGCATAGTTAATAAAAAGCCATTGCATATGCAGCTAAAGTAATACAAGGAATTCATACTGTGTGTCATATGACTACTAGTTTAAAACAGAAATAGATACATAGTGGATAAGGTGTAATCATCTGGTTTTATAGTTGAGGCAAAGTCAATAATTAATAATGAGTTAAATCTAGAATTTCAGAAAAGTGCTGATAGTTCGTACAACATATCCTACAAGTTAATGATAAATAGAGACATAAAAACATAGTTCATAAAGAGGGAATCATCTCATCTTATATGTCAGGCGTGGTCTTACAGTTTCTTTTTCTTGATTCTTCAATGCTCTTAAAGTGCATGCGTGTTGTCAAGGTAGGGCTTCTTCTTGCATTTACTTTTTCTTGCTATTCCACGTCACACTCGAAGTGCATGTGCTTTATACAAATAACTCTCACCTTTTATAGTTTATATGATGTTTCAACCCTTCCAACTCTTTCTGAATGATGCACATCTGTAGCTGCTTTGCAGTTGTTGATTGTTCGTAATCCTAAGTGTACAAAAAAGTTAGAGGATGAAATAACCTGGGCGGTGTCCTCTGTCCCATGTGTCATCGAGTTGTTTCTTTACCAAATTTAAGAATGTAGGGGCGTATTATCAAGGGGGTTTATCTCCGCTTTTTTGGCTTTAAAAGCCAAGAAAGCGGAGAAAAAATTATCTCCCTATTACCTAGCTGTCGCTAACACCAGTCAGCGACAGCTAGTAGGACATAGCGACCATCTTGGGCCCCACTTTGCATGTCAGTGATATTTATCACTAATGACATGCAAAGTGGGCGTGCCAAGATGTTAGCGACTGGAAACAGTCGCTAACATCGCTATCTCCTATTACCAACTTTTGGAGATATTCGCGCTAAGTGCGAATATCTCCAAAAGCTAACACCTGCCCTGAGCAGTTCTTAGCCATGTTATCCAATGGGAGGTGGATAACATGGCTAAGAGCATTAGCTCGCTAATGCATGAATATCGCTGACTTGTCAGCGATATTCATGCATTGCGGCCGATTTTTATCGCATTTGCGATAAACCTTGGTAATACCAAGGTTTATCTGCGATAAAAATCGCCGCAGCTCAGCGATAACTTTTTCACGCTAACCAAGCAATAGCGATAAAATTATCGCTATTGCTTTGTAAATGCCCCGTTGTTCCCTGTTGGGCTAGGGTAATTGAAGCTCTGCTTAACCAGAAGATGAAAGCTTGCCTTCAGGTATGGATATGGAGTTTCAAAAAAGCTATTTAAGTAACTTCTTTCTTTGTCCCAGCAGAGCGGGGCAGATGCACAAAATGTGGGTGATAGACTCTGATTTAAATCCACATAGACAACATCTACGGTGAGGAGGGCAGCCCTTCCATTTTGCAATGACATTTTTTATAACTTTGTGCCCGAAAGGGTATAACATGAACTGACATTTTCACAATAATGAAAAATAAGCAATCAGGTACAATTGGAGCCTCAGAATACAATAGGTGTCAGCTAATGTCCAGGCGTGTCATCTCTTTGAAAATATTTTCTTATCCTGCAGCTGAGAAAAGAGCTTTGTTGAGTAATTAATTGTTCTAAGAAGACTGTTTCCATGCGGCTTGCCCTTGCTTCATTAATACCTATTGCAAGACGTAAATATTCTCCCAGGATTTTTTTTCACCTGAGCCTCGATTTCTAACCAAGATAAGTTATTCAGAGAGCCGCTTACTGAGGCACAAAGTCTCCAACACAAAGGCACTCAAGCAGCACAGAGTTCGATTTCATAAGGCAAATTTGAGCCTAATTTGGGCTGGGGAAGTTTATTTGGCAAGTTTAAATCTGATTTGTAGGCATTCAATTGTAGATAATTCAGCATGGTCATTCTCTTTCCATGCAAGATCTCCAAGCCATATCCTACAGTTGGTATTAGTTTGGCTTCCATTACTGTTAGCAGATATTCATGCGAGGGACAGCTGAGTTTCTTTTTGATCATCATAAATGCAAATGTTATTGAATGTATTTTTGCCCATAGAACGGCCATGTGCTCTTTAAAGGTCATTAGTGCCCAGATACTTATATGAGAATACAGTATCAACTTGTTTTCCCATTATGAACCAAGTGAATGATTTGTATTTTTAGTTGATGTGACAGACCAGTTTTGTTTTTCTTAAGTTCAGCTCCAAGGCTTGCTGTTCTATATAGCCTGTAGTGCGATGATTGATCTTTGAAGCCCAATGGGTGTTTGGCTCAGAATTGCAATGTTGTCAGCATATTGCAAGCACACAATGTTCTCTGTTGCCAGTTTTGGTGAATGACTTTCCATTTGTATCATGGGGATGTCTAAATCAGTATGGTATAAATTGAATAGACTTGGGGCTAAAACGCACCACTGCTTTAGACCATTCATTGTTTGGAATTTTTGTTGTTACTCTTATGCCATTTCCAAATTTAACCTGGGTGCAGGTCTCACTGTGCAATGCTATTATTTAATTTAGCAGATTTCCTTGGAATCCCCCTCCTGCTAAATTTTTCCAAAGGTGGTGAAGGGGAACATCTATCAAATGCGAATTTGAGATCAATGAAGCATGCGAACAATCAAGATTTTTGCTCTATTGCCTTTTCGGCAAGTATGGTTAGAACTGGCAGGGTTGTAATTGTCTCTGTGCCTGGTATAAATCTGGTTTGTCCTTTAGGAATTGAGGGGCATATTACCAAGCAATCGCAATAATTATCGCTATTGCTTGGTTAGAGACAAAAATTTACCGCTGGGCTGCGGCGATTTTTACCGCAAATAAACCTTGGTATTACCAAGGTTTATCGCAAATGCGATAAAAATCGCCGCAATGCATGAATATCGCTGAAAAGTCAGCGATATTCATGCATTACCGAGCTAATGCTCTTAGCCATGTTATCCACCTCCCATTGGATAACATGGCTAAGAACTGCTCAGGGCAGGTGTTAGCTTTTGGAGATATTCGCGCTTAGCGCGAATATCTCCAAAAGTTGGTAATAGGAGATAGCGATGTTAGCGACTGTTTTCAGTCGCTAACATCTTGGCACGCCCACTTTGCATGTCATTAGTGATAAATATCACTGACATGCAAAGTGGGGCCCAAGATGGTCGCTATCTTCTACTAGCTGCCGCTAACTGGTGTTAGCGACAGCTAGGTAATAGGGAGATAATTTTATCTCCGCTTTCTTGGCTTTTAAAGCCAAAAAAGCGGAGATAAAAACCCTTGATAATATGCCCCTAGGATTTTTCATTAACCCAGGCTTGCAGTTCTCGAAGTAAACAAGAGGCACACAGTTTGGCCTTTAGGTCAATTAGCACTATTAGCCAGAAGTTAAGCAGTGATGAATGACTGCCGTTCTTGTAGATAGGGTGAAATATGTTCTCATTCCAAATAACTAGAATAATATTTATTCAGCTAATTAATTTACTACTTAATAACTAAGTATCAAATAGTAATTTAATAAACTTAAAATATAATTAAAAATAATAAAAAAATCATTTTTAATGACTTCCAACCCTAATCCCCTTAAAACCCAATAACTGGCAATTACATTAATCTCTACTAATTTTTTCTAAATCACATCAAAAATTAAAACTATACTAAAAAATACAAAACGAATATAATTGTAATACTGAGTTCTCATAATACTAAAATACATATTATATACAAAATTAATTCAATATTAGGCGTTATACAACTATGTGAAAGAAAATAATTTTATATTGAATAATATTTTTTTTAAATGACAATATATACCTAAAAAAATGATAGTCCTACATCCTGTATCCTTTTCCATGCCATTTTTGAGTTGACAACAAGTTTGTTTTGGTTTAATACCATGAAGCTTATCATGCCCTCACTTGAAGTACAACGAAACAACAGCAGTAAATGCTACGTAAAGATTGTTGTGTCATTATGTCAAGAAAGCCGGTCAACATCTATACTGTGTAACAGTACATATTAAAATTGCTGCAGCAGATAGGCAATGCAACCCATGTTTAATGATTTTACACTGAACACATGAAGAGTCTCTATTTCCAAACACAATAATGCTTAGAAGCAAAATGCTTTGCTCTGTACAGTGTACAAAACACAACCATATGCATTCTGGGAGTTGTAATCTTACCTTGCTTCAGTGGCACCAATGGCAGATTTATTGCACATAAATGCATAATGCATCTTCTCCTAGTTCTGAGACTAAGCATACTTTTCTTTAAGTAGATAACAGCCCCCATGTTGAATGTGTTTTCATGTGATATTTCCAGTCCTGTTTTGCTATCTGTTTTCGTATGTACTGTTGACGTTAGACTTGGCCAATGACAAAGGTTACCAATTAACTCTGTATCACAAGAACAACTTACTCCCATTTCCATGCTTTCATTTATAACTTTAGTATACTGTGTGACTCATAGGCATTGTTAGGTTGCTCAAACCATTTGGAAGGTCACACCTGAAGAGGACAAGGGTTAAAAAGACTGCAAAGAAGGTGTTCTCATCCCATTCGCTCATGTGCAACCCTAGTGGTGAAACATTCTCAGTTCCCCATCAGTCTTTTAAACTGCATGTGCTCATCTCAAGTAGGCTGTTCTCTCACACGTGAAAATATTAAAGTGAATAGCATGGGATAAGTTTGGTTGCTCTCCATACTTTGAGGCATTATTTGGGAATGTGAAAGCTATGGGGAAGGACTCGTCTGATGAAAATACCTATGTTTAAGTAGTTTCAATATATTCAAACATTTACATCGCAATGTGTTGAATTAAACAATCACAAACCACTAGCAACAAACTAGTGATGCGGTAGGCACATGCCTCAAACGGTGGTGCCTGCAGATTGCAAGCTCCATTCCCAATGAGACAGCTCAGTTGGTTAAGTGTCTAGAAGAGTGATTTGTGTGTACTGAGTTCCAGTCTGGTTGGCATTGGGGGGAATTATTTATGATGCCCTAAGCCATTAACCATTGCTTTTGAAAAGTTGCAGTGTCTTCCTCAGTACTACTTAAGTAAAACTTCCTGCAATGTCACTTTTGGCAACACAACTTCTGGTGATGCTTCTTCTGGTGATCACAGACCGCAAAGCTTGTGTCTTCCAGCTCAGCCCCTGGTGGAAAATGTATATATTGAATCCTCTGTGTTAAACTTGAGTATTCTTAAATAAGGGCAAATCGTTGCACCATATTTTGAACATTTGAGACTAAGAACTATATTTATGACCCAGTTTGCATCACTCTTGCAACACGTAATGTGGTGCAAAAGTGACACATACATAAGACAGATTTTTGAAGCAAAACAAAGCCACTTTGCTTGGCTCTGAGTGGGTCCAAAAATCTGGAGTAATGAAACTCAGCACAAATTGCTGCCCTGCATTACTTTGCCCTGAGAAGGTATTCCGTGGGCGTTCTATGGGTGTTTATATGCAGCTCTTATTGTTTTTGATGCATTCCCAGATTTAAAAGAACTTGTAAACCTGGGAATGTGCCAAAATCTTACACCTTCCTAGGGGAGGCATAACGTGGAGAAATATCTCTATTTCTCCTCATATGCCTCAATATGCCTCCCAGGACTGTTTATATGCAGGAAGGTGCCCCTTCCTGAAGAGAATAACTCCTGCATACAATGGAGGCACCCTTGCACCATGGTGCAAGGGTGTCTCCATAGGTGCTAGGCAACTAAAAAGGCACCAGCCCAGGGGAAAGGACAGGAATGTGCTGTATTTCCTTAAATAGGTACATTCCTACCTTTTTCCCGTCATGCAGTGTACCAAGGTGACTTGTTATGCTGCACAGAGCTGCTTGACCACAGATATGTCCCCAAGTGTCTAACGCCTTTGTATTGCTGTCTGACAATGGGAAACATCAATTACAATGCAGTCATTACAACAACGTACCTTTACAACGCAACTGTTACAACACAACTGCCTTTAGATTACATGCCATTACAATGCATACCATTACAATGCATGTCACTACAACGCGTGCAATTACAACACATGTCATTACAACGCATTATAAGGTAAGTAATGAAGATTTTTTTTAGTATTAGGGTGGGTATGGGTTTTGGGGTACAATGGAAAAGTAATTTGTACCCCTACACTATCCAACACTTACCCTACAGTTGCACTCACTGGAGTGGGAATAATAACTTTTGCCCCTACACTATCCAACACTTACCCTACTGTTGCCCTAAAAGTATTATGCATTGTAATGGTATGCATTGTAATGGTATGCATTGTAATGGTAGATTGTAAAAATGCATTGTAATGGCATGCGTTGTAAAATCACGCAATGTAATGGTAGTTGTGATGTAAAGACTGCGTTGCAAAAGCATGCGTTGTAATTGCATGCATTGTAACGTCCTATATTCTCTGACAATATTGTACCAGTTTTTCACTTTCTTTATATTGATGAATTTTTAGTGCATATCTCAAAGCAACATTACCCCACGTCAGTGTGAAATTTTCCCAAAATCAGTGCAAAAATGTCCATCACCAGGGCAATTAGCAGTTTCACTTTTATATTTGTTTATTATGCGTTTTTACTTTTTTCTTCTAAATTCAGAAAAGGCATTGATCCCATTGTGGCTATTCTGCAAGTTAATAGGTGTGCGCCATTGTTTGTGATAGAAGGTTAAAAATACCTTTCTGTTTCTAAGAATTGTTTATACAGTCTGTGTACTGTCAATCACAGGTCAAACGTTGCCTTCTTAACATGCATTTCTGCCACATTTATAGGAATTACTAAAAAACAAATTTAAATTAAATGTTAATGTTCAACAGTTTATACATAATTGAATAAGTGATTACCACAAAAAAAGTTGAGTTATTGTCATGCTATAGTTGCTCTTTTGTATTCCTAAGTGCTGTGATTTCATTAAATGATCCAACCTCATTGCTAGTCGAGGGGAATATCTTTTGGCTTGATCAGTTCACTCACTGCTGGAAACACTGCTTAAGGTAAAACTGTCTTATTCTACTATTTTTACAATCAAACCTTTTCATTTTCTTTTACCAGAGAAAAACGTTGGCAATGCGT
Organism: Lissotriton vulgaris; assembly: GCF_964263255.1. Classification (NCBI taxonomy): domain Eukaryota; kingdom Metazoa; phylum Chordata; class Amphibia; order Caudata; family Salamandridae; genus Lissotriton; species Lissotriton vulgaris. Next base: position 1,468,750,838 of record NC_141685.1, on the reverse strand, counting down.
TATGTGCTTGTAATCTGTATTGGAATCTATACTGTATAGAACCACTGATGAAGCATTGAGTGTTCTGTGGAAGAGCGGTTAAGACATACCTTCCATTCACATGATGCTTACTAAATGCTGGCAGTTATATTCTGTGCAGCCTAGTATTTTGTGCAACACAATTGTATTCATTGGACCAATGCACACCAATGCCAAAACAAAATAAATCTGTTCTTATGATTAATAGTTAATTATTCAATGTTCTCAACGTCCTTATGAAATGTAAACCAGTTCATGTTTTAATTATATTAACTTTTAGTAAAGTAGTGCAATACAGTTTTCTATGCCTTCTGAAGAAGGCTCTGTTAATTGATACAGGGAAACTTTTCAGGCAATCAGCTTGGGAGCAGTAGATAGATGAAACCCAATGTAAAGATCCAAAATATTAATTGTTTTAATTAGTATTTGTCAATACACAAAAGAGTACCTAAAGGTCGAAAAAACCACTCAACTGTGGATACAGCCCCAACACCATACAGACAACATAGTGGGAACTAACAATGTGAACTAAGTGTGATAATATTTGAGTTAAAACTCAAGGGCATAGGGAAAAACTCCCATCAGAAACCACACTGTACCGCCTTCTTTTGCATCATTTGGGTACTCCTTGCCCAGGAGACATAACAAAACACGACAAACGGCTAGTTGTTATCTTAGCCGTATTCAAATGTGCATAAAGTATACTTATAAAGGGAGGTCGTGTAAAAGTTTACAGTGTTGGTGTGGCTAATGAAAAAGCAGTGTGAAAGTGAATGAAAAAAGTGAAAGGTGCAATACTTAAAATTAGATAGGCTAGGTGGATATAAATGATTTATTGGTATCCCCCAGACTTCCAACTCTAAATACTCGGTGCAAACACAGATTTAACAAAATATCCGTGATCAGTAGTGGTCAACATGTTTCAGCATATCAACGAGCATTTTTCATGCCTTCTTCAGGACCCGTTGTAACATACCTACTGCTTTTTATGTGAAAGATAAAAAGTCATATCACCTGAAACATCCATGTTGTTAGTACAACCACATACTGTTGTCGCACCACTTCAGAGACACGACATCCACAGGAGCGGATATGCAAAACACATGACAAGACATTGTGTCAGTTTCATTAAGATGTTCTCAAAGTAGTGTCATACATCTCAATGACTACCAGTGTATAGTAATCACATTCATTTGCATTTGAATTGGTTATAAACCACTCACCCATTTGTTGTGGTTGTTGCGCTTCACCCCACCTGGCTACAGCTCAGGTTTAGAGGAGCACCGCTCTAAATTGAAAAGCGAAGGAGTAAAAACAAAAATCACATTCATGGCTTCTTGTGTCTTATAGTAATTATCTGTTTGGAAACTGTATGGCTATGTTGTTTCAATGAAGGTAAAAAGGTGGATTCGTGATGTTGTTCTAAATCCACATTATCAAAGGACCATTATATTTCAAAATAGCCAAAGTGGAGTAGCTTATCTGATGAGGCGGTGTATGTATTTCTAACGCCAAAAATCGAAAGCCATCAGCTTTAATGTAAGCCCCCTTGTCTGATAAGTCCTCTAGAAATGTAAACAATATAGCGAACTAGCATTGAGCATTCCCCAATTTTATAACTCAATAATTCTAAGTATGTTAATCATCGGCATGCCTGAAAGCAGCGTAACGCAACATCATAAGTGCCCTGTGCACTGCGTATACGTGCCGGTTAATGCCCCCGTGTCTGATAGATCCTCTCGACGTGTATTAAACAAGCATTCCCCAATTCTGTTAAATACGCTAATCTTAAGCATGCCTGAAACCACGTATAAGTCCTAAATGCTACAAATGCGTGCCAGTTTGTTCGAGCGGTAAAATACTTTTTTCAGCACAGAAGGGTAAAGGGGTCCCACTCACCTGTCCGTCAGTGTCTCCCGGCAGTCTTCCGAACTGTCTGGGGAGACACCGAACGGCAGACGAGTGCCATATTTAACCCGGAAGTGTACCGCGCAAGGTAGCGTCGGTCACATGACTCTCTGGTTAGGCGAGAGTTGTAGTCCGTATTCTCCAGTTTCTGTAGTTCTACAGTGGCAATGATTGGAACACTTATTATTTTTGTTGTGTGATAATCACACAGAAATGAGACAAGGAGTCGCGTTGCAATTTATACATAATGAGCGCTCGCCTTTAATAATATTTGTAGCGCTAGCTCGATATTTTAGGTGCCAGGGTTGTTATTCTCTAAGCTTACTGTAATATTTAGAATATATATAAGCGCTGTGATTGGAAATTTCAGCTCTTTGTATTATGTAAAAACTATCCCTGTTATCATAAGACTACGTATTAGCATCTCTTGAAACACCAGTAGTAGTGTTCCTCGTGCTAGCTAGATATTGAAGGTGCCATGATTGTAGTTTTTTAGCTTATTGTAGTTTCTTATGAGCGCTGTGATTGGGAACTACAGTTATTATTTGTATGTGTCTGAAAAACGATCATTGCTTCCATCAGAGTGGATCTAATGTTTATGAATCACAGTGTATTATATATGGATTCATTTTATGATTGTTGAACATATGTGCTGCTATAGGATAGCTTTGAGATGTTTATCATAGGGCGTTGCATCCAGACTAGAGGATCGTGGCAAAGTGTTCAGATCGATCATAATGGTCTTAGAGATGCTTCAGAGAGACATCCACGGTATTGGCTCATTCAGCCCATCCTTATCGCTGTTGAGCTTATATACCCACTTCTGTTCAATTTTGAACAGAAAGCGGCCTATATCTGGGCACGAGTCAGGGATTCGAGGCTGTTCAAGGACAGTCCAATGAAAATCATTTGGGCCATGTCCCACTTCCAAAAAGTGTGCAGTCAGGTGGGTGGCTTGTTTACGACAGCGAACCGTGCTCTTGTGTTCCTGTATTCTGGTCCATATCTTTCTCGTCGTCATGCCGACATATTTCTTCTGACAGGGACAGGTTATCAAATAGATTAGATTTACACTATTACAGTTCGTAAAATTACGTTGTAACCAAGGTCTATTTGTACCTATGTCAACTGTTGTGGATTTACAGGTCTGAGGGCATACAGAACATGCACCACAAGGGTGATGACCTTGTATCGGTGGCAAATCCCACAGGGTACCCACTTGTCTTGGTTCCTTGTTCTTTGGGCGTGTGTGGACCAATTGGTCCTTCAGACTTTGACCTCTCTTGAACGCGAACAAAGGTAGCGGAATACCATCACCTCCTGTATTTAGTATAGACCAATGTTTCTTAATGATCTTTTGTACTTGATTAGATCTGGTATTGAAGGTGTTCACAAAAGTGATACGATCCGTTTTGTCCTTTGGTGGCTGTATTTCAAGGAGGGACTCTCTAGTGTTGTTTGAAGCCCTCTTCTTGGATTGTCGGATTATCTTTTTTGGATAGTTCTTTTCACAAAGTTGTCTCTCCAGATTTTTTGAGTGGGTGTTGACTCAAAAAATCTGGAGAGACAACTTCGTGAAAAGAACTATCCAAAAAACATTGGTCTATACTAAATACAGGAGGTTAAGATAACAACTAGCCGTTTGTCGTGTTTTGTTATGTCTCCTGGGCAAGGAGTACCCAAATGATGCAAAAGAGGGCGGTACAGTGTGGTTTCTGATGGGAGTTTTTCCCTATGCCCTTGAGTTTTAACTCAAATATCATCACACTTAGTTCACATTGTTAGTTCCCACTATGTTGTCTGTATGGTGTTGGGGCTGTATCCACAGTTGAGTGGTTTTTTTGACCTTTAGGTACTCTTTTGTGTATTGAGAGACTGTTGTGGGGCATGTACCTAAGGTGAGTCGTTAAATTCGCCCTTGGACCCTCTTATTAAAGTGTTTGTTTTTTGTTAATTAGTATTTGGCCATGAAATGTACACAATTTACAAGTTTCTGATTGGAATTACAGATACAATGTATGTGAATGGGTTATTACCCAACTACTTGTCAGTAATGTGTATTATTCATAATATGACTCTTTCTAAATACAGCCCTTAATAATGTGGTGGGTCCCTGCCTTAAATGAAGAGCGCTCATATACAGGTCATTCCCTGCAGGTTGTTATGTAAATAGCACCCTCTACCATCCATTGTAACTAAATATCATGATAATAATGTGTTATATTGTGTTTCATGTCACATTTATGCTGTGTATAAACCCAGGATATAACAGGTTTCTCTATCCCCCAATGTAATGGCACTCACTGCATCGATCTTCAGAAGGATCAAACTCGGAGTCAGCCTTACTGGGATTCTGGTCTCCCGGCCCCCTATCACCATATAATTCAGCAGCAAACCTTCTTCTCAAAAAGCAGTCTTGCCTGGTGTATGAGACTCTGAAAATGAATTGTAGTTTGAATGATTGACTAAATGTATTGGTGAATAGTCAATGCATTACCCATTGTCATTCTTCATATTCACATTCCACTCTTGCTAAAGAGTACATATTATAGAAGAACCACATGAACAATTTCAGGAAAATAACTTCAGCATGTCAAGGGAGTAGCCATGATTGAGGTATCAGCAACAAAACACAGGTAAGAAACAGCATCATAATCCCTTGAATATCCCTTGTAAGTAGAAAGGTCTTATGTGCCAATATGAACCTATTGATAGATTGCTTCCTTACACCAGCCCACTACTACATGCAGGAAATCCCGTAAATATCTCAAAACTCCACATGAGGACCAAGAATTACTAATGTTTCAAACATAAGTTCCCTGAAAACATTTCAAGGTACGACATAGAAGCAGAATCAAACTGAGTCTCAAACAGCTACAGCAAATTCTGCTGTCCCTTTTAAACAATCAAACTTTGAGACACATAGGGCAAATATTTACAGATGCTCGTCTTGGCACTTGCAGAGTACAGCACAATTTTGAGCTATGCTCCTCGGCATTTTTGATGTGTAATAAATAGAAGCAACGTTTTACATTGCAGTGCACCACTCACACACCAGCACAGAATGTGATAACATACTCCATGTAGTGTTCTCTGATTGCTAAACATAAAATACAATAGTCTACAGACACTGCATTGGTGGAAAATCACCTTTTGGGACACCTTTTTATCTTTCCTCCCCCTTAACGATCTGCCACTAAAATTTACATCATGTCAAAATGTAGAAAATGCTCTAGGTCTGGAAAGTTTTGTGGTGATTCGACAAAAGGATGGAAAGTCATTAGGAAGGTAATATCCGAGGAATTCCTATTTTTGGGAATACTAACTATGAATACAGAGTGGCAATCAGCTTGTATGTGATTTTTTTCTTTTGATCTGTAGTATTTGTTATGTATATGTTTATTGGTTTACTGAATCATCTGGCCATCAATGTATCGTTTTGTTTTTTATATCGTAATTCTGAAACTTCACATACCTAGTTTATTTCTTGGGCTCCCTTGCTATTTTTAGTAAGCATGTACTACATCTGAAGCCCAAATTGAATGAAAGCGAATGGTTGTTAGAAATATTAAGATTAATATTTGTTTTCCTAATTTCCAATTATCCTGCCCCACAACTAGTTGTTTGTGTGACTCACTGCTAGGTAAAATGTTCATTTTTTTTGCACAAGGGTGCATAAGAAATATGTTTTTTGTTTGGCTAGTTTTATTGTGTGAGCCAGAGAGAATGCAAAGAAAACTTGTGTATATTAAAATGTATCCTATTTGTTAGGTATTTGTGTTTAGGTTTGCAAATGGGTTTTGTCAGTTGCTCATGTAGGAAATCTGCAAATTTACATATGTACTCTGTTTTATTTTTGGGGCTTCCTTGCTACTTTTGCAAAAAGAGCAGATGATGGACAGAATGACGAATTAAACAAACATTCAGCCCCAGTCACAGATCTGAGTTAAATCCATTGTTTTTTGCATGCCATGCCATTCCAGTTTAGACCCAGCCATATGCAAATCAGTATTGACCCTATTCCCCATGGTAACAGCGCAGCACGAACTGCCATTCCAGGTCTTCCCCGGACCAGAAACAAGCATCCTGGGACCGGCTTTGGGGTAACACCCCATATCTGCCAGGCTAGCTTGAATCTGGTGTTGTTGCAACATGGGACCCATGTCTGGGCATTCCCTTCCCACTTAGGGCAACAAATGCAAAAAGAACAGATGATGGACGGAATACTCAATTAAACAAACATTCAGCCCCATTTACAGATATGGCTTAAATCCATTTTTTGCATGCCATTCGAGTTTAGACCCAGCCATATGCAAATCAGTCTTGACCCTGTTCCCCGTGAGAACAGTCCAGCCCGAAGCTCCAGGCCCGGTCTTCCCTGGACCAGAAACAAGCCTTCTAGGACCAGTTTTAGGGTAACTCCCCATATCAGCCAGGCTAGCTTGAATCTGTTGGCATAGAGAGCTCCAAGAGCAGTAATTGTATAAATACAAAATTAAAATTCGAGAAATTGGACAAACTTCACAAAAAGAACTTGCTAAATGGTGGAAAGCTAAGACACTTCAAAAGTATATTGCTGTTGAAAAGGTCTGAGGCCCCTGAGACTATTCACATTCCCCACCTATGAGGATCCTGACCTGGAGATGCTAGAATGATGAGCCACCAATTCCTAAAGGTCAATCATCATAATGAAAATATTAGCCAAATATGCCCTGAAGGACAGAATTACTGGACGAGCGTGCAAATAAGATTGGACTAAACAGAAAAAGAAATCATGAATAAAAAATATTGGAGATTTGTGACAGATTACAAAGAATATCAACCAGTAAATATACTCACATTTAATAGGAAATACAATCACCTGTATAATAAATCATACCAAACGACCACACCTTATGGGGAAGTGAGCCATATCCACTCTGCATCTGAACCTCATGAATGTCATATCTCGGACAGTAACTCTTTTTTTTGATGTATTGTATTTAACACTTACACGTGGTGAACTGTCTGAATCTCGTAATAATTACTTTAAGGAGTTCCAACTCCTCAATCGGGAAGGAAAGAGTTTGGAATGAAAGAACAACTTTCAAAAAGGGAGAGGCAAAGATTACAGAAGAAAAAGATGAACAAAAAAGCCCAAAAAAGAGCAAAGAAATGAAAACAAGCCCATTCTCGAATGGTGACAAAATGGAAAACAGCAAGCGTCAAGAATGTGGTAAATCTTTCAGATTGTATAATATTGACGTAGGAAGAAATTGAGTTACTTTCTCTGGGCTTATCATTAGGTCCTTCATCAGACTTGAATTATGCTCAAAGCAGAACTGATTTATTCCACTTACTTGTAAACGAAAATTTAAAAAATGGTACCATATCAGACCAACAATTCCATTCGATACCCATAATTTGCCTGTTGCTAGAACTTTGAGGTATAAATGTGAAGTTATTACAAACTTTGTTGAATATTGATGTTGATGTAGATATTTGTTTGAACTGCCCAAGTGGTTTAAAAACTAGGTCCACTATGATAGTATCTGATGAAATTGGTGTATTTGAGAATGGTGTCATTAAGGTTAGATATTAACAATCATAACTGACAAAGACAATACTGACGAAACCACTTAAAATCAGATGTAACATAGTGATACGCCAGTTGGAGAAGGGTGGCAATGTAGTTGGGCCAGCTAAACAGAAATATCTGATGGAAGGAATGAAACAATTACATGATGAGTCATGTTAACTGCTGACCAACAAAAATGAGGTGACAAGGGATAATGTTTGCTATGTAGTCATTGTAACAGATCGGAGAGAGAATGGCTTCCTTGAATGAGGAATTTCCTTTTCTCAAATGTAATTTACCCAGAATTCCAATACTTCATTCACTGCCTGAAACTGCATAAGAACACAAGGAACCCCCCAGGGCATCCTATTGTGTCCTTGATTGGTTCTCTGTTAGAGAACACTACAAAATATATTGATCATTATTTGAGGTCTTTTGTTTCAGCATTACCAGCATTAATCAAACACTACTTGACTATTAATGATGGTATCCATTGGGAGGAAGAGTAAACACTGATGAGCCTGGATGTCAACAGTTTGTATACTTGCTTTACATGACCTTGGGATTGAGTCTTGTAAGCACTTGATGAGGGCCAGATGATTATTATTTCTTTTGCATTCTGAGAACATCCTAGATATGATTTTCTTTATTAACGAATTATGCAAAGAAACACAGGGCATTGCAATGGATGTCTGCTTTGCCCCCAGCAATGCAAATCTGTTTATGGGCTGGTGGGAGGAGTAGGTGGCCAGTAACCTGTATGGTTTTGAGAAACAAATAGCTTTCTGGGTTGGAATCATTGACAATATGGTTGCAATTTGGAAGGGTGATAAAACTTGTGCTATGAAATGTATTCAGGACTTGAATTTTAATGATTGGAATGTGCCATTTACTGGCCAGATGAGTATGGTTACTATGGCGTTTCTACATGTACACGTATCTGTAACAGAATACAAGTAAAAAACAAAACTATATCCCAAACAAATAGCTGGAAATAGTCTTCTTCATGTCCCTAGTGCATATCCTGCTAATTTGATCTACAGTATTGCATTTGGTGAGCTCCTGTGACCAAAGAGGAACTGTAGTACATCTGAAGCTTTTGAAACTGATAGAAAAAGATTGAAACATATATTTTAGGAAAGAGGTTGCAGCCAGAAAACGAATGAGCAGGCCACTGAAAGAGTTAATTAGATTTCCAGAAAGAATCTTTTGCATCCCAGGGAGAGACCCGGGGGTAACAAAGAAGAGAATGTAAGGCTTATGACAACATTTTCTAATCACTCACACACAGTCAGGAAGATCTTTAAGAAGTATTGGCATGTCCTTAATGCTGATGAAATTTTAAATGTGTGGTCAACTCCTAAAATTACATTCAGAAAAAGTTGTTCAGTAAAGGACAGTCTAAGCTAGTATGTTCACTGAAATGAATGTGAGCCAGAATTTACACACTAGAGGTGGCTTTTTGTGTTGCAGAAACTGTAAGGCATGTAAGAATAGCTCTGATATTTCAAGATTCTTCTTCTTTAATCATTATTCGATCAATTAAAAGCAGATAATGAAATATATATCATAACACATAGATAAAATATATTAGAAGTATTTTAAAAAGGATTTAAATCATGATGACAACTGTTATGGATCATAAGAAGGACTATGTAACCATATTACTAAAACATCATAGAATGACAAAATTCAAAAGGACACTTTATAAGCATATGTTGAGACAATCTAATTGCTGTAAATAAATCAATGAAAATCTACACTTGCTAAGTCTGGATTTCACAACAATGGCAATAAATAGTGTTTGGTGAAAGAAGGTAAAATTTGCAAAAGAAGGTAAAATGCAGTAGGGTTTTGGGAGACACCTCATGACACGGAAACATGCAGATAACAGAGGGAGTAAACTGTCCTTGTGTAAAGAACAATGGCCTCCTAATAGAGCCTAACCTAAACCGGGTCAACAGTGTGTGTTCCCAGCTACCTGGTATTCGGCTTTCAAGATTTATTATCCTTAATACATCTAGGGAGTATGTGATTAGAAATTTTTTATCTTGCAATTCAGATTATTGCATGTATTGCTTGATTTGTCCCTTTGGTAAGATGTACATAGCGAGTACTATCCATAAAACGAAAAAATGGCTTCTGGAACAGCTTAGGACTATTTGTCGAAAGGATAAACAATATCCAGGAGCAATACACTTTGTTGAACTGCATTTTCAAATTGTAACTTGCTACAGTTTAAGAGTACTAGATTCAGTCGAGAAGGATATCGGAGTGGAGAGCAGAGAACGCAAACTATATAAGCTAGAGTCGAGATTTATTCTTGATTTTGATACCTTAGTACCAAGGGGTTTGAACACTGAGGAAGAAGTGGCAGTACATCTGGGTGATTGATTAATCAATTAGTTAATTTCGATTAATTGTAGGTCATTGCTTCCTTAGCTGTTAGTTACTTGAGTGCAGAGGATCTTAACCTGTGGTTTTAAAAGTGTTTTGTATGTTTTTTCATTCATGTATCATCACCTAACTGGAAAGGGGCGACCGAATCGGTCCCCCCGAACTTATGGCCGAGTGCCTCGATCCCCCCGGGAAGCCATTTTGGGCGGGAGGCGCGTCTCAGCTGGTATGCCCGAAGCGGCGTAGCTGGGGCGCGCTCGTTCCCGCCCTAGAGTGGGCTGGCCTAGACACCGACGCAGCCAGCCACGCCCTCAGGGGCAGGCAGGGGCGGGTATACGCCCGCCCTGAAGACGGATAAAAAGGGACGCAAGACCAGAAGACATCCTCTTGTTCTTGTGCTCTGAAGCTGCACCTCCTCGCTGCACGTGAGCTCGGGACAGAACGAAGAGCCAATTTTGAGCGTTTTAATCTCTCTCTTTGTCTTTTAGATACTTCGTCGAAAAGATGCCCAAGAAAGGAACAAAGAGAATGTCGACTGACCAGTTGGTTCGGGCACTCATGAAGGACATGTCCGAGATTAAGAAGCGGTTGGCGGAGCGAGACGGCGAGGAGGGATCGGGGCGTCCACCGGCCGGAGGGAAGCCAAAGAGGCCGAGAAGGGGGCCGGTCGGGGGAGACGTCCCGGTTCCCTGTTCTCCGCTCGAGGCGCCAGCCCCGGTACCGGCCCCGGTACCGGATGAGGGGAATCCGATTCCCGTGGTAGTCACCCCGACGTCTGCCGAAGATATGCCTCCCGAGTTGGCGGCACAGTTAGCAGCATGGTTGGGGGACGGTAATGGGGGCGCCATGGCTACCGAAGCGCAAGCACTCATAAAGCAGTTGCGCGAGAAACGTGATACAGCCAAGGTGCCCGCGCCGGATGCGGCGATAGACAAGCCACGAGGGACGGAAGCAGCGTCCGGTGCAGGTAAGCGGCCATTGCCGATTGCAAGGGATGAGTCAACACCCTCTCGTAGAGAAAGATTGGGGCAACATGTTCCTTTGCCAATAAAGGAAAAGATTTGGGCGGGGGAATACGTTAACATTTTCTCCCTGCTCGTTGATCACTATGAGGTCGAAACTGTTAAGGGTCAAAAGGATCTGATGCATCCGAGTGTTTGGCGCGCAAAAATGGCCGCCTTTAAAGTGAATGAAAATATTGGTAACTGGGGTAATGCTTGGGGAATTTTCACGGCAATTTTGGGGGAACGTAGGCCTGATTTGCTCCCTGAATTTCCAGTATATCAGTCACGAATTATGGGGTACTCGACATCACACCAAGGTAACCAATGGTTCTGTTATGACAACCTTTTCAGGAAAGTGATGGAGCATAACAAAAGTTTAACCTGGGACTGTTACGATTCTTTAACATGGAATAAGATGAAAGAGTCGGGAATGTTGAAAGTGCCATTGGTGGGGAGTGCTGTTAGTGAGTCCTCCCGCCAAAATGGGGGGACACCCTTTCGGTCGGGTACGGGTACAGACGATTACCCGAGACCCGCCGGCAATACAGGGAAGAGGGGGTTCTGTTTCAATTTCAACAGAAGCAAATGTACTAGGCCCCCGGGATCTTGTAAGTTCAAACACGAATGTAGTGGTTGTGGGGCACCCCATCCTGAGTCCTCGTGCAGAGCCAAATCGGGTGAAAATGGGGGTAGGGGAGGCGCTAAACAGGTCTAATATAGTCCGAGGGGCGCCTTTACCAACCCCGATTGATACCCTGGCGATGATTCCCTGGCTCAGCGAATACCCAGATCGTACTTCTGCTGGGGTGCTACGAAACGGTTTTTTATATGGTTTCCGCATCCCGGTGGGTAACTTTCAGGGTGTCGGGACGTGCAAAAATCAACTTTCCGTCTTGCAGCATACTACTGTAGTACAGGATAAGATCCGGAAAGAGGTTACCCGGGGTCGGGTTGCCGGCCCGTTTCCTGTCCCCCCGGTGCCGAGCTTTGTTTGTTCTCCTTTAGGGGTGGTCCCCAAGAAGGACCCGGGTGAGTTCCGATTGATTCACAATTTATCAGCCCCTCATGGCCTTTCTGTAAACGATGCAATTAATCCAGAAATGTGTTCGGTGCGGTACGCATCATTCGATGAGGCCGTAGCCATTTTGAATCGCCTGGGGCCCGGGACGCTGATGGCGAAATCAGATATCGAGTCAGCGTTCCGTTTGCTCCCGGTATACCCAGATGACCAACGTTTGTTGGGATTCATGTTTCAAGGTTTGTATTACATGGACAGGTGTATGCCAATGGGGTGCTCGATATCTTGTGCTTATTTCGAGAAATTCAGTAGTTTTCTGCAATGGGTTTACACGAAGAAAACAGGTTTTCGGAATGTGATGCATTACCTCGATGACTTTCTGTTCCTTGGGCCCGCTGGGGATGATGAATGTGCCCGGGCCTTGACTGAATTTTGTGTTTTAATGAATCAATTTGGCGTGCCGTTGGCACCAGGTAAAACTGTGGGTCCCACGACTTGCCTCGAGTTCCTCGGGATCGAGTTGGACTCTAGTGAGGGTTGTTTTCGTTTACCAGCTTCCAAAGTATCGAAATTCAAGACAGCCCTGCAAATGTGTATCACTGCATCTAAAGTTACGCTGCATCAATTGCAGCAATTGGTGGGGAAGTTGAATTTTGCCTTAAGGGTGATCCCGATGGCCCGCCCCTTCTCCCGTTCGATTGCACAGGCGATGGTCGGCCTAAAGGAGGGTCACCATCGCACGAGGTTATCGGCCGAGGTCCGCCAAGACATGCGTATTTGGTTAGCATTTTTGGCGGATTTCAATGGTTGAGTCGTCTGGAACAAACCGGCCTTGTCCTCTGAAGAGCTTGGTCTATGGACGGATTCAGCGGGAAGCATGGGTTTCGGCGCCATCTTCGGCACAAAATGGTCGGCACAAAAGTGGCCAACATGGTGGCACGATGAGGGGCTGACGAGTAATATTGCTTTCCTTGAGCTGTTTCCTATTTTGGTGGCCCTCAGATCCTGGCCCGATGGATTCAAAAATCATTCTGTCATATTTTGGTCTGACAATATGACCGTTGTAGAATGCATCAATAGTCAGGCAGCACGTTGTAAAATGATTTTGAGGCTGCTTAAAGAAATTGTCTTACTGTGTATGCAACTGAACGTGGTATTCAGAGCAAAACATGTCCCGGGGGTGATGAATCAGGCTGCTGATGCACTGTCTCGTTTTCAAATGCAGGCTTTCTCGGGTTTCCTTCCCTCAGCGGACCCCGAGCCAGCACCCTTTCCCGAAGCTCTCTGGTCTCTCGGTGCCCCGAACTTCGTTACCTCGTGGGAGAGAGTCTAGCACCAAGGACGAGGAAGGCATACGAAGGGGCGTTTCGGGCTTATTTGGCCTTTTTGGGGACTGAGAGAGGGGGACTTTGGGGGCATGAGGATTGGGTAGTACATTTTCTGATGTCCTTGCGTAAGGCTGGGAAGTCGGTGGCTACAGCCCAGAGGCATCGTGCTGCCATCTCCTTTGTTGCCAGGGCTCATAATATCCAGGACCCGACAGCGTCTTTTGCTGTACAGAAAGCGCTGCGTGGGTGGCAACGCCTTGAGGGTCGCAGAGTAGATGAGAGGCGCCCGATAGGTCTGGATAGGTTGTCCCAGTTGCTGGCCACACTCCCCGACATATGCTCGTCTCAGTTCGAGGCCTGTTTGTTCCGAGCCGCTTTTACGCTTGCATTTCACGGGGCTATGAGGATAAGTGAGCTGGTGGCAAGGAGCAAGCGGGATGTGGCGGGGGGTTTGTGCCGGGAACACGTTCAGATCAGGGGTGAGACTATGACGGTATCCTTTGTCAAGTCGAAAACCGATCAAAGTGGGGTGGGAGACTGCATAGTCATTCGCAGGATTCCAGGGTCTTCCATGTGTCCGGTGAGGTGTTTAGAGGATTACCTAGCACGAAGGGTGGCATCATGGGGGGGGACAATGTTGAGACACGCGGACGCCACCCCACTGACAAAGTTTCAGTTTCAGCGGGTGCTCGCGATGTCAATTACCGCAGCAGGCTTGGACCCGAGTGAGTTTGGGACCCATTCCTTTCGGATAGGGGCTGCCACTGAAGCTGCAGCCAGGGGTCTTAATGTGGAACAAGTAAAACGAGTGGGGCGTTGGTCCTCCAATTGTTATAAGAGGTATGTGCGGTTGCACATGTTGTGAAGCTGTAACAATGTACTCACGCTTCTTGTCTTTTGTTTGGTTTTCAGTTACGCAAGCCTTCGAGGCGGGGCGGACTATGCAGTCGACCCAACACCGGGCCAGCGGTCAGACATCACCGGCTGTGAGAAAGGAGGTGTGGGTCGTGGGCCACTCATACGTGAGGCGTGCCGCAGACGTATTCAAAGCAGGTGACATGATTCACGTAGCTGGGGAATACGGGTACAGGATGTCCTTCTACGGAAGGGGTGGTCTCTGTATTGACCAGTTTCAGGCTTACTTTGAGGGTTTGTTAGGGCGGATGAGGTCACCGCCGTCTATAGTCATAGTACATTTAGGGGGCAATGATTTGGTCACCACCGGTAGACGACTTCTCCTGGAGGCAATGCTTTCCACCGTAAGTTGGTTGGCTAGGAAAGTTCCGGGGTGCATAATTGCGTGGTCTCATATGATCCCACGAAAAGTGTGGCGGGGGGCTATTTCGATCCCTGCTTTGAACCATTCTGTTAGGAAACTTAATAACAAAATGAGTAGGTTGTTCCGTTCCAGGACATTGCATTCTATCTCGCACGGTTGTATTAATGATGGCAGTATGTATATGGGGGATGGTGTGCATTTGTCCCGGGTGGGAAATGAGTTACTCATAGGAGACTTCTTAGCATGGTTAAAAACGTTGGAACATGACCTTTAGCTAGGAGTTTTTGGTGGGGGGCCCGGATAGCCGGTCAACTATCCGGGCCTGTGGCGGTAAGGTCATGATCGGTGAGCACTAATTAGTAGATCCCTATGAGTGGGCGTCACCCAACACGGATGGGAGCGCTCGGGAGAGGTGGCCATTGGCCCCTCAATGGGGAGGCGGTCCCTTCTAAGGATGGGTCGCCGGAAGTAAAGGAAAGGCGGTCAAGGCCCCTTCCTTTGTAGGAGGGGTTACAGCCCCCTCCTGGGGAATTTCCCGGGGCCAGTGACATCTGCGACGGCAGATGCGGTAAGTTGTGTGGGGTTGGGATAAGGGCCACGATACCTTCTAGATACCTCACACGAGTATTCGAACGACCTTTAACTGGCGTCGAGTTTTAGGTGCCCCCGTCAAGTCAAGGGAAATTGGTAGTAGTTGCACTTGAGGTACGCCTCCGTGCTGTCGCCCATCCCAAGTGGGAGGGGTAAGTCCGGTTAGGGATCTTGACACCGGTTATGACCTTGCCGTTGGCCCTTAAACGTTAGGTTGTACAATTTCAATATGTCAAGAAATGTTTTGTAGGTTGCTAGTTCGGCTAGGAGAACCTCTGTATTAGAGAATCTGTTAAGGTTAGCCAAACATCGCAATATGGTAATGAAATTGTACATAACATGAAACGTTTAATGTTTTAATTTTGTTTTAATAAATACGGCCGGGATGGTCACTCCATCCCACTTCCAAAAACTTCAAGAACTGTTTCCGGTTTCACTCCTTTTGGGGATTGTGTTGAGAGGGGGTGGCGGGTATCTCGGCCATATGGAAAGGGGCGACCGAATCGGTCCCCCCGAACTTATGGCCGAGTGCCTCGATCCCCCCGGGAAGCCATTTTGGGCGGGAGGCGCGTCTCAGCTGGTATGCCCGAAGCGGCGTAGCTGGGGCGCGCTCGTTCCCGCCCTAGAGTGGGCTGGCCTAGACACCGACGCAGCCAGCCACGCCCTCAGGGGCAGGCAGGGGCGGGTATACGCCCGCCCTGAAGACGGATAAAAAGGGACGCAAGACCAGAAGACATCCTCTTGTTCTTGTGCTCTAAAGCTGCACCTCCTCGCTGCACGTGAGCTCGGGACAGAACGAAGAGCCAATTTTGACCCACCCACCAGCCCCTGAAGACAGCCAGTTGTGTATAATAAAGTTGATTAATTTTGTTTTGTTTTCGTTTCCAGGTTGTAGTGCCATGTTGATTTTGAGTTAATAAAGAATGTTCGTTTTGAGTATGTTTGCCATTAAAGATATTCAGTTTAGTGTCGAATTTTGATGTATGCTCTTTCGGTCATAGTGGCCAATGTATTCTTAGGTTAATTTGCACTGTCGTATTTATTTTGGTAGGCGGTAAGGTCATGATCGGTGAGCACTAATTAGTAGATCCCTATGAGTGGGCGTCACCCAACACGGATGGGAGCGCTCGGGAGAGGTGGCCATTGGCCCCTCAATGGGGAGGCGGTCCCTTCTAAGGATGGGTCGCCGGAAGTAAAGGAAAGGCGGTCAAGGCCCCTTCCTTTGTAGGAGGGGTTACAGCCCCCTCCTGGGGAATTTCCCGGGGCCAGTGACATCTGCGACGGCAGATGCGGTAAGTTGTGTGGGGTTGGGATAAGGGCCACGATACCTTCTAGATACCTCACACGAGTATTCGAACGACCTTTAACTGGCGTCGAGTTTTAGGTGCCCCCGTCAAGTCAAGGGAAATTGGTAGTAGTTGCACTTGAGGTACGCCTCCGTGCTGTCGCCCATCCCAAGTGGGAGGGGTAAGTCCGGTTAGGGATCTTGACACCGGTTATGACCTTGCCGTTGGCCCTTAAACGTTAGGTTGTACAATTTCAATATGTCAAGAAATGTTTTGTAGGTTGCTAGTTCGGCTAGGAGAACCTCTGTATTAGAGAATCTGTTAAGGTTAGCCAAACATCGCAATATGGTAATGAAATTGTACATAACATGAAACGTTTAATGTTTTAATTTTGTTTTAATAAATACGGCCGGGATGGTCACTCCATCCCACTTCCAAAAACTTCAAGAACTGTTTCCGGTTTCACTCCTTTTGGGGATTGTGTTGAGAGGGGGTGGCGGGTATCTCGGCCATACAGATATGAGTGTGTGCCAGTGAAGCAAATTTATCAATATAATGAAAAATGTAATAGCTAATGTAACGGAAAGTTTCAATTCTATTAAGGACTCGGAGGCGAGGATTATGCCTTCTTTCTTCATTTTTATTAACATAACAGCAACAAGAAAACCAACAAAAGACTACGTTTCCCATGCACCATAGGGAATAAGTAGTCGAATCCAAATACATGAAATAACCAATCAGAGTTCGAGACCAATGTCCAATCAGAGTCATCCAGCAACTCTACAGTCCATTGCTAGTGTTCTTTCCTCCTCTTTCGTAGCGCGGATGCAGCCCGTTTCTTCTCTTCAGTTGTCCTGTTTGTTGGAATCCGAACCTGAAAGAATCAGACAGGTATTATGGGAGGTAAAAATGACTACCTCTGCAAAATAAGCATGATGTGAGAACATACAAGAACATTTCACAAGGTACATGAGCAAACCCCAAAAACCAAGGTATTTACTATCATATGGGGGCTCCTCCAGGAGCACTGGGCAGGATAATCCTCGCCTCCGAACCCTTAATAGAATTGAAACTTTCTGTTACGTTAGCTAGGAAACTTTGTATTCTATGTCTGGACTGGAGGCGAGGATTATGCTTGTTCAAAGCTTGCCCACACCAACTGAGCCATGTCAAGTATCGGCTTGAAGTAGAACCTCTTAAAGGTAGATTCAGAGGACCAATCAGCCACATTAAGAATATCCTCAAAGCGGACACCAAAGCCAAACACCTTGGAAGCCATGGCACCTCTTGCTGAGTGAGCTCCAAAATGGCAAAGGCTGATTCCAGCTTGCTGCATCACCCACCGGACCCATCTAGCGATGGTCGGGGAAGAAAACACCTTGAAATTTTTACGAAGTGTGATCAGGAGTTGTCTCAACACCCGGGGGATGGAGCTCTTCTATCATCTCCTCATAAGCCTTAATGCAACGCACCACACAGAGTTTAGGGAAGTCAGGAAACTCTGGGTAGGAAATGACCCTGATATGGCACTTGCTGTGTCAGAGTAAGGTGAAAGTAACCCCATTAGGAGAGAACACACACCCAAAAATGTCTAGGCTCAAACATCCGAAACCCGTCTACAAGAGATAAGACACAAAAGCATTGCCAACTTCGCCAGCAGTTCTTTTCTGGACAAGAACCTGTTAGGTCGCCATGAGAGAAAAAGATTCAGGACTAAATTAACGTCCCATAGAGCTGAATAGCGAGGTTCCGGGGGCAAGGAGAGCCGAATGCCTTGCAAAAGCCTACAGACCGTAGGATGTTCCCCCACTGGAGCTCCATTAACCGGGATATGACCAGAAGAGATGGCTGATCAAAAAGTTTTATCTGACCGATAAGGCAAGCCATCAGAGGCTAGGTGTGCCAAACAATTTACAACGTGGACCACATCTGCGACCACGGGATCGACACCCCTTTGCACACACCATTGGGACCATCTGTCCCACGTGGATTTGTACCTTTTGACTGTACTGTCCACCCAAGCTTTGAAGATGAGAGTCTCAGGTTCTCGGAAAAGGCCCGGGCCTGCCATCTACCGATAAAATCATCCTTGCAATGAGGTACAATGAGTTTGTCGACACCAACGGGTGAGGAGCTCCGTCTGGGTTCTTCAGAAGAAGAGGAAACTTGGGGAGTAGGATTGGAAAATCCCAAGAAAGTTCCAGAAGAACTGGAAAGCACACTTGAGACCTCCACAGAGGGGTGATCAGAACTAGGTCTGCCATTCCCCCGACGTCCTCGAGTGCGGTAAAAGTTTCTGAACTGTGACTGATCTTGGTATTGACCGGAGCCTCTCTGATTATTCTGGTGGTTCTGACGATCGGTCGAGCGGCCCCTACCTCGACCGGCCCCTCCGAAAAACACGAGGGAAGACCTTCTTTATTGTAGATTGGACCCTATCCAGGGACATAAAAGTATTTACCAACTTGCCCAGTTCCTTTAAAAAAGGCTCTCCAAACAAGCCTCCCTGAGTGACGGCGCCGGCCTCTAAATCCGCTAAGTCACCTAGCTTTGGATCGATCTTAATCAGGAGGGACCGGCGGCGCTCAGTGGAGAGGGCACAAGTAGCATTGCCCATGAAAATCACTAACCTCTGCGCCCAGCCTGACATGGTTTCTGGGGATATAATAGAGCCAGATGCCTTGGCCTCCTCGGCCATAGCCAGATTTTTTGTGATAGGCCCGAGGGCGTCCAGGAGCTTATCCTGGCACGCCCTCCATGATCTGTTGATGCCCTTCTTGGGATCGCGTATACATTTTTGAAGGAAAGTGGACATTCTAGGGTCAATTTCCGGAGTCAAGGTGACTTTCCCATTGAGGGAGGGTCGGGGCACTCTGCCGGAAGGCAATTGCGGGCGTCTTTCTCCAGTGGGCGGCGGATGTGTTCTGCGACATACGCAGCCACCTTCTCTGCGGGGACCCAATCCGACGAGCGGGGATGCACTATGTCATTGGGGTCCAGCATGTCTGGCGCCTTAGAGGCAGGTTGGGGATCCTGAGGAGGTCGGGATGGGAGCCATGGTCTAGAGGGGCTGGGTATCGGGTCAGGGTCCGCCAAAGAACTCTGTAGAGCTGGCGGTTGGGAAGGGGTTGAAGGACGAGTGGTCCCAGAAGGACCTGGCTGGCTATCTAAAAAGCCTTCTTGAGGCTCTCAAAAGCATCAAAATCTACACCTGGCTCGCAAGGGCGTTTAGCAGGGGGGGAAGCCAAAGTGTCTTGAGGAGGCGTGGAAGGAGCTAGCGCAGGGGCTACTCTAGGCTCCAGACAGTCAAACGCCTGTTCAATCTGTCGTGAAAGCCTGTTTTCGAAGGGCAAAATAGCCAAATTAACAGCTTTGTAGATGTCTACAGCCTCATAAAAGGCATCTCCCCAGGGCATTTCAGCCAAAGGATACTCGTCATCCTGATACCCATCGTAATACTCCATAGTGAGGAAGAGGAAAAGAAAATATATTACTGTAGACCAACCCACTACAAGAGGCCCTCAAAACCTGAGCAAGGTGTTTTCAGGGAGCGCTGGGTGTCAGGAGCAGGTAAGGGTGGCTATATGGACCACAATTTCAGGGGGTACTAGCCCCTGGGGACAGACTGCTGGCAAACTATAAAGAGATTTATCCTCCCCAGCCGGGGGCACAACTGGTCTGGGAAATGTCCCCTTTGACAGGCCTGAAGGCCGCTACTTGACCTCTTCACGATGCGTGAATGACAGGAATACAGACCCGCGTTCACTCTCGCTTTTTCACATGCGAGGGAACTGGGCGTGCACAGAAAAAGAACAGCGCTCACAAGCAGAAAATCCGCTGCTGCGCTACCATCCGTTATAGGCGTTCGTCCTCAGACCAGGCCTGCAACTACACTTGCACGCTCGTTTTCCGAACCCTCTTAGAGGTTCTGGTGGCGACGCACGTTCTCAGCCACCTCCCGGGCCTCATTGCGGCAGGAGGAATGCAGGTGCAACCAGCAGGAAGCCGCGTAGGAACGCGAGACCCGTTCCCGTGGCCAGAAAAAAACACCTCAAACGAGCGCGACTACAACAATTCACATACAGCGCACCAAACAGCGCTGACAGGCAGTATCAGAATGCTCGCACTACCAAACAGGAGGAATAAATAAACTCTGTCTGCAAATGTAATATGACAGTCGTGCAATAAAAGCACAACGCGCACTCGCGCTGATCAAATATTTCAAATTAAACACATGAAGCAAAAGCCAGACAAAGCACAAGGCAGTTAGAGATAAACTGAAAGGCACTTATCTGGCTGTGAAGCAGAGTAGAAAGAGGAGGAATGGACACTAGCAAAGGACTATAGAGTTGCTGGATGGCTCTGATTGGACATTAGTCTTGAGCTCTGATTGATTATTTCATGTATTTTGATTAAACTACTTATTCCCTATAGTGCATGGGATACGTAGACTTTTGTTGGTTTTCTTGTTGCTGCTATGTTAATAGGAGTGAAGAAAGAAGGCATAATCCTCGCCTCCAGCCCTGACATAGAATTAGTTTTGTCACATTATATAATTGTCTTTAAGTATGAGTTGATCTGCTCATTCTAGATTTCATAGGCATATGATAGTTTAAGCGTTTGCAACATATGTTTCATATTTATACAGTATTTATGCTACCCTTTAATGTTCAATACCAACAAACAATTAATATTTGATATTATAAATTTATTACAAATAACAATGAGCCATCAAGATTTGGGAAGGGCATAAAACATGCTGACACTGACCATTGAGTGATCATGTATGGTGTTGGTTCAGGCATGTGTTAAATCAACCAGGTCATCTAGGTACAATTAATTCTATGTTACACAAGTTTTATACTGATTGTTGGCCTCATAATGATTTTATTTGTGGCTTAAAACATCATGTTTTCATACAACATGTACTATGCTTCACATCATTGGTTTTCTACTGCACAATGAAATGCAACAAGATTTGTATCAATTGACTTTTGGACATTTTAAAATAGCAGCTGCTTTTCAAGAGATTGCATGAACATTTATGTTAATTTGTCCATTTTCACTGTTTAAGGTACTTTACTCCTTATCTTGGGTGTGATTGATCCATTTCTTGACCCATGAGAAAGGCTAAGCCAAAACGCATTCGGAGGAGCTGTATCTTTGATAAAATATTGTAGTGAGCAAGAGGGATTGAGTAATTCAGTGTAGTATATATATATATATATATATATATATATATATATATATATATATATATATATATATATATATATATATATATTACCTACTGGCGATAGCCAGTAGGTATATATAGTTAGGATTTTTTTCCTATGGGACTTTTGAAAATTCTATGTCTAATAACTTTGGCGTTTGTGGACGGAATCGGCTGAAATTTTCAGGAAAATGGCACATTTTGTTTCTGAGCAGCCCTTGAAAATTTGGGGGGGTTTCGTCAAGGGGGGGCCCAAAACGCGTTTTTCCCATGTTAATTTCCATAGGGCCTTTGGCCTCACTTTTAGCTCGAACGGCTGAATGGATTTGCACGAAACTTGGCAAAATTGTAGGGACTGTTAGCCCGATGTGCCTTTGCTGGGTCTCAATATATGTGCTCCAGTGGATTTTGAGAAATTAACGTTTTAAAAAATGTATATATCTGTGACAGCGTCCTGGATAGCGCACCAGTTCGCGTACTTTTCGCGTAACGGAGCTTTGCGAAGCGAAGCTGATTGGCTCTCCGGTGTCTGTCAACATTCTAAACAGTCCGTAGCGGCCGCCATTTTGTCTCTCGGTAGGATTGAGAGACAAGAGGAGGCCAAAACGAAGGGGGAAATAAAGGAAAGGGGGCAAGGTAGACCCCTTCTGACCCCCTAGGATTGATGAGGGGGATATTAAAGTGCCCCGCGGGTCCAAAAAAAAAAAAAAAAATGTTTTTTTCGTGGGGTGCGCCCGGTTCGCGTACCGGAAAGCGGTCTGGGGAGCGTAGTATAAGGAAACAAGAATGATTGACTTTTAATTTATTGTATGTTTATTGATTGTTCGTTTTTTATTTTTTTTATTTTTTTATTTACGTAGCTACATGTAGGTACCAATGCAGAGTCTATAATTTAATAAACGCCGTCTCCTTTGTAAATATCTTGCCTGTTGTTATAGAAGTTATTGTGGTATATGGAATTCATACCATAGTCTGTCTGGAAAGCCGAAACAACATGGTGGCAGGAGATATTAAGAGATGTTAAATACACATTGGGGATTATATAGTGGGAGAAAGGAAGTAACTATGAACAAAGCTAGTATGTAACACCAAAAAGTTGCACAGTATATTTTAAGTCTGACTTCACGTTATAATACATTTGCTACTAGTTTTCAATATATATATAAAAATAAATAATGTGTCAAACTATTTTTGAATTAAGAAATAAAAATTTATTTTTCAGATTGTTTTTCAAAATGTAAAAGAAAATTTAAAAAATCGTGATCATTTTTTTCTTCATTTTTCAGTAGAAAATCTACTGCATCTACACATTGCACAAGTTCATTGTTTATTGTGTCGTCGTAGAAATCCATGTCAACTTCTGTCTCCATTTTTTTTTCTGTTTCAGTTTTCATGTTGTTTTGTTGTTCTTCCATTTTCAATTCTGAAAAATGAATTTTTAAAAAATATATCAGTACAGATAGGGCACTGTTGGGTTTCAGTACAGATAGGCAGTTTGGTTAATTAAAAAGTGTTTTTTTCTTTGGGCAGTGTATGGTATCAAATTGGAAGTAGAAATATGAAGAAAATTATCAAATAAACTCTTAGTCAATTCTGAATTATACTATAGAAGTCTAACTCTATCCTTAACTCAGGGCTGGCGCTAGGCATGGGCAGCGTGGGCTGCCGCTCATGGTCTCGCACTCAGCCCACCAGCATGGTGCCACACACTGGTGATGTGTCCTTTTGTTTTCCTGGAGATCTATCACAAAGAAAGGTGTCGTCTGCAATTAAGGTCCATTGGAGGGGGACCCCCTCCTTGGGCCTCCCATGGATGGTGTCAGGAGGTATAGGGGAGGGAGAAGGAGACGCTCCCTCAATTGCAAGGAGAACATTCACAGACACTGAGGGGGCCCCATTGTCCAGCATTTTTGCTCACCCACAATTTTAACTTTTAGACCACAATCAATTCTCACACCTATGAAGGTGTGAGAAATGCGTGTGGAGTAAAAGTTAAAACTGTGGGGGCGTCAAAATGCTGGACAATGGGGCCCCCTCAGTGTCTGTGAATGTTCTCCTTGCAAGGGGCCACTTATGTAAATTGGAGGGGGCGTCGCGCACGTTCCTTTTTAGCCCAGCGCCTCGCAAATCCTAGGACTTGCCCTGCCATAACTAAAACAGAGAAGTCTATTTTTTTCTATAAGTATTACAGAGTGATAGAATATAACTGACAGAAAATGTTTTTCTAATTAGCTTTCAGTACAGAACATACTTCAGTTTTATAAATATTATCTTACCTTTTAGATATAAGTTGAAGTTATCAGTTAATTTTTTGTTGTTATGCACTTCACGAAGTAGTAGTCAAAATGGGTGTGTTTCTCTCTCTTTGTATATATATATTCAGGTACATAACCAATGAAATGTCATGATATAATAGTAGAAATTGAAAGTAATCTTTTAATTGGTTGTCATTTCCAACACTTCCGATATGTTTTGTGAAGTAATTTACCTCAGGGATTTTAGAGAGTTCTACATGCTAAAGCTAAATGGTATTCCAACAATATTTGTGAAAATGGTAGGGATTGGTATGTAGTATGAGATAATGTTTAATTGGTGAAAGTGTCTCCAGTTGTTTTTCTGTAAATTACTTTCCCACCTTTTTTGAGCGAGTGCTTGTCAGTGTGTTTCCCGGTACGCAAACTTGCAGCGTTACGGGAGTCCTCCATTTTGTGTTTCGGTAGAATTGAGATACAAGATGGAGGGTAAATAATGTTCAGAATGGGTAGATTGGGGTAGTTTAGATGTATCCTGTCTCCCTAAGTTTTCTGAGGGTGGCTCAAGAGGCTCATATATGTCGTTATAAAAAAATTGTTTTTTATCGCGTGGTTAGCTGCCGGTACGCGAACTAGTTAGCGTACCGGGAAGCGAATATAGGTGAAAATAAGTGAAAAAAGGTACATTCGAAATTTCAAAAGAGTACACTAAGTTAAGGTAGCTCTGAAAAGAGCTTTTGGGTTTTGTGTATGTTCTAGAAACTTATAAGTAGGAACTAATACACATTCTTAAATTTAGTATGAAAACGTTGTTCCCCTCATCTGAGAAATGCACGCCATCTCCTCTGTAGATATCTTGCATGTAGTAACGCAAGTTATTGTTGTAGATGCAGCCCATTCCATGGTCCCTCATGTAAGCTGAAACAGACTTATTTACATGCTTCCTCGATTTTTCTATTTGTGGACAAAATTGATTGGACCACCTCCATTTTTGTCTTTGGCATATATTGGAATATACCAAGGCAGTTTGAGGAAAAAGTGTCATCAAATGCTCAAAGGTGTCTTTTAGGAGCATTTCCAGACCTACCCCAGTCAAAGTGCCTAAATCGTTTCCGCCACAGTGCACTATTATGAGGTCAGGGTTTGGCAAATGTAAAAAGGTTTTCACCAATGGTATCAATTGGTGACATTTCAATCCTCTTCGGCCAATCCATTTAATTTCCACATTTTGTAAATTGAGGTTGTGTAAATTTCTGTTATCAGCATACCTGTGAGCCCAGTGGATGTAGCTATGTCCAAGAATCCAGACTGAAAACATGGCTAGAGGAGTTTTTGCTGCAGTCAGATGAAGTGTGGGAATGAAATGGCAGTTGAAATAGTGAAGTTTGTAATGAAAAAAAACTGTGGACTTTAAGTGCAAATGATTCATTAGCAGTGATTGGTGTATTTCCATTGCTGAAAACAGAAAGTTAGGGTGCATGGATGTGTTCTTTGAAAGATGTAATTTGAATGGTTAATAAAAAATGATGTTATGAAAGATTTCAGTGGATTAGCAGGTGTACTGAGAGTTCAGAGTTCATTTGAAACATTGTTGTGTGAACTTGTGAACATGAGAGGTCTGGCAGGCGGTAGTTGCTATGGAAAAGAGGTAGAAAGGGCAGAGGGGGGAAGGGTGTTGATTTGAAAAAAGTGAGGGAAGAGTTTTGATTGGCTGACATGAGAGATATGTGTGATGAATATCAGCGTTTCACTGCCTTTGTTGGTTCCAGCCTCTGGAGTGCATACCTTTAATTCTGCTAAAGAATAATTTGTGTGTTTCTGAGTCTGTTTTGAATTTCAAAAAGAATTTGTAAAGGTGAGTTATTGTTTATATATTTTAGATAAAGACTAGTATGCTTTTTTGCGTAAATAAGAAAGTTAGCTGTGTATTTAAAATGATGTTTTGCGTCAAGTGTTTTGCATTCTGCTTTCAAAGGTGATTTTGGATTCTTTTACCAATTGTAATTGTAGATAATGTAAATTATTAGTACTGACAAGGTGTGTATGTACATAGGAGCTGTGCTGTGTTTTCAACTTATGATCAGAAAATCGTTTTTAAGGAAAAGGCATGCTTTAAAAAATTATGGGAAACTATGTACTTGTGATGTGACTCCTGCAATGCGTCGCTTTTGCGGAACAGATATATGATGCATTTGTGTTGGTATTGTTACGGTGTATATGTAAAAAATGATGCATAAGTGTTGCACGGGCATTGTAAATACTCTCCTATGTGTGCTTAGCAATTTCAAGTCACTTCCCCCGGGTTCAAGGGCCTTGTGAATACGTCTCCATGTGTGTCTGGTCATTTGAAGTCACTTTCCCCGTAGTGCAAGGCCCTTGTAAATACGCCCCCATGTGTGCCTGAAAAATTTTCATTTTGATTGTTTGAGTTACATAGCCATGTTAAAAGTTATTGAAAAAAAGGTGCAAGTTCCTTAAAAAAACTTTTTCATGTGTATTAGGGCATCTTAAGTCTGTTCCGCATGAATGTAGGTGTATTATTGTTTTACATAAAAGGTTTAAAAACTTTTTTTGAAATCAAATGCATGCACACTTAGGGCCCGATGTAGGTGGTCGTTTCAGGCCATTTACCGATCGGTATGTAGGGGCCTAAATCCAAGGCCACATGTAGGTAAATCTACATTTACAGAATCGGAAAAATTATCGGTTCCGTAAAATACCGAATCGGTAATTTTACAGATTCTGTAAATTTGCTATGTAGGGGGGACTCTTCTGAGTCTCAAAGGCCTTAACAAATCGGTATTTTAGCATGAAATCCAACTTCATGGTAAAATACCGATTTCGGTGTGCATGCACATGTGTGCATGCACACATATGTCATGTGAAAGGCAATCCTGTCCTTAGGGCAGGTATGCCTGCCACATGGCACCTGTGCCTGTTTTGAGGGTGCCAGAGGGTGTCAAAGTGACACCCCCTGCACCCTTGTGAATTCTTTAATTACCAATTCGGTAAATACCGAATCGGTAATGCCTAATCATTCCTATGGGCTTCAAAGCCCATAGTAATGATTAATTGTTTGAGTTACATAGCCATGTTAAAAGAAAATGATGCATAAGTGTTGCAAATACCCTCCTATGTGTGCTTAGCAATTTCAAGTTACTTCCCCTGGGTTCAAGGGCCTTGTAAATACGTCCCCATGTGTGTCTGGTCATTTGAAGTCACTTTCCCTGTGCTGCAAGGCCCTTGTAAATACGCCCCTATGTGTGCCTATAAAATGTTCATTTTGATTGTTTGAGTTACATAGCCATGTTAAAAGTTATTGAAAAAAAGGTGCAAGTATCTTAAAAAGACGTGTTGATGTGTATTAGGGCATTTTAAGTCAGTTCCCCATGAATGTAGGTGTAAAATTGTTTTACATAAAAGGTTTAAAAACTTTGTTTGAAATCAAATGCATGCACACTTAGGGCCCGATGTAGGTGGTCGTTTCAGGCCATTTACCGACCGGTTACGGCCGATTTCGGCCGTTTTCGACCGGTAAATGGCCAATCGGTATGTAGGGGCTTAAATCCAAGGCCACATGTATATTTTAAATGATGTTTTGCAAGTGTTTAGTACTCTTTTCGTTACATGTCTATCAGATTTAACTTTTATTAGTTCCACTGCTTCTTTTCTTTAACACTTACTTTCCTGTCTTTGCTACTTCCTTCATTTCTTTTTCTTTTACTTACTTATACTACTCTTTTCACTTCTTCTATCAGTTCCTCTTTCTACAGTAACTTGTGTTACTCCCTCTATTTGTCTTTCTTTTCACATTACTCTCTGTTTATTTATTCGTCTTTTTTTAAAAAATATTTTTTTTAGTTCGCTCCCGGTTCGCGTACCCGAACGCAAACCGGGAAGCGAATCAAAAGAAATAGAGGATGCTAGAGTGCTAAACATTCTAGCAATTTTTTTAAAAAGGGAAGGTAGTTCTGAAAAGAACTTTTTTTTATTCTTTTTGATGTTTTATATTTTTTTTGTGTTTTTTTGAGGAAGGGGAAACAAAAATGATTCACTTCAAAGGGCTCAACAGGAGCAACAACCAAAAAAAAAATTACTTTCTTGGACGTTTTGGACATTGATGATTTTCAAATGATGTATTTATTAAAGTAATACTCATCTCTCCGCATGAAATTAATTTTCCACATGCTAGACATGTAAATCTCATCTGCCCAAAGTTCTTTTGGAGATTTGGGACCGTTTCTCTTGCCTCTGACTCACTTATTGCTAAATCATTGGTGGATATTTTAGCCGGTCGGGGGTTATCCATCAGATCTCGAAGTTGCGCTTTAGAATAATTAAGAGGGTGCCACCTCTCCATGTGCCGATGCATGGTATGATTACCATAGCTATATTTTTTTTCGGTCCCTCTCGAGAGTTTTTTTTTGCAGATGAGGCAGGTAACGTATCTGGCATTAACTTTCTTTTCATGACTAGGATGAGAAAAAAATTGCCAGATAAAATTCACTTTGATATGGGATGTTCTTGGCATTTCTTTCAGAAAGCCACTTGTCCCTTCCTCCTGTTCCTCGTCTTCCTCTTCTTCTTCTTCTTGGTTGAAGATGACCTGGCTAGTCGATCCTCTCTTCTTTGGTGGTGATGGAGGTGGTGGAGATCCACCAGCTGCAGCTAATACAAATGCCATGTCTTAGCAAACAAAAACAGGTCTTTCTCTCATAAAAATGAAAGTCGGAGTGACGAAAAAAGGTGGGACTTTCATCATTTGAGAAAAGAAAATGTTCTAGACCAATGAAAAGTGTTTATTTTACGTCATATGATCAAGCGTTCCATCATTAGGAAACTAAAAGTAAAATGAACCAATGAAAAGTTTTTTAAACAAGTCACATGACCTGTTATGCTTACGTTCCGCGTTCCGCGCTGCGTCTCGGATCGATTCCGAGCCTTTACGTTTCGCGCCTTGGTTCGCGTTCCAGAACGCTTCCGGGTGCGCTAATGCAGAACGTCTTAAGGGACATTACGTAGTAACGCGATATGTTGTGTTTACGGGACGCATCGCGATGTGCCTTTCTAACGCGGTATTTGCACTAACGGAACGTTTACCGTTTCGCGGATCGGCAGCAAAACAAGAAAAAATAATTTAAACTATAATATAAATTGAATTTAAAAAATATAATACAAATATATATAAAATATATTTGTGAATTAGAATAGGAACATATGTTACAGTTATAGATATTTGCTATTAAAAAACCATTGAAATTCACTGAAAAAACCATAGGTTATAGACCATATATAGTTAGGAATTAGCATTTACAAAACCTTGAAAATTCACTGAAAAAACCATAGGTTATAGACCATATATAGTTAGGGATTAGCATTTACAAAACCTTATTTTACTCGCATAAAACCATTGAAATTTGCATATATAGTTAGTTGCGCTAACTATATATCGCGCACCCGCAATCCACTGCTGATGATGTCACATATTACATCATTCATGACATGGTCAGTGACATCACTGATGACATCACTGATGACATCTCAAATGACATCACTGATGACATCACTGATGACATCTCAAATGACATCACTGATGACATCACTGATGACATCTCAGTTGACATTACTGATCACATCACTGATGACATCATTCATGTGATTATACGATGAACCTCTTCAGACTGTGATATAACCTTAGATACACTCAGTGTAAACAGACACTCACAGACTGTCACTCATCCATGGAGTTACTCACACACCTAGTCAGTCATGCAAAGAATCAATCACACCTCTATTTCCTCAACTATACAGTTATACACACCTTACTTATTCGAACATATACTAACACATATTTACTCTTTTATACAATCCCTAATACAAGTTCACAATGATCCATACAGCCACTCACACATTCACTGGCTCTTATGCACAGTAATTTATATATGTGAACTCTCACATGTACTGTGTTTTACATATGTACTTACTTTGACATGTAGCACTGAGATATCCATTCACTCACCAATAAACTCGTACACAGTCAACCACCCATACAGCTGTTTCCACATGCAGTTTTGAACCCATAGATCTAGTGAATAAACTTTTCACACATGTATGCACAGAGTCACACACCTCCCAGCCACCCCCACACACACACTCACTCTCCCATACAAATACTTGGACAACCAATCAATAACCCATATAGTTACTCATATAGCTACTGATCAACACATACAGCAGTTCATAGAACAACAGATATAATAATGCACAAATTAAGACAGTTTAGTCACTAACCCATGCACTCAGTGAGACACATTTAATCATTCTCTCATACAGTCAGTCATGCACCTACTAAATCCTTCATCCAGACACTTATACATCCACTCATTCTTCAATATGTAAGATATATTTAACTTTACAGAAACAAACAGTCACTGGATGATGTCATCAGTGATGTCATCAGTGATGTCACTGACCATGTCATGAATGATGTAATATGTGACATCATCAGCAGTGGATTGCGGGTGCGCGATATATAGTTAGCGCAACTAACTATATATGCGAATTTCAATGGTTTTATGCGAGTAAAATAAGGTTTTGTAAATGCTAATCCCTAACTATATACGGTCTATAACCTATGGTTTTTTCAGTGAATATATATATATATATATATATATATATATATATATATATATATATATATATATATATATATATATATATATATATATATATATATATATATATATATATATATATATATATATATATATGTATGTATATATATATATATATATATACATATATATATATATATATATATATATATATATATATATATATATATATAGTGAAAGTGGCAGTTCAGAATGTAGGTTCATCACCACGTACAGCAAACAATCGCAGGCCATAAGAAAAATCATTAATGCACAGTGGCCGATAGCCCTAACTGATGGAGTCCTTAAGGGAGTCTTACCTGTGAAGCCCAGTTTTACCTATCGAAAAGCCCACTCCATGCGGTCAGATTTGGTAACAAATAGTCCAGAACTCCTCAATAAAGACTCGTGGTTCCCATCAAAGAAGGGTTTCTTTAAATGTAGTAGTTGCAGAGCGTGTAAGTTTGGGGCAAATACCAGCTCATATAGAAATGCATTTTCTGAGGAACAGATCAAGATAAAAAGTAATTTTAACTGCAAAACAGAAAATGCAGTTCATGTCTTGACTTGTATTTGCGGACTCCGCTGTGTAGGGAGCACCAAACTTCCAGTTCAGGCACGAATTCTACAACATCTGAGAGCAACAGTTAATTCAGACCCAACATATCCTGTTGCAAGACACGTAAAATCAGAACACAATAGCAATTTGAATGTATTGTCATACTTTGTTATTGACAGTGTCCCAGCAAACAAAAGGGAAGGCAACAGGGATAAGGCTCTTAGGCAATTAGAAACAAAGTACATCCTAGAATTGGACACTAAGAGCCCTCGAGGTCTGAACATGTGCGAGGATCTGTACCATTATTTTTGAGATCACATGTAGTGAAGGTACATTGGGTTTTATGGATGTTTTAAACCAATATGTTGATGAGTTGTATCTGTACATAGTGTTAGTAGCTTTTTATTGGGTAAGGAATATTAGTATTTTATGTCTCCATCTGGTGGCTGGTGTATGTGTGTTTTATCATGAATTTATTCGAATTTATGGTTTTATACTATTTATTGGCGCCATTTGCACAGATGTAGTTTCCAAAAATGTATTTGCACATAATCAGCTGCTATGCACTAGTCACTTTAGCCCTGACTTTAGACTCTGGCTTAATAGCAAGTTTAAATAAGAGCCGTATATACACAATGCTGTTTCTTTCCGATCAGGGTTCCCGGCTGGGATTCCCTATTCCTATTTTAGCACTTTATTTATTGACTAATTGCACTTTTTGCACAATAGCACTTGATATAAGTATGATAATCATATGGTCAATTTTCAAGACATACATGTATGTGATTGGACAGAAATGGATTTAGTTTTTTATTTGTACCAAACATTATTGGTCAAGTGGAGGTGCAATAGGGATTTCCAATCAGCGGAACTGTCGTTGCCGTGTGGGGTCCCTCAAGGCTCATCCCTCAGTCCGACACTATTTAATATCTATGTGTCGGACCTTGCTAGTGTCATCAAAGCACACGGGATGAGCCTCACCTCATACGCTGACGACACCCAGCTGGTCTTGGCCATAAAGGGCGATGGACAGGAGGTAGCAGAAAGATTCCAAAGGGGGATGATTGCTATCGGTGAGTGGATGGCAAGAAATTGCCTGAAGCTCAATTCCGATAACACGGAAGTGGTCATCTTTGGTAACCTTCAGCCAGCCTGGTCGGCAGCTTGGTGGCCATCGGTTCTTGGTGTCCCTCCTACCCCCACCGCTAAGGTTAGAAACCTAGGAGTGACATTTGATGACAAGCTATGTTTCATGGCCCATGCAAACAAGGTGGCAGCTAACGCCCATTTTAAGCTCAAAGTAATAAAAAAGATCATTTCTTACTTACCAGATTCAGCAGCCAAGACGTTAGTCACCTCCTTGGTCCTGACATCGTTGGACTACTGCAACGGTCTTCTGCTTAATGCACAAAGCAGAGTCACGAAAAAGCTTCAGACTGTGCAGAACGCAGCGGCACGCGTGCTATCCAAAAAACCCAAGTTTACTCCCATCTCGGACGCCCTGAAAGATTACCACTGGCTAACCATTCAAAATAGGGCTAAATTCAAAGCATTATGCATAGTTTATAAGACCCTGCAAGATCAAGGACCGCGCTTCCTCAAAAAACTACTAACTCCTTATAACCCGTCTAGAACACTTCGGTCCTCCTCACTGAACCAACTTGTGGTTCAACGAAGTAGAACAGTCTCATGGGGTGATCGCCGCTTTTCTATCGCAGCCCCTAAAATCTGGAACTCCTTACCGAACCACATTAAAATAAGTTCCACGCTCCTCCAGTTCAGAAAGAAATTGAAGACGTGGTTATTCAACCAGTAAACCCAGATACCAATCTGCTGATCAGGGATACACAGCATTGCATACCAGCGCCGAGACGCCTACGGGTATTTGCACGCGCTCTATAAATATCATTAAATAAATAAATAAATAAATAAATTGAGATAATATTGCATTAAGCAGACATAAGATAGTTTACCATTGCTATGTATTGTTATGCTTTTAATAATGATCAAAATATTTATTGTTTTAGACATGAATTGTGCGAAGGTAACTCTAAGTATTAGTACTGTAATTTTCCCCTAGAAATGATTAGCAATGTTACATGTATTTGTACAGGAATCAATTAAATTGCGATCACTATGACAGAGTGATGGACTAGCATTAAGTCTATCTTCTATGTTGTTTGCTGTCATCACCTATCACATGATACTATGTGAAAAGTGCTCTCATTGGTGGTTTGTTATTTAAAATGTGTGTAATTGCAAACACTTTCATCTGGTGAGCAAGGCGACTGGGATCGCCGAAACGCGTCGGATCGTGACACTCCTGATTCACTAAGCAAAATAAAAAACACTGCTGCATATATTACCGGATTGCAAGTGTCTGTTCTTCTCTTGGAGAGTGCTGTCGTGTGCGGTGCGCTTTGAGAGCGTTT
Source organism: Lissotriton vulgaris (assembly GCF_964263255.1). Lineage (NCBI taxonomy): Eukaryota > Metazoa > Chordata > Amphibia > Caudata > Salamandridae > Lissotriton > Lissotriton vulgaris. The sequence continues at coordinate 1,468,717,341 of NC_141685.1, read as the reverse complement.
GCGCATATATATATATATATATATATATATATACATATATATATATATATATATATATATCGAAAAACACTCCTGACTGCTTTCGAAGCAGCAATACTGCAGGCACGGACCTCTTCTCTAGCAAGCTGATTCAGCGCGAAGTTAAAACGCCATCACATCATCTTGTCTAGTGGTAAATTTATTAAAACAAAGAAAATATAGAGCTAATGCTCTTCCCTGACGCGTTTCGCTCCTACAGAGGAGCTTGGGCACATATATATATATATATATATATATATATATATATATATATATATATATATATATATATATATATATATATATATATATATATATATATATATATATATATATATGTATATATGTATATATATATATATATATATATATATATATATATATATATATATATATATATATATGCTCTCAGAAAACAAAGTCAATATCCCACGCTCTCAGGAAACAACACGGAGACACCAAATTGAAGCCAGTGCTGTTTTAATTCACAACGCGTTTCGCCGTGAAACGGCTTGATCACGTGAATTAGTGTTAACGAATCAGTGCCATATAATACACAACAGTGGAAATAAACAGAGGACTGTACTGGCATTTCATAGTATGAGTAAAGTTTCTGTTTACAGGCTCAACGCACACAATCAATAAAGTTATGCTGTGAAAAAATGTTAAGTAATCACATACTTTTCACACTGAAATATTTGCAATATCAAGATAACTATTGCAATATCAAGATAACTGCGCCCACATGTAAAATAATAATACAAAAGAAAGTAAGCAACCAGAAATTGGCCAATTGCGCAATGAAAGAAAGGCAAATGCAGCCACTGGGTCTCCAAACGTTCTGCCTGCACGTCCAATTTGTGCGAGGCAGGGAGGCTCCCTTAGACTCACAAGCGTATGACAGTGATTACGCGCCTGCGCACAAGAACACATGTAGGCACTTGTGACCATGAATGGATGTCAAGATAAACAATGCCACCTGGGAGGAGCAGGGGGAGAGAACTTAATGGCAAGTGCCCAAAGACATGCTCTCAAAAAACTTAATCCAGGCACAAGAGCAATAACACAAGTGCTTAAAGAGTCACAGACTGTGCAGGGAAAAAGGTGATCTTAATGGCAAGTGCCTGAAAATACTCTCACAGCATAGTCAGTCCAGTTAAGTTCCATTTCTTAGTGATGGCAGATCCATAACGCAAAAGTGCTCATGTGACAAGAACCGGATAAGGGGAGAGGTCCCGTGAGGTGAAGTGCCGGTGAGTTGGGCCCCATATCCCGGTCCTACAACAAAACAAATAACAAAAGACAATTAAAAACAGTTTCATCAAATAGAAAAGTTACATGAAGCTAAAATATAATCTTCAGACAGTCAAACATGATAAAAGACGAAGAACATTATTCCTTAAGGTGTACGGCTAGCTCCTCATCCTGGTTGAGACCCCCCGGGGTCTTGGTTTGGAAGTCTATGATAAGTTTGGACTCTCTTTGACGTAACTTGAGGACCCTATTGCCCCCTCTGGGATTTTTACCTATCTGTTCCAAGATGAAAAAACTCAGATCTTTGACATTAGAGAAATGTTTTTCTCTAAAGTGTCTTGCCACTGGGTATTTAGGGTCAAAGTTACTGATGGCTCTCGTATGTTCCAATATTCTTTTTTTGGCCATACATGTCGTACTCCCTATATACCATTTGTTGCATGTGCATGTAATGGCATATATCACATAAGTTGAGCTGCATGTCAGGAAAGGTGCAATCTTTTTCTGGACACCATTGTACATCACTTCTTTCACAGATTTACTGTTGGCACAGGCTTTACAGTGCCCACATGGGAAGAAACCATCTAATCCCTGTATGGTACTGGGTGGGTACACTGTGATATCGCTGTGAACTAGCATATCCCGGATACTCCTACCCCTTCTGTATGTTATGCTAGGTCTTGGAGGTAGTTCATTCCCTATAACACTGTCTGCTTTGAGAATGACCCAATTTTTGGCTACAATTCTCTTGATGTCTTGGGAGTCAGTGCTATAGGTAAGGATGAGTCTGCTGATATCCTCCCCCTCCTCTTTGTTCTCAGTGTTGTCTGAGAGGGTATCAGGTCTTTGGATGTTATTGGCTCTCTCCTTAGCTCTTTTAAGAACCCAATTGGGATAACCTCGCTCCTTGAATCTATCAAGAATGATACCACTCTCTTCCAAGTATGCTGTCTCAGTGTTACAGTTGCGTCTGGCCCTCAATAGTTCCCCAAAAGGAATACTCCATTTAAGTTTATCTGGATGACTACTGAGGGCATGAAGCACACTGTTGCCAGCAGTTGCCTTGCGAAAAAGTGAAGTATGGATTTCACTGTTCACAATCTTGATTTTGACATCAAGATATTCAATGTCTGTATGACTCTTACAGCCACTGAGAACGATGTTCCGGGAATTGCAGTTTAATTTCATATATATATATGCAGGCAGCAAAACTCCTTCCGGCGAGAGAGCAGAGGCCACACCAGGTAAAACCTTTGGGATAAGCTTTATTCACTTATCATGGCGAATGCATTTCGGCTATTTATTCAGACTTCGTCAGCACCCAAGTGACCAGGAGGTTTGATACAAGCTGATGGTAAGTCCTGCCTCTTTTTTGTTGGTAAGAGTCTGCTCCGCCCCTTGGTAGTCCGCTCACCTAATGCTGTTCAAGGTGCTCATGTAAACTTCAACCCCCAGAATCCACCATTATGGTTCCAGGTGTGTGATACGGGGGGTGATGAAAATAAAGTCTGCAGGGTCTAAATGCGTGCAAATTAAAACCACTTTCCTGCTTGTAAGTTACAAAAGCGCCTCCTCCAGTCCCCTTAACCACTTCAGCCCCAAAGCAGTCAGGATTCCATACAACCGGGACAGCCGTGTCAGTGCACACCGCCCAAAGTAAGGTTGAATAACCTAACCACCATCTGACATCTTCCCGAACTTCGAGGCGGGCCTGGAGCTTCCAATAACTTGGAACACAAAGAAAGCCGCAGCTGAGCCCGTAATCTCCAGGCCCATACGATATATCAATTAATTTTGAAAGTTTATCAATATTTATTGATTTTTTTATTAATAAATATATATTCGTATCTTATGGAGTGTATTTGGGTTTTTTCGGGTAATGTTTTATTAAAACAATTGTTACTTCATTATTATGTTGATGAAGCAATTTTTTAAATTGTTTATATTTATTATTGTGTTTAATTATTTATAAGCTATTTCATTTTTTCCATTTTGCTTATATTATTTATATTGGGTATGGTGGGGAATTTCAAAGAAAGGTGAATTTGCATAAATTACTCTTTAACAAATAAATAAAGTTATTTTTGGGGGTATGTAATTGTATTATTACTGTACAGTTTTTAATAGTTTAATTATTGATTTGTGTGGTTTTTAAGAGTTGGGGAAGTGTTTTTAAAACAATTTTTAGAAATTATTGTTTACGTTATACTATATAACATTATATATTGCATTAGACTATATTACTGAAATGGACATCATTTATTTAATGGGTTATTATTGCTGTAATGCAGTGGTTCTGAACCTGTGGTCCGGAGTCCCCTGGGGGGTCATATAGCCTACTTAGGGCTTCCGGGACTACTTTGACACCTTAAATAATATCAGAAGTTTATACAAATGAAGAAGCAGCATGTAAGTTTGAAAGTTTTCAAACTACGAATTCCTATTAGAAATATATCATCAACTAACCTGATCCATAATATGACGTGTTTAGCAAAGACACTAAGGACCTTCTCCTCCCATTAGTCTGTAAATTTGTTGGTGTTTTGGGGGAGTAGCTGAGATTATTGGATTTGGATAATTATCCGAATAGGTAAGTTAACTTTGGAACATCGGCTTGGGGACTTTCACTGAAGAAATGTTTTAATTTTTTTAATTTTTAAATCTTGACTTTCTTGCATTTTTTACACAAAGGTGTTGCACTATGTATTTGCAAATTTCAGTTGTAATTAGCAAATGCAATCTAGACCCTTCACTACACAATTCAATTCTAGTAACTGGATGTAATATGATGTGTCACTAGAACTGATTATTTCACCCATAAGTCACTGTGTGATCATTTGGTTTTCACATGGGTGATGTGGTGGTGGTTGACATAGCATGGTCTTTTAATTGTAGCTCTGAAGAAGTCAGAGATGCAGAGGCATCATTACTGACGAAACACGTGTTGGCTTTGGATGATTTGACTTTGGATGATTTGAAGATCTCCATATGTGATTATCAAGAAGATTTTACCTGATTTGAAGAATAAAATCATCAAAAGAGAAGATTGACTGAACTTCTTTATACTCGTGGCTAAGTTGTGCTCAGGACATTCTTGTTCTAACATTGAATTTGGACTGGTTTCCTGGTTCGTAATTGGGGGTACAAGTGGCTATCCCCGTCCTTGGAAGCACACTGTGATTGTTAATCAAAGCTGATTTGGGGAGTATAAATTGTGTCTTGTGCGCAAGAAAGCTCAGCCACTTTTTCTTTTCTTCTGTACATTTCCAAGAGTGCTCTATAGTTCTGGAAGGTCCTATGTGGCTGGCAGAGAACATTCAAGAGTATCCTCAAAGCTACATACATGGTCCTGCAGGCTCACGCCACCCCACAGAAAGGTCCTTAAAACAGCCTGGTTAACCCACCATTCTCAGCTGGAATCACACAGGCAATAAGTCATTGTCAGAATACATGTTTACATATATGGTTTGCAAGTTTTGTTCTGTCATGTCTCATATTTTATGTTGTTTTTTGCGTACATTTTGCATGTATAACAGTTTGCCCTGTGAATTTAATGGTTGAATGAATATATTTTCCTTATTTGTTTATTTTCAAAAATGTGTTTTAAAAACATTCCACAAATGTTAGCACACAAGAACTTTGAAAAGAGAAAACCTCTGTATTTATAAAAAATGGTAATGTCACAATTGTCATATAGGTTATTCAAAAGGGGAGTGAATTTATATTATGAAATGTCCATAAAGGAATGATGTGGTATTTATACATCATATCAGATACAGATCTGAGACGATTTAAAAATGTATCTTAATCAGCGACGGCCCGTGGAGGGAGTTACGGTGGGGCAGGAGGGCGGGGAGGGGGAGGGGCAGGGCGGAGGTTGCTAAAAACCGGCATATGGATAATTGCAGGTAAGTAAACAATTTAATTAATAAAACGAATTTCGTAGCTCGCACTGCATTGCATTTTGCGATGCAAGGCGCACTACGAAATTCGTTTTATTAATTAAATTGTTTACTTACCTGCAATTATCCATATGCCGGTTTTTAGGAAGCTCCACCCTGCCCCTCCCCCTCCCCACCCTCCTGCCCCACCGTAACTCCCTCCACGAGCCGTCGCTGATCTTAATCCTATTTACATAATGCACATAGAAAGTGGTCAATGTAAAGTAATGCAAATAGAATGAGCATAGTCAGGAACTAGTAAAGCATACTCTACCCAACAGCCATCATCTGTTCACCATCAGCTCATACCATTATTGTACTTTGTCTGCAAAATTGAATGCACGTATTACATTACTATTAAATTCAAGGAAACACTTACTAGGGTCGAACAAAGACAAAGATGGCTGTTTGATGATGAAATAACATGCTTCAGCTGTAATACCGAACCTGCATAGCAAGGGAGTGTGATGTCCTTCAGATTGCCTCATTTACTGCTATGATAATTAACAATTATTGAACAATTATTTACATTTACGTGAAGCAATGGACACATGCATTTGTCATGTTTTTCTTTTCTCACCGTTGTTTTCCCTGGCAGTGCAGTCGGAACCAAGGGAACAGCGGAACCAACAGTCAAGATAACAAATTACCTTTCTTGCTAGGCAGGCACTAAAAGACTCTAGCACACCCACTAAGAAAGAGGGCCAAACCACAAGCAGGGAAAGCATGCTTGTCTGTACACTGACTCACTGTCAATCCAAAAGACTCTTGGCACAGACTGTAGAGCCCATAAAGTGGGAAGGATGGGAGGGCACTGCATGCAGGAAGATTCAGATGTTTGGTCTCCTGTTGGCCCGGAAGACGAAACATCTGTGATGTCCAATGAGCAGGCCTCCCTGTGGTGACCATTCAAGAGACCTCACTAAGCATGGGCAAATTTTGCGAATTTGCGATCCGCAAATTTGCGGATTTGCGAATTTGCGATCCGCAAAATTCGTGAATTTTTGCGAATCTGCGGATTTTTGTTTTTTAGCGTGTTCGCGGGGTTTTTTGCGTGTTCGTTGGGCTTTTTGCGTGTTCGCAGGCCGCTTGCATAGCGAAGTTACCCATGCAGTCGTTTATGGGAGAGGGAGAGAGAGATAGATAGATAGATAGATAGATAGATAGATAGATAGATAGATAGATAGATAGAGAAAGAGAGGGAAAGAGAGAGAGAGAGAGAGAACGAGAGAAAGAAAGAGAGGCCGGATCTCTGAAGGGCCAGATTCCTGAGTTGCCCCTACAGAACATACAGCGTTTTTATTTTTAGCAAAATGCATATGAAAATTATGCTGTAAAGGTCTCTTAGTTTAACCCCTCCTGACAACTCAAAATGGGTGTATTTGCCATCCTCTTCCTACTTCCTGTTTTTTATATCTGTAAGTGCTTCCTGATGAGGTTTAATTCCTTGGACAGGTGCCTCGTTGCCTACTTGTAACTATTCTCTGACCCTGCTTCAAGGGTCAGAGCAGGGTCAGAGAATAGTGGCAAGTAGGCAACGAGGCGCCAGGAAGCAATTAGCAGCAGGTGTCCAAGTTGAAGTTAATTTGTTTGTAACCCTTTTGTAAAAGGTTACAAAGAAATTAGGTTCAACTTTTGCACCTGCTGCTGTAACCCTTGCTTGGCTGAAAATGTGTCCCTGCTGATTCGCGGATTTTACCGCGATTTCGCGAGATTCGCGGATCACGAAATCGCGGAAAATATGCAAATTCGCCCGCGAAACGGATTTTACCCCCACCCTTAGACCTCACTACAAACAGGCATATAACATCACCCCACTACACTTCCTCCTCCTGCAAGTTTACACATGGTTGTAGGGATCATTCTAACCTAAACACCACTTAGCCCTTGCACATAGCTTTCCTAAGCACCAGAGTATGTTTCTATAGCTGTTTTTCAGGAGTCCATGAAGTAGATAATTTTTTGGCAGCAGGTGCGCTCTCAGGATGAAATTCACTTAAATGTCACAGCCACATGTGACACCACAAATGTAATTTACCTACTCAAGTGCCCATGTGGCAAGGCGTATGTTGGCAAGACAGAACGAAAACTCAAAGTGCGACTTAATGAACACAAGTCCAACATAAGGACACGGAATTTGAAATCATCAGTAGCATCACATTTTCTAGAGAAAAACCACATCATTTTTCAGCTCAAATTTATGGTGTTGGAAACCATACAGAGAACTGAAGGAAGAGACAATAACAAACATCTACTCCGCCGTGAGAATTACTGGATCTATACATTGAATGCTATGAAACCCAATGGGTTAAATGATCGAATAGAATTTTCTTGTTACCTATAATTTTCTCAAACCCATCCAGGGCATGTACGTTCTGTTAACCATTGTCCTCATTGTGTTCTTATTGTGATTAATGTGTAATATACATTGGACCATTTCATCATCACACTACATTGTACATAGCCGCATTACATTTCCATGTCCACCGTGTTTTAATTTTTTAATTTTTTCATCTATTTTTTCACCGCACGACCGTCACCAACCATAGTCTTTTTTCCACCCCGATCACTTTCATTATATATACTAGTGGTCAAGTCCACTCTTCCGTCTACCAACAGTCCGCTTTTTACCATTACACACCCTAATGCATGACCAGTATGTCTTTACCACTCTTCCGCCTACTAACAGTCCGTTTTTTACTTCCATGCACACAATAGCTTGTCACGTGGTCTCCACATGAAGCATAGCAACCAATAGGCACACATTTATACCCGTACATAGCAACCAATAGGCACACATTTATACCCGTAGTCAGGAAGCTCCGGCATCACCGAGCAGCAAGCATGAACAGAATTCACGCCAGACGATTGAACTTCTAGTAAGTACGGCGTTTCACTTTTTGTAAGCATGGCATATAACGCAACTTATGCTTAACGTTCCCTCTTACGATCCGGATAATCATTACCCAATTTTTCTCGTTCACAGATACTCTATCACCGACCTAGCATAAACGCCCAATTCAGTAAGTCTTTTTTAGCTGTTTTCAAAACCGAGTCACGTTTTTTTTTATTTTTTCACGATAGCGCACACTCTGCACGTTTTAACTTTTCACCATACACCAGATGCTTACATTCACGATGTTATGTGTTTTTGATCAACTGCTTGCATTTGATGATGAGCCAGTGTATTGAACAAGAGTTATGTTAATTTGATTGTAGATATGCTCCCAGACGAAGGGCAATCGCCCGAAATGCATTGGAGCCAACACTAAATATGTGTGATAAAAATACAAGTATATACAGAATTAAGGATAATTCCTGGTAATATGGAATAAATTGGATGGAAAAACATCATTCTTAATTGTGTTTATGGAACTTTTTTCTATAATTTGAACAAAGGATTACCTATATCAGAGTGCCCTATGGGATGCAACTAATTTCCAATTAGAAGCACTTCTTTACTCATATGTTTACATTGTCAGTTGGACAGGAGACGATACCACGGGAGCACCTACTAACCAAATGAAAATTTATACAACACAACACAACTAGCTGTGCACTTGTCAACCCCATTCAAGATATGCTGGTAGCCGCTGTAGCCAGTATCCCCGAAGATAGCCTATGGTACAAGATATTCTTACAGCAGTGAAAAACGAAAATGGCTGTAATTCACTACCAGAGCATGTCACCTGCACAAGTACATGCCCTACCTTTCACATACACTGCACCCTGACCAAGGGGGTACCTTGGGCCTTCCATAGGGGTGACCAGTGCGCACAGAAAGGGAATGGTTAGGCCCCGTCAGTGGGGATATTGACCAGGAGGACATGGCAGTTCACAGACTGCACACAGGCACTGCGGTGGTAGGCCTGAGACACCATTTTAGGGCTACTCATGTGGGTGGCACAATCAGTACTGCAGGCCCACTAGTATATAATACATTACAACAACACTACTGCCAATACTGCCACTAAATTTCCACTCTAATTTTATAAAACGACAAATTGACATAAAACAATATATCCTAAAGACTCCTTTTTCTGTCTGAAAGCAATCAAAATCTTTTCTTTTATTTTATATTTGCATATCAAAATCAGTTTTTCATTTTATACATTTATATACATTTCACAAACATTTGCACCGTATACCATTCTAAAAATCTGCTAATACATTCTGTGATTTATCTACGTCATGCACTCTTCATCCATTCATATATCTAACATACAACCTATCGATACACTCTTACTTCCAAAATCAAAAAAATAAAACATTTCCTTCTCTTAATCCCAATCAACAGCCTTGGGATATATTAAACAAGTTGTTTAAAGCTTTGTATCTTTTTGAAAGAACTCCTAAGGCTGAGCGAAGAACTGGTCTACGCGTTTCGTACTCCCTAACATTTGGGGAGTTCTCTTCAAGACCACGTTTCTGAAAAACAATAAAATATGTAGGATCAACTGGGGGATGCCCTCAACATCTTATCTCTAAATGGCGGCACCCTATGCATGTCTCTTTCCTTATCTCTGTGTTATTCAACAGTTTCAACTTGAAGACTAAAATACAAAAATGAGAAATACGAACTTAACTGAAACCATCCGTGCCTTACTTCATTGCATGGCATATTGTTAAAGACCATTTGGCCCGTCGCATGGCATACAACCTAGAAAAGAACTGTGAAACTTACAGAAATCTGTTCCAAAAAAGGTGCCCATATGTTATTAAGTGAGGGAAGGAGACTGTTGTCCCTGCAACAAAAACAAGGAATGTAACGATTTGCCTTCACCATAAGAAAAAGTTGCTCATATTGATGGAACTGACATCTTATTGAAAACAGCTTTGAACTTACTTGAGTCAAATCGTTGACGACATTATGTCTTTTTTGTAAGGGCTTAGTCCGTTTAGCACACGCAGTCGTGGGATATCTGAAAAACGGAAGCCGGGTTGTATCATAATAAGCTAGTCTGATAAGTGTCTCATGTTTGTATTTAGCTTCTGCTAATGCATCAAGATTAGATCTTCAAGATAAGGTGGAGACCTGCTCTCACATGTGAGTCTGTGCCATTGCGTGTGATGCCACCAAGTGAACTGAAATATAAAATGCACCTAGTAGTGAGCTATTCTTGTCCTCCTGACTTGGCAAATTTTAACATGAAATGAAATTAAAAATAATTTGCCCTATCAAGTGAAAATGACAGCCTTGGACAAATAACTTATGAGTTACATATGGATAGGTTTAAAGTGGCATCAACAAATCAGATTGTTAGCCTTTTACTGTGCTGTAGATTGTAAGGCATGTATCTGTCAAAAGTAGAAGGAAAGAATAGTCAGGATGAAAAGTCAAAGACATCACAATGACTAAAGTGACTAACTGTTTTATAGTTTTTAATAAGTAGTAACATTTGCACAGAAGGTGACCTAGCAGTAATTTCATACAATAATATCTAGATCGGAGCATCAAAATTACCTAATATTTTGGAAGTCTTGAAGTATCCCTGGACAATCCACAGCATCTTTCCACATCACCTGTTTGAAACACAACTGTGGCATTTCGATTACATCAACATTAGGGGGTCGATAACAAGTGACCTAGCTATCAAAATGCAATTCCTGCACCCCTGAATCACTCAACACTCAGGCATCAGTAATTCTTTGTTTCGATATTTTGAAGTAAACAGAATGATGTGCAAAATGAGTTTCCCACATGAATTTCCATTTTTATTGGATTTTTTCAACTGGACTTTTTACCTGGTTTTAACATGGGGAAATATCCTGGAGAAAGATTCCAGAGATGAGGTGTTCCCTCAAATCTTGCAATAGGGTTGATGGGTATTAGCATTGTTAGGGAGGGTGCATGGTCCTGGGGTGGGAGCATGCTGCTATGGGACCAGATACTTAGCCAGGCTCAAATAGTTTACTGAACACTTTCTGGTTCTCATCCGAATCATTAACACTTTTCTCTAGTTTATGTTTTTTAATCGTACATTTGTTCTTATTAGGTCTCTGTTTGTGAAGAATCTTGGCAAGATAACATACTTCTTTTGCATCATTTTATCAATTTGACTTGTCTGTACTTCCGGAGAGATTGTTAGCTTTGCCAGCCAGTGTTTGATGACTATGTGCTTCATTTCTTAGTTGTAGATTTACTTTGTCAAAATGGTGGTGAGAGGATGTCTTCTTCTGGAAATCTGGTAAAAAAATGGAGGAATTTACGAGTGAGCTAAAAGAGGGTGGGAGTTCTCACACCCGGCACTCAGGCGCTGATTAGATTGGCGGGCACACCCTATCGGACACAGGACAGCCCGACAGGCCATTGTTGGTCCCGACATAGGCATTACGATGGGACTGCCACCACAGCGGTTGCACTGCTTATCCTTTGCATTGCAATGGGTGCTGCTGGCTGCAGCACATGCAGGAATGTAAAAAAGGGGACGCCTGACATATCCCTGCACTATGTGGCAGGCACCATGCAGTGCCTGCCCATGATGATGTAGGGGGGCACCATAGGTGCCCCCCAAATCCCGCAGCTTAAGGCCAGCGGGGAAGAGGGGTTCGCTAAAGTCCCCCAAAGTCCCTTTCCATCTGCCTTTTCATGGTGGGTTAACTGCCATGAAAAGGAATAATCCCTATGGCGGTGCCTGGTAGGCATCCCCACCACTGCAGGGATATGATTCCCCTCCGACACACTGGCAGGCTCAAGGAGCCCGTTGGATGTGTGGAGGTCAGTCTTTCTTACCACCAACTATCCATCCATCATAGCAATATGGTGGGCGGATAACATGGTCCCGATGGCAGAGGGATGGCCACCGATGGGCTGGCGACCCACCATCATTATAATCAACCCCTCAGTTTGCCCCAGTGCATCATGGTATATCCAGTGAATAATAACACTTACTTCCTTTTAGTTTTTACTTTTAGTTTTTTGCCTATGTAGGTGCAGTCATTACTGTGTATCTCAAGACACATGTTTCAGGACAGTTGTCCATCTTCAGTAGAGAGCCACACATACTTTTGGGGGTGCTGGAAATACTGCCCAGTATCTTCTCATGTCTTTGTACAACTTATTGGGTGTAGGTGCATCAGTCAGAACTCGTTTCTAGCACCACCAATATTAGATATTGATCTCTACTGATAAAGGAATGAATACAGAATCACGTGTCCAGAGTTACACAGCACAAGCTGCATCAATAAGGGTTAGACATTAAGGACGACTACCTAAAAAGGTGTTATCATGAACTTAATTTAAGGTAATACACAGGGACAACTTGAGTGCTGGGATGTGAGGCAGTGTGCTTCCATCCTCCTTATGTACTAGGTAGATGTATGTAGCACAGAGGTTGGAATGATGAGAAAAGGAGCGAGTTATTCAAATTGGTACCCCATTCTCATTGGTCACTTGTCCATATGTGTAGAAGATGCAGGAAGAGTTTGTTTCTGTTTAGCACATTTTAGGCAACTGGTTCCTGAGCAAGAAACTATTTGGTTTAGATGGACAAATCTGTTGGGGTTTTATATTATGAAGAATACAAATATATCAATTAAAGCTTTCTTTCCAATTTTCAACACATTTTGTTGAGTCGTGGGCATCAGTGTATGCTCTAAGCAGTGGTATGTACCTAATGGATGTTTAATACATGAAACAAAGAAGAAATGTCCTGCTTTCAGTCCTGGACTGAGAGTGCACCTTTTTGGGTGCACTGTCAGTGCACCTCCTGACAGATTATTTGCCTCTATTGCCACATCTATAATAAGGCATGGGGACAGCGACAAAGAGATTCCCTCATTAGCATGAGCCCGCACCCCCATGCAGATGAGGGAAAGCCCTCTTTGGATAGCGTTGGTACTATGTGTGCTCTAGCACTATCTGTATTACAGAGGAGGGTCTGAAGGGCAGAGAGAAATAAGGAATTTTTAGGAAGTGATGCCCTGGCATAATGTATTGTGCGGCCTCTTTAGAGTATAAGAAAAACAGTGTAACTGAGATGGAAAAGATAAGATGAAACAAACATCGTGCACTCTAATAGGGAGTGTTCTGAGCACACTGTCAGGAAGCAAGGACACAAAGGCTGGGAAACTGAAGAAATGTACAGTAAAAACTAAGTCCCTTGGTTATCAAGGTTTTACATCGTCCTTTCACGGGATGCAAGGGTGACTCAAAACTTAAATGAGAGTCTCATGTCACAGAAAGTCAGGATCAATAAAGGCTCAGTCGAATGCAGGGTTCGCTGAGGCCTACCATGCCTGTCCGGTTAACTGGAAGGGTCTGTTCTCTGGTACTACCCTTCTTACTTCTTGATGCCTCTATGGTCATGCTCCTCATAGACTGCAACGCAATAGGGGCAATTGTAGCACGACCACATGACTAACTATCAGACTGCTGGTATACTGTCTTGCCTGATGTGCCTATTTTTGCCTATCTTGTCAGTAATGTCTGTTCGGCCTCTTTAGTCATGTTCCTCATAGACTCCAACGCAGGAAGGGACAATTTCAGCACGCCCACATGGCTAAGTATCAGTCTATTAACGTACTACATGCCTAAAATGCCTATTTTTGCCTATGTTGTTGGCAATACCTGTTCTGCTTACTTAGTCCATTTTGCCAATCGGCTGTAGGTGTTGGACACTATACATAGAGTGTTCAGATATCAGTGGTATTCCTCCAGGGTCAAGTTCTGTACACTTTTGAATTACAGTTCTCCCCGCTTAATTGGCACACACTTCTTAACTACCTCCTTCTATTCCCCGGGAGGGAACTAATGTCAGTGTACCCAATGTTTAAACCTTCTAGGAAACAAATGTGTAAATTCACTTGTACCGTAGTTTGTAATAAGGTTACAGTTGGGATGACATTATCTTACTGTTTTGATGTGACTAATTGTGTTCTATCCAGTGATTCACTAAATACAGTTCACTCAAAATATCTAAAATGGAGAGGTGGATAGTGACCACGCTGTTCCAATCATATTTTTGTTTTTTTATTCCTGTGTTGAGCTTAGACAGTACTGCCGTCGCAGCTCTTAAGTTCCAGTTTCATGATGGGAGGGGGGGGTCGGGGTTGGGGATGGAGGGATGGGGGGTTGGGGGTAGGGTTGGGAAGAGGGCGGAATGGATGTTGCGATAAAGGGTTGGTAAATCTGGATGTTTTAGTATTGTTTTGCTGTGCTCTACTCTTTTCTCTTCTTACACTTTTCTTCTCTTCTTGCTCTACACTTTCCGCGGCCACCATGGGTTGTTACCCTACATGGTATTCACTCCACATAGCCTACCACCGGAAACGGAGGCAAAAACACATGATTCAGGTGTCTTTGAGTGGCTTGCCCAGTCCAATAGCACAGGACGTCATATTCACACTTCTAGTGGGATTCCCCATCTGTGGTTTGGGGATCACAATCTGCACCTCATCCCTACCATACCAATAGCTATCATGACTTCAGATAAGGATTTTGCAGCTAGTCTGAATATAGTCTCGCTAAACGTTAAGGGGCTCAACCATCCTGTTAAACGCAAGAAAACTTTGGACTATCTTGTAAAAACTAAAGGCGATATAATTCTCCTACAGGAGACTAAGCTATCTAAGGAGGATGCAGAGTTTTTTAAACAACACTGGACCTCTCACACGCTATGCTCCCCGGCTGTTAAGAAAAAAAGGGTGTGATCACTCTAATTTCCAAAAAATCTAATTTATCCCTGATCTCTCACACCAACGATACTGAGGGCAGACTAAGCATTGCTCACCTTCAAAAAGATGAGGACCATATTCACTTGGTAAATATTTATGGGCCAAATGCAGATATCCCTGAATTCTGTGAATACGTCTCAAAAGAAGTAGAGAACATCCCCCAAGATGAGCTCCTGGTGGTGTGCAGGGATTTCAACCTTCCACTAGATCCCCTACTAGACAGGCAATCTAAATGTGAGTATCACCCTTCACGCTCTCATGAGGCATTGTTGTGTCTATGTTCTAAATTTCACCTGCATGACTCGTGGCGCCTCCAACACCCGGACGGATGCGACTACACCTTCTATTCCCCTCCACACAATTCTAACTCGAGAATCGATTATCTACTAGTTTCAAACCCCTTCACACATCTTATTGACGAAACAGGTATAGCCCCTATATTGGTTTCGGATCACTCCTGTATTCACATGAAACTAGCAGGCTCCCACACCCTTACTCCTCCGAAGTGGTGGCGGCTTAACGAGGAGATCCTGTTGGTCCCTGAAAATAAGAGACTGATAGAGCTCGCCATACGAGAATACTTTGAAGTAAATACCCGACCAGAATCAGATATCTCAACCATCTGGGATGCCTTTAAGGTCACAATTAGAGGCACGTTTATAGGAATCAAGGCTCGCATGAACAAGGACCTAAATTCTGAACTGGAATCCCTAGAAAAATAAATCAAACGATTGGAAACCTATCACACCACTAACTTAAAAGATAAACCTACTTTTGACCGCCTGACCAACTTCAAATATAAATATAACGCGATCCTAAGTAAACGTGCAGGTGTATGGATTAATAAATTCAAGGCGCAGAAACTCTGCGAGGGTAACAAGGTAGGGAAAGTCCTGGCGTCCTTTCTTAAACACAAGAGGAAACTATTCCACATTACCTCTTTAAGGATCAGGCCAATACTACCCATACCAAACAGAAAGATATCCTACGCACCTTCCAGGCCTTTTATGAAGATCTCTACAAAAACAACACTCAATTCAACTTGAACGTGTGCGCTAAATATCTAAATTCAATCCACTTACCTCGTGTATCTGAGGAAGACAAAACTAAATTAGGGGCCCCGTTCACACTCAAAGAAATCTCGACTGCGATCAAAACACTAAAGAATAATAAGGCACCTGGGCCAGATAAGTCTTTTGAAGACCATCTTAACCCCGTACTCCTTAACCTGTTCCAATCCTCCTCACAGAAAGGCAACGTCACCCCCACGATGAGTGAGGCAACCATAATAGTTATACCAAAGGACGGAAAGGACCCATTGCTACCATAAAACTATAGACCAATCTCCCTCATAAACTTAGATTGTAAAATGTATGCGAAAACATTGGCCTGCAGACTGAACTCCATCTTGCCAACCCTAATCAGTAGCTCCCAAAGGGTTCTTAAAGCCCCGGTTATCCAATGACAACACGAGAATCCTATGCCATTTGTTGGAGAAATCAAAAACTTTGGACGCCCCCGCGGTAGCAATCACACTTGACGCGGAGAAGGCATTCGATAGAGTGCTGTGGCCTTTTCTGCGCCAATGCATGCACGTTTTTAACTTGGGAGACGTGTACATTGATATGGGCAAGGGACTATATTCCCGCTCTTCCGCAAGAATTGCCATAAACAGTTCCCTCTCTGAACCCTTTCAACTTGAACAGGGGACTAGAGAGGGCTGCCCCCTCTCGCCCGCTCTGTTCCTACTGGCTTTAGAGCCACTCCTTTGTGATATAAAACAAAACGATAATATTGGTGGGATCACATTCGGTGACACAAGAGTGAAACTCGCAGCTTATGCGGACGACATCTTGGTGGTCACTCAACAGCCAGATATCTCTATAGCGGCATTGATTAAATCTATTGACTCCTACTCCCTGCACTCGGGTTATAAGTTACACCGAGACAAATCTGAAGTTAAACCTCTAAACATTTTCACCAATAAAGAGGTGTTAGGCACATCTGGACTCTGTTGGCAAGGTAATTACATCAAATATCTGGGTATAGAGTTTGGCAGCTCCACTATTGAGACTCTCCAACACGACGAATCCTTGACCCTCAAGAAAATCAGAAAACAACTAGATGGATGGTCACCTCGCTTTATTACTTGGTGGGGCAGACTTGAGACCATCAAGATGATGGTTGCACCGCTGGTAAACTACTTAAACACTATGCTCCCACTAATACTATCCCAAGAGTTCCATCATAAATTGGACAAGGCTCTCACTAACTTCATTTGGAAAGGAAAAAAGGCAAGAATCAGTCTTCAGAAACTTAGGCTAGACAAGTCCATGGACGGAGTCACCGTTCCTGATTTTAAAAGATACCAATTAGCATTCTTAGCCAAACAAAGCTCCTATTAGCTGTCCCCCCGTGGGTTACTCGCCTGTGTTGCTGGATATAGAAAAAGCCCTCCTTGTTGATATCCACCCCATCTTGGTCTTATCAATGAGAGCGAACCAAATCCCGTGCTCGAAATCCATATTTACTAACACCAAGCTGGCAAAATTGACAAACTGCTTGACACAACAATAAGACGTTCTAGATGGGAATCAATCTGGAGGAACCCTATCATTACATATAACGGCAAGCCATTGTACAACCACTCCTGGATTGAGAGTGGCATCCTCTTCCCTCACCAACTCTACGATGGTGCCTACCCTCTTCCTTTTACAGGAATCCAGTCAAAATTTGAGATCCATGCTTCCGACTTTTATACATACCTGAACATAAAAACAGCCATTACAAAAGGGGGTGTGTCCCCCACACCCACTGCTCTTCTTAAGTATTTCTCCAGTGTAAACATATTAGGCCACCAAGTCTCAAGAATGTATAAACTGCTAAGTCCACAGTCCTCCGGACTGAGCGAAAGCTCCACACAGTTTTGGTCCTCTCTAGCCTCTTTTACCATCTCTGAATCGGATTGGTCCCTGGCATGGAAATCCTGAATGAGCCATAAAATAAGCCCTACCTTATCACAAACCAAATTCTGGCTCATGCACAGGGTCTTCTGGACGCCCGCTCACCTCTATGCACACAAAATCAGCCCTGACGCATTCTACTGGAATTGCAAGTGTGCTGAGGGGGACTTAGACCACCTCATCCTCCAATGTGAGTGCTTCTCAACCTATTGGGCAGAGTGTTTGATTTTATCCGCAAATTGTTCAACATCTTGCCCACCAAAGAACTCCCTTACCTTGTTTTCGGCTTTGTTAAGGAAACACAGCTTCCTGAGCCGGATAGAGCCCTGCTAGATCTCCTGCTCATGGCGGCCGTTAAGGTTGTTCTGAACAACTGGAAAGATACCAAAAAGGCCACTTATGCTTGCTGGTTGAACTGGGTGATTAACCTCTGTGGGGCAGATAATATCACTCTTCAAACAACACCCTGGCGGCCCACACGGAGAAAAATGTGGAATTCACTTGATAACTATTTCAGCGTCCATACACCTCTGTGAATTTTCTAGGATTCCTGGACATTCACATACAGCATATACGACTCGAGTTATGCTGAAATGGTCAGAATCTTTTTTGCTACACCATGGTGCACCCTCCTCTCCTCTCTCTGTCTATCCTTTCCTTCTCTTTCTTCTCGTTCCTCTCTGGCCTTCGCCTCAATAAGGCCTTGTGGTAATAGATGTGGTGCTCGGATAATGCCAGACTCATCTGAACGTAACAGTGTCCATCATAGTTACCCTATTTTAATATCTCTTGATTGTCATGATCTTACTATTATGATTTTATCTCTGTTCGGATGTATTTTTACCTGCACATGATTGTACACACATCGTGATTTGGTTATACTGAAATATCCAATAAAAAGTTTTGAAATAAAAAAAAACTAAATGAGAATTATCAAGCAATGCAAGGCCACCTTGCATGACCCTGCATGTGTTGATAAATGTAGAGTAACAAAAGGCAGTGCTAATCTGCTGCCTTGTGTTACTCTGCAGCAGGTAGGCGTGCCATGGTTAGAGTGTGGGTGTACGCACACATCCACCCATGCATTCTGGCACATTCTCACATTTACTAACACTGGTAGACCTGGGAATGCCCAGAATTGTACGGCTCCCCACAAGAGGCGAAAAGAGGGGACATCTCTTACTTTCTCCTCATTGTTTCCTTTTTGTAAGTGTGCTGCATTATGCTGCACACTTAAAAAGAGGAAAACGCCTCTGAAGATTGTTTTTGTGCAGCGAGGTGCCCCTTCCGGCAGAAAATACATTTGTGCCTACTATGCAGGCACCCTTGCACCATCGTGCAAGGGTGCCTGCGTTGGCACTAGGCAGCATTTTGTGTGCTAGTGCAGGCAGACATCAGGAATGCACCATATTATGTTAAATGCCTCACATTCCTGCCCTCTCCCTTTCGCACAGCGCAGCGATGTGGCTTGCTGCATTGCGAGAAACATTGATAAATATGGATTAAGGGCCATATGTATCAAGCCTTTTTTGATTCCCAAAGGCCGAAATTCGCGAATCGCAAAAGGCTAATTAGCATGAATTGAAATGTATCAAACAATCGCATCTTAAGGAATCACAAATACTTGCGATTCCTTAATTTGTCATAGCATTTAAGGAATCGCAATTTTGCGATTCCTTAAATGCTATGTATGAAGCATTTTACTGTTGCGAATTCAGCTTAAGGAATCGCAATTTACCACCAACTTCCAGTTGGTGGTAAATTGCGATTTCTGTTCAAAATACACTAATTTGTATTTTTGATTGTGTCATGTGACGCACATACATGCCCATAGGGCATGTATGTGCGCCATATGCACACACATGTAATTTACAGGGGTGCAGCAGGGTGTCCTTGAGACACCGCTGCACCCTTGCAATAATTCTCAAATTGCGATTAGCAAATTGCGAATTCGCAATTTGAGAATTATTTGGAAATCATTCCTATGGGCCTCCTGGCCCATAGGAATGCATCGGAAAATATTCCTTAATTGCGAATTTGCAAAATGCGAATTCGCAATTAAGGAAGATTAAGGAATCGCTAATTAAAAGCGATTTTCTTCATACATACCATTTTGCGATTCCTAAATAGCGATTCCTTAAAAATCGCTATTTAGGAATCGCAAAACGGAACTATGATACATATGGCCCTTAAACCTTTGTACCAATTCGCAAAAAAATAGACCTTAAAATCTTAAATAAATGGAAGTCTGTGAAAAAAGCGTACTACTCGTGTTCAATTAAATACCACTATTATGGATCCTTTCAGAGCAATGTGTCAGTAAACATTGTGGTGTTTAAATGCTTATGAATGCAGATTTGTTTTCATGACTGACAAATACATTTTAGAATAGATTAACCTAAAAAAGAACTGAGAAGTTCGACACCAAAGAACGTGTCAGTCATTGAAATGGGGCATGGTAGATAGAATATTGAAAGCATCCTTCAGGTTGTTCTTAATGTAATTTTTTACATCAGTAAAAGCTAGTATGTAACAATGGATCACTTCGTTCAGCCTTATTTTCTTGGAAAATGTCACACTGTTCCTTGGGTAGTTTCTAAGAAGCAGATGAAAGTGAAAAGCGCAGGCCTGGATGTTCCTATTCACAGCGTGTTCCTTTTGTTCTGTATCCGCAGTAGTGAGCACAAATAATTCATTTTCCTTAACAGGTGACAGAAGAGCAGAGTTGTCCTTAATCTGTGTTTTCTTGAAATCTGATGAGGGCACTCGAAAATAAAACTTTCATTTTCCAATCTGGCGTCCAACTATAATTAACACTCTTGAATTTCATTTGAAAGCTTAGCTAGGTCATTAATTGATCACATGTTCTAGTGCTATCTGGAATTATTGATGAAATATTAATTGCAAAGGTCAAGCTTCATACTGTATTGACTTTTTAACTTTTCTAAAATAAACTGTAGAGTGTTGAAACCCATAGTATACAAGTCATGATAAAATTATTGAAATGCGTACCTTCTCCCACTTATCTGTTGCTTGGGTGGAAAAGCCCCCTACATAGTGAAAGGCTTGCACTGCTGTACTGCTTTCTGCAGCTGCATCGATATCTGCATCCCTGGTACTGATTTTTGGTCATGGCGAACACAGATAATTGCATGAACACCATGACCATGTCTATCTCACAGAATTGGCCCCACATACCGAATTGGGCCTCATGGGGCTGACATTGGTCCCATATACCTCAACAACCCCATAAACATCCACAAACCTACCAGACATCTCTTCTCAGCCAGATTCCAACCCACACACGCACCCTGCATGTGTAGAACCAGATCCGGCAGTTGTGTCTTCTCCTACCTCACT
Organism: Lissotriton vulgaris; assembly: GCF_964263255.1. Classification (NCBI taxonomy): domain Eukaryota; kingdom Metazoa; phylum Chordata; class Amphibia; order Caudata; family Salamandridae; genus Lissotriton; species Lissotriton vulgaris. Next base: position 1,468,696,130 of record NC_141685.1, on the reverse strand, counting down.
CTTAAACCTTCGATTGACCTGCCCCTACATTTGAGCTTCTGAAGATCTGACTCTTCACCTAGCCCGACGCTGGTTCAGCCAATTTAGCTCCTGCTTCAGCAACAGGATACCCTCCAGGGTGAGCTGTGCGCTATACAAATACACATAAAATAACTCAAAACATAATATGCAATGCGTTTAGATCTGGAGAGGTGCATCAAGCACTTCTTTCATGAAGGTAGGGGGCAACTGCTGTTACCTGGAGTTAAGTGACAAAGGTGTGGTGGTGGCAGCATACCATTTTGTCTTCATTAAATCAGTAATGTAAATGAGGGATATCTGGAGAGGGAGAGGAGTTGACCTAACAGCTAGGGCGGTCAACCTCAAATCTGGGGTTTCGGGTTTGAGACCTCAAATCTGGGGTATCGGGTTTGAGTCTCGGCAAGGATGAGCAACATCCTGTGATTCTGGGCAAATAACTTCATCTCCCCGTGCCTAACAAAAAAAATAAATAAATGTATGTGTTTTCATGTATCGCACCTGATGCTCGTGTAAAGGGCTCCAATACCCTCAAGTCAAGTTTGCGCTATAAAACTCTGTTAAAAAAAAAGTATAAAAATATTACCTGCATCACTGGAGATGCACTCTCTTGTAAAGTTTCATGTCTGTGTACTTAACTCACTTTTGGCTTGCATCGATTGTGTTGTGCGCCGGACAGCATGTGATAGGGCAGTGTGTGATACCTGCCTTTGCATGCTGGGTTGAATGTATGTGCCTCTGGATTTAGTAAAACATTGAGGCCTGTGGAATCCAATTTGGAAGTCCAGGGTTAGCTGGAAAGGTGAGGACTGCATCACCCAGAGAGGAGATGTATGCCCATGGCTTGAATGGCCGGATCTTTCTCTATTTTTTTTTATTAGGAGATCTATATAAAGAGCGAACAGCAGAGGGGAGCAGGGACAGCCCTGCCTGGTGCCTCATGAGATAATAAAGTTTTTGGAGAGCCTCCCGTTTAGCACTAGACAGGCTGTTGGTTGGTAGTATAGTGCTTGCACTGCCTGCTTAAACTTTTGTCCAAACCCCATCCTCTCCACGATGCCCCACAGGAACCGCCAGGAGACCTGCTCAAAGGCCTTTTCGGCGTCTAGTAAGATTAGGGACATCAGCTCTCCTGACACCTGTGCGGCATCAAACAGTATGATGGCTCTCCGTATATGCTCCGTGGTACCCTTTTTTGGAATGAATCCATTTCGCCACTCGGAGACCAGAGATTCTATTACCAAGGACAGTCTAATTGCGAGCAACTTGGAGTAGATCTTAGAGTCAGAGTTTATCAAGGTAATGGGTCTATAAGAACCCATTTCTAAGGGTGATTTATCTTTTTTTGGGAAGATAGAAATGTTTGAATTAGACCAGGACGCGGGGGTGGCCCTCCGTTAAAAATAGTGGTGATTATGTCAAGAAAAATGTGCTTTATTTGGGGCGCAAAGACCTTATAAAATTCTACGGGGATACCATCTATATCCGCCCGTTTACCATCCGGTAAACTGAATAGGGCAGCTGTAATATCGTCCTATTCTGGCGCATTCAGAGCACACAGGGACTGCAAACAAAGATACTGGCTTACACAGAAGACTTGGCCATCACCACCCCTGGTCCCGAAAATGCTATGATGGCACTAGAAGCAGAGGCCTCCAGGTTTGGAAAAATCTCAGGATTTGCGCTAAACAGAACCAAAACTCAGATAATAACTAATAGTGAAATTCACTGGAATAACAGAAGGGTAGTAACAAAAGCAAAGTACCTGGGAGTGACTGTAACTGCAAATTGGACAACCTGGTAGCAGAGAACTTAGTCCCTTTGCCACTGATACGAAAAAGTCCCTTAAGGCAATTGACAATCTGCACCTTACAATAGTGGGAAGATGCAACGTAATTAAGATGACATATTTTCCAAAATTACTTTATTATTTTCGCTCCATTCCGCTAGAATTCACCAAGATACAGCTAGCAATGTTTCAGCAAATTTTCACATAATTTATTTGGGCGTACTCACAGGCTAGACGGGCCCTGAAATAACTGACACTTCCTAAAGAACGAGGGGTGGGCATTGCCAAACATAGTACTCTATTATTGGGCATCAGTCTTACAATATAGTACCAAATTAATTACAACACATCCTTGCACCTCTTCTACTGAATTGCCATCTCCTTTCCGGATGTTAATAGGAGAGGAAGCTCGCGGCTGCCTTTTCAGACAGCTATACTACGGATATTACAAGCGAGTTCGGTTTAAGACACTGATGAACTCTTTTAAGGTATTTTCTAGTATACGCAGGATTTATGGTCTTGGAAAGTTTAATCACTACACCCCCCTTACTCAAAATCGAGATCTGCCCTGCATTTTTGACCTAAGCTACCTAGCAGAATGGTACAAAGCTGGTATCTTAAAACTAGGGGACCTAATTTCAAACGAGAGAGTGAGCACATTTTTGGAACTTTAAAGCAAATTTGGGTTAAAACAGCAAGATGCCTTCAAGGTCACAGCTATTTATAGCTTTCTCTCACGGAAGGTGGGGGGACTGGCTGGGTTCTCAGAGGTTAAAATAATCAATATGCTATCAACTTCGGTAGCCCCACAAATAGGGTCTATCTATGCCATTTTAACTCTGAACACACCGGATGATCTTCCTAGAATAGCTGACAAGAGGTCATCAAAATTGGAATCACCACGGAGCTTATATTTTAAATCTTTGGAACTTTCACAGAGAGACTTACTGTCAGCTAAATTGCAAGTACAGCACTTCAAAACAATTTTTTTCTTATATTTAACTCCTAGCAGAATTGCAAAGTGGGGCACGGGGGAGGGATAAATATGCCTATGCTGCTCAGCGGTTGGAGCTGACTCCATCCATATGTTTGCTACCTGCCAAAAATTGGCCTATGTCCGGTCTAGAATACAAGGGGGCATATTATCAAGGGGGTTTATCTCCGCTTTTTTGGCTTTAAAAGCCAAGAAAGCGGAGATAAAATTATCTCCCTATTACCTAGCTGCCGCTAATACCAGTTAGCGACAGCTAGTAGGAGATAGCGACCATCTTGGGTCCCACTTTGCATGTCAGTGATATTTATCACTAATGAGATGCAAAGTGGGTGTGCCAAGATGTTAGAGACTGAAAACAGTCGCTAACATCGCTATCTCCTATTACCAACTTTTGGAGATATTCGCGCTAAGCGGGAATATCTCCAAAAGCTAACACCATTCTTAGCCATGTTATCCAATGGGAGGTGGATAACATGGCTAAGAGCATTAGCTCGCTAATGCATGAATATCGCTGACTTTCAGCGATATTCATGCTTTTCGGCGATTTTTACCGCATTTGCGTTAAACCTTGGTAATACCAAGGTTTATTTGCGGTAAAAATCGCCGCAGCGCTGCGGTACACTTTTGTCTCTAACCAAGCAATAGCGATAATTATCGCTATTGCTTGGTAATATGCCCCAATATTTCTTGGGAAAGGTTGTTTCACAAGACTACACACTAACCCCCACAACTATAATGCTAGGGACCTGTGAAACACTAAGGCGGACTAGAGGAGGCGCTTTGGTGTTTGTAGCTATGACAGTTTGGAGGATCTGTGTAGCCTCTGGGTGGAAAGACAAAGATCCGCCACCATTCTCTCAGTGGCTAGCCAGGCTAATGGCGACATACCATCTTGAGAAAGCAATATACGCTAAAAAAGGTCGCAAAGAGAAAAGGAGAGGGCTAGACATATGGGAACCTATTACCACATGGCTTGAACGCTCAGACTAAATCCCAACATTTAACTCTTCAATTCCTTAGCACCTCCTACCTCCAGATCTCCCTTTTCTTTTTCTTTTTCTTTTTTTTCTTTCTCTTTTCATTTTTCTCGTTCTTTCTCTCTGTTCTGCAAGTCGCATTACACTTCTAGTTTTTGAAATTCTCTCACAATGCTTTATTCGTATGCACTTTGATGTTCCTGATTAATATTTTAAACTTCATCCTTCTATTGTGTAAAAACGGGGTGGGGGAGGGGGGACACTACTATGTATATTTTGCAAATCCTGAAAAAAAAATTAAATTAAGAAAATACATTTTAAAAAAACAGAGAGGAGATGGATATTGCTGACATTCCTAAGGGCTGGGGTGGGACACACACACTAAAGGGAGATGTGCAGAGTATTTCCAGTGCACATCAAAGGTTCTGGAAAAGTTAAATGGTCAGTGGGGCCTCGGTTCATTGTTGCGGAAATAATTAGACTGACATGGTTAGCATAACCAAGGAGTCTTCATAGAGGAAGGCTTAGTCCTGTGAACTTTTATGGGGCATATTTCAGTGGAGGATGACTGTCAGGTGTGATTTCCCAGCAACTCGCCTGGAAACAACTGGAGCCACTTCTGCTGTGGCAGACTTTCTCTTTGACAAAGGGCAGTGAACTAGAGATAACACTTCAAAAGAATTCTTTTAACTGGGACAAAAGTGTCATATATATATATGTTGGAAAGGCTCGGGCTCAAAACAAAGACCTGTGGAACCACTGTAGTAACCTATGTTGGAGATGATCTAATCGCTGATGGACGTAACATCTGAGATCTTTCTTGCAGGAATGACTTGAACCACCTCAGTGTTGTCCCATTTATGATAATGTTATCGAGACACATGATCAGAATTGACTGTGCATTGCATACACATGCAATACAGCATGCACACTCTTCTCACTGGGATCCACTCTTCAGGATCCTGGCCCTCACTCCTCAGCTCTGTGCTGCCAAACACAAGTGTGCTAATCTTGAGACTACTTGGGAGGATTTGTTTGTGTGCTTTGTTTAACATGTATGAAAAATACTGCTTTTCACACTAACGTTCAGTATTGGACTGGGCACTTATCTTATTGGGTCACTGGGATATTCTGAGCTATGAACATTCGTATACCTCACTCCTACCTCCCCTTGAAGAGCCTTTGACTGCTCAACCCGCTATACCACTGAGAGTCAAGTGATGAAGGGGTAGTACTGGGCCCATACAGTCAGGCCCCATAGTTGATCGGGCTATTGGACATCAGGAGTAATAACCCCATGATTGGTCCCAGTAGCTCCTGTGTGCCCCTTGGCTCGCTGATAGGGGTTCTCAAATATGTACTTATATATTTTGTAATAAACACTTTAAAATCAAAACATTTGACCAGTTTTTAAAATATTTTAGTTCACGTGACAAATAGTACTTACACATACTTACTGTTAAATTGATTGAATACAAAAATCTTTAAATATATTAAAGCAATTGTAGTATCTTTTTAACCTCCAATGAATATACAAACAATAAAAAAACTAGGAATTTCTTAGGGGTCCCCCATGGAGTTCTGCCAATTCACATTGTAATTATCCTCCTTGATGTGTTAAACATAATTTTTCGGTCATAGAATGGCAACCAAATTTATTTGTGCAGTGGGGTAATCACAGATATAGGTAGTGACTATTATGGGCACAATACTACTAGGAATGCAATTTAAAATCGATCTAAATAGCAAGTGTTTTAATTACTTAATGAAGTGTTATTGAATGTTATGCAGTGTATTGGTTTTAGATGTATGAAAGGCTGAGTTGTCAGTCATTAGATTTAAACATGTCACCCCACAATGGGTAGCAGCAACATGAGCCAATTTACAAGCCTGAAACGTGAGTGTGTTCAGAAGATGTAAATGATCTGTGCATCCCCTCATAAGGTTTCTATAATTGTGAATGAATCACCAATATTGATTCCAAGCCAATAATATCTGCCTAAGACAAAAATTGAACACTTCATGAAACACCACTGATGGCTCCATGCAGGGCTCTGCTGATACTATCCTGTTTGTCATTGCTAAACACTTTTCAGCTTGACAATGACAGTGTTTAACAACACTTTCATCGAGGGGAGCCTCCGGTCAACCAGTGATTACTCATATGTTTAAAATTAAACCTCCTGTTCAAATATGGTGATCTATAGTTGACCATGTCCTAATCATATATACCCATGCTTGTCCTTAAAAATAAAAAATAGGCAAACTTGTCAGACCCCAACTTGTTCCCCAATTTTTAACTATTTACATCTTTCCATTTCTAATCAAAGCTTTTAAGGGGGGTGGAGGAGTTTGACTAGAATCGTAGTACTTTCGTCTGAATTCAACTTAAAACAATACAATTGTCTTTTAAATATTGTATAATGTTGATACTAACTCCGTCCGTAATTGTAACCATAGCACAGTGTTACCACGGCAACAACACTCTAACCATAAAGGTAACATTAATTATTGCTTCCAATTTTAACCCCTCCACTTACTCAAACCAGGTCCAAGAAGCCCTTCATTAGTGGTATATAAGAGTAGTGAGTGGGTCCGACCTTCATGTCATCCACCCTCTTCAACGTATACATGAGTCCCCTCGCATCCATCGCGCGCCAACACAACCTCAACATCATCTCCTACGCCGACACCCAGCTGATCCTCTTGTCACCAAAGACCCAAACACCGCCAAAACCAACTTACACGAAGGAATGAAGATGTTGCCGAATGGATGAAGAACAGCAGTCGAAAACTGAACTCGGACAAAATGGAAGTCCTAATCTTAGGCTCATCCCCCTCTGCTTGGGACGGCTCATGGTGGCCACTGGCCCTGGGAATAGCACCCACACCTACGGACCATGCACGCAACCTGGGCTTCATCCTGGACTCCTCACTCTTGATGACCAGACAAGTCAACGCCATTTCCTCATCATGCTTCAACATCCTACGCATGCTCAAAAAAATATTCCGCTGGATCCCCACCGAAACAAGATAAACGGTAACCCACGCACAAGCCGACTGGATTACGGCAACACCCTTTACGCCGGAACCACAGTCAAACTACAGAAAAAACTCCAACGCATTCAAAATGCCTCAGCCAGACTCATACTAGACATCTCCCCCCAGACTCACATTTCCGGTCACCTGAAAGACCTCCACTGGCTCCCCGTCAACAAGAGGATAACATTCTGACTCCTCACCCACGCACACAAAGCCCTCTACGACCTAGGACCCGAATGCCTCAACGCGCGCCTGTCCTTTTACACCCCCACCCGCCATCTTCGCTCGTCCAATCAGGCCCTCGCCGCTATTCCACGCATCAACAGATCTACCATGGGGGAAGATCCTTCTCTACTTAGCGGCCAAAACCTGGAATTCTCTCCCCACCCACCTCCGCCTTACACAGAACCACCACTTCTTCAGAAAGCAACTTAAAACTTGGATATTCGATAAATAAAGTACCCCCCCCCCTCCCTTCCCTCAAGCGCCTTGAGACCCTCTGGGTGAGTAGTGCACTATACAAATTTTTGAACTTGAGCTTGAACTTGAACTTAAACCTTAACCCCTGCTCTAATGATGTAACAGCCCCTAACCTTTTCAGCAATGTGACCACTCCACAACTCATTATCCAAATTTCAATGAAAAATATTTTTGTATTTGTTTTTTGGTTAAGTAATTTGTAAATGAAATTATTTTGCATTGGGGGAGAACCGAGGATCACTGATATTGCTATGTTTGCATTTCCTCAGGAGAGCCAGCTCAACTTGGCCTCTAGATGGTATTAGGTCCATAGTATGAAAAATGCCATAATAAGACTGAAAAATTATCACTATACTGCTTTGTTGCAAACTATTTAATTCAGTGCAGAAAACTTAAACATGGTTTTTAGGCTAACTTAAGAGAATCTAGTATCCTCCATTGGCATTGATCACAAGGCAAAATTGCTTCTGACGTCCTTTCTGTCCAAACGTAAACAGTCAGTCAAACTCAGTACTCACTATTCCCCTGTTTTTACTCTCCCATGTGGAGTTCCCCAAGGATCCTCACTAAGTCCGACATTATTCAACATCTATGTGTCGGACTTGGCGAGGGTCATTAAATCATATGGAATAAAGCTTACATCATATGCCTACGACACCCAGTTGGTATTGTCCATACATAATAATGGAGGGCAGTTGCAGCCAACTTTCAGGATGGTATGATGGCCATCAGTTCCTGGATGGACTGCAACTGCTTAAAACTTAATTCCGACAAAACGGAGGTCATGATTTTTGGCCGCCTCACCCCCTCCTGGTCCCCAGCATGGTGGCCCACTGAGTTGGGCCCCCCCATTACCTGTCAACAAGGTTAGGAACCTTGGGGTAATATTTGATGATAAGTTATCTTTTGTTAGCCATGCAAATGCAGTTGCTTCTTCCTCCTTTTTTACCCTTAGAATGATCAGAAAAATTCTACCTTTTCTCACCCCTAGTGCTGGCAAGACCCTTATGTGTACCTTGGTATTATCCAAGGTGGACTACTGCAACGGACTTCTACTGAACGCACAAGAGAAAGTCCTTAATAAAATGCAGTTAGTACAGAACGCGTCAGCTAGAATTCTGACCCGCACCACACAGTTCTCTTCAATATCCCCCATTATTCGTCAACTCCACTGGCTCCCAGTCAAAAGCCATACCAAATTTAAAGCCTTGTGCATTGCGTACAAAGCCATGAATAATATTGGGCCGGAATTCTTAAAAAAACCTTTGTGCATATACACTCCTACTAGACAGCTTCGTTCATCTACGACACTACTTCTCCCTATTCCGCGTACAAAAAAAGTGGCCTGGGGAGATAGACGATTTATATTGGCAGTATCAAGACTGTGGAACACCCTCCCCCTCCACATTAAAAATAGTCCATCCTTGATGATATTTCGAAAGCAAACAAAAACTTGGCTTTTTAATCAGTAAACCCTAGCGCTTCCTCAGCCTCTTTTCAGCGTTGAGACACCCCAGGGTATTTGCGCGCTATATAAATCGTATAAATAAATAAATAAATAAAGACAGTGATAAGAATAGACCAAGTGTCAGGTTTCTCGATGTAGTAACAATGAAATGTACATATTCAGATGCAACCAATCATCCTCTCTCTGAAATCTATAGAAGTTAAGAAATGTATTAATGGTGAATCGTAATGTCCCCAAGGAAACATGGGGGTAGATTAAGAGAAACACATACTGCACTCTACTTGGCTCTAGAGGTCTTGAAGGGTATTACTGCGTTCGAGCAGCTCCAGAGATTTACAGAGACTTTCATCACCATTGCATCACAATGCCAGATGGTTTAATGGGGAGGTAATGGATAAAAGGAACTGAACTGCAATGACTACTTTTTTCCATTCTATGGGGTTCCATTTAGATAACACAATACTTTATGACATCAGAATGTAAAGTAAAGGAAGGAGAAACAACCTGAGAACTTTGCATGTATCAGCATACTCCAGAGACCAGTTGGTTGACAAGTTATACCATGAATCCCGCTCCAAGACTGGTACTGATAAACCACAGTGTATCTTTCTGAAAAAGGACTGGGGAAAAGGCAAGACATAAAGGAGAAGGAAACCAAAGTAGGCAGGTTTCAGTGGTGCTGCAAAGAAAGCAGGAACTTTTGAAAAGGGGAAAAGCAACCTAATGCACAGATCACAAAACAGTGAGTAACACACTCATGGCAGTGGCAGCACGAACTGCAAAACTATAGGAGGCTGTGCACAGCTGTTTCTTCCTGCTGCCTCTTTTTAAACTACCTGTAAGAAATTGTTTTATTGGTTGAGTGGGGCTGGAACCCTACTCAAGCACCATCCACAATCCTTGTCAAGGTGAAGTCACAAGCAAACCCCAATTTAACCTTTGCTCAATCCTGTGGTCGATTGGAATAGAGCAGTAAGGCTTAACTTAGAGGCACTGTAATGTGCAACACTTCAAACAATAGTAAAAGTAAAACACTACACAAAGATGATCCCACATCAAATTAGAAAAATAAAGTTGATTTTTATAAATGCTACAAGAACAAAAGGAAAAAATTCAATCAGTAGATCGGAGATAAGTAATTTTATAGATTTAACTGAAAATGGCACCAAAAAGTCAATAGTGCCATTTATGGCCATCTGGTTGTGTAAGACCAGACGAAAGTCACAATTTCAGGCTGTCTCAATTGAGCGCAGGTTGGATACAGAGACCAGATTAGTCCAGCTCAAACGTTTGCTACTTAGTCCAGCCCAAAGAGTCCCATTCACGGTGAAGGGGGCTGTGAGGAGCAGGCAAATATTGCAGGCGGTTGTCATGTACAGAGAATAGCAGGCCTGGTGTCGCCGACAGGAGTTGCTGCAACACAAAGATCCTGTTGTCATCACAAATGGTCAGGCTGATACCTCACGATAGCGCTCCCCTTGAGCAGTTGATGATGTAACAGAAAAGGTCAGGCAGACTGAACTTTACATTGGCAGGCTGTGCTTTTGACAAGATTTTGGTGCCAATAGATTTGTTATATGTAGTGAAGAGCTCAAAAAGTTTAATTGAGCCTCTCTGAGGCCACACCATGGGTTCAGGGCCTAAAGGGCGCCACTTGGGGGTCAGGTTTGCCAGCTTAAGGAAAATATAAAAAAAATCAGAAATACTTTACTCTTGAAGTCATCATTCAGATTATCATTGCCCTTCTTATGCAACGGGTTGAATATTCTAACTCCCTCTATCTAGGTCTTCCATAGGGATGGAGTTATAGGCTGCAGTTGGTTAAAAAGCAGGCAGCTAGGCTGATATGGCACCAGCCCTGATTCCACCACACCTAACCTCTGATGACAAAATTACACTGGCTTCCAGTCACTCAGAGGTCCCTGTTTAAACCTGTGTGTAGCATCTTCAAATCTCAACATGGAACAAGCCCAACTTTTGTGATGTCTAGAATCAGGAAATACTTTCCCTAACGTAACTTTAGTTCATCCAGCCAAAATCTATTAGAAGCCCTCAAATTCAACAGGAAGAGAATGGGTGGTACCAGGCTGACCATGGTTGCCCCAAATGTATGGAATTCTTTCGCCCCACACATTAAAGCTGCAACTTTGCATGTGAGCTTCAGGACCTTATTGAAAACCTGGCTCTTTAATCAGGCTTATGGCTAAGCTTTTGGGCCTTCCTTGCCTCTGTGCCTCAGCGCCATGAAGCCTTTTTGGTGTATGATTATGTTGTAACATAACATAAAATAACATAACATTGCAGGGTCTTGCTCAAGCTGGATCTAGGTGCAGGTTCAGGTGGTTGGGAGCCTGTTATGTCCCAGTGGCTCTGAACAGGAGGCAATCAGACTAGCCCTTGGAGTCACTTTGGGAGTCCTGGGGTTAAGTGCAGGCCCAACTCCCACTGACTCAGGCAGGAGGTCAGCAATCCAGCAAGGCAGCAGTCCAGCAAGGCTGAAATCTAGCAGGGCAGCAGTCCAGCAGCGTGGCAGTCCTTTCAGCAGCACAGCAGTCCTCCTTCCTGGCAGAGCATCCATAGTCCAGAAGTGTACTGCAGAGTTGGTGTTGGAGGTCCAATATTTATATCAGGTGCCTCTTTTGAAGTGGGAGAAGCTTCTAGAGATTTCACTTTAAAGTGCACATGAGTCCTTCCTGGCTCCCTTGCTCTGGCCTAACTACAGGGGGAATTCAGCCCTTTGTGTGGAGGCAGGGCATACCCTATTCAAGTTTAAGTAGGGTTTTGTCCACTTCCACCCACCCATCCTGCCAGTGATGGCCCATACAGGCATTCTGAAGCTCTTTATTGTGTGTGCCTGTCTAGGGGAAAAACAAAAAGCTCAACTGTGAGCTACACTAGTCATGTGACCAGAGACACACTGGAGGCACACAATGGCTAAGGCAAGAAAATGAAAACTTTCCTTTCTAAAAGTTGCATTTTTTATAATTATAACTTTTCACTTCCAGGATATGTAAAACGTGAAATTACATCAAACTTTTTAAATACAATGCACCCTGCTCTGTGTCTGTTTAGGGCCTACCCGAGGGGTGACTTGAATATATTGAAAGGGAAGATTTGGGCCTGGCAAAAGGTTGATTTTGTGTTATATTCAAAGAGAGAGAGAGGAACTAGAGAGGTTAGTCTGTTTCCCCTGTTTATATGTTATCACTCTATGAGAACTAGCTCTGAGTTAAAGTGTTTACATGTCTGTGTGTGGGGGGGAAACCATTAGGTTTTTTATGAAGGCCCTCATCCACCAACCTGGTTGGTGGCATGCTTCATCATTGGGCCCCATCCGAGGCACCAAATGTACCTCAGGTGTGCTTCGACGCCAGGTTTCTGTGGAGCACCAACGTAGTGACAAATGCACACTCAGTTAGCGTCCTCAACTCATTAACACCACTCACCATGGGATTGTTGCCATACTTGCTCCTACACGTCCCGCTCTTTGGCAGCCTCAACCTAGTAGGGGACTGGGTCTCAATCTCCCACTTGTGCAAATTGTATGATATTTGCACATTCCCACGTGCTCGCAGCTAACGAGATCGCCTACATCTCAATACACCCCTTTAATGACAATGAATAGGCCATTACGCCTTCACCAAGGAGGGTACTGGATCTTTGTCCCCCTACTTTGTAAATTCCCTGATATTTGCTCATCCCATGCGCCCCTAGCGAGCGAGGTTATCATCTTTTCATTGTATTTCTTTAATAGCATTGAATAGACAGAGCGCTATCGCCAAATAGGGCACTGGGTCTTAATCACAATCTCTTACATTGCAAATTCCCTGATATCTGCACATTCCCACGCGCTCCCAAGTGAGCGAGGCCATCATTGTCCCGATATACTTCTTCAATGACAATGAATAGACAGAGCGCTATACACACCAGCATGCCCGTCTTTTCTCTATTTCCTTTACTACAGGCACCACCTTTAAGACAACAGGAAGACGCTACTCACAGAGGCCCAAACACGCCCAGTTACATGTGACCAGGCAAGAACACCTGACACCGGCAACAAGCAACACCTGGCGCTTTTTACTGGCATTTAAGCGCTCCCTACACAAGAGCTCATTCTTCACGGAGCTCCTGCCCGAACAACAGGTTCTTTGCCGGCCGAGCAGCATCGTGCAGTAAGTACCTGAGACCTACTCTGACAGCGGTACAGCCTCCAGTCATGCTTCCTCAGGCCGTGATTGCGTGAGCATCTTTTTACCGCTACCTAGTTGGGTCTAGACTATCCCCATCCCCCTACAGCCTTTTCTTTTCTTTCCCTCAATCTAGAGTGCACATTGTCCTGGCCCCCGGCTGAGATCCATGATGAGCTGTTCGCTATAATTTGGTGTAAGCAACTCTTTGTATGTTTTTATCCTTTCACCACTGTACTCGTGATCCTCGTTTACGGTACCCAGGCCTCATTTCACAACCAGTAACTCATACTGTGAGATCAGCCACCATTCATTGCCAGCCACTGATGCCTACACAACCGCCTTGTCAGTTGAAACTTCTAGGCACCCAGTGTGGACTCACTGAATGCTTTTAGCTCGTAACGATGAGCCTTTACCTATATGTATGTGTCTTCTTTTTCCCCAACAGGTACAACCCGAGAGGAAACACCTTAGCATGTGCTTCACACACAGGGCACTGACAAACTCTTAAAACCCCTGTAACACCCTTACACATACAAGGTCCTGATGAAAGCCAGTAGAAGAAAAGGCCTGGCTGAAACTAGTTGACCGCACTGGATGTCGGACACCATAAGTCTACTGTGCACGTCCAAAAGCCTTTGTTTTTATTGACTGCCTGGGGCCCAACATTGAAGCTGTCTTTGGGACCCCAAGGACAGTATTTTAAACCTCACTCAGAGCACACTCACAGCACCCTCACGAACCAAAGAAACCCCGCTCCACAGTAACCTGGCGTCGAAGCACACCTGAGGTACACTCGGTGCCTCGGGTGGGGCCCAATGATGAAGCATGCCACCAACCAGGTTGGTGTGTGAGGGCCTTCATAAAAAACCTAATGGTTTCCCCCCCACACAGACATATAAACACTTTAACTCAAAAAGGTTGATTTTGCCAGGTCGAAATGGCAGTTTAAAACTGCCCACACATGCTATTCAATGTCAGGCCTGAGACATGTTTAAAGAGTTAAATAAGTTGGTGGCACAATCAATGCTGCAGGCCCACTAGTAAAACTTACAGTCATATTTATGAGGGGATATGTGTCATGTTTGAACCATGCAATGTGGTGCATCCACAACGCAAACCCCACAAGCAATTTATGAAGCCCAGAGTGACTTCATTAATCTGAAGAAATGCAATGCAGCACAAATTGCTCTGTTGCGTTACTCTGCCCTTGCAAGTCATTCCATGGGGGTTCTCCCATGAATTTGTGATGCATTTCCAGATTTACCAGAACTGGTAAACTTGGGAATACACCAAAATGCTACACCTTCCCAGGGGAGGCGTAACAAGTAGAAATATCTTCATTACTCCTTGCTGCTTCCTCTTTCTATGTGTGCTATATTCTGCAGCACACATAGACAGAAGAATATGCCTCAGGGGATTGTTTTTGTGCAGGAAGATGCTTCTTCTTAATGTCACTTTACCAGGGTCTTACCAGTAAATTAAGTATGCCAATTGGGTCTAAGACAATGTTACCTTGTGTTAAGGTGAAAGAACAAGCAGCACCGGTAGCAATGGTAAACTGCAGAGAGTCCTAAGGGCAGCAAAAACGAATTCAGCAAAAAGTGTAGGGTAAAGACAAAAGGTTTGGAGGTGACCTTGTAGAGAGGGCCAGGTCCAACATGGCCCAACTCTAATTTAGGTATATGCGAAAAGAGTATTTACTTAAGATGGGTTGCACTTCACATCCTCTTAGAAATGGGAGCCTGATAATTATACAAGTATTGCTCCAGATGCCATAACGTTACTCAGTGTCAATTGTATCTACAACCAGTCATAGATCTTTGCAAGGGTACAGAAAGTTAAAGCCACAGACAAACAAGTTGAGTAAAGGGAGAAGGGAGAGGTGATGCAGGTGAAGGGAAATATAAAATACTCTGGACCATCAAGAGTTATTTATGTCATCATGTTAGGACATCACATAAGCTTAAGATTTCTCTGCACATGTGTTGGAGTGTTCATTGGTCATCTCATTGTCATATCATTAGGGACCTTCCTTAGATATTTGTACTAGTTACGGACACATTGATATTTGTTGTCTGAAAAATCACACAGCCAATGATGCTCTCTGCCTTGGTGCCATTCGTTTTTTTATGCTATAGTGTCCAAAATATTTAATGAGGACAGCATGAAGGCTTCATCAGTGATGTTATGTATTACATGTAGAATCCGAAGCTACCAAAAACATCCATAATCATGTAGGTCTCTTGCTTCTCCATGTTTCATTTTCACAAGTTTCTGCAGAGATTAAAAAGGCATAGTTAAGATGTTGTTTAATTTTGCAGAGTGAGAATGCAGACCTACTGCACAAAAAGGAGGTGGTGGGGGAATCATCATCCTTGACTCTCTGTCAGTTTGAAACCTCAATGCCATAATATATTATCAGAGAATGCACTTTCTAAGTCTGGGTGAAATTTAAATTACATCGGTCTAGTTTTTAGGATTTCATGTTATGCTTGTTACACAAAATTCCTGAAATTATGCTATCATACCACTTTGTGCAATTGCAAGCTATTTGCAGTAGAAATGTACTACACATGATGCCATCCACAGTAAACATTTGGAGATAGCTAAACTGCAAACCTGCCAGGCTCAAACCTTCCTTTTTAGACATACAGGTCACCACTAGGGTAGGCCCTTGAATGCACAGAGGGCAGGATGCAATGTAACTGAAAAGTTGGACATGTACTTTTAAGTTTCACATGTCTAGGTAGTGAATAACTGTCAAATTCATTTTTCACTACTGTAAGTCCTTTCTCTCCCATAGGATAACTTTGGAGTTGCCTTAATACATTTTATAAAATGGGAAAGAATAACCAGTTTATGTTTGGTTTCTCTGGAATTCTAATTTAAATTCCTTACTTATGGTGAATTTTAAGATATAATTCTGACAATGCAACTTTTTAGAAAGGAAAATTTCATTTTCTTGCCTTAGCCATTGTGTGCCTGCATCTGTCTCTGGTCACATGACTGGGTGTAGTTCACAGTTGGGCTTTGTGTATTCCTCCTACATAGCCACAAACAGCTTCACATGCGCCTGAATAGCCTATGTCCTCTCTCCACAAAAAAGGGCCTAACAACCCTACATTGTCACTTCAGCCAGTTTGGAGCCAGGGCAGGGCAAGTTGGGAATTCCATGCTCTTCAAATACATTGTATAGAAGCTTTTCCCACCTTGCAGAAACAGGGCACCAGGGTATAAAAATGAAACATTGTAGACCACTTACTGCCGGTGCACCCCGACCTCTCTGCCCTGTTCCACAGCAGCTGGAGTGCCATTTGAGCGGAGGGAGGGGTCGGGTACCATGTTACTCACTAGGCTTAAGTGCCTACTCATCAACTGTAGATCCCTGAATAAGCATAACATTGAAATACACAACTGTGTCTTGGACAAAGACCCGGATACCCTGTTTCTCACAGAAACTTGGCTGCATGAATCCTCAGCCTCTGACATCTTACAGGTACTTCCACCTGAATATGGGATCCTTAGACTGGACCGTGCTAATAAGAAGGGAGGTGGCATAGTGATAATTCAAAAACTATCATTAGGCTGCACGATGCATGAGGTAGATATAGACCCCTGCGAAGCTGCCTCCTTTTCAAAACAGGCTGATGACAAGCAGATGGAGAGTGGTTTTCTGGTTTATGGACCACCAGGGTCAGTTTCAGGTTTCAGCAAGAGCCTTATGGAACAACTGATCCAACCAGCACTGCACTACAACAACCTGACTATCTTAGGAAATCTAAACCTACATTTTGACAACCAAATGTGTGATAAAACACAAGCCTTTTGTCAGGAGCTTGCCAGGCTACAACTAGAACTCAAATCTACACATGCAACACACCAACTAGGGTACTTATTGGACCTCCAATGGTGGTCTCTTGTTCCGACCACTATCACGTGGCTTTTTCCATCCCCCTATCAAGACCACCCCCTATAATTAATTTAACATCTGACAGCGCGCACGGGAAATGCTTGAAATACAGTCTCTCACAATTTCAGCTTTCCTCCGTAGAAGAGTTGAAAAAGGTAGCTCTAAGCATAGAATCAGGTTCCCAAAAAGTCCCATATACACCAAAAGTGATTTTTACGGGACTAGAGACTATACTACCCTATGTTCAACAGTTGTTTGAAATCTCCTTTCGGGAAGGGCGGGTACCTGATATGTGGAAGCAAGCTATTTTTCCCACCTGAAACAACAGCAGATGGGAATCTATTGGAGAACGTACAACCGGTCTCATTGCTCCCTTACTTCTCAAAAATAGCTGAAAAGTGGTATATTTACAGCTGGTGGCACACATTAATAAACACAACTTATTACATCCCACACAATTAGGTTTTAGATCAACCTACTCAACTGCATTGCTCTATGCTATTGAGACAGTACGCAGGAGAGTGGATTAAGGTCTGACGACTGCCTGGGTCCTTTTGGACCTTAGCCCAGCCTTCGACACGGTGTCACATGAGCTGTTGTTGCAATGAGTCAGAAGGTGGGGTGTGGACGGTATTGCCCTGTACTGGACGGTTTCCTATCTGCATGGCCATAGCTTTCAAGTGTCACAATCTCTACATACCTCCAAACACATCACTTTAGCTCAGGGGGTACCTCAGCTATACATTGGGCAAGAGTCCAGAGCACACAATAAGCGTAAACAGACTGGTTTGTCTGAGAGTAGCAGGAAACCGATTGAGGTCGACGCAACTACTCTGGCGAAACACGGCCACAGCTCTCCAGAACTTGTAGATACAACAAGTCCTGTTATTTTCAGACCGGCACCGGCAACCCGATTGGTGCCGCCCGTTTAAGTCGTAGACCACCCGATTAGGACCGGGTTGGAATTATCACCGGTTCCCCGACCACGTCCTCAATCATTCACAACAGCCCTGAAGAGTCACAGCCATATGTTGTGATGAAACACGTGTCGGCTGGACTTGTGTTTGACAGTGATTCCCAGGTTGGGAACACTGTGAGTGAATAAAACCTTTGAAAATTATACGCTTTTTCTGGTCTATCCCTACTACTGCTACTCTCAGACAAACCAGTCTGTTTACGCCTATTGTGTGCTCTGGACTCTTGCCCAATTCACAGAAAAGGAGGTCCCTGTCCTTCTTTTTCTTTACAGAGGTTAAGGTTTTCCTCTGGCCAAGAAGCACCAACCAAAATATCCTTTTGAGAACTCATTGATTATTACCCTACCGTAACAAGTTGAGTGCCACATTTCTGAACACTCTAAAAACCGACTCTCAGAACTCACACCTCAGCTATACATCACCCTCTTAGCTAGGATTGTGGACAAACACGGTGTCACAATATTGTCATATGCAGATGGATCGCAGCTAGTGGTCACCCTGGCTCCAAATTTGGTACCAGCAGCCAGTAGCTTTGCAGACTGCTTAAAAGATCTGGTATTTTGTATGACAGGTAATTGTCTGAGACTAAAGGGTAATGAGACCAAAATACTGAAAATAGGAAACACTCCATCCATTTGGTCCTCTGCCTGGTGATGTGTGATGAACACAACGGAGGTGGGAGGGTCCAAGGGGAAGTTTACCGACCTCGCACCGCTACAGCCCCCAATCAACACAGTTAAGACAAACACAAAGTAGCAGTGGGTCAAAGAAAGAGAAGTTGACTAAGTATCAGACAATAAGGAGAATCAAATATAAAGGGACATTTCTGAAAAATAAAATATACACCAGTGTGACATGACAAGGGTCAACAGGATACTTTCTGCATGTGAAAAAATACCCATCAGTTGTCGACCGATACCGCCCTTATCATCATCTGGAATCCTTCACACCAAGAAGGGAAAATGTTCCTACCACTTCAGTAAAGTAAATGATTGACCAAACAGGTGAGGCTCAGTGACATTTTGTAAGGGAGGCTATTTTGGCATAGGGTGACAACTGTTAAGCAGTGCAAAAGAATAAGTGGAAAAGTAAAGTGGAAAAAAGTGCTTGGAAGATTAAAATTGGATAGAAAAGAGGCAAAAAGATATTTTAATGAAAACCTCTCAGCTTCCAAATCAATAAAATGAGTATGACAATAGTAGTTTCAACAAATAGCTACTATTCATTGTGTCAGGTCAACATGTTTCTGCAGACTAATGGATCCTAAAAGGTATAAGCTGCTTTCATCAGGCTCGATAGTCGCTACTGCTCAAGAATAGTGCTATATAAAAATGTAAATTTATCATCTGGGTATCCTAGTTAACACCATTCTCCTGGCTACAGGGCAGGAGAGAAAAGCTCCACCTCACCTGGCTACAGCGCAGGTAAATGGTGCACCGCTCTAACCGTCGGTACTCCGGGCGTCCCTCTGGGCCGTCTCGGGGAGGTGGCCAGCAATCTTAAGCCCGTTTCCCACCCCTAAGACTGAGGTAAATAACTTGGGAGTCTAGATAGATTCCATACTTTCCTTTGAGACTCACATCAAGAGAGTTGAAGGCAGGTGCTTCAGATTCCTGAAGACTCTAAGGAAAACTATAGACATGCTCCCTATGTCGGCTAGAAAAAGCCTGACCCATGCTCTTGTTACAGCAAGACTAGGTTACGGAAATGTGCGGTACCTGGGTGCAACCAAAAAGGGACTCCATAAGTTGAAGGGCATCCAGATTGCAGCAGCTCGCTTGGTTTTGAATCTGACGAGTAGGGCATCCTAAAAGAAAGCACTGGACTCACTTCATTGGTTGCCCATTCAGAAACGGATCTCATTCAAGGCACTATGTTTCTGCCACCATACCTTTCAGGGTAAAGGCCCAATGTACCTGCAAGATCTTCTGACTCCCTACAATCCAGAACGGCATCTTAGATCCACTGGGACCCACCTAGTGAAAGTCCCCAGAAGAAAGAAAGCACAAATGGGTGCACGCTCTTTTGGCTATGTGGCAGCAAAAATCTGGAACTCCTTACTCCTGTTCCTCCGTGAGGAGCCATCAGAGAGGCTCTTCTGCAAAAAGTTAAAAACATGGCTCTTTCAACTTTAAGTAGTTTTTAGCCTCCCCTTGTTCTCAGATGTGCTGATTCATGGAGTTGTCAGATAGAGCAAAGAGTTCGGGGACACACCAGTTGGTGTAATCAGGCGCTCTATAAATGCAGAATAAATAAATAAATAAAATAAAATGACTCCCACTCATTAGTACAATTCTGGACCTGTAGATACTCTGCCAGGAAGATGGAGTGCCGTACTGCTGAAAGGACTGCCATTCTGCTGGACTGCTGCTCTTAAGGGACTACTGCTCTTCGGTGCTGCCCTGCTGCTACCTACACTCTTGCCTGTGTTGGAAGGACTAAACTGACATCTCTTGAACCCAGGAGTGGCTCCAAGGGTTAGTTGACTGGCATCCTGATCTGAAGCCTCAGGGAAATAGTAGGCTTCCAACAACCTTTCACCTGCACCCGGACTCTACCATCTGTGAGACAACCATGCCAAGTGGTGCCACCCCAGTCCTGGACCCTTGGAAGTGCACCTAAGTTGCTTGCCAGGCTCTGTGGATCCAACAGAACCGACACATCTTCTCTGCTGTGTGCACATACCAGAGCAGGAACTGGCATATTGCTGCCACTGAGTGATTTGGACCTGTCCCAAAGACCCCCATCACTTCAGAACCGACGCACCATCACAACTGCATGCCGAAGCTTCGGTGCAGGCCCTCACATCTCTCGTCTATGGCAGGCTCAACTACAAAGCAAGATCTTGCACTGCAGTCTTTCATGTAGAGCCGTGCAACACTCCACAACCCATATTTTATGATTCTTTTTTTAACTGGCCTAACTGGATTCTTGTAGCCGGTTCATGCTCCATCACGGTCAGCCTGAACTTGTGACTTCGGCCTGATTTAGATCTTGGCAGATCTGATCCAGCCATTGTTTTTCCATCAGTTTCTGCACCTACTAGGTGGTCCGCCCGCTCAATGTAGATGCTGACATGTCTATGGAGTTTGATCTGCCTCAGTGCCTCTGCCTCCATTAGAATTTTCCACTTGCATGAATGGTGTCATAGGTAAAAGCAGATGTAAGAGAGAACACAGACAATATTTATGCCAGGAAAATTAAGATGCTCCTTCCAATTGACGTAACTGTGGCAGGTAAACCTCCATACCTGAGTTGACGGTGTCGAACCTATATAAGGTAGAAACTTACCTTTTTTCTTTTTCCACTTCCTTTTCCAACATGAACCTGATCGTCCAAGTACTTCCTTCGCTGCCGCTATGTGACCACAATGCAAATCAACTTGGTTGTTGCCTGAATCAAAGATAAGCTTCTATTTTAGTTTTTCTGTTTGAATGTTCTGTTTGCATTAGCCCTGTAATCATGCATTTTGAAATCTCTCTTACAAGTAATACATTTTTATTGTGTAGTACATATGTATGTGCAATGTTGTTTAAGATATTTAAAAAACACATCTGCATTAAATACATTTTATTATTGTCAAATTTGGTGCAAGTTTCCGTCATGATAATAGACACTTACACAAAAGATGGCATTAAGTAAAATTCATAATGTGTTCATACAGGTGTGTTTCCTAAATTTGTGTACACTATCAAATTATAAACATATGCATTACACATTTTTTGAATAATTTGTAAAATCAATGAAAGTCCTTAACTGAAATGTTTTTATTTTTTTATTTGGGTAACGTTTCTCCTTTTCTAGTGCATTTTTTTATTTTATTAATTTGAAATAATCAATTGTTTTGCAAGGTGTAATGGATATAGGTTTAAATGAACACTCCTGCATTAACACTTAAAAACAAAAATGTCAATTGCTTTTTTTGGTGTAAATGTCCTTATGATGAATACTTGCACCAAAATGTTTATGTCCATCACAATCCTTTTTAATGTTGTATGGATTTTACAAATAAGACATTTTGATGAAATGTCAAAGACATCTCTCAGAAATATTTTATTCAAATCAAAACATAACAGGAGAACAAACACTTTTCCTGTGACAACAAGCTGTGATTGTGTTGCCCATAACTTGCCTCCTGTACATACTGCGAAATGGTAACCTCCTCAGGAAGGGGTGTGTATTAGACACAGAGCAGGCACCTTAAGAATCCTTCATGGAAGGAGTGGATTTCAGTTTGATAGTGGTTAAGGACAGGTAAGATGTGTATTCGGGAGGATGAGTATGGGTAGAAGGGGAGGGAGAAGATTTGGGTTCGGAGGTAGAGGGAGCTGGAGTGGGTGATGTGCATTTGTCTGTATGTTTGGCAGTTGCATATGGGTCTGGTATATGTTGTGTATTTTTGTTTTTTGGCAGGCATTTTGTATATGGGTTTACGTTTGATTTTAGTTGCTGTTGTTTTGTGTGTAGGTGTGTTTTTGTGTGAGTCTGTTGGTTTGGGTGAGTGTGATGTTGAGGTGACTGGTGTGGTTGCGGTGGATACGTCCGTGCTTGGAAGTTGCATATGGGTCTGGTGTAGGTTGTGTATGTTTGGATGTGTGTGGTTTGGCCAGTGTTGGGAATTCTGGTGAGCGTGTGTGTGTTTGGATGAGTGTGCTGTTGAGGTGGTTGGAGTGGATGTAGTGCCTGTGGTTATGTTGGTGGTTATGGGGGTGAATATGGTGCTTGTGGGTGTGCTGGTGGTTGTTGCTGTGACAGTGCTTGTGGTAGTTGTGGGTGTGCTGGTGGTTGTGGGTGTGCTGGAGGCTGTGGGTGTGCTGATGGTTGTGGGTATGCTGATGGGTGTAGTGTCAATAGTGTTTGTTTGTATGTGTGTGTGATTGGTCTGAGTGTGTCTGTTGGTGTAGGTGCCTTCAAAGAAGTGAGCAGGCTGGGCTTGGAGTGGGAAGTGGAATTTAGTTTGAGGGAGGGAGAACTGAGTTGGGGTAGAAGGTTGGACTGGTGGGAAGGCTGGGGTGAGTGAAGAGAGTTTGTCTTGCAAGCAATGACAGGCACTGAATTGTGAATGGAATCCAGAAATGCAACCATTTGTTGCATTTGGCTTTTAAGGCCCTTGATGCCATTCGCTATCACAGTCTGACCTATAGAGATGCTGCATGAGAGGTCAATAGCCTCATCACTCAGTGCAGACTAGGTGACAGGGGTGAGGGGTCTGTAGCAAAAGCTACCCCAGCCCTTTTAGGGGGATGGGTTTGGCCAACTGGGGGGGGGGAACAAAAGCGAGGGAGGAGATGGGTTTTTGGGTGGTGGACAAGGATGAGGTTAGTATAGTTCCTACAGGGTCCACCAACACTAGGAACTGGTCACTTGTAGAGGCCTCAAAAGATGATGACAAGTAGTTGGCCTCCATTCCAATCCCCTCACCATCCATGCCACTGTGTTCTTCGATGTCAGATGTTTCACCATCTGAAACACAGTGGCCACCTGCCTCCCCACCTTCCTGGCCAAGGTCCTCTTCGCCTACTCCTCAAGATGTTGTAAAGACATATACAATAGTTTTATTATATCTGTGTAAATATAACTGAGCATGATTTTTTTTCTCAAAACTTTTTCTAAATGTTCAGATTTTTCCTGCTTCAAGGCTTTTAAACTTTAGTTTATTTTTATCATTATCTCCTGCATGTAGGGAACATCTTCAGAAACTATTCCGGCACAGTTTTGTTATTTATCATTATTGCTTATAGGTTATTTTCGATCACTTCTCTTAACCATTATCAGTTCTCTCCTGGAACTTTTTAACATCTCTCAATGGTTCTGATATGTTGTTTTGAATAGTGAACTTATGTAACAAAAAGTAATATACAGCAAGAATCCCCTTGTTCATTGTGTGTACAAGGCAAAAAAGGCTGATTTTTATTTTATTTAAAAAAATAAAAATATGAATCAATGTGGTTCATTATGTACTGCAATGTTAACCATTATCTGTATAAACTGAAAGCCTGTTTTATTTGTTTGGGCATTTCACATTGGTAAGACTGACTTCAAGTAACTTAATTATTTTTCAAATGTTAAAATTATTTTTTATCTAGACCGTGCTCAAGTTGCTTATTAATGTATCATGCCCTATGTACAAATTGAATGGAAGTTTTGCTGATTGCGGTGTACTTGTTCTCTATTGTGTGGTGCCACCAAGGCAATGTATGCAATTAATTTCTCCACCCACATGTGGTAGATGACCCAAAGCATAAAAGTCTCTCTTCAGATTTGCAAATCTTCATTTCGTTTTAACTGTATGAAGCCGTTGACCTGTCTCATCACTGAAGAAATAACTTCTTGTAGCACACCACTTAATGTTGGTAGTGACATTCCACCAGATACTGCAACAGTGTATTAGAACGATCCTTTGGCCACAAAAGGGAGTACTGATATTTTTTCGATGATTGGAGTTATTGATGTGGTCTCCCTATTGTGAGGCAGAAATTCTGACTCCAGATGAGGACATAAATAAATAAGAGTTCACCTATTTATTCAGATTTTTTTTATCAAATCCGATTCTTCCATGAGGTCAAGGTCTGGAACTGTACTGAAAATATTGTAAGAAGTTTTTGGACTATGCATGGGTTATAATGTATTAGAAAAATACAAAGAACAAATCTTTATTCAAATTTATGCAAATACTAGTTTTTGATTTTTTGCTATTGTTCTTTTTTGTAAATTAATAAAAACTGTGAAAAACATTACCTACATTATAAATGAACAATCTTTTGAATTGTAATTTTGTCAAATATATGTTGGAACTAAAACAAACAGAGATATGAAATACAAAACCAGTCTCTTAAATATTTTTAGGGATTTTATTCAACAAAAACAAATAAACTAAAACAGGATGGGAACAAAAACCAAACAAAAAAGTTATAAAATCAATCATGGTGACTGAAGCTACTAAAGATCCCAAAATTATTGAAAGCCAATGTACAACATACAACTTGCATCAAAATGGTAAATGTGTCCAGAAAATTGTCCACAGAGTGAATGGAGGAAGTTAGGTTCTAGGGGCCAGATGTAGGTGTCCATTTACCGACCGGTAACGGCCGATTTCGGCCGTTACCGACCGGTAAATGCTCATTTGAGATGTAGGGGCCCTTTTTTACCGATTCGGTAAATTTATCGAATCGGTAAAATACCGAATCGGTATTTTTACTGATTCGGTAATTTTGAAATGTAGGTGGGACTCTTCTGAGTCCCACAGGCCTTACTGAATCTGTATTTTACCACCCAATCCAATTGGGTGGTAAAATACCGATTCCAGGTGTGCATGCACATGTGTGCATGCACAACTATGGCATGTGACAGACGGACATGCCCTTAGGGCATGTCTGTGTGCCACATGTCACACATGCCTTAAATCGGGGTGCTAGAGGGTGTCAAAGTGACACCCCCTGCACCCTTGCAAAAACCGGTATTTACCGAATCGGTAAATACCGATTCGGTAATGCCCATTGATTCCTATGGGCATTGAAGCCCATAGGAATCAATGGGCATTAGCAAATCGGTATTTACCGATTCGGTAAATACCGATTCTTACAGAATCGGTAATTCAATTACTGATTCTTTCTACATCTTCCCCCTTCTATTTTACAGATTCATAAATACCGAATCGGTAAAATTCGGTATTTATGAATCAGTAAAATTAACTTACCTACATCTGGCCCCTAGGTCTCTTCCTGGTGATGGTGGATGTCTTGCCATCCTCCCCTGGTGGTCTGGATGAATGCCTCCTCTTGAGGGAGACTGCTGGATCCACAGTTGCAGGAACTTAGGTGGGCACAGGTGTTTCCGCTTGTGGCAGGGCCTCACTTTCTGTGGCTGAGGCAGATGTAGTAGGCCTAGATGTTGTCGGACCACAGAAATGGGAAGATGTTGCTGGAAAAGCCCTGCACATATGGGTACGTCAATCCTGCAGCACCCCAGTCAGGGAGCCCTAATTTGAGTTCAGAGTTTCCATCTGAACATTGTGCTCCCTCTGCAATTGCTGCATCTACCAGAGCTCTGTAAGGACCTGGTACATCATGTCTTGGGACTGATTAAGGGATCCAAAGACAAGGTTGATAGTGGCCTGGGTAACAATGAACCCAGTTGTCTCACTTTGCTGGCCCACAGAGTCTCTCGCACAACCCATATCCCCACTTCCATATACCCTTGACCAAATGTAGCCCATCCCACTGATTCCTGGCTGAACAGGAAGTGGCGGTGTTGGATCAACAGCTGTCTGCCCAACTATTTCTAAAATGCAGGTAAAAAGAAGTCCTGAAATGGAGAAAAAAATAGGAAGTATAATAAAATTTAGCAAACATTCCACACAACACAGTAGAGAGGTAAAATGAGAAAATAATCCATTCTAAGTCTCAGCAGGGTAAAAATCTGATTATTAACGACTTATAAGGATAAATAGAATCAATTCAATTCAAATTCTTTATTTCGGCTTAAATGCCATAAAATAACAGTGCAAACATTACATTGCAATTCATTGAATAAAAACATTTCACTGCATATAAAAACATTAATTAAAAAAGTACAATTCATGTTGGAAGATAATTGGGGCGGAAACAATACATTCATAAAACATAGGATGGACCATCACCTTAATTCCAAGCAAATCAATTCAGTTACAATTGATGCCCCATTTTTTTCCTTTGATAGAAAATTGAAAGTAAAAATCTACTGACACTGAATGTTATCTGTTGTGATGAATTTGTAGTTAGGTTCTCAGAGCCTGTGAGCATGACCTCAGGCCTAGCAGTAGGCATATTGGTTTAATCCATCTCTTTCTGGCCTGAACGTAAAAAGGGCAGAAAAAGAGGATATGCTGCTCATTTTCAATCTGGTTATGTTCACACATAGGACAATTTTTGTCCATTACTAGGGACGATGGATCACGATTCCTAGCCCAACGAGCCAAGGTTGTTTTAATTAAAAGGTTTCCGTATCTGAATTTTAAAAATAAAGTTTTGGCAAGTGGGGGCTCTATTTCATCCATAAAGATCTCGTAAACAGGTTCGTCCTTAAAGTTTAAGAACTTAGAGACTAGGGTCCCACTAGTTATATTGCTTACAGTCCTATTTACTATGTAGGACCAAAAAGCCCGTTTTAAAATTAATTTGGGGTTGGCGGGTAGTTGCTCAGGGTTCTCCCAGAAGTGCTTCAATCCTATATTACTGAACCAAGCCTTAACGTGCCTCAGCCATGGGGTAGCAGTCTGGCTGTCAAGAGCCATGATTTCTTTTAGCCCATCTCTATAATCTTGGAGTTCAGGGACATGCCATAATCTAACCCACAGCATTAATGGGCGAATCAGGACTTGGTGATCAGTTCTTTTAAAGTTTAGGTCAAGTTCCAAGGGTACTAGTGGGGTGCCTCTCGGGACCCTTACCAAACTTCGCATGAAGTTGTTGTCTAAGACGCTGAAAGTCTCCTTGGACCCGGAACCCCATATTTCTGCACCATACAAGACTGATGATTGGACCTTGAATTTGAATAGTTCCATCACTGGGGACACTACTTTACTGGTGCTCAAGCTTTGCTCCCTAAGAATTGGTTTAACATTCTGAGCAAAGATAAGTTTACTTTTTTCCATTTGGGCTTTCCAAGTAAAGTTTGAATCTAGTGTCACCCCTAAATATGAGAAATGGGGCACTGATTCCAACTTTACTCCTTTTAATATTAAGCAGCCCTTGTCCGGTTTAATCGGATTTAGGGCCATGCATTTGGTTTTCTTCCCATTAATCTCCAACCCCTTTCGACTACAATATTCGCTAAAAGTGTCCAACAATGTCTGTAACCCATTTTTTGTTTGGGAAATCAGAATGGTATCGTCAGCAAATAGTAGGGATGTTACCTTTTCGCCGTTCAGTTTGGGGGAGTCATTTTTGCATCCCTCTAAAAAAGAAGGGATGTCATTTACAAAAAGCGAAAAGAGCGTAGGAGCCAGGACGCAGCCCTGACGGACTCCACGTTCGATGGGTATTTTTTGGGTTAATTCGCCGTTTGGGCCCCATCTAATTCTTGCAAAATTCCCTTCGTGTAACTCTTTAATCTGAACGACAAGGTTATTTGGCATACCTGCTGCACTTAAGGTTTTCCATAAAAGATTGCGAGGCACCAGGTCAAATGCTGCCCTTAAATCAACAAAGGCAACATATAAGTGGCACCTTTTAATCATTACATACTTCCAATAGAGGCAGCAGAATCTAAAGATCTGGTCTATTGTGCTGACTTTTGATCTGAATCCAGCTTGGAATTTGGTTAAAATTGTATTTTCATCCAGCCAATCACTCACACGTAGTAAAATGTGTTGTGAGTAAATTTTCTGTAGGATGTCCATTAGACTTATTGGCCGATAATTACAGGGGTCCATCCTATCTCCTTTTTTAAAAATTAAAACAATTTCCGCTCCCTTCCAACTATCAGGGAATTCTAAAGTGCGAGATAATGTATTGCACAAGTAATTAATGTAAGGCGCCCATACTTTTAGGTCATGCTTATATAGGTCCCCCGGGATCTTGTCCAAACCTGGGGCTTTCCCAGATTTAATTTGAGTTATCGCCAGCTCTGTTTCCCCTAGGGTAAAAACCAAGTGGTCTACTGGGGATTCGTGGTTTGCCACATTCATATCCATATGTGGGTCATCGTACTTTTTATATAAATTCGTAAAATGGGTGACCCAAGTTTGCTCATCCAAAAAGACATCTTTTACCACCCTACCTACATTGTTCCCGTTTGCGACCAGCCTCCAGAAAGCCACATTATCACGCGATCTGGCGGCTAGCAGCAAATCAGCCCATTTGTCTTCCTCCCATGCTATCTTTGAGGCCCTTTGGACAGACTTGTAATGATTCCTTGCTCTTTTTACATCTAATGGAGACTTGGACTTTATTGCAATTAATAGTTCCCTCTTTGCCTCTCTGCAGGATCTATCATACCATGGCTTACTATGGGACAGATTCTGTGTCTTTTGCTGTTTTTTTTGTGGCATTTTTGTGACTAATAATCTCAGGTCAGCAAAAAATTTCAGGTGTATTTGCAAGAAGGACATATTGGTTTCATCCTCCGCCATTACAGCTAAGTGAGGTCCAAATATCACAGCAAAGAGTGAGTATATTTCGCTAAGGATGTCACTGTGGTCCAATATGAAAGGCCATTTCAGAGATCTTCTGTTGTTACTAATATGGATCTCAAGATTATCAACACCGCTTTCCTCAGATGTAAATTACTGGACCATATCAGTAAACAGTAAGACATCTAAAGTCAGGCTCAGAGGGAAATGATCGCTTTCGAATCGTTCCATTACTTCAAAGTCCAAGAGATGTGGCCAGAGGGGTATGGAAGCGATCACAAAATCTAGATTATTTTTATAATTATTCCTGGTAAATGTTGGTTTCTTAGAGCTATCGGATGGTAACCGTCCGTTGCAAGCCCTAAGAGAGTGTTCCGTGCATAAGTTAATCAGTTGAAGACCCAGTGTTGAACATCTAACCGATTTAACATTCTCCAGAGTGGGGATTTTGTTTGCCTGGTCTTCCTCATTGAAGATTTCGCTAAGGCCCAAAACTGGCTCGAAGTTGCAGTTTAAATCACCAGCCAGGACAATAAAATTCTCCCTGGGGTCTAATCCCCTCAAAAGGCAATCTAATTTTGTGATAGTTGGTGATTCTCTTGAAGAGGGTAAGGGCCTATTGTAAACATTTACTAGAAATAAGTTCTTCCCATTACCTACTGTAACTTTTAGAGCTTGAATGTCTACAGAATTTGTAGCTATCTCCTCAATTTTTGCTCTTAGGTTTATTTTCACCCACATCAGAAGTCCCCCTGACGGCCTTCCACTTCTAGAGGGTATTGCACTGATTCCGTAGGTCTTATAACCCACCCTATGGGGTGTCTCCACTGCCCAGGTTTCCTGTAATAAGCAAAGGTTGAAAGACTCTATATAATTTGCCCACTCCGGGTCCCTCAAGTTTTTACCAATTCCAGCTATGTTCCAACAGACCAATTTAACCGGCATCTCACGAGCCACTGGCCTCTCAGTAAAAACCCTTGGCGACTCTTCACTACTAATGGGAGCCACAGTTTGTATAACCAAGGGTGTTACCTCTAAGGATGTCGTGTTGCTCACAATAGTTGTGTGTAATACCTGTTCTTCTAGGATATTTACAACATCAGGTACATTTATATCATGGAGTGCAGTTTTATCCAAACAAGAAGACACAGGATTCACCAGTACATCAGGTAAATTGACAACACCCACATCACCAAGACTCATTGTTTCTGGCCCCTCGCCCCCCTGAATCAAAAACCATCAGTCGCAATCGTCTAGACCACTAAAAATATCAAACCTATTAGAGGTTTCTAAAGGTGTGAAAGGTTTTAGGTGATCCATCCTTCCTTTCTGGGAGTTATGTATTTTAGCCGGTACATAATTCCATCCCATGGAATCTGGGACTACCACAGGGCAGGGAACATAGTGCAAATTGCTTGTATTCTGTAGTATGGGGGGGTACAGGGCATATTGATTGCTCCCAGCATTCTGTGCAACTGGGTGATTTATTGGTTGAGATTGGGTTATATACTGTGATGGTTGGTGCTTGGGTGGATGGTGCTGAGATGGAAACACCACTGACCTTGGATAAAAGTATGTTAGTGGTTTCGGGATTATGGGGTTATTTGAGCTGCCTTGCTGCCAGTTTAATATAAATTGGACAGCATTAGGGTCCCTGAAATTCACAACCACCACATCACCATTGATATCTTTAGGTCTGCCCCCCAGCCATTCGAGACGTCGAACATGGACAATCTCACCATTAATGTGATTTGCAATTGGCCTGTATAGACTCAGCCAATGCATGATCTTATTCTTTAATTGTGCAAAGCCCTCTCTCTTGTTTTGTCCCAGCGCGGGCACCCCTGTTAAAACGACCACATAGGGTACTGCCTCTGGCGGGAGTTCGGGCAAAGGTGTCTTTCTGGGTTCCCCCAGGTATGTCTGGTTTCCCCCACCTCCCTTGATGAATTCCCTGGGAGTTTCTTAAAGGTGTTATCAATAGGTTTATTAAGAACGTTAGCCGACTGTTGATCATGGGTTTTTTGTTGGGTCATTTTAGGGGGTACATTAGGGTGTGCAGATACAGTAATTGTATTCCCCGTGGTTTTAGAGGTAGATGCTGATGAGGAAGGAATGGCGATAGGGATAGTTGAGGATGGCTGGACCGGTACTGGTCTGTTAGGTGGTACATTGTTTGTTAATGAACTATTAGCACTGTTTGAACCGTTGTTAAGTGCAACATCCTTACTACCCAGTGCATACTCCATTTTACACAGTCTACATTCTACTTCCATCAACCTCTCCAGAATAGATGCGGAATAGGATTTAATCAAACTCTCTATGTTGAATAATGTGACAAGGCCCTTATCCTCAATAGGCACATTAACAGCCACACTAACATCCATACTGTCCTCTTTGTCCGCCAACAGGTTTGGAATGGGTGGAGATATGGCATGTGACCCCTCCATATCTGCTTGAAGAATACTGGGTTCCTTCACAGTGTTAGTAGCTTTTTTCCCAAAATCAGAGCAGCTCAGCTTGGGTTGTAACGAGTCCCCCCTTTTCCGCCGTTTTTTATTCGGCGGAGGTCCATAGTTTTTTGGCAGGGGTGTGGGTTTTTTTGCCCTGTTGCAGAGTAATTTCACAGGAGGCAAAGGATTTCCCTTCGTCATACTTAGGCTGCTAGTATGAAGAGATGAGGATGGACCATTCGTGTCCGTCTTTGGCGGATTAATTGGTGTAAGCACAATCACACTCCCATCCAAAGGCTGGCTATCCAAGATGTTAATCGACTCATTAGCTATTACATCAATGTCAGTATCAGTAGAGCAAGTGGCGGGAAGCGTTGTCAGTGAAATTGACCTATTCTTGATACTTTCTACGGAACGGTGGCGATCCGCACGCCGCTCCGCCATAGCAATTTCCCTGGAGATATCAGGGGAGGATTTGGTGAAGTAGTTGTCAAGGGTTCTATTTAACAGTACACCCTGTTTGTCTGTCACCGACTGATCAGGATTTATAGAAGACATTTATGTAACAAGGTCCAACAGATCTGGCAGACGAGCCCGGTTAAAAACAACCTCAAAAATGAGCAGTACCTGACAATCAAAGGGACGTGCCCAGTCCAGTCTCCTCGGTTGTCTGAGGGTCTCAGAGGGTCCGCCCTTAGTCCGGGCTTTGTCCCGGGATATGTCCCGCTCACGCGTCCCGCTCACGCGCAGCAGCACCACTTGTTATGCAGGAAGTTAGCCAAATGGGAGGGGTTACG
The DNA here is from genome assembly GCF_964263255.1 of Lissotriton vulgaris. NCBI lineage: Eukaryota > Metazoa > Chordata > Amphibia > Caudata > Salamandridae > Lissotriton > Lissotriton vulgaris. Next base: position 1,468,663,925 of record NC_141685.1, on the reverse strand, counting down.
GGAAGAGGCGGTAGGTGTGCCTGGTGATGCTCGCACAGCCTGGTGGGCCTCGCAGTCCCGTCCTCAGGAAGATCCCTTGGCGCAGCGTCTCCTCTGAGAGGGCGGCTTCCCAACAACACAGTCCGTAGGCAGGTCTCACAAGAGCAAAGGGACCTTCCAAGCGGCAAAGTCCGTTTTCACCAAACTCCTCGGCGAGCGGCATAGAATCAGTTATCATATATACATTGCAAAGTACATTTATTATGAAAACTGCTTATTTAGAGCATTCAACCTAACATACATTTAACGTTTTTTGAGAGAGCCTACTTTAATTTGTGAAACAAATAACAATTCAATAAAATAACAAGTGACAACATAAAAACAATGGCCTTTTAACACATAGCATAAAATAGACATTTATAAATGCTTAACACTTTGAAGTGAAATATGAATGAAAAGAGAGAATGACCATAATAACATTGCAATATTATTTTCAAAAAACAAAAACAGGGCATCATGGTAGTTGTAGTCATTTCATTTACTAATTAACAACACTTGCAAAATTGTAAGTTGAACATACCTATTAAAATAAATGCAGTGCAAATTAACATGTACAATATTAAACACATTTATGAAATATGTTATTATGTGAAAAACACTTACATGCACCATAACCTCTTGTGAAACTAAATGGAGATTGAAACCTGTTATTACAAGTACTTCAAAATTAATGCTTACAAACAGAGAAACAGGCAAAAACAAACATTTTTAACATGAAGTAAAACAGACATATTGACAACACATAATATTGCTACAAAATTCTTCAAATTCTGCTACAAAATTCCTAAAAAAATACAAATAAATACATTTATATATGGGTTTATATGTTTTAAAAGGTGCATAACAAATTAGTGATAGATAAATTAAAAACAAAAATGACATTTAGGTTTAGTGACGCATTCAAAGAGAGCCTGGATTAGACATCCCTACACGTCATGCCTTAAGTCGGCCTAGAACAACTATCTAGTACACTCACCATCTAATAATTGTTTGATTAGGTACACAGAATAAATTCTGCCTGAAGTATGCTCATCTCCTTCCCACATTCCTCCGTAGACATTGCCATGTATGTCAACAGCCTCATGTTCAATGCAAAGCAATCTGCACACTTATTAAGACCTCATGCATTATACAATTACTTTTCACAAAGGACACAATGCACTCACAGACTTCTCTAACAAAATATAAATGTCCACAATCACTGCTCCAGACAGTTGAGTGTTATACTATTGCTAGATAACACAACACAACACAAAACATCAGAGAATAACATAACATTACGTTACATAACACAATATAAGATAGCATGGTATTACATAACACAACATACCATAACATAGCATAACATAATGAAACATTACATAACATAGCATAACAAAACAACATAGCATAACATACAACTTTAAAATAAAACAACATAGCATAGAATAAAACACCACAGTATAACATAAACTAGTATGACATAGCATAAAACAACATGATGTAGTACAGTAGTGCATAAATCAACATAACATAGAATAACATAAAACAACATGGCAAAGCATAACATAAAACAACATAATATAATTACATAAAACAACATATCATAGCATAACCTAACATAGCATGGCAAAGCATAAAACAGCATAACATAACAAAACATAGCATAGCATAAAACACAACACAATATAGCATAGCACGCCATACCATAGCATGCAACATAACACAGCATATCATAGCACACCATAACACACAGCACAGCATAAAACAACATAACATAGCATAAAACGAAATAACATAGCATAACATAAAATAACATAACATAGCATACAACAACAAAACAGCATAGCACAACACAGCACAGCGAAACACAACATAACATAGCATAACATAGCATAGCATAACATAGCACAACATGACATAAAACAACCCAACATAACATTGCATAACATAAAACAACATAACATAGCAAAAGCAACAAAACAGCATAGCACAACACAACACAGCAAAACACAACCAACATAGCATAACATAGCATAACACAACATAGCATTACACAACATAGCAAAATATAACATAACATAACATAAAACAACACACAATAACATTGCAAAACATAAGATAAAACAACATGACATAGCATAAAACAACCTAACATAGCATATAATAACATAATACAACATAACATAGCACAGCACAACATAAAATAGAAAAGCATAACATAACATAAAATAGCTTAAAACAACATAACATAGCATAGCATAATATTAAACACATAACATAATACAACATAAAATAGCATAGCATAACATAACATAAAACAACACAATACAACATGCAGAAGTCCAAAATTAAATATAAAGCTAAAGAGTGCCGGATTTTATTTACAAACATGGACCATATCGTAACAAGCATTGGCAAAGCCAATGGGTGTCACCTATTCAAGAGTTATTTTCTTTGTGAATATGTTTTGTCAATGTTGTACCCCAGAGTGGCTGCTGTTCAGCAAGGCTAAAGGTTAGTAGGGTAAAGGAGAGTAGCATGGAGTGGAGTGTCGTAAAGTGGAGTCTTATGAAGTGGTGTAGAGTGGCATATAGTAGAGTTGAGTGGTTTGGAGAGAAGTGAAGTGTCATAGAGAAGCGTACAGTGTGTGGAGTGTTGTGGAGGAAGTAAAACAGTTGTCGAGCAGAAGGGAATAAAGTTGTGTGGTGTACAGTGGAGCACAGTGTCAGAGTTGAGAAAAGTGTCATAGGGTGGAGTGGTATAGAGTGTTGTGTAGTGGTGTAGAGCTGAGTGAAGTGTCGCAAAGTGTGTTGCATAGAGTGGAGGGAAGCGGTGTAGAGAAGAGTGGCATACAGCAGAGTAGATTGTCGTAGAGTGAAGTCGGGTGTCATAGAATAGAGTGGAGGAAAGTGACATGGAGTGGCATAGAGGGAGATGTGTTGAGTATCGAAGAGTTGAGAAGTGTCGTAGAATGGCAGAGTGCTGTAGAATGGAGTGGCATAGAGTTAAGTAGATTATCAGTGGAGCATATTTTAATGGAGTAGAGTATCATTGAGTGGACTATTGTGGAGTGGAGTATCATAGAGTGGAGTATTGTGTAGTGGAGTGTCATAGAGTGGAGTTTAGTAGAGTGCATTGGCATAGAGTGCAATGACGTAGAGGAGCATAGAATGCAGTAGTGTAGAGCAGTGCAGAGTACATACTAGTGGTGTGGAGTGGCACAGGATGGAGTGGCGTGGTGCAGGGTAGAGTGCAAACATGTAGAGTAGAGTAGTGCAGAGTACTGTGGTATAGGGGGCAGTCATGCAAAGTAGAGTGTCATAGTGCAGTGTCGCAGAGTGCAGGGTTGTAGAGTGTAAGGTAGGAGAGTGGCCTAGAGTGAAGTGGCATAAAGTACAGTGGCACTAAGTAGATTGGCATAGAGTGCAATGGCATAGAGTACATTTGTTTTGAGTAAAGTGGTTTTGAGTGCATTGGCTTAGAGTGCAGTGATGCACAGTAGCATAGAGTGCAGTGGCATAGAGTAGAGTGATGCAAACCAGATTGCAGTGGTTACAGTGGAGTGGCACAAAGTGGAGTAGAGTGGCACACAGTGGAGTAGAGTGCGCAGAGTGAAGTGGCAGACTGGAGTGGTGCAGGTTAGAGTGTAGAGTATTGTAGTGTGCAGTGGTATAGAGTGCAGTAATGTTGGGTAGAGTGTCAGAGTGCAGGGTCATAGAGTGCAACGGCATAGAGTGGTGCAGAACACAGTGGTACAGAGAACAGTGACATAGAGTACAGTGGTGCAGAGTAGAATAGAGTGCAATGGCATAGGGTGCATTGGATTTCAGTGAAGTGGTGTACAGTGCATTGGTGTAGAGTGCAGAGGTTTAGAGTACAGTGGCATAGTGTAGACTGTAATGGCATAGAGTGGAGTAGAGTGGCGTAGGGTACAGTGGCATACAGTTTAGTGGTGTTGAGTTGATTGTTTCAGAGTAGAGTGGAGTGCAGGGTAGAGTATAGTGGTGCAAATTAGAGTGCGGTGGCATAGAGTAGAGTGGTGTAGAGTAGAGTGGGACAGCATTGATTGCAGTGGCATACAGTAGAGTGGTGTGGCGTGCAGTGGGGTAAGGTAAATTGTTTCAGAATAGAGTGAAGTGGTGTGCAGTGAAGTGGTGCAGGGTAGAGTGGAGTGGAATAGAGTAGTAGCGTAAGAGTGCATAGGCACAGAGTGCATTGACATAGAATGCCAGTTCCAACTCCTGACCCATGCATACAAGGTTCTGCACAACTTAGGATCCACCTACTTGAAAGACCGCCTGAACTTACGTTAAACAACCTTTAAAAATACACAGAACGAATCTAAAGGTTTGTTCCATTTAAGGTGGCTGACTTAGTTGCGGGTGGTAATGGGAAGCATGCCAAAAGCAAGAGATGTGTCACATGCTGATCTCTGCTTCCCCTGCATTTAGAGAAGAGGAAAGAACACGTATACCATAGGAATGAGTGGCCGTGACGCATCTGCAAATGACACTGAACGGCCACCTAGTTTATGATGAACAGCCTGACACCATTTCGAGCGCCACCTTGTTTTACAAAACCATCGTATAATCCATATAAATCTTTCATGTAAAAAAGCACGAAAGTGCCCATGCATGCTGGGGAAAAAAACTTCTAGTCCAAAAGGATTATTTATAATTTGAGCGGAAGAAATGGGCCTCACCTTAGAAATGTATCAACAATTCCTCACAGCAGTTTAACTGCGCCACTGGCGCTGAGGGCTGCCACCCTGACGCTTCCCGTGGCCCCGTGGCAGCTCTTTCCTCCATGGCAGGGACCTCCCCGTTGATGGGCCGTCATTCACTGGCGCTAGAGAGGTGTTCCCTCCACCACACCAGTGTCCAAGCGTGCTTATACACTTTTATAAATGGGGCCCCAACTTCTTCAAAGGAATGTGTGACAAGAGAACATAAAGTGTGGCATTGTGCAAACGCTACAGCTGAAAGATGTGAAAAGAATGCTCATAACAATGGAAGATGTGGTATAAGCTTGCGTGAGTAGCATCGGGAATCAAACAGCGAGCCCTTCTGGCAGTATGTTAACATATAAGTGGATGGTATGTGAAACAGATCAAAGCAGGCACAGAACTGAATTCTGTAAAGAGCTTTGTGTATCCCTATATGGCGGGCACAAACCGGTTTACATCACCACCTCCCACAGCGCCCTGTGTTGGGCCGGCGATTGGAAGTAGAAGGAGTCAATCAAATCTGTTTCTCCCGCTTCTGTGCCTGGCGATGTGACGTCACCCTGTAAGAAGGTAGCATTCCATCATACCGTTACGTAGAGCACATTTATAAAGAACAAACTCTCCGAAAGGAGTTTACAAAGAGTTACGTGGATGCGAGGCCAGACTACTTGTTAACATTTGGCTTATCGGAAAGGTAGCAATTGCTTAAAAACAACAGGGCAGTGTGTTTCAGGAATTAAAAATATGTTGAGGGAAATATGAATTAAATCTTCGTTGTTGAAGTAAGAGTGCCAGAGACTGTTGTTGGTCATCTTGACTAATTGGGTCGGATTGTTCCGTGCTCGCTGATTAATGGAGAAACTACCTGTTAGCTGAATATTGGTTCGGCCTTGGCATTGTGTTCGTGTGCAGTGTGGTCACACTGCCCTGAAACCTGTGTTCTTTTCCTTGGCGCCTGTTCCCATTAAATTACGGAGAAAGAAGGACTCGTTCTTCAAAGAACTGTTCTGCGCCAGCCACTCGGAGAAAGGAAAGAACGTGAGATACGCTGAAAATGGGTACAAGCTAAACACGAGAATGACGTATTGTAAATTGCTGGCACAGTTTTGTGACACAGAGAGGTTCAGGTAAACAGCAGAAGGAAATGTTTTCAAAAGCCGACAGGTTTTACATGTAAAATGTACTATTCCTCCGAAGGTGAATATATTGTTTCAGTCTACTATGCCCCTACTTAGAATATTAGCACTGCGCTCCATTTCTTTTACTGAACATTACCAGATACTTATGCTTGTTAATAAATCATATGTAAATCCAACAAATGCAATCTCAAAATCCAATGTGCTCAATTATAGAAAGGTTCAGCATCAGGCTGAACAGTGTTTTCCCAAAACAGATGCCTTCGGGTAAATGCTCTATTACATACAGCTGGCTCTGTTTGCCGTAGTGTGAAAGGAAAGCAGCCATACGTTGAACAGCAGTACATTACCAAAATGTGCACTTCACAGCGGTTGTGGTAAAGGTGAGCTGCAGGTCGCACTGAACTTTGATGGAAGCCCTTTGAATGATTCTGCAATGAAGAACGCATACATGCGCGTTGAATATACTTAAATTCTGGGGGTAATGGCCGCCCTCAACATTTTTTTACAGGTGCAGCACCGAGGCCGCCTTTGCACAGTACCTGGTGTGCACACACTTTCAAAGCCTTTTTAAAGAGGTTGCCTCCTGTGTGACTGTCTAGATCATGGGTACTCACAAACTTTCTCTCGGGGGCCAAATATACAGTGTGGTTTGTGTCCGAGGGCCGCACTGGTGGGGGCGTGGTCAGTGGGGGAGGGGGCGGTGCTAGAGGGGAAAAAAACTGACCATGAGGTTGATCACAGGTCCCTGCAGCGGACGCCTTCGTCCACTGAGCCACCAGACCCGGCATACACACATTTCTCTCTCTCTCTCTCATTCTTTCTCTGTCACTCTCTCTCTCTCTCTCTCTCTCTGTCTCCCTCCCTCCCTCTCTCTCCCTCTCTCTCCCTCTCTCTCCCTCTGTCTCTCTGTGTCCCTCTGTCTCACTCACTCTGACTGTCTCACTCTCTCTCTGTTTCCCTCTCTCTCTCTGTGTCCCTCTCCCTCTCTCTGTTTCCCTCTACCTTCCTCTATTTCTCTCTCTCTCTCTATCCGTCCCTCTTCCTCCTTCCCTCTCTTTCCCTCACCGTCCTTCCCTCTCCCTCCCTCCCTCTCCTTCCCTCTCTGTCTCCCTCTCTCTCCTTCCACCTCCCTCACTACGAGGTCTCCCTCAAACTGATGTCTCCCTCACTCTGATGTCTCCCTCACTCCGATGTCTCCCTCACTCTGAGGTCTCCCTCACTCACTCTGAGGTCTCCCTCACTAGCTCTGTCTCCCTCCCTCGCTCTTTCTTTCCCTCGCTATCCCTCTGTCTGACTGTCCTCCCTCCCTCGCTCTCCCTCTGTCTGCCTCTGTCTCCCTCGCTCTCCCTCCGTCTGCCTCTGTCTCCCTCCCTCGCTCTCCCTCTGTCTGCCTGTCTCCCTCCCTCGCTCTCCCTGTCTGCCTGACTCCCTCCCTCGCTCTCCCTCTGTCTGTCTGTCTCTGTCTCCTTCCTCCCTCCCTCTCCCTCTTCATCTCACCATGCCTGTGTGTACCCGGGCTGACACAGCTTCTGGGCACACACACACTCAGCCAGCCAGCCGCACCCGAGCACTTCACACCTCTTCAGAGACCATTCGCATGCTAATGAGGCTTTGTTCAGCTCTTAGGCCCCTGCAGCCCCACTCTGACGGGAATCGCCCGGCCCTCACAGAGAGTCTCTGCATCGCGCTGCCACAGGGGTGTTTGCTGAGATTCTTTAAAAAAAAAAACAAACACGGGTACGATGTCTGCACAGTCCGCGGGCTGCCAGGGAAGGCTTGCCGGGCCGCCCCTGGCCCGCGGGCCGTACTATGAGTACCCGTGGTCTAAAGCATAGTTACCTAGGCTAGGGCTAGGCTGAACCAAATAACATTGCATTATGATTCATTGGCTATTTGTCACTATGTGGAAAACTTATGACGTTCAGGATGTGGCCCTGGACTATTGCCTATGTGAGAATGGTGTTGGAACTAACATTTTCCCTCACTCATCCACTTATAGATTCCTCTCCATGAGTTAATCACCCACTCCAGAGATCTCTCTGGACCTGCATGTCTCTCATGAGTTAACTCTACAGGTTCTATGAGCTATAAAAGTTTGTACTAGTCTGACCTGCAGGATGTGTTCTGCTGGGAATGGTAGATTATACTTGCTGCATTGCGTGATAGTGGGAAGCTTGCTTACCTACTACCATCCTGTACCAATTCTGTGCGGATGAAAAACTTTCACTGCATCTGTCTGATTTGTAAATGTCTGATGTATGCTGATGATATACAATACTAATGGAAAGTCACCTCTGCTTCAGATATCCAACAACTCAAACGCTGCTTGCACATCATCCAGACCTGGATGTACAGCACTTACCCGAAGCTAAATCCAACCAAGACATAATTTTTCTTATTTACCAAAGATAAACAAGAAACAGTACAAATATAGCTTAATGAATTGATTCTTAATGGCTTCAAACACAAACTCTCACCGAATGAAGTCACCTGGATTTACTCTGGACACCAATCTCCCCCTCAGGGAACACATTGTCAAAAAATCAAATGTATCCTGATACCAGCTCTCTCTTCTGAAGAAGAAGGCCAACAGCTTCTTTCAGAATGTGACTTCACAATTGTTGTTCATGTCCTCATTCTCCTGCATCAGGATGGTGGGAATGGCCCTAATCTGGCTTTCCAGACACCACACAGGCAGTCCCTAGAGGAATCCTACACAAGGCACCACGTCTTATCTTGAAGACAAACTTCCAACTCTTGTGGTTCCCAGAACACTCTCAGCCAGGACTCCAGCAGACTGAGAGATGTAAAAAAAGAAAAAAAGACAACATTCCTATTCCATCTGTGCACCCAGAATCTGGACCATCTCCCCTCTATGCATAAGGACTGCCCAAATGCTGCTCAAATTTAGGAAAGACTTGGACGCTCACCTCTTTAAAGAACACAACATCACAATGCATTAGCCTTTCACAACCTAGCTTCCTTTCCTAGTACTTGTTGGGTTTAAGATTGCCTTTGACCATGTACAGTGTTCTGCTGCCTTTTGGCTAGGTTTGTGCTATGGCAATACCATAAAAATACATACATGCACTATTTCTGCCCATGGTGCACTTGTTCTGTTAAGAAGCGGTGGTGCTACTGGTGAGAGAAGGTGTTTCCACTGCTTGAAAAGAGAAAAGGATATACAGAATGCACTTGCAAAGCATGGCCTATAAACAGACACTTTTTCAAAATATTTAAAGCAAGGTGCTTGTAGTGCTGAGGAAGTTCCTATCGCCAAAGGGGCACTATTTGAGCAACAAAACATTTTGACAGTAAAGAGCAATGGCTGTCCAGCGTGAATACACAAAGCTCAGCTACACCCAATCAGATGACCAGAGACAGGCTACAGGCACTAAATGGTTAAGGTAGGAAACTACCAAAATTCTAAAAGTGGCATTTTCATAATTACAATTTAAAATCCAACTTCACCATAAGTTAGGATTGTAAATTGTGATTACACAGACACAAAACATGAACTGCTTATCTCTTTCAATTTGGAAATTACTCTTATAACCTGGTCCTTATAACCAACTCCAATGTTATTTTATGGGAAAGATAGGCCTTGCAGTAGTGAAAATGAATTTAAGAGTCTTTCATTCCTAGGACATGTAAAACTTAAATGTACATGTCCTACTTTTTAGATATATTGACTCCTGCCTTCAGGGCAGTCCAAGGCCTATCCTGGGGTAGCAAATGCATTAAAACGTTAGGTTTGGGCCTGGGAAAAAGTTTCAGTTGCCAGGTCGAAACAACAGTATAAACTGCACACACACAACCAGGGTCTGCAATGGCAGGCCTGAAACTTGTTTAAAGGGCTCCTTAAGTGTGTGGCACAACTATGACCACAATCTCACTAGTAGCATTTCATTGTAAGGCCCTGGGTACATGTAGAACCACTTTAGTAGGGAATTATAAGTAAATAAATATGCCATTTTGGGATGTCAATATTACCAGATTTAAAGTAGAGAGCACATGCACTTCAGCACTGGTTAGTAGTGGTAATTAGGGCAGACTCCTAAGGCCTGCAAAAACAAGATAAGAAGAATGGATTAGGAAGGCAAAAAGTTGGGGGAAAGACCACACTAAGTCTGACAGTTCTAACACCACACTATCCGTTATTTGCAGCATACTCTGCAGATTTTAGGTAAAAAAAGAATTCTTGCTCAAATGGATCAAACGTTACTTAAATCACAGTGGCTAAAATTGCCACTCAGTGAGAGGACATATGAGAAGGTTGACTGGTCATCTTTCAGTTGCCTATTACTGTATTTCTATGTTAAATTGGGACTAATGACATGAAACGTTTACCCAGTCACTGTTAATGTGAAGAAATATCAAAATTATGAAGTAATACCATCACAAAATTGGCTGCATTCGGTTTCATCATTTATCTCGACTTTTTGCATAATTTAGTCAACCCTGCAGCATAATTTAAGCTTCCCTGACCTTACAACACTAGGTAGGTGGATTTCATCATGTTGTGTGAGTACATGAATGCCTGGTAATTAAATTAGTGTTTTGGCTCTTTCTTGAAAGCATATTGTGCTTCTTGTATGGTTATGTCTTTTACTGGAGAGCGTACAATAGTCCTTTCACTCTTCTCACTTCCTCTTTAGTGTGCAAGTTACCTCTGTTATACCTGTCATATGTGTGTGAGAAAACAGTGTGATGTTCCTCCAGCTACTGCCAAGCTCTCCTTTACTTATTGTTAGCTTTAAAGACAAATGTTCTGCAACTGTCCATTTTGTACATTTGTTGTGCTGCAACGCTTGGAATAAAACTTTCCATTACATAAAAGACAACAAGAATTGGTACTGCAGATGCATGTTTTAATGCAGGACATTGATGAAAGAGTGAATCTTGACAAACTATGTGAGCAGGGTTTACCTTTGGTTTCATGTGTGAAACAAGCAGATTTTGAAATGGACTCAATTGCTTTGTAACATTTTAAAATATACCTGACAAAGGGCTCCATGTCATGTAGAACACTTTGTCCAGTTCTGGCACTTTAGTCAACAACAATTTGTATTCCATGGCTGTGAACCCATAAAGAAAGTGTTAAGGCAAAAATACAAGCCACACAATGAAATACGTTGTTGTCTGAAAACTGGAGGAATTGCTTATATGTCATAGTGCACTTGAAGGACTTTTGAGATGTAAACTAAAAATGTTACCCTGACTTTCTGCTTTTTTCTTAAGGCAAAGTAGCCCAGTGGGTGAGAGGGAGGGTGAGACGGCAGATATAGCCTTTCTAAAGCAAATACAAACATCTTTCTGATGATGGGCTAACATTAACACTCTCTGGCGAAAAAAGGGCATGCTAAGAAGACATTGTTTCCCTAAAATTTGAGAAGCAAGACACTATAAGAGGAAACATATTGTGCTGGTACCTCTCTTCCCTAGGTCCTGGCTGTGACCAGAACTGGACTGGGAACTAAAAGCAGCCCTGCAAAATATTGTCAGACTAGCCCCATAATGTCCACAGTGATTGCAGCAAGTGAGCGTGGCCCCTACAAAGAGGGTTTAGGGGTTTCTCCTGCCAAGAAAATGTGGGCAAAAATGGTGCATTCTACAAAAAGTTTTCATTTTATACTAGCTGTACCCGGCCACGCACTGCTGTGGCTCAGTCTGGTTAAATGGAAGAGAAAGAAAAGAGTAAGCACATGTTTTAAATATGTTTCATTTCACAATGCTTGTGGCTACACGTTATGTATTTGTGACTATTGTCTCTATGCGTCCCTTGTAGTTGTTGCGCAGCGAGCAAATTGATAGGGTCTGTTCGGCCTTTCGATTAAAAACATGCGCGTATTGTACACACGCGTATTGGAATCCAACGTTGTGTATATACATATATATATATAGACACGCGCTACTGTTGCAAAGTGAACAAACTCCTCCCCCCTCCCTCTATTCACTTCCCGGTCTGCTATCCTGACACCAACTGCGCATCCTAATATATGTAGACTATTGTCTCTATCCGTCCTTTCTTAATGTTGCAAAGTGAACCAACTCCTCCCCCCTCCCTCCACCCACTTCCCGGTCTGCCATCCTGACACCAACTGTCCATCCTAATGTAGACTATTGTCTCTATGTGTCACTTGTAGTTGTTGCGCAGCAACCAAACCGATAGGGTCTGTTTGGCCTTTCGATTATAAACACATGCATATTGGACACCCGCATATTCAAATCCAACGTTGTGTATATATAAACACGCCCTTAATCGAATCCAGCGTTGTGTCAAAATTTCAAACCAATCGGTGAAGAACTTTCGGAGATTTAAGATTTTGAACAAACGAAAATTGACATTTTTATGTGTCTATTCGGGCTTTTGATTAGATTAAAAACACACGTGTATTCAACAGGCGCGAGTTGGAATCCAACGTTGTGTAAATAAAAACACGGGCGTATTTTTATCCAACGTTATGTCAAAATTTCAAAGGAATCGGTGAAGAACTTTTGGAGATTTGCGATTATGAACAAGCAAACATTTACATTTTAATTTATATAGATATAGATTATATTGTATTAGCTTTTACAGCATAGTAAAGGATGACCTTACAGTGCACCTGGGTACAAGAGTCTTTCTTGGAGCTCTTCAATGATTCCCTCACTTTCACCCTCCAACATTGCCTCTCATCTCTCCATAGCCCCTCTTTCACATGTATTTCATTTGTTTTGTAGCACCTCTCATACCAGTGTAGTGTGTCAGAGCACTTTACATCACACACATATACAGAGATAACGAATAATACATGTGTAAATCAGTTTATAGAAAATATTACAAAGGGAAATACATGGTGTAGGATTCACATGTCATCCATACTGGTAGCCATTTTGTAATAGTGCTTGGCCTGGAGAAGCACAAACCCAGGATTCAGAACATAATACAGCGGTTAGGATTGGCTTTACTTATAAGACTTTATTTCTACTCAAACAAACCCTTTCTAACAACATTAGGAGAATGAAAGACTCGAAAACAAATATGACTTTGTCACCTGTACTATGTAATTTACATATAGATCTTAGATGACACTTCATAACTCACTGTGATAGATTTTAACTGTAACTTACAAACTGCACAGAAACAAAAGGGTCACTGCGACAAAAGCAATAACCCACTACGCTAAGCATATAACTCACTGTTCTGTGGTCGTAATGGTATGTCCTTTTTAGCAGGCATATTAAACCTCTGCACTAACTTAGATGAGTCAAAAATGCCACTTGACAAAACTGCAATCTCTGTCCAGCTGGTACATTATTCACCAGACTTATCCTGAAACGTTTACTGTTACCTGAAACCTACTGTATATACAAGGAATTCTGCAGCAGGTGCTTTCAAAACAGCTGCACTGCTACAAAAATAGCCCCAGTAACAAAAGCTGCACCCCACCCTTCCAGACTCCTGTGGAAATGCCCAATGCCCAGTATGGACAGTGCACCCCTGACTGTGACACTACCTCAAAGTGGTGCAGCACATGCTGCAGGTGCTGCTCTGCGAGGGGTCCCAGTGGAAGGTGGGCAAGGAAAGCCCAGAGATGGCCAAACTATTCCACCACACATTTTTGTTGGCCTTCATTCTGAATGCCCTGTGTCATAATTAACATGTGCAAACATAAAGAAACACATGGCTTGGAAGTAAAAAACTGATACAGTAAACAGAAATAGTGAAAGATATGCCTTCTGCCACTGAGAATATACTTCCAGAAGTGCCTCCGACTGTGGAAGTCCTCCAGCACTAAGAATGCACTGCTAAACAAAAACACAGTGCTTGGGTTCTAAAACTGAGAATGGGAAGGGCACAACTGGAGGACACTGGAGTACATTGGAGTGCTATAGCGCAAAATAGCTTTCGTTTCACACTCCAAACTGCTGTAAAAAGTAGTGAGCAATGTTACTTTCCCTATATGCCTACTGCCTCTATCACACTCCCCCAGAGGAGTGTGTGATTTTGCTGTCACCTGCCCCTGGCCGGTCTAGGAACCAAAAGCACCCCTGGAAGCATTTGCATACAGCCCTCCATATAGTGCAGAGCGAGCACTCCAAAGCCAATTTAAGTGATTCTCACTAAAAACATGATTGAAACAATGGTAAAATGCATTGTTTTATTACAACATATTTTATATAACGTACTACATTTTCTCCTCATATATTCTTCCTCTATCTTCATTCTTTAGTTTTCACATACATTCTCTCAATCCCAATCCTCTTTCTTTCTCAAACCATAACATTCTTGATTTCTTCTCGTCCCTCCTGTGTGGTATTCCCTCCTTCCTTTTGCAATAACTGTTTTGTTGTATATCTCTGTTCTTACTTCCAATTTCTTCCTTTCCCTTACTACTTCTCTCTCCTCATCCTCTTTGCCTTGGTCCCCAACATAAATGAACCAATGCCCTTTTGGTTTTAGTACTAATGAGGGCTAATGAGGGATATGAACCCGAAACCAGTCCCAGGATGCTTGTTTCCATTCTAGGAAAGACATGGCTTGGCAGTTCGGCCTGGACTGTTCCCATGAGGCACAAGCTCAGACAAACCCAGATCAATTGACTGGGGGTGAGTGTTTGATCTGCTCAAGCGCTCCGTCCATCATCCCCTTTGGTATCCAAAAACTTAAAAAAGCAGAAGGAAGAAGAGACAATGTTTTAGTGACATCCCTAAACAACCAAACTCAAACAGAATAATGTTAGCCTAGTCATTCTTGATGCTACCTTGCATAACAAAGTTACATTGCATTGGCCCCTTCAGGAAGAAATAAAAATGTCTCTTTCACTCATCGTTTCCTTTCTTTGAATGTCACTTAGAGGCCTATTAGGATGGGGGGCAGACTTACGTCCGCCTGCCACCCTAGCTGTGCTGGGAGCGGCCACCAGTGGTGCGGTAGTCCCGCACTGGCAATTAGGATGCCACCACCATGGTGGCATCCCTATTCCCTGCATTGCGGCAGGCGGTGCTCATCCCCACCCCCAACACCCGGGGGGCCCGCAATGGGACTTCAATACCCAGTCCTGCTTGCCTTTCCATGGCGGCTATGCCACCAGGGAAAGGCTGTTCTATGCTTGAATCCTAATATGGATGGCGATGTCTTGCAAACACCGCCACCATATTGGAGATGTTTTTTGCCCGGCCAACGAGTCGACCGGTGGAAAAGCGGGGGACGGTCTTTCCATCCACCGCGGACCCTCGCCATTGTAATTTGGCGGAGGAAAATGTCTGGCGTATCGCCACCACCATGCGGGCGATGGCGATCGCCTGACATTGTAATAGACCCCTTAGTTTGTGGTTGCAAAGGTGTTTTTTCAGTGTTTATATGTTTACATCGGTGATGGCTATTTTCCTTTCGGTGGGGTTTTTTAATTTATTATAGGTTTAAACCTAAAACCAAATAGCCTATTCATAATGTGGTAAACAATTACTCAGACCCCATAGTCAGAAGGGGGACAATTACCATATGGCTACCAGGTGAAACAAGCCACCCAGCGCTTCAGGTGAAGTTGTTTGGGAGGAGGCGGTGTTGTGGAAGCCATAAATAAGGGTGGGTTACAGCGGGAGGGGTCTGGGGTAGGGCATTTTTCGTGGAGTTTGCAGATTTTTTGAAGGTTTTGCGATGGGGCGAGGAGGGCATTTCTGTTCAGCTTCGATGGGCAAGAGTCGGAGCGTCATGGAGAAGGATGCGGCGGTGAGAGACGCACTGCGCGTCTTATGGGAGGCGGGCTGGAGGGATTAACTGTGGCCTGGTGTGAATGCTGAGGTGGGCGCCGGTATTACACGGCCTCGCCGGAAGGCAGCACGGGGAGTAGTGGAAGCGGTGGCTACTTGTTTGCCGATAGCCACTTGGAATTCCCTGGCTTTGCACTGTAAGAGGTAGCGGGAGGGCAGCTCTCACAGGCAGTCATACAGCGTTATGGAGAGGCAGGTGTTTGGTCTGTCCTCGATGTGCGATGGGGTAGGTCAAGGGGCGGTAGGCTCCGCTCGCCTCAAAGGCAGGACTGGCAGGCGAGGAGTGTCTGGGAGAAGTGCTTCAGCCACAACAAGGTGTGCAGCCTCGCTGTCTTGTGGGAGGCAAAATAAAGAGAGGGGTTTCGCAAGGAGGGTGTCAGCATCATTTTCTGTGCAATGGACACCCTCCCACAAGGTGTAGGTACAGACTAGCCATGTGTTTGGCAGGGGGAATGCTAGGTATCACCAGAGTAGCGGGCCATTGACATTGCGTTTCTGGTATTTTCTGTTGGGTGCTCTGCTTCGCTGGTGGAGTATTCTAGTGACAGTGGCGAAGAAATGCTCATGGTTTCTGCATTTTTGCCGGTTGCCATTGAGCTAGGTGACTCACAGGAGAATATCAGTGACATCCTAGCAGGACAGTTATTGGAGAGTTATAAGTCAGCTGTTTGGCAGCCCTCTCATTACGGGGGACCTGGTTTGGGCAGCACACACACAGTTTTGTATGATCAGTATTATTCAGTAGGGCCTTTGGGCATGACAATCTTAGTGGGTTGGTTGGATTAAGCACTAAGTCTGCCACCGCAGAGACGTCAAGGTCCACTCCAATTGAGACAATTTGAGTTTTCATCAGTGAGCACAGCTATTTTCCCAGCTCCTAATCAAGACTACTTTTTTCTTTTGATGAAACCTTGTCAGGGCCCCAGTCAGGTCAGTGGGTCTGGGTTGAACATTCGGAGGTGCCTGTGGCAATGCCAGGAGGCATTCCTCTATTGGGGGCTGGTGGGAAAAAGAGTGGTCTCTCTTCTGTGGCAGGTAAGGGCGCTTGTGGTCAAGCCGCCCTTACCTGCCACAGGAGAAGGATCAGCAAATACAGTGCCCAGCTATTTCTCAACGGAGCGCGATGCGGCTGCGGGTATAAACAGGTTGGGCAGAGCGGATCAAGAGCGGATTTTCATCCAGTGGCCGGGCATCTCGGGCGGGTGCTTGTGACCAATTGGAGGTTCTATGATGGGGGATGTGGGGATGGCAAAATGCCGGACTTAAGCAATATGGGTCTGGAGTTGGAGGTGGACACATTGGATCATGGAGAGGAATATGAGGGGATGGAGGAAGGGGAATTGAGGGAGGGGAGATAGGTTGATGCTGGGCAGGTTCATAAAGGCAAGAAAGTGTGTTCAAAGGGTTTGAGGGCAACAAATGTTTTTAGTGTGTTGCAGGAGTCAGGAGCGGACAACGCATCACACCCAGAACGGTTGGGCGGACATCGTCAGCGCGATGATCCTAAGGCATTTCAGAAGTGGGCTTCACAATTGTCAACAGGTAAGAACAATGGTGGCCATCTTGGTCTAGAGAGGGTACGACCAGACGCAACACAAGCTTTATTGGTGTTGGGGGGCCCTTTGGTCTCAGATTTGGACATGCATCTTGGGGAAGGTGCAGGGGTTAAGGATATACATGACAAAGCGGTGGGTTGTGAGCCAGGTGGCACTGCAGCTAGTGGTCCGGTTCAGGAGGAAGTTGGGGTCAGTTCAGATGAGCTTGCAGTTGGAGGTGAAGACAGTAATATTCACAAGAAGCTACCCTTTATGGGTATAGCGATGCCTTTGTACACCCATTTTTCCAAGAAAACCGAGAATAGAATTTGGAAACATGAGTTTGTGGACGTGTTTAAATTATTACATAGGGACATACAGGCTAAGAAGGGGTCGAAAGAGGAAGAGTGGGAGCTTGCAAAACGCCCGCGGGTGCCAAAAAACATACAAAACTGGACGTCAGCATTTTTTTATTTATGCAAGTATCTACTGTTAGAAACACCAGGACAGGGCAGTGGCAATGTTAAAATACATTGATATTATTTGAAAGGTTCAGATGAGTTTTTGGGGTTATGCATGGCTCAGCTATGATTAAGAGTTTAGGGCTAGGGTTGGCTTATTTCATCATACCCCAATTAGTTTGCTGGTTTTGGAACAGTGGCTGAGTGGATCCCCAGATGTTGAGGCCATTTCAAAGTTGTATTGGGGTTTCAAGGAAGGTTTCAAAATTGGATATCAAGGGCCTAGGTAGGGCAGATGGGCAGACAACCTTAAATCGGCTAAAGAGTTACCACAGATAGTGCAGCGCCGGTTGGATGCAGAGTTACAGGTGGACAAAATAGTAGGCCCATTTTTGCAGTGTCCCCTGGAGAACTTGATTGTGTCCTTTGGGGTTAGTGCCCAAGAAAGCAGATGGGGAATTTCACCTGATCCATCATTTATCATGGTCGGAGGACCAGTCCATTAATGATTTTATTTCCCAGGTGGACACCAATGTGTCTTGTGCCTCAGTGGATGACGCATTGAGGTTGGTGAAGTCTGTGGGTGCAGGGGTCGAGTTGCGGAAGAGTGATATTCAATCGGCTTTCCGGCGTTTGCCAATTCATCTATCTGACTTTTGAGCTTTTGGGGAAGATCTTTAATGGGACTTTCTATGTAGACACATTTTTCCCTATGGGTAGCTCACTTTCTTGTGCCTTATTCAAGACTTTCAGCATATTTTTGCAGTGGTGTTTTGTACAGAGGAGCGGCCATGTCTGGGTATGCCATTAATTGGATGACTTCTTGTTCATTAGTGCGGCCTAGTCTGATCAATGTATTTATTAAATTTTCAGTATATGGCTCGGGATTTGGGTGTTCTGCTGGCCAAATTAAAAACAGAAGGTCCCAGTACTAGACTAACATTTCTGGGTATTGAAATTGATACACAGGACATGACAGCACATTTGCCGGCAGTGAAGGTTCAAGAGATCAGATCTTTCCTGTTGAGTATAGTTGGGCAGGCAAAGTTGGAGCTCAGGCAAGTGCAATGTTTCTGGGTTATTTAAATTTTACCTGTAGGGTGGTCAGGGAAGGTAGGACGTTCTGCAGGTGTCTCGGCATGGCAATGTTGGGGCCTACCTCCCACACCATAGGATAAGGATTCGAGAGCTATCAGGGAAAATCTTTACATTTGGCTACAATTTCAATTGGGTTTCGCTTTACTTTGTAGAGGACATCACAATATGGCAGATTCAACTTTTTTCCGATGCATCAGGGGCACATGGTTTTGGTTTGTTTTGGGAGGGGCGTTGGTGTGCTGAAAGATGGCTTGCGCATTGGATTCAGCTATGGTGCAGCATTGCCTTTTTTGGAACTGTTTCCGCTTTTTGTGGTTTTGCTGGTATGTGGAGAAGAATTTCGGGATAGATCTGTACTGTTTAATGTGGATAACGTCTTTTGAGGGTTTTCATGTTTCAAAGTTTAAGCTTGAATATAGTTTTCAGGAATAGGCACATTCCTGGTACCAATAACTCTATAGAAGATGCTTTATCTTGCTTTAATTGGCAGTGTTTTCGCAGTCTGGCGCCAGGGGCGAACGCCTTCAAGACGTCGATTCCAAAGAGCATCTCGAGCTGGGGGATTGAGGATCGTTCAGCTAGTGGAGCACATGGTGGCCAGGTCAACCAGATGCAGCTATCAAAAGGCTTGGCAAGAGTTTTTAAGTTATGGATGGTTTCTGTCAGGTTGGGGGCTCAGTTGGTAGCAAACGTTATATGCAAGGTTTTGTTTTGCACTTAATCAATAAGGGACTCTCAAATACCACTATTGGGGAAAACTGGCAGGGATTTCTTTTTACGGTCAATTATGGTGAGACCGAGACCCCGTGGATGATGTACTTTTGCGGAGAATGGTGAAGGGGCTCAGTAGGGAGAGGAGTCAGGCAGTGGCCCTAAGCAAACCTGTGACCTTTGATTTGTTGCAGAATTTGTTACTACAGTTACCGGTTTGTTTTTATGATGATTGGGAGGTTTACCATTTTAGGTTGTGCATGATTTGGCTATTTTTCAGTGCTTTCAGGGTGTCAGTATTTGGGAATGCGGGATCAGGCTGACATTCACACTACTGAAGCTGATTTGCAAGGCCACAGGCTGAGGATATGGTTGAGGTGGTCGAAAACAGATCAAGTTGGCAAAGGGGCGTGAGTTCTGTTAAAGGGTAGCCGCGTTGAAGGGTGTTGTCTTTTGAGGGAGTTGGAGAAGTTTACAGAAGCATCTGGTTTCAGGTCAGGCAGGATATTTCGTCATGAAAAAGGGTGCAGGATCACCAGTTCTCAGTTACTATCTGTATTAAGGAAGGCTCTGGTCAGGTTGGGGAGAGACCCCCTTTTTGTTTTGCCACACGTTCTTTTCGTATTGGTGCGGCCACAGAGGCGGCCAGGATGGGTTCGGATTGGGATGATATATGGAGGATTGGGAGGTGGAAATCGGCATTTTGTCCTTTTTACGTTCGGAAATAAATTGCTGTTCCCCTGGGCAATTTGTATTAACATTTGTTTCTTTATCTAGGTCGCGTGCGAGGTCCATTGGCAGCCAAAATGCATACTTGGATAGTGGGACATTCTTTCGTTAAATGGGCAGCGCTATTTGCAGAGCAGCAGATTTATGGCAGATCGCTGGGACTTCCAAGCATGGGGGATGAAGTATTCTGGAAGGGTGAAAGGTGGCATTCATTGGTCGGGGTTGTTTTTCTACTTTATGTCAATGGTCTGCTGCTCTGGCATTTCCTGACATGCTCATTATAAATCTGGGGGGAAATTATTTTTTGACACTATCTGTTTTTGACCTGATTAAGCAAATGAAATTGGACCTCACCGTAATAAAGAGAATTGGGCGAACACATGTTTGGTTTGGACATCATTTATATATACGATTCAGAAAAGGGGGTGGTGATGAACAGAGTGTCTGAATTAAGCAGACCACTCTTACCCAGTCTAAAGATCAGGGCTTGATCCATCACCGTTATTTATCTCACTGCACCATCCCAGTTCAGAACCTGGCTATATGCAAATCAGTCTGTCCCTGGCCCAGTGCATCATGGGAACAGGGCAGACTAAACTACCAAGCCAATTCTTCACCAGAAAGGAGACAAGCTACCGGGGACCGGTTTCTGGCATTTCAGCCGTCTTCGGCCCGGCTTGCTTGAATCCTGATGGTGCAGTGAGAAAGGGACTCATGTCTGAGTATACCCTGCCACACCCATAGTGGCCAAAAACGATTCAGAAAAGGGGGTGGTGATGAACAGAGTGTCTGAATTAAGCAGACCACTCTTACCCAGTCTAAAGATCAGGGCTTGATCCATCACCGTTATTTATCTCACTGCACCATCCCAGTTCAGAACCTGGCTATATGCAAATCAGTCTGTCCCTGGCCCAGTGCATCATGGGAACAGGGCAGACTAAACTACCAAGCCAATTCTTCACCAGAAAGGAGACAAGCTACCGGGGACCGGTTTCTGGCCTTTCAGCCGTCTTCGGCCCGGCTTGCTTGAATCCTGATGGTGCAGTGAGAAAGGGACTCATGTCTGAGTATACCCTGCCACACCTATAGTGGCCAAAAACGATTCAGAAAAGGGGGTGGTGATGAACAGAGTGTCTGAATTAAGCAGACCACTCTTACCCAGTCTAAAGATCAGGGCTTGATCCATCATCGTTATTTATCTCACTGCACCATCCCAGTTCAGAACCTGGCTATATGCAAATCAGTCTGTCCCTGGCCCAGTGCATCATGGGAACAGGACAGACTAAACTACCAAGCCAATTCTTCACCAGAAAGGAGACAAGCTACCGGGGACCGGTGTCTGGCATTTCAGCCGTCTTCGGCCCGGCTTGCTTGAATCCTGATGGTGCAGTGAGAAAGGGACTCATGTCTGAGTATACCCTGCCACACCTATAGTGGCCAAAAATGATTCAGAAAAGGGGGTGGTGATGAACAGAGTGTCTGAATTAAGCAGACCACTCTTACCCAGTCTAAAGATCAGGGCTTGATCCATCACCGTTATTTATCTCACTGCACCATCCCAGTTCAGAACCTGGCTATATGCAAATCAGTCTGTCCCTGGCCCAGTGCATCATGGGAGCAGGGCAGACTAAACTACCAAGCCAATTCTTCACCAGAAAGGAGACAAGCTACCGGGGACCGGTGTCTGGCATTTCAGCCGTCTTCGGCCCGGCTTGCTTGAATCCTGATGGTGCAGTGAGAAAGGGACTCATGTCTGAGTATACCCTGCCACACCTGTAGTGGCCAAAAACGATTCAGAAAAGGGAGTGGTGATGAACAGAGTGTCTGAATTAAGCAGACCACTCTTACCCAGTCTAAAGATCAGGGCTTGATCCATCACCGTTATTTATCTAACAGCACCATCCCAGTTCAGATCCTGGCTATATGCAAATCAGTCTGTCCCTGGCCCAGTGCATCATGGGAACAGGGCAGACTAAACTACCAAGCCAATTCTTCACCAGAAAGGAGACAAGCTACCGGGGACCGGTTTCTGACATTTCAGCCGTCTTCGGCCCGGCTTGCTTGAATCCTGATGGTGCAGTGAGAAAGGGACTCATGTCTGAATCATTTTTGTACACCATAAGCGTGGAAGGGTATACTCAGATGTGAGTCCCTTGCTCATTGCACCATCAGGATTCAAGCAAGCCGGGCCCAAGACGGCTGAAATGCCAGAAACCGGTCCCCGGAAGCTTGTTTCCTTCCCAGTATAAGAATTGGCTTGGTAGTTTGGTCTGCCCTGTTCCCATGATGCACTGGGCCAGGGTCAGACTAATTTGCATATAGCCAAGTTCTGAGCTGGGATGGTGCAGTGAGCTAAAAAAAGGTGATGGATCAAGCCCTGATCTTTGGACTGGGTAAGAGTGGTCTGCTTAATTCAGACACTCTGTTCATCACCACCCCCTTTTCTGAATCATTTTTGTACACCATAAGCGTGGAAGGGTATACTCAGATGTGAGTCCCTTGCTCATTGCACCATTAGGATTCAAGCAAGCCGGGCCGAAGACGGCTGAAATGCCAGAAACCGGTCCCCGGAAGCTTGTTTCCTTCCCAGTATAAGAACTGGCTTGGTAGTTTGGTCTGCCCTGTTCCCATGATGCACTGGGCCAGGGTCAGACTAATTTGCATATAGCCAAGTTCTGAGCTGGGATGGTGCAGTGAGCTAAAAAACGGTGATGGATCAAGCCCTGATCTTTGGACTGGGTAAGAGTGGTCTGCTTAATTCAGACACTCTGTTCATCACCACCCCCTTTTCTGAATCATTTTTGTACACCATAAGCGTGGAAGGGTATACTCAGATGTGAGTCCCTTGCTCATTGCACCATCAGGATTCAAGCAAGCCGGGCCGAAGACGGCTGAAATGCCAGAAACCGGGCCCCGGAAGCTTGTTTCCTTCCTAGTATAAGAATTGGCTTGGTAGTTTGGTCTGCCCTGTTCCCATGATGCACTGGGCCAGGGTCAGACTAATTTGCATATAGCCCAAGTTCTGAGCTGGGATGGTGCAGTGAGCTAAAAAACGGTGATGGATCAAGCCCTGATCTTTGGACTGGGTAAGAGTGGTCTGCTTAATTCAGACACCCTGTTCATCACCACCCCCTTTTCTGAATCATCATTTATATATAGGCAGCACTGGAGAGGAGCGATGAGTCACGCTGCTGTGGAAAGGGACAGATGGAAGCTTAATCAGGCCATGAAGGTTTTTTGCCAAGCCATGGGCATACAGGTTTTGTCTCATGATAATATTACAGGTTCTGAAGGCCACTTATTTAGGGATGATGGGGTTAATTTATCCAAACTGGTTCAGACATATTATTTCCTCAAGATGAGGGAATTACTTTCTAATTTCTAGAATGAACAAGTATGGTGCAGCAAGAGTATGTTGTGACAGCTTTTCCTTTACAGCAATCATTTAGGTGGGGCCAGGAAAACACTTTGGTTTTCCTGGGTGGTGTCTTTTGGGGGTTTGGATGGTCTGGAGTGGGCGTATCCATCCCTTGAGGGGGTGGGGGGCGGGGAAGGACCGAACGAAAAAGAGGGGAAGGGGAAAGGATGGGGTTTACTATTTCATGGGGTTTTGAGTTTTTGCAAGATGGGGATTGAAATGTTTGGGGTATTTTCTCTGATGTAAAAAGTTTAAGGATTTTTTGGGGAAGAATAATTCTAAAAGGTTTTATGATGCCAATGTTCTATATATATATATATATATATATATATGAAGTTGTTGTTTAATATGATATGTTTAACCTGTCTTAATAAAGTGGCTATTTCTGCTATAATGATAAGTCAGTGGTTTGTTGTTATTGCGCGATGGGGTCCCAGGGGAAACATGTTACGAGCCGGTATTCCCCTGGGGTTTTTCGCGTGGTCAAACAAACCACGCAGATAAATGCTCTCATGTTGCTAGAGCCAATTTTTAATGCTATTCAGAATGTAGCCATACTCGTGCCAGGTAAACCAACATTGTCAAAATGAGGTGTGCGGTCCCGCTCTAGCCACACACATTTGGCAAATGACACTCATAACCCCACCTCTTTCATTGTCAATATCAAGGATACTGAGTCCAGACCGGACCCCAACAAAATTAAGCTCATTATTCATTGCCCCTGACAATCCACACCCAACCTCATCAGACCTTCTGTTGGTGTCTCCATGTACGGGCAAACCACACTTACTGCATATACCATGCTGCATTTCAAGGTTTACTTCTGGGGCATGTTGGTTGTCGAAACTGCATGAGGAAATGGCCGCCATCTTGAAACAGTACCATTAGCTATATGAAAGCACAGTGGTAAAATGAGGTTTTGTATGAAAACCTTATTCAAAGATTAATTTCAGCCATTGTTTGTTTAAAAAAGAAAAAGAAAGAACACTATATAGGGCTTGCATTTATGGGATGATCTTTGTTCAGAAAATCTGGCCCCGCTGGGGCATTACAGTTACTGGTGGCAGCAATCCAGTGAGAATATTTCTTTTTAATGAAAATCATGACCCCCAGACATACATTTTCCCAAAAGAGATGGTTCTCTGTTTTAAAATGGGGATGGTCGAAAGGGATCATCATGCAGGGCTAATGAAGATACTTCACGGAATTAAAGATAAAGTATCATACAGAAAAAATGGTCAGCTTTTATATTGCAAAACAGTTATCACCAATCAACTGCCCGTACAAGCTGAAGATTTTATTAGGCTACCCTATGTCAGCATGTTGATAGAGGTATAAATGTCCATATGAGACTAGCCTCTAAGCTTATGCCACTCCACCATATCATTCAGGCTACCTTGGGCTGTTTCTCTGAGACAATCCATAGGGCTTCCTTCCTATGTGGTGCATCACCTGCCCTTGTATACCCTTGGTGCATTTTTTGAGTACTGTCCACTTGAAACGCAAGAGTCTATGTATTAAGTCTTAAAAAAGCCTCACAAGGCGAGTTGAAAGATTGCCAGTCCTGAATGTACTAAAATGCTCCTGAATTCTGATTCTCACCTTCCGAGTGGTAAGGCCTATATAGTGCAACCCCTCGCAGGTAAGTCTGTACACCGTGTATCTTGAGTTACAGTAACTAAATTAGTTCTGGAACCAAGTATGGCCATCATTCAGAGCTACACTTTTTGAGGCTTTAGTAAGTTTACAGAATGTACAGCTCCCACTTGGATAGTGTCCCAGAAGGACATTAGAGGACCACTGCCATTGCATTTTAGATCATGTATGCACCAGACAGTTCTTAAGGTTCGAGGCTCTTCGGAAAGCACATTTTGGGTGCAGCATTTGTTGGGGGCTAACATCAATTAGATGCCAGTTTTTTATATACGCTGTCTAACTCTTGTAGACAGAGGATCGAAAGTCTTAAGCAGACCCCAAGAGATAGGAACCTTGTTGCAGTCTTTAGGCAGACAGACAAGCAGGCCCCAGCCAATCGCAAATCCACACCGTGGAACATTGTCTTGGAGGAGCTAGACCAATCAAGTGAGCGCGGAGATAGCTCTCATATTTGAAGGGTGTTATATAGGCCCTAATTTGTGAAGGGAAAAGGACCAGCAATATGCCATCATATTTCAGAGCAACAATGGGTTGACCACTTTGAAGGGGTCTACAATTTTGAGGTAGGGGCAGAGTGTGTGATCAGGGCAGAAGCAAGGAAGAGTAATGACAGTGTAGTGTCTGCACTAGATGATGTTGCACAGGGCATCTGTGCGCTATTACAAAACAAGTCTGCCTGCCCTGATGAAATTCCCCAACACTTGTTTCTGGATGATATTGAGTGCTTGGGCACCCTTTTGAGTCAGGTGTTGAGTGCCCCAGCGTGGGTAGGGGGATTGCCCTTGTGTGTCCACAGTGGTGATTTTGCCAGTTTTTAAGAAAGGGGATAAGGGCAACCCCCCCAGTGTTATCACTCTATCTCATTGATTGTTGGGGTAGTTAAGGTTCTAGACGGGTAATCCTAAACAGACTGTTGGCATGGGCCGATGTCAAATATATTTTCTCTGAGGTCCAATATGGCTTTAGGCCTGACAGGTTGACGTTCAACCAATGTCTGAACTTATATTTAATTATTGCCAAGTGCACTGTAGCTTGGTCGGAATCCCTCCACTTGGCATTTATGGAACTCACGTCTGCATTCGATAGGTTTAACCGGAAAAAGCTGTAGGGTCTGCTATGCAGGACAGGGGTGGTCTCGAACATAATGGCCCTTTTATCAGACTGAGACTGTGGCACTCCTGCAGCAGTGCACTTTTTGTAAGGAGCTGCTTGTACCCGGTCTTTTCCCACTGGTAAGGGTGTCCAACAGGGGTACATTCTTGCACCCTTTCTGTTCACCGTCTACAATAACAGACTCGAGGAAGCTCTTCTCTCTGCCCAGGCAGGCTCCCTGAGGGTTGGTTGAGACTATTCCCATTATATACAGATGACACAGTTCTCAAGGCCCGAACGGCCGTGGGGTTGCAACTACTTCTTGATAAGTTTGTCATCTTTATGGGGATATATTTTTCAACACAAACTTTATTGCAGTTTTGTAAGGTATACATACAGCTGACATTCATTATATCTCAATAAATCATAGCATTTCCCATTGAATCATAGGCAAAGTAAAACCAGTGAACAGTTGAAGTACATAGGAAAGGAGTAGCAATGCAATAGATACTCAAACCGGAGTAAACAGCCCTATCCCACTCCCCCTTAAACTAGACTTCGTCACTTAATAAAACAAGCATGTCAAAAAACTATATTTATCAGATTAGTGTCCTGATATTGGCAAAAACACAAGGAAGGGGGGGGGGCAGTATTATGGGGCACGGACCTAAGATTGGCCTAAGCATAATGTGACGTAGGTGCATTTATGCATGGATTTGCCACTCTTATATGAGAGGCTATGAAGATTATTTGCAACTGGGTCTAATACGTTATGAAACTGCAGTGTCCAATGTTTTAAAGTACTCCAAAATGATCTCCCATTCTATTGCTATGGGCTTTTTCCATAATCCCTGTATTCCTCACAGCGTAGTACACCATTTCTGAATAGGCCCCATTTCTCCCATCCTCCTGCCATTGGGAAACCATAGGCACGGAGCGAGATTTCAAAGGCTTTGTCAGAAGGCACTTAGCCAATAATAGGGCCAAATAGAAAAATGTGATGTTACTCTGGTATTTTTCGGTCTGGGGAAGAGCCCACGAATGCAGCAGTCTAGAGTTTGCCAAAGATTTTGCTCAGTGAGGTCTGAAAGGATAGGAGTAATACGTGCCCAGTAGGGAGTCAGAATGGGGCAGTTTGATAACATGTGTAGTAAGTTAGCGTCTGGTGTTCAACGACGGGGGCAGGTTAAGGGTACAGCTGGGAACATGGTGTGTAGTCTGTGTTGGATGAGTTAGGCTCAGTGTAAATTGTAAAATTGTATGAATTTGAATCAGGGTTTTGGGAGGTTTTTCAGGCATATTCCAGCAGGAGATCTCAGTCTTTGTATTGTAGGTTCCTTGCTAGAGCCTCTTCCCATTTAGCCCTTACGGAGGTTAGAAGGATCATTAAATGCACATATATACCCAGCTATAGCCACTAAAGTTAGGCACGACCATGTCCCATTGTGTGCAGCACTTAGAGTAGTTCATGTGGGGTAGGTTTGGCTCCTTCCGGTGCCCACTGGAGACATTTTTAGTGAGTAATACTGGTGTGAGTCATTAAGACAGTGTCTGGAAGGTCCTTGCACATCCGTGTAGTCCGCATGCAACAATAGGTTGCCCTCTGCGAAAAGGTCACCAATTGTTTATACCCTGCCCTGCACCCAAACCTGTAGTCTATGCGTCATAGGAACTCCCAAGGCAGTAGGTAGGCCCAGCAGTGGCATATTTGCAGCATAAGGCTCTTGTGGCGAAGTGTAGTGTGAGGCCATTTTCCAATATGAGAAGGCAATACGCCACAATAAGGGGCCATCTGTACGATAGGAGGAGCCTGGGCACAGCATGCTATATAGTTTACCAATATTAAGTATGTACATTGTATAGCCAATCCTGGACAGGACACGGCCAGCGGCAGTAAACTCTCTGTTATGGTTGTCAGCCCTCGATCAACCAGTTCCAAAACCTTTGACAGTGGCTAACTATACCCTGACAAAAGCTCCGGCATTCCCCTACCACCTAGGGGTGTTATGCGATGTGAATAAAAACTGGAAACCCCTGATTGAGGGAAGGAGATCTGAGCTTTTCAAAGACACTGGAGCAGTGGCCAGCTTTGCATGAATTCTGGGTTCTTGGTCCCCACATGTTCGACTTAAGATATACCTGGTCAAATGTATGAATGATATCCTGTATTGCAGTGAGGTATTAGGGTATGTGAAGATTGACAAAACCCAGACCATGGAAATCAATTCTTAAGACGGATAGTGCAGGTTCCACAAAGCACACCAACCTGTTCAGTCTATACGGAGCTTAGAGTAAGCCACCTAACTGGTATAGTTGCCCTTAGCCCTCTGTCGTGTTGGATCAAGATTTGAACTAGAAAGGAATTAAAGCCCAACGGAGGGATCCTTTCGGACTGTCTGTCCTTAGACCACATGCACAGAATTCCCAGGATTGCTTATGTGAAGGCAGCTTTTTACACCATACAGAGAGCGGATATTTTTTCTGATCCCCACTCTGTCACCCTCAGATTTGAAAAGAGTAAAGGCTTTGAACTTAGAGCATGCCTTGCTTGGCAGAAAACAGGCTGAGTTGAAGAAACCCTTGGTGATGGAATGCTTTTGAAGCCCGTTCTGGGTATGGAGCCTTACTTAGCACAGGTATCTAACCAGAGAGACAGAGAGACAGATTTGCTATGACAAGGTTAAAATTTAACCTGTTACACCATCTCCTGGCATCAC
Organism: Lissotriton vulgaris; assembly: GCF_964263255.1. Lineage (NCBI taxonomy): Eukaryota > Metazoa > Chordata > Amphibia > Caudata > Salamandridae > Lissotriton > Lissotriton vulgaris. The sequence continues at coordinate 1,468,634,866 of NC_141685.1, read as the reverse complement.
CGAGTGGATGGGTCTAACTAGGTCTTCGCTAGCCCTGCGGTTGTAACACTAGATCCTGCAGGACACTCTACATTTTCTAATGTTTTGTAAATATTTTAGTAGGGCTAGAAAGCCGTTTATTGCACTGTTGTTGAAGTCCATGAACTTCTCCCAAGTACGTCCTGCACTCATGTATCTGCAGATCCTCCTCAGTGTACATGTTTTATAGACTGTCTCTAGGCTTTCTAGACCTGACTGATTGCTATACTGCCAAGACAGGGGGGGAGGGGGGGGGCTATTATCTGATTTTATTGTTGCTTGGTATACGTTTTAACTATTTGTATGTTATGCTTAGGTGTCATGTAAATATGATTTTATGTGATACGCCTTTTGCTCTTTTACGGTTGTCTTTTGGAAATCGAATAAATATTTTATGATGACGAGCAAACTCATATCTAACAAAAATTGTAACAAGATAAATGTTTACTTAAATATGCAACAAAAGGTAATATTCAAAAGCACAAAAAATTATAGAAATTAATTTTAAAACTCAAAACACAACAGTAACTAGTTAAAAATGAATAAAAAGACATATACTTTTAGTTAAATATGCTCAAAATATCATCAACAATTTCCAGCTTGAATTAACATGTGATACACATGTGGTGTTCTTGGAGGGGAGAAAGATTTCGTTTTCTAAATCCAGTATCACAAACAGCTTAGAGGTGAGAATTACTATTCTAACTCTAGTCCAGCAAATACTTGTGAAGTGATTCAATGAGGGACAGGTCAGATATACTATTAAAAAGCCAGTTCAACAAACATTGCTGAAAGTCCGTAATAAATTGGGGCTGGTGTCAGATTTACAATTTTAACTCAGGTCTAACATACTTTAGGAAAATATATATTGAGGATGGGGGTTAGGTTTAATAAAGATATCAATGGGGAAGGATCACTGGTCCTGCATAACCAGGGTATGCAGGTTGGTTCGTTGTGTCTCACAGAGTTAAAAGACTCTCATGCACGTGTTTTTGGTAAGAATTCGTAGTGGTATATGTTGTCTCCCCACTTTGGAACACGTGTGTGCATAATCCTTGGGTCAGTTATTAAGCAACCTCCACCCGGAGGATTTACCCATGGTTAAAACAGTAGTGATCGTGAATAAGTGACGTGAAGGGGGATTAAAATGCCCGTACAGCCAGAGATCAAATTTTATTATGTCTGGATTCGGGTAAGAGTAGACGTTAATGAGACGTGTTGCTCTGTAATATTAAGGAATTCAAGCACACTAATAAGTGAGTCTTAAAAAATGGTCGACATGTTTCAGCCTGGGTGCCTATGTAGGTCGGTAGGCTTTCTTCAGGACCAGTTTTAGGTGAAAAAGGGTGAAGTGAAAAGATATAAGTAAATAAATAACCTGTTTTAGGCAATCCACAGTAACATTGTACCTGTTGGAAAAAGTTTAGACATGTAGAACAAAGTTGGGTAAACAGAAAGGGTCAGGGACACAAAAGACATAAACAAAATAGACAACTGGTTAGTCACTTCTGGATTCTAAACAGCTTTAAAATGGCAATACTTTGGCACAGATACATGCTCCGTAGACGGTGTCAACTCATACAGTCTCATGCCTGGTGGTGGTGATGGCATGCAGGGAATTCACCGCTCATGTCGTTTTTGTGAGGCAAAATAACGTGAAAAATGCAAATCAAGCCTTATTTAGGTGTATAGTGGACTCTACTTCAATGTCTATGGGTGGTTGAAAGCAGCGGTATTGTGCTGACAAAGAGGGTTTTCCGTAAGGGGGCATGCGTGCTGCGTCGCACAAGGAGAGTTGGAAAAACGGGGGTGGAATGTGGTGCTCGTGGTAGGCATATGGCTACACAGAGTACGGTGCCGTGATGTTAGGTAGCGATACATGCTAGTGTGAATACGGCTGTTACGCGACACAGCTGCGGTGATATGTTGAGAGGTGCCGCTAAGGGGGTGGATAAATAACGGCAGGGTTAAATGACGTGTTGTTGCTGCGTGTCACCTGATTCAAGACCGCTTTGAGTTTTACCTTTAAATCGGAAAAATCGGGACGTACCTGGTGTAGTGCGATTGTGCACTTCTTCGGGTTGGGGGCAGGGGAGGAGTGCCTCTCTGAGGGGAGAGATCACACTAATAAGTACTTTCGCTGGTTTACCTTCCTGAATGTTCGGTACACGATGTTCATGGCGGTACCTGTGGCATGTCTCTTCCTGTGCAGCTAGTGCTGTCGCTGCCACCTCATACCCGGAAACATAGTTGACTACTTCCCATGATAGATATAGTGGACCACAGTCATGGAAGAAATACTGCCTTGTTATTTCGGGCTATCGGGATAGTATGATTCCTATTTAGATCATGAGATATTAGATTGTAATTAACTAAAAGGAATTAATAGGCAGTATGTGGGGTTACGGGCGTTTAGGCTGTATCCCGTCATGCAGCAAAGATGAAGGGAGATGTGGGGGCTCATGAGTGTTTGCATAAAATCGTAGTTATATTTAACCAGTCATTAGAGGCTTTTATTTAGGGCACCAATGGTAATTGGCAAATAGGGTTATGCTCATGAAGGTCCTCTTGTACAATGAGTGGGTTATCTATGGTACATAGTTATCTATTAAGGCTCAGCCATGGAATATTGTCGTTCAAGCCCCAAGAGTCAGTTCCCAATCTATGTATCCAGCGTTGCTCCTTTTCGAAAAGGATTTTTTCTGCATTCCTGTCTCTAATTTCAAGTGTTTCCAGAATGACCCACTGAAGGTAGGTTACAGTATGGCCTGCTTCCAAGTAATGGGTAGACATTTTTGTTGTACTCTTCTTGCAGTGAACATTACTCCGGTGTTCGCAGAGTCTTTGTCTTGCCTTTCTGCAGGTCATGCCGATATAACGCATATGGCACGGGCAGGTGATCATGTAAATCACATGACTGGTTTGGCAATTGGTGTGTCTTCTCATGGTCCACTTCAAATCGGGTAGTAGTTGGATTTCTTTTGTGGGCTTTGTGAGGCTACAGACCGAACAGGTGCCGCAGGGGTAATGTCCTGTTATTGGTGGATTATCCCATAGGCCAGTTCTTTCCCTTGGTCTCTGAGGGGGAGGCCTAGTGTGGACCAGAAGATCTTTCAAATTGCGACTCCTTCTGTTAGCAAACCTGGGTTTCTGCCAGGTTAGAGAGTTAGATGTGAGTATCCTCCAGTTCTTTAGGATGATTTTCTTGATTTTGTTGCTCACTGGACTGTAGGTAGTTACACAGGTGATAGTGTCATCTTGTTGTTCTTGTGTGGTCTCCAAAAGGGATTCTCTAGGTTGATTTTGTGCCCTTTTCTTTATTATTTATTGATGACAGATGTAGGATAATCTCGTACCTTCAGTTTCTCACAGAGGTCATCTGCTTGTCTCTTGTAATCTGTAGTTTTGCTACAATTCCTCCTCAATCTGAGGAATTGGCTGTAAGGGAGATTTTCGCGAAGAGGGCGCGGATGAAAACTGTTGAAGGAGAGTAGACTGTTTTTTGCCGTGGGTTTGAAAAAAGTGCGGGTTTGTAAGGTGTTTTCTTCAGCGAACAGGTTGACATCAAGGAAGTCCAAGCTGTGGTTATTGGCCGTGTAAATACATTTGAGGCAATTATCCAATGAGTTTAACCATTTGTGGAATTCTTGTAGGTTTGTAGTATCTCCTTCCTATATCAGCAGGATATCGTCGATATACCTTTTCCAAAAAAGGATACGACTAAGATAGGGGTTGCTTTCATTGAAGATGTGATTGCTCTCAAAAGTGCTGACATAGAGCCCGGCCACGCTGGGGGAAAATGTACTCCCCATCGAAGTACCATGGCACTGGAGGTAGAGTGTGTCTTTGTATTGGAAATAGTTCTCTGTTAAGGCAAGTCTGCAACACTCAAGGACAAAATGTCTGGGTGTTCTGTGGGGCCAATCTGCATTGTACAGTATGGTCTCGAGAGTATCCAAGGTCTTCTGCTGGGGAAGACTAGTGTATAAACTCTCGACGTCTAACCCAACTAGTAACATAGTTTCTGAAGAATATTCAAAATGTTGTAACTACCTATTGTCTCAGGTATAGACTCAGTTTTAGAACCTCTCTCCCAGTTTGCAGACCCGTACCTAAGACCATTAGTACAACAGACACCCACCTACTTGAAAGACACTAGAGATCTTCTGACGAAGTTACCACATTTTGAATATTCTTCAGAAACTATGGGGCATATTACCAACAACGAGTGATAATTTTTGTCTCTAACTTGTTTAGAGACAAAAATTATCGCCGCAAATCGGCGATTTTTATCGTAGATAAACCATGCTATTAGCAAGGTTTATCGCAAATGCGATAAAAAACGTCCGCAATGCATGAATATCGCTGAAAAGTCAGCGATATTCATGCATTATCGAGCAAATGCTCTTAGCCATGTTATCCACCTCCCATTGGATACCATGGCTAAGAACTGCTCAGAGCAGGTGTTAGCTTTTGGAGATATTCGCGCTTAGCGCGAATATCTCCAAAAGTTGGTAATAGGAGATAGCGATGTTAGGGACTGTTTCCAGTCACTAACATCTTGGCACGCCCACTTTGCATGTCATTAGTGATAAATATCACTGACATGCAAAGCGGGGCCCAAGATGGTCGCTATCTCCTATTAGCTGTCACTAACTGGTGTTAGCGACAGCTTGGTAATAGGGAGATAATTTTATCTCCGCTTTCTTGGCTTTTAAAGCCAAAAAAGCGGAGATTAACCCCCTTGATAATATGCCCCTATGTTACTAGTTGGGTTAGACATCGAGAGTTTATACACTAGTCTTCCCCAGCACTAGTCTTCCCTGTTGTGACTGGGTAACCTATTCACTGAGATCTAAATCAGGCACTTAATAAAAAAGAATAATATTTTTATATAAACAAATAAAAAGCAATTAGAAAAGTAAATTTAACATATCATTTAATTAACATTTATTAATACATATTATAAAAATCTACCCACCGAGCCGCCAAGAAATCCAACCATCTGAAAAAATATAGATTAATACATAAAATAAATAAATAAATAAATAAATGTCACAATAACATAAACAATTAGGTATAACATACAGTACAATCAATCAACAAAAAGAAACACAATCTTAAAATAAAGATATTTGAAACTTAAATATTATTTTCAAAAAGTGAAAAATACTTTATTCTCAACCTTTGATAATCGGGTCCATGACATTTTGTAGTCATATTATTTTAACAATGATATCAAGGTTACATTGTATCTTTGAGCAGATATTCAGGTCAAATACACATTGAATGGCATGGCAGTCCCAGGCAGAGAAATCTACAGATGATCGTCAGCCATTATCTACAAGCCAAAGAAGGCTCTTCATTATGTTAAAACTTAAGGAAGATGACAGGCATCCCTACAGTCATGGGGAGTTGAAAATTTAGAGCTCTCAAGTTGTGGAATGCTAGACCTGAGTTATGTTTTGTGCTTTGCATTGTTATATGCGGTTTTTGCCATTTCTAAAGGAGAAAAACAAACCTACAAGTGCTGAAAATTAAGGCAGAACTGGATGAATTAATTATTCACGCCTGAGATTTGCATTTCATGAATATGTATTAGAAATGTTCTAGTAAAATGATTTAAAAGTGAAATGATTCTAGGTACTGTATATTTTTGGGTCATTACGATGACCAACAGGCCCAAAGTACCTTTCCAAAGAGCACACAATTTCACAAAATGTTAAAAAACAGTATTTCAGCATAATCTCTTGTTTCTGAAGTTTGTTACCTAGCATGTTACGTCCTTTCAAACAACCCTCCAATTTTTTATTTTTTTATTTAAATGAAAAATGTTCATTTACATTTTTAATGGACTATGAGCAATATAATAGATATAAGCAAGAGTGTCGGAGGTGCGGATCGTATGAACATCATTGTTAAACATCATGAGCTGATCCTCCCCCATTCAGGAGCCAATCACATCTCATCTTTATTACTCTGTCGCACCATCCACCAGGGGACTGTTCTTTTCAATGCAGCCATCACTTTATGTCACCATAACTTGCGGCAGACCAGTTTGGCAGTAATCTCTGGCCTCCACATCACTCAGTTCATATTATTTCATGCCAGCATCTAAGATCACTGTATGGTTCTTATCGTTCTGTTCCAGGACCATTTTGTCCGTCACCCACCACACAGTTGCATCTTACTCCAAAGTTTCAGGGACTCCCCACTGGGTGTAGGCTATGTATCATCATTTTCTTTTTACTAATGCAAGAGAGACACGTCTATATTGGTATTTCCTTTTTTTTTTATTTAAGATGTATGCCCAGTGTATAGTGTGTGAGTCATATATGTGATTCACTAAAAAACCAAAGGCTACAGGGACTTTATAGTTAGGTTCAGATTTTACACGAACAAAACCATATAAAGTCAGCTGTTATAGTGAAAGTTTTTTCAAGTAATTATAACTTGTGCCCTGAGGTAACTATAACCCGCACCCTCGCCATGCACAGTTTTCTCGTCAATAATGTTGCTGTAAATGTACAGAATTAGTATCAATGATGTCATAGGAGATGATACGAGTGATGTAATATCTGAGGTAATTAGCGGTGCATGGCAAGGGCAAGGGCACGGGTTATAGTTACCTTAGGACATGTTTTTGTTACTTAAAATAACCCTAACTATAACAGCTGAATTTATATGGGTTGGTGCACGTAAAATCTGAACCCAACTATAATGTCCCTGTAACCTTTGTTTTGTGTGTGAATTCCTAACATTAAGTAAGATGCTGTTTGTGATGCACAGTGGGGGGTTAGAGGGATGGGCTAGCGTGGAATTCTGCTGTCCCCTGAGGTTCTTCGGTTTTCGACTTCGTCCCGTATTTGGCTGCCATTTTGTGTCTTCTCACCATTTTGTGTTGCCTTTACTCAGGCAGCACGGCGAACAGAGTGTTTTTGCCTTTTCCAGCTGCTACGTGTCTTTTCTGTTAAAATGTAACCCCCGGCCCTTGTTTACGAAACCGATGTCAGGGTCTGGCCGAGTTCACTAATCTTTGTCTGGGTTGATTGATCCCTGTCTCGACTGACTATTTGGTTTCCCCTATTCTTTTCTTACTTTATCTTATCCGACTGGCCTTCGCTATTCTCTCCTTGTATTCTCTTGTTACATAACCATCCTTTGAGGCACACAAATACGTCCTGCCACCTGCAAATTGGATTGTAGGCACTAGCACTGATTAACTTGTGGGGAGGAGTTATACGCAGGGTCTGAAAGAATGACGTATTTGGGACACCTGATAGTTTGTTTTCCAACTTTTCCTATTGGCTAGCTTTGTATGTATTGGGAGTATAGTTGTAAATATGTGTGCTATAAAAGATTGTGCGCCACTGAATAAAGTGGCAGTCTCCTGAGAACCCACTCTGTACTCCGGGACAACTGTGCTTAGCTGCAGCTAATAAACCTGGTAAGCATGGGCGGAAAATCCGTTCCGCTCGCGGATTTTGCGGGTATTCGGTAAATTCGCAATCCGCGAACGCTCGTGAATTTACCAAAAATCTGCAAATTCGAATGCAGCGGATTTTTTTTTCTTGGTGATACGATTTTGCGGCGTGCGGTGTTCACTTACCGTCATTCAGCGTTTGCCGAGTTGTTTTTCTCGATATTTTGCAAGTGCTGCGCCATTTTGGATCTTGCTGCGGGATCCCGCTGGAGTTTGGCGACGCATCGCGAGAGTTCGCAATTGCCAACATGTAGGTGCGGCGGGCAGCAACAATCTCGCACTCGCGAAATTACAAAATTTGCAATTCTGCACAAGAAATCCACTAGCAAGCAGCATAGACCTTCTGAAAATGATGATTTTTATCAGAATAACTCCTCAGGTTGAAATTTGCCTGCAATTTTTGGGATTTGAGGCCTTTTGACTTTCTTTGGATCACTTTTGGATTAGAAATCAACTTTCACAAGTAAGTTTGTTTGGGGCATTACAGTTGCTGTTCTGCAGAAAAATGAGTTTTGCAAAACTAAAAGCACTCAGCAGGTGCAAAAGTTCACTCATCATAAGTAACCATTCCCTGTAGTACCTCCTGAGGGGCACCTCCAGAGTTCAATTGCCTATGTTTGTTTGGGGCATTACAGTTGCTGTTCTGCAGAAAAACGAATTTAGCAAAACTGAAAGCACTCAGCAGGTGGAAATGTTCAAACTCATCATTAGTAATAGTAACTATTCCCTGTAGTGCTTCCTGACTGGGGCCCCTCCAGAGTTCAGTTGCTAGTTGCAACAATTGTATGAGCCTGCTCTGACCCTCACAGCAGGCTCATAGAATAGCTACAAGTAGGCCACAAAGGTCCTTGAAAACAAAAATTGCACTGCAGGTGCCAGACTGGAATTTTAAAACAGTGACACATTAATTAATCAACCCCAAATTAATTCATGTCAGTTGAAGCAGGGCAGGTGTGCTTGCTTTCCCCCCCCCATAATCTACAGTGATGATGAACCAGAGGGTGGCATTGATGTACCAGAGGGTGGCATGGGTGAAACAGAGGGTGGCAGTGGTGAAACAGAGGGTGCTGGGAACCTATGATGATGAACCAGATGTAGAAACAACATAGTCGCGACCGTTACGAGCCGACAAGTAAGTTCGCAATTGCGAACTGGTACAAAACCCTCGCGAACTGGCAGAAACCCTTGCGAACACAAAAAAAAATAATCCGCAAATTCGCAAGATTTCACGGATTTTGCAGATTGCGAGTTCACAAATACGCAAATTCGCGAACGCCAGATTCGCAAAATTCGCCCATGCTTAAAACCTGGTTTTCTACGCCTAACAGAGAGTCTCGTGTCTCTGTCCGACAAGGCAGGTGAACCCCGGGGATTTAAGGCGTACCCTGCACCACCAGGCCCATAAGGCCTGGTTCTCCAACTGGCGCCCCTCGTGGGGCGGCTTCAGTGGTAGCGGTTCAGCCCGAGGGTCGTGAGGAGCCTCGCAAGAAAATTCCGGAGGACTCGCGAACCACGTCAAGCGACCCCTGCATGTCGAAGTGGACTGAAGGTCTTTTGCAGCGCGGCTACTCCTTTCCGACGGCTGCTGACGACTGCTGCCCTGACTGCCGCCCTGCCTTGGTCCATTTGGTGATGACTGGTATTGCGAGACGTTAGACGGACCTCTGTTGGCGTGAGAGAACACTTAGTTAAGTATTCGTGGGTAGCGCCCACTTCTTTGTTTTGTTTTTGGGTTTGTTATTCGACCATTGCAATAGCCGAAGCCAAGGGGTGAGTACGTGTGTGCTGTGTTATTTTCTTTAACCCCTTGAAGTTTGTAAACAGACCAATGAATTAAAGATGCCTGGTTTTAGCAAGTTTAGGAAGTTTTGTTGTCTTGGTTGCAATAGGGATTCCCGGCTGGAGGACTCTTGTCCGATTCCTCCGGTTGGAACTCCCACTTATGAGCTCTATTCAAAACATGGTGTTGGCCCCATTGCCTTTAACGAGGCATGGACCCGATACACAAAGAAAGATGGTGTTTTGCAGTGGCCACAAAATGGTAGCTTTCAGCCTGACATATTAGACAATCTAGAAGCAATTTTGTTCAATAGAAAAGCCCGGCCGGCAATGTTTGACTCTTTCCGCCTTTGGCGTAAAGAAGCCAAACAGAGAGAAATTAAGCAGGCAAAAAGAGATAAGAAAGCGAAAGGTATGACGATTATACAGGCTGCCCAGCAGTTTAAAGAAAATGAGATTGATCGGGCGATTGAAGTCTCAAAAAGACGACATCCTATGGCAATAGATAGATGTTACCCTGTGTTGCCTACTTCTCCACAGAGTAAGGATCTTGACGAAGATCCCTTAATGTCCCATTTGTTGAGGTTGCCTCCGCCCTATGTACCAGGTGATAATGCACCCCCATTGTTACCACTTGTCCAGCAACTTGTTGTTCAGCCAGTTGATCTGGCTCTTCCACAATTGCCCCTTGCAGTATTGCCACCCCGCCTCCTTTGCCACCTACTTCTGTACCTCAGTCTCCTTTACCCTTGGTTCCTCTTGTTACTGTCAGTTCCTCCCCTCCTTTGCTTAATACCTTGTCTCCCGTTTTACTATCAGATTCTCCCACAGCTCGTAAACGATTGGTCGATATTGTTTCTGGCCTTTTCTCCCCCTTCTTTGGGTCTTTTAACATGACTCCTGCTCTGTTCCCAAGGCAATCCCGTAATCAACTCGCAAGTTCCGACGAGCGAATTGCGTTGGACTCTCTTGCTCACAAATGGATCGAGAGTGGTCCACAGTATAGTGTGCACTATATCATGAGCACCTTTCTCCAGTGGAATGCGCCCACGCAGAGATATGTTTTTAATGTTTTAATGTTATGTGTGACAATCTTGTCAAAGGATTGGAGGATATGGATTTGGGTTTAGCTCCCCAGGGTCTGTTAGATGTGCAGGCTAAATTTGATAAAGGACTTATGGTGGATTCTGAAGTTGAAGACGCCATAAGGACACTTGTCAATTTCAGGTCTTTATTTTTTTCTCAGACTATTCTTGAACCTGATCCTGCAGTTAGACAGAAAATGAAACATTATCCTATGAGGCAAGTACCTCCAGTATGGAGAGAGGAGGTTCCACAGGTAGGCGCTGCTCTGCGTATCCCTGCTCATTTCCAGCGTACATACGTACATGTCCCCTGGAAATGATCTGAAGTTTTGGCACTCAAACAGTCTTTACCGGACCCTCATAAAAATCCCACTGGGTATTATAAAGAGCTATCCCAGACTGTTGATGCCTGTATCATGAATTTGGCCGATATTGATATGCTGATGGGAAATGTAGTCCCACAAGCGTTATGGTCTCGGATTCGTAGGGAGGACCATGACCAAGCTTTAGGTGGTAATTGGGCTGCTTTAACTGCTGCGGATGCAGCACAAGTAGGTGGTGCTAAACCAGATGATTTGATTGCACAATTGCCCGGTAGAATCATCACTTTAATGAAAACGATGATGCCTGCCTTACGTATTAACTGGGATAAGTTAGCTGCGTGTAAACAGAAGAAACATGAGAGTGTCTCTGATTTCTTTACCCGTTTCGAGGAGACGTTCATCGACCACAGTGGTCAAGATATGAGTATTGAGGGTGGACAGCGATTATTCGTGGATACATTTGTATTTAATTTACTTCCAGAATTATCTCATAAATTGAAAGACTCCGACAGTTCGTGGGCTGTTTCTTCGTCTGCCCAGATATTAGCTACTGCTCAGTATTACGAGAATAGGGATAAGGAGGAAAAGAATAAGATCGAGAAGAAGACTAAAGAATTAAAAACAAAGGTTCTTTTGCAACAGGCTTATCCACCTTGTTCCGCTCAGCGCCAATTTCAACAGCCTCCCCAGCTTCAGAGGTTGTTACAAAAACCTGAACCCTTTATTCCGCTACCTTTGCTAGGTCCTAATCAATGTGCCTATTGTAAAGAGGAAGGTCATTTTAAGAATAGCTGTCCGGTTTTATTGCAGCGTAATGGTGGATTCCCAGGGACGTGAGGCCGTGGTGGTTTTCAATCAGCACCTAGAGGTAGAGGGCGAGGTGCGTTGTCTCAAGGACAGCGTTCCTTTCCCCCTCAGACTTCTAAGAATTATTTTGATCAGCAGAATACTCAGTCTGCGCAATATTACAATGACGACTATTGTGTTGAAAGTGAGACTCAGGATTTTCACACTAGTTAGGACAGCCATGGACAAAGCAAGGGAGTCGTATCAGTTCCAGTGGATCAGAATGGGCCTTATGTTGAAGTTGTTGCATTGGGATTTCAGAGCCATTTCTTTTGGATACTGGTGCAATGATAAGTTCTATCATTCACTCCAAACTCCCTGGGGCACCTTTGTCTGGCTTAACGAATGTTTCTGTAGGATTCTCTGGCGCCCCAGTTAGTAACCCGGTTTCTTGCCTTTTGCCTATCTCAATTGGTCCTTATGATTTGGAAGCCCTGCTCATTTAAACGACTGGTTGCGGCGAGAATTTGCTGAGTTTGGACTTATTGAAACGTCTTCATGCAACATTGTATTGTTCCCCCTCTGGTGTACATCTTACTCTAGGTGAGAAGTTGGTTTCTCCTATGTATTTGTCTAAGGACCAACTCCCACCCGAATTGCTTTCTCTTCTTGCTACGCTCTGGGCTACGGGTCCGAATGATGTTGGTCTGATCCAGATTCCGCCTTACATGGTTACTGTCAAGCCTAATGTTAAATTACCATGCATTCCTCAGTATAACATTTCCAACTATGGTGAACGAGCTTTGTTGGCTATCATCTATGATCTGGTTCAGATGGGTGTGGTCAAAGAAACAAGAGGAAATGTTTGCAACAGTCCTGTTCTACCTATTCTTAAACGCCCTGATCCTTCTCAGCCTCCTGTATATCCTTTTATGATCATCTTCGTGAGGTCAACAAAATTGTTGTCCCCCAGTTTCCTGTCGTCCCAGATATCACTGCCTTGTTCACAATGATACCCACTTCAGCTGCCTGGTTCTCGGTTATTGATCTCAAAAATGCTTTCTTCAGCATTCCTATTGCTGAGGAGAGTAGGGATATTTTTGGCTTCTCCCTCGGAGGCCGAAGTTTCCGATTCAAACGTGCACCTCAAGGCTATTGTGAGAGTCCCTCCATTTATAGTCAGGCTTTGAAATATCAGCTTGCTTTCACTTTGCCCCCAGGTGCCTCTCTTATTCAATATGTGGACAATTTGTTAGTTGCTGCTGATTCAGAGGGTGTTTGTAAGGATGTGACTGTTTCACTGTTGCGTCATTTGTCTGACCTACATCACAAGGTGTCACCCTCTAAATTACAATATTGCCGCCACGAGGTTACCTATTTAGGGCATCTCTTGTCGAAGGAGGGAAGGCGATTGACCCCAGAACGTATTCAAGCAATCGCACAAATGTCTGTAACATCCACACAAAGGGCGGTACGTGCCTTTCTGGGCACTACCTCTTATTGTAGACAGTGGATTCCAAATTTTTCTCTGTTGGATAAACCTCTGCTGGCACTTATTCTGAAAGACACATCCCAACCTCTTCCTTGGACTGACGAATGTCAGAAGAGTTTTTCTGACTTACGTACGGCCTTGTGTTCTGCCCCTGTGTTAGGTACTCCAGATTACAGTAAGCCTTTCACACTCTACGTTCATGAAAGAGAAGGTTGTGCGTTGTCAGTTTTAACGCAACAATTTGGAGACAAACAGCGGCCATGTGCCTATTTTTCAGCTACATTGGATCCAGTAGCCAAGGCATTGCCTAGTTGTCTCAGAGCTACAGCAGCAGCAGCGATTTCCATTCGTCAATCTGCTGGATTGGTACTGGATAACACTCTCGTTGTTATCGTAACTCATGCAGTGGATACTCTTTTGAACAGAACATAAACACAACATCTCACGAGTGCCCGCTTGTCTGGGTATGAGCTGACGCTCTTGGCTAGTCATATACACATCAAGCGGTGTAATACTTTGAATCCAGCAACACTGTTACCCATTCCAGAAGAGAAAGACACTCAAGAACAGCATGATTATTTTCTCCGAACAGAGGAGGAAACGAAAGGCAGAATAGACTTAAAAGACACACCACTCGTGGACCCGGATGGGATCCTTTGGGTGGATGGGTCTTGTTTCAAGCTTCCTAATGGTGAGACGACTGCGGTCTATGCTGTTACCACCTTGTATACGGTAGTGGAGACAGCATGCATTACACAGAATTCAGCCCAAGCAGCTGAACTGATTGCCCTGACGAGAGCGTGTGTGTTGGCTAAGGGAAAGAGAGTGAATGTTTACACGGATAGCCAATACGCCTTTGGCGTGGCTCATAGTTTCGGTCGTTTGTGGAAGGAAAGAGGATTCTTTACTTCCCATGGGACTAAGATAAAGCATGGTCAGTTGGTAACTGACCTTTTCGAATCACTTGCTTTGGCTACCCAAATAGCAATAGTGAAGTGTAGTGCACATAAAAGGATCACTGATGATGTGGGCCGCGGGAATACTTTTGCAGACAAGGTAGCAAAAGAAACAGCGAGAGATGCTACAAGTTGCAATGTGTGTTGCAGGCCCTGCAAGATGGGTCTGAGAAGGAGGAATGTGTGAGGACACAATAGAAAGTGTGAGAATGATTCACGAAGAGGCTACTGAAAAGGAATTAAGTAAGTGGAGAGAAAGTACAGGAATGTTGGACACAACAGGGTGTTGGACCGAATTGTCAGAACATCAACATTGGCTGTTACCAGACGCCTATGTACTGCCTGTAGTTACTATGGCGCATGGTCTAACCCACATCAGTGCCAAAGGAATATGCAAACTTCTGGCAGAATGAAGGAATCCCTAAATGTGCGGAGAATGTGGTGAAACATTGTAACGTTTGCTTAATGCATAATCCAGGAAAGGGAACCCCAACTCCGGCAGGTCATTTTGCTCCCCATACGTATCCTTTTGAGGTATTACAAATTAATTACATTCATATGGAACGTTGTAATAACCTTAAGTATGTTCTGGTGGTGGTGTGTGCCTTTTCCAGATGGATAGAGGCCTACCCCCTAAAGGACAATACTGCTTTATCCACTGCCAAAGTCCTTTTGAAGGAATTCTTCCCGAGGTTTGGTTTGCCGCGAATTGTCTGGAGTGACAATGAAAGTGAATTTGTAGGCCAAATTATGCAGAAGGTGTGTGTGGGTCTTGGTATTAGGCAGAAATTCCATGCGGCAAACTACCCTCAGTCAGCAGGTTTGGTAGAGTGCTTTAATGGCACTCTCAAGCTCAAACTGGCAAAGATTCAGGCCAGCACGGGCCTTGCTTGGCCCGACGCTTTACCTTGGGCACTTTTATCTACGAGAACAGCTGTAAATTCTCGTTTTAGGACTCAGCCCATAGGAGGTCGTTTTTGGGCCCCCAGCCAGTGTCTGGGGAGTCCCTCGACCTTAAAAGTACTCTGATATTCCGTATCCTATGTTGATTGACTACTTACATGACCTCACCACTAAATTGCGTGTTCTTCACCAACAGGTTCAAAACGCTTTGCCGGAGGCCTCTGCAGATCCAGGTCATTCGATCCAACCCAGAGACTGGGTTTGCCTGAAGAATTTTTTAGAGGAAAAAGAATTTGGAACCTTGTTGGGGGCCGCCTCGGAAAGTTCTTTTGGTAACACGTACAGCAGTAAAAGTCGTCGGAAAGAAGAATTGGGTTCATGGCGTGCACTGCAAAAGGGTACTTTTACCTTTGCCTTTTGACCAGTGGGTCCGCAAGGGTATAGGTGATAGTGAGAGTGAAAGGGTCCCTCGGTTGGTACCTTTCAGTAGTGCACGTCTGAATCGGATGAGGTCTGAAAAAGAAGACGACGACGTGTTACAAGAAGCTGTACCTTCATATTTGCGATTGAATACAACAAATTCAGAGACTTTGTTTCGAGAGCAAACGGTACCTGATAAGACCCGGTACAACCTAAGAGCTAGATCGATTAAGAACAATTGAACTTTTTCTCTTTTCTTTTTCTGGTTACAATTTTGAGAGACATTTCTTTTCACTATCCATTAAGTTGCAGGGTCACGGTAGGAGTCTTAGGCTGTGACTTGAGTAGTGACAGTAGGTCTGCAGGACTTGCAGTGTCAAAGGACGGCTAATAATCACAACTAAGTGATCTAGGAAGATTACCGTGAGTAACACTTTAGAGAATGGATATTAAAGTGGAAAAGAATGATAAAAAGCAAGAAATGAAAAGTAAATATAAGAAATTGTTGTTTAGTCCATGTGGCGTAACCTTATGTATTTTAATATGTTCATGTATTTTATTGGCTTGTGTGAGTTGGGTTGTTCACACTATGCAGCAAGCACCTGTTCCAACTTCTGTTTCCTTGTCTTTTCCTACTACTGCCTCCCTGCATCAGTTCCATACACTCCCAGAGCACGAGCAAATTAGGAGAACAGAATACTTCAACAATTCATTTATCCAGTTGTTATATCAGCATCAACTGGTAGTCAATACTACTGACTGTTGGATTTGTGGACTCATGCCCCATAACACAGAGAGAGGGATGCAATATTTAGTCCTTCCATTTTCTTACGAAGGTTCCGCTTGAGCCTATTTGGCCATGTTTTCTAATGTATATCAGAATCAACTTCGATATCCTCCTGGTGGTCCATATGGTGGTGGAGCAGATTTTATTCACAGTTCTTTCATAAAGGGAATAGTGGCCATGGCTAGAATTGCCAAAATTGGTAAGATTCCCGTTGATGAGAAACGAGCGTATGATGGTTATGTTACTAGCCTCACAGATAAGGCTAGATGAAGGAGATTCCCACCAATTTGGACCCTACCTCACCGAGGTAATTTATGTCTGCAGATAAATGGCCAAAATATTAAAAACCAACAGGAAAAGAGTGTTTGTTCCCATACATACATCTATTCACCCCAGATTTCTTCACCGTTAGTGCCATCTCAAGGCACATATTTTGTCTGTCACGACGGAGCCTACACGTGGCTTCCCACCTACTTTTCAGGAACTTGTTATGTGGCTTTTCTTCTCCCTCCGACATACACTGCTCCTTCAGGTCATCACAGGAAAAGACATGGCAGGGGGGTTATCGATTCTAAGGACACAGCAGGACAAGAAGGAGGTGACTTTATCAAAGGGTTACTTCCTTTCTGGGGCCCAATGGCCAATAGCAGAAACATTAGACAGTTAGTTTGTGTTGTTGAGGCTACCATAAATGTAACTTCTGGAGCCTTGAGTAATCTAACAGCCGAACTTCAGGCGGATTGCCTTATGACTTTGCAGAACAGGATGGTTTTAGACATTGTCCTTGCAGATCGTGGAGAGTCTGTAAATTGATCGGGTCTAGTTGCTGCATTTATATTCCTGATAATGCCCCTATGGTATAACAAGCCATCTCTAAATTACACGTAATCTCCAAGTCTATACACCAGGTCACAGGAGATTGGTCTGTGATAGGATGGTTTTGGGGACTACTTTCCACATGGGGATGGAAGATATTAACTTTCCTTGGAATCGTTTTGGCCATAATTTTCTCTTGTTGTCTTTGTTTACAGTGTGGCCCTGCCATCTGCGGTTTTTGTGCCACCATGTGTGTCTCAAGGCCTGTATCACAGAAAACAGAGAACATTAAAATGATGTTGCAGCAACAGCTCGACGACCTCATGGCCATTGACATCGACTTAGACTAACTTGAGTCCTTTGTGTTTTGCCTGAGTAATGGCAAAAGGAGGGTCTGAGCTTCTTCGGTTTTGGACTTATTTTCGACTGTTTTACCTTTACTCAGGCAGCACGGCGAACGGAGTGTTTTTGCCTTTTCCAGCTGCTACGTGTCTTTTCTGTTAAAAAGTAACCCCCGGCCCTTGTTTACGAAACCGATGTCAGGGTCTGGCCGAGTTCACTAATCCATGTCTGGGTTATTGATCCCTGTCTCGACTGACTATTTGGTTTCTCCTATTCTTTCCTTACTTTATCTTATCTGACTGGCCTTCGCTATTCTCTCCTTGTATTCTCTTGCTACACAACCATCCTTTGAGGCAGACAAACACGTCCTGCCACCTGCAAATTGGATTGTAGGCACTAGCACTGATTAACTTGTGGGGAGGGGTGATACACAGGGTCTGAAAGAAGGGCGTATTTGGGACACCTGATAGTTTGTTTTCCAACTTTTCCAATTTGCTAGCTTTGTATGTATTGGGAGTATACGTTGTAAATATGTGTGCTATAAAAGATTGTGCACCACGGAATAAAGTGGCAATCTCCTGAGAACCTACTCTGTACAACTGTGCTTAGCTGCAGCTAATAAGCCTGGTTTTCTATGCCTAACAGAGTGTTTCGTGTCTCGGTCCGACAAGGCAGGTGAACTCGGGGATTTAGGGTGTACCCTGCGCCGCCAGGCCCATAAGGCCCGGTTCTCCACCCCACTCAACTTTGCTGCTTCTTCCCCCTCCTCCTTTCCATCCATTGTCCAAGTCCATGTCCCTGCTACATCATTCCAGCCCTGAGTGGCTGTTGTTGTACCACTGCCCTTCCCACTTGCCCTGAACAGTTTGCTTGCTGCCCCATCCACCTTATCCCTACCCTCTGTTTTCCAAGTCCATGCACCAGCCCAATCCCTCCTACCCAGCATGGTCTGATGTGCCGCCACTGCCCTACATTTTGCTCAGTGTCACTGCCCACCTATCCTGCCCTCTGTTGTCCAATTCTATGCCCCATCATTGTCCTCCTGCGTAGCCTCTGTGCTTAACTTGCTGCCCCTACCCTCCTTCCTGCTGCCCTCTGATGTCTGTGTGCATCCCCCTCCTCCCTCTGTTTGTTCCAGCATGTTCCATGGACCTGCCACTGCTTCTCCTATGTACTCTGAGCATTCTGTTGAGCTGACACTGCCCCTCCCAACTACCTAGCATGGTAAGATGGCTGTTGCCTGTCCGTACCACCTCCACCCTGCCTGTTCACGTTCCATGCCCCTATCACCTCCCTACTGTCCTCCATGGTCCCTTTTGCTGTCACTCCTGTCTACCCTCCTAGCTCTGTTGTATTGCAACTGCTCCTCTTACCTGCCCTGCGTGTTCTGTTGTGAAGCCCCTTCCCATGTCCTCTCTTCTCTGTGTCCAGCCCCTACCCCTCTTTTCTGTCCTCCATGGTCCATTATGCATGACCCTGCCACCTCCCTCTTGCCCTCCATAGCCGTTGTGCTGCCACTAACCCTCCCGCTTGACATGCATTGTCTTCAGTGCTGTAACAGCCCCTCCAATATGCTGTGTGTGGCCAGCTTGCTACCCGTCTACCTTCCCTCTGTTTTCTGTGTGTATACCGTTATAGTCACTGTTACGCTCCATGGTGAATTGTGCTTCCAGTGCCCATCCTGCCTACCCTCCATGGTCAGCTTGCTGCTCCTGCCCCCTCACCCCCTACCCTCCCTTGGCCTTTCATGCTCCGTTATGTTGCAACTGTCCCTCCTATCTGTCCGGTATGGTCAGGTTGCTGCCCTCGCCTCTTTCCCCTCTCCTTGTTGTCCTTGTGCATGTCCCTGTCCCCTTCCTATTGTTTTCCATGTTCTATTGTGCTGCACTGCTGCCCCACTTGCCGTGCATTTTGTATTTTGCTTCTACAACCCCTGATGCCTGCCCTGTAATGCCAGTATGGTGTCTATGCCCATCTTCCTCTTGCCTTCGGTTACCCAAGTAAATGTCCCACACTCTTCCTCCTCCCCTACGCGACTATGCACTATATTTGCCAGCATTGTGAACTTAGTATGAGGGAGATTTTGAAATAAACCCAGGGAATTGATTTTCCCCAGTGACTTACATGAAAAAGAGGAGATTTTAGACCAGAGACAGACAAAATAAAACCCTCTTCAGCTTAAAAACATCGGGAGTCTCCTGCCTGCATTGGGTCTTTTGACATATATGGTTGTACTGCTACTGCCTCTTCCTTCTTGCCTCAATGGTCTTTTATATTGCCCCAGCCTTTCTTGCCTGGCCGGCATAGTTGGTTTGCTCCCCTCACCACCCATGGTCCGTTGCGCTGCCACTGCTGCTCCGACCTGCCCAGCATGGTCAACTTGTTCCTTGCCTCCCCACAGTATTCAAATGAATATCTAGATTACTAACATTCTATATTTATCACAAAAGTGTGGCACGCCTGACATCATCTTGATCTAATCAATACTGTAATACCTAAAGCATTTCCTTTAGAAATTATATAAATAAGAGGTGCTTATTCCCATAGAAATTCTGGTTAATGCTCTAAAAAACTATAATGAGGTCATATTTTCTGAGTTCTCAAATAGCAACAAAGTAAATTATTTGCCTTCTTGTGTTTTTGTATCCAGTTGATCACTTGATTATGTGTTACACTTAGGGGAAAGGATGTGATGTTACAGCCAGAGCTGCAGACTTTGTAACTAGGGAACCAGGTTAGAGTTTCTACATCAGCTAGACATCCTGTGATTCTGGGCAATTCACTTAATTTCCCCATGCCTAAAACCAAAATGAATGTGTCCTTGTGTAATATAACCAATGCTCATGTAAAGCACTCTAATGCCTTCAGGACAAGTCTGCGGTATATAAGACTGCGAAAAAAATCAAATTACGTGTTTAGTACATTTTTGTAATTGAGCTACATTTGGGATACATTTGGGTGATGTTTGTGCTACATTTGGGCTCTTTTTTCTCTGGTGCCCCTCTTTGGAAACTTTTCTGTTATGAATCTCCCTAATTTCCTTATTTACTGCACTATCCCCAATATAACATGTTTTTAGTTTTCCCCTTTGATTCCATCAAGATGGCATTCAGATGTGCCACTTTTTGGCCTAAATTCAAAATGTTAGCATTCTAGTTGCCCATTAGAACACTGTAGTAAAGGTGCTGATCACCAGGTAGTTAATTGGCAGGCTGTCTCTCTAGGTGTGGATAGTCCATGTTTCAGTCTGGAAGGCTGCAGTAGAACACAAGGGAATCAACTGACAGACTGCTCCTGTTGGAAATACATGTTTTACTGAGAATGCCGGACTTCATTCTCCTATGGCTGAGGAAGATAGTGTGAAATTACAGAAAAGATGCTCTCATTTTAGCTTCTGGAGCACCTTCCATAACCTCCATAGAAAACATGATTCATAAAATCCCAGTAGAAGACCATTTCACAAGGAAAAATCACCTTAGAACCCACCACAATTCCTAAAATTAGTATGGCACCATCAACACATGATTAATATTGTAACCAAAATCTGTTATCACCCTATGTTAGAAGTGGGGTTTCTGGTTTACTAGGGCATACACCTAAGCCAGGCAGAAATCCCCACATTAGTCAGGGCAAGGGAGTTACACACCATGCCCACCCCCTTGGTAGCTTGGCACGATCAGTTAGGCTTATCCCAGAGGCAATGTGTAAAGCGTTTGCATACCACACACTCACACATGCACCAATGTCACACTAGACACATCATAAAGGACACTCCACACTAAGGTATGTAAAAAAATATGTATCCTTTATGTTGCTTTAAAAAGAATGCAGTAGTTCCATAAATTACATTAGCAAAGACATGTTCCTTATACTGAAGGCCAGAGATGTAGCAACCTTCATGGGTCACTTAAGTATGGGCAAGCTCTAGGTGTTATGTAGCCGGAATGCAGTCTTTGACCTGCATCCCATGGGGTACAAATGTCCTGGTATCCTCAAAAAGATCTTAACAGCCACCGAGTAGCTAGGTCATGTTCCACCAAAGGTTCATGCTCCAACAATCACACTCACAAAGGAATCATTCCCATGTAAGATATCTGATTTCAATTATTGCCTAAGCCAGTAAAATAAGCCCCGTACCATGTCACTGATGCCAGTAATTACTCTAATAAGTAAAACATACCCCCATCAAGTGTCACAGGTTAGAATGGAGGAATAGGGCATTGGGGCTCAGCCCGCTGAGCGGACCATTACCTGTGCTCCAGGCGCTCAGCTCCAGTTCTACTCATGCTTGGCAGGGGATGTCTCTGCAACCCGCGCTCCTTCCTCTCATGGCTGCATATGTCTTAGATGTAACTCCGGTGGCAGGGAAGGCTGAGACTGCACCAGAGATGGCAGGGAATGCACCGGCCTAAGGCTCCCTTGATCCTAGGGCTGGGCGGTGCAGGTCTCCCATGGCAGCATGTCGTATTTTGACGATGGCTGGGTTAGCGCTTAGCTTTACTACACGATTCCCGCTTAAATTAGCTATACATAGAAACGCCATTTTGTACATGTTGGCGGCCATCTTAGATCATGAACGGCCTCGTGGCCGGCGTACCCTTTAGTCCGTTGTCCGTTCCACTGACCACTCCAGTCTGCCCAGCAACAGGCTATTTTTAGTACTGGTCAAGCCACACATGCGCAGTCCACACTGACCAGTCGTTCCTCAGGAATGTGCCGCAAACTGACCAGTGGGTTTGAAACCCTCCAATGAGCTGGCAGTATTCCAAAATATGCCTTTATATGTACATAGTGTTCTGTAACTTTGTGCCGTGTGTACGTTTTATTACTTGTAGAAGCATATAAAAGAAGGGTCACACCGATGTTCGGTGTGATACCTCTTGCATTACCGAAGGGTGCTGTTTGAGTGTACCACCACCCCATGGGGTCTTAATAAACTTGTTCTTTGCCTTCTACAGCTTCCGTGCCAACAGTTCTTGAGTGTAAGTGGGTTATCTTTGGAGTGTGTAGGCCTTGGGAACCCCAATTACTTCAATTGGCGACCACGAAGGGACTCATCGGCGACTCGGATGCCCGAAGGAGAGGTCGTGACGAAGGCTTGGAAACTCGCCATGGACGCGCGCTGCCACGAGTGACCCGAGTCTTGGCTGCCACGGTGTCTTTTCCTTTCCTTCCGATCTGACCTTCCAGGTGGCGCCGGTCTCCGACTGAGTTTCCGAAGTGTCTGCATCGCTGAGAAAGTGCCGTTTGGCTGATTTGGCTTACAAGACCTTGGCAGTTGGAATCTGGACATTTGGGAATTCGGGTAAGCTTTGTGATCGGTAAGGTAGTCTTCGGACGCTTACTGAGGTCCTATGATTTGTGTTCGGTCAGGTAGTCTTCGGACGCTTACTGAAAATCTGTGCTTTGTGATCGGTAAGGTAGTCCTCGGACGCTTGCCGAAGTCCTATGATCTTTGATTTGAGTTAGCTAACATTGTGAATTTGTGATCTTTGAATTTATATGTGTAGTGCACTTCACATAGGCAGGCATGTAGAGATGTTTCTCTAACTTTGTTTTTTTCCTTTGAGCGGCACATTTGTGTGAAGTACCGTAAGTGCCTTTTTATACGGTGTCACACTTTCGTGATACCTTTTAAACATGCCTGTTTTCAGCACACTTCGAGGGATGTGCTGTCTTGGAGAGGGTACCTCAATCAGGTTAGCGGAAGCACAGCCGGCTCCCCCAGAGGGAACACCAAATCGTGAGATGTATATTAAGCATGGCCTTCCCCCTATTATGTACAGTAAATTATGGCATAAGTACACCAAGGTCGATCCTGAAATGCAATGGCCTCTACACGGGTCGTTTGATTTAAGTAAAATACAATTTGTAGAGCAATGTTTGTTTCAACGCAGGTCTAGACAAAATATGTTTGATTGTGTGCGAATGTGGGAGAAAGCGGCGCGTGAGTGAATGAAGCGTGAAGTTGCCTTGGGGGACAAAGAGCAGCGTAAGGCTGCTCAGGATAAGGCTTTACAGCTTGAGGAAAAGGAGGCGCAGGAGAAGAAAGAAAGGGAGGAACGGGAACGTAAATTGCAAACGACTGGTCAATTTCCTATTCGTCGACCACTCTATCCTGTCCTTAATAATGACATAGATGATTTTTCTTTGCTAGAACGGTCACCGCCTCCGTATGTTTCGCCGACGGCTCCGGATGAGGATTCAGGGGACGATGGACGGGACAAGTCGGACAAGAAGGGTATATCCGCTCTCAGGTTCACTGCGGAGAGGTCCGCTCACCTACGCAGTTGGGCTCGTAAAGTGAATAAGCGTAGTATTACTCAGGAGCAACTGTTAGCAGAAAAGAAAGGGTGGTCGGATCTTGAATTGCTGTACTTTTTGTCTAGTCTGGCGGATGAAGTTGTAGGCGCATATCGTGACCTTTCTGATACGTTTGAGCCCAAAGCATTGTCAGTGTATCGTGAAAATTTGACTAAAGGTGATTTTGATCTTTCAGATGTTGATGACCTGTTTGCGCAATTGATCAAGCTGCGGGATGAGACAACCCGATTGCGGGAGGAGCGGAAAAAGAGGCAAAAGGAGTCCGAATTGGAGAATAACGGGCAGGCCAAAGAGTGTTCTCTCCGTGGTTCAGATAAGAGTTCTGCGTTGCATGTTATGCCTATGCGTGAAGCCGCACCTTTGTATGTTCCGCCAAAAGGGGAAGGTACGGATGATGATAAATTGTCAAAGGATGCGAAAGGGTATTTTTTGTATAATTGGGTATATACGCCGTGGAATAGAGCGGATGTTATGGCACTGAAAAATTCCTTACCTGATCTTCGGAAGAATCCGGCGGCATTTTATGAGGGGGTGGAAGGGGCTATATCGTCTTGTGTGATGACTCTGGTAGACATAGATTTGTTTTTTGGGCTAATATTACCACCTGATATGTGGAGGCAGATTCGTAAAAATAATGACGAAACGATATTGGGGGGAACATGGAAGGAAATAAATGCCGCAGATTTAGACAGAGAACCAGCCTGTAAGCCTTGCCAGTTAATTCTAGATCTGCCGGCAGCTATCTTGAATAAATTAAAAACGCTTGTTCCCTCCAAAAAGATTGATTGGACTATGCTAACATCGTGCAAGCAGAAACCCGATGAAACGGTTTCAGATTTCTTTACACGCTTCGAGGAAGCTTTTCATGATTACAGTGGTCAATCTTTAACAGATGATACGGGTCGGCATTTGTTTGTAGATAAGTATGTAGCTAATCTCCTACCAGAGATTGCAAAGCGATTGAAGTCGAGTGAAAGTTCCTGGGCCACGGCGACCCCTGCGTCTTTGTTAACTATGGCTCAGTATTATGAGCGGCAGGAAGTGGAGGCTAAAGAAAGTGTAGAGAAAAAGACGAAGGAATTGAAAACGAAGGTGATGTTGGCGCAGGTTCGGGGAACACAGGGCAGAGGGAACGATAGAGGTAGACGAGGTGGAGGAAACGCGTCGTATGGTCGTACGGACATTGCGGAGGATCAGTGTGCTTATTGTAAGGAGTTTGGGCATTGGGCCGAAGATTGTCCGGTACTTCGCGAACAGCGTAGTCAGGGTGGTCGAGGAAGTGGAAGGTCGAGAGGAGGTTATACGGGAGCGAGAGGTGGCGGAGGTGAACATAGACAGGTTGAGGAGAGGGGCCGTGGCCAGGACGAACGAAATACGTTTGATAGACGGAATCAATATCAGATTTTGGAAGGGGAGAATGTGGAACACCAGGATTATGTGCATGCATAGGATTGCGTAGGATGGGGTAAGGAATCAGTTGAAGTACCGGTAGATCAGCAAGGTCCATATGTAACAGCGGGTATTTTGGGTTCTACTGATCAATTTCTAGTCGACACAGGAGCTACTCGTAGCGCTCTGTCGAAAAACTTGGTTCCGAGGGCTCCCCTGTCTGGCGAAATGATTACGTGTGTAGGGTTTGATGGCACACCCTCCCCCAGCCCATTGTCCAAGCCCCTTGCGCTATGCATTGACAAATATTTCAGTTTTGGCCAATTTTTGTTATCACCCCATACCCCAGACAATATCCTGGGCATTGATTTATTTAAATATTTTCGAGCGACAATACGGTGCGCTCCAGAGGGAGTGCGGGTTATTCTGAATGACAATTACCCTGACGATTGCCCTGACCCTGACAGATTTTATGCCATTTTAGACATTCCTGTTTTGGCCTCTCTGCCGCACACGTTGTGGGCGACCTCAGATACGGATGTGGGAGAGATGCGTATTCCACCGATACATATTACTGTTAAGGAGGGGGCCCCTCTACCACGAGTGCCACAGTATAAGATTTCGAAAGAAGGTGAAATTGAATTGACACATATTGTTCAGGATTTGATTTCTGCAGGGGTGGTGGAGGAGGTCCCTTATAATGTTTGTAACAGCCCTATTCTACCGATTCTTAAGAGAGACACTGATGGCAAGATCTATTGATTTATTATTGATTTGCGAGAGATTAATAAAATTGTCATTCCCCAATACCCGGTGGTGTCTGATATTACGACCTTGCTTACTTTAGTTCCACCGACAGCCACCACCTTTAGTGTTATTGACTTAAAGAATGCGTTCTTTTCCATCCCTGTTCATCCTGATAGCAGATATCTGTTTGGTTTTACGCTCAATAATAAATCGTATAGATTTTGTCGTGTTCCCCAAGGATATACTGAAAGTCCTAGCATCTATAGCCAGGCTTTGAAAAGGCAGCTAGATTCGTTTAAATTGCAGTCCGGCGTAGCGCTCATCCAGTACGTGGATGACCTTCTGCTTGCCGCTGACTCCTATGCACAATGTGAACAGAGTACACTTGCGTTGCTTTCCTTTTTGGCGCAAAACAATCACAAGGTTTCGAAGAAGAAGCTCCAATACTGTAGACCCCAGGTGACGTACCTTGGTCATCTGTTGTCTAAGGAGGGGCATGCATTAACATCTGATCGAATTCAAGCAATCTTAGACACACCAGTCCCCCGCACGCAGAGAGATGTACGTGCCTTTATAGGGTTGACGTCTTTTTGTAGGCAAAGGATCATGGGTTTTTCGCATATCATAAAACCTTTGTTAGCATTACTGTCCAAAGCCACACCAATGCCTCTTGAGTGGACAGATGAATGTCAGAAAGCTTTTGAGCAGTTGAGGCAGGCTCTTTGTTCCGCACCCGTGTTAGGTACACCAGACTATACGAAACCTTTCACATTGTACGTGCATGAGAATGATGGGTGCGCGTTGTCAGTGTTAGTTCAATTACACGGGGATAAGCAGAGACCATGTGCATACTTCTCTGCAATTTTGGATCCTGTAGCATGAGGGTTGCCAGGGTGTTTTCGAGCGGTAGCAGCAACTGCAGTAGCCATACGACAGAGTGAGGGAATAGTGTTATCACACAAATTGTTGGTGTTAGTGCCTCACGCAGTAGATGCCCTGTTAAACCAAACCAAGACCCAATATCTCACGAGTGCGCGGCTAACAGGATACGAGCTGACACTCTTGGCGCCACATATTACATTGAAAAGATGCGCTACTTTGAACCCTGCCACTTTATTGCCCTATCCGGCCGAGGAGGGTCAGGAAGAAAAACATCACGACTGTGTTTTCCTGACCGAGGAACAGACAAAGGGTCGTGTTGACTTACAGGATGTGCCACTTCCAGATGTGGATGGGGAACTGTGGGTTGATGGATCGTGCCTCAGGCTGCCAGATGGCACGACTTCCGCAGCATATGCGATCACAACACTTAAGACAGTGGTAGAAACAGCTAGGATACCACAAAAATCAGCTCAGGCAGCAGAGCTGATAGCTTTAACAAGAGCCTGTGAATTGAGTGCCGGATTATGTGTGAACATATACACGGATAGCCGGTATGCCTTTGGAGTGGCCCACGACTTCGGGCTTCTTTGGAGAGAACGCGGGTTTCTGACATCACACAGAGAGCACATTATGCACGGAGAGCTAGTGCGTGATCTCCTAAATGCGTTGCTTGGTCCTAAGAAAGTAGCGATAGTAAAGTGCAGTGCCCATAAAAAGATTACGGATAGAGTGGGTCAAGGAAATGCCTTTGCGGACAGTATAGCAAGGCAAACGGCTATGTCCCGAACTAGCTCCCCCATGTACGTGGTACAATCACAGGCTGAGCGATGGAGTGATGCTAGAGCAGAGATACGGGATATCCAAAAATCAGCCACAGAATCTGAACTTGCGGCTTGGGCAGCAGATGGGGTACTAGATGACGAGGGTTGTTGGAGAAGCAAAGACATGGAGAAGTGGAAATTGCCTGCGGCTTACTTGCAGGCGATGGTCCAGATGACACATGGACTGGCTCATGTCGGAGCTCTTGCGATAACTCGGCTTTTAATACGAGTTTGGGAACATCCCGAGATTGCTAATACTGCAACGAGAGTAGTGCAGACCTGCCTGGTGTGTTTGCAACACAATCCTGGAAAGGGGACCCATACTCCGAAAGGAGGTTTCGTTCCACCTTCGGCACCATTTGAAGTGCTTCAAATGGACTACATCCAACTCGAGCGCTGCAACAACCTGAAGTATGTCCTAGTGGTGGTGTGTGCTTTTAGCAAATGGGTTGAGGCCTACCCCACGAAAGACAATACAGCTTTGACAACAGCTAAGGTGTTGCTTAAGGAATTCTTTCCTCGCTTTGGAGTTTGCAAATTTTTGTGGAGCGATAATGGGCCCCATTTTGTTGGAAAGATTGTGGAATATGTACTGAAGGGGTTAGGGATTCAGCAAAAGTTCCACGCTGTATTCCACCCTCAGTCAGCAGGTTTGGTCGAGCGGTACAATGCCACGTTGAAGCTTAAGCTGGCCAAAATTGTGGCATCCACATCATTGAAGTGGCCAGACGCGTTGCCGCTAGCACTACTATCTCTTAGATCAGTACCCCACTCACGAACCGGCCTTACGCCCTATGAGGTGGTGTTTGGCCGCCCTATGAATATTTGGGGGGTGCCCAAGCCGCGATTAATACATGACGTGCCTTGTGTTATGATGAATGATTATTTGGCACGATTAACAAATGATTTACTCTCTATTCATCAACAGGTTCGAGAAGCGCTCCCTGACAACTCTACTGGAGAAGGCCATGATCTTCGTCCTGGTGATCATGTAATGGTTCGCTCGTTTGAGAGAGCGAGCAGTTTGGAGCCCAGGTGGAAGGGTCCCGAGCAGGTCCTCCTGGCGACCCGCACCGCAGTACGAGTGACAAACAGGAAGCGGTGGGTGCATTCGACACATTGTCGCCGTGTCTCTCCGGATCTGGTGACTCCTGCTGTGTTGACTGATTACAAGGAGATTCTGGAGAAAGAAAAGAGCCCAGCTGTGACGTCGGCCGAAGTGGAGGGAGCCTTCCCGGACCAAACTGCGATTGGGAGAGAGCGCTACAACCTACGCCCACGATAAGAAGATTTTTGTGTCCTTTTTAAATGACTGGTTGGTTACCGCTCCAGGTTTGTGAAACGGAAACCGGGAATTCCAAGGGGGGGGGATCAGTTCTGCCAGAGTAGCGACACCCGTCTTGGCCCGGAGAAGAAAACAACGGCTACCTCGGAGTTCAGCACCGCATTTTTCTTTTTTTATTATGTATACACGTACGTGTATCTGAGACAATTTGTGGACAATTTGTGAACAATTGGTGCTATTTGAGATTTTGCACGAATATCCTTGAAATATGGCATCAACGGCATCTCGTGATAAGAAAATATTGGGTGCCTTTCTCTTTGTTTTGACTATCGTGGTGATGGCTGTTATAGCCTGGGTAGTCGAACTTGTGGTGCCTGTACGTGAACATTTGCTGCCGACTACCCCGGCACCGTCTGAACATTTCCATTTTACCCTGCCCTATCATGAAGAGCGGCACCGACAGACTTATCTGAACAATAGTTTTATTCAGATCCTACATCACACACACAATATGACAAACACTTCAAATTGCTGGGTGTGTGGGATGTTGCCTGGACATCAGAAGAAAGGGGGTACTCCACTCATCCCTCTACCGTTTTCTCATAATGGGTCTTGTAATGCATTTTATACTCTCCTCTTTACGTTGAGATGACCCACAAAAGGGGGAGTGCTTTTTCGTTTAAATAAATTGTGCCATCATGATCGGGATGGGTATCCACAAGCTGAGGGTACTCGATTTGAATATGAGGAGTACCGCCCTGACAATGAGTCTGCTTCACGAATGTATAGCAACCAGCGAAATGTCAACGTATCGAATGCACATGTTATCAACGTTATTGCTACCAAAGCAGACCTATGTATACGTAATAAAGGTGTGATTTCTGTTGGGAGAAGTGAATGTAACACTACACTTACGTTTGACAGTCCTACTGGTATATCGTTTGTCACTTCCCAAAATACTTACTTTATCTGTGGAACGAAAGGCTATCATCAGCTTCCTTTGGGATGGTCAGGCACTTGCTATGTGTCTTTTGTATTGCCGCCTGTATTCATTGCCCCACCCATGTATCACAACAATTACGTCCTCTATCACGACTTTGTCTTGAATCGTGATAAACGCTCCCTTGTCTTGGATGATGTTGATCAAACGGACACTACCTTGCAACAATATGTGGACTTCAATTTGGGTTTGTTCTCTTTCGTCGGGGCAGCTTTGAACAGTCGAAAGATCCGACGACTAACTCGTGTTGTTGAGGCTGTGGCTAATGATACCGCAATTGCACTTGGAAATATCACTGAAGAAGTACAGATTTCTAGAATTGTTGCGCTTCAGAATAGGATGGTTTTGGATGTAGTATTAGCTGATCGTGGGGGGGCATGTAGAATTATCGGAAGTAGCTGTTGCGTTTACATACCTGATAATTCACCTTCTGTATATGATGCCATCACTAAACTACATAAGATAGCGGCTGAAATATATCCAGATAATGGTACTTGGACTCTGTCAGAATGGTTCTGGTCAATACTCACCGCCTGGGGATGGAAACTGTTAACGATTCTATGTATTATTGTGGGAATTCTGTTTTCTATTTGTTTATGTATCCAGTGTGGCCCAGTTCTTTGTTCTATGTGCTTGTCAGTTTGTGTACCCTCGAGACGAGCTCTTACCCATGATAAAATGATGCTTCATAAAGAAATAACACAAATAATGCTAGTTGACATAGAAGATGAACACCCTGACTATGTCCACTATGAGGTAGCTTCAGCTAAACGCTAAAAGGGTCGTCTGTCGTATTTTGACGATGGCTGGGTTAGCGCTTAGCTTTACTACACGATTCCCGCTTAAATTAGCTGTACATAGAAACGCCATTTTGTACATGTTGGCGGCCATCTTAGATCATGAACGGCCTCGTGGCCGGCGTACCCTTTAGTCCGTTGTCCGTTCCACTGACCACTCCAGTCTGCCCAGCAACAGGCTATTTTTAGTACTGGTCAAGCCACACATGCGCAGTCCACACTGACCAGTCGTTCCTCAGGAATGTGCCGCAAACTGACCAGTGGGTTTGAAACCCTCCAATGAGCTGGCAGTATTCCAAAATATGCCCTTATATGTACATAGTGTTCTGTAACTTTGTGCCGTGTGTACGTTTTATTACTTGTAGAAGCATATAAAAGAAGGGTCACACCGATGTTCGGTGTGATACCTCTTGCATTACCGAAGGGTGCTGTTTGAGTGTACCACCACCCCATGGGGTCTTAATAAACTTGTTCTTTGCCTTCTACAGCTTCCGTGCCAACAGTTCTTGAGTGTAAGTGGGTTATCTTTGGAGTGTGTAGGCCTTGGGAACCCCAATTACTTCAAGCAGGTCACGGTTGGCAGCAGGGGAAGCTTGGCAAGCTCTCGCTTCCCGGCGGCCTGGATTGGATTCCTGCTGGGCGAACCTCCAAAAATAGGGGGATTGTTGCCAAGCAATCCCTCGCAGCTGGCCGTGCCGCTTGTTCCGCACACCGGGGGAACTGGAATCCAGGACTCGGGCCAAAGGCGGTGATCAGGTTGAATAATCCAGGACTCGGGCAAAAGGCGGTGATTGGGTTGAATCCTTCTGATGGCCTCTTCCTCACAGGGAGCGCAACCAGGCTCCCAGTGCCTCTCAGCCCACGAAGATACACAAACACAGCGCACTGCACCAATGCACCCACAGTGCAGACGGGTGGTATAGCTTGGAAACTTTGATGTCCCTGAGTTTCCTACTATAGGAAGCCAGCACGCACAGGCCCTTGACGACTCCTCTCAAGCAGGGGATGGGCACAACACACAGTAATGTCCTTTTCCTTTCTGTGGCAGAATCAGCTACTGCAGGACAACCCCGAAAAGCACCCAGCAAAGGGGAAACGCTCCTCCTCCAGTCTCTCCAGCTCTTCTCCTTGGCAAAGTTTCCTCTTGATTCATGGAGTAGTCTAAAGCCTGGGGTTTTGGGGCTGATACTTATACTCCAAAATTTCTTTGTTCTCTTTTTGCAGGGGGCTATGAGCCCAGTTCAAACCAGTTCTGCCTTCACTGGTGCAGCATGACCACAGAAGGTGGAGACAGCATTGTGCGAGGGAGAGAGGATTCATTTAGGTGCAGGGTAAATCTACTCCCACCACTCTATATGCAGCCAGGCTCTATTCAGGTCAGGGCTGGGTCATCCAAGAAGGGCTGGTCACACCTCAACCTCCCAGAGGCTGTCTACAGGGAATACACATCCTCTGTCTCTGTCACACTAAACCAGTCAATCCACAAACAGGCAGAGGCACACAGGATGGTTGAACAAGAAAACAACCACTTTCTAAAAGTGCTATTTCCAAAAACACAATTTAAAAACCATCTTTACTAAAAGATGGGTTATTAAATCCTGAGTTCAGGGATACCAAACTACATTTTTTCATCGTATCCCTATGGGAAGATATGCTTGTAATATGTCACAAAGCATTCCCCATTCCGTCCTATGGGGCAAGATAGCCTTTCAATAGTGAAAAACAAAATTGGCATAATGTCACTATCAGGACATGTTACTCACACCAGTACATGTCCTACCTTTCACATACACTGCACCCTGCCCAGGACCTTGAGCCTACCATAGGGGTGTTCTATGTGTAAGAAATGGGAAGGGTAGGACCTGGCAATTTGTTGCACTTGCCAAGTCGACATGGCAGTTAGCAAACTGCCCATAGGCACTGTGGTGGCAGGCCTGAGACTGCTTTTCAGGACTACTCAGGTGGGTGGCACAATCAGTGCTGCAGGCCCACTTGCAACATTTGATTTCGCAGTCCTGGCGCACTAAGTGCACTTTACTAGGGACTTACTGGTAAATCAAATATGCCAATTAGGAAGAACCAATTACAATACCAATTTACGCAGAGAGCACTTGCACGTTGACACTGATCAGCAGTAGCAAAGTGCTGAAAGCATCTAAGCCAGCAGAAACAAAATTCACCACAGCGTCAAAAACACAGGAGGTAGAGGCAAAAATTCAGGGAAAACCACGCCAAGGATGCCAGGTCTAACACCCATTATACATTCTCCTTTTTGTGCCACCCCCCCCCCCCTCCCCCCCTCCCAAAAAAAAACGTGCCATTCACTACAATGCATTTCAATGCAGTGCTATCATGTATATTGGTGCTAAGATGGCTGCCAGCACTTCCTGGTTGAAGCGCCGACAGTCAATCAGATCTCAATAAAAGATCTGTGTTTAAGCTCCGCCCAGATGTACAGATTCATTTTTTTTAATAACTCCGAAACTACTGAGTGTATTTACACCAAACAACTCAAAACGTGCTTTCTGGACCAAAGCTACCTTTCTGCCAAATTTGGTACAGTTCCGTCCAGCGGTTCAGGCTATACTTCTTTTGACAATCCCCCCTTCCCTCCCTTTTCTCGGCCCCCCATGACGGTTCATCCCGAACCTTTCAGTGCACAACTAGATTCAGGAGGACACTTTTTTGGGGGGAAATTTCGTGAAGATTCATCAATCAGCGCCAAAGTTATAAGCAAGTCAAAAAACACTTTTCCTATGAAAACTAGGAACTAACTATATCTATCTACGGCCGACCATCAGTAGATAATATAACTCATAACTGCTCTATTTACAGTCTTAACCTCCTGTTCCCAATATTCAGCCACAACAGGGTACTCCTAATTTATTTTTAATGATAATCCACCATCTTGCACTCTTATTGCACAAGTTAGGTTGCTTTTGAAAATGTACATTCTGAATGACTACTTTGGTGGAGTTTCTCATTTATGTCCTGTGAAACACAGAGCAATTTAAAATAAAATAAAATTTTAGTAGCAAAAGTACATGCATTGTTTCTATTTTCTTCAAATCATTTCCCCTGTTGTTTTTGGGAAATACATTTTTTCTTGTCAGGATGCACTGAGCTGAAACACAAAGTATACATGATTTTTCAATAAGAAAAGTGAGTTTTTGTGGATGTTGAATCTCCTACTGTTTATTTATCTAAAATAAAAGTAAGAGCTGTCTGTTTTTATGTTTATAGAATTTCGAGAAAATGCAGAAAAAATATGCCAACCAAGTCGCAGTTTGGTTCCATCAATTGAATTATTTGTATTCTGCAATTTCTTAAATAGTAAAAAAAAAAAAAAGATATTTTACTTACTAAACGCAATAAATATGTCAAATGATTTTGAAGGCTTGATTCTGATGCATATGATGAAATTCTCCTAGTGTGGCCCATCATTGTTCTTTACCAATTCAGTCATGGCCCAGGGGCACTTCCGAGCGACCCTCACACAGCATGCTGCGCGGGCTATGGCACCTGCTCCGTTTCCTACATGTGGCCAAGCTAACAATAATATTTCCTGGCACATTTTCTATGCCCTGTGTCCTGTGTCTATCCACTCAAAATTTCAGGACAGATACATCCTTCAGGGAAATATTACCATATAAATGGGGAAATGGTCCTTTTAAAGTGAAGTAGCTTATTTTTTAGTCAGGAAGATGCATTGGGTCATCTTCTGGAAATCCAATGTGCACCCCATGTTTTGTCAACAATATTGAGTGCCCTTTGTGAGGGGCTCAGATTATGGAAAAGAGTCCCAGAATCAACTTTTAGAATATATTTTACCCATATTATTTTTTGGAACTGGTTGATACTTTTGATATATTTATTCCTTAACAAATATAAATCTAGAAAAATGATATGTCCTTCCAGTTCCACTATACAGTTGTTGGATTGAGATCAAACAAAAGTGGCTGCTCAGTTTGCACACATCAGATCAATGATCTTACACATACGTCAGAAAAGAGGTGGGAACATGAGTGATGGGCATTTCATATTGTTTTATAGATTAAAAATAATGAAAGCACGCCTGGCAATGAAGCATTGATTGCTGGCTTAATTAGGGCAGTGCACAGAGGTTGGGTGGAGCCTTGTGATTAAACTCTTTGATGTCAACTTTGAGGCACCCATGTAATCCATGATATAAAAAATATTTTAAAGGTGTGGAGATGGCAGAGAGAGAGGGAATGATATGAGACTTAAAATTATCTAGCACGGGCTCCTCCAACAGCATTATTCAGCATATTTGTTTTAAACCAGATAGGTACTCTCTACCGCAAATCCCTGCCCATACAAACTATTGGCAAATCTTATTGAATGGCTTCGCGTGCTTACAAAAGTGCAGATATGATTTTCTAGTAATACAAAAGGAAGTAAAATCAGAGAAGAGAGACCTAAAAAGCGTTTAGTTTAAGGACTAGGGGCCAATTCTTAGTGTGGCGGTCTTCCTGTGGGACCGCAGCGGCGGTGGTCCCAAAAAGACTGCCAAGCCGGTGGCATCACGGTCACTGTATTCTGGAATCTCCGCAGGGCAGGAGGGGTTAGGGCAGTGGTTCAACGGTGGTGGTATGCCGAGCTCATAGAAAGAGCCTGGAGACATGCCGTAGTCATGCGGCACTAGTAGAATGTTGGGTGCACAGAGTACCATGCACATGTCATGCGTGGCAACAGTGACAACTAAGGGAAGCACAACATGCGCCCCTATGCACAGTGGGAAATCTGCAGATTTTCTGGGAGCCTGTCTGAGGCCCCTTCACTGCCTTTCTGCCTACCTTTTAATGGCAGAGTCCCCACCATAAAAAGGTAGGCAGAAATACAATTCTTAATCAGGATGACTGTACAGAAATTGGCACCACCGCTATTGAGGCCCCCTTTTAAGGTGGCCACAGGATCCAAGATCCTGGCGGTGGCTGCCGTCTTGCGATGGTCTCACATCCCTGATTGTGATTGGGCAGTAGGACCACCAGGATGGGGTGGTCGGGTTTTGCGACCATTGGTGTCGTCA
Organism: Lissotriton vulgaris; assembly: GCF_964263255.1. Classification (NCBI taxonomy): domain Eukaryota; kingdom Metazoa; phylum Chordata; class Amphibia; order Caudata; family Salamandridae; genus Lissotriton; species Lissotriton vulgaris. The sequence goes on along the minus strand of NC_141685.1, from coordinate 1,468,599,381 downwards.
TCAGGTCCTAAGTATATGCCAAAATAACTCCTTTGCTTGTGCCCACAGTCTGGTGTAACATTCTAATCTGGAAGCTTGGCCATTACTTAGAAATAGTTAAAACGGATACCTCATGTGGAATCGAATGCATAGCGAAAGTAGAATCATGTTTTCCATTAAAAAAAAAAAATCTGTCAATCTAGTACAATCCAAACCTGGAAATGAAATGTCTGTCTGAGCACCAGGTAAGTTAACACCATCCCTGTCAGAGAAAACCCATTCCCTCCAGTGCTTACTTTGAGCTGGTAGTTTTCCTCATCAGACTTTGACCCAGCGCAAAAGGGAGAAAAACACTAAAGGAGGAAAGGTGGATGAACAGGAAAATGGAAAATCTGTGACAAAGGCGGAAAGCAGGGATAATAAAGAACCACCAGGAGTGAGATACAGGGGCTAGGAGCCTCTGGTGGAGTAAGAAAGCAGCATGAGGTGGAATCAAGACTGGGCAGTCTTGGTACTCAGCAACCCCAACGTTGATCAGACTCTGTGAGGGTTGTGAGGAAAACCTGGGGCACCAGTACGTGTTACTAGTATGCAAATTAGGTACTGATTTCACCAATGGAGAAGCTAAATCTGTCTAGAGGAAAGTTCACTCCAAATGGTACAACCATTACATGATTGTTGCCATTGCTAGTGGCTGGTAATTGATGGTAGTTAAGGTTAACTGTACACACACACTGATAACGTTGTAGAGGGCTACAACAGGACTCACTTCATAAGTTGAACAAATACCATGTGTAAACCACCAACAAAATGGCTAAAGACTGCAGCTAAATTTCGAATATTTCTGCGACAACGCAGAAAAATAAAGCACCGTACTTGGCAAAACAAAATGGAGCAAATGTCATCTGGCAGAAGTATGTTAGGCAAGGAAGCTGAACAGGTGTAGGACACCTTAGCTGGGGCAAAATATATATTTGATGTGTTCAGGGAGCAGGTCCAACCTTTAATTGGATTTCAACCACAAAATTGTTATTAGTAGTAAGAACAAGAACCACGCAGGGAGCAGGTCTAATTGGATCCTACCATTAAAATACTAGTAGTGGTAAAATGTATTCAGGGTGCGAGTACTTAAACTCAACAAACAACACTGGAATTACAAGTGAGATAGTGGAGCAGAAGACAAAATAACTCTTACAAAAACAGAAGAACAGGGTAATAACCAAGGCCAGGCACTACCACGCCTCCATAAAACACAATATTTCGAGCACTCTTTACATAAGGCACACTGGAATATCTGTTCACCAGGAAAAAAAGGTTAAGCAATGGCAGAGAGAAACAACACAGACGGGAAGGTACCATGGCCTGCAAATACTTCGAGTTATCATAAAAATGTAAACGTGTATGTTATTAAAATATAAACGCTGACCACCATTAGGATAAGGTATTACTGTCCATGAGGTGTCAGGGAGCTGCCCAACCCTGGAATGCGAAAGGCAATCCCACAAAAAACGCAAGAGGCGACAAAAGAATGACACATCAACAGCCTGACTGGGGAGCTAAAAGCAGCTCTAGTAAAAAAAAAATACTCAAAGCTACCCTGCTCCCTTCTTTTCACCGCGTGATCACTCTCCTTCTCTCTCTCTGTACCCTTCCTCCCCCTCCCTACCTTTCGTTCTCTTTCTTTTGAAGCCTCCCTCTGCCTGTTGCAAATAACCACGGGGAGATTTAAAAAAGACAGAGGCACCAGGAGCCGCCCTGGGATTTCAAAACCAGCCTCCAAGGCAGGGCTTGTATTTGGCCTTGGTAGCTGGGAAGAGGCCAAGGATGCCTAAGTTAAGGTTATGCTATTCAAACAGCAGTAGCCATCAAAGGCTCTAGGGATACACTTTAAACTGCTTTCGTTATTCTTAACATCACCAAGACACAGGGGGGGGCAGATGTACAAGAAAAGTGACGCATCTGTAGAGATGCGTCACTTTCCCAGCACCAACCTGAGAAACCCTTGCACCACCATGGCTGCGCCTTATTTACAATACTGCTAATCATGGCGCAAGGATTGACAGATGCATCAGAACTTCTGATGCATCTGCTGGCGCAAAAGTCATGCATTTCTGGAGTCGTGTTGCAAGCACGATGCAAGTCCAGCAATGCATGTGGAGGCCTATCTTCATTGCGCTGCGTCAGTCCTTACGTTGAAGCAGGCGTAAGGTTTCAACGCAGTGGTGTCCTAAAAGTGGCGCAGTGAAATCACTTTTATCAGGCTATCGTGCGAGGGAATGCCCACCCTGCATACATTACACCTGACGCAGGTATAATGTGATGCAGGGCTTTACAACGTGACCTATGTAAATGGGTCGCATTTTTACAACACAGCTGCGTCACTAAAAGTGATGCAACGGCGAAGCAAAAATAACGCCAGGGGACTGTAAATCTGCACCTGATTATTTAACAATCCATCAACCCCCTGCTTGCCATCCCATGTCTCTCTCACCCACCACTTCCAAACACCAACATGGTCCTCCCTTCACCCAAAATAGACAATTTGGCAGCAGAGTGACTGAGCCAACCTATAAGTGAATGGGGGCTTGGGCGGGTGGTGCAAAGAAGTTTGTGCTACAGGGGCAGTCACTGCTCTTATGTAATCAGCCGAAGGCCGACCTGGGAAAACACATGGGGCCCTTTGCTGCCTCATTTTATTCACTAGTAGCGTAGCAAATGTCTTTCCCCCCATGGCACTATCTGGGTAAGGACCGGCCCTGGGGGAAATGTCCGGTGGAATAAAGGTCCTCTCTGGCCCTGTTTAACATTCAAAAGAGCAATACATATATGAGAAGAAAAAATGTGAACACAGGGAAGAGACCGAGTGCCTACAGAGAATCAGGAAAGGCCCCATTTTGCAATGTTGCTAGGCAATATGGCGTTGTTGGAAGCTTGTCTTTACACTGCTTCTGCCTTCTTTGATCTGGAAGTATGAAAGAAAAACAGAACGCCTAATCAGTCGCCTTCAACAATTTGGATTGTATAAACTGGGGAGGGAGTGTGACGCCTCAGGAATGACTCCCTGCACTTGGCCCAGTGCCTGGATTTTCCATGCATCATTGCCTGCCTCCTCCACCCAAGGCATAATATGAGCGTCCACAGTCTTCACTCTCCAGGTGATTACGCGGATGAATCCTACCATCTGCCTGCAGGCTGCAAAATGCGTCTTGTGGCCCAGGGCCACGGGACACAAGGAGGAACCCAGCAAGCCCCAGATCCCTGCCAGTGCTGTTAGAGCCTACAACTAGCACTTATATAGCACACTGTAAGGACAAAAGTCCCCATAATTCTGTACAGCTGTGCTACACTCATACTGTCTTTCTTTGTCCTGAAATTGTCCTTTATTTAGCAAAGTTTGCAGGCCCCTGATGCTGATTGATCCTTTAAGCGGACGATCTGGTGCTCTCCAGGGGTACCCAAGGTTTTCTATGAGATTAGGGAACCATCTATTGTCTCACCACCCTATTGTCAGAAGGGGTTGGCATACGTTGATCGCATTTGCTGAGGCCCTGGTTTGTGGGTGAATATCAGTATTTTCGAATGCAATAGTTGTACTAAATGATGCTGCATTCAAGCCTCTCTTTTTCATTTAAGTTCAGTGTCCAGGCACAAATGAGGCCTCTATGTGTTTCTTTTAATGAATGTAGATGTCTGCTAGCATCATTTCGATAGTTCTTGTAGTAATGACCATGAGCACCGAAACTAGGCCTTGGTGAAGTCCGCTGAGTTTCACGTGACCAAAATATCCGCCAACCACCGCATGACAGAGTTTTTTCTTGTGTGTGGCTCATCAATGTTAAGTTGGAGCATGAGACTGAGAATTTGCATCCAGTTGTATGATTTATGGGGGCTAGAATGCCTTGCGGTGGTACTTCTCAGTTCTGCTGGTCATAGCAGGTCACAGCTGATCACATTGAGAAAGCTGCAGTTCGAGTAGAAAATATACTCGAGCATCAGAAACAATCAGCACCTTCTGGCATGCAGCGTGGTGCCATTTGTGCTGATTTTACTGTGCAGACCAAGCTCCCTGTGCTGTGCTAAAAATCAGCGCAAGCAGCACAATGTGCCAAATTCTTTCTGCTAGTGGAACTCGGAACTCTGCAGAATCTCGCGAAGAGTTTATGTAACTCTGCAGAATTCCACAGAGTTAAACTCTGCGAGTTCCGCCCACTCCTAATAATAATGTTCAGACTCACAAATATGTACTGTGTGTTTGCACTTCCCTGGGGGATTACATAAACTGCAAATGAAGTATTGCTTACTTAGCAATAAAAATTCATCTATGTCCAGGTGTAGTAGAAGCACTGGATGAAGACTGGATTGTGTGTTAGCATGTGTACTCTCAGGGCCAGATGTAGGAAGCCATTCAGCATTTCTTAACGAGCAGAATCACTATTTCAGCCCGTTAAGAAATGTTGAATGGACTTTTTCTAGGCACAAAGGCCAAATCGCTGTCGTAATTTGCAATTTCCACCCAGTGGAAATTGCAAATTGCAACTGCGATTGAGGTAATCGCCAAAAGAGATTACCTATTTGTGATTCCCAAAGCACATGTACAAAGCACTTTCTAAATGTGCATTAGGCATTTAGGAAATTCAGTTATCATTTACTCAAAGTCGATGGCAACCATGTGCAAATTAAAAAAATGCATTTAAAAAGCATTTTTTGTAATGTGATGTTAGAAATGGGGATCTCTGGTTGGCTAAGGCTTGCGCCAAAGCCAGGCAGAAACCACCACTCTAGTCAGGGTTTGGGAGTTACATGCCAAAGATAACCCCTGCTCACCCCCTTGATAGCTTAGCACGAGCAGCTAGGCTTATCTCGGTGGTGATGTGTAAAGCATTTGCACAACACACACAGTAACAACACACTAGCCACACCACAAAAGGAACTCCACACAAGGTTATATATAAAAATAGCCTTTGTATTATAATAAAACACATCAGATAGTAATCACACAATATATTGTGCCAACTGGCAAAAGCAATATTTACAGGGGATTATTTACATATGACAGGGCCACATGGGCCACTGTCAGAATTAGCTCTTGGTAGAAAATAGTAAAAGTAAGAATATATATGAACTTAGAATACAGCCAGTAATCAATGATAGACACTATACTCAGTGTCAACCTGTAACCTAAATCATAACAGGCACAGTATCACATAAGGCGAGAACGCTATTCTGCGCCAACCTCATAAGCTAAAATAGGGTAAACCATAATGTCCTAAACATAACTTGCATTAGGAAATCAACTTAATAACATAACCTGCAGTAGGGAATACATCAAACTTAGACCACAATAGAGACTCAAATAAACATAAGACAGTAGGTAAAACCTAGTAATCATAAAAGCACATCTATGAGCATAAATCAAGGTGCATACATCATACTACAGACATTAAATTTCCTAGCACCTATAAATAGTACACTAGGGGCTTGCGCCCTACAAATCAAATAGTCCCCAGGGCCAACTGGCCATCTCTAAAGGGCTCAATACCCTCTGTCCAAAGTCAGGTCATGGCGCCAATGCAGCAACAGTCACGGGGGCGCACTTGGCGCAAACCTAAACGTGCCAGCCACCCACTACTTGCTGGGCAGCTGGTAATCTCAAATGCAGGGCCTAAACGTAGCAGCTGGCACTGAGTGCTGCGCAGCTGTGCAGGCAGAGATGGGGCACAGTAGTGCATCTCACTCCTGGATTCAACAACCTGTCCCCTAAAATAAAAGTCCTAAATGGTGCAGCTGCCCACTACTTGATAGGCAGCTGGAAACACTCAAATGGGGCAAGGTCTCTTAGAGGCCCTTTAAACAAATTGTGCAAAACGTTGGAGCTACACGGGGCTCAGTAGATAAATAAAGTACCCATGGGAGCCATCTGGCTCTAAAAACAACTGGGGCCTCGCTGGAGCCCTCAGGCTCTAGGAATAATGGGGCCAAAACAGAACTTGCCCCTAATGAATGGTGGGGCCCATAAGTAGAAAGAACTCACCCCCAACTTTGGAGCAGCCCGCTGGTAGATGGGGCCGCTCGAAATGCGATAAACATCCCAGTGCCTCGAAGGGCATTACACGGGGCAATAGCACAGGCCCATCTGGCCCTTAAACAATTATGATCACTGTTGGAGCCCCGCACGGGCTTTAGAAAAAAAATGCTCAGGCGACTGATGGGGGAGCATCCCGCTCAAAGGAAACAGCAATTGGGGCCAATACCATCAGAGGCCCCTCGGAGGAGCGCCCGCATCAGCGGTTCCGCTCCGCAAATTAGTACAAGGAGACACCCTTGAGCCCTCTCTTACCAGCTCTCTCGCAGGTCCTCCAGCTGAATGGGAGCTCGCACAGCTCCCACCTTCCACATGCGGGTGGGGCTGGCACCGACAATGTGCCTCGTGCCCCCTCCGCCATTAACAACCACTGCAGTACCTTGCGGGGCTTCCCCAGCCTCTCTCGTCACCTGGGAGCCCCGCTAGGCGCCGCACAGCTCCTTCTCGGTGGGCGGGACTTCCTGTTGCACTGCAGGCCCCTCCCACATCCCAGGCAAACGATGCCTGACTTCCTGGGGGCCGCAGCAGTGATTTCATCTCCTTCGGGCATATGAGGGGTAGGCCCCGCCTTGTGGTGCCCTTTAGCGGGTGCCCACCCCGCCTGGCTGCTGAGGATTTATCTTTGGCCAGAGCCTACCTCGCATATTTAATCATTCCTAATGTGGGTGCCCACCATTCATGATGGCCGCTTAATTTGTTATTGCCTTAAGCAGGTGCCCATCCCGCCTATGCACTTCCTTTTTATTTCTATGCGAGGGTGCCCACCCCTCGACTTTGAACTTAATTAAAGCTTTTGCAATTTCCAAATAGTGATTTTTAAGGAATCACTATTTGGGAATAGCAAAATGGCATGTATATAGAAAATCGCAATTTTTGAGCGATTTCCTAAAATTCTTTATTTGCGATTAGCAAATTGTTAATCGCAAATAAGGAATAATTTCCCATTCATTTCTATGGGCCAGGAGGCCCCTAGGAATGAATGGGAAATTATTCTCAATTTGCGATTCGCAATTTGCTGATCGCAAATTGAGAATAATTTCAAGGGTGCAGGGGTGTCTCAAGGACACCCTGCTGCACCCCTGAAAATGACATGTGTGCGCATATGGCGCACACATGTATGAGCGTCACATGGCACCTTTACAAATTGCATAAAGTGCATTTGTTAAAGAATTCGCAAATTACCACCAACTACAAGTTGGTGGTAATTTGCGATTTCTTAGCCAAAATTCGCTAAAATGAAATGTTTAATACATAGCATTTAAGAAATCGCAATTTGCAATTTCTTAAATGCTTGCGCAATGTTAAGGAATTGCAAAATTTGCGATTCCTTAATATTGCAAACTTTTTGCATGATGCATCTCATTTCCCGTTTTTCTTGTCGCAAACGCTGCTATTTTGCGATTTGCAGCGTTTGCGACAAGAAAAAAGCTTGATACATCTATCCTCAAGAGTCTACTTCGTTGTCCTAGGTACGAGAGAGAGTGAGCAGGTCCAGTCCTCCAGGGATCTTTTCAGGTTGTAGATGCTAGGTTCAGTCCTCTTAAGTTCTTCATCAGTTCCAGGAGAGTTTTGGCCTTGTGTATAAAGTCTCAAAGCAGTTGCTGTGTTTGCATAATCACTGGTTTGCAACCCAGGGTTTATGTTACACTGTGTTCAAAGAATTGATCGATTGCAGACAAAGATAATCTTTTAATACAAATTGAAAATCTGTATCCTTTATTATTATTGTGACAATATTCTGTTTACAAATTCTACAAAACATGTAAGGAATGCAGAGATGGAGGTCTGTGATAGATAGCAGAATGGTAAATCCCAAATTGCTGATTTTTATATGGGTTACTGCATGCCTTTCACTTAAAGGGACATGGCCCAGAAATCAGAATAAAATGGAAATAGTGCAAAGGAAAACAGTGGCCCTAAGCACTCCTATGTTTTCCACCCATCTAACCAGACAAAATCCACAAAGTGTAGCAGTTTTTTTAGAACCACATTTTGGGTTTCAACATTAAATCAATGTGCAAACCGTTCCTATATTCCATTGCAAACATTTATGATGAAAGCACTCTTATTTCAGGGGTGTGGTACAATATCATCCCTGTCAATACAAGGTATCTTTTCTGAGTTTTGTTTTGCTCAGGAGCAGGGGAGCAGTTTGACTCTTTCAATAAGTGATAAAGATTGTGTCAAATGTGAATGTTCCTATCTGTGGCTGTGGACTTGGAAATAAAAAAATACACTTGGATAACATTTGTAGTTTTCAAGTTCTGAGGTTATAATGAAATATAGATTTTGCATGACTGCATGATGGGCTGGCAGAAGGGGGTTGGTATTCATATTGTTATTTGTTGTTTATTCCTGATAAAGAACACATTTACCAGTAGTTTCTTGCCACTGAACAGACTGGGTGGTGTAAGGTAACCAGAGAGAGTGCAGCCTCGCTATCTAACAGTGGTAAGCCTCTCTAAAGAACCATATTCTTAGATTTTTTCTAGGTTTTGAACTTAGTTTCCAGTTGCAGATGATCTGGGAGGAAGTCCTTCAGAGTGGGTGACTGCACAGAGAAGCTCTCATCACTCACACATTTCTTTGAATATCTGGTGATCATTAAATAGTTCGGGCAAGGGGATCTTGGAGTACATAAGTGTGACTATTTCTTAATTTTCTTTACCAGGAAGCATGGACCCAATTCTTTTATAGCTATAAAGGTTATACAGTTGATCTTGAAGTGTATCCTTTCTTTTACAGGCAGTCAATGCAGCATTTTCAATGAAGGCATTGCATGGTAATTCCTGGGTAGTTTATAAACGATGTATGCCTCCTCATTTCATAGCACTTGCAGCTTGTGGACAACATTGTTGGGGAGAACTAAATAGATGGCATTTGCATAGTTCAGTCTCTATTTATTAGTAGCCATTACTCCAATTTTTAAGACTCTATTGGTAGGAGGGGGACTCGTTTTCTAATCATTTTCAACAGACGTATATATTTAAAACCACTGCTCCTATCTGAGATAACATCATCATCAACCAGGTGCTCACAAATATATACTTAGGCTTTTTGCCAATTTCTTTGGCATATGTGGGTCTCCCATTTCTGAAGACCAGTATTGGCTATTCAAAAGATCTACTTGATTGTCTAGGATCACATTCTCAATTTATTTCCAATTTAATGTTGGTTTGTGATTACACATCCAACTGCAGATGAATCTCATGATGCTTTGAAATTCCTGATGTGTAGCCAAAATGCCCTGTAGGTGAAGAAAAAATTGGGAGTCTTCCACGTAAGTGTACAATCTGCATCCTCTTTATGCCAATTCTTTTATTATGGTTTTGGCTTACACAATAAACAGGTGTGGAGATAAGGAGGATCCTTGGAGGACTCTGCACGTTACGTATGTAGCAGTTGCTACAAATGCTGCCAGATGAACTGCCTGGGCACAATCTTCTAGGAAGGAATCCATCCAGTTCAAGGAAGTACCTGTAGCATCTTCTTCTGCCATGGTACCCACAAATGACTATGCCCCAATCAGAGTTTACTATTACACGTCTTTATTCTTCTGAATGGAACTGTGAACTCAACATTCTAAATCAGCCTTCAATGAACTCCCCTCTAACACCTACGTCAGAGCCAAAAAGGTTCTGTCATTTCTAACTCACAAGACACTACATCCCCCACTCTGTTTAACAAAAAATTACATTTTACACAATATATACATAAACACAATTAAATCTCGTCAATCAATATTTTTGGTGCTTAAATTGTTCTACTCGATCTTGTACCTGGGAACCAGGAACTGTCACCATCACTGTTCTAGAACTGCATTGATGAAGGAAAGGCAAGAGCAATCACTGGTGCGTCAGATGCAGTATCTTCTTCAACATGTGGATCGGATGAACAAAGAGTTAAATGCCAAAAGTGAGAATAGTCTCTGATAATACTATTCCCTGGTTGCTGGGCAGTCACCATGTGTCCCTTTGTAGACATCACTTGAAATGGGTCTACATCAAATGGAGCATCAGACTCTCTTTTCTGCATCTGGGACGTGAGCACTCAATCCCCTCTCCTAAATAGGATATTCTTCTCATGTTGTCATTTATCAGCATACTCTTTCATCTTTTGTTTCTGAACCAAGTCCTTCTCACAAGTTGCAATTTGTTTTTCTCTCTCTGAGTGGTCCACTGAGGTATTGTGGTTGCTATTGCTCGCCCCAACATTAATGTTGCACAACTTTCCCCTGTGGTTGAGTGAGTTGTTGAATGATAAGCTTTCAAGGTAGAATTTAACAACGTCTTTAAATCAAGCTTTTTTGTTTTCTTTAGTGTGCTCATAAAACGCACAACTAGTCCGATGGCCTGCACCACAGAGGTGTACTCTCCTGATGGTTTATACTTGGATGCTCTAAGAAATCTTTAACTCACAACTGTTAAATGGTGGACCATCATCAGATTTCAACTCAGTTGAAAAACCCCATGTCACAAAGATGTCATCCAGACTCTCAATTACTCGCTCTTGAGTGGCATATGAAAGATGAGGGAAATTGTGAGTATTCGTCCACAATCACCATCAGGTGATGTTCATTGTCAAGTGGACTGGAAAAGTCAATAGTTCTCTCCCAGGCATGCTTTGGGAGTTCTAACATGTTTAATGGGAGTTGAGCAACTTAATTTGAAAGGCAGTTGCACAGATGACAGGCTTTTAGTTACTTCTCAACACGCTCATTGAGATACATTCACCAGACTCAGTCTCAAAGAGCTCGATTTTTGGCAACAATTCGATGATGTCTGTGCCACTTCAATCATCTTAGGCCTCAGACTCTCCAGAATCAGGATTTGAAACTCGCAATATACTTTCTTCCTGAGATATAGACAGTTCATCTTTGACATTTTTGATATTCACCATCACCAGTGGGAGGTCAAGGGTGTTGATTCGATTACTGATATGTGATTATATCTTTCAACTTGAGAATGTCTCTATCATGGCTTGTAACAGTGATATTTTGGGCTAATTAAATAGCAGCTGGTGTGTTTGATTTTACAATCAAATTGATATAGGTTTTAGCCATTTCGGATGGGGTACCATGATTTTGGAACCCGGCAATCTGAAAAAGTTGTAAGCAGGGTTCTGATTCTTCCCTGGGTGATGTAAGCGTAGTTCTCATTGTTCAATGAGTGGAGGCATCTTGGCCTTTGGATTTCCAAATACAGTTAATTAAGCTCGATGACAAGTTACCAGCATTAAAGGCTTTCCATACAGGAATATATGGAAATGTTCACCAGCCCATAACACATCTAAACTTTCTTTTTCAGGTTGTGAATAAGCACGTTCTGTTTGGGAAAAACTCTTACTTGCAGATGCCACAATATGCGTTTGAGCATTTTGGTGTCCGCTGTGCTGTACAAGGATAGCGACTAACCCGACAGAGATAGCATCGACAACAACCTCTGTATGAAGCTTCGGACTAAAATACACCATTTCCATAGCATTCTCAATAGATTGTTTGATTTTCTTAAAGCTTTTCTCACATTCATGTGCCCAATGAAATTAAATATTCTTCTTTGTCAGCTCTCTCAATAGAGTATTATAGTGGCAACGTCTTGTATATATCTGGAACAGTAACTGGCCATGCCAAGAAATGAATGCACCATGAAAACATTTTGTGGGGGATCAGCATTTGACAGCGCTTGTCCCTTAGCAGGTTTGGTGCCATATCCCCATAAGAAAGATATGGCTAAAGAATTTTAATTTTTTCTTGTAGAACTCACATTTATCTGCATTCAAAGTCAAACCTGCATCATCAAATAGCAACATCCTTGTGTGAGAGTCTTATCGTTTAGCTCCAAAAACTAACATTGCATTGCTATAACTGAACACATTCATGGCAGACTGTATGATACATTGAATGACATCTTGAAAAAGTTCTGCAGTCAATGATGTACCAAAACTTTGTATTTTGTATAAAACAGACCAACATGTTTACATAAGGTTTTGATATACCTGCATTTTTCTTTGAATTCCAACTGATGATAACCTTTATTTAAATCAAGAAGAGAGAAAACCTTTGCACCATTTAATTGTGTCATTATGTCAGCAATGTGTGGACCTGGATGTCACTCTCTCAATTGTCTTATTTGCCTGACGCATGTCAACGCATATGTCTACAGCTTTTTCCCTGTCCTTTTTGGGCACTACCACTATGGAAGAAACCCATGTAGTGGGGCCAGTATATCACTCAAAATTATCATGCTTAATTAACAATTCAATTTCTTTTACAACAGCATCTTGTCAATGAATAGCAATTTCCTTTATGTCTTTGAGCAACAGGATGAATATCCTCATTTATATGCAGCTTTACTTTCATAGTCTTAAGCTTTCCTAACCATGAAACAATAAAGTGAATTGACTTACTATTTCATGGTGAGCATTCATGTAGTCATTTATAGAAATCAGTCCCATATCTGCAGTTGTGCTTAAAATGAGCAGACAGGCACTTGACGCTGTAACTTGCAAGCACATGGATGAGGGCCTGCACCTTCATTTTCTTGTGGTTAATCATCGCTATAAATCAACCTTGACATTTTAAGGGCGTTGATGCAGCCCATGTATACACTTTGGTATTTGATGCTGTAAGTCACGTTAACCGAGACTATTCCTTATATTTCTCCTTGGGCATAATATTTATCAAAGTACTACTGTTGTGATAAAAGGTATTGAACAACCATTTATTTTCAGTGTAATCTTTGGATGATATTTGAATGACTTCGGTGCTTTAGCATGTCGACTTGCCTTTGTCTGTCAATTCAATTTCAAGCTTTATTCGACTATTAAAAACAATCACAAAAGCGTACAATAAAACACAATACAAACGTTATAATAAAACAATAGCTCAGAAATGAAGAATTTAGGAAGATTTAAAACACCAAACTTTTCCTATGAGAAATGGCTTTAAGTAAAAAAGTAGCAGTAAAAAAACAGATGTCTGCAGAGTCAAGTGCAAATAACAATTCCATGGCTTGGGTAATAGTATACACTGATAATCTTAAAAACATAGGTCTGAGATAGAGACGGCGAAGATGCATATAGAGTGGACAAATAAGCATAAAGTGCCGAGTACTTTGCCTAGTCTGACCATCGCAAGGACAGGGGGAATGGCTAGGAACTTTCATCTCAGGGAAGGCAACTAAATTATGTACTATACCAAGTCTGAGACGTGTCAGAACAAACTGATGAGACTGCTTGGTTATGAATTTTAAGTACATAGGCATGCCCTTTCCTTCGAATTTAGTGGTGTGATAAAATACATAGGTAGACATGGTAGAACACTTTACACTGCGCATATCAGACTTAGTTTGGATGAAAACATCTTTAAGTTCCTTTTTCGATACAGTAACGGCACAATAGGGGTCCTTAATGATGTCAAAATTAAATACCTTGTCATAAGTATAAGAGACATAACTTAGCCAGGGAATCTTAAGGACTTTGTCCAACTTCAAACAATCAGTAATAATCTTCCTAGAAAAAGTAGTCTCTTCTTTAGCCCATATTGACCTCCATACCATGAGGGGTCTTAAACCCGTAAGATCAGTCAGATAGTTTAAACAGACTTCGCTATGGCACAGTACAGTAGGAGCCGAGGGAGGTAGGCAAAGCAATCTTCTAAGGAACCCATTCTCGGTATTTTGCAGTGTCCTATGCTGACTGTAGCCCCATATACCGGAACCGTACAGAGCAATAGACGCACATCTATGCCTGTAAATGTCTACCATATCAGGTATACGGCGGCTTCCTAGCTTTGCAGCGAATCGAAAAATACCAGATGAGCTTTTGGCCATTCTACCATTAACATTTAAGATCTCCTGGGACCATGTCCCCTTGTTGTTAAAGGTAACACCGAGGTAGCAGAACCTATCCACTACCTCAATAGTATGATTGTTAAAATGGAACGGCATAACAGATTTCATCCGTTTGCCACAGGCCATAATAAAAGTCTTGGTGTTATTTATTTTCAATTTCCTCGCATTAATAAAATTATAAAAAGTGTTCATAAGTTTCTGTAGCCCATTTGGAGTACGCGAAAGGAGCACCGTATCGTCGGCATAAAGCAGAACTGGTACAGGAAGTCCACCGACTTGAGGGGAATCCGCCTGGACCTTTTTGAGTTCAGATTCAATGGAATTGATAAAGAGGGAAAATAACAGGGGGGCCAGTACACAGCCCTGCCTTATGCCTGACTTAACCCTGATTTTCTCGGTACATTCACCCGACGGACCAAAACGTATCTGGGCCGACAGCTTATTATAGAGACGGGCCAGGAAGTGAATGATTGCCGGGGGGGCGCCCATGGCCAATAAAGTGCACCACAAGAGTTCATGGTCCACAAGGTCGAAGGCGCTCGAAAGATCGGCAAAACAGAGAAATAGGGACCCTTGTTTCGCTCTCGTATATTTCCCTATAAGGAGATCAAGGTTAAGGCACTGCTCCGTAGTCCCTAAGCCTTTGCGAAAACCAAATTGGGATTCAGCCATGATATTATTTTCTTCAACCCACTCCTCGAGCCTTATAAGGAGAACCCTACTCATAATCTTCAGGGAGGAATCAAGAAGGGAGATAGGGCGATAGTTCTTAGCCTCGCCTCTATCTCCCTTCTTGTAAATAGGTAGAATCAGGGATTCACTCCAAGTAGGAGGGGTGTTCTCCAGGACTGATGCATTAAACACCTGGGTCAGGAGTGGGCACCAGAGACTGGGGTTAGATTTGTACAGATCTACCGGTACCCCATCGGGTCCCGGTGCCTTTCCACCTTTACTCTGGCTTAGGGAGATAACCACCTCTGGTAGGGTAATATCCAAAGGTATCCTAGTCTCAGGCATCGGGATAGTAGGACCGTTAGAATCTCCCCCGGGTGGATTAAAAATACCAGAAAAATGGGAGACCCAATTGGCTTCGCTAACCTGCGCTGATAGTTTGGGGAACTCTTCATTGGCAAGGAAAGGACTATTAACCGTAGACCAGAACAGCCTACTGTCCCGTAGTACCGAAGCTTGGTTCAGGGCATCCCAGGCAAGTTCCCTTAGTTCCTGCTTCCTACGTACAAGATTGCTTTTATAGGTAAGCCTAAGTAATTTGACGGCCTCCCTGTCTCTCGGGTGTTTTGTTAAGGCCAGCTTGAGTTCCCGCAGGGATTGAGTACATAGGCTATCAAACCAGCCCACATTTTGGTTCCTAATTCGGGCTTTAGTAGTGGTAAGGCACCTTTTTACAGCATCACCGAGTGCCACAAAATTAGTTATAATACACCCGTTAGGGGCCTCAGGATTAAGGCAACTATAAATTTCAGCAAACCCCTCTTTAATAATTCTAGCTTGCAGTTTATCGGAGTTGTCCAATTTCCACTTTATACGGAAACCATTCTGTCTGCATGGGGTGGCATCTTCTAATACCAAATAATCACTCCTAGCACTAGGCCCCCATGCAGAAATAAGCATGGTGATTGCTTGGTGATCACTACCTCCCAGATCAGTAACAACGGGGACTGTACAGTGAGGAGTGAAATGCGTAGAAACCAGTATGTGATCAATGGCAGAGGACGAATTGGGTCCTACAAAAGTTGGAACAGGCATACCATCTACATCTAGGGCCGGGGAGTGGATCATAAGATCCAGGTTCAGCACAAGGGAATTAAAGGAGTCACCATGGGGGGAGTGTACAAAATGTGCTCTGTTTTCCCCATTGTCTCCATCAAAACCACAGGTTCTAGAAAAGGAATGTGGGCAAGTACGAAGGTTAAAATCCCCACCCCAGATGATCTCAACTGGCTTACTAACATCGTTTCGTAGGTTCTTCAAAAAAGGACCCAGCTCCTCTGCCACCGAGGTATCTGAGGCATTAAACAAATTGTTATAGTGGTTGACCACCACTAGGACATGGCCCTTAGGATGTTCTAGTATTAAAATTTGGGAGTGGTGTCCCACAGGGAGGTAGGAAATCAAACATAGTGGAAGTTTGACTGAAGTAAAAATCACTAATCCCCCTTTAGCCCTACCCATACCTGTCCTTATTGCCTGGTTGTTATAAGACACAAACCCATCGAGTTCAATATCAGCAGTTGCCCAGGTCTCTTGAAAGCATAAAATATCAAAATCCGAGAGGATCTCTTTCCACCCCAATGAGGCCGATTGCCTGCTCCACCCTGCAACATTCCAGGTAACAAACTTCAGCCCTGGGGAACAAATGGGGGGTTGAATGGACACTGGTACCGTGGTGATTAAAGCATTATTGGCAGGTAGAGGGTCCAGTAATATTGGATAAGTCACGGGGATTATCGGGGCAGTTTGGGACATTGTAAGGTCTTGGATGGGAATAGGGCTACTGTCGGGCAATACCGTAGGCTCTTTATCAGAAGAAATAGTGGGGTCTACAGCAGTGGGCAGTCAATCAACACCATTAAGGCCACTCAGACAATTAAAACGATTATAATTATGGAAGGGTGTCATAGGTGGTTGAAAAACAGGTTGTGCTGGATACCCACAGAGTCTACCCCTCCGAGCAACCCTTGTCCATTTGTCCTGAACTTGATCACGATGCATTTGTACAGGAGGGAAGAAAAAAGATACGGGCAGGGTCCGGATGGTGGATTCAGATGATCTATTCGACCTCGAACAGATGTGATGAACAGTCCTTGGGTCTCTAAAGCTCACCAAAATACAGTCCCCAACTATTGACTTCCTGGTCTTGCCCAGCCAGGGTACCCTCCTTACCATCACAATTTCATTATTAAAATATGCAGGAAGGGGTCTGGTCCAGTTCAACCATTTAATTACTTGATTTTTTAGTGAGAAAAAATTCTCGCCTTCCCCCATCTCCAGGGGAGGAACCCCGGCCATAACTACCATAAGATCGTTCGCTTCGGGGGGAAGGTCGGGTCTCCGAACTCTAGGGGCAGGTTTCTCCGGTAAAGGGGGTGGAATACCATCACCATTTACAAGCCCATTGGGATTTATAACAGGGGGAGTAATACCTGCTGGTAGCAGTGGGGGAATAATAGTTTTACTATGGACTGGAGGAACTGGTATGGCCATAAGGGGTTGCAAAATAGGGGTGGCAGAAGACACCACAGTTGGTTCTGAAATAGCTGGAGGGGGTTGTGAGGTGGGGGGTAAGGTGGAGAGGGACATAGTCTCTGGGGGTCTTCCAAGGGTATTGACCTGCGAGTTCAAACTGCTTAATGTAGCCTCAAGAATAGTTAGACGGATCTCCACTCTCTTAATACTCTCGGTGATAGGCTGCAGCAGAGATCTGAGTAAGAATTCTAGGTTCCCCTGGGGGGCAACGGAGGACAGTAAAATAGGCAAGCTATTCCTAGGGGGGGGAACAGTACCCGTATCTTCATTAGACTTACCGGGAACAGGAACAGACTTAGTAGATTTTCCAAAATCGGTATGGGAAAGTTTGGATTTACCCTTACTTGCCCTCGACTTCCTTCTACGCTTATTAGGAGGAGGGCTGTGTAGCTCGGCCACAGTAACTAATTTAGGCTTAGCTTTCCTTGATTTAGAGGTCAGGGTAGGTTGGGATATAAGATCAATAGCCGTACAGCAGAGGCTAGGGGAGGAGCTGGGCACCGGTACCTGACTGGGACTAACAGTACATTCCCTCAGCAAAAGAGGGACTCCTTCCTGTGAAAGAGATTCCTCACTAGCAATCAGCGATGTGCCACCATCTACAATATCTACCAGGGGTCTACGTTTCAGATTCTCAATAGAGCGTCGGCGCTCAGCCCTGCGTTCGGCAAGGGCAGTATCCAAGTCTCCCTCGTCCTCCGCCATGGAGCGTGGAAAATATGTATCCAGGGTTCTAATCTTAGACCCCCCCAGTTTCACTATGGATTTGTCCAGAACTGGAGAAGGCATGATAGGTAAAAGGTATATCTTGGGCAGACAAGGGCTAAGTAGAAACCAGTACCAAAGAACAAAGGGACAGGAAAGTAGGCCCGGCCCGGCCTACTCTGGCCTATGAGGGCCTAAGAGGGTCCGCCCTTAGTCCGGGCTTTGTCCCGGGTGATGTCCCGCACACGCGTCCCGCTGACGCGTAATGACTTCAGGTATTAAGCCAAATGAGGATAGAGGGGGCGGAGCCACGGGAAGAGGCGGCAGGTGTGCTGGCTGGTACACGCACAGCCTGCTGGCCCTCGCAGTCCCGTGCTCTTCGTGAGCAGCTCCCCTCGTGATGATAATGCCCAGCGGCGCTCCTGGCACAATGGAGAAATGCCCTACGGGGCTCCTGGCAACAGCAGCAAGCAGGGATCAAGGACTCCTCCACGAGCGGCCCCCGCGGAGCGGGGGCCGCGAGGAGTTTTCAAGCAGGCAGGCAGGCAGGGGGGGGAGCCACGGGAAGAGGCGGCAGGTGTGCTGGCTGGTACACGCACAGCCTGCTGGCCCTCGCAGTCCCGTGCTCTTCGTGAGCAGCTCCCCTCGTGATGATAATGCCCAGCGGCGCTCCTGGCACAATGGAGAAATGCCCTACGGGGCTCCTGGCAACAGCAGCAAGCAGGGATCAAGGACTCCTCCACGAGCGGCACCCTTTGTCTGTCATTTTTTTTCAAATGCAGCCAGTTCAACATGCACAAGTTTTTTTAAGGTAAACATGGACATGGCACAGCCATCTACTTCACTTTCACTTGATACTGATTTAGAAGAACAGCTTGATGATGATTTATATGATAATCAACTTTGTATAGTGTTGATTTGTCTTAACTGATGTCACCGCTTGGTATTGTGGCTGAGCTTCGAATGTGCTTTTGGAATGTTCCAGCAGACATTTTTTTCTTCACGCTATGATGCACTTGCTTCTTCGTTAGCTCTGCAAACCCTCACAAAATGGTTCTCCTTCCCACAAACTTTACATATCTGTCCAATGGCAGCACATTTGCTTTCATGTGGAAACAAAAATCCACATCATAAACACAACTTCTTTTTATATGTAGATATCACCTTGTGTTCTTCTGTCTTTGGCTTATGTCTCACACTTATGACTGATTCATTCAAGGCACCTCCGCCATCCATGTCAGAAGCTTATCTATCAGCACGCTCTTCTGTTATGGCAGCCACTAACACTCACTCCAGACAAAGAGTTTCTCTCAGCATTCATTGAGTGAGTGAATCTGAAAAGCATCCATCAATAACTCTAAGACGTATAGCTTCTTCATCAATAAATTAATTGAACTTACAGTGTTTGATGACTGCGTCAAGTCTCTCCTCAAATTCATCAATGATTTCACCAACTTTCTGTTGTTCTTGACTGAAAATCTATCTTTTATAATATGCATTAGGCATTGGCTTGAACTTGTGTTTCAAAGTTTCTTTAATCTGATGGTAAGTGATTTCTTTTCAGTTTGTGGCATTTTCCTCATGACCTCCTTTACACCACCACCAGCAAGGTTTGTGAGTCAATTGATAATCTCTTGTTATTTGCCTCTTCAAGTGCATCAATGAAATCTTCAAGTGCCTCTATCCACACAATCCATCTATTGCCAATATATTGGTTTTTGGCGTTATCAATAGAAGGTGGTAGTTTCAGAAAGGCAGCAACACTGTAGCTATGTATGGGTGTGGCTGACATTGAGAAGAGGAACTCTGTCAGAGTTTGTAGGCTGTCCTTTAGGACCTGCATCATCTGCACCAGCTGCACCATTTCTGAGGCCCTACAATGTATTCGGCCTCTAGATGGTCCTGGACAATTTGAGGTAAGATGACCTCCTCCGTGGGCGCCATCGGGCAGATTTGGTGGTGTGCCACTTCAGGTATTGGATGGCTCATTCTTCTTCTAGGGTCTCCTCTCCCGGTGCAGAGATAGTAGAGCTCCACTTATCGAGGCTCCGATAAGTCAATGACAATATTCCTTCTTGTCATTTATTTTGTCAGCCAGCGCTTTAGGAATTTGACTACTGCAGTCTTTATCACTTCTTTTCTGTATCTGTATGTGTTAACATTTAAAGAACAGTCCTCCATATAATGTATGACTTTTTCTTGCATGGCAGCGTGGTTCCTTTATGTATGGCCTGACCAGCAGTTTCTTGACCAACGATGTGCAGATTCTCTGCAATGCTTTTGTTAATGTCAACTGCTTCACAGCAACTATATCTGCGCTTTGACTCCACAATCCTAAAGTGTTGATTCCTTACTTTGACGGCAGTACACATGACATGCATGTACTTGGACACCAGTAAACTTCGCGGGAGAGCACTGACCACCTATGGGTTACTTATCTCCTATCTCATCACCATTTGTAGCCTCTTCCCCAGCCTGAGTACCCCCAAATGACTACGCCACACACAGATGTTGGTATTACAAATTTGTATTCTTCTCTGTGTAACTGCAAACTCTATATTCTAAATCAGCCTTCATTGCTTTCCACTCTAACATCTATGGCATAGCTCTATGGAGTCCATCAGGAGTCAAAAGGGATCTGTCACTTTCAACTTGCAAGACACTACAGTAACCTTGAGCCATGCCACCTCCAGCCAGTCGACCATATTCTCAACCATGTTGAAAGCCACCGATAAGTCAAACTTCACGAAAGTCAAGACCTGCCCACGATCGCTGTTATTACATTATAATGGGGTCACCCATAAAGCCGTAGGACCTGGGTACAGAATAATGCATGCAACAAACGGCCCTCAAGGATGGTGTGGACAAGCTTAATTAATAAACCTATCCTGAAGAAATGCAATTAGACCTAAGCCACCAATCCAACAGAGACAAGTAAACACTGTATCAGTAGGAGGGAAGCGTACATATCAATCGAATCACACAAAACAGTACACTAGAATGCAAAAAGAATCAAACTGTATTAAGAAACATCAATATGCATATAGTACTTATAGTCAGAGGTTGCTCCAATGAGTGGCTTGTCCTTACAACAATTTAGAAACTCTGGACTCTGGACTGTTTTAAATTGTTGTATAGCCATAATTATTTTCAAATGAAATGGAAAATGCTATGTTGTCCCTCTCTTTGTCATCTATGAAACAGAAGCACTTTTTCTGGGCACCCTGTTGCACTCATTGAAGCAGCCACTGGATATAAATACTAAATGCAAATTGATGTTTCTTAATACAGTTTGAATCATTTAGCATTTTAGTGTACTGTTTTGTGTGATGCGATTTATATGTAGTGTTTACCCCTCTATTTTGGATAGGTGGATTAGGTCGAATTACATTTCCTCAGGATAAGTTTATTAATTAAGCTTGTCCACAGCATTTGTGAGGAGCATTTTTTGCATGTATTACACTATCGCTGTCAAGCATTAGGTTTTCCACTGTAGCCTATAGCACAGATTCGGAACTGTCGCCAGGGCAGAAACGGGTCATGGTAGTTAGAATTTTGAAGATGGATGCATAATTCATGAGTCACGCGTCCCTCCATAATTTGTGATGAATAAGGGAGCAATGATTTGTGGCAGTAGTTTTTAGGATCATTTCCTTCCTTTTTTTTAAAATAGTGGCATAACCATAGCGTTTTTAGGTGATTTAAATGAGCCTTGAGTTAAGGATTTATTTAATAAATTTAGAAGTGGAGCTCTTGTTACCGTTGTTAAATTCCTCAGTTTGCTGGTAGCCAGGGGTCTTGTAGGCAGTCTTCTGTGGTTAAAAGATGAGAGGCGGTGA
The DNA here is from genome assembly GCF_964263255.1 of Lissotriton vulgaris. Classification (NCBI taxonomy): domain Eukaryota; kingdom Metazoa; phylum Chordata; class Amphibia; order Caudata; family Salamandridae; genus Lissotriton; species Lissotriton vulgaris. Next base: position 1,468,577,659 of record NC_141685.1, on the reverse strand, counting down.
GGGCTCCTATCTTCAGCTTCAGTCAGCATATACATGGGATTTGTGGCAATATTCTCTCTGATAACTCTACTTTATTTATATAAAGATACATTCAGTAGAGCACAGAAATCTTGAGATGGCTCCAAGCTTAGAGCCACTCTTTTGGAGGAGGAAAATCTTTTTTTGTTAATTTTGTGATTCTGTGTTTTTTCTGAAGTAATAGATTGTTCTTATTCCATGCAATAAAGGGTTTGTATTCTGTCATTCCACCTTTGAATGTAATCTTTTCTTCTTTCTAAACTTCATGTCAATGACATTCAAGCCAGAGTAATTGAACTTTAGCTTCTTTTACCTCAGAGGTAAACCAGGGAACAGCGGCGGCCGCCATAAACAAAGGCTGCATTGAGCCTGAGACGGCCGGCCATCTTACATATGCGCACTTAGGGAGTGGAGTGCTGTAACACTCCTCCTCCTGCTTCCCATGCTCGGCCCGCCCCTCCCAACACCACTGGCTAAGAGCCGGCAAGTGTAAAATAAAACAATGGAAGAGCATTGTTTTATTTTACATTTGCTGACTCTGAACCAGGCAGTGGGGCGGCGCTCCTCTGTCATAACGGATGAGCCGCAAATGCCAGGGAAGTGGCTTGGTTTACTTGGTTACTCTACATTTTAATGGGGCATGCAAGTTACTTGCATCTTGGAGCCAATATGAGAATTTGGATTCAGCTTTGTGAACCAACAGACTCAGTCCATTCACAGTAGCCTTCAGTGAGGTTAGCCTGGCATCTAAATTAATACATGGACAGTTGTGGCTCATTTTGAAGTTAGAGAGGATCATATTTTTATGTTACAAGATAGAAAGGTCGAATATGATTCAATAATGGTCTGACCATTTACAAGGAGAGATGGTAAGATTAACTATTTAAACATTGGAGGTCCAACTACATCTAATGTTTTCCCTTTAAAGTGTGTAGGGCCTAATATGTGTTGTTGGAGGGTTAGCAAGGACATTAGCTCAAAAATTCCTGATCTTTGGAGCATGATTTAGATTAATTTATGTAGTAGTTGAAATCCCCAACAATCAACAGTTGAGAATAGATGGTCATCAATGAGCAGACTAGCTCATAACATTTACTAGGAATGGTGGTAATATATTGATGGGGGAGACAAGTTAACAGAAAGACCATAGAGCTATTAGGAAAGACAATGTTTAGCAGTATTATGTCAACATCAGGGATAGGTTCGCTTGAAATAGAAGAGATGCGAAGGTATTGATGCACTATTGCAGCAACATCACCACCTTTTTATGATTTGGTATGTTTTTTATAAAAAAATATAATATTTGTGGAGAAGGGCAGCTATGCCGTCAGGCACTTAATTAATCAGAGATCCATGTTTGCAATTAAAACAATATGTCAATCTTGTCGAGGTCTAGTGAGTTAAAAATGTCAGTTTTATGTTTCCCTAGCAAATATGTATTCAAATGAGCCGCATTAATTGTATCTTGCAAACTTTCAGGTGCTGCATACCTAGTACTGAAGTCATTTTGCTCAGATTGGCCTCCACAGTCCTCAAGCATATATATTGGCAGAAAAGGGTATATCTTTCTTGTTGACCGAAACGTTCAGCACTTATGTTGGTGCTCACCTGTCTCAGAGCCAAAAATTCATTAGCCACGTAGTTGTTGGTTCTGACCTTATTGGCTAACCTCTGCTCTCATATGGGCACGGATGAAAATTCGATTGTTTTATCATTTTAAACATTGGTGAAATTTTAGCTGCTTTTTTGTAAGATTTTAAGTAATCAAACAAATGAAAATTAAACTTGAAACTTGAAAATATGGGCACAGATGGACGCAGACAGGGTAGACTTTAGAGCCTGAAGTGAGCAGCAATCTGCTAGTCTATGTATTCCCTCAGTGGTAAGCCCATGAACACAAGGGCCCTAACCTCAAAAATTGAGCTGGATAGTTAGAGAGTGCAATGGTAAATGTAATAAAAGACACATCACCACATATAATAATAATAAAGTGCGGTTGCATTTTAAAATATGTTTTAAAAGTGGTCAGTGCTGCAAACCTAAGAACATTATTTCAAGTAGGGTTATACCACTTTGATTTGAATCTTAACAAGGACATCTGGTTAAATTAGACTTAGTTTTGAGGTCCCTAGTTAATTTTTATTAACTATCAGCTTTTACCTCCAATGTACAATTTCCCATACCGAAAGAATTCCTGAGGGCACATGTCCACTGTTTGAGTTTTCCTGCTTCATACCTCACACGAGAAAAGATCTCTGGCACAGAGCCCCTTTTGGGAGGCCTGTTGGGCTTTGCAGCGCCTGCCCAATGAGAAGCACGGACTGATGATGAAGCATGCCACTTTGGTTGGTGATGACAGCTGCATCCTGAAAAGAATGCTCTGTGACCAGTAAGAAGCATTTGCACACAAAGGGCCTCATTAGGATAGAGGATTTTCCACATCCTCCGGGCCGGCGGAAGCCACCGCCGGCCCGGAGGATGCGGAAAATCCTCTGCGGACCCACCAAAGACCCACCGCCACATTAGGATGGCTGGTGGGTCCTGGTTACCGTCCGCAGCTTTTCCGCCGCGGTTGGCTTACAACCACGGCGGAAAAGAACTAATATGGTGACGGTGTCTCTCAGACACCGTCAGCCAGATTAGGATGGGCTCTGAAACATGCTTTTCCGCGGCGGCTTTTCCGCCGTGGAAAAGCATGTGTAACTTCACTGCGGGCCCCGTTGCGGGCCCCCTAGGTGAGGGGGGTGGGGGGTGCACATGGGGGGTACCTATGGTACCTCCCTGCATTTGTATGCAGAAAGCGGCAGGCACCAAGCGGTGCTTACCACTTTCTACATACAAATGCAATGCGTGCATTTTTAACCTTGCTGCGGGCGCAGCTTGAAGCCGCACCCGCCGCAATGTTAAAAATAGAGGATGTGACCGCCAGGGTGGCGGTCACATCCTAACTGCACAGGAGGGAACTCCGCAGCCCATGCGGAGGTTCCCTCCTACTCTATGGTGGCGGACGGATTAAGGTCCGTCCGCCATCATAATGTGCCCCTTAGTGTGGGTCAAACTTCCAGTGGTAACCCCCAGTTGTAAGCCCTTGAACACTAGGGCACTAACCTCAGAAATGGATCTTTGTTGTTACTGAATGCCACAGCTAATGGAATAAAATACAGATCGCCACTCGTAATGTTAGCATGCAGATGCAATTTCAAAAAAGTTTTCCAAGTGGTCAGTTAATCACAGTAACACTCAATCTGACATGGGTGTGCTCTGCATCTCCCTGCCTAAATAACCTTCAATAGCCCCAACAGCTAAGGGTGAGAGCACATAGCCCGCTCGATGAAGAATCCTCTAGTGGTAAGCCCATAAACACTAGTGCACTAACATAAAATATGGCGCTGGCTGCCAATGAGTGCAACAGAAAATGGAATAAAATACAGATTGACACTCACAAGTGTACACTGTAGGTGCAATTTAAAATAAACTTCAATAGTGGTCATTCAATCCAGGGTTCATGCGCAAGATCAGGAGTATCTAAGTCTTCATAATACTTTGTGAGTCTTCAAAAGATTTAGAGCCTAATTACGATCTTGGCGGACAGGGTTACACCATCACAAATGTGACAAATATCTTGTTAACCAAATTACAATTCTATTATATCCTATGGAACTTGTAATATGACAGACGTTTGTGACAGTGTATCCCATCTGCCAATATCAAATTCGGGTCCTTAGTCTAGGACTAATGAACAAACCTATGTGAGAAAAGATTCCAGGTTAAAACCTCTTGGGTTATTAAAAAATATGATCCTTACAGAAAAAAAAATGTTTTTAGCTAGACAGTTAGGAACTACCATAAACAAAACAATCACAGAATAATTCTGCAAGTGGACTAACATAAGGGCGGCCACTAAAGACCCAAGAAAAGACTAAGAACAAATCAGTAAACAGACTGACATAGAGACTGCTCAATTAGAAATGCAAAAAGAGTCTAAGTATAAATCAATTATCAGACTGGTGCACAGTCTGCCTTCTATAGAAACCCAGAAAGATCTAGCTCTTCTCTAAAATAAATCAGGCTTTATAATGCTTCAGAGTATAGAAACTACATGCATTTCATGGTATGATATGACATAACCTAATAGGGTAGACTAGCAATGTTGCAAACAAGTAAAGCAATCCAAATTTTAATAAATAAGAGACACTGTAAGGGACCATGACTAAATTGGGCCTGCTAAAGGTGAATGGAATACGGTCATAACAAACTGTTACAGTATTTTGTATACATTTAAAGTTTAAACCTGTAATTTACATGTATTATTTGAAGATAAATATTGCTACTTTAACAAATAAACTTGCCAATATAACTGGTCCTCCTGTTGCTTTAGAACCCCAGGGGGCCAAAAGACAATTCTGAGACATTGCTCTGTGGTGGATGGGCAGAACCATCCCCCTGAAATCATGCGTTCTTCTCTATACCCCACCCCGAAGTCTCTATTGGGGAGGTGAGAACCCCATCCCCAACTGTTAGAAGGGAGAATGCAATAATACAGATGGGTGTTGAGAGGGAGTTAGAGATCACCAGGAACGATAGGGGGGGAGGACTCAGAACACAGCCCAGAAAAATAAAAGCATGCTTCCCATCCACATCCTACCCCTATATACCCATAATGCCTGGGGTACCAGTTTTACCCATCAACACAGAGGAGACCACCTCCCAGTTGAAAAATAAAGCTTGCCACTGGTTGAGGCGAAACACTGATTTTGAAGGGAGTATGTTGGCATATTATTTCTTAGGAGGGTGGGATGGGTTGGACCTGCTAGGAAATATTTGGGAGAGGGACTGTATTAAATAAGCGTGCACTAGTATTATGAAAATATGAATAACTGTCAATACAAGCCGACTATGGCCTAGTTATGCTCAATGAAACACATTTTAAACTAGGCATTATTAGCTAACAAGTAAAAACTGGCCTATAATTCTCCCTTCTGCTAATTTTATCAAACCACTTATCAAACTACAGTACTGTTACATTTCCTCCATTATTGTTGAAGATGTCAACTTTTTCTGTAAGGCCTTCAGGTCATCATAGGGTCTCATTTTCATCTCATCGACCATGTTCCTTCTTCCTTCGTATTGTTGTTTCCTTCTTGCAGTTACAAGTGAAGCCACTAATGCACATTACTTCTTAAGCCTTAAAAATGTGTATGACACTCATTACAATTATTATTACTATTTTTAATATTGTTATTACTTTCATACTAATCCCTTACTCAATTCACCAAGTCATTCACCAATCTACTCCAACATACTAGGTTCTCTAATTGGATAAATCTCATTTCTCTGTTATATTATCAATATATTTACTAATACTTTCTCTGTTATCAGGAATATAGATGAATCATTGCTGCACCTTAATTATACAAAATGCACCATTTTATTTTGCTAAGGGATATATCTAAGACAAGAAGTCTTTGAATAACCATCGAGCGTATGGCAAAGTGTAGCCAATTTGCTTGTTTTAGAATCATTCAAAGCCACACCAACAGGAGGAAGCATTTCCTCAAATACATCTAATAACTTCTGAACAACCTTTTCTCTCTTTACTCGTTTATGATTCATTTCACTCACTTCACTCAAACTATTCACATGAAATATTTTTGGGGATATCAAGGCTAAATGAAAAAACTTACTCAAGCTTGCTGAAGTGTTAAATACTATTCCTAGATAGCTTAAAACATAATATCAAATATACCTACCATGTAGAACCTATATACAATACAACTATAGTCACCCACTATTCCCTGTTTCATCTGGTCTATCATATTAATTGTGTTTCATTTGTGTCACATACACACTTCCTCCTTTCTCTTTCCAACTTCTAAAACTAGGATGTATCGGTGAATTCCCGATCACTATCTTTATTCTTAAATTAGATTCAATTTCTCAGTTACTTCAAAATTGTCAAGGATAGGTCATTTATGAATAGGAAGTTCATAATCTATGTTGGTTTATTTTAAATACTTTTGTTGATTCATAACAGAATATATTGCAGAACAAGACAAACCATATGTAAGGGGTAACTGAACATAATTCACCCCTTCAGAAGTAAATTTGGATAAGTGCCTACAAGCATAACAATCAGATACATTGGTCATATCCCCATACTATTTTTGTAAACCTAAATAGGACTGTTCTCCAAACGTTTCACTATAATTATTTCCATCATCTAACCTACACCTCTCGGTGATATACCGATACGTTGATCTGTTATTTTGAATTGGAGCATGATAATATCCAGCAGGCGACTACACGTGCACTAATATTCCATTGAGGGGTATCGAGATAAAGTTCATAAAAATTGTTTTAAAAGCCAGACAAACATTTTCTCTAACTAAAGCCATCTTATTTCATGAAAAATATAGTCTCTCAATAAGGTAATACATTCAAAACTCATACAGTCAAACATCCTTCATTCTGAAAACTGATTCAGCCTTTTCAAAAGTATCAATAAAAAATTCAAAGTCTGAAGTTTACTCCGTCATCTGAAAATTTAAATTCCTTTCTCGCCAATTCATGGAACTTCTTCAAGCACAAATTGAAAACATTTCAGGTCAATGTCTCGTTCTTCTGGCACAATCTTTGTGATGTATGCCCATTCAGGAGCTAAATGTTTCTTGTTTGGCACTCTTACTCTTGATAACCTTTTTCTGCTTCATTTGTTTCTTAGTCAGCCATCTCTAGTATGTCTTCATTTGGACTTCCATCACTTTCTTTCAAGCCGTCTTTGTTTTGCAATGCTCTGCTTCTTTCTCTTTCAGGCTGGCCTTTAGCCCCAATCATGCTTGCATCTTCAGTTTATTTTACCTCATATGCCTTTTTTTTCTTGTGCTTCCTGATGGATGTATGACGTTAAAACGCGAACTTTTACAACGCATACCATTACCACACAATTTTTACAACGCAATACCTTTACAACGCATAGTGCTTTGGGTGCTGGATAGTGAATAGTTTAATTTACTATTCCAACTCCAGTCCCCGTGGACACTAGGGAAGGTTATTGGATAGTAAATTAACCTATTCACTACCCTTTCCCTATGTCAGATCGCCCCAAAGCGCTATGCGTTGTAATGGCATGCGTTGTAATAGATGCATGGTAATGGTATTGCGTGCTAAAGATGCGTTGTAACAGTTGTATACCTTCCTGATTTGCACTATTTTCAACGAGTGGAGTTTTGTTTAATTTCTAGCTTGTACTTGGTGTTTTCAGAGTTTTCTTTTGTTGATTTTGAAAACTGATTTTCCTGAATTTGTTTGTCCTGAGTTCCTTGTTGTTCTTCTTGAACTCTCTGCTCTCACCTCTCTGGGTCCCCACAGTGAACTTGAACGTGAATCTATGGTTTTTGTCACAGTTTCTTCATAAGGCGGACACACTCTTTTTTGTGAGATGCATAATTCCAATACAGCAAACAACAACATTTCACAGCAGTATTCGTCACCAGTAAGATTTGATCTGATCCTACCCACCTGGCCTCCAGACACAACTTTCTCACATTTTTCTTCATCAAGACCCAGTTGCCAGGCTTTAGGGTTCAGTATTTGCAGATGGTGTTGCAATCTTCACCTGGTGAGAAATGAAGCATACTACATCAGCCAAACATCTTCAGTAATCCAATACTTAGAGGTTGATTGATATGTTGGCGGTAAGGATACTCTGTTGCAGCAGCGATAGAGTATCCTTACCATCAACATAAATGTCCACCCACTCGATTTAGAAACTGGTAGGACATAGGGTTGGCTCTGGTGGTGACGACTCCTTCACTGCCATAGCCAAACCCCACTGACAGCCCGATGTAGTAAGGGCCATCAGAGAAATGGCTAGATGTACATTCTGCCAATCAGAATGGATGGACATATGGACATTTTTTACTGTCCATCGCTGCCACCATGAATAATGCCCCTCCTGCCATAGGAGATGAGCCCCATTGTGGCAGGAACATTACATGTTTAATTTTCAGAAAGATATTTCTGTCAGGATTGTCAAAATAAAAAGAGAAAACTGTTTGGTGCAGGGCTGCATCAAGCTAACGCAGCCATTCACTAAACAGTAAAATGCCCTGGCAGAAACCACCATGATGGCACCATGATGACAGTGCCTGGCAATGAATTATGAATGACTGCCTTCCTGGCAGTGATTTATAAATGTGGCGGAAAGTACTTCTGCTAGGGTGGCAGAGTCCTTTGCTCTGTCCCCCTGGTGGAACATGGAGCTGTTTGCCAATTATAAAAGAGACCATGAGTCATCAGTCTTATTCACAAGAGCAGCTTGAAGAGAAGATGGAACAACAGGGGATCTTGTGGCTCTCCACATGAGTACTTCGTGGGCACTCAAACCCATCTTTTTGCTCAGGGTGCTTCTCATGCTATGTAAGACTGAGGGCCCAATTTATATCTTGGCAGAAAGCATACTCCATCGCAACTGTGACGGAGTATGCATACCACCAAAATAATGGTCCGCAGGCCAAATTAAATGTGGACAGACGTTAGATTTGGCTACTGCTGTGACTACTCTGGAATAAGAGCAGTCTAATTAGTACAGGCAGATATACAGAAATTATTTTACCATCCGTCACATAAACACTCGTCCCCTCGATGCACTATGGTGCAAGGGGGGTTGCGCTGTTAATTTCAGCTCAGCACAGGAGGGAACGCTGGGCTGTACAATACTGTTGAAAATATGGTGCAGCCCTGCTTTTCTGAAGTGGCAGGGTGCGGCGTTAAGCCAGGAAGGCTAACGCCGCACTCTGTCACTTCATTTTAAATATACTTCGGAGTTACAGGAGGCCAAAACCCAGCTGCAGGATCTGAAAAGTCAGGGGCATTTTGCTGCTCTGGCAAGTTCCCAACTGAAACAGCTCCATAGCCCTCCCCATCACCACACGACCCTAAGCACAGCCCATCAGCTTCAGCAAGGTCTTCAAGGCTGCTGTCCACATTGGAAGGAACAAGTACTGCACCAATTCACCATCTGCCAACAGGCTCTACGCAGAGCTGCAGGACCATTCTACCACACTCAGAGCCCACAGACTGACAAGGGGGAAGAGGAGACAGAGCCAGGCCCAGAGATGCAGAACATAACCAAGCAAACAACCCTCACTGAGGGGCAGGCTCAGCACCAAAACATATTCTGTAGAACTTATGAGCCCAACTCTGTAGAAGAGGAGGTAGACAATGGTCCCAAGACAAAAGGTCCAACTGATGGCAATGGAGACCACACAGGGAGTAAGAGTAGAGCTAGAGGCTTAGCTCCACCATTTTGTGGAACAGGAACCACTCTGCCTGCAGGGCAGCCAGAGCACTGCAAGAGCTTGCTCAGACATGGATTGGTAGCAAACAATGGATGCCATGAAGTACCACAGTACCGAATGGTCACTGCCAGCCCTTCTATAACCCTGCCCACTGCATAATGCCCCTGAGGTGAAGAGGACCAGAGAAGCTGAGCAGTGAAAGGGAACAGAGTATTGTGACGGAGGGAAGATCAAGAGTGACCAGGCCTAAAAGGCACACTCAAGAAGACTCAGGTTTGTGATGGTATGATTCTAGCCACACAAGCCAGCCACTAATGGGAAATGCGGATTACCTGGCAACAGCACAGCCGAAGACCCGAGAATAAGCCGCAAGCATGATCAAACCGAATCTCTGCCCAATGCTTCCCAGCACAACCATCCAGAAATAGTAACTGGCGGCTCAGCAACCAAGAGCATTCACGCTGAAGGGTGCAGATGCTTCTAGAAAGAAAGGAGGCAAACCTATAGCTACCAACACTCCAAGTTGCAGACGATCCAAGAAGAAATGCCTGCTATCAACAAGGCCAGTCATCGCCACCTATCGTCCAGGTTTATTACATGGCTGGCAACTCCACCAGGCCAGTCCCTGTCTAGTGCATCAATAGTGGAGCATCAATCAACCAGAGTGGAGTCTAACACCATAACCACAACAAAAGGCAAGAAGCGCCAATGACATTATGAATAATCACTCAACCAATGACTACCTGCTCCCCTGACCCTGACGGCATCCTGATCCCGGTAACAGGAGCTTGCCTTGGCCGTGACCCATCTATCCCAGTGGCTGCATGAGTGACCAACAGTGGCTCTTGGATGGTCATGTAGTTGGCCAGATGCAGTAGACACACAACCCCAGTGCAGAACACACGCAGTCCTGTAGCAATCCAGCCAAATGGCCGCCTCAAGCTTGAGATACGGATTTGACACCGCTCCATTTAAAGGATTGCAGGAGGTAGTAGATAGGTTGCAGCATGCTAAGACTGTCTCCAGCAAATCAAGCAACACGAGCAGTCATGCTTTGTGATGCACTCCAACAATGCTCCTGATGCACCCACTTTGATCTGTTGACACTACCCACAAATCATCTGGGGCACCCTGCGAATCTTTCAAAAGGTGCGCAAACAATGCCAATGCGCCCCATTATGGTGAATGCGCTGCCTTGGGGCATCCGCGAACTTGGGCTGCCCTGGAGCAGCTCATTCATGTAAATACATGGAGGAGCCCCTCCATGTTTTCACTGTGCAGGGGGCACCCGCCTGCACTGTCAAAGGGGATTAGAGATCCCCCTGCAGGTGGATGCAGTCAGTGACTGTACCCGCCTGCAAGGGGTTGTCTGGGGGGTCCATGGGACCCCTTTGCCACCTACAGAGGGGTACACTGACCTTGCGCCACCTTTTAAATGGCGCACTGTCAGTGCACCTCCTGAGGGCTTCTTTTACTCTTCGCTGGCATCTGTCATATGGCCGGGTGCAGAGTCAAAGGACTTCCCTCATTTGCGTAGGGCACGCCCCTATGCAAATGAGGGAATGCCCTCTGAAAGTAACGCTGGGACAATAAGTGTGCAGCACTATTGGTATTATAGAAGGGGACGCACAAGAATCTGCGCCCCATTCTATAATACCAAAGTGCCCCAGGGGCGGGCAAATCGTGCGCAAATGCACACTGCGCCGCTGGGGCATCTTATGTAATACGGACCCTGGAGGGTCAGCAGACCAGAATAACTCCATACTATCAACATGACTTAAGCCGGTATGCTGCCAGAAGGTTTTAGACTTTTTTGAACCAGAGTTCATGTTCAGTCTCACACAGGTTAAATTATGAAGGTGAGCACAGATGTCCTATTGCATACATCTGATGATGTCCTGCTGATTGACTCTATAGACCTATAGACTCACTGGTGCCCAGTTTATTTTGTTTTGTTTCAACAGGTTGGACTTATCTTTTCATTTGGATTTTGGGAGGAATATAGTGCTCTGCTGGACACGTAATAATGCAACCTCCCCTCCTCCCCCCAGGCTGCCTTTACACCAACCACACCCATCCGTCACAGATGTCACCAGTCAGGTGAACCTGCCACTAAAAGGCCCTGGGCAGTCATACTCCCTCACATGTAGTCGTTCTGTATCTGAGCATTTGGGCCTAGGGCCAAACAACAATACACATATATGGGAAAAAACTGTACCTCCACAATTTGTGCCAAGTAATGAAGTCATCGAGGAGACAGTGACAACAGCAGGAATTGATACACATATTCAGTGTTCACAGAAGTATATGAGGTGAAATCGCTTAAATTACCAGCGTTGTAACAAAATTGCAGATACGGAAGGGTTCCTGTCATAGCGCCATATTGTTGAAAAAAGTGAAATTATGCAGTGACTTTGATGAAGGTAAAACCTCCTTCAGTGTGACAACCAGGGTCATTTGTTCAGCACTAGATGTCAGCACTGGGTCTTAAGTTAGCACGTGTCGCTTCAGCATAAGCAAGAGCCTCTAGACACCGTGGACTCAGCTGCATTCCAGTAATAGCACTTTTTCACAACCTCGTGAGATTTTCTTCAACAAAGACCTAACTGTGATCCTCCCCGGACGTGGACGGATGAAATAAGCATCACATGCAGCATATTTTGCATTTTTTACATTCCCGCGGATAAATTCTGAAAGGATGTGGCATGCCAGGCTCGCTTAGCTCGGCCTTGTAAATAAAGGCTGCCTGTTTAAAAATACTTCTTAGTCCCGCAAATAGAGCAAAAAAAATTACGCCTCATAATGAGCTTTCTGATTATTGTTTATGGGAACAGAAAATAAAATCGCTTCCTTTTTGAGTCTGCAATTTTCCTCTCTTTAACAGTGAAGGGACACAATGGGCAAAGCAGCCTTCGGAGGGAAATGTCAGACCGACCTGCTCCTTGCGATTTCCTTCACATTGATGTGTTTTCTGTATTGATCATAATGAGAACTTTCAGAATGTTGGCGCGCTCCTCTTCACGCTGTTGTGCTATTTCATAGCGCCCGCCTTTTGGAGGACATTGAAGCATTTCTCTGAATGCGAAGTAGGCAGTAGGAAGCTCGGTGATAAACTAAGTAGAATAGAATAAAATAAAACCAGTTATTTTACAGTGCACTGGGAGAGACAAATACCTTCTGCCTGCAGGGTGCGCGGCAATGTAAAAGCTGACCAAATAAAGGCATTGCACTAGTGTTTCACTTGTCTCTTAAGGCCACAGTGCATCAACCTTGGTGAAAACCAGCTTCTAAGATGTATTATTTCAGATATTGTGCAATATGTTTGAAAAAAAGCTGGTTAGGAATAACTGGCTTTGTCATTGGCCCATCGAATAGTAAAACTCAGATGGGTTTCCAAAATTTGCTACAAATAGGTAGAGACTTTTTGATATAAAGCGTTGTTCACCAATGCGCTTCATAGTTATTCATTCTAGATATTTAGAAATGGGACTGGAAAAAGGCTTGCTTGTGCATCAACCAATGATACTACTAATTACTTAAGCAAACGGAAGCATAAGTTGTAGCACTGCCATCACTTAGTGCAAGAGAGACGATGGATGAAGAGGGCTGACCCACCACCATTCTTTAAACTGTGCTGGGTAGAAACAAAAAGTGAATGCCCAGCTGAACAGACCAGTGGATGAAGAAGGATAACCAAAAGCCCCTTTATCCATTCTGATTTGTTTACATTTTGTATGTATTAAGGGGCAGATGTATCAAGATTCCGTTTTGCGAATTCTAAATAGCGATTTTTTGCGAATCGCTATTTAGAACTCGCAAAAAGGAATGCATGTACAAAATCGCTATTTTTTAGCGATTCCTTATTATTCTTTATTTGCGAATTCGCATTTTGCGAATTCGCAAATAAAGAATAATTTCCAATGCATTCCTATGGGCTAGAAGGCCCATAGGAATGATAGTGCAATAATTCTCAAATTGCGAATTCGTAATTTGCTAATCGCAATTTGAGAATTATTTCAAGGGTGCATGGGTGTCTCAAAGACACCCTGCTGCACCCCTGAAATGTACATGTGTGTGCATGTGGCACACATACATGTATGTGTGTCACATGCCACCCTTACAAATGCCAAATAGGGCATTTGTAAAAGAAATCGCAAATTACCACCAACTGCAAGTTGGTGGTAATTTGCGATTTCTTAACACAAATTCGCAATTTCAAAATGTTACATACATATCATTTAAGGAATCGCAAACATTGCGATTCCTTAAATGCTATGGCAAAATACGGAATCGCAATTTTTTGCGATTCCTTAAATTGCGATTTTTTAATACATACCAAAAAATGCGAAAAGGCCGTTTGCGAGTCGCAAAGGCCGAAATTCTGCGATTTCGGCCTTTGCGAGTCGCAAAAGCCTTGATACATCTGGCCCATGTTTCTATTGCTTGAGGCTGGTGATAACCTCTGTCTAAGACAGACAAACCAAAGGGGAATGGGCTCCTTGTTGATTAGCATTTATAATCCATGAAATCAGTGCAGGAGTGACCGAAGGAGCTGCCCTCAGCATTGAGACCAGATGCTCTGCCAGGGAACTGCCGTTCCCTGGCATAGGAGCAGCGGTCAGAGGCTACAATATGCTTGGCAGGACGGCCATGGTCCCACCAAGCATATTAAAATTTCCTCTAAGCCAGGCTTTTCATGACAGTTCCACCGCTATGAAACCCTGGCAGAGAGGAAACAAAGGAAGCCATACAGGGCCCCCATGCCTCAAACATATGTGGATGCACACAGCGGGACATAACATGTGCCCCCTGTGTGCATGCACATAGGTTCCTGCATGGCATGGACTTTTGAGTCCATGCCCTTCTGGAACCTTTTAATGCAGTCCGATTGCAGTGCCTTTTTTAATAGCACTGCCGCCTTTAAAAGATGCAGTGCCATGTGACCGTCAAGTTGCCGCCTGCCAGACTGCGAAAAAAGTTGTAATCTGGCAGGCGGCATTAGCTTTGGCGGAGCATTAGCACAGCAATTTGCACCGCCACACCACTATTTCCACCAAAAACTCATAATCAGGGCCTTAGAGAGTGTGGACTGGCAGACAGCGCAAAGGTCCTGAGACAAGAGAGCTGCATCAGCTGGGATGTAGAACCGCTATCTATGAATGCTAAGGTATGGGGTCTGCTCCTAAACCCAGAGATCTATAATCTATAATCATTTATCTTATGTAGTAATCGCTATTTTAGAGACATTACTGACCTATATTTGTTTGCTAGTTGTGCCGCAACTATTGTACATTAGAGCACAATAGTCTAAATAAATGTTATACACTTTCCTTGTGTCTCTTTCCTAATTATTGTAGACACATACAAGAGAGGTAATAAAGGGAGGTGACCTACTGCCGGGATCTTGAGAGAGTAGGGACTTTTGTGTTCTATGGTGCAAAATTACATGTCTCTGCAATGGCTACGAGGGCAAGTGAGGCACTATAAGCTAGTCGGATTTGGGCCCATAGGTGGGGGATGGTGGCTCAATTCCTACATGATGATATTCTATGGTCTCAAGCATAGTTCTGTTCCTAAGCAGAATGCCTACAACATGGCGCCTTCAAAGTTTGGTTTGTTACTTATTTACTGGACTCCTGAATGGTGCGTGTGCATGTCCAAAATACTCTTACACCTTTTCCAGTGATGTCCGTAGTGTTGGGGCTTTATCCATCGCTGTGTTTAGGAAGCACCTGATTATGTTGGCTTTTCAAGCATGAATGGTAAAAGGTTTGAACCCAGTTTATGTACCACTTTGCATAATTTTCAGTTTTTCTTATGGCAAAGCCTGTGGCTTTCCGGTCAACCGCAGACCTACTGTTTATGCACATTTAACCCAACATGGGCTTCCTAATGCAGCTGGTACTATTATTTTAGTTATTGATGCAGATGCAGCATACGATTTGAAGTTTTTTAATCTTGGGTCAGGTTTCCAGCTATGTATGGTCAATCTAATATATTCCACAAAAACACTACACCTCCAATGCCTACTGCATATTGACCGTATGCGTTTCTAGAGGGTCCTCTCATCATCTGGAAACACCAAAATTGGTTCCTTGGCGCCCACCTCCACGTAACTACACCTGCATTAATGTTTCCCTTAGTAATGAAGGAGTGACCTGGCCAGCCTTAGATGGCCAGCAGCCTTCCAGCACCTAATTGGTTGTTTTATATATGTACAGGTGGCAGGTTTTCAAGAGTATGAAGGATTTTATCTGGGACTGAATTACAACTGGGACTGTGATAGGCAGCAAGTCCAAGTGGTGATTTATTTGCCCTATTAATTTTGTTGTGGACTTGGTGCTCATGGTAAATACATAATTTCCCCGCAGTATTGAACCTACTGTGTAGAGTTCATAAAATAAACAGGTACTGTGCATGCTAGCACATGGTGGCAGTTTTATATTAGCATGATTTAAGCACAATATGGTGCATGGATATCATATAAACTATTTTATTTTCTTGGAGATTGTCATGTATTGTGAGGTCTCACTGATGGCAGTTCACATTAATCTACATGCCGAATACTAGCAATACAATCATTTCATATCTTGATGGATATTGTTCGCTGGGTCAATGTACACCCAGTAACAAAAGAGATGTGATGTTCATGTGCATGTATCACAAATATGATCTTACAATATATTATCGTATTTGTAGATGTCACCGCATCACAGGTGTGATGTGATGAGGATATAACTTGTATACCACAACCAGTATTGCTCTTTGTTATATTTTTTGCCCTGAGAATGTCGTGGGGCACTCCTCATCACAACAAAACACGTGTTGGTTCTAAGGCTAAAAACAAAGAAGTGGACAGCAGGCCATGAAATAAAAAAAGACTACAAAGAAGGAACAATTGTAGTACTGAATATATTTTTATGTAATGCCATATTGATTATAGCATTTGCTTGAGGCTTTATTGTTATTGTACTTTTGTGATCTCTAATCATAAGATATCTAGGGAGAGGAGTGAATCTCCTTGCCTTTCAGAGCACCGAAATATGTACTAGAAACTGTGAGAACATTGCGGGGTCCTGGAGAAGCGCCAGAGCCCCGACAAATCACCCCATCACATTTTGTCAGGCTATGAGCATCGCCCAGGTATACATCGACCAGGTACATTTGCTGCACATTTTGTGTAAATTCTTCATGATATTGACCCTGGCACGCTGTACTCTGTAGATGATATCTGCTTAACGGACAATGAATTAAATCCCCACTTAACCAAAATAGATTGCATAATATTGGAATTAATATAGTTTTTCTAGGTGTCTTTTTTCTAGGATATGAACTTACACATGAGGGAAAGAGTCTTGCCCTTCATGTATTTGACAAATGTGAATAGTTTCAACCTCCAAACATTCTAAACAAGTTGGAGTCCCTGCTAGGATTTCTACATTTTGGTAGGACATACATACCAGAATATGCATGATGCATGAAACCATTTTATGAATGAATAAGCTCTGATTTTTCTGTAACATGCTGGACGTCATTACACTCAGATCACTGCAATCTGAATTGCTTGAAACACATCACTTGCATACACATGCCAATAACAACAAATCTGGTCATTTGTATTTTGCCAGGTGAAATTGATTTACTTACATCAATTTTAGATAAAGTGAAACAGTGCTGATTGCATATACATTGCATTTACATTCTAATGCAGAAATGTGTTTTGCTACCACTGACAAAATACTGACTGTGGTGCAGATGGCCATCTTTAAAGAATGACCACTTGCACAAGTGGAAATGCATTATTGTTGTTACTCCTGTGCCAGCCTTAGAGGCTGTCACAAAAGCTATCATTCCAAATGACAAGGCCCTCCATCCTTGATAGATACAGTGGGCAACATCCTTAACAGCTGTTGATGTAGACGTTGTCTTCGACCCTTCTTTAGATACCTAAAAATGTCTACAGTATGAGCATGCTTATCCAATGTCCTCCTCTGTATTGCCTCTTGATCAGTCTAAATATAATATTTACACTGACGGTTAAGCTCAAATTGCTATAGGTTCTAAACTGCAATACTCAGGGGCATGCGCTATAGTTATTGCAATTAAGTTGACAGCAATTTCTGCCCACAAACAACTCACACACAATGTTTAGTTGACTGCATTGTGCAGCTGGCTAAACTGAACACTTGGCTTCTTGCCCTTGAATATACGAATATTGAATTCCCCCACACTTTTTGTGTGTGAATCGCATTACAGTGTACAGTCCTTTAATGATAATTTAAACTACTGGCAACAAAACTGATTCAAAGGTTCTAAAGGTAACACTCAAGCATCAGACGCTTTAGTTTGAAGGACCCATGTAATACATACTTAAGTCATCAGTATGTGGGAGTGCACACCGTTGGGAATTACTTGGCTGATGACACAGCCAAATCTGTAGTTACCACATCTATAGTAGCAGCAATTACTCATTCTAAAACCTGAGTAGATAATGGTTTCTTGGCTGCTGTTTATGCAAATAAAATGGCACCCCTTTACCTGAGGGCTTTCCTTCTGAATATTCTTATCACTTGAGTGAAGGGAACATCCCTTTTATAACAATTCCACAGGTTTGTGATCGTTTGATTCCCAGCCAAGACAGCAGATTTGTTTTAGTCATAGGGGCACATGAAGGTGTTGCTTCGGCACATGCTGGTGTGGCGGTCACAATATCCTTGCCACAGCAACGTTATTGGTGGCACATCTTATATCAAGAGACCAAGAAATATGCGCTGTGTTGTGATATTTGTCAACAAATTAAAGTTCCACTGTGGCTCGCCCACTGCAGATGCTCCTGTTGATCTCCAACAAGCCTTTCGGGTGCATCTATTTGGATCACTGAGGTCCACTAAGTTCGGACACTGCATTCTAATTTATTTTGGTTGCAGTTGATTCTTTCTCTAGGTTCCTCTGGGTTTGACCACATTGCTAGACTGACATGTGAACTGTTATTAAAGTCCTACATGTCTTTATCAGGACATATTCATGCAGTGCACTCCACTCGGACAAGTGCACGGATATTGGGTCAAAGGTGTACCGGGATTCTGTGGCATCCCTGGGTGTACAGGTGCATTATTCTTTTTCCATATAGGTCTGAGGGCAGTTCTGTTGTGGAAAGAATGACTCATAACTTAAAGCAGTCCTTAGCAGCTAGAGTATTAGGCACTTAGCGTAGTTGGATCCATCATCTATATGGGGTTTAATGCCATATAAATAACTTCCCTAAATTATTTCTAGGTGGGCAAACCCCATACAAAATACATTTTGGCATCAAGATGTATGTTCGAGACCTTTACTGTCCAGACATTGTGGCGGCTGCTGCGCCCTTTGATGTAGATAATAATTGTGCTGTCTTAGAGGATTTACAAAAGTGCTGTGATGCCCAATCAAGTGAAGACTTGAACTCATTTTCTCTCTAAGTAAGAATGTGAAACTCAAACTTTATGACTGGATTCTGCAAATTGGTGATCTTGTTTGTGCAAAGGTGGTAATTAAAAAGCAATTTAAGCCATCATACTGTGAACTGGTGCCTGTCCTTGATGTCCAAAGTACAAGGACTGTGATCCACCCGCTGGTTCCTGGTTCTAAAGACAAGAGCTTTGTCTTTATTGACCGTGTCAAATTACACTACGTGGGTAGTTCTAAGCAGTAGGTCATGGGGTGTTCATGCTACTACTCAGAACGTTCCTCTGCTGCAAGTGAGCTCCACCAATGCTGTTTCTCCCCGGCTGGGTTGAGGGGAGGTTGATTCAGAAATCGGTAACTTAGCCAAAGTGAGTTCTGCTCTTAACCTGCATCTTCTGTGATTGATGATGTGTATACTGATCCACCATTCATGGGTCCATCACTGAGGAATTTTTCAAGACCTGTTACAGAACAAGAGCCTCCTGTTTTTCAACTGAATGCTTCTGGGTACTTTGTGGATAGCAATGGTTTTTCTTCATACAGATCTTCTGTTTTAAACACTCCTCCAGCACAGATTTGTGTTTTCACTTCATGGGTGAAATACACTAATCTAGTGCCACCTTAGATTTATGTTTGGATTTAGAGGTTCCTTGGTTTTTCTATTCATGTGATTTGGATTTGTTACTGTTTCTTTCCTATGGAGTAATGGCCACTACCTACCAAAACGTTCTATCACAAAACTGGTCAATGGGCTATTGTGCCCCTATTCTTCTTCCCATATACTGAAAAGAGACTTGTCCTTCATGAACATTTCAACCATTCAAGTAACTGATGGAATTGTTTGGGATAAGGATTCATTTCACATTTTCGGCCCAACGCAGAGCCTGCAGATACCAAAGGTGTTAAAGGTTTCTATGTGGGATGTAATAGCACCTGAGTTACATTCAGATGTTTGGGATGTTGAAACTGTAAATTCTATGCTCTCGGAGCTGGAGTATTTCACTGTTTTTGAATCGGAGGACCTGTACCTTAATTCTGTTAATTTTGATTACATGTTCTTTTATCACCATTACGGCCATCATTTCCTGCACAGGGCCAGTGTCCAAAATACACTTTTTAATTATCCACAATGGGAACATTGTCCAATTCCCCCAGTAGGGACTTCCAGAACGTAAAAATACAAATACACAAATATTCAGGGGTATGACGCTTCAGATCCTACCACGCCCTATTTCAAATTAGTTCCTACTCCACTGAGCAAATATATGCTTATTTATTTATTTATTTATTTATTTTTGACATTTGTACAGCGCTTTGTTACCCATAGGTGTCCTGGCGCTGAGTGTTACTCCTGAGATAGAGGCAGATCGGGAATCAGTTGGTAAACAGCCATGTCTTTAAAGCTCCTCTAAAGGCCATGAGGTCCGTCATTTTTCTGAGGGCGTGAGGCAAGGTATTTCAAGCTTTGGCTGCGCCCAGCACAAAGCTCCTGCCTCCCCAGCGCGCTCTCCTTATACGGGGCACAGAGAAAACCCCTGGTCCGCTAATCTAAGATTTCTAGTCGGGCGATACCAATGAAAGTACTGCCGAAAGAGTAAGGGTCCTGAGGTTCTGTAAATCACAAATTTGTTCATGCTCAGCCTCCATTTTGTGATCGCCGCCATTTTAGGTTGCCCTCACTCAGGCAGCTCGGCGAACGCGATGTTTTTGTCATTTCTGCTTTGCGTGTCAGGTTGCTTCCTCGCCTATGTTTACCAACGAGTGTCAGGGTCCGGCCGAGTACACTAATTCCTGTCTGAGCTGATTAATCCTCATCCGGACTACATGTCATTTCACACCATTGTTTACTTTAAGTTATCTTATCTGCTGTCCTTCGCTACATGCATTCTCCTGTTTCTCGACTGTCCTTCTACAACACGCAGCTGTGTTTTCTCTGCTTTACTTAAGGGGTCAAATGACAAACAGAACTGGGAACTTGAGTTGCTTTGGTCTTAAAACATTGTCTATAACATTAGCCTATAGCTCATGCTCGTGTGTGATTGCATTTTGCATTGTATTGTATCATATATAAACCTGTGCGCCACGGAGTTAAGTGGCAGTCTCTTTTGAACCTAGCTAATAAATACCATCTTCTACGCCAGACGAAGAGTCAGTGTCTCTGTGTTTTGACAAGGCAGGCGAACCCCGGGGATTTAGGCGTACCCTGCGCCACCGGGCCTTTAGGCTGCGGTTCTCCAGTCCTTTGCTTCGTAAGGACTTAAATACTAGGCATAGTGCTTAGTCAGCTCCTGGGACACAGGGACAACATTTGGGATCCCCAATATGAGCCTAGCAGCCGCATTTTGTAATACCTGCAGTTTATTAAGTACCCCCTGTTGGACGCCAAGAAATAAACTATTGCAGTAATCCAGCCTTGCCATGACCAGCGTCGTGACTACTGTTTTTCTGTCACTGCCTGGAATGAATGGAAGGATCTTACGGATGGATTTGAGCAAGTAGGCCACAGAGGAAGATAGTGCATTGACCTGGGGACCTGGGGACGAAAGGTGAGTTGATCATCGATCAACAACCCCAGGTTTTTCACCTTGGCCACTGGGGTGGGGGCCATTCCCATCTGGTTTGGCCACCAGTTTGGGCTCCAGAAGTTAGTGTTAGACCCAAACACTATAACTTCGGTTTTAGTCGAATTTAATTTGAGGCAGTTAACTGCTATCCAGTTTCCCACCGCCAGCATACAGTCCTGGAAATTCCTTGCTACTCCTTCTTCCATCTCTGGTAGTAATGACACAACAATCTGGGTGTCGTCAGCATATGATGTAAGATCAAAACCATATGCCCGGATTGCTGGTGCCAATGAACTAACATAAACGTTAAATAATGTGGGGAACTCCACAGGACAGGATGAAAGGATTTGACTCATATTCTCCTAAGGCCACACTCTGGACTTTGCCGGACAGGAAGGCTTTAAGTATGTTGAGCGCCTTCCCTTGTACTCCGCAGGCCTTCAGACGGTCGAGTAGGATCCCATGGTGTACCGTATCGAAGGCCGCAGAGAGGTCCAGCAGCACCAAAGCAGCCCTCCCTGCCGCATCTTACACAGAGTAAGCTAATATATACAGCTTTGTTTGTGACCCAGTTAGCTGTTAAAGGATATTATTATTGGAAAGGCACTATTGAACTGAAATCAATTCGGGGAACCAAACCTTTGCAAGTTCATGGAACGGAAACCTTTTTTTGAGCCTGTTTCATTCCAACACAAATGATTTGTTCGAATGATATCATACAGCAGGCTACATGTCTTGGACTGGCAAAAATTAAATAAATTACTTCCCCAAATGTTCCCTCCATTGCCCTCTTCAGTGATTGGTAACGTTTGACAAATTATATTGAGGAACATCTCAGTAGTATGATACAGAATGGTACATTACATTCCACACTTTCAGGTCCTCACAGGTGGTTATTGTAGCCAGTAGACATGAATGGTTGTCATGTTCATTTCCTTAATCACACACCTGGGTTTATTTCAAGGAAACTCTAACCCCGATATTCTAATTCACAACATTCAGGTCATATTATCACCTATTCAGTGGGACAAATTTGTCAACAATGGTTGGAACATTCCACACTGACTGCAGCGAAACAACATCTTCTTCTTATGTCTGAAGACAAGAACTTGTCCGATTTTTTATTAGAACCTAAATCTCCATTTTCTAAAAGATGTATTTATGCTACATATAATGAAATTTTGAATGAAATTTGGAAATTGTCCTAGATGAAAGCTGCCACATCTTTGAGACAAATTGATCATGATAATTTGGATATAGTCCCTGCTGTTGTTGATTGTAGTATTAAAACGGTGTCTTCTCACAACTTTAATATTAAAATCATTGTGTCATCTGCCAATTATATTATGCAAAGTGACATGTTAACATTGTATCATGGGCAAAGTCAGCTTAGATCTATAATGCAGTTTAGCTGAAAACTTCAAAGGATTAAAAATTCTCACATACCATGGTGTTATCTGAATTCCGATACCTTATTTCTGCCTTTCAATTTAACACACAAACAGCAACTAATGGCAATGAGAGATGCAACTCATATGAGGCTGCATTTAGAGAACAATTCCCATTTATCATTGCCAAAACATCTTCAGTGGTATGGTGAAATACAAGTATCAATTTACATTTACACGGTGTAATATCTTTACCTATTTCAACATTTCAATTCACAGCTTGCATGAAACATGTTCCTTCCAGTATATATGAACACCTAGGAGGCAGCTTTATTCATGAATTGTGGTCACTTCTCTTTATCCATCGTGATGAACGTGCAGGCAAGGAAGTATTCCTTATTGGTAAAGAATGCAACTCTTTGGGCAGGGACTCACAGGTATGCAAGAAAGTTATTTTGCAAGGCACATGTAACGCTTCTGTAACACATTTTTCCCGTTTTTTAAAGGGAATACTGTCCCTGCTAATACTTGTACCTATTACTGTCCTTTCAAATGGTAGTTATTTAATGCTTAATGATCAAGACTGTTGAGGGATGCTGGCGGGAATTCCATATATTTTATCAGTTTCTCACCCCATCACATGTTCCAATAATGTCTTCTTTGCCACCATGCAAGGACTTGTAGGGAGCCCACTGTGGCCATCAATCCAAACTTTGAAGGCAGACTTTAATAAGATTACTGAACACTATTACTTCACACAGAAGTAGCTCTCACTTCTGTCCACGAGACCTTCGAGTTACAGATGGCCAGTACCTCTTGCGAGATACAGGAACTGTTAGGAACAAACCTCCCACTACATCTTGCATATTTCTTTAAAGTTATAGGTTCTGGCTTGTCACTTCCTTCCAAACTATACTTGGAGTAATACCAACTTTTATACATTTTCTTTGTTCCGGTGTGTTTGGAGGATTCCCACTGATGTTACTCCTCATTTGCCGCACTTTTATGTGATTTTTGCTTCTCCGCAATTGATGTTCCTTTTGCAAGCCTCTGGAGCTACCAACGCTCCAACAATGTAATGAGCGTATGCTTCGATGCGTTGGAATCATATTGCTTCAAGAACTAGATGTTTATTGGTCGCTAAGATTTTCAACCTGCTCTGTTTACCTGCATCTAACTCATTTTTTGCTGCCTCTGAGGCCCCTCGACTGGACACTAAATAATTGCCTGCTTTGCAGATGCATGCTACCATGGGCATGGAAATGCTGATGAGTCATTTATCGACCCATTATCAAAGTTGTCCCTTGGGTTTGCAGCTTCTCCATCATGTGGGATATGGGCCACTCCTTCTTGCAGAGATGCATGCATCGGCACATAGATCACTAAACACTGGTTCTCCTAACATGGATGCAGGTTTTCCGGTATCTCTCTTTGCTTTGATCATATCTGTTCCCTGGAATTTGTTACCAGGGCTGTCAATCATCTTCTGTGGAGATGGACTCCATCTTGGAGCCCCTGACCTTTGACTTTGTGAGTGACAACATGGATTCCTCCAACTCAGAGATTTCTACATCCCAGCTGACACAACTCACTTTTCTTAGGACCTTCGCGCTCTCCGCCAATATGCAAAAACATTGCATGCCATTACAAAGCAGTCGTTACAACGACCGGGTTGTTACAACGTGAACCAGTACATTGCAAGTCATTACAACGACTTGCTGTAGGGGGCACGCTAGACTTAGGAGTAGTATAATTTATTATTCCTACTCCAGTTGGTGCAACAGCAGGGAAGGGGTTGGATTGTAAATCCAACACCAGTGCGGCCCCTTAAGCAAGTAATTGAAACGACGTGCAATGTAAAGGTACGCGTGGTAACAATGCGGTCATTGTAACAACCAAGTTGTAAAGGTACTGCATTGTGGAGACAGCTTTGTAAACGCTGTTTCCCATAGGGGCTAGTGTCCAACCACAGGGAATAGCAAAAAGCAATATTGTTTGACCTTATCTAGGTCGTACAGACCAAATCTCAAGAAAAGAACAAAATGCTAAAACATGTGCATGAATATGTGAAAATACAATGTGTAACATAAAAATGTGCGCCAAGCAGAAGTGACCTACATCGCGCATAGTTAGACTAACATAGAGATAATGACAATGTTCATGTAAGAAACACATGACAAACCTTCCATTACTAACAAATAAGTGACTGCCCTCATCTGGAGTCATGCCACAGACTTGCTTGTTTTTTTTTAACACCAGGTTCCTACCCTTTGGCTTTAAGTTCTTGTCTGGACTTTTGTCACATCCTGTAATACCAAACAGTCAAGGAGGCCGAAGTCGAAGTAGGGGAAAATCTGAGAACTGGCACAAGGAAGTTTGAACTTGAGGTGATGAAGATTACTGGTAACCAGGGAAACTGAAATTACACATAATCTGCAGATTATGCAGCAGGTGATGTATTATGTGGAAAATGCAGCAGAACTATAGTTATGCAAAAATAGCCATAGAATTGCATAATTCCAGTTGCCCTTTCTGCCGATCAGTTATTATAACATTACCAGCATTTATGACCTCCTCATCCCAGGTCTAAAAATTGACGAATTGCTAAACTTTATTATGAGCGACAAAAGTCATGTTAATACTTGTGCTAGTGTGATAATTTATTGAAACATAGTTTAAACACGAAAAATTTTCAAAACACCTAGTTCGAAATCATTTGAACGGTGCCCTCGCATAGACAACTTGTAATGGCTGGGTCCAATCTAAGGTGGCCTAGTGGGCACATATAAAGGATTTGTTGGAATGTTGTACTGAATTGATGCTCATGGTTAGAATTATGGCAAGCATTCCTCTCATCACGTTTTGTGCATTTGATTTAAAAATGTGTCAGGACCAGCCCATGCTGCTGTGCAACAAATTTCATGCAAAGAATGGATGTTAATTCTGACTAATAGGTGGCTTTCCTTAGGTAGGTCTCACCGGAATGAGACCTGGGAGACTTTATAAGAATGTTTTTGTAATAGCTGCACATACCCATCTACTGAAAATTATTTATGAAGGTTTTTCTCCTGTATTTCTTGGGCCAAACTTTACAAACAGTGCTTCTGTTTTGTTGCAGTACATTCTAACTAAATTGATAGAAACCTATGAAAGACTTAACAGGATAGCAAAAAAGTTTAATTTTAAGCTAGATTTTAACAAAATTCAAATTCTTTTGAGAGATGGAATTTAGAAACTACAGTACAACAGAAAGATGGCTCAGGCCTAATAATCACTTTAACAGAAACAAAGTAATATTGCTCATGGCATAGGAGAGCTCCTATTTCACCCACTCTACACCCTAAAGTTTTGGCGACCAAAACAAAACTTTTGCAGACAACAAATCTAAAGGAATTAAAGGAACAGTTCCAAAAAGTTATATATAAAGAACTATTAAGATTATAAATAAGTCCCATGAAGGGTACGTAGAGTTGATTAGTGTTTTTGATTAGAAAAATTGCTCAATAGACTTGATGCTAAATAGATAATAGATGATAGATCAGAAAAATGGAGATCTAAAAGTCTTAATGCCTGTGCGATATGGTCTTGATACTGATAAATCCAGTAAAAAAGAATCTCTTAAAAAATCAAGACTATGGATTTCTGAAAAGTAGACACAATTCTGAATTCAGCATGGGGCCATTTGTTTAGATTCCTCAAGGTTTTTCCCGGCAAACTAACTGTTAAAATAAAAATGATTGAAAATGAGTAAGAAAGAAAGGCCATTTTAGAAAATGTTGTTATTTAATGACTGGCAGATTTACAAATGAAACATTCCATTATGTCACTAAATCTGCGAGTACCCACACTAGCATGTGCTTAAATGAGCATTTAACAAAATGTCTTCTTTCTTACACACTGGCTTACATTTGCTGAGAAATACAATTGATGATAAATGTTCTAAGATTCTGTATCCCCATTTATCTGATGAAAATGGTGCTGCACTTGTGTGGGTACACTTAGTGTCCATGACAGGAAAGGGCCCAAAACACAACATGAACACATCAAATTTTTCCAACTGAAAACTGACTCTTTTTTCAATGTGGGTAGCTGCATATTGGGGCCGTAGCTCAGGAGGTTCCTGGGGAATCCTAGCAAACTGGCTAATTTTTTAGAAGTAGACACTCAGGGGAATAAATGTTGGGGTGACTTGAGTGGCTCTCGCCAGGCTTTCTTACCCAGAAGCCTTTACGAACCTTAAACTCACTAAAAATACATATTTTCTCCATATTTCTATGAGGAAATTTCTGGAATCTTGAGGAGCCACAGATTTTCTACCAACCAGCATTCCCCAATGTCTCCTGCAAAAAATGCTACTTCACTTGTATGGGTAGGGCTAGTGACTGTGACCTGAAAGCCCCAAAGACGCAGCATGGATACATCACATTTTCCTACTCAAATAGACTCTACTTTAAATGTGGGTGGCTGTGGATTTTGAGTCCTAGATCAGCGGGTCCCTAGTGAAAACTAGAAACAATGCACATTTTTAAAACTAGAGACCTAAGGAATTCCGGGGTGTGGTGAACTGCATGGCTTTCATCAGGGTTTCTTACCCAGAAGCCCTTGCAAACCTCAAACCTTGAAGAAGAAAAACACATTTTTCAAAAATGTGTGTGATGTAAAGTTCTAGAATTTATTTCCTATCACCTAGCAAGTCTTCAGGTAGAAATGCTACATCACTTGTGTTGGTTGGGCTAGTGCCCATGACAAGAAATTTACACAATGCAACAAGGTCACATCACATTTTTCCACTGAAAACTGACCCTTTTTTGAAATGTGGCTAGCTATGGATGTTTGACCCTAGCTCAGCTAGCACCTGGGAAAACCTAACAAACCTGCGCAGTTTTGAAAACTAGACACCTCGGAGAATCCAAACTGTGGTGACTTGCAGGGCTCTCATCAGGTTTTCTTACCCAGAAACTCCTGCGAACCCCAGAAGACAGATTTTCCCAAAAAAATGGTTGATCTAGCCCAAGGTACGGAGAAATCAGAAAACAAAGGACAAGCCGTTTTAGGTGGTTACTCTACAACAGAGATAATTATTCTCTCTAACAACAGGGCCTACTCAATGCTTATTTATGGTGCACAGACCCAGAAGGTCAAACCCTAAACTTTCAAAGGGAGAATCTCCCAACATTAAATTAATCTACAATGTTTCAGCAGTGCATAATATCCATTAGCATGTTGAGTTAGAAATTATTTATTAATCTTTTTCTCATGACAATTCATTCAGAAACATAGACAACACATTTCGTCCTCGCATACTTCTACAGGCCTACAGAAATATATATAAATACATCACTTTATTTACATTATATACAGAAAAAAATCCAAACAGTGCTATCAAATAAAATACAAAATGTATACATTCAACAATATAATCCCTCAACAAAACTTGATTTGAACAATTTAATAAAATGACATTAGGCATGCATAATAGTTTTCAAAAGCTTGATGTGCATAATGCCAATTTCGAGGAACTCAGCTATCTTACAGTTGTGAAAATTATGTTTTTAATACACAGCAACTATTCTTTTTGAATTTCCATCTATGTTCCTTAGATTTTGTTCAGACATGTGATGATAATTATTTTGTCCCCACCATCAATAGTACTGTGGTGCATGTCCATTACTTTAATCTCTTGCAGTGGTACAATCTACTATCTATAAGGATGGAGCTAAAACGCTCAACAAGGTCATATCGTTCCCTTATTTCCAATCAAATCTCTCCTTGTAAAATCAGGTGATGTCCTCCTACAGAGAATTTTAAAAGCAAGATGGTATTACTAAAAAAGACCTATTTTATTGTACTATAATTTTCAAATTTTAAACTCCAAAAGCAAAGTGTATAAAAGGTCAGTCATAATTCACATCTGTTAGTAAAGGAGTATGACTGAAGGATTACTGTATCAAATTGATATTTCCAAAAATGTTCTGGGAAGTATCATGGCAAACAATACTCCAGTTTATGAATCCAATCCAGTTGTTGATGTCCTATTGATGAAGGACCTACTATCAGAATTGCTAAATTGGCCTTATAAGTTATTTGATCTTATTATATTTAGACTTATTATATTAAGACTCATATAAAATGTTATCAAGCTATCTTTATACTACCCGCTATTAATTTCTATTTTAAAAACAGCATGCTATGCAATTATAAGGTTCATGAATAAAGTCCCACACTATATATTTTAAGCTGCAAATTACATCAAGCCATAATCACACTGATATCGATTTATGGTAGATGAAAATACATTTTTCTGACATTCTCTATAGTGTGGTCAGAATAATACTCAGGAGGACATTAAATAATCTATAACGTGTTATCAAAGTGAGAATAAAAAAAAATCTGTTAGTTTATATAACTAGCTGTTACAGAGAATTGTGCAGAGTACTAAAGTCTGGTAAACATAGGGTCTATCATCCATGTCACATAAATGAAAGGAAGATTGCCATCTTTCTCTGACATTTTCTACAATATTCAGTTGAGAGACCAGCAAGCTGGCTTATGCAAAGATAGATTTTGCGCAGACCAGATGACAAAGCTGTGTATAATCACTGAGCAGTCCATGGAATGGAACTTCCCCATTTTTGTGACTTTTATTGACTATGAGAAGGCATTTGACAGCCTGGACAGAGAGACCCTCTGGAAACTCATCCACCACTACGGGTGCCAGAAAAACATGTAAGAATCATCAGGATCTGCAAGAAAGTCCAAGGAGGACAATTCACTGAAATCTTCCAAGTGAGAATCGGAGTCTGCCAGGGTTGTTTGCTCTTGCCTTTTCACTTCCTGCTAGCCATTGACTGGACCAGGAAGACATCCACAGAAAGGAGAAGAAAAGGGATTCAGGGGACACCCTGGATGCTGCTCTGTGACCTAGACTTTTCAGACGACTTGGTCTTCCTCTCCCATACCTATCTGTAGATGTAAAGCAAGACCAAATATTTGGCAGGCATGTCAGCACAACTTGTCCTCAACATCCACAGGGGAAAAAACAAGATCCTGAAAACTACACGGCTAGCACAACTGCAATCACTCTTCTGACACCAAATGTGAGAGGTTGGCCTGCTATATGCTGTCCGCTAATTAAAGTGGGCACCTTGCATCAGTCTAAATTACCCTTATTGATGATTAGGTCAAAGACAACCTTTAAAGAAAGCTATCCTAGTGGTAGCTGTGAAGAGCAGCCTTCAGGCTAAGTCTCGAAGGAATGTAAAGCAGCTTCTTTTACCAGTCTATGACCTCCAGAATGACCAAATGAAAGGAGAACCACACAAGGAATATATAAAATATATGCATTGATTACTAAACACTCTCTACTAACATTTTGTATGAGATTAGAGAACAAAGCATACAATATAAAAATCACTAGAACAATAGTAAATAGCACAATACACAGTGGGCTCCATGGGGAGACAAAACTATATACTAAGAAAGTGGTATAACAACCACAACATGACTAGACACAGTGCCTGGAGCATGTAGAATTGCTGGGACCTCAAGGAACCACCCAAGAAAGTGACACAGGGGACTCGGGGGGGACACATGCAGTGTGAGAACACAGGAGCGAGCTCCGTACCACTTTATGGGAAAGTCGCAATTGGAATTTTAAAGTTTAAGGACACTTAGGAGAGGACTTTGATCAAACCCTTTCAAATTTAGAAGGTTTTAAGGCCACCACCCATGTGAGCACCGGAGTACTCGTGTTACCTCACCCAGGGAAGGCGGGTGCATAGGTGTCAAATGGTGTCGGGAATCGTTTTCAATTGTGTGATGCTGAAAGTGCTACTGCTTTGAAGAGGGAAAAGTGTCCGGTGTGATCCAAGTCTGGATCGGAGCTGAGAGGAACCTGAAAGCAGAGGGGACAGAGTCTGGGTCACTTCTGGGTGACCAGGGGCACGGTAGACGAATGCCCACCTATGTCGGGTGCTTCAGGTGAGAAGAGGTGAAGCTTGACTCTACATCCACGGGGACCTGGAGATGTCAACGACAACCAGAGTCTATAGGCAAGCTGTCCCACAAATGATGTCGGGGGCTGGGGGTCAGTGTCCGGATTGAACACCAACAAGCCTTGGCAACTGCAACCCACACAGTCAA
Source organism: Lissotriton vulgaris (assembly GCF_964263255.1). Lineage (NCBI taxonomy): Eukaryota > Metazoa > Chordata > Amphibia > Caudata > Salamandridae > Lissotriton > Lissotriton vulgaris. The sequence continues at coordinate 1,468,546,804 of NC_141685.1, read as the reverse complement.
AAGAAAGATGCTTCGGTGAGGACCAGCAAAGTCCTGGTGACTCCCCAAGCAATGGAGAGTCAGGGCACGTCTGGAGCAACCAGGAAAGCCCACTGAAAGTTAAAGTTACCTTCACAGGGACCCACAGGCCAAAATACAAGCCCACAGACACTCATGGAGTGTGGGCTAGTAATCTTCAGTGGAATCCCTGCTCAGGGTCTGGACTACAAGTAGATCAAAGTACAGCTTCAGGGGTCACCAGAAAGCAAATGATTCTGCAAATGGACACAGTGCCCAGGGGTACGGGTTGCAATGTCCCCACGAGGGATACAGGTCTCAGGTTTGCTGAGAACAATAGTCGACCTCAGGACACTTGGAAACCCACCTCCTGTGTTTCAAAAGTCTTTAGAGTCCTCAAGAGCTTCGGAGATGCAAACGGGTCAGATGCATCTTTGGTGCCTGCATAGAAGTATGTGGTTTCTGTAGCAGAGTTTCGTCCAGGTAAATTTGAAGTCCTGTAGCAAGGGGTTCCTAATTTATACCCAAGGAAGGGGTGGGACAAACTCTGGGGACCCACCTATGGGAGGGACTTCGTGTTTTCTACACCCACGTCCTTTGTCCGTTTCGTACCAGAGCAGGATGAAATGGCTCCTGCATCCTGTTTGAGCTGGACTATGCACAGGGACACCAAATGTGCCCCCAGTGCAGACATCAAAGCACTCTCAGAGTGCATCCACCCAGCCCCAACACACTAAAACCTGTCTGGGAGGTGGTTACACCTCCCTGTGACAGGATGCCTATTGTCATGCCTTCCCCTGCTCGAGCTTGGCTCAGCAGCAAGAAGGCAGACTCGTGTCTGTGGCTGGCAGTATCCATCTTATGATGCCAGCATTGCGAAAGCTGGTACCGGGTGTACTGGTGTAGTCATATTTCTCCCTCTAAGTGGGTGGAATCATAGCTCCCATACACGTTTCTGGTGTGGAGGTGTGATTCCAAGGTGTTTGACACTAAACACGACATGTTTCCATGCAGCCGTTTTAAAGTTAGCATTTGCCGCAAGGTTATAATGCACTTGAGTATATGGTTGGCTGCATCACAGAACAACTGCAAACAATAGGTTCCGAAGGCTGCAAAGGGGATCTGCTCATGCATGGGCACCCTCTCACATAAAACCCACCCCGCCTTCAGAATTGATAAGGCCTGCCATAGGGGTGACTGATAGGGTTATATGTGCAGTGATATGAGGTAGATATAGTTAACCTATATCTAAGTAAGGGGTGCATGCACCACCTAACAAGGTTTGCAGTAGCAGCCCTTGGGAGGCCTCTATGGTACCTATGCCCTAGGTACATAGTATATCATATACTAGGGACTTATAAGGGTACCCCAGACTCCAATCTGGAGTGCACCTAAAGTACATGCAATCAATTTGAGGCGAAAGCAGGTAGGATGGGGTACTGAATAGCATGATCCCAGCCAGACTAAGTCGAAAACAGTGAAACATCAGCAAAAAGTGGGGGTAACTATAGGAAGCAGATTCTACTCTCCTACAGGTGATGCACTGGAAGAGGAGGAGGCCTTCACCTACCTGGGCAGTGTCATAAACAAGTTGGGCAGCACAAATACCGATGTCAAGGCAAGAATCTGCAAAGCAAGGGCTGCCTTCATTCAGCTAAAGAAGATCGGGAGCTCCAAGAGCCTAATGGTGCAAACCAATATTGGGCTTTTTAACACCCAGGTAAAACCTGGAATCATCATCATTTAACCTGGGTTAGGGAATTTGAAACACCTGACACAGAAGCCAAGTCGATTTCTTTATGGGACAAAAAGCCTTAAGTTCTAGTTTGGCTAATGACATCACATACAAAACAACCTAAACGAGCACTGTCAAAGCCAATTGGTTTCTCCTTTGCAAGTTCTTTTGGCTTTGTAAATGTTTTTTTAGACATGCTGCTAAGCAGTGCGGCCTGCAGTGCAACATGGCTTACGGTATAAGAAAAAAGTGCTATGATGCAGACAATGTTGATTGTATCATACCATTTTTTCCCACTATAAGCCATGTTGCACAGCAGACTGTGCTGTTGTGCAGTATGTCTAAAAGACATTGACAAAGCCAGCTTGCTTTTAAGTATGCTGGTATTCTTTGGTTTGGCTAATGTTTTATGCAGTGGACAGGACGGTTGGGGAGACCTGAGCAAACTGTAGTGGAGGCAGCAGCATAACAGACAGCAGGAGGAGGTGGGTGCAAACAAAATGATTGAGTTGCAGGGGAGGGAGCAGCAACACAATGGACAGCAGGAGTATGGCAGAGGGGCAAGCAACACAAGGGTGAGGCAGGGGAAGAGGAAAGGAGCAGCAACACAATGGACAGCGGGAGGGGGCACGCAACACAAGGGAAGTCAGGAGGGGTAGGATGGGGCAAGAGCACCAACAATGGGAGGAGGGATGGAGACGGGAGGGAGCAAGCAAAATGACAGACAGCAAGGGAAGGGGCAGATTGCAGACACATGCACTCTTATAGAGTGAATGAAAAATGTACATGCTGGAATATGAGGCTAATAGAAGGACTTTGGACCCTGGGCACAGATATGAAGCTGTGCTTGGTCCATGTTTCATGGCAATACTTAAAGCCCCCAGGAGGAAGCAGGAGACGAGCAGGAGGGGATGACCAATAGGAAGAAAAGAGCAATGTCAAAGCCAACCAATGGCTAGTAATGGTAAGAAATTGGCGGGTGTTAAGCCACTTTTCATCTTTTTTTGTTTGCAAACGATTTTGCCAAAAGCATATGTGCTGTCCCAGGTGAACCCTAAAAAGGTAAAACAAAGATAAATTAGCTAGAGAAAGTGAAGCATCCAAAACGAAGATTGGATTAGCAATACAGATATGCAAGTTGTCTTGCTGAACGTTTAAGTATTTATTCCCCTCAAAGGGCAAAAGATAACAGTAGTCTGTTTCCAAGACATAGGTCGCTCTCATACTTCAAGTAATGTCACAGGAAAGAGGTGTAGACTGGTAGTGGGCTTTCAAAGCATCTCTGCAGCATCACATATCTCATTTCTGTGACAAGGGAGTTGATACCTTGAGGGTCACATTCCAATCCCCAAGTAAGTGACTGTCCATAAATTCCTCCATGAGTAGGGTTACAATCAGATGTATTGCCCAGACTACACTTACTGCATGAAAATAACATAAGTTAAAAATAGATTTCTATGAAGGTACAATACTGACTTCAACATGTTGGTAACCTTTATAAGCAAATTGTTGAATGATCAATGTGGGATCTATCGCACAGATCTGCATGATTGCAACAGAGCTCCCATTGCAGTGTCTGGGACAGGGTTGTCCTCAAGAATAGATGTTGAAATGTGTCCCTAAAGATAATATTCAAAACAGCATAGAAAGAAAAAAAGGAGTTTGAGATTAATAAATTAGGAAAATCATGTAGGTTTATTACAAATATTAAAGTGCAACACTGAAGCCAAAATATAGTTAGGTTCAATAAATCAGTCATAAAGATAATACTCTGTTGCAAGTGGAGAGTGGTTACTTTCAAGGCATGTTAGGTCAGAAAACCCTGACTAATTAAAGAGAGATTAGGATACATAGTTATAATCTAGGATGTCAGCTCTGCTTGTTAGATGCCCTGAATTTGCTGCATAGCTTTAAAGAGTGCAGCAACAAGCCAATGAGTCAGTCGTTGATTTGTATTCCTATTGGATCTTGCTTGCGCATACTGGTTCTTTGGTCATCAGTAGGGCTTGAAGATCCTGAATAATTAGGCAGACTTAGATCATAATGCTGCAGTAAAATTGAAATCATTGATTGTAAGCACTTCTAGGTCTGCAAATTTACAAATAAGGTCTTGAGTTTGTCTAAAATAAATTAACTACAGATTTGTTTATCAATGTTGTGTATGTTCAAGTATATGTTGATCAATAATACACTGTATGTGTGTTAGACTTGGCATCTTTTGGCGTGTTTCCCCTGAGTTTTGCATTGACTCTGTTTTTGCTGGCATAGTGTTTCTGCACACTTTTCATACTGCTGATCAGTGGTAAAGTGCAAGTACTCCTGTGGTAAAGTATGTTATGGATTGGTGTTTCCAGGATTGCCTGTTTGGTTTTCTTGGCAGCCCCTAGTAATGTGCACTGAGTGTGCCAGGGCCTGGGAAACAAATGCTACGCGTGGGCCTACAGCACGGATTGGGCCACCAATTTGAGTAGCCCGGAAAAGGTACCTCAGACCTGCCACTGCAGAGTCTGAGCGCAGTTTGTAACTGTCATGTCGACTTGGCCCTGGGCACACAGTAGCCTGTCCCTAACCTTCCTTTTTCTTACATGTCAGGCACCCCTAAGGTAGACCCACAGTACCCCTATGGGCAGGGTGCAGTGTATGTGAAAGGTAGGGCATGCCCTGGTGTGTGGGGCATGTCCTGATAGTGAATTGCAGCCCATTTCATTTCTCACTATTGCAAGGCTACCTGTTCCCCATACGACAGAATGGGAAGTTTGTTTATAACATCTTATAAACATAACTGGCCCTGGGAACTTGGTGGGAAAATAAAATGTAGTATGCCTGAACTCAGAATCTAACGATGCTTCTTTTAGTAAAGATTCTGTGTTAGATTCTGTGTTAGAAAATACAAGTAGGTATTTTCTTGCCCAGTCATCCCGTGAGCCTCTGCTGGAAAGTGGATTGCCTGTCTGGGTTTTGGACAACAGATGGCTAGGAAGCAAGGGAGGCTCCTGATAGTCTAGGTAGGTCATGAAAGGGCTTGATAGAGCTGGGCTGCAATGGGGGAAGAGGGAGGGGATTTCCTTGTACCTCAAAGGGCCCGGTCTGCCTCTGACAATGCCATCTCCACCCCCTGCTGGGAAATTACACCAGAGAAGGCAGAACTGGTTCTGGCTGGGCACAGACAGCCTCTGCAATGCCTCTTAATGCCTGGGCCCTGGCTTGATTGTCTGTGCTCCCAGTTAATTCGGCTCACCCACCTACTGAAATGTATAAGGGTGTGTCTTTTCTGTGTGCGCATGCTCACTGGCCTGCGACTGTGATGAAGCATAGGGCAGGCATAAGCTAGAAAGCTTTAAAAAATAAACAATAGATTCGGTGCACTTTCTGCTCTGTCCAGTTACAGTGATGGGGGTGGTTGTTGTTGTCTTGCCTCAGGTGCGTAGTAAAATGTATTTTACATGCAGTGCTTAGCAAACCTGTCGGTCTGTGTGGGCACCCCTGGGAGCAAAATAAAAACAGCTCTATAGGCGACCTCCTCAGACTTTGCCTGGTTACCTGACAGGCCAGCTCGATGCTGGCAGTGCGAAGTGGTAGCACTGCGTTCAAGGCAGACTGGGCCTCATCCGACCTCTGGGCCCAAGTGCATTGCACTAGTTGCACCAATGGTAGCTAATAGCCATTCCCATGACCAATTGTAGAAACTCCATGTGGAGCCAATGACCTATGAAAATTAGTGGACCTAGAGTATTTAAAAGCATAGCTTCATTGAACGTTTGTTTCCCCCTACCTACAGGAAGCAGTGCATTCCTTTTTCAGTAACACAGGTAGACGACTTAATCACTAAAATGTATATGTGAGTATCTATGCTCGCACCTATGTGCACTCAAAGGGATGAGGGGCAGTATTTCTAGTTTACAAATGTAAGGCTTCTTGGTCTTTTGATTTTTGTACAACCCATGTACAAACTGCAGAAGAACCCGTTTTCGAGGACATTTTCTGCAAACAAATTGAAAACGAACGCAGTTCATGACGTCAATTCATGCTCTAGTAACAGCTTTAGTGAAAACAGAGGCCTTTGAGTTGAAAGCTTTAGCAATGTTAGTAATCGTAGGCAATTAGACTCCGATCTGAATAGTAAACACACAGAGACCTGCAGGCTGCAGTGCACATGTGATGAAAGGCTTTTTGAGATAACATTGATCCTTCCTGTGTCTGCAATTTGTGTCTGATACATGAAAATTGCACCCGCAATGAAATAAAGCATACGGAGAATATTTGAAGCTTTGCTGTCATCTGCCTTGTCCCTGTGCGTCACTTCTTCAAAATGAGGTAAAATTGTGCATTCGGGGCAGGCAATCATCTGATACAGTTTTAGAGCTGTAAGCTAATTTGAAGGCAACTATTGCTATTGTATATTTAAAGCAAATACATGGAGATATTTACAAGCAATTAATAATACTCAAAAAAGCCGAAGAACTATGTCAAAACATAAACTAGTTTATCAACTAAATTAACCTTATGATACAAAAAATTAAAAATCAATTATTCATATTTTTGGGTGAAAATATTTGAAAAACAACGTGTGTATGTTTGTCAGTGAGCTATTACTTGTTGTAGTTCACTTCTGTGACGTTGAGCTCATGAGTAATAGTTTTAGAGCTAACTAGATACATCTTAAGCCTTAGACTAGACCTCATGTAATCACAAAAAGGAATTTAAAAGAATTATAGAGACAAAGGGTATTTGGCACCACCCCTTTGCTAATATTCTTCTTTTCATGCATTTGATTGGTCAGCAGTTTCGTTAGTCTATCAATAAATTAGTTGCAATTATTGTATTGTAATTGGATTTGTATAGCGCTTACTACCCCTGACGAGGCAGCGAAGCACTTTTTCGGCGAGTAGAACGCTACTCCGGGACCCATAGAGGATTAGTGTTGAATTAGTATAGTGAAACATGCAACTACATTTTAAGTGGTAGATAGGTTAGTCAGTTATTCGGATTGGAATGAAAGCAGAAGTTAACAAAGACCATCTCCAACCAATATGGTGTTCTCACATGGACGCAGATTTAAAGTAAATGTTTTGGAATGCTATTTTAAAGATAATTTTATTCACAAACACAAAAGGAAGGGGCTTTACAGTAACAGTGAGAAACTTTCTTAAACAGTCCTTTATGGGGGGTAGACAAGTCTTTTTTCATTGTGTACATTTTCAGTTTTATGTTTAGTACTTAGTTGTGTGTGAGTTACAGAATCTTTTCATTTAAAAGTAAAAGCACATATTTGACATTCATTTTTCAGTGATTCTGCAAGCTTTGTGCAGTTCTGAAGTTCTAACTTTCAAACCTCTCTAAGTAAGTCAAGGCCAGCTCTGCCGTACTATCTTGAGAGTGCTGAAGGGGTGTACATAGGGCTATGATTGGTTGGCCTTGTAAGGTGACAGATGGTCTTTGGCTACACCCCTCTTTTGATTTGCTTCTGGACATTTATTTGACTGAAAACCAGTTATGTCAGCCCACCAGTAAAATAGTTTAATTGCTCTTAACTAAGAGGTGTCACTGTGAATGTGAACCACCTTACAAAATACATTAGGTATGGGATTTCATGGTGTAACACTCCGAACAAATCACTAGGAAGGTGTTTTACATTTCAAACTCAGTAGGAAGGGACTTACATTATGAACTTTCTGACAAAGGCAATAGACAGAGATTTTGCATTGTAAATTTGGGCAAGTACAATAAGAGGAAGATTTACATTGTGAACTGCTTGATGAACACCATAAGAATTGAATTTACATTTGTTATCACTGTGAAACCTTCTTATACATATCTCTTTTTCAATGGGGACTAGCGGGGTCTATTTTTCATTGCATATTTTAATGTTTTCTGTAGTACTTTGTTCTGTGTAAATGAAAGTATGTTTACTTTTTAAATCAAAAAGCTTTGGGTGGATGTCGATATGTTAAGTGTCATTTTTGCTTTGTGTGCTTCTGAGATTTTTATGAGCTGCATTGGGCTATCCTGAGGACCAAGTGCTAAAGTGGTTTACTTGCTGCTCAGTGTGGGATCAATAATAAGGTCACACAGGCCTCCTGAGGTAAATGCTTCAATTGTCACAACTGAAGTCTAGTAATCCTAATTGCCCTGGGCCTCCTGAGCCACTTCCTCATTACTGCATGAATTGCAAAGCAGGTGCATTGGTAGTGTCCATTTCCCAATCACCACATACTGTTACACTGCAACCTCCAAAACTGTAGTGTTGGAGACTAAAAGGAAAATTGTAATAGAATATAGGTATCTATATCTGTAAAAATGCATATGGCATTTATATAGCGAAAACCTATCCAATATTCAGCGGAGTGCTGTACAGGGTCAAAGACAACCATAAAGTCAATAAGTGATGGGAGAGGAAGTTGGCCATTACACTGCATGTACCAGTAGCAGAGTTCATGCAATGTGGCATAGTGTTTTATGGATTCTATACTCCTAGGTTGGTCACCTCAACCACCTTCTCCCTTACCTTTTTGTGACAGCTAAAGTCTTTCTTGAGTGCTACTTCCTTTCCATCCAGTGGATCTTTTAGCATAGACTTCCGCCCATGAATATACTTCCTCCAGTTTGTAATCGAGGGTATCCCGACGGTATTTTCTTATCTTACGCTCATTTACTTTTTGTGTGTGCTTTATTAATTGTTGGTTTATGTCTTCTAAAGTTTTCGTAATTTCTTCTGGGCTCATGAATTTGTTCAATTCGTCTTTAACTCCAACGATTTCTGTGTTGAGTTCTTCTAAAATTTTAGAAAGTTCCTCAATAATCAAGAGAATTAAATCTAAACTGCACTTGTTCAGTATGGCATACCATTTGTCAACGAATTGTTTACTGTTCTTACATAGTGAAGGTTTCAGAGGGATCCTGAGTCCTCTTGGAATCCGCTGTGCATCATGATACTTAATCATGGTACTTGCATGGAGGCGTTGGATGATGGTTTTTCTGGTTAAATATAACAGCTGTTTAACATGTTGTTCCTTGGTTTTATTGGTGGCGAACTCCGTAGTATCTTCTTGTATGAGAGAATATATTTGTGAATTTGCATCTGCATCAAATGCAAATGTTTCTGCTCTACATTCAGTCATGTGAGTAATCTCTTCGTACTGCATCTTATATCTAGGGCGTGCTTCGAACCTAATGAGTAGGTTGAAATATCACAAGAATATGGGTTGATTCGAGCACTGCGTCTTGGTCTCTGGGTTACAATAGGTTTACTGTGCTCCAAGGTTCATCCCCTACTCAGGGGTGGGAAATACTAAAAAAAGGTCAAACAAGTTCCTAATCAACTTGTAACCCTGGGCACGAGTGTGTGCTGGATTAGCAGCAAAAATTATGAAACAGTTTATCAATTCTCCATTAGGATAATTCAATTTATTGATAATCCATGGTGTATAACGACATCCATAATGTTAATTCACATCAAGCATCGTAATTGTATATTTCTCAATATGATATTCCTTGCTTAGTAAGCATTTTACTGGCCTCCCATGGCCTCCCAATGCATTTCGGCGCGAGCCGGCGCCTTTATCAAGGGATCTGTGGGTTAAAACGAGGGTAATTAGTACTACGTTCTGAACGCCATCCATAATGTGCTAAACAATAGCTACTAACATAACCGGATAAGGAAGTTAATTACATATAATAAACCAAGTTCAGTTGTATACATAACATGTTGGCTGTTATAATAATCGTCCATACATCAAAAGAATTGCAGATAAGTAAATACGCTTTCCCATCTGATTGAAAAACACTACACGGTGCTAGTTTCTTTGTTGTCATAATGACGTGAGAAACGATGAGGTCGGTGTAACGGAGTAAGTAACTAATGGTGCATTATGCAAAACATATGCGTGGGTTTAAACGTATCAGCGTAGCTATTTGTACAATGCATTAAAGGGAAACCCTGCTGATCATGTACGGGAAACAAAGCGGTATTATGTTAAAGTTGAGTGAACCGCTAAGGCTGCTACATAATGACTGTCTAAACCTAAACAATGCGGCATTAAATGACGTATCGCGCTGCTAGCTATACTAGCTTACCGGTGATATGTGGTGTACCACTCTCTGTTAGTTACGGAGCTTGGCTTGGAAAATGAGAACAAAGCAAGCCAGAAACATCATATGGGAAATTAAAGGTAGTGACTCAGGTTCATCCTTTACTATCAACGTGGATTTTCGAAAAGCCTTTCTTAACTTTTTGAGAGACTTATATACAGAAGACGCAGTAAAAGCTGAGGAGAGGATTAAAGAGTGGGCAAGATGGCGACTACGATAGATGTGCTCTGGTGAGCTCCATCCAAGGCTGCCTGTAATCCTTTAATTATTGGCCAGGTCTGAACTGGTCAAGCCCCCTGAGACCTGTGGGGGTGACCGAGGTGTGTGGTGGACCAGCCCATGGACCAGACTGTCCAGCTTGCATAGACTGTGGGGAACAACTGGGGAGCCTTGGTGCCCAGACCCTCATGAAGCTGTGGCTGTGAGGCTAAAAATTTTGGGAAAGTATCAGGATACTCCCTAAATACCAGTAAAACACAAATAATTAAAAATGATAAGGCAATATGTCAGGACCCGCGGGTGGTGCAGACAGGAACATACCTTGGAATAACAATTACTGCAGAATTGGAAAAGATAGTAGAACTGAATATAGGCCCTATTATAATGAAGGTGGGTAAAGATTTAGATAGGCTCCACAATTTACATCTTACGATAGTTGGTAGAGTTAATATTATTAAGATGTTAGTTTTACCAAAATTTTTATATATCTTTAGGACAATCCCTTTACGGTTCGACAATTCTTGGTTTAAAAAAATAGAAGGTATGATTAACAGATTTATTTGGTCTAAAGGGAAAACTAGGAGAGCAGCAAGATTTATGGTGCTACCAAGGAGAGAGAGGAGGGTGGGCATTACCAGATTTGAAACTCTACTATTGGGCGGCCGCCCTACAATACATGGCTAGATTGATAGGCGGAGCAGAAGCGGAGGGGGAAGATGTTTTAGGATCATTAGCAATATATGGCCTCCTGATGGGGGAAGAGGTAAAGAATATATTTTTAAGACACTTTGATAAAGCTTATTTTAAAAGGACCCGATTCAAGACTATTATGGGAGCTCATAACATTTGGAAAGCCTTCACTAAAAAGTATGGTCTGGGGAAAATTAATAGATATACTAGAATAAAAAACAACTTAGCATTCCCTGAGGATATTTTCTCCGATTCAATTTACACAGAATGGCACAGGAAGGGAATTACAAGGGTGGGAGATCTGATGGATACGCAGGGGATGAAGCAGTTTGTAGAAATACAGGGGAAATACGATTTGGCAACAAGGCACTTTTTCAAGTACCTCCAAGTAAGAAGTTTTCTGGCAAATAAAAGGGGGGGTTCGAGTGGATTTGAGAAAAACCCCATACTTGAGGTGGTACAAAAGGGAGTAAATTGTACTATTAAAAGGTTTTATGCTGAGTTAATTGAAACAAAACCAGATGATATGGATAAGTGGGGGGAAAGTTGGTCGAATAAGTTGGAGGCAGAACTGGAATGCTTTAAATTATCACTAGAATTAGGTCAAAATATTCTGTGTTCTGCAGCACTACAGGCACAGCACTATAAAACCTTATATCGGCTTTATTATACCCCGGCAAAACTTGCACAATGGGGGGCGGTTACTGGAATTAACTGTCCCAGATGCGGAAGTTTGCAGGCCGATATAATTCATATATTTGCAACTTGTCCGCATTTATCGACAATATTGAAAGAAATAAAGAACTTTGTACAAGGAGCATTGAAAATAGCAGTTAACTTAAGCCCTACGATAGTGATATTGGGAGTGAACTCAGATAGCACCCAGGGAGAGGGTTGTTATTTTATTTTTGTGGCAATGGCTGTATTGAGATTATGTATTGCTTCAGCGTGGCTCGATCAGTCACCACCAGTATTTCAACAGTGGTTAGCCAGGATCTTAAATATCTACAGTCTGGAAAAAGCAATATATTCTAGAAAAGGAAAAAAGGGGAGGAAATTGGGTTTGAAAATATGGGAGCCAATAACCAAATGGAAGGAAGAAATATAATGTACCACGATGTATAGGCTTGTAATGTTTATTGCGATAGGAGGTAAGCGTGTAGTAGAAAATGATGCCTTGAAATGTCTTTCCCCACTCCCTTTTTTCTCTTTTTTTTTAAATTTATTTATTTATTTATTTATTCTTTTTTTCTTTTTTCTTTCTCTTTCTTTCTCTTGTTCTATTTTGTTACTCGTTGAATATAGTTTAAAATTTTATATATGATGTATATGTTTCTCTGTTTGAAATATATTAGTGGATTTGTTTTGTTTAGAAAATATGACCGAATGTATATAGTAATCTGTTCCTCATCCCCGGTTAAGGGGGTACAAAAAATGTGTTAAAAACTTCAATAAAAATTATTTAAAAAAAAAAAAGAAGCTGTGGCTATGAGACCGCGGCAAGAGGAGGCGAGGGTGGTCCGAGTCATTACATGTTGCGACCCTCCTGGCCAGAGGAGAGGATCTTTGCCTGCCTCGGAGCATCGACCTGTGCCGCGTGTGGCAGAACAAGTGAGGGGTCAGCAGAACACAGACAGCTTCAGTAAGCATAGTAGGCCTGCTACACGGCATTGCTAATTGTGCTGCTAGCTGAGGCTGAAAAGAACAGAGCTCAAGCCCTGGATGGCAGGGATATCCCTTTAGCCGTACGCACATAAACTGACCTTTACATCTGATCTAGTACAATATTTCATCCCAGAGCTGCATGAGGGCCTCTGAAGGTGCTACAGATCTGAAAACTCAGACTTGTACCTTACATGTGGGCCCACCGCATGAGTGGGTTAAAACTCTGAACAGACCTATTGAACTGTCCTTGACGACAAGGCAGCACATCAAAGTCCTGTGGAGGTGGAAGCCAAGATCTCAAGTGATGACGATTATCTGGTGGCTGATTGAATTTGTGCTCAGGGTATCCACCAGGGCCGATGCACCATTGAACTGCTGGCACCCCTATTGCAAGTACTGGCCAGTGCTACAGGGTATTATTGAACGCGGGGATTGCAGCTTTTAAACTTATTGGTGGTACAGAGCAGAGACCACAGGGAGGCCAGTGAAACCAGAGATAGCTCTGATGGTGTATATCATGGAACCCCATGTGAATAGTGGCCCACCACTGAAGCACCAGAGACACTGCTCTACCCACACCCCAGTGACCCCCATTTGTAGCCGGTGTCTGGGAGGGAGACACCGCCATTTACCTTAACACACATCACTACCACCTGGGCTGAGGTGTACCCATGATGGTGTGCCGGAATGAGACTCTTTTGGTGCTATGAACCTTGTCTGCCCCTTGAGTGAGTGCGCACACACTGCAGTACCTTAACTCCCCTGGATCCAGAATTGTGGCCAATGTCATACTTGTGTGCGAATCCTGGGCTTTCCTACTTAGGCCCTAACCTCTGCCTAGTGTGCCTGGTATGTCTTTGGCAAAGGCGTGCTTGCTCCAGTCCTTGTGGTGGGCAGGGGAGCTTATGGAGGTAACACTTGATTAAACTGGTTAATTTAAGGAAGGCCTGCCCTGTCTTGATTCCCAGTTGTGACCGTGAGAAGATTCTTGTGACCTCTAGGGGCCTGCTCAAACCACTTGCTGGTTGAAAGTTCTCCCTCCTGCCCAGTTGCTAAGAGTCAGAGCCTGAAACCCATAGATGCTGCAGCACCAGTGATTCCCTTGGATGAGAAAACAAGCTCATTGATGCACCTCAATGCCACCCTTTGTTGTAATTTCTCTCGGTTCAAAAAAGGTACTACAAACCGTCCTTGATACAAAAACAACCATGGAGGCCACAATCGATGCTGTCTCCCTGAATGTCAACCTACTCTGTGTGATCATCACAAGCTAGTAGACAGGGTGAATGACACTGAATCGACTCTGACCTCTTTTGGCCTGCTCTACAAACCCTTCAGTCCCAAATACAAGACCTGCAGTCCGAAGTCACCTAGCGTCACTGACAAGAGGCAAATGTGGAAGCCCACTCACGTCAAAATAATGTCTGCTTCCTTGGTTTCCCCAAACACTCTGAAGGGCCTAATGTGGAACTGTTCTTGAAGGACTGGTTGATGACAACATTTCTGGAAAGCAGATTGCTATAGTTCTTCTATGTAGAGCGGGCACATTGCATACCAGGAAGACTGCCACCTCCTGGAGCTTGTCCGCAACCAGTAATTGCTCACCTCCTAAATTATAGGGACACAGATCTGATCTTGCAATTGTTCCTCTCCAAAGGCCCTTGGCGGTACAAGAGTGCTACCATAAAGGAGTATTCAGATTTCAAGACAGTAGTGCAACATAAACACAACACTTATTCTTTAGTTAAGCGACAGTTGCACTGTAGGAAATTGCTCCTTTTTTTGCCTGGTGTTTGATGTAAGTTTGACTGATGTGCACTGGCTTCCTGCTAACCAGATCCCCAGTGCCAGTGTCTTTTCTCAAAACCAAACTGGCAAGACCTTTAGCACCCCTGTAAGTCCCTAGTAAATGGTACCTCTGGTAACTACGGCATGGGTACTAAAAAGGGTCCCTATGGGTTGCAGCATGTATTTTACCACTGGAAGGGACCCGCCATCAAACCTATTCAGACTGCATGAAATGATGCAAACAAAAGTTAAAACACAACATGGCACACGCAGACACTGCATGGAATATATGTTCGTCATCCCTGCAGCAGGCTTTCCATTCCTAAGGCAGCGTGCATTATATTATGTGTGGTCATATCTGCACGATATGCCCCTGTACTGTCCACTTCAATTACTAGATAGTACAAATGAACAGGGAAGGCCAGCTAAATAATGGCTTCACTGAAATCTATGGTGTTTGGTATCAAACACATTGTCCTAATAAATCCCTGTTGATACTAGTAGTGGATTTATTAAAACAGGCACCCAGCGGACACCTTAGATTATTCCCTGAAAATATAACAACTTCTTGTTTATTGGCTGACCGGTGAAGACCAGCTAGCCACCACAGATGGGTTTTTGACCCCCACTGCAGGTGACACCCCATGCTCCATGAGCGCAGAAACAATGCCTTCTCTGGCCGGAGGTGTTGTTACCTCTTCCAAGCAGGATGGCTAGTAATCAGCATATTAAGGTAAGAGGCGTCAAAGGCCTCTACGGCCTTTGATATGTAACACTGCCTCCCCACAAACAGGGGAGATGCCACCTACAGCTCTTGGCCAGTTTGGTACCAGGACAGGTGGGAAAATAGCTAGTCAGGAGGCATATTCACCATCATGCTAGTTAAACCCCTAACATGTGCTACCTGAAGTGAACACAAAAAATGGAATTCCACCATCTTGGTTTTTGGTGAAATTCAATATACTGGGTCAGGGTTAAGCCCCCTCCCCACAGTAAGTGGTCATATGTAGGTGTAGGCACCCCAAATGTAAGTACTGTATTGGGTACTACTTACACTCCCCTTTAAACTCCTAAATTGAGTATTTGGGTGGCACCTCTGACATCAGGAACTTATATTTGATGGATACAAGAAGAAGAGTGCAAAGACGAGCGCGGAGGAAGCAAGAACTAAGGACCAGCTGCAGACTTTTTGGTGTCAAACCTTACCTGCCTGCACCTGTCCCAACAATCATGACAAACTGACTTGTCCTGCTGCTGTGCATCTTCCTAGAATCCTGGTGGGCTGAAAGCACTTCACAAATTGCCAGCAATCACCCTTGGAGTAGAGGAGCTTCTCTCCTGCAGCCTCCAGGCACCAAACAGCAAAGCCTGGTCTACCTGGTACCCCCTGGTTCCACTGATGTGGCAGCTGCCCAGGAAGGGGTAGTCATGCTACAGAAGGTCAAATCCATCTCCCCACCAAGTGAGAGATACGAGGACCAACCAGAGCCTCGCAGCACTAATACTCGGAGTACCGGACCCCTTGCAGCAACCAAACCCTCTTTGAGTCCTATCCAGACTCCAACGACACAAAGTCTGTGCAGCCATTGAGAGGTTTTAGCATTACTGGGACCACCTATTTCGAGAGTCATCGGCTGTCCCCTCAACTGGGGAGACAGGCAACCTTGAGTGCCCATGCTACACAAGCCCAGCTGACCTAACCACTCAGCACCAATCACCCCAGCCTGGGGCTCCGAGAACCGACTGTGATTCCTTTCTTCCAGGGTGCTCACAAACCAAACCCCCTTTGGGAGCTTTCGGACATGTTCCTAAGTCCCCCTCTGCAGCCTGTTTTTAGGTGCCCCCCTCCTTTGTGTAGCGCACAAAGCTACCAACCCAACCAGCATAATTCTACGTGGTTACTGCAGGAGAGAAAAAGACTAACTGCTGCTGGTTCTTTGGAGCGTGAACCCCTACCACATTTAAGGCCTGAAGGGGACCCTTGAAACCTATTGCAAGTAACTGTGTGCAGTATATGCCTTTTTCCCTTAGGAAAGCATTATTTCAGATAGACACATTTAAGTGAACATTTTACTTACCTGTAAAAAATCTATATCTCAAAAAGGACTTACTTGATCCCAACGTTCTGGGTGTTGAAATGTATATAGAAATATGTGCTGTTTTTCTAAACTGCAAAAAGAACAATTGATGGACAGAATGCAGAACAATGTCATACATTCACCCCAGTACAGAGATCTGGGCCTAAATCCATCATTTTTTTGCATTCCACACCTCCCCAGTTCAGACATGGCCATATGCAAATCAGCCTTGACCCTGTGCCTCATGGGAACTGTGGAATTTTAATTTGCGATCTGAACATTATCTGCGCCAGCTTGTCACCTATGTACTACGTGCACGGCAGCCATTTTTAGATATCATGGTCTCCCTGTCCACGATCGATCGCCAGCACGTCCCTCTGACCCAGCAAGCATCCTCCGCGCACCCTGGCTCCCCCTCCCTCCTCCTCCTTATGAGCATGACCCTTCTGCATGACCCTGTCCTTGGGAGTCACGCCAACGCCTGACCAACACCTCCTCTCCTCCCATGAATGCCCCTCTGTTGATAAACCTCCCTCCTGCGCTGGATTGTCCGCGCAGCATGAATACCACTCCATTGATGGCCCCTCACCCCGTGTCCGACTGTCCACACAGGTCCGAGGCCATTGCCTAAGCCGGGAGATATCATTTACTGCCCTTTATTGTATGAGGTCGCTCTCCTTCAAAGGACCCTCTATTGATCCAGGCCTCCCCACCCCCCTGTGATATGATCAGGCGCACACATCCTAAGACTCGACTGAACACTCAGCTGCGTGATGGCCCCCTCCTCTTATCAGCAGGTTGAGGACCTCTATTGTGAAGGTATATGGGGGTGGGATTAACACGAGGATTACGAAGATGTCTTTTCCTTGCTTAACAAAGATCTGATTGTATTAAAGGAAGGTCACATGCCATAAACCAGTGTATAAGAGGCCAGGCCTCCGAGAGGCTGTTAGAGCACCTCGAGATGATACCTTGTTGTCTGATCTGATGTGTTCTGCTCCGACGGAATAAAACTTCTGTTTCCTGCCTTCTGGTCTCCGGCGCCTGCCTCATTGCTTGGTAAACTTGAATGGTACAAGGGCGGTTAGCGCCGGGCAAATCTTGAGAAAGGTCCTAGCCCTACCTTTTTCCACAATTGGCGTCCCAAAGCGTGGGGCCCATCAGCGACACGTGGATCCAGTGGGAGAGGTCCCGATGACAGAGTGAACGACTGCAACGATCGGGAAGAGCTCGTGTCCGATAGACCCTCGTCTGACAGCCGATCATCCGACCTTCACTAGTTCTGAACAGACCTCTCTAGAGTGATCTACGGTCCTGACTGGGAACCATCAGGAGTGCCGCGAACAACACGAAGGAGAGAGGACGATCGGGCGCTGGATCCAGAGGACAGGAAACCGTCCATGCGGTCCGGGTAAGGTCGTGTAAACACGACGAATTGAGGAAAATTGTTTTTGTTTGGATAATACTAGTATTACGCTTTGTTGAAACCCTCTGGAGATTCACTGTCTGCAAACCGGGAAAAACAAACAGGCTCTCTCTTTGCAAGCAGTGAAGGATAGGTAACGCAGACTTTTGTCCCTGTTGTAATCCGTCGTGCCTATCTTCCTCCCCCACTGTTTCCCGAACTGTCGTTCGTGGATTATTGTCTGGAGATTCTTTGTCTGCAAACAGGGAAGAACAAGGTCTCTCTTTGCAGGCAGAGAAAGAGTGGGTAACGATAATTTTTCGTGCCCACTTATTCTCCCCACTGGATTGTTTGATTGGCCGATTATTCGGTATTGGTTCTTTTGAGGTATTCACGGCCTCCAAATAACGTAGAATAGAAATATTCTGTCTAGTCTTTGTCCGCCGTGATAAGATAGGTAGTGCAGACTTTTGTCCCCGTTGTAATCCGTCATGCCTGTCTTCTCCCCACTGGTTGGTAGCCTGTTTAGCCCGGACCGCTTATTAGAGATGAACCATCCATCTCCACTGGAGGGCACCCCTAATAAGGACATGTTCACTAAGTATGGACTAGTCGCTATAGCTTACACTAAACTATGGCATAAATATACGAAAAAGAACCCTGAAAGTCAGTGGCCACTGATAGGTTCCTTTGACGAAAATAAAATAAAAACATTAGAAATAGCGCTCCAGAAGAATAAAACTACGCCCACTATGCTCGACAGTATCGGCATGTGGCGCAAAGAAACGGAACAGCGAAAGAAAAGAGAAGAAGCAAAAATAGGGAAGGCAGCCCACCTAGCCGCGAAGCAACTAGAAGAAGAAATAAAAGAAAGAAAAGATACTATGCAAAACCAAGAATCAGGGTCGACAGGCCAATGTCCTGTTAGGACCCCCTCTGCGCTCTACCCTGAATTGCCCTCCAAACAACGGGCGAACGATGAGTTACTACTGGGTCCCCCAATCATCTACATGCCCCCTCCATATGCCCCCTGCCGACAAAGCTTTCACGCTCCGAGTGTGAGCGAAAGCGATCTCAGTGCTAGTGCACCAGCCCTCACGGCCTTTGCACCAGCCACATTAACAACCTCATCAGACGACCCCGAGCCTAGCAAACAATCACCAGCCAGACTAAATAGGTTGAGCAAAGATGAGCGGGATGGGATCGACAAAATAGCAAAGACATTAGTAGAACGAAGGGAGAGCGAAGATTATACAATGAGCGTATATAATTCACATGCCGACAGCCACAGACGGCATTTCATCTTGCGATTCAGCTACTACACCCTGAACGCGTATGAAGATAGGTATCAGAGTAAGGGACCCGCTAAACTAACAACACTGTATAGGAAAATTGATGTTGGAGATGGGACTGAACGTGAGGCGACGGAGCTCTTCATGCAAATGCTTGAGGTCTTCCGCCACCTCGCGGAACAGAAACCAGAAGCCAAGGTTACGGTCCCTGAAACAACCTCGGCAGAAGTAGCCAATACTATGATGCCTATCAGAGAAGCGGCTCCTTACTGGATCCCGCCACGGGGCCAGGGAACGAGCGATGATATTAATAACGAAAATGCAAAGGGAAGGGTCGTGTACAATTGGGTTTACCAACCATGGGACCGACAAGATATCCTAACCTTTAAGCAAACCCTGCCCGACTTAAGAAAGAACCCGACAGCATTTTATACCGAATTAGGCACAGCCTTGGGTTCGACAATAATGACTTTAGCAGATATTGACTTGTTCTTTGGGTTATGTCTGCCGGCTGACGTGTGGAAGCAAATCCGGAAGGCTGACCACACGGATCTGTTTGGACATACCTGGGACCAACTCGGTAAACTAGATAGACAGCGAGAGCCGGGGAGTAAACCAGTGAAGGACATACTGGAACTCCCAGATAAAATAGTTCAGAAATTAAAAACACTGGTCCCGGAAAGAAAAGTAGACTGGTCGATAGTCATGGCCTGTCGACAGAAACCCCAGGAAGATGTGTCAGAATACTTCTCCCGATTTGAGACAGTGTTCTCCGACTACAGTGGCCAAGACATGACCACCGCAACCGGACAGCACCTGTTTGTGCAAAATTATGTAAAGGGACTAACACAAGAAGTCTCCCAAAAACTGCAGACGAGTGAGAGTAGTTGGGGGGCCTCCAAACCCGCAGCTATCCTTCAGATGGCTCAGTATTACGAGCACCAAAAGAATGAGAATGATAGGGCGTCCGAGAAAAAGAAGAAAGATTTAAAGGAAAGGGTAATGATAGCCCAGATACAGGGTATAGCGCTAGGACGGGAACATCAGAGGGGGAACTATCCATCAAACACCCCCAGAGATCTACCTCCTAAAGATCACACCCCAACATCCCACACTGGACGGAGAGACGTTGGCAATGACCAATGCGCCTTCTGCAAAGGGCTCGGCCATTGGAAATTCCAGTGTCCGGTTTTGCTAGAAATGAATAGAAACAGGGATTCCAGGGATGTGGCAGGTGGTCCGAGAAATAGAGTACAAGGACGAGGGAGCTCCAACGACACCAGCAATGACAGATCAGGGAGACTGAACACGTTTGACCGTCCCCGACAGAATCAATACCAGCTGTCCGAAGGTGAACATGCCCCCGACTTTGCATAGGACTGCCAGGGGCAAGGGAGGGATCCAGTCGAGCTCTGTGTTGACCAGCAAGGTCCTTATGTCACCGCTAAGGTCTTGGGTACAGAGTCTCCATTCTTGGTAGACACTGGGGCGACACGTAGTGTGTTATCAAAACGACTGATTCCAAGGGCACCCTTGTCTGGCTCACACATAACGTCGATAGGTTTCGATGGGACGCCCTCCACTAACCCCCTGTCCATACCTATTTCCTTTGACCTAGAAAACAACACTGCTGACGCGACATTTCTACTCTCCTCCAACTCCCCTGACGCCATTATGGGCATTGACTTACTGAAACATTTTCGAGCTACCATTAGGTGTTCCCCAGATGGAATACGAGTCATCCTGTACGACAACCCAGCCATGCCCAGATCCCCTCCCCCACGACACATGTGCTCCATAACTGACGCTGACCTGTCCCTGCTTGACACCCTGCCTCCGTACCTGTGGGCCAAAAATGACTCTGATGTGGGGCGAATGATGATTGATCCTATCCACATAACTGTACGACAGGACGCTATGCTCCCGAAACTCCCGCAATATCGGATATCCCCAGAGGGTGAGAAGGCACTGGTAGCGATCATTCAGTCTCTGGTAGATGCAGGAGTGGTTGAAGAGGTGGTTAGCAACGTCTGCAACAGCCCAATCCTACCTATTGTTAAGAAGCAAGGTGAAGGAGATGAGAAAGCGTACCGCTTCATCATCGATTTACGAGAGATTAACAAAGTGGTTGTACCCCAATATCCCGTAGTCTCTGATATCACCACCATTTTGACCCTCATCCCGTCCACCGCCACCACCTTCACTGTTATCGACCTTAAGAACGCGTTTTTCTCTATCCCCATCCATCCAGACAGCCGTTATCTCTTCGGCTTCACTTTAAAGTCCCGCTCGTACCGATTTTGTAGAGCTCCCCAGGGGTACACTGAAAGTCCCAGCATTTACAGCCAGGCCCTCAAAAGACAGCTGGATGCCTTCCAGCTACCAGAGGGAGTGGTGTTGATCCAATATGTCGATGATATCCTTTTGGCGGCCGACACCACCCCGCTTGCAACGACAGCCACTGTCCAACTCCTACACTTCCTTGCAGAAAATGGCCATAAAGTCTCCAAAAAGAAGTTACAGTTTTGCCAGCCACAAGTGACTTACCTAGGCCATCTTCTGTCCAAAGAAGGGAGGAAACTTACCCCTGACCGAATCCAAACCATCTTAGACACCCCCATCCCAAAAACACAAAAACAGGTCCGCTCTTTGGTTGGCCTAACCTCTTTTTGCAGACAGTGGTTGCCTAACTACAGTCTCATTGTGAAACCATTACTTGCCCTACTGACCAAAGATGTCCCCTCCCCGCTTCCTTGGACCGCTGAGTGTCAAGCCTCCTTTAAGGAATTACGGGATGCACTCTGTTCAGCGCCTGTCCTAGGAACTCCGGACTACACCAAACCAATCTCCCTCTTCACCCACGAGAGGGAGGGGTGTGCATTGTCGGTCCTAACTCAATCAATTGGTCCTAAGCAGCGCCCTTGTGCCTACTTCTCCGCCACTCTTGATCCTGTAGCCAGAGCTTTACCTGCCTGCCTTCGAGCAGTAGCTGCCGCTGCTGTCTCTATCCGTCAGAGCGAGGGAATTGTACTTTCCAACTCCCTCACTGTATTAGTGCCCCATGCAGTTGACACCCTTTTGAACCAGACAAAGACCCAACACCTGACTAGCGCACGACTGACAGGGTACGAGTTGACTCTGCTTGCACCCCACATCACACTAAAGAGATGCACGACTTTGAATCCTGCCACATTGTTACCCCTGCCTGAGAACGACCCCGACGTTCCTCCCATACACGACTGTCTGACCCTCACAGACGAACAGACTAGGAGTAGGGTTGACCTCCGAGACACTGCTTTTCCTGACCCCGATGGAGAGCTATGGGTAGACGGCTCATGCATCAAACTCCCAGATGGCACCACCTCAGCTGCCTATGCAGTAACGACAGCCCAAACAGTAGTTGAAACAGCCTGCATCACTCAACGATCTGCCCAGGCAGCAGAGCTGATAGCCCTCACCCGAGCATGCATCATAGCCGCAGGGACCACCGCGAACGTATATACGGACAGCCAGTATGCCTTCGGGGTGGTCCACCATTTTGGGCTCCTGTGGAGGGAGAGGGGATTCCTGACGTCCCACGGTACCCCAATCCTCCACGGAGATTTAGTCTCCTCTCTGATTGAGGCAGTTCTCCTCCCCAAACGATTAGCGGTGATCAAATGTCAGGCACACAAAAGAGTGACAGACTTAGTCGGACAAGGGAATGCATTAGCCGACATCACTGCACGAACCACAGCTGAGAATAGGACGGTGACACGCATATATGTGACCAGGTCACAAGCAGAAAAATGGAGTGACACAAGGGAAATGATCAGAGACATACAGTCGGCCAGCACCCCTCACGAACTGACTAAGTGGGCAAGGGTGGGTTTGAAGGACGAAGAGGGTTGCTGGCGAACGAAGGATGCAAACAAGTGGTTGCTGCCCGACTCATACCTGATCCCCATACTGACAATGGCACATTCCCCCGCACACATAGGATCTGCACCCATGATCGAACTCATTTCCAAAGTCTGGCACAATGACAAAATCCCCGACTCAGCCAGACGCCTAGTTCAGCAGTGCCTTATCTGCCTGCAACACAACCCCGGGAAAGGAACTGTAGTGCCCCGGGGAGGGTTTGGGACCCCCAATCACCCCTTTGAGGTCCTTCAGATGAATTACATCCAACTAGAGAGATGCCAAAACCTGAAGTATGTACTAGTGATTGTATTTGCCTTCAGTAAATGGGTAGAGGCCTATCCAACCCGTGACAACACTGCCATGACTACTGCCAAAGTACTACTGAAAGAATTCTTCCCTCGCTATGGCCTTTGCCGAATTTTATGGAGCGACAATGGCCCCCACTTCATAGCTGAGGTTATCCAATTAATCCTAAAGGGGTTGGGGGTGAAGCAACGATTTCATGCGGTCTTCCACCCCCAATCCGCCGGTCTAGTGGAACGCCATAATGCCACACTGAAGCTGAAACTGGCAAAAATAGTGGCCACCACTGGACTTAACTGGCCGGATGCCCTCCCACTGGCCTTGTTATCGATGCGCTCCACTCCCACCAAGCACCATCTGACCCCCTACGAGGTCGTGTTTGGGCGACCGATGAATCTCTGGACTGCTCCCAAACCGACCTCCATTCATGACGTCCCGGACGTCCTACTGTCTGATTATTTGTGCAAGTTAACTAAAACGTTGTCTGTCATTCATCAACAGGTGCAGCAGGCCATCCCCGATGCTTCCAGGGGCCCCGGCCACGACATCCAACCGGGAGATTTTGTATTGATACGAAATTTCCAGCGAACCAAGAGTCTGTAACCTCGGTGGACGGGCCCCTGGCAAGTGCTGATCACCACCCGAACGGCACTCCGAGTGGAGGGGAAGAAGCACTGGTTGCACGCGCATCATTGCCGAAAGGTCTCTGCAAACCTGGCCACGACAGAAAACGTCAGCACCCAAGAAGAGCTCCTGAGCAAAGGCCGACCGATATTGGACTGTTATCCCGATACTGAGGCATTCGAACTTGCAAAATTCTCTGATCCCACTGTGCCATCCAGAGAAGGGTATTTCCTGCGTCGAAAGGAGGGAGTTTCGGCTAAGTAGGCCACGGACTAAGTTAAATCTCAGAACGGTGACCTAAACACAATCAAGGGTTTCCGGGAGAGAAGCTAAACGAAGTCTGTGGTTCTGCCCGCTACCGAGCCCCCTTGAAGGTGATGGAAGCGCCAGATAAGAAGATGATGGAAGCGCCAGATAAGAAGATGATGGAAGCAACAGGAAATACCCAGTATAGAAATCCAAAGACTGACAACTTGCACAAATCAAAGACAATCGCACTCTTCATTGTCTTCCTCTTCTGCCTCCTCCTCATGACCTCCTTCTGGATTCTGGAGGAAAGCACACCGGCCCATGAGGCATTGCTACCTACTGCACAGCCGACCCCCCTGAAAGAGCATCACCTAATCTCTCTGTCGCCTCAGCTCCGAGAAAGGCGCAGGGAATTCTGGAACAATTCCTTCGTGCAACTGTTGCACCAACACAACCTTGCTGCGAATGCTACGAACTGTTGGATCTGCGGGTTGCTCCCGCATGCCACTGGACACTCTATTCCCTTCATCCCTTCACCCTTCTCAGTTCACGGCTCTTGCCTCGCCTGGCTGATCCTCATGCAAGAGAGCCACAAGGACAACGCCACCTCCAGCCGGACAGTGTCACACTTCTACTCTGGGTTCTGGCTGAACAAAACAGGAAAGACTCCTACTGCCCTGTGTCCTGCGCTCGCCGGCGCCACCTTCCTCAAAGACATTCCAGCCAAGGAACGAGTCGAAGTACAGGTGCTCCACAATCCAGCCAGAACCACCTTCTCTCATCTGCAAAAACAAACTACCGCCACTCTGACTGTGGCCCTGTCTGTTATCAATGTCACCGGCCTTGTGTGCCTAGAAGGCCAGGGAACGCAACTGGTGGGTCACAGCGCCTGCCGAATCACCAGAACATTGGACTCAGCTGACCCCCCTTCCTTTGTTGCTTCTCCGAACATGTACTTTGTGTGTGGCACCAAAGCTTACACCTGGCTCCCGAGAGGTTGGAAGGGCGCATGTTACATTGCCTTCGTTCTTCCACCCACATATGTAGCCCCTGCCAACCATCACCGACAGAGGCGTGCAGATGACGTTGGACAAGCCGACTCCACCGGAGCACAGTTCCTAGATGCAGCAAAGGGACTTGTTCCTCTGTGGGGCCCAATGGCAAACAGCCGTGCTATCCGGCACCTGACCCAGTCAGTAGAAACAACGATCAACATCACTGCTGGTATCCTCGCCAACAACACTGCGGAACTTCAGGCGGTCCGCCTTGTGACCCTTCAAAATAGACTTGTCCTAGACGTGGTCCTAGCCGACCGAGGAGGAGCATGCCGCATCATCGGATCCAGCTGCTGCACATACGTGCCTGACAACTCGCCTTCAGTCTACAAAGCCATTGAACACCTCCACAGACTTTCCTCAGAGGTTCACCAAGAACAAGAAGGATGGTCGCTTGGGAACTGGTTTTGGGACACTTTGAAGAATTGGGGTTGGAAGTTGTTTTCCTTCGTGCTGATACCTGTTGTAATATTATGTGGGTGTTGCTTAGGTATCCAATGTCTGCCACCTTTGTGCGGCCTTGTTTCTAACTGTATGTGCCCAAAGACTTTGGACTTCCGAAATGAGCACATGAGTCCCCTCTATGAAGTAGAAATACGTGGCCTTATGGGGATAAATCCAAACTGACAAGTTGGCGAGACATGTTAAAAGGGAGGACTGTGGAATTTTAATTTGCGATCTGAACATTATCTGCGCCAGCTTGTCACCTATGTACTACGTGCACGGCAGCCATTTTTAGATATCATGGTCTCCCTGTCCACGATCGATCGCCAGCACGTCCCTCTGACCCAGCAAGCATCCTCTGCGCACCCTGGCTCCCCCTCCCTCCTCCTCCTTATGAGCATGACCCTTCTGCATGACCCTGTCCTTGGGAGTCACGCCAACGCCTGACCAACACCTCCTCTCCTCCCATGAATGCCCCTCTGTTGATAAACCTCCCTCCTGCGCTGGATTGTCCGCGCAGCATGAATACCACTCCATTGATGGCCCCTCACCCCGTGTCCGACTGTCCACACAGGTCCGAGGCCATTGCCTAAGCCGGGAGATATCATTTACTGCCCTTTATTGTATGAGGTCGCTCTCCTTCAAAGGACCCTCTATTGATCCAGGCCTCCCCACCCCCCTGTGATATGATCAGGCGCACACATCCTAAGACTCGACGGAACACTCAGCTGCGTGATGGCCCCCTCCTCTTATCAGCAGGTTGAGGACCTCTATTGTGAAGGTATATGGGGTGGGATTAACACGAGGATTACGAAGATGTCTTTTCCTTGCTTTACAAAGATCTGATTGTATTAAAGGAAGGTCACATGCCATAAACCAGTGTATAAGAGGCCAGGCCTCCGAGAGGCTGTTAGAGCACCTCGAGATGATACCTTGTTGTCTGATCTGATGTGTTCTGCTCCGACGGAATAAAACTTCTGTTTCCTGCCTTCTGGTCTCCGGCGCCTGCCTCATTGCTTGGTAAACTTGAATGGTACAAGGGCGGTTAGCGCCGGGCAAATCTTGAGAAAGGTCCTAGCCCTACCTTTTTCCACAGAACAGTGCAGCCGAACTGCCAAGCCATGTCTTTCCTGGACCGGAATCAAGCATCCTAGGACCGGTTTCTGGATATCAGCCATCTTCAGCCAGGCTAGCTTGACTCCAGTGGTGTGGAGAGCATGGGACTCACGTCTGAGCATACCCATCCCACGGGGTGACAAATGCAAAAACAACAATTGATGGACAGAATGCAGAACAATGTCATACATTCACCCCAGTACAGAGATCTGGGCCTAAATCCATCGTTTTTTTGCACTCCACACCACCCCAGTTCAGACATGGCCATATGCAAACCAGCCTTGACCCTGTGCCTCATGGGAACAGTGCAGCTCGAACTGCCAAGTCATGTCTTTCCTGGACCGGAATCAAGCATCCTAGGACCGGTTTCTGGCTATCAGCCTTCTTCAGCCAGGATAGCTTGACTCCAGTGGTGTGGAGAGCTAGGGACTCACGTCTGAGCATACCCATCCCACGGGGTGACAAATGCAAAAACAACAATTGATGGACAGAATGCAGAACAATGTCATACATTCACCCCAGTACAGAGATCTGGGCCTAAATCCATCGTTTTTTTTGCACTCCACACCACCCCAGTTCAGACATGAGTGTTTGATTGGTTCAGATGCTCCGTCCATCACCACCCCCTTTAGTACCACGTTTTTCTAAACTGGTCAAAGATTTATTCCTGAGTGTCTGTTTCATTTATGGCCTCTGTGAGTACAATAAATGCTTAGCACTACCCTCTAATAAGCCTAAACTGCTTTCTCACAGTACCTCAAAAGAGTGCATTTGGGCTTGTTACTTGTGCCTCTGTAGGCCAATAAGTGTTGCCTGCACTCTCTGCACAGTGTACCTTGTTTTGGTGCACTATATAGAGAGCCAGCTTACTTCAGGTCCCTGAAATATGTGCTGCTTTACCCAGCCAAGTTTAAAGTTGTCGATGTAGATTCCACTCAGTTCTTCTCTTCCCCCTAAGACATATAGACCTGACTGCATGCTGAAGATTCAGCAAAAGACAATAGTGCAGACCACCTGTCTGATTATTGGCTAATTCCTAAACCACGCTCCAGGAGGCGTAGGACGATGGCCCATAGCCCCACTCTGGAGAAGGTGTTCCAAGAGCAAATGCAAGCAGTAAGAGAGGCCTTGCACCTTAGGACAATCTCCTTTGAGGTGTTGAGGCAACATTGCCTCTTGGACACTAGTTCAGTGGCCAGCAGGTCTGGGACCTCTTTGAAGACAATAACTTGGGGTCTACTCATACCAGCCAGCATGGCAGATGACCTGCTCTGATGTCCAGGTGGACTTGTTTCACTCCGTTTTGTACCTTCAATTTGCTACCTAGTCTGCCTATGAGAGATGACTACAACAACTGGATCTAGGCCAGATGACGTGAGTACTATGGCGGGCACCATGGACCGAAACCTGCAACCATATTTGTGCCATGCCCCGTAGGACTTCCCAAGTGGACTGGGTTTGTTGGATGGGTTATCTCTTTAATTGGATTGTTGTTATTTGTTTGGACGCTATAGGCCAGGGACATGTAGTATTACTGGCAAGCATGGGATTGGAATTGTTCTGTTCTCTCTTTTTTTTTCTCGTTCTTGTTCTGATATTTCTTCCTTTATATTAAGTGATGCATGGCAAGTAGAATCGACTGTGCGTCTTCACAGGAGAGGACAATGTCTACTGTAGGGTACCTTTATTAATTATATGGCTGGTTGATGCTCTTCAAATGGGGCCCTTGAAGTTGTGAGGCTCAGAGGGATGAGACTCCTACACACAGCAACACCTGGGTACTCCAATATACAAAACTGTTATAAAATAAACTCATATATCAAGTGCTGCCACGCCCATATTGCAATTTTGTAAGAAACAAACCTCATGCATAG
Source organism: Lissotriton vulgaris (assembly GCF_964263255.1). Lineage (NCBI taxonomy): Eukaryota > Metazoa > Chordata > Amphibia > Caudata > Salamandridae > Lissotriton > Lissotriton vulgaris. The sequence continues at coordinate 1,468,518,279 of NC_141685.1, read as the reverse complement.
GGTATTAGGCACGGTAAAGGCAAAATGGAAGGGACAAGTATATTGAACTGGAGCCTCAGCCTCTGAGAGGGAAGTGATAGTTTTAATAGTCCTTGGAGTTCTATATGTGGTGGATTCCCACAGGATTGATGAGGGGGGTTGTTTCACGATTCTGGAAGGCCCTTTAGATTGACTGTCATTCACAGTGTTGGGCATATACGCCCCACACTATGGGCAGTCGGCCTTCTTGATGCTCTTACATCAGCACTACTGTGAGACCCCCCAGGCACCCAGAATATTGGTGGCGATTATAATTGCGTGCCCAACATGTACAGGGATTGCTCTGTCTCTCTCCTCCAGACGGCCACCTGTGTTCGGAATGCACAACACCTTAGGAAATGGATGGCTTGCAACTTGTCTGCATGACGTATGGCACTTGCTTCATCCCACATAAGGCAAGTATTCATTTTATACCCTGGTCCGTGGTATTTACTCAAAGCTGGACCTTTTCCTATACAGCGACTTCCTGGGGGATGAATTACAGAAGCAGAGTATCTTACACTCAAGTTATGTTAGGTTATGTTGAATGCCATTTGTATAGCGTGTAATCAACACGGACTCTTAACGCTATAGGAAAATTACAGAACAACACCAGCAGTAAGTATGGGCGGAAAATCCGTTCCGCTCGCGGATTTTGCGGATTTTCGGTAAATTCGCAATCCGCGAGATTCACGAATTTCCCGCAAAATCCGCAAATCCGCGAGCAGCGGATTTTATGGCTTGCTTGCACTGTTCGCGTGAGTTCGCGGCTTCCCAGTTCAACTTCGCGCCCCGCGAATAAGCGCTAAATTGCAGAAATACGATCTTAGCAAAACTGAAACTACTTACCAGGTTCAAAAGTTCAAGCTCATCATTAGTAGCCATTTCCTGTAGTGCTTCCTGAGGGGCCCCTCCAGAGTTCAGTTGCCTACTTGCAACTATTATGTGACCCTGCTCTGACCCTCAGAATAGTTACACATATGCCACAAAGGTCCTGAATTACAGCTTAGGGAGACAAGCAGGAGCCAGGCTGGAAGTTCAAATCCAGTGACACATTAATCAGCCCCTAATTCATTATTGTCAGTTGGGGCAGGGCAGGTGTTGTAACTAATTTTGCAACAATGAAAGCACTTAGCAAGTGCAAAAGATCACTAATCAGGAAGCACTAAGGAAGCAGGTGCCAGCTAAAAAAATATTCTGTGACACATTAATCAGCCCCAAATTAATTCAGGTCACTTGAGGCAGGGAAGGTGTGCTTTGCTTTGCCAAAATAATGTACACTGGACAACCAGAGGGTGCTGTGATGAAACAGAGGGTGGCATGGGTGAGCCAGAGGGTGGCATGAGTGAACCAGAGAGTGGCAGTGGTGACAGAGGGTGGCAGTGATGAAGAAGAGTGTCCCAAACAGGCTGGTCACGTAGAAACAACAAGTTCGCAAAACTTGCGACCCGACAGGTAAGTTCGCGGTTGCGAAATTGTACAAAAACCCTCGCGAACTGGCAGAAACCCGCGCGAACACAAAAAAAAAATCCGCAAATTCGCAAGAATTCGCGGATTTTGCGGATTGCGAGTTCGCAAATCCGCAAAATTCACGAACGCGGGTTTCGCAAAATTCGCCCATGCTTAACCAGCAGTTACATGTCACAATGCCTGCTCGGTCAGAGCTTATCTTCTCCAAAAGCCATTGTGAACAAAAAAGTCTTTAGTTTTTTCCTAAATGGAAGGAGAGTTGCTACAACGTGCATACTCTTTAGAAGCTTATTTCACAACTGGGGAATCAATACAGAGAAAGCTCGTCCACCAATGATGACTTTGTCAAACCATGGACAGGACAACAGGCTTGCCTCGGTTGATCGAAAGCAAGGTCCCGGCATGTATTTCCTTAGGCGGTCCTTGATATATTCTGGAGTCGTCCCATACAGGGCTTTATGTGCAATACATAGGCCCTTAAACCTAGTCCTCTTCTTAATTGGGAGCTAATGAATTGTTGCAGCAGTGGTGAGGCATCTGACTATCTTGGGAGCTTAAAGATTAGTCTTGCCATGTATTACAACTTGAAGCTTCCCTAACAGCTTATCCGGAAGCCCAATTTATAGCTTGTTGCTGAAGTCCAGTCACAACACAATCAGAGCCGTCACTACAGTTCACATAATTGGAAATGATAAGAGTGGTACCAATTTCCGGAGTTGTCTCAGGAGGCCTACACAAACCCTATCACTGTAGTCACCTGGCTTGTCAATGTCAGCTTACTGTCCAACTTAAAGCCTAGACTCTTCACGACGGGCACAGGTATAGGTGTGGTGCCTAACTCTTGTGGCCAGAAGAGGTTTGACCAGGGGTTATGACCCACAGTGATTGCTAAAACCTCGGTCTTTTCAGGTTTACTTTCAGCAAAATAACAGTCATCCAGTTCATTGTGAACCTCGGGATGTTATGTACGCTAGACTGTGCTTGCACGGAGTTATCAATCTGTCGTCCACATAATTAATCAATTTTTAATCGATTTGTGCTAATGCCACCAGCTGTGGCAGGAGATAAATGTTAAAAAGCAGTGGGGACAGCACGGAACCATGAAGGACTCCACAGGACAGTGCTCCTTTGCTGGACACACAGCCACCCAACTGAACCTTTTGTGTCTGATCCTTCAGGAAGGAGGAAATCCACTGAAACATCACACCAGAGATTCCCAGCTTCTGAATCTGGTTCAGCAACTAAGCGTGGTCCTCTGTGTCAAATGCGGCTGTAAGATCCAGTAGGAGCAGCGTTGAAGGCTTCTTCTTATCGGCTGCAAGCCTGAGCTCATCCAGCAGCGAGAGCATCACCAGCTCTGTAATATGGTGTGCCCTGAAACCTGCCTGCCACACATGGAGCAGCAGATGTTCCTCTAGAAACAGGAGAGAGTCCTGAACACTTGTTGTTCCACTGCATTGGCCAGAAAGGGGAGCCTAGATATTTTCTGATAGTTCTACAGATTTTTGGCGTCTGCCCCTGCTTTCTTCAATAACTGAGTCACCATTGCTTCCATAAAATCAAGTTTGACCTTCCCAGTTGCCAGGGAATAATTTAGCAAGGAGAGCAGTTCCATCCCCACCACAGGGAGTGTCATCTTGAACACCTTGGATGATTTAGGATCCGCTGGTGACCCTGATTCAACTCTAGCCATGATGTGTGATAAGGAATCTAGATCTAGTGTTTGTAATACTGAAAGTTTCTCACTCTGAAAGTCAGGTGGTTCCTTTATTAGCAGGAGGCATGGATTGATATGGGTTTTACTTATATCTGTTAAGATATTCTTAACTTTCTTTAGAAAGAAGTTCTGTAAATTATTGCAATCCTCCAAGTTGGCAGTAGCTTTTGGCTCCTGCTTTTGGCTCAGTTCCCTCAACACTTTAAAAGTCTCCTTCTGTCTGTCATTAGCCTCCCTAATCCTTAGCTCGTAAAACCCTGACTTCCTTACAATGATAGCTTTTTTTATAAAGGACTAACATTACTTTATACTCCTTGAAGGCATACAGTTCTTATTTGGCCATTGCCTTTCATACTGACATAAAGTTTGTTTCTTTCCTCTTAGTTCCTCCGTATACCAAGGGACACCCTTAACTTTATTCCTTACTCTTTCTCTCCGCGCTGGGGCCACCTTGTCAATGGCTTTGTTTTACCTTCTTGTGACCCTCTCACTCTCCCGATCTAAATCCTGTATCCCTAGGTGTGTAGTCTCTTTTGATGCCTCCCCATAGGCTGGTTTCCTCTATTTTATTCCAATTCCGTACCGTTCTCTACTCTGGGGGCAGGTGCTGTGGCTGACTGGGCAGTGGAATCGTGAGACTGACCAGGTGGTGATCTGACCAACTGCATGCTACAGTCTCTATTGATTTTGCAGGGGGCAAAGTTGTCCAGGTAAGGTCTAGAGTATGGCCCTTGTCATGGGTAGGGGTCTCCACAAGTTATTGTTGTAGCCCCCAACATGGTCATCTCCTATCCAAACCTACTGCCTGGGGCTCTCTAGATACTTGGTCTCAGTGGTAGTTGAAGTCCCCCACCACCATGACCTTTTGGTATCTAGAACACAAATCGCTAACCACTTCAGTAAACAGGTATTTAAATGAAGGGGTAGGGCGAGGGCTGTATACCACCACCACTATCAAGTAGGATGAACTTAAACTCATTTTTACCCCAAGGACCTCTGCTCCATCGAGGCTTTCTGTAGTCAGATGCCTGCGGCTGAACATAGCCAACCCTCCCCCTTTTTTCCACCCTGCTGGTTATGCATCAGAACATCATAATCCGGGGAAGGGCTGCCACTATATCTGGCCCTGAGCATTCTTCCAGCCAAGTTTCTGTTCGTGCTAGAATATCTGGCTCTTCTTCCTGCAGTAATGAGAAAACATCCAGGTTGGGTTTCTGAAGGGACCGTGTGTTCAACATTAAGGCCCTTAGACCGGAAGGATCTCCCATCCCCGCACCCTTTGACTTCTGAGCCTGAGTACGATTCCTTTCTGCCTCCCCCTTACAGGGTAACCGATTATCCACCCCTAGCTTCCCTTCCACTTATTCATGCAGGGGCCATGACCTATCCATGCCTTTCAGCTCCCACAGTTCCTCTGCCTAGTAAACCAACCTTTGACCAGGGGTCCTGGATCCTGGACCAAGTCGGACACGGACGGGCGCAGACGGGCTTGCCTCATGTACGCCCGCTGTGCACATCCGCTCCAGCCTGCTTAATTGAGCACACCCCCTCCACCCTCCAATCTGCCTTGTTGTGCAGCAGTTGACTCACAAGCAAAAAACTAGACCGCTTACCGGTGAAACCAACGAGCCGGTAGCGGAAGGGCTGAAAGGGCCCAAAATAATCGGGCAAACATAAAACTAAATGGAAACATTAAAAACAACTAAAATACTGTTCCACAGTTATTCCACATTTATTTTGCATGTTATCCGACCTTTTTCTGTTGCTGGTCACTATCCATTGGGTGAGGCCAAAGCCCCGGATCTGAACATGGAGGCTCTAAATGTAGGTCCTCTTGGGCCCTCCCTTGAAAGATGCCCTATCTACTGAGATTAATACCTATTTTGATCTGAGCAGGGAAACTGCACTAACTATGGCAGTGGAGTGGATGCCCACAAGTAGTTGTGAGAGGACATTGTATGGAGACAAGGTGGGGGAGTCGTGAGGTTTTAGCCACAGAACTATTCACACTTGAGCAGGAGATGCAGACATTGGAGACCAAAACTATCAACTGACTTGGCAAATTGGAACAGTTGCATTGCTGATGTAAGGAGCACAGAGAGTTGAAGGCACGGCAGGTAAAATATGATTACAGATGACGCCTTGCTCTCATGCACGCAGAGGGAGAGATTTCAGGCAGGGTATTAACTTGGCTGGTGTGGGAAGATCAATGGATTGGGGCCAATCGATTACCCAACAGTGTAGTGGCCAATACACAAGCAGCAATTAATATTGACTTTATGGAGCATTACAGCTCATTGTATATGGCAGTTCATGCCCCCTCTACCACGCACATATAGGAATTCCTGCGAGATCTACAGCTGTTCTGGCTAACATCAATTCATCAGCGTGAGCTGGAAGCTCCATTCCAACTGGGGGAAATCCTACTGGCTATAAATCAGATAACTCGCATGCCACACACCTTGCCCCAAAATTCCTAGATGTTTTTATTGAAGCCAGACAGCTGTATCAGTTACCTCAATCCCTCTGAGAGGAGTTAATTATGGTCCTCCTTATACCAAGTTGAGATCCCTTACATGTCCCATAGTTACTTTTGAACCTTGACGGTAAGGTGTTGGAAAAGGTGTTGGCCAATAGATTGCTTTCTTTTACTGATCTAGTGGTACAGGTGGTTCAATCCAAGTTTATACTGGGCTGCAATACCGTCATAAACATATGTAGCTTGATCCACGTGGTTACCTCACTCAACCTGGGACTTGAGGACAGACCACGGTGTGTTTGGACATAGAATAGGCCTGTGACACCCTGGAATGGGACTACTTATTGGCTTCTCTTGGGTGAATGAGAAATGGACCAAACTACATGGGTTGGATCCGTGTCCTGTATGGGATACTGACAGCTGGGGCTGCACCCTATACCCATTGATATTCGCTTTGGCAATAGATCCTTTGACAGGTAGCTAACAACTACATGCACAACAGTAGGAGATGACGGCTCAGGGTGAATACCATGCTATATCTGCATGCAGATGATGACTTGTATAGCTACGTGAAGCCGCTGCCATGGTCCCAGCCCTGATATCGCTATTGGACAATTTTGGCAAGATATCTGACCTCAAGGTAAATTGAACCAAATCATGCATATACCGGCTGGCCCCAGTCCCGGAACCAGAACAGGGGGCCCGCCTGGATGGCGGACTGCAATGGTGCTACACCACATTTACATACCTCGAAATGCAATTATATTATGACCTAGGTGACTTCACTGTTGGGAATATCAATAGGTCACTGGCTGGAGTTCATCCCCTTTTCTGACAGGTCTGTCTTTCCTAATGATAGAAAAGCCTGGGGGGGTGAGTAGGTCAAGAAAAGCTGTTCAGTGGTCATTGAGCAAGGTTTCCATAAGGAAGGCTTAGACAAAGATAGTTAGCAATACTTAATGATCTGTCACAAATGTGAAGGTCTTCCCATATAAGAATACTTGGAAATGTTCACAAGCCCACTCCACTGCTAAATTTTCTTTCTCAGGTTGTGAATAAGCACTTTCAGTTTGGGGCACACTTTAACTTGCATATGCCACAATCTTTCTTCAAGCATTTGGGTGTCTGCTGTGCTGTGCAAGGATGGCTCCTAAACCAACAGGGCTAGCTTCAGCAACAATCTCAGTATGAAATTTGGGATCATGGTATGCCATTTCAGTAGCGTTCTCAATAGCTTATTTTATTTTCTGGAAGCTTTTTCTCGCCTTCACGTGACCAAAGAAAAGAGACATTATTTTTCATCAAGTTTCTTAATCGTGCACTGAAAGCAGCAACGTCTTGTATGTATCTAGAGTAATGGCTGGCCATGCAAAGGAATGAACACCACATGGAAACATCTTGTGGGGGACTGACTTTTGACAGTGCTTGCACTTTAGCTGGATTGGGTGGGAGGCCTCCAAAGAATTTTAACTTTCAAAGTTAAACTGGCACCAGTGAGCAACTGGCACACTTAGGGGAGAACTTTGTCGTGCCCTGGCTGAGTAGCTCAGAAAACGAATATGTCATCCCAATAATTGAAAGCATTGATGACAGACTGTATGATATATCGAATGACGTCTTGGAAAAGCTCTGCAGCTGATGACACACCAAACCGTAGTCTTTTGTGACGGAACAGACTAATATGTGTAGAAAAGGTTGTGATGTATCTACAATTCTCCTCGAGTTCCAACTGATATCTTTTATTCAGATCAAGGAGAGAGATTACATTGGCACCCTTAAATTGTGTTATCATATTCGCAATGTGCAGACTTGGATGTTGTTCTCTTTCAATTGCTTTGTCCCCTTGACACATATCCACGCAGATCCATACAGATTCTTCACAGTCCTTTTTGGATACTACTACTATGGGAGAAAACCATGGAGTTGGACCAGTGTGCCGCTCAATGATATTGTGTTTGAGTAAGGATTCAAGTTCTTTTTCAACACTTCCTGTAAGTGATAGTCAATTTGTCTGTGTCCATGTGGAATAAGACGGACATCCTCATTATTGTGTAATTGGACTTTCATAGTCTTAAGTTTTCCCAACCCATGAAACAACAAAGGGAATTGACTTACTGTAAGCACATTCATGTTCAAAGATTTCAGTCTCATATCAGAAGCGGTGCTGAAGGTAAGTAAACAAGTTCTTAATGTCATACCATAAAGTGCATGAATGGGTTCTTGTACCTTTGTTTTCTTATGCTTGATCGTTGTTACAAATGAATCTGAGGAATTTAGTGGTGTTGATGCAGACCACATATAAATGTTAGTTTTCGATGGCATAAGTCGGGGCAATGGAGACAGTACATCCAATTTCACCTCACGCATGATATTTATTGATGAACCACCATAAATAATGAAAGGTATTCAACAACCATTGATCTTTAGTGTGATTTTTCAAGAAGGTGTGAATGGCTTTGGTGCTTTATCTTGTTGACTTCTTTTGGGCCTGTGTTTTTCCTCACATGAAGCCAGTCTAACATGCACACTTTTATCTGAGGTAAACATCGACATAGCACAACCATCTTCTTTACTTTGAATTGACATTGATATGAAAAAACTGTTGGACGATGATTTAGATAGATGTCGATCGACTTTGTGTTGTGTAGGTTTGCCTCAGCTGATATGGTCCCTTGGCCTTATGAGCGTGCATCGAACCTAGCTTCTGAAACATTCATGTGGCTATTTTGTTTTCATCCCATGACACACATACTTATTGCTTCATCTTGCAAACTGTTACAACTGTCCACAGCCTTTAAAGATATGCCTAATGGCAGGACATTTACTTTTGTGTGGAAACGAAAATGCACATATGAAGCACAGCTTCTTTTTCTGTGGAGAATTCACTCTGCATCCTTCCGCTTTGTGCTTTGGCTTGCTTTTCACATTCATGACTCCATGTGAGCAGCTTGTCGATCAGCACAATCCTCAGCCAGACATGAGAATGTGCTCTAGACTAAGAGTTTCTCACAGCATTCCTCGTCTGAACGAATCTGACAAGTATCTGTCAATCACTGTAAGGTTTATAGCTTCCTCATCATTAAATTAATTGAACTTACAGTGTTAGATGACGTATCCATTCTCTCAACAAATTTGTCAAGGGTCTCACCAGTTCTGTGTCATTCTTGAATGAAGATGTACCTTTCATAATCTATATTGGCATTGGATTGAACTTGAGATTCAAAGCTGCTTTAATTTGACTGCTATGCTATTTTGTCAGCTTGGGGCATTTTCTTTATGACTTCTTTTTCCACCTTCACAGCAAGATTTGTAATGTACTTGATAAGCTTTTTGTTATCTGCTTCTTCAATTGCATCAATTACATCATCACATGTCTCTGTCCAGGCAGTCCACCTGTTGCCAATATTCTGCTTTTTGGCGGTATGAAAGGGTGGTGGCGGCTTTAAGAAGGCGATTTACAAAAGGGGGTGGTGATGAACAGAGTGTCTGAATTGAGCAGACCACTCTTACCCAGTCCAAAGATCAGGGCTTGATCCATCACCGTTATTTATCTCACTGCCCCATCCCAGCTCAGAACCTGGCTATATGCAAATCAGTCTGTCCCTGGCCCAGTGCATCATGGGAACAGGGCAGACTAAACTACCAAGCCAATTCTTTACCAGAAAGGAGCCAAGCTACCGGGGACCGGTTTCTGGCATTTCAGCCTCTTCGGCCCGGCTTGCTTGAATCCTGATGGAGCAGTGAGAAAGGGACTCATGTCTGAGTATACCCTGCCACACCTATAGTGGCCAAAATCGATTTACAAAAGGGGGTGGTGATGAACAGAGTGTCTGAATTGAGCAGACCACTCTTACCCAGTCCAAAGATCAGGGCTTGATCCATCACCGTTATTTATCTCACTGCCCCATCCCAGCTCAGAACCTGGCTATATGCAAATCAGTCTGTCCCTGGCCCAGTGCATCATGGGAACAGGGCAGACTAAACTACCAAGCCAATTCTTTACCAGAAAGGAGCCAAGCTACCGGGGACCGGTTTCTGGCATTTCAGCCTCTTCGGCCCGGCTTGCTTGAATCCTGATGGAGCAGTGAGAAAGGGACTCATGTCTGAGTATACCCTGCCACACCTATAGTGGCCAAAATCGATTTACAGAAGGGGGTGGTGATGAACAGAGTGTCTGAATTGAGCAGACCACTCTTACCCAGTCCAAAGATCAGGGCTTGATCCATCACCGTTATTTATCTCACTGCCCCATCCCAGCTCAGAACCTGGCTATATGCAAATCAGTCTGTCCCTGGCCCAGTGCATCATGGGAACAGGGCAGACTAAACTACCAAGCCAATTCTTTACCAGAAAGGAGCCAAGCTACCGGGGACCGGTTTCTGGCATTTCAGCCTCTTCGGCCCGGCTTGCTTGAATCCTGATGGAGCAGTGAGAAAGGGACTCATGTCTGAGTATACCCTGCCACACCTATAGTGGCCAAAATCGATTTACAGAAGGGGGTGGTGATGAACAGAGTGTCTGAATTGAGCAGACCACTCTTACCCAGTCCAAAGATCAGGGCTTGATCCATCACCGTTATTTATCTCACTGCCCCATCCCAGCTCAGAACCTGGCTATATGCAAATCAGTCTGTCCCTGGCCCAGTGCATCATGGGAACAGGGCAGACTAAACTACCAAGCCAATTCTTTACCAGAAAGGAGCCAAGTTACCGGGGACCGGTTTCTGGCATTTCAGCCTCTTCGGCCCGGCTTGCTTGAATCCTGATGGAGCAGTGAGAAAGGGACTCATGTCTGAGTATACCCTGCCACACCTATAGTGGCCAAAATCGATTTACAAAAGGGGGTGGTGATGAACAGAGTGTCTGAATTGAGCAGACCACTCTTACCCAGTCCAAAGATCAGGGCTTGATCCATCACCGTTATTTATCTCACTGCCCCATCCCAGCTCAGAACCTGGCTATATGCAAATCAGTCTGTCCCTGGCCCAGTGCATCATGGGAACAGGGCAGACTAAACTACCAAGCCAATTCTTTACCAGAAAGGAGCCAAGCTACCGGGGACCGGTTTCTGGCATTTCAGCCTCTTCGGCCCGGCTTGCTTGAATCCTGATGGAGCAGTGAGAAAGGGACTCATGTCTGAGTATACCCTGCCACACCTATAGTGGCCAAAATCGATTTACAAAAGGGGGTGGTGATGAACAGAGTGTCTGAATTGAGCAGACCACTCTTACCCAGTCCAAAGATCAGGGCTTGATCCATCACCGTTATTTATCTCACTGCCCCATCCCAGCTCAGAACCTGGCTATATGCAAATCAGTCTGTCCCTGGCCCAGTGCATCATGGGAACAGGGCAGACTAAACTACCAAGCCAATTCTTTACCAGAAAGGAGCCAAGCTACCGGGGACCGGTTTCTGGCATTTCAGCCTCTTCGGCCCGGCTTGCTTGAATCCTGATGGAGCAGTGAGAAAGGGACTCATGTCTGAGTATACCCTGCCACACCTATAGTGGCCAAAATCGATTTACAAAAGGGGGTGGTGATGAACAGAGTGTCTGAATTGAGCAGACCACTCTTACCCAGTCCAAAGATCAGGGCTTGATCCATCACCGTTATTTATCTCACTGCCCCATCCCAGCTCAGAACCTGGCTATATGCAAATCAGTCTGTCCCTGGCCCAGTGCATCATGGGAACAGGGCAGACTAAACTACCAAGCCAATTCTTTACCAGAAAGGAGCCAAGCTACCGGGGACCGGTTTCTGGCATTTCAGCCTCTTCGGCCCGGCTTGCTTGAATCCTGATGGAGCAGTGAGAAAGGGACTCATGTCTGAGTATACCCTGCCACACCTATAGTGGCCAAAATCGATTTACAAAAGGGGGTGGTGATGAACAGAGTGTCTGAATTGAGCAGACCACTCTTACCCAGTCCAAAGATCAGGGCTTGATCCATCACCGTTATTTATCTCACTGCCCCATCCCAGCTCAGAACCTGGCTATATGCAAATCAGTCTGTCCCTGGCCCAGTGCATCATGGGAACAGGGCAGACTAAACTACCAAGCCAATTCTTTACCAGAAAGGAGCCAAGCTACCGGGGACCGGTTTCTGGCATTTCAGCCTCTTCGGCCCGGCTTGCTTGAATCCTGATGGAGCAGTGAGAAAGGGACTCATGTCTGAGTATACCCTGCCACACCTATAGTGGCCAAAATCGATTTACAAAAGGGGGTGGTGATGAACAGAGTGTCTGAATTGAGCAGACCACTCTTACCCAGTCCAAAGATCAGGGCTTGATCCATCACCGTTATTTATCTCACTGCCCCATCCCAGCTCAGAACCTGGCTATATGCAAATCAGTCTGTCCCTGGCCCAGTGCATCATGGGAACAGGGCAGACTAAACTACCAAGCCAATTCTTTACCAGAAAGGAGCCAAGCTACCGGGGACCGGTTTCTGGCATTTCAGCCTCTTCGGCCCGGCTTGCTTGAATCCTGATGGAGCAGTGAGAAAGGGACTCATGTCTGAGTATACCCTGCCACACCTATAGTGGCCAAAATCGATTTACAAAAGGGGGTGGTGATGAACAGAGTGTCTGAATTGAGCAGACCACTCTTACCCAGTCCAAAGATCAGGGCTTGATCCATCACCGTTATTTATCTCACTGCCCCATCCCAGCTCAGAACCTGGCTATATGCAAATCAGTCTGTCCCTGGCCCAGTGCATCATGGGAACAGGGCAGACTAAACTACCAAGCCAATTCTTTACCAGAAAGGAGCCAAGCTACCGGGGACCGGTTTCTGGCATTTCAGCCTCTTCGGCCCGGCTTGCTTGAATCCTGATGGAGCAGTGAGAAAGGGACTCATGTCTGAGTATACCCTGCCACACCTATAGTGGCCAAAATCGATTTACAAAAGGGGGTGGTGATGAACAGAGTGTCTGAATTGAGCAGACCACTCTTACCCAGTCCAAAGATCAGGGCTTGATCCATCACCGTTATTTATCTCACTGCCCCATCCCAGCTCAGAACCTGGCTATATGCAAATCAGTCTGTCCCTGGCCCAGTGCATCATGGGAACAGGGCAGACTAAACTACCAAGCCAATTCTTTACCAGAAAGGAGCCAAGCTACCGGGGACCGGTTTCTGGCATTTCAGCCTCTTCGGCCCGGCTTGCTTGAATCCTGATGGAGCAGTGAGAAAGGGACTCATGTCTGAGTATACCCTGCCACACCTATAGTGGCCAAAATCGATTTACAAAAGGGGGTGGTGATGAACAGAGTGTCTGAATTGAGCAGACCACTCTTACCCAGTCCAAAGATCAGGGCTTGATCCATCACCGTTATTTATCTCACTGCCCCATCCCAGCTCAGAACCTGGCTATATGCAAATCAGTCTGTCCCTGGCCCAGTGCATCATGGGAACAGGGCAGACTAAACTACCAAGCCAATTCTTTACCAGAAAGGAGCCAAGCTACCGGGGACCGGTTTCTGGCATTTCAGCCTCTTCGGCCCGGCTTGCTTGAATCCTGATGGAGCAGTGAGAAAGGGACTCATGTCTGAGTATACCCTGCCACACCTATAGTGGCCAAAATCGATTTACAAAAGCATCAATTACATCATCACATGTCTCTGTCCAGGCAGTCCACCTGTTGCCAATATTCTGCTTTTTGGCGGTATGAAAGGGTGGTGGCGGCTTTAAGAAGGCAGCAGCATTGTAACGATTTATTAGACTGGCTGACACTTATGATGGAGTTCTTTCCAACACTGTCAGCTCTTCGCTAGGACCTGCTTCAGTCATACCATCTCTAAGACCCTGTTCTGTGCTGACTTCAATGTCCCCATGTGTGGCGTGGTCTGTTACTTGCTCCCGGGCTGGTGAGGACACTACAGTAACCAGGTCTACTGGTGTGGCAAACTAGTACAATGCAATACTTATAATACTGGAAAACAAACAGCTAACAAACTGCAAGGGCTTGCACAAGTGTGAAAGGCAATTTTATTAGTCTGTTATATAATTAATTGCATCATCCAAGGCGTGATATGTAATAGGCTTACATGGGAGTGTTTCTACTATGTTTGGCCATATCATGAAGAGGTTTTTGGTTCAGCACAGATCTGAGCACATCTTTTGATGTATTTGCATTGTCTAAAGCACATACATTAAACTCTGAATGTCCCTGCGGTATTGCATGTACTGTAGACAGCACAGAAACAGAGTCCGCGAAGTAACATGGGCAAATTATGAGGTTAAATTTCTTCTTTACACAGTGTATACACTTAAAAAAGGCGCTGGGCTCTGCAAAAATGCAGTACATCTGTACATGATATGGCCCATGGTTGCATAAGGTTGAATAGATGTAGGAGGAAAAAATCTGATCCATTAATGAAGCAAACGTGTATGCACCAACGTGTATGCACCACTAATGCTTAATTTGTAATAAGGAATTTAGAAATTGATATTTGACTCAAACTCACTAGCATCTATCACATCTTAAAAGGTGACAAAATACATGTTTTCGTTTCCTGATATGTGAACACAGCAAATGCACTGCTATATAATTTTTACTTCCTGGTTTACAGTTGTTAAAACAAAATTGACATTGGATCAGTGAGTTTAACTCGTGCCTCTGACATCTAGTAATCTACAGCTTACGAGAGTGAAACTTGCTAAAGCATCCTCAACTTTTAAACCAGAGGTTGTTAAAAGGAGAAGCATCAAATTGGCTAATAGTAAAACCTGTTGCGTCCCGCAGCTTTGGCAAATGAGCGGCATATGCAAAAACATATTATTATTGTGTACTGGAGCAAAATCTGTTTGATATATTGGTGAATTTTACGGATGCGATTTTATTTCTACCCATCGGCTCCTCTGTAAAGCGTTGTTTGGTTTTGTGTAAAACTGTTCATGAGAGTTTTTTTGCCGAAAAATATGACCTACTTTAATTCGAGCAATAATTATCATTGTGTTTTATTAGTAAACATTGTTCTCTGACATCACAAGTCTCCAGTCTCAAAGGCAACATTCTGCTGAAAGGAAAATGAGCAAAACTGTGAAACCTATCTTTGTGTGAGAATGGCTAAGATCCCTGATGAGTAATTGTTCAATATGGCATATGTTCCATTAGTTTTAAAATAAGGAGCTTTATTTTTGTCAGCTTACCCGAAAGATAATTAGAATACAAACACACCAATCTATCCACATCAAGTTCACAAAGACAGAGCAGTTTTTTCAGCGATAGATCGTGTTGTCCTGCTAATTCTCCCAGGCATCCATGTTCCCAGTTTTCTCATCAGATGTCAACGACAAAGGAAAGCGCCATTTGTAACTGTCACTAATCTTGTCTCTTCATCACTTGCTAACCCTGCCTGCTTGAGATGTTCAGCTGTTTATAAGCTGCAGCGCCATGTGGACGCAGACATAGAAAGCATTGCAGGCAGGTGTTCCTGTAGGCATTGAGGGGGTTTGGTGCACGGCATTGACATTAGGATCTTCTTTCCCCCAGGCATAAAGGTCTTTTTCAATTTGTTGCAATGTTCAACCCTAATGTGGCAATTGCACTTGTGCCACGAAGCGGGTGCCCGCCTTGATTTGTATGTAGCACCAGCCTGTCGCTGAGTGCATAGCTACTGTATGTCCCCTTTAGCTACTGCGGACACTTTTGCCAACTGCAGGTTAAATACTTGTTTTGATTTTGAAATTCCAAGTGTTTACTCAAAATTCCCAATGTGCACAATATTTTTGGTTGAAAAGCAGAACAGGCTAAATATTTCAAAATTATAATAGGACAATTTGTTACTATATGATTGAATTCCTGCAATCACATACACATTCTCTCTGAGATATTAGGTGTAAAATGGAAACCAATTATAAGTAAAAATAGTTAAACATTTTCTGTTTCAGGTTCCTCATTCAACATGTAAAAAAGGGAGAACAGCCATTAGTACGCGGCTGTTTGTACGCATGCCATTACTTCGCAAGCGTTACTATGCTTGCGATGTAACAACACATGCCATTAGTGCGCATGCTGTTACATCGCAGGCATTGTTACAACGCATGCGTTGTAATTGTATGTGCTATCACCATTGTTATTTTTAAGGCGCATCCATTTCCAGAAGCATCCGTTTCCAGACAAGGCAAGAAGCCGGAGCAGAGAGGAACCACGCAAGACGAGAGGGACCACGAGGAGAGAAAGGTAAGTCAGGCTGTGAAGGGTCGTGTAGGGCTGTGTACTGTCATACAGGTTAATGTACTTGTGTTTGTGTAGTGTAGAGTTGTGTAGTAGTGTACTTGGGTTTAGGGTAGTGTCGGGGGTCGTGAAGGGTAGTGTTTGGGAGTAGGGACAGGACTGGGGGTAGGGGCAGGGTCGTGCTGGGGGTAGTATTTTAGGGTTTAGGATAGTGTTGTGGGGTTAGTGCAGTGTAGGTTACTGTTTTAGGGTATTGTCGGGGGTTGTGGAGGGTAGTATTTGGGAGTAGGGACAGGACTGGGGCTAGGGGGCAGTGTTGTGCTGGAGTAGTATTTTGAGGGTTTAGGGTACTGTTGTGGAGTTTGTGTAGTGTAGGGTAGTTTTTTTAAGGTTTAGGGTAGTGTCAGGATGTCGTGCAGGGTAGTGTTTCAGTGTAGGGACAGGACTGGGGGTCGGGGTAAGGTCAGGGTCGTGCTGGGTGTAGTGTTTTAGGGTTTAGGGTAGTGTTGTGGGGTTAGTGTAGTGCAGGGTGGTGTTTTAGGGTTTAGGGTAGTGTTGAGGGTTGTGAAGGGTAGTATTTCAGTGCAGGGACATGAAGGGGTAGGGGTAGTGTTGTGCTGGGGTAGTGGTTTATGGTAGTGTTGTGGAGTTTGTGTAGTGTAGGGTACTGTTTTAGGGTTTAGGGTAGTGTCAGGGGTAGCGCAGGGTAGTGTTTGGAAGTAGCGAAAGGACTGGGGCTAGGGTCAGGGTTGTGCTGGGGGTAGTGTTTTAGAGTTTGGGGTTGTGTTGTGGTGTTAGTGTAGTATAGTTTACTGTTTTTGTCATGGGTTCCTTGGCAATCGCCAGTTAATCCCCTGTAATGGCAACCCAGAACACTGTGTTAGGAATTGTTGTTGATTTTAGCAATGCTTGTTGAGCACAGAACATAACATGCTCACACCTTGTTGGTAGCAATGCTTGTTAATTTCGAAGGGTTCTCTGTTTCTGTTGTGCCACGATCCAAGAGAACCTTCTCGCTCTCACGTTCAAACTGCTGATGTTGTTACACGTGAGAGCTGAGCATACGCCCAAACCCCAGGCTATAAATAAAGCACAGCCCTTTCAGGAGACGCTTCGCTTCCTAGTTGGTTCCACGACGAGCGTTCCTGAGCCCAGCAGACTTCGGAAGCCCTCCCTTCATCTACCTCCAGTTCAAAACCTCCTCCAGTTTTCCTCCGTTTCCTTCTCCTTACCTGGAGTCCGTCTTGTTCCTCGCGCTGTGGACAGCATTCATCAGCAGGGACTGCAGAGTTTCCGGTGCGGTCCGTCAGGCAAGATCTTCCCTGCACTTCCGGAGGAGTTACAGGTCTTTGATGCCGATGCCCTGCAAAAGCCAAGTAAGAGATATCGAGATTGAACAATGAAAGGACAAACAAGCTCTGGCAAAAGCAATCCGTGTTTTCTTATTTTCTAAAGACTAGAGACTTCATAATTAGACAACAAACATTGGTACCTGCAATTCGTTTCTTTTTATGTTATTAATATATGTTTAAAGAGAAGACCAGAGAAAGGCTGACTTGAATTACATGTGTTTTGAAGAACAGTACAATTCAGAAGAATGCTAACTACGTATTTCAAAAAGCATTGGCAAAAACAACACTGTATTGATCCAAGGTTGAATTGTGACGATATTTCAGTGTAATTGTTTGTTAAAGTCAAAGTGCATTTTAGAGTGAACTATAGAAAAGGGTTCATAGTTCCGGTGATTTAGAACCTCAAGATTGAGGAGAATCTTGTTGCTTTCTTTTCTGTTTCATTATTATTTTTCAGAATCCCATCTGAAGGAATCAACGAGTCTTTGCCAGGTAGGCAAGGTGTTAAGGTGTTATGTAAATCATTGTGTGACTAAAAAACCCCTCACTAACCTTGTTAACTAATTCAAGTTCAATATGAATGTTGTTCTGAGATTTGATTAATTGATTTTTTGAGTAAGTAATTTTAGAAATTGCCTTTCAAGGTTTGAACCCAACTCAGTCAATCCAGGCAAAGGAGTGTAGGAAAGGACTTCTTTAATTTTTGGTATGTACAAGAGAAATCGGTTCTAAGTTTATTGCTGAAGGAGATCAATGTGTATTTAAACTGATTGTTGTACCAACTCTTGAAGGTGATACCAAAGAAGTCCTGAACACTCAAAGAGAAGCAGAAGTAGACACTGACAAGAAGGAAACCTCAGGAACCTCGTGTGCGAACGCTGACAGAAAGCGAAGCCACACTTCCTTCTTTCCTTCTTGATAGTGCAACAAGGGTTCCTCCATACACCATGGATGTCCAACAGTTAACAGAGGTAGTTCAGAAGTTAAGTGGTGAGATGGAGGAGTTACGCATGGAAAATCAGTCCCTGAGACAGGAGTTAGACCAAACGAGGGCAGGAAATCAGACCCTTAGACGGGAACATGAGCAAACCAGATCAGGCTTCACTACATGGCGAGATTCTACTGAATTTAAGAAACCAGTTTTATTGCCACCCAAGTTCGGGGTAGGTGCTTATTCATCACAAACCAACCAGAGCGATGTTTCTGATCAGCCAGTACAGGTTACTGTGGTGACGCCTACTCCCATTCCACTAGCTAACCCAGAAAGATTCACAGGAGATAGTAATAGATTTAACACGTTCATGAGTCAATGCCAACTGCACTTCTTATGTAAACCACAAATCTTTACAACTGATACTTCAAAGGTTGCTTTCATCATTTCCTATTTAGGAGGAGTGGCAGCTAATTGGGCTATGCCCTTGGTTGATAAAAACGACCCTTTGCTAAATAATTTAAATAACTTTAAAACAGCCATGTCAAATCTATTCGCCAAACACGTATTTCTTCAGGCATCAGATAATGAACTATTGAACCTTCGTCAAGGTTCAAAGGATTTAATCTCATATGTCACAAATTTTAACAGGTTACTAGCAGAGACTCAGTGGCCTGACGAGAAAAGAGTTTCACTTTTTTACCGAGGTCTCAAAGATGACTTAAAAGATTCACTAGCGCACATTGTAAACCTACCTGAAGATTTTGCTGAATTCCAGGATTTAGTTATTAAACTTGATCATAGGTTAGGCGAAAGGAAAGGTGAGAGGTCCAAAGGCGACATTAAAAATTTGCACTTTAAAACCGATCATAAAAGTTCTGATGAGAAAACAGCTCAGGTTGAACCTATGCAAATAGGAGGTATTAAAGGGCCTTTATCTCAAGATGAGAAGGATCGAAGACGTAAAAACAATTTGTGTCTTTATTGTGGGAAATCGGGCCATTTCGCTAGAGATTGTCCAATCAAACCCGTTAAAAAAAAGGCTTCGGTGGTGGAGAAGGAATCTCCACAGGGTTCGGAAAACTAAACTCCTCGAGGAATGAAGGGATCGATTCCTCGAGTGGACTGAATCAGAAGATCTCACGATATGCACCTAGTATTTACAATCATGTACCTAGACACTTCACTATTAGAATGGTTCTGATCTTAACTAACCAACAAAGACACAGTATTCCTGTCCTGATTGATTCTGGAGCCACGGGCAATTTCTTTGACTTAGAACTAGCTAGAAAATTAAAACTGACCCAAGTATCTAAGAAAGAACCAGAACCAGTTCGCGCTGTAGATGGCTCGGCTCTCTCTTCTGGTTTGATTCGTTTTCACACAACTCCATTAGTTTTAGTCACTGACAATGGTCATACTGAATGCGTAACATTCGATCTTATTGATACACCGACATTTGGGGTGATTCTAGGAATTCCTTGGCTGGAATTACATAATCCCAGGATCGACTGGGTCAAACGAACTGTTACCCTAGATTCATCCTTTTGCAAAGTGCATTGCTACCAGGAAGCTAAGGATCCAGTAATGCCTCTGTTTTGTCCAGTCACTAAATCTAATCACTTTGATATTCCCAGGGAATATCAGGATTTTGCAGATGTATTTGATCCAGTCAAAGCTACCAAGCTTCCACCACATCGTATATACGATTGTAGAATTGACCTTATTCCAGGAGCGGCATTACCCTGTAGTCGTATTTACGCTTTGACTGAGCCTGAAAATCAGTATTTGCGTTCTTATTTGGACGAATTATTAGACTTAGGATTCATACGTCATTCCACATCTCCTGTTTCCTCTCCTCTTTTCTTCGTGGCGAAAAAGTCAGGAGATCTGAGGGCTTGCATAGACTATCGCGCGGTAAACAAGGCAACAATTAAGAACCGATATCCGTTACCCTTGATTCCGGTACTTTTAAATCAAGTCAAAGGATCCACCATCTATACCAAACTGGATCTACGTGGTGCTTATCACCTGATCCGCGTAAAAGAAGGTGATGAGTGGAAAACAGCATTTCGCACTAAATTCGGCTTATTTGAATATACAGTGATGCCTTTTGGTCTTTGCAACGCTCCGGCAGCTTTCCAATACTTCATTAATGAAGTATTGCATGACCTGTTAGACATTTGCGTCATTGTATATATCGATGACATACTGATTTACTCTAGGACTCCTGAGGAACATGTCATACAAGTAAGATCTGTTCTCCAGAAACTTAGAGATAATTCTCTATTCGTGAAACTGGAAAAATGTGTTTTCAACTCCTCAAAGGTAGAATGTTTGGGCTATTGGTTGTCCCCAGAAGGAATTACGATGGACCCTAAAAAAGTAGAAGCAATTTTAAATTGGCCTGCTCCTACTTCTGTAAAGGAAACTCAGCGAATTTTGGGATTCGCGAATTTCTACAGACGATTCATCTCTAAGGTTTCTGAGATTGTTGTCCCAATCACGCAACTCTTGAAAAAAGGAAAGGAGTTTCATTGGAGTGATGAGGCGGAAGCAGCTTTTACTTTATTGAAGAAAGCTTTCACTTCAGCACCCATCTTGATACACCCTGATCCTGACAGACCGTTCTTTGTTGAAGCGGATGCTTCACAAAATGCGGTGGGTGGTGTCTTAATGCAAAAAGACAGTAACACTGGTCATTTGCACCCAGTTGCCTTCTTTTCCCGAAAACTTTTGCCAGCTGAACAGAACTACACGATAGCTGAGCGAGAGCTTTTAGCAATAAAAGCCGTTTTACAAGAATGGAGACACCATCTTCTTGGGGCTAAGCACACTATTACTATTTTCTCCGATCATAAAAATTTACAGTTTTACTCGACTGTCAAGGCATTTACTCCAAGACAAATGCGTTGGCTGCAGTTCTTTAGTGAATTTGATTTTGTAATCACTTATCGGCCAGGCGAGAAACAATTATTGTCTGACACACTGTCACGCTTAGTGTGTGACAAAGATAGGAGTGTTAAGCCAAAATTACAAAGCATCATTCCTACTGAAAAAGTTTGTGCAGAAATCTCCGCTGATACCTTTTTGTCTTTATTGAAGAATGAAACTGAGAAGTTAAATCCCCAACAGTGGCTGTCATTAAAACACAAGTCTATTCAAGATGGTTTTTTCTTCCATAAGAATAAAATATACATTCCAGATCAAGGATTAAAAGAACAGATCTTAAAATGGAATCATGATTTAGCAACAGCTGCTCATCCAGGGGTAAACAAAACACTTGATTTATGTCAAAGAAATTTCTGGTGGAAAAATATGAGTGAAGACGTACATAACTATGTTCGAGCTTGTCCGGTATGTGCGCGACAGAAATCCCTTCACACTCCACCTATGGGCCTGTTACAGCCATTGGCCATCCCTCCCTTTCCTTGGCATACTATCAGCTTAGATTTTGTTACAGATTTACCCAAGTCCCACGGTTTCACTACTATCCTAGTAGTTGTAGATTTGTTATCTAAAATGAGTCATTTCATTCCTTTGACAAAATTACCGTCTGCAATGGAATTTAGTACTATTTTTCTGGCCAATGTTGTGAAACTCCACGGATTTCCACATAAGATTGTCTCTGACAGGGGTCCTCAATTCCTTTCAAAATTTTGGAAACAACTCTGTAAACAATTGGACATTGAGATAGCTTTATCATCAGCTTTCCATCCTCAAACTGATGGCCAAACTGAAAAAGTTAACCAATATTTAGAACAAAGTCTACGCTGTTTATCTAGTACTTTATTTTCAAATTGGGATGAAGCTTTGCCCCTAGCAGAGTTCACTTATAACAACACTGAGCATTCAGCGTTGGGATGTTCACCCTTTTATTTTCTCACAGGTCAACACCCCAGAATGCTTCCAATAGTCTTTCCTGGAAAAACTCAAGACTTGCCTGCAGTCACAGAAAGAATTAAAAGTCTAATTACGTATCAAAATCAGGTTAGGAAAAGTCTAGAGAAAAACAAAAGTAAAATGAAAAAGGCAGCAGATGCACACAGAATTCCCTCTCCACAGTATAAACCAGGAGATTTGATTTGGCTTTCCACAAAAAACATTCAAATCGCAGGACCTAAAAAATTAAAACCAAGATTCATTGGTCCATTCCCAATTGACAAAATTATAAATCCTGTTTCTGTAAAAATTAACCTTCCCCAGGATTATGCTATTCATCCAGTTTTTCATGTGTCACTATTGAAACCTCATGATCCTAAAACACGACCAGATAATCCACCGCCCCCTGTAGTGGTAGGAGATCATATGGAATATGAGGTTAAAAAGATATTGGATGCCAAAAGAATAAGAGGTCGTTTATTCTACCTGATCGACTGGAAAGGATATGATTCCTCAGAAAGATCTTGGGAACCAGAAAATAATGTCCATGCACCACGACTTGTCAGATCTTTCCATGCACTCAACCCAAACAAGCCACGACCTGTGAGACGGCCTTTGGGGGGGAGAACTGTCATGGGTTCCTTGGCAATCGCCAGTTAATCCCCTGTAATGGCAACCCAGAACACTGTGTTAGGAATTGTTGTTGATTTTAGCAATGCTTGTTGAGCACAGAACATAACATGCTCACACCTTGTTGGTAGCAATGCTTGTTAATTTCGAAGGGTTCTCTGTTTCTGTTGTGCCACGATCCAAGAGAACCTTCTCGCTCTCACGTTCAAACTGCTGATGTTGTTACACGTGAGAGCTGAGCATACGCCCAAACCCCAGGCTATAAATAAAGCACAGCCCTTTCAGGAGACGCTTCGCTTCCTAGTTGGTTCCACGACGAGCGTTCCTGAGCCCAGCAGACTTCGGAAGCCCTCCCTTCATCTACCTCCAGTTCAAAACCTCCTCCAGTTTTCCTCCGTTTCCTTCTCCTTACCTGGAGTCCGTCTTGTTCCTCGCGCTGTGGACAGCATTCATCAGCAGGGACTGCAGAGTTTCCGGTGCGGTCCGTCAGGCAAGATCTTCCCTGCACTTCCGGAGGAGTTACAGGTCTTTGATGCCGATGCCCTGCAAAAGCCAAGTAAGAGATATCGAGATTGAACAATGAAATGACAAACAAGCTCTGGCAAAAGCAATCCGTGTTTTCTTATTTTCTAAAGACTAGAGACTTCATAATTAGACAACAAACATTGGTACCTGCAATTCGTTTCTTTTTATGTTATTAATATATGTTTAAAGAGAAGACCAGAGAAAGGCTGACTTGAATTACATGTGTTTTGAAGAACAGTACAATTCAGAAGAATGCTAACTACGTATTTCAAAAAGCATTGGCAAAAACAACACTGTATTGATCCAAGGTTGAATTGTGACGATATTTCAGTGTAATTGTTTGTTAAAGTCAAAGTGCATTTTAGAGTGAACTATAGAAAAGGGTTCATAGTTCCGGTGATTTAGAACCTCAAGATTGAGGAGAATCTTGTTGCTTTCTTTTCTGTTTCATTATTATTTTTCAGAATCCCATCTGAAGGAATCAACGAGTCTTTGCCAGGTAGGCAAGGTGTTAAGGTGTTATGTAAATCATTGTGTGACTAAAAAACCCCTCACTAACCTTGTTAACTAATTCAAGTTCAATATGAATGTTGTTCTGAGATTTGATTAATTGATTTTTTGAGTAAGTAATTTTAGAAATTGCCTTTCAAGGTTTGAACCCAACTCAGTCAATCCAGGCAAAGGAGTGTAGGAAAGGACTTCTTTAATTTTTGGTATGTACAAGAGAAATCGGTTCTAAGTTTATTGCTGAAGGAGATCAATGTGTATTTAAACTGATTGTTGTACCAACTCTTGAAGGTGATACCAAAGAAGTCCTGAACACTCAAAGAGAAGCAGAAGTAGACACTGACAAGAAGGAAACCTCAGGAACCTCGTGTGCGAACGCTGACAGTTTTAGTGTTTAGT
Source organism: Lissotriton vulgaris (assembly GCF_964263255.1). Classification (NCBI taxonomy): domain Eukaryota; kingdom Metazoa; phylum Chordata; class Amphibia; order Caudata; family Salamandridae; genus Lissotriton; species Lissotriton vulgaris. The sequence continues at coordinate 1,468,494,195 of NC_141685.1, read as the reverse complement.
GTAGTGTCGGGGGTGGTGATGGGTAGTGAATGAGTGTAGGGGCCAGAGTTGTGGAATGTGTATGCTCGTGCAGGGGTAGTGATTTAAGGTTTAGAGTAGTGTAGTGGTGTTTCAGTAGTGTAGGGTAGTGTAGAGTTTTATTGTTTTGGTAGTGTTTTAGTGTTTTAGATTTGTCGGGTAGTGTATTTCTATTTATTATTTATTGTAATGTTGTGTTTTAACAATTTCTTTTTTTAATATGACACGTTATTTTGCATGCTATTTTTATTACTAGGCAAGTTTTTACTTTGCATACATTAACATTTTCAATGTAATTGTATGCGAACTAAAAACTTGCGTAGTAAAGGTTATTGCTAAGTAATAACTGCGTAGTAATAGCATGGGAAGTAATGGCATGCGAAATAACGTCTCATATTCGTCAAAAAGTCTTTTATAGTGACAGCAAGAAACTTCTTTTAAGTGTAATTAACAAAAAACAGGATTTAAAATATTTTAGTTCTATCTCTGAGGAATACAAAGTGTGTCATGTATGGAAAACAGCTTTTACAATGCAAGCATTACCACACAATGTTTTTCCCATGCATCATTTACCATGCAACTTTTTTCTACGCATATGCCTTTACAACGCGTGGGAAGTATAGTTAAGGTAAGTATATAAGTGTGTGTATATATTATCTACTGGCGGATGTAGTTTTTCATTTGCCAATAACTTTGGCGCTGTTTGATGGATCCTCGCAAAAGTTTCAAAACTAGTCAGCTGCCGTCTTGAAAATTTCATCGTGATCCGTCAACCAGGGGCTGAGAAAAATCAGATGTCCCAAAACGTGTTATCCCATGTTGATTTCCATAGGTAATTTTAGACATGGCTACAGCCTGAACAGCTGAACGGAATTGCATCATATTTGTCAGAATGTAGCTAGAGGTTTAGGGAAGTGTCTTTTTGTGAGTTGGCGTAAATCCGTTCAGTAGTTGCAGAATAATTTAAAGAAAGGCTCATCCTTCTTCCGGCAATCGGCTTCAAAGAATTCTGTCTCTTCTCCCAATCACTCGCAAACCAACCTGCAAGATAAAAGAACACGGTTAGATAGAAAAACAACCTCTTCAAATATCAAGTAAGTGAAACCCCCTTTCCTAAAGACAAGGGGGCATATTATCAAGGGGGTTTATCTCCGCTTTTTTGGCTTTAAAAGCCAAGAAAGCGGAGATAAAATTATCTCCCTATTACCTAGCTGTCGCTAACACCAGTTAGCGACAGCTAGTAGGAGATAGCGACCATCTTGGGCCCCGCTTTGCATGTCAGTGATATTTATCACTAATGACATGCAAAGTGGGAGTGCCAAGATGTTAGCGACTGGAAACAGTCGCTAACATCGCTATCTCCTATTACCAACTTTTGAAGATATTCGCGCCAAGCACGAATATCTCCAAAAGCTAACTCCTGCCCTGAGCAGTTCTTAGCCATGTTATCCAATGGGAGGTGGATAACATGGCTAAGAGCATTAGCTCGGTAATGCATGAATATCGCGGACTTTTCAGCGATATTCATGCATTGCAGCCGTTTTTTATCGCATTTGTGATAAACCTTGGTTATACCAAGGTTTATCTGCGATAAAAATCGCCGCAGGTCAGCGATAAATTTTTGTCTCTAAACAAGCAATAGCGATAATTATCGCTATTGCTTGGTAATATGCCCCAATATTTTTAGACAACGCTCTCAAGAATTCTACTAAGGCTCAGATGATGAAAATAAATACGGAAATTGTTTCCAGATAATGCACTGGAATTTTAGAAACTTTGTGAATAGAACATTGTTTCTCTTGGACTTTGAAACTCGACACTGAAAGAACAGTAATTGCAAGACTTTTTGAAAATAAGGCTTTATTTTAAAAAAGGTCGCAAGTGCTTTGAAGTAAAAGTACAGAACCCATTTTTTGCAGAACTTCTGGGCAAATAAACAAGTGAGTGTGTTACAAAAAGAGTCATAGGTCTAATTTTAGGAATTAATGTATGCAATCCTAATCACAATATTTATTTTGTTTTAGAAGTTTCACGAATACAAGAAACATCCCAGAACATAAAGAATCATTTACCTGGAGGCTAGAGACCAGAAATAGAGAGGTATATCGGCACACTATATAGAGAAGGAAAGGTCAGGCACACTATTAGGGCTAGGTTGTATTTACCTGTTCTTGTTCATGTTTTATTAGGCACCTGTTCCCTAAGAAGTCTGATTGAATCACAGATCGTTTCAACTCATCTCCAGTGGAAAAGACGCAGGAACTGTGTTGTTTCTCTTTTTATTATTTTATCCACTTTCCCCTCCCCTGGAGCTTCTGGTTCTTTGCGCACTGTGAATAACTAGTGTGCCGGAGCAAGCAGTTTCAGGCTAAGAACGGACAGTCTTCAATATCCAACAGCACTAACCGGATACTCAGGTGAACTGGGCTTTGACAGCCCCCTAATCTGTTTGTATGCTCCTACTTGTAAGTCCTGCAATGTTCCAAAACATGAAGGATAACTTACTTGGCCTAGTCAGTGGGACCTCTTCAGCTAATGGATGCCCTGGCTTTTGGAAAGGGGGCATTGTAATAATGGGGCAAGGATAAGAAGGCAAGTCTCAAGTGTTCAGCGCAGATTTTGTGGGGCTGGTGTTAGGGCTCCGAAAAGGAACTTACTAGATGGGACAGGGTTTCTTGATGCCTCCAGACACACTGTAAGATTTAGGCAAGTTGGGGGCTGGTGCCCAATGGCCTTCTGTGCAGGTGGATCTTGAGGTTTGAACTGGATGTTTGAGTTTGGTGGAGGTTGGGTACATGCCTCTAATGCCAATGAGCCATTTACAATAAACGGGTTTGCAAATTGCAACTTAATACAGTCTAAGTTGTTGCCTACTTTAGGAAGTTGATTGGCTTGGGTGATATCTGAGTGAATAACGCTGTAGCATTTCCTGGTGTGTTTGATCCAAAGAATGACTTTGTTGATAAGAGAGACCTCGTCCCCCCTGGCATGTGCCTGCAGCTTGGGCAGTTCTGTCATAGAAATCATCCTAATGTGACCAAAGGTGCCTGTGTTTACGGCTTTTTCTAAAGGAGTCTCCGTGCATGATGTTGATGGATAAGATGCTGCAGGAGAGTGATTCCCAGTTGGAGCAGGCCTTAGGTGCACAGGAGGACATTCTAAACCAGGTAGTGGATAATTTCTTCTGTGGAGTTTCGCTTGTGAGGGTGCCTGAGGGGGAACATGCAGATTTATTTTAGTTGATGGGTCTGATCTCAATTTTGGGTGGGTGCATGTGGTAGAAGGGCTCATTTTGGACTTCTTGTAGAGTGGGCGAGATTCTGTGATATTTTGCTTAACCTAGAGCTTGGTAAGCCCAGATAGTTTGAAGCTATTATTGTGAGCAGACCCTCTGACAATGGACTCCCACATTCCGGATCACGTCCCACCCTCGCCAGTCCATTCGAATGGGACTCCGTTAGAAGTTGAACTTTTTGTCTCAGATTTGTGATTTACATCCTCATAACATTAATGATTTCCCAGAGGTCTTTTATCTGAGATCCAGCCTCACTCGAAGCTACGGGCTGGGCATTTTCAAAAGGCCTTGTGCAAGATTCTTTTATGGATTGGCCACATATAGTCAGGGGCAGGAGTTGATTAGTACAATAAATCTTGAGTTCTAAGAGAATATGAGAACAGATTGGTGCTTGAATTTAGATTGACGAGGCTGGTACATTGGCCAGAACTGGGGGTTGTGATAGCGAGGCTTGCACTTCACAGGAAATTAAGGGCTTTCTATTATAACCCTTTTTGCTAAATAAGTGGGCAATTTTAGTGGCCTTAGATGTAATGCATGACTCACTAGGAGTATCAGGGAATAAAAGTTCAATGAGGTCATCTATCTCCCTCAAAGGGCTAATTTTAGGGGAAGAGTGAGGGACCTTTTTATTATTGGGTCCACCCATATGTTTCTCACTCCTTTTCCTTTTCCCCTTTACAGAATATTACATTTTGATAGATATGACCCCTTCTGGTGGGTTCCAGTCAACGCTGAGAATACAAGTGCCTTGTGTGTAGAAAGAGATATAAATAGAAAGAAATGTGAGCCAGAGTCAATAATGACCAAGTCCCATACACCAGATCTTGGCATCTCGCTTAATAATATATCTTCTGTATCAATGAGTGGCACTTTAGTCAGATGACGTTCCACATGTCCTTTGGAGTCCCAACACAAAAAAACACACAGTTACTGTAAAGAGTTTAATAAAGAAATACCACTGTCATGGTTAAGGGATTCAAGAAAAACCCAGTAAAGCAAGCAATAGAGTTAGTGGCGCGGTTTTGACGTAAACCCCCACACTGTAGCACCAAAGGCATTTGAATGCATAGATTACCACTGTCGCTTTTGTGCTAAGGCTACTTTCTGACGTGCTCCTCATGCCGACACCCATTAAGAAAAAAGTTATGTTTGTGCCCTAGATCAGTTGGGAAATGATGGTGTTACAAGTTGGTTACCGTCATGAAGTAAACATGGTTTTCAGAAGGTCTGGGTGGTAAACTTCGCTCTGCTCGTGGTGTTTGCTGAGTTTTTCCCACTCTCAATTCTTCCTCCCTTGCGGCTGCCGTTGAAGTAGAACATCTACTTGAGCGGCACAAGAAGCTGCAACCTCTTGTGCTGCATGAGGTTCTGTTTGTGCTTATGTTACAGTGCAGGACAAACCCCAGTTCTAAAAATCAGTGTGATATTTACCTCACTCTGCCGCTTGCAGAACTCCGTGGAACGTGGTGGACTTTTTGTGTCACTTTGCATAGTTCAACTTAGCGGAACTCCACAAAATCCACCCAGGCCTAATTTTCAGTTCCCCTTTTTTTTCGGGGCTCAGCTTAGTTAAAAATAGCTTGCTAGGACATTAGATGAACTCCTTAAACTTTGATAATGTCCGACACCAAAATATTTATATGCAAAGTACTTCCAGTTGTGCTTCTTCTGGGCTCACATGCACTTTGGGTGATTGTTAAATTGGTAGAGACAGTGAATCAAACAAACACTTTGGTCTAGTCTAAACCTGAGAGAAGGAGAGTGGTTCAGTATAACCCAGATGAAGTAGAATATTTATTTTAAAGGATGATTTCTCTCACCCACAATAGTTGACATACTTCATCATCAGGAACCTTCTCTCACCATGAAACCTAGTGATGGTGACAGCTACATCCTCTTCAGTATTGGGAGGAGCTGAGCAGATGTTTTTTGAGATATAAACAATGCCCTTCTAATGAGGTAAGAGTGGTGAGGTAAGCATTGGCTGTGCTCCTCCCTCTAGTGAGGGGGATGTAGCCCACACCGTGACTAGGTTTCATGGTGGGAGGAGGTTCCCAATGATGAAGCATTCCACCTATGGTGGGTGAGGGAAATAATCCTTTAAAAGGAATATTATTCTTGAGCTGGGTTATACTGAACCACTCTTCTTCTTTTTAGTTTAGACCCAGGTGTTTGTCTGTGTTAATAACTGTATTGCAGTGTAGCCAACCACCCTCATGCTCACAACTGTCCTTGCTCCACAACAAACCCAACACTATTCCCATTACTAAAGAAACTGCTTCAATCTGCTGGCCTAATCTGTCTCCAACCAACATTCAACTTTCAAATTGTCAGTCAGCTCTGAACTATACACACTGCACCCTAACCACTACCCTACTTATACCTAAACAACATCAGTGCTACATACTCATATACTAATACCAAGAATACTACTCCAATGATCATAAGGAAAATATATACAGAATGTTCATGAGAGTTGCAGCTGTTCTAAGAAGAACTCTTCTTGGAAACGTTTTGGCCTACCCCACTGGTAAGCAAACGTATATTGTATAGTTAATAAAAACCATTACAATTTACATAAAACAATATCCTTCAATCACAAATTTAAAACAATTACTGTTTTGCGTAATAAAACTCATCATAAAACATTTAAAGGACATCTTCTAAATCAGTATGTACACATATAAGAGAGCCTATAAAGTGCATATAATAGAGGTAAACATTATCGGCTTTAGTGTATTATATGCTTCCTTTTTGTCAGAAAGATACATCCGTCAGTCTCCTAGTCCCGGGTCTAACAAATTGTACTGGCAATATTGTTCGATGGGAGGTATGTTTAGTTCAAGTAGTCGGAGATTAGTGCCTATTTCGCCTTGCCCCAGCTGTATCTTTCTTTTGTCAATCACTACTCTTATTCCTAAGTAAGCTGGATAGCCAGTTCCAATGGTCTAAGTTTGAGTCAGTCTCCCGGTGAGTATCTTAGTTTGATCTGTCTGGGGTATGGGCTATATTGCTCCTAGCTTTTGCATTTTGCAATATTGAATAAACCTGTGTGTGTACTGCTGTTTAATCTAATTTCCTATTGGTTTGATGCATTTGAGGTTCTTTTAGGGGAAATGGATAATGGGGAATAGTGGGTGCTGATATTTGTATTCCCCAAGCTGAAAGATGATCCTATCTATTCAATATTAGGTGTGCTAAGTCTGGTGTTTGCCATGTGGTTAGTGTTTCTTCTTTAGTTGTTTTGTTGATCCCTGGAATAAATTGGATTGCTACGAGATCTGACGATTGTATATTCTTTAGTTTCAGAGTTTCAGCCATGAGTTTCAAAATGTTGCTTTTATTCAGGATGTCGTGCCTGGCATGCATTTCATATTCTGGTGTGCATATTATCTGTTGAGATACCTGAGTGCATTGTCCTGTTCCCCATCTTATGTCCTTAACTTTGTGGTTCTTCAAATGAGGTTTGCCTGGTTTGGGATGCAAAGAGTTAGTTGTCCTTGAGATGAGGAACAATGCTTTGTTAATTTACATTGTTGTATTGGATTTTGAAATGCTTCTGGTGGGCATTGACCGCTCACTTCTTTTAATGTCTGCAAAGGAGAAGATGATATTTCCACTTTCTCTATATTTGTATTAACTTCCATTGGAGTGATCATTCGATTATTTGTATTATTTATTTCCCTGTTTACAGCTGAATCCAGTGTTGATTTGTGGACGTTCAGCTGGGTTTGTAACTTTTTTGATGCAGCTTTTAACTTAGATGTTTTTAAGTATCCCTCTATGTTGTTTCTACCTATACCTGCTTCACTTTTCCTTTTGACTTCTTGTGACTGTGGTCTCATTGGAGTGGCTGTCATCTGTATTTTGGGCTCCTTTTGGCTAACCGCATCGGTAGCCGCTTTAGCGAACCAACTGTTTTCTTCCTGATTTCCTATAGTAGCTGAAGGTTTACCAGGAAGACCCACATTCAGGGAATCTTTAATCAGTGTTGAGGTACAACCCTCTTTTTCCATTGAAATTGTCCCCTTGATGTATTTTTTTAATCCTGAGATGTGTTCATATACGTATCTCCTGATCTTCTTGAGATCCACCTACTTTGGATTTAGAGAAGATAGAGTATACTCTAATGCCTCGCTGAGGCTCAGGAGCAGTTATCTTGTTTTTTGCTTTCCTTTCCTTCTTTTTTTTGTGTCTTTTTGACTGCATCGGCTTCTTTTGGTGCCCAATTACAACTTTCTGTGGTGTTGTTTGCTTAGTTCTTGTGTGTTAAGTTATCCCAGCAAAGGGGAATGGAGATTTATTCTTTTGTTCTAAGGTGAAATTTATAGCTACTTGTGGTTGAATCTGACTTATAATTGCTTCAGCTTGTTTTTTATATGAGCAGCCTCTAACTTAAAAGCCGGGGTGACCAAGCGTTTATTCAGATTGAGTATCTATTCTAACATTGTTGGTTGAGAACTTATTTTGTCTAATATTGGCCCACATGTGCAGGCTGGTTCCTGTGGGGGGAAACTTGATTGTACTCTTTTAATTAGATTAATTAGATTAGCTTTGTGTGTATGTGTGTATTCCAACTATATATGATGCAATGACATTCATTAAATGTATTTGTATTTCTAATTTGTCTGATTGCATTATCAACGTTGCTGTTGATGTCTGTAATGCTTTTAGTAAAGGGGTGATAAATTCGGTTTGCCCAGTAGTGTTGCTATTGTTTCGGGAGTTCTGCCCGATCTCTCAGTTTGTTTTTGTAAAAAGTTGACTCTAACGTCTTTTACCCTTTCTTGTCTGCCGCTAAGGCAATTACTAAATTGTTGGTTCTCCACATCTTCATTTCCTTGGTCCTCCTCCCTTATATCCTGTGTGTCTACTGTGGGTTTATTTACCTGTGAGTTGTCCAACTTTGCAAGGGATAGGCATGAGTTTAGCCATATGCGTGCAAGATCTTCAGTGCTTGATTGTAAGCTTTGTGAGCTAATTGTTTGACCATGCTCAATAGCTTGGGAGGTGAGGCTCTTAGACATATTAAGATCTTGAATCTTTTGCCTTGTAACCAGACTTCCTTGCGTACTTTCTCCCTTGATTGTACTGGGGGCGGGTAGTAGCTCTTGATGATCTTTTATGATGTTAGTATCTTTTAGTGCCATATTTACTGTCGCTGTTGTTGTAATGATATTTTGCGTTAGCGTTCCCCTGGCTGGATTACTCTTGTCTTGTTCTACTAGTTGTTCACTCCATGTTAGTGAGTTATGAATCTCAGTGGAGTTTGAGTTTGGTGTCCCGGAAGTAGTTGTTTGAACTTGATCTTCCCCCCTTAAGTCTGCCTGCGGTGAGATTTTCGAAGGTGCCAGTGGCGTCATCAGACCCAATGTTTCTCCAGGTGTTGAACAAAAAGATGACTAGGGATCCTTTAAAAATTGAAATCTCTAGTTTTGAGTCAATTTTATGCTTGTCACTCATTTTCCAAATATGGAGGCTATAGGTGAAATTAACAGGCTCTTTTGTGTGGTACTCGCACTATTTGCAGATGCTGGTTACCCAATTTTTTGCCTTTTAGGAAGGCTTTTAAGGGAGGCGACTTTACCTCCCCGTGTCTTCCTCACCCTACCTGATCGCATGGTTCATTTAATGTGCTGTAACTTTTGCAAGTTACGTGTCTGCGAATGTGCACAACTACTCAGTCTGTTTAGGTGGCTAGAACTGTCAAAAAGAACACAGTCAATGCTGCTGGTCATTTGATTTTGACTGCATTTTAGTTTTGAGGTTTTTTTTTAACAGTCACTTGTAGGATCTTTAGAAGGTCGTAGCTCGTAGGGCTCACATGACACTAACGTCCTCGCCCTATTCAAGGTACTGCCAATGTTAATTCTGCCACTGCAAACTCTGCCACTGGCGGCTCTCTTCTGGTTTCAACAGTGTGTAAAAGGCTGCCTTAGGGCTAGTGGGGCTCAACAGGCAGGTTCAGGCTGCATCCGGAACTAACCGGGCCGCCTCTGCGACCTCCTGGGATACTCTCTCTGCAGCTGCCGTCTAACGTCAGCCGCCCTCGCACTTACGTTGGAATCCAATCACCCTGGTTCCCACCAGCATAAATCAGATAAAGCCCCAGCTGTTGGACCACAAAGTAAATTTCCAGTGGTAAAGCTGGTGCTGGGACCCTCAGCTGGGCAGTACTTGAGAGGAGCCCACAGCGTTAAAGCATTTGTTTATAAAGCATTATAGTTTTTAAATATGAGCCGAGTGCACACTTGTCCGCATAGTCTCACCTCACCGCAATTGTAGGCGACGTCTTGCACAGCGGTGAAGAAATATACACTTTAAACTATCCTGGCATGATGTGTTTTTGTTGAATCTCCTGCGAGCGTTCGCGCTGGTAAAACAAGGGAGAATTACCAGCAGGGAGGCAGCAGGAAGGCAGCGGCCCCACCCTGATGAATACAAACAAGGCTCCCTTGGGGTCCAAGAAAGTGAAGGCACTTGTAACTCAAGAAAGACCGCACCCAGTCACACCCAGTCCTGGGACAGCCGTGCCGCTTTCTGTAGCTCGGCAAGCTGCTGCTGGTAAAAAAAACACACAACCCTGCAAGCTCCACGCACCGAGATCCAACACTGCAATGCTGCTGGCCCGCAGCGAGTCAAGTTCTAAGCGGACACAGTGTCTTCCTTTTATTCTTGTGACAATCAGTTAAAGCCCAGCCTCCTCCTCCTACCTCAGGCCCGAGATTCCACCCCACTGATGTTGATACAACTGACACACCTCCGAGAACTTAATAGGAGGATGGGGTGAGGGAGAAGACAGCAGGATGAGACGTATGATCATCACCTGGTGTTGATATATGTACGCATGGCATTTCTCTTCATGTTGCATTAACCCGTTAAGTGCTGCGAACGTTCGGCGGACGTCGCGTGCACTACCTCGCTAGTGCTGCGCACGTCCGTTGAACATTCCGATTCCGCCAGCGCAATGGAACATCCGCACTGGGGCGCTTAACGGGTTAAAATTGAATGTGTCTCCACTCCCGCCAACAAAGTAATTTGTCATTGTACAACCTAGCTGGTGAAGTTGTAGACTGTCATGTAACGTCTGGCCCTCCAATTAACATTTGCCTCTGCCATGACCGCCAAACGATGGAATTGAGCCAACCTCAGATCTTTGAACATCTGTATGCGATGTGAAATTAGAGAAATACACTCATTATTTTGGCAATGTGCTAGGTTTGCTAAGTTGTCACTGATTGCTGTAATAGGCTCACCAACAATTAGGGCAGGTATTGTAAATGCCCTTGCATTTTTAAGCATGGTTGTCCTACACTTCCATACAGCTGATACTTTTTGTTAATTGGGCTACTGGTTGAGGGGGAAGTAAACCCTTCTTAAGCAGCAACCATAATGTCTGTCAGGGTGATATCACAATCAACCCCAAAATAATATGTGCTTAACTTTCTAGTTGGTTGGCAAAAAAGGCACTCAGGCTTAACTTAGAGGCAATGTGCAAGGTATCTACGCAGAACTTCAAACAGAAATAAAGTGAAAACAACGCTAGAAAAATCCCACACCAATTTAGAAAAATAGAGAAAGATTTATTAAGTTATTTGAGATCAGATCAACAAAAATCGAATTAGTAGAATCTGGTGCTAATGAAGTAGGAGGGGATACTGAAGAAATGGAGTGAACATCATCTTTTACCACTGGAATTATGTAATGGTATGTCAATAAATTCCACTTACAAGCTTCCTGGGACCAGTTTTGGGCTAACAGCCCTCATCAGCCAGGCTAGCTTGAATCCAGAATTCTTGTTTCCGGTTCAGGGAAGACCTGGCTTGGTAGTTCGTGCTGGACTGTTCTCATGAGGCACAGGGTCAAGACTGATTTGCATATAGCTGGGTCTGACCTGAGGTGGCGAAGTGAGCTAAAGAACTATGATGGATTCAACCCAGATCTGTGACTGGGGTTGAGTGTCTGAAAAGTCTCAGCGCTCCGTCATCATCTCCTTGTGTTTGCTTTGTTTGCCCTAAGTTGGCAGGGTATGCCAAGACGGGGGTCCCGTGCTCACTTTGCCACTGGATTCAAGCTACCCTGGCTGATGAGGGCTGTTAGCCCAAAACAGGTCCCAGGATGCTTGTTTTCGGTTCTGGGAAGACCTGGCTTTGCGGTTCAGGCTGGGCTGTTCCCATGAGGCACAGGGTCAAGACTGATTTGCAAATAGCTGGGTCTGACCTGAAGGTGGCGAAGTGAGCTAAAGAAAGATGATGGATTGAACCCAGAACTGTGACTGGGGGTGAGTGTCTGAAAAGTTTCAGCACTCCGTCCATCATCTCCTTGTGTTTGCATTGAGATTAAATAACCTTTTGCTTTCTTAAACATTCTAATTTTGTGTCGGTATGTTTAGCATATGCAGGCAGGTGTATTTGTCAATTCAGGTTAACGTGACAGATTAGTGTTAGCCGAAGCTAAAATTAGTATTAGTACTGCACTCAGGAATACTTGTTAATAGTTTAGAGCTACAGCTTAGTTTAGGTTGGGATTTGGGTAGCTGTTAGTAAAACAGCCCTGTTCAGCACAAGGAGTGACACTCCACTCCCCAGCCCATCCTCCGGGCCTATTCAAAGCCTTTTCTTCTTGAAGCCATATCGACCGCCATAGCATTAATGGCCTCATTGATAGTAGATGTGGCTTCACAGCTGGGCCTTCAAGCGGGGATGCTTGCCTCTCGCACTGAATGGGAGAAGGCGATGCTGGTTGTGCCCCAGGAAAAGACAGGAAGATCTGCACATATTCTCTTGCCCCTCTGGATATGATTCTTAGTGTCTCTGCTGCCGGGGATAGTTATCTGTTAATGCCAGTGGTAGCTGCTGACTTTTGAAAGTGGTGGGGTGGAAAATTTGTGGTGGCGTGCTGTCACTGTGTAGTGACAGCAGTTTCAGTGGGGACATACTCAGTCTTTTGTTCAAGTGTCTACACTGCCAAGTTCATAAACGGATCCACTTGGTTGGCATTTTTATGTTGTATGTATTCACTATGGTCATACTAGTTTGATGCCATGAAATGCCTCATGAAGATGGAATATGAACAGTGACACACATTTATCTATGAAAGCTAAACTATTGCAGAATTTAGAACATGGCCTATTGTGCAACCTTTTCATGTTGAATGTTACGCAGAATGCTGTCCAGCCAGTCTGCAAAAGATTCACACCAGGCTTGCAGTGTTTTTTTTGTTTTTTTATTTTGTGATTTTGTCATTTTTACTTGTTGAAAATACTACTTTTTAATGTCCTTAGCAATCCAAGCCATATGAAGTTATGCACAATCCACAGTCATAGTTCTAGTTGTACCCACAGTTCTGCCTATCAACTGAAAAACAGAGATGTTGAACCCTGCCTTAATTGACTGCCCACCATTAGTCCATCAAGGTTTCCTGGCAACTGCACGGGTTAAGGATGCTGTCAGAGACAATGCGTTGGATTCGGATCAAATATACTCTCACCTAACAGCCCCGGCACGTGATTAGGAGAATAAAAGAATAAACACACCCCAAAGTTACAGCGATTTAAAACGGTCATGAACATTAACCTTACATCTGCTGCCTCTTGGAAGCTTTCTTCCTACAAGTGGAATGCCCCTCCCCCCAGTCCCTTCAAGATCTCGGGCTCTCGTCCCACCAACGCGCTCAGACGGCCTGTGGAGATGGGAACTGTACACCAAGCCCATTTTCCATGCATGATTTCAGCCCTGCAGTCTGAATAAAACAAGATGTGGATAAATAAACCCAAAAGGAACGCACGCTTTGCTGTCTTTAGCGCACTAGCCTCTGTGCGATAAAGGTTCATCACCTCAGTTTATGGATGTCAATTGCATTGAATGAAGCTATTGAAACTGGTATAAGTGTTATATTCTAAAGTGCACGATTTGCTAAAATAACTTTATGAAGTTTTGTGATCCAGCCACAAAATAGAACCAGCTTCCAGTATCGGTGTCGATGACTCAACACCCTTTCGAAATTCACCAGCTCTGCTCTGCCCATTACAGCCATTACTGCACACGTCGCAGAATACAACTAGACGGCCTAGAAGGCCAATATAAGCAACACCAGTCCCGTACTCACCAGCAGCGGCTGGCATGCTGTAGGGAGGGGAGGGGGGGTCGCGGCCCACTGGTGGGGAATAAAACAAATTACATTTAAAAGAAAAGTAAACGTACCTGAGTGCCGCCGGGATATCGCACCGCCTCCGCTCCGGCCTGTACTGATGGGTGCGCCCTCCCCTACACAATGCAAGGGAAGCCAGTCACAATGCTGGTAGGTGCAGCAGGACAGCGCCCCAGCCGGGACATTTTCTCTGAATAGAGAAAGATGGAGAGTGGGCGGTCCTGCTCAAGGGCAGGGGGGAGTGGCTTACCCACTGTTGTGGGTACCGACTGTTTGGTAGGCTCAGGGCCGACCAAACAGTCAGTGCCCACAACAGTCTGTAAGCCACTCCCCCTGCCCTCGAGCAGGACTGCCCCCCAACCAGGCACAGAGGCACTTCTGCTTTCTTGTGACGCGAGAAGGCAGAAACATAAATGGTAGTTTTTGCCGTTTATGTTTCTGCCTTCTTGCACCGTGAGAAAGCAGTGGGGCAACGCCCCCATGCCCCAATGTGGGAGCCGCCACTGGTTAATGAATATTAGCAGAACAGATTAACATTAGTTGGTGTTTGTTTGGATATTACTGTTTACTTTGAGAGGTATATGTAAATGTAGGCTATTATATATTCAATTCATGAAACTTTATTCGGCACATAAAAAATGACCATAAAAGCACAGAACATATATAATATCACTATTACAACATAAAAAAAGATATCATAAAATACAAACAGCGTTCCTAAAATAGCATACTTTTACGTGCCTTAATAGAACAATTTAAAAAGGTGGCAGTAAAAAAGCAGATATCGGCAGATATCGGCAGACTCCAGGTTAAATAACAAATTCATCACCTGATGAACAGTACATACACCATATTTAACAAACATGGGTTTCAGATAGACTAATCGGAAATTCATGTACAGTTTACAGATCAATAAAAAGTGTTTGGTAACGCCATCGCACAGACAAGGCCCGGTCGGATGTTTCTTAAGGTTTGGAAAAGCCACTAAGTGATGTGCTACGCCAAACCTCAGCCTAGTTAGCACAAACTTATGGGATGGCCTAGTTACCATGGCTAAGTATCCTGGAAAACCTTCATTCATGTTGCATTTACTGTAAAACATGACTGTGGACATAAATCCATAAGCTGAGGCCCAATTCCTTGCTTTATGGGCCAGGAATGTTGTTTTCAGCTCAACTTTGGATAACTTAGATGCGGCACTGGGGTCAATCAATACATTAATATTAAATATTTCTAAATAACAGTCGGCAACATATTTTAACCACGGGATATTGCGGGTTTTATCCATTGATAAACAATCCTCTATGATAGATCTATTAAAAGCCTATTCTTTTTGAAGCCATATCGACCGCCAAAGTGGAGAAGTGTGGCTCAGGGGTTAGAGGCGGCAGACCCGGAAGCTGAGATCGGCCCTGGACCAGGGTTCAATTCCCCGCCTCGGCGGGTCTTGGGCTCAAAAATTCCACGGACTCGATAATTCTCGCTCCGGTGCCTTCTCAACTCACGGGTTCACACTCTGCGACTCTGGGCAATAGCTTGCTTAATCTCCACAACGGCCCCTCGCAGCGGGATGCCTGGCTTTCACCTTGTGGATACCCTGCCGGGGTTATCTCACAGGGGAATACCAGGACGGGTTCCCTAAGCAAGCGCCGGGAAACCCTTTGTGGGTAGCTGTGCGCTATATAAGCTCAAATACATAGCATTAATGGCCTCATTGATAGTAGATCATCTAAAAAATGGATATCCAATTCCCGATGAATCAACTCATATGTTCATTGAATCACTGAATTCACTCATATGAATCACTCTTATGTTTACCTCGGAAGGAGGTAAACATAAGAGTTTTTTTTAAAAAAGAGTTCTCCTCCAATTGCGAATCATGGGAGCGCGTGTGTCCCCATACCCCAGCTCCATACATTGCAATGGTGTCACATCTAGCTTGATAGATGTGGAGCATATCCCTTGTGCGTCTGTCACCAACTTTTGCCACAAATCTAGAAACACCATGTGCGTTTTTCGCCATTTTGTTACTAATATTATTGAATTCATTAGTCCACTTTTTGTTTTTTGAGAAGGTTATCCCAAGATAGCAGAATTTATCTACTTCTAGCACCTTTTCATCCTCAATAAAAAAGGCATTAGAGGTTTTTCTTCTGGCCCCATAAGTCATTGTGTGTGTTTTCCCCTTATTGATGGACAGTTTTCTAACCTTAACAAAGTTAGAAAATCTATCAATCAGACGCTGTAGTCCGCAGGGTGTTCTTGAAAGCTAGACAGTGTCATCAGCATACAATAACACTGGTACAGAAACGCCTTTAATTTTAGGGGCATAGCATTTACGTCTTTTAAAATGGAGTCAATTTCATTAATAAACAATATAAAAAGTAGGGGGGCTAATACACAGCCCTGCCTAATCCCTCATTTAACCCAAAATTTCGGGGTGCATTCACCTTTGCTGCCGTAGCGCACATAGGTTTCTAGCTTTTCGTATAATCTGGCAAGAAAGAAAACTATTCCCTGTGGTGCTCCTAGCTGTAACAGGGTCGGCCACAATATAGTGTGGTCGACCATATCGAAGGCACTACTAAGGTCTGCAAAGCAGAGGTATAATGAGCCCTGTTTAGCTTCAGTGTATTTGCCTATTAATAAATCAAGGTTAATACACTGATCGAGTGTCCCCCGACCCTTTCTAAACCCAAACTGGCTGTCATCCAGGACACCCTCTTGCTCAACCCACTCTTCTAGTATAACCAACATAACTCTACTCATGATCTTAACTGAGGAGTTGAGAAGAGAGATTGGGCGATAATTTCTTGCATCAGATCTATTGCCCTTTTTGTGAATCGGGATTATAATGGATTCCCCCCTGGTTTTTGGTGCCACAGTACATACAGCAGCATTAAAAACAATGGCCAAAAGAGGGCTCCACAACTCTGGGGCTGCTTTATAAACCTCAATGGGGACCCCATCGGGTCCCAGGGCTATGCCCCCCTTGCTCGCCCCGATGCCAAGCTCGACCTCTTTTGCACTTAAGTCCAATGCAATAATGGGCCATCTACTAGGGTGGTTATCGACAGAGTTAGACGGACCAAATATTTGGGAGAAATGCGAGACCCAGTCATCGCTAGATACGTTGGAGGTTAGCTCAGGTGTGTTTTCCCCCTTAAGAAAAGCAGAGTTAACTGTTGTCCAAAACAATGTGTTATTAGATAACTCTGCAGCTTCATTAAGTGAATCCCACGCCTGCTGCTGCATCTCACCCTTCCTCCTCTTTAGTGCTTGCTTGTACTCCAGTCTTAAATTAACGATTTCACCTGGGGCCCTAGGCTTTTTTGCAAGAGTGCGTTTTAGCTTAGTTAATAAACTGGTACACATATGGTCAAACCAACCCAGACCATTTCTACATTGTGTTATTTTAGGTCTAGTGAACCTGGCATCAATGGATTTATTGATATCAATAAAATCAGTTAAAACCCGCCCGTGATCTGTGTCAGTATCAAGAATAAGGGTAATGTCAGTCAGGCTTTCTTTGACAATAGAACTTAGCAAATCTTTAGCCTTCTCCCAAACCCATCTTATTCTTACACCATTAGGTCTGTGTGGCTCCACATTAGTAATTATGATACCCGCTTCCACAGTCCTTTTCCCCCACAGTGTACATTCCAAAATTATACAGTTATGGTCACTTAAAGATGAGACCTCAATCCTGGGGGGGGCACAGTATGGGGTAATATTCGATGAGACAATTACATGGTCAATTACTGAGCTGCTCTGCTTATTCGTAAAGGTAGGGATAGTCTGACCCAGGTCATCTTTAGCGGAATCTAAGATTTCTAGGTCATGGCAGCCCATAAGCTTATGTAATGAATCACCGTAGCGGTTATGTTTGAAATGCAAGTCGTCTGAGCCAACATTATTGATAAGCCCACAGACCTTTTGGGTTGACAGTTCACACAGAGGTAAATTAAAATCCCCCACCCAAATAAAGGCAAATAAAACATTTAATTCTGTGCTAAAATTATCAATTATACTCGCTAGATCGTTGACTACTGTCATCCTAGAGTTATCAAACACATTGTTGTAGTAGTTAACAAGTAATATGTTACGCCCTTGATCCGCAATGAGCCATAAAAGCTGTACGTGTGTACCCATGGTCAAGTACCTTTTTACTACAATTTGCCGTTTAATAGAGACCAAAATCAAAAGACCACCTTTAGCTCTCCCTGAGGTTGAGCCTTGCGCCACCAAGCAAAGGGAAACAAACCCCTCTTGATTTACATCTTCCCTACACCAAGTTTCTTGGAAGCATAGAATATCATGGCTATTGATAAAATCTTTCCAGACAAGAATGTTCCCCTTAGATTTTAGTCCAGCGATATTCCAACTAACAATTGAAATACCATTAACATGCGTAATACTTTTATCATCCGATACAACAATAGTGTGTTTACCGTCCCACGCCTTTAAGTTGACATTTAATGCATCCCCACAGTCATTATTCACTGGTATACCTCCCGTCAGGGTTTTCTCAGGATCTGTATACAGGGCAATTGGTTCAGTTGTCTGACTATTTATGATCGCCCTTACAGGTGACCCACACCAGCTCTGCTCTGCCCATTACAGCCATTACTGCACACGTCACAGGATACAACTAGGCGGCCTAGAAGGCCAATATAAGCAACACCAGTCCAGTACTCACCAGCGGCGGCCGGCATGCTCGAGGGAGGGGAGGGGGGGCCGCGGCCCACAGGTGGGGAATAAAACAAATCACATTTAAAAGAAAAGTAAATGTACCTGAGTGCTGCCGGGATACACCACCGCCTCCGCTCTGACCTGTACTGATGGGTCCGCCCTCCCCTACACAATGCAAGGGAAGCCAGTAACAATTCTGGTAGGTGCAGCAGGACAGCGCCCCAGCTGGGAAATGTTCTATGAATAGAGAAAGAGGGAGAGTGGGCGGTCCTGCTCGAGGGCAGGGGGGAGTGGCTTACCCACTGTTGTGGGTACTGACTGTTTGGTCGGCTCAGTTTTTACCGTTTATGTTTCTGCCTTCTTGCACCATGAGAAAGCAGTGGGGCAACGCCCCCATGCCCCAATGGGGGAGCCGCCACTGGTTCATGCATATTAGCAGAACAGATTAACATTAGTTGGTGTTTGTTTGGATATTACTTATTACTTTGAGAGGTATATGTCAGTGTAGGTTATATAGATTACTGATACTCAGGGTTATGTTGGGTGTTAATATTTTGACTCAGTAGTTTATTCTGTTCTCGGTTTTATCATAGATTAGTGTAAGTCTTGTTTAAGGTAAGTGACATATTATATATTTAGGGGTATATTTTCTTATTTCTTTTTAGTGTTAAGCTATATATCATGGTTTTTATTTGTAGAAATTTTAAATAAACAATGCATGTCTTTGTACTTATGTGTGAATCCTCTCTTATGTGTCATATTTATCTTTAGTAATGGTAAAGTTAATATGTCTGGATGCATTTTTGCAGCTGAGGATGATGATGATGAATTTAAAATGCTCAAATGGCTGACCCAGATACCCTTGGCTTGAAGTCCCATCAAATCAGCCCTAGTAAGTCTCAGTGGAGTTCTATTAGGCAGTAAGTGTTCTCGGTTTTATCATAGATTAGTGTAAGTCTTGTTTAAGGTAAGTGACATATTTTATATTTAGGGGTATATTTTCTTGTTTCTTTTCAGTGTTAAGCTATATTTCATGGTTTTTATTTGTAAAAATGTTAAATAAAAAATGCATGTCTTTGTACTTATGTGTGAATCCTCTCTCATGTGTCTTATTTATCTTTAGTAATGGTAAAGTTAATATGTCTGGATGTATTTTTGCAGCTGAGGATGATGATGATAAATTTAAAATGCTTAAATGGATGACTCAGATACCCTTGGCTTGAAGTCCCATAAAATCAGCCCTAGTAAGTCTCAGTGGAGTTCTATTAGGCAGTAAGTCTGAGCCGTGCAGAAAGAGTATCTGTGATCCACTCAATGATATGAAATACTTTCTGTCTCTTCTTGATGATGGAATTTCCAGTATGTTACCATTTTCAACTTATTTATGTTATTTTGGGTTGGACATATAGGGTGTGGTATTTATCAAGCAGAAAACTCCAGATGTGATTAAGGGGGCAAACAAGATGTAGAACATGGTGGCCAGCAAGCCGCAGGTTGCGAAGCACTGGGCTCCAAAGGCATATGCAAGAATTACTAGTAAAACCCCTTTGTGAAAAGAAGAAGAGTGATATACAGTTATTGACATATAATAGGAGTTCAGCATAGCTCACCCAAGGCTGCTTTCGATGGACGATCCAACACAGCATCTGCTCCTCTGGCACCTGAACTGAGTGCAGTCACAGCAGACTAAGTACTTCATGAGCTTAATGTAGAGCACTGGGGGAGGGCCACGCTTGAGATATGAAGAGGGTTGAGAGCCTCAGAAAAGTTCCCCTACTGGGGGAAAGGAAGCAAAAGCAGCGGCTTGGCATGCTCGGGCATCACAGAGCATACTTGCAGCACAGGAGAGAGACGGGCAGAATCCAGTCAGGCTAATGAGACAGAGCCTGATACAGACATGACACTATGGCAGAGAAGAGCGGTGGCCAAAGAGGTAGGAAGGCTTAGGGCTACTGGGGGAGCTGAGGCAGAAATTTAGATGGCAGACCACAGAGATAGTGGGAGAGTCCTCGGGAAGATGGGCAGGTCCCCGCTAAGGAGTTCCAGCAAGGGACTGCCTAAAGTGTCAAAGGCAGGTACAAAGCCAGGAAAATAAATCAACATTATACTTGGGAGCAGAAACTGAGAAAAAGGGGAAGTCTGCCAATGAGCTAATACCCTATGCTGCTCTCTAACAGATAGAACCTCCAGTCTTGAAGACATGGTGAAGGAATTCAAAGATTACGTAGGAAAAAACAAAGAGGACATTGGCCTCTTGAAAGAAAGTGAAGGGGATTGTCATGAAATACTAGAAACTTTGGAGAATAATCTTAGAAGAAACAATTTGAGAATACTAAATGCCCAGGAGGAAGCTGTAGGAGAAGACCTGAAAACATATGTGATGAAGCTAAATTAAAACAAGGGTTTAGACAGATACCTTCAGTACATTTTCAGAGACATCGAAAGGGTTCATCAGGATCTCTTCAGAAAGAACCCTAATAGAACCAAGCCCAGAAAAATTATTGTTCACTTCCACACATATTCCAAAGAAGAACAAATTCTATCAAGTGCACTTAAAGCGAGTTGGGAAATAGGTTGGACCTCTCCGAAAACTAGTGGCCAGCACTCAATTAAAATTTTCAAAAATTCACACAAGCTCACGAAATGAAAGGAGAAAAAGACAGAAAAAGAATGTGGATATTGACAAGAGAAAATAAATCTCAATGCTATGAATTAAAAAAGAGAAAGAGACCCAAAAGCACAACAAAAAGAAAATTGAAATAGAACTGAACCCGAAAGTCAACGTTTCGTGAGCTTGCGTGAATCTTTGGCATATAAGGACCATTTCTTAAACCTACTTCTCTTGTTCTTTCTTTTCTTAGTTGGCCATTTCTTGATCTTTAGTGGGCAAAACATGCATGTTCAAAAATGTGTCTTTGTTATGTTAGTAGTTTTTTTTCAGTGTATATACATTTTTTAAACAAAATGTATATATTTTAATGGACACAATGTTTGACTTTTGCACCACAGATGTCGCCTTGGTTGTATTTCACATTGGCACTTTATGTCTGGTTTTGTATATTAAAGTCATAAGATCAGTCTCGGTATACAGTGATTTATAATTATGTAAATAATGTTCCAAATTACTTTTTTAAACAGTATGTTTTGCTGATTATGTCTATATTCTTATTTTCAGCCCTGAAGAAGCCCGGGTGAAATGCATTGGCTGTTGTGTATTAAATAATGAATAAAAGAATCCACTAAACCATCCAGTGAAAGACTGACTATTTCTGTCATCGCTGTCCTCCATCATCAGTGGGATTTGAACCCGGCAAATGTTTTGCCTTTGTAACAATGCCTCTCTCATCGTTGGTTTCTAATGTTGTTTTTTTTTCTTTTTTCTGCACAAGATATACATGTTTTCTTTAATCATATTTTCTTCACATACACTAACCCTCTGGCGTGGGGCATATCCAAAGGGCAATAGGCCATGAGGAAATTGGGAAGTTTTCTCTAAGGGTCAGTAGGCAGGGGCGTAAGGGTAGAGAGGAGGGCACAATGTGAGGAGCAGTGTATCCCCCGTACCATAGCTGTTTGCAAACTACCTTTCCATATAGATACGGAAGGCAGTGGTAAAGTAGTCCCTATAAAAAATTAACATGGAATATAAATGGGTTACAGGTGAAATGGAGTAGAGCAAGAGTAATTCAATATCTGAGGAACTCTGCTGTACATATCATCATTTTACAAGTAGCTCACTTGACCAGGGAGGAGTGTACAGACCTTTTTAAGTTAGGGAAATGGGTCCAACAAATGGTCTGCAGAAATCAGAATGTTAGCACTAAGGGGGTGGCCATTTTGATTAGAAAAAAAAAACCAAATATATCCATCAAAGATAGTACAACAGACAAAGCAGGAAGGTGGATTATAACCAATTTGATGGTATATGAGCAAAACCTTACCCTAGTAGGGTACTATGGCCCAAATATAGATGATAAAGGGCACCTAAATTTGCTGTACTCATGCTTATTGCATTCCCCCTACCCTGTTATAATGGCTGGAGATTTCAACATGGTTCTGGATCATGTCCTAGATTGAGTGCCTAGAAAATAGAGTGACTGTATCCCCAAAAAAACAAATGTTAGTCAGAAATATGATGACAGCGATCGGGCTTTGTGATATATGGAGGGAAAAGACTTGGTCAAGACGAGGTTATACTTTTCACAACAAAAAGTATGGACATCAATCGAGGATTGACTCTTTTATTAGACCAGAGCATAAGGGGGGAGATCCAAAAGATCAAACACAAGAGGGCACACATGTTGGATCATTACACAATATCCCTATACTTCAAACTGGTCATTAGAGCAGATCTGAGGAGATGGACATTAGATCACACGACAATCGAGTCAGATAAAGAAGTGGTGAATACACTTTGTACAGGAGGAATTCTTTTAAATTAACAAGGGGACTGCCCCAATGAGCATAATGTGGTACTCCCTTAAGTCTTTTTTAGAGGTTTAAAATCATGACTATATCATCCTTTAGGAGGAAGGTGATACAGCCGAAGTGGTGGTGGTTTTTTAACATCTTATGCCCCACTCCAAAAACTATAAAACAAACTGAAACTTAACTCTAATGATGGGTCCATAAGTCATTATTATTTGTTTAGCAGTAACGAAGGCCCTCCGATGGAACTTTGGTAGAGCTAATAGGGACTAAGTAATGAAAGTTGGAGAGCTACTCCCTGACGAGGACCTGTAATGAAAGAGTAAGCTATACATCAACAGTATTATGTAAAAATAATGTATAACACATGGATAAAGACAAACACTATTCTTTTCAATATATTTTCTCTTTGTTATTCAAAATATGAATGGTCAATATCAAGTACAAAATACTATATCATTGCTTAGTTCTCAATTTTACAGCCTAATTCCACAACAAGCATAACAGGTTGAATACCAAAAACATCAAAACACCAGGTATAGAGGAAAGAGAAAACATCAGTGTAACACAGTTCACTAATGAACTACCTGAAAGGAAATACTAATGAACAGGGTGCAATTTGTCCAAAAAGCTAACCCCACAGCCATTAGGGTATAGCACGAGCAGCATCACCAGCCGATGCTGTGCAAAGTTTTTAGGAAAGTCTCTCAGGATTTCGCAGGATACACCAGACAGAGTAATCAGGAATCAGCACGGCATACAGCATACCACAAACTCAGGGACAGGTCACCAATCTTGTGAACGAGCTGAAGAACGCTTTCCAACAGTCGATTTTTATGGTACAATTTTTCTTTATATCTGATAAATTGTTTCTATTACAACTCTCTACAAGCCTCTGCATTGTACAATGACTATAGGAAGACAGTCTCCTAACAACAACTTTACAAATATTCTCTAAGCATGCTTTGTCTAAAAATTGTATAACATCCTAGAGAGGAAAGAGAAAGATCTACAGCTACATTTGTATAAACATGTTGAAACAGTTTCATTTGAGTCTCCTACATACCTCGCTAGGACAGGAAAGAACTTATAAAGTTTATTCAGAAATAATCTGATATCTACATTCTAAGGAGGCGTTTGAAACATTACAAGGACAGGAGCACATCCCCTAGTATGCCTAAGGCCTACATTATTTTAGCAAAAGTGATAATTTATTTCTAAAGATTTAATAAACTTTCACAAAGAATAAAACATTTCTTTGTGATCAAACTTGTCCCTTCAGTTCAGTAAACTTGAAAATATTTGATTAGACAGACAGGATAACTTGTTCATCACCAATTTCAGCCTAATTATCTACTTCTCAAGTTAGCACAATCTTATTTATGTTATTTTTCAACTAAGAAAAAGTAATCTGTCAATTCTAACTGCCCATTTTGTGTTGGACATTCTAATACTGCATGTTTAATATTTTGTTTTTAACCATTAGTATTTATTAAAAACATAAACATGGATGGATTTCATTGAGCAGGTTTTATTTCCAAAACATCATGCTACATCAATCCCCATCTGATGGTATCTCAAACCATCAAAATAACCCATATCAGATTACCATCTAATAACAATTTTCAGAATGCAGCGTTTATTATCCTCATCTGTTTTAAAAAAAAACCCTCCATATCCTTTCAAGAATCATAATACATACCCTTTCAGTCTTGCTCTCCAATTCACATCTTTTTTTTACAATTCTTTTTATTGAACAAGGCATCAACAAAAGACACAATATGGAAGAATCACAGTACAGTCAGCATTACATTTGTAGAAGGGGGGGTGAGAAACAAAGGTACATAGTTGCCAAAAGACTTCATGGGGATGAAGGAACATCAATAACAGAATCTCTGGGTGGTACACAAATCCCCCCTCTGTACTCATTCCACCGACCCCAGATTAATGTCCATTTTCGGGGGCGTCCCCTCCACACATACACTATTTTGTCTCGAAACATACTCCAGTCCATGTCTGTTTTCTATTCCCCAAGGGTGGGCGAGGAGTTCAAGCCCCATTTCCGAGCAATATTTCTCTTAGCTACCATACTGCCCAGTGTGACCCATTGTGTTTGCGCAGTAGTAAGATCCGTAGGTTCCCAAAAGTTGAGGAGACATCTACGTGCCTCTGGCATCAAGGACACACCAGTGACTTCATGAATATACATTTCACATCTTGAGTTTTACCTTTGCAACATTTATAAAGCAGGGTTATTGTTAGTATCCAAGCAGCAACAGCAACTATTTGAGTTAGAATTCTCCCATATAAGCTGTTATCAAATGTTGAAAACAAATTACCTATGGAAGAGAAACCCTTACCAAATTTCACCCAAGCACTGTCAACCTTCAGTTTTGCTAAGTCATCATGTAAATGAGTAATGTTACTGATATATCCTCCGAGATCTCTGCTCTTATCAGAAATATATGTGCAAGATTGTTGACTTTTCAACATACTTCAGACTCTGCCTTCTTTTGCCAATAATACGTCTAAGGAAAGTCTATTTTGCAAATCCATGGTTCTCATAGCAAACATTTCCGTATCATTCATCAAAAACCCACCAGCAGTATCCGTTGATAAATGATCAACCACTGTAGAAAATTTTCTGACATTTTTTAAATACTTCTACAGAAGGTATCAATGCTCCAAATATATCTCCTACAATTTCGGCAGGCACTCAAACCCCTTTTACTTCGTGTTAGTTTTTTTTAATTGGTTCTGTATTTATCGCCAACATGATACATCTTTGGGAGCACTATACCCACATAACAAAAACCATACCAATGTGGTGGCAACCTACAGTAAGCATTCTTACATTACACAAAAACCCCAGGGAAAATAGGATCAGTACCACCCTTTAACCCCCAATCCCCTGTAATTAGGAGGGTATGCTCACATTCACTAGAACCAATTAAATGATAATTATATTCTGTCTTCTGCCTTAGTAAGCAAAGTTTTCCTCTATGAGGTCAGTCCAAAGTCATCGCAGCATACGTCTCACCCTTTTTATAATTACCTTTTTTATGTGTCCATGGTGGTTCTTTATTTTTCTGCTCTGCAGCCATTTTGGTAAAATCTCTTTGTCTATCTTCTACTGTGTTAATACATTCTTTTGCCACACTATGAAATTTACAAGTCAAATTATTTTGGTGTGCATATTGTGTATCTATTGTTTTAGTAGTAGGAAAAAATTCTTCCAAATACCCTACATTATTTGCACTATAATCTATATTTATATTCTTTCTAATAGGAACTTCTGAAAATACTAAATCAAAATTAGAATACTAGTACTGAAATATCTCAAACTGGTTAGTACACTACACGATATTTTAAAGGAAGTTGGTGATAAGTCACTCCTTCCAGCACATACATGGGTAATTGCATGCACACATGACAATCTCTCGCATCCATGTTGTCCACGTACTCATTAAGAAGTTTAGTAAAAACATTCAGTGAGAAATCGTTAGTTGATTTTTCCAGGTGTAATCCAGTTCCTGTTAGTTCCTCAATATTAGTCTCTGGATTTTCTTTCAGATCTCTTTTAACATCTAACGTTACATGTAAATTATTATTATTAATAAAAACAGTGAGAGGGGCATTGTATGACCTATACCGTAAAGAAAGAGGAAATACCGAGCTTTGTAAACCATCAATTATTAGATATATTCCTATTTTGGTGTTATCAAGCAATGATTTTCATCTATCTATCACTATCTCGGGAAAAACATTGGGAGATGGAATAAGAGTTTGCTTTTCCATGAACAGTATAAAATACTCACTTTTTTCCCGATTGGTTTTAATAATAACCTGGAGGAGTTGTGGTGCCATGTGGCATGATTTTTCGAGTAAGCTCATTTTTGCAAGCTGTGGTATGTTCACGAGCCTCTATGAATACACCTTAAAACATGTTATATACCTGTAATTCCTCTTTTAATAGGATTTAACAAATATGTAACAGCCTATTTTGCACTTAGTTCGAAGATTACATTTGCTTATTTTGCACTGAGCTTAAAGTTTACAAACTTGCAATTTTGCACAATGATGCTGCTAGAATTTGGGTTTGTTACATATTTATATAGTATTCTATTTGCACTTTACTGCTATCCTTTGCACACTGGCTTTATGCCATCTATTGATTGCTAGACCTGATTTATCCGACCCTATTTTTACTTTTTAAATGAAATTTGTCTTGATGATTGTATTTTATGTCCTATTGGCGGTGATGATTGTACTTTTATGGATATTTTATAGCCGAATAAAGACCATTTGACATGACTTGACTTGATTATTATTAGTCATATTAACCATATTCATAATGTGGTATTACACATGTTAATGCTAACCATATAAACATAGTTAATAAAACACTTGCAAGACCGCTATTAAGACATCTTTCCCTAAATATTCCCTGATGATTCTGTTTACCAGACTCAGTTTTTATTCTATCCATTCTGAAAATCGACAAATAACTCAGAAATAAAAAATCTAATTTTAATAAACTAACTTTTGTTAGACTAGGACTAGTTTTAGTTTGTGCACCCAACACTTGTAGAGCCTTCATGTCTCCAATACTTCTTTTTCTTCTTCTTTAGAGCTTTATCCTTCCCTTCAGAACTTCATTTATTTTCATAAATCTCCTCTCTCTTTTCCTGCACCTT
Source organism: Lissotriton vulgaris (assembly GCF_964263255.1). Classification (NCBI taxonomy): domain Eukaryota; kingdom Metazoa; phylum Chordata; class Amphibia; order Caudata; family Salamandridae; genus Lissotriton; species Lissotriton vulgaris. The sequence goes on along the minus strand of NC_141685.1, from coordinate 1,468,466,913 downwards.
CTTCAGATTGATTAGTTCATTTAGGGTGGCTCATATGAATCATTTCCTTTTGAACAGAACTCAATCATTCATTGAAGCAGCAGCCAAATATGTCCATTCCGGTGCTGTGTACTTCTTCCTTGGTATTTTTATTCTTTTTGTTCTTTGTACTAGATTTTCCTCTTCTTCTTGTTCACTTTGTTCAGATTGGCTAGATATTTCAATTACTGTCTCTAGAATTTTTTCATTTACTGTATATCTTAGTCATTGTATTCCCTTTTGCCACTTATCACTTTTCTTGTCCTTTTTCCATTTGCATTTTCAATTTCACTTGGAATTTTCTCAGTGCTTTCTTCTGTTGAATCTCTTTTCCTTTCCTTTGGCTGTGACTAGCATGAATCCAATGGGGCAAGCCACCACACTTAACAGCTGCTGTCATCACCAGTATTACTTGATAGGGACCAAGGCATCGAGGTTCTATGCAAGACTTCCTCACATGTTTTTTTACTAGCTCCAACTTGCTAGGACACAGATCATGACACTGTTCTTGCTGTGTTATTGTTGCAACCTCTCCAACCTGGTGAGACACAGAACGCACCACATCAGCCAATCCTTTGCAATAATCCAGTACCATATCATCATTAATGTTCATCAGTTGATTTACTGGGACTGTCGGCTGTTTCATAGCCCTGCCCATTACAATTTCATGAGGGGACCGTCTTGTTCTTTTGTCTGGAATTCTACTCAAGCTAATTAATAGCAATTACAATGCATCAGGCCATTTCAGTGTTGTGGATGCACAAACTTTAGCCAATATAGATTTTATTGTGCTGTTGATTTGTTCAAATACACCTGAAACCTCAGGTCGATAGGCACAGTGCAACTTTTGCTCAATCTGTAATGCTGCACAAATCATCCAAATTATTTCATTATTAAAATGAGTTCCTCTATCAGATTCCAATGAGACTGGAAAACCGAATCTAGGAATGATTTGTCATAAGCAATTTGGCAACTGTTAGACTGTCATTACGTCTTGTTGGATATGTCTCAACCCAACAAAAAAGCAGACAAACAACCATAAGGACATATTTTAATACTTGACAAGGAGGCATCTCTAGCATGCAACTTTGCCAAATTGTCCCATACTAACTACTGTATTTCTTCCTGCATTCTGTTGCTAACAAATGGCACATCTTTGGCAGAGACTTTCTGCAATAACAGTGAACTGAGGGTTAAGCCACACCTGGCAAAATAATCTGATCATGGCATCCCTCCCTATGTGTGTTGGTCCATGGTAGACCCTTGCCATCTGTCTGGCATTACTGGTCTCCCATTAGTATAGATCCACACTTCATCATGTGATCTTGTGGGATGTGTAGTGCGCGTAAGTATTGCCTCAGTGGCTGCGCCGTTACTCCATGCTAATTCAGTCCTTAATTCGTGGTTACCATCCTGGTATTCATCTGCCCCGCTTTACAGTTGTCATAGAGAGCTCCAGGCAAGCGCTTCCCTGTTAAGCGCCGGCCAGCCTTCCTCCTCAAATTCCGACACCAGTGTGATGTCGAAGCAGGACCGCCTTGACGGCGACGGGTCTCTATCGCGACTCGGGCAAGCCGCCTATATCCAACCAAACAGGAACCACACTTGAAAGAGACCACAGAAAGTCCAAGATCGCTCTTTATTTTGCATTACGGCAGCTTGCTGGCAAAGTCATATTCAGGATAGCATCATCCCCACCTCAAAGCCGGACGCGTTTCAGGATGCAAAAGTCCCTTCATCAGCGGCATAATTGTCAGCATGAGTGCTAGCGCGAAACGTCACACTTAAATTGCATCATCCCCTCCCTGGTAGGCGTGGCCTTCACTGCGGCCTTGTGGGATGTGTAGTGCGCGTAAGTATTGCCTCAGTGGGTACGCCGTTACTCCAGGCTAATTCAGTCCTTAATTCGTGGTTACCATCCTGGTATTCATCTGCCTCTATATGAATGATGTAATATGTGACATCATCAGCAGTGGATTGCGGGTGCGCGATATATATATGCGAATTTCAATGGTTTTGTGTGAGTAAAATAAGGTTTTGTAAATGCTAATCCCTAACTATATATGGTCTATAACCTATGGTTTTTTAATTGAATTTTCAAGGTTTTGTAAATGCTAATTCCTAACTATATATGGTCTATAACCTATGGTTTTTTCAGTAAATTTCAATGGTTTTTTAATAGCAAATCAAAAGCTGTAAAATGTATTATTCTTTTAAATGAAAAATATATTTTATATGTTTTTAATAAAAAAAATTATGCATTTGCCAAACCCTGACCTCCTAATAGTGCACTGTGGTGGAAATGATTTGGGCACTATGACTGGGGTTGGTCTGGAAATGCTTTTAAAGAACACCTTTCATCAATTGATGACACTTTTTCCCCAAACTGCCTTGGTATATTCCAATATATGCCAAAGACAGAAATGGAAGTGGTCCAACCAATTTTTTCCACAATTTGAGAAAGCACGGAAACATGTGAATAAATCTGTTTCTGCTTACATGAGAGACTATGGAATGGGTTTAATATACAACAATAACTTGCGTTACAACATTCAAGACATCTACAGAAGAGATGGTGTGCACTTCTCCGATGAAGGGAATAGAATATTCGTCCTTTATTTAAAACTGTACATTGGAACCTACTTGTAGGTACCTAAATTAGCCACAGAACCCAATAGCTCTTTTCAGAGCTACCCTACCTCTGATCATTCAAAACGTTTATCTTTTTCTAACTTTTTTTTTCACCAAAGTACGCTCCCCGGTTCGTTTACCGGTGCGCGTACCGGGCGCTCCCCCCGCAAAATTTTCCATTTGTTTTATTTTTTATTTTTGCATATATCAGCGTCCTAAGCCCCCCTCAGAAAACCTAGAGGGTCACAAAGTGTCTACCGTGCTCCCTTCTACCCATTCCGAACATTGTTTGTCCTCCATATTGTGTCTCAATTCTACCGATGCACAAAATGAAGTACTCCCGTAACGCTGCCGGTTCACGTACCGGGGAGCGCACCGGTAAGCGCTCGATTAAAAAAAGGTGGGAAAGTAATTTACAGAAAAACAACTACAGGCACTTTCATCAAATATAGAATAGGCCCTACTACATAGCAGTCCCTACCATTTACCCAAATTTGATGGAATTCCATTGAGAAAATTATGCTGTAAGCCTGACTAAATATCCTGAGGTAAATTACCTAACAAAAACACTTATGAAGTGTTAGAATTGACAACCAATTAAAATGCTACTTTCAATATCTTCTATTATTTCATGACATTTGATTGGTTATGTACCTGAATATATATAAAGAAAGAGAGAGAAACACAGCCATTTTGACTACTACTTCCTGAAGTACATATCAAGTGCATTTCAACTGAGAACTTAAACTTCTTTTTGAAAGGTAAGATGTTATTTTAAAAACTGAAGTATGTTCTGCACTTTAAGTTAATTAGGAAAACGTTTTCTGATAGTTATATACTATCCCTCTGTAATAGTTATAGAATAAGATAGACTTCTCTGTTTTAGTTATGGATGGAGTTAGGCTTGTCTTGTATAATTAAGAATTTACTTAGGCTTTAATCACATACATTTTTTTATATTTCTACTTCCAGTCTGATACCATACACTGCCCAAAGATAAAATCACTGTTTAAAAACCAAACTACCTGTCTGTACTTAAACCCAACAGTGCCCTATCTGTACTGATATATTTTTTTAAAATTCAATTTACAGCACAAAAATGGAAGGAGAGCAAAAAAATACCATCAAAATTGTTCTGGAAAGCAACAAAGATACAGAAATTGAACCCAATGACTCTGAATTCTTTGATGAATCACAGGACTTTGAACTTCTGCAATGTGTACAATCAGTAGATTACCTGATTGAAAATGAGAACATTTCTGACAATCAATTATTAGAAGTTCTTTTAAATTTTGAAAACCAATCAGAGAAATAAATGTATATTTAATAATTCAAAAATTGTTTGAGACATTATTCATTTTTATATGTATTTTTTAAACTAGTACCAAATTTATTATAATGTAAAATCAGACTTTAAATATACTGTGCAACTTTTTTGTGTTACATAGTAAGTTTGCTCATAGTTACTTCCTTTCTCCCACTATATTATCTCCAATGTGTATTTAACATCTCTTTATCATCTCCTGCCTCCATGGTGTTTCTGCTTTCCTGACAGACTACGCTATGAATTCCATATACCACAATAACTTCTGAAACAACATGCACGATATCTACAAAGGAAACAGTGTATTTTTATTTTTAGACTCTGCATTGGTACCTACATGTTGGTACTTAAATAAAAAAAACTAAAAATAAAAATACAACAAAAAGAACAATCAATATACATACATTATTTGAACATTCTTTCATCCTATTTTCCCTATATTACGCTTCCCGGACCGCTTCCCGGTGCGCGTACCGAGCGCTCCCCCCGCAAAAAAAACGGTAATAAAAGTTATTTATTTTTTTCCCCGCGGGGCCCTTTTAAAGCCCCCTCATCAAACGTAGGGGGTCAGGGAGGATGTACTCTGCCCCCTTATGCGCATTTCCCCCTTTGTTTTCGCCACATCTTGTGTCTCGATCCTACCGAGACACAAGATGGCGGCCGCTCCGGACTGTTTCGAATGTTCACAGTCACCGGGGAGCCAATCCGCTTCTCCTAGCGAAGTTCCGTTACGCGTCAGGTACGCGAACCGGGGCGCTAACCAGGACGCTGTCACAGATATATCTGTTTTTTAAAACGTTAATTTCTCAAAATCCACTGGAGCACATATTTTAAGACATAGCAAAGGCACGTCGGGCAAACCATATCTACAATTTTGCCAAGTTTCATGTAAATCCATTCAGCCGTTCGAGCTAAAAGTGATTCCAACCGCACTATGGAAAAATTAATGGGAAAAACGTGTTTTGAGACCCCCCTTTTTTCTCGGCCCCCCCCTTGACGAAACCCCCCCAAATTTTCAAGGGCTGCTCAGAAACAAAATGTGCCATTTTCCTGAAAATTTCAGCCAATTCCGTCCACAAACGCCAAAGTTATTCGACATAGAATTTTCAAAAATCCCATAGGAAAAAATCCTAACTATATCCTAACTACTATACTGGTGACCGCCAGTAGGTAATTCATATATATATATATATATATATATATATATATATATATATATATATATATATATATATATATATATATATATATATATATATATATATATATATATATATATATATATATATATACTTCCAGTTTCCTGGTGGATTCCAATGAAAAACCGGCTTTATTAGGCAGATACAGCAATGCAATGGTGGCGTATGCATTTCGGCGTTATGCCTTTCTCAGCGCCTTGCATCGTGTGAACCGCTTACACTTGAATAGTCCCATTCCTGTGCCTTCTTTGAAGTAAAAAAGTCTGGGTGCTCCTCCCTCTAGCTGAGTTGGCTCACCTGTTGGTTACCGTAGCAACATGGCAATGAACGGACCCCAACTCCCAGAATGCAAGGAGTAAGTGCATCTAGGTCGGCGGTGTGGGGGATGTGGGATAGACTCACAGGAGCAGTGTCCAGTTGGTGCAGGAGGGAAGTGTGGCTGTGCACCGAAATCTGCCAGAGTTCACCAGCTCCTCCTTGGGTCCCCTCAGTCCGCTGCTACCTCGAGGTCCAGGTAGGCAATGTAGGCAGGGACAGCCGTAGGCTACAGCATCCTGTTGGAGGTAAAATACCTCGCTCCACCCATGCTGTCCTGAACTGGGAGGTGGACACTGGATTTCTCGGTACCCCGAGCAGTAACATCGCTGAGCCCAGCGACGATGTGCCAGTGAAGTCTCCAGGTCGCTTGCTGCAGTGGGGCCATCTGTGATGCTCCTCCGGCCGGAGCTTAAATATTGCCAAACTCCCCTCCAAACAAGAAAGGGCAGAGGCCAGAGGGGATTCCAATGAAAAACCGGCTTTATTAGGCAGATACAGCAATGCAATGGTGGCGTATACTTTTCGGCGTTATGCCTTTCTCAGAGCCTTGCATCGCGTGAACCGCTTACACTTGAATAGTCCCATTCCTGTGCCTTCTTTGAAGTAATAAAGTCTGGGTGCTCCTCCCCCTAGCTGAGTTGGCTCACCTGTTGGTTACCGTAGCAACATGGCAATGAACGGACTCCAACTCCCAGAATGCAAGGAGTAAGTGCATCTGGGTCGGCGGTGTGGGGGATGTGGGATAGACTCACAGGAGCAGTGTCCAGTTGGTGCAGGAGGGAAGTGTGGCTGTGCACCAAAATTTGCCAGAGTTCACCAGCTCCTCCTTGGGTCCCCTCGGTCCGCTGCTACCTCGAGGTCCAGGTAGGCAATGTAGGCAGGGACAGCCGTAGGCTACAGCGTCCTGTTGGAGGTAAAATACCTCGCTCCACCCATGCTGTCCTGAACTGAGAGGTGGACACTGGATTTCTCGGTACCCTGAGCAGTAACATCGCTGAGCCCAGCGACGATGTGCCAGTGAAGTTTCCAGGTCGCTTGCTGCAGCGGGGCCATCTGTGATGCTCCTCTGGCCGGAGCATAAATATTGCAAAACTCCCCTCCAAACAAGAAAGGATAGAGGCCAGAGGGGATTCCAATGAAAAAACAGCTTTATTAGACAGATACAGCAATGGAATGGTGGCGTATGCATTTCGGCGTTATGCCTTCCTCAGCGCCTTGCATTGCGTGAACCGCTTACACTTGAATAGTCCCATTCCTGTGCCTTCTTTGAAGTAAAAAAGTCTGGGTGCTCCTCCCCCTAGCTGAGTTGGCTCACCTGTTGGTTACCGTAGCAACATGGCAATGAACTGACTCCAACTCCCAGAATGCAAGGAGTAAGTGCATCTGGGTCGGCGTTGCGGGGGATGTGGGATAGACTCACAGGAGCAGTGTCCAGTTGGTGCAGGAGGGAAGTGTGGCTGTGCACCAAAATCTGCCAGAGTTCATCAGCTCCTCCTTGGGTCCCCTCGGTCCGCTGCTACCTCGAGGTCCAGGTAGCAATGTAGGCAGGGACAGCCATAGGCTACAGCGTCCTGTTGGAGGTAAAATACCTCACTCCACCCATGCTGTCCTGAACTGCGAGGTGGACACTGGATTTCTCGGTACCCCGAGCAGTAACATCGCTGAGCCCAGCGACAATGTGCCAGTGAAGTCTCCAGGTCGCTTGCTGCAGCGGGGCCATCTGTGGTGCTCCTCTGGCCGGAGCATAAATATTGCGAAACTCCCCTCCAAACAAGAAAGGGCAGAGGCCAGAGGGGATTCCAATGAAAAACTGGCTTTATTAGGCAGATACAGCAATGCAATGGTGGCGTATGCATTTCGGCGTTATGCCTTCCTCAGCGCCTTGCATCGCGTGAACCGCTTACACTTGAATAGTCCCATTCCGGTGCCTTCTTTGAAGTAAAAAAGTCTGGGTGCTCCTCCCCCTAGCTGAGTTGGCTCACCTGTTGGTTACCGTAGCAACATGGCAATGAACGGACTCCAACTCCCAGAATGCAAGGAGTAAGTGCATCTGGGTCGGCGTTGCAGGGGATGTGGGATAGACTCACAGGAGCAGTGTCCAGATGGTGCATGAGCGAAGTGTGGCTGTGCACCGAAATCTGCCAAAGTTCATCAGCTCCTCCTTGGGTCCCCTCGGTCCGCTGCTACCTCGAGGTCAGGTAGGCAATGTAGGCAGGGACAGCCGTAGGCTACAGCGTCCTGTTGGAGGTAAAATACCTCGCTCCACCCATGCTGTCCTGAACTGGGAGGTGGACACTGGATTTCTCAGTACCCCGAGCTTTAACATCGCTGAGCCCAGCGACGATGTGCCAGTGAAGTCTCCAGGTCGCTTGCTGCAGCGGGGCCATCTGTGATGCTCCTCTGGCCGGAGCATAAATATTGCGAAACTCCCCTCCAAACAAGAAAGGGCAGAGGCCAGAGGGGATTCCAATGAAAAAACGGCTTTATTAGGCAGATACCGCAATGCAACGGTGGCGTATGCATTTCGGCGTTATGCCTTCCTCAGCGCCTTGCATCGCGTGAACCGCTTACACTTGAATAGTCCCATTCCTGTGCCTTCTTTGAAGTAAAAAAGTCTGGGTGCTCCTCCCCCTAGCTGAGTTGGCTCACCTGTTGGTTACTGTAGCAACATGGCAATGAACGGACTCCAACTCCCAGAATGTATATATGTATATATATATATATATATATATATATATATATATATATATATATATATATATATATATATATATATATATATATATATATATATATATATATATATATATATATATATATATATATATATATATATATGTATATGTATATATTTACTTTTCTTTTCCCAATCTTGACGGCGGCGAACAATCAGGCACAGACTCCGTGATATGATGGCATAAATGTTTTAATAATCCAAGCTTTAGGCAAGGCGCGTTTCGACAGCGAACCGCCTTGGTCATATATATATATTACCTACTGGCGGTCGCCAGTAGGTAGTTATAGTTAGGATTTTTTTCAATGCAAAATCTCAAAATTCTATTTGGAATAACTTTGGCGCCGGTTGACGAATCTGCCTGAAAATTACCTCAAATTTGCTGTGCGGAGCTCCGGTCCTTTCTTGAAAGTTTGGGGAGCATTCGTCAAGCGGGGGCCGAGATAAAATGGGGGTCCCAAAACGTGTTTTCCCAATGTTAATTTCTATACTTTTAGCCAGAACGGCTGAATGGATTTCCACCAAACTTGGCAAAATTGTAGGGACTGGTAGCCCGATGTGCCTTTGCTATGTATCAAGATATGTGCTCAAGTAGATTTTGAGTAAATTAGGTTCAAAAAAATATATATAACTATGGCCGTGCCCCGGTACGCGCACCGGGGAGCGCAGCGGGCGCGACACGCGAGGTGCGCACGGAAAGCTGTTTGGCTCTCGGGTGTCTGTAAACATTCGAAACAGTCTGGACCGGCCGCCATCTTGTGTCTCGGCAGGATAGAGACACAAGAGGTGGAAAAGAAAAGGGGGAAATGACCATAAGGGGGCAGGGTAGACCCCCCCTTAACCCCTAGGTTTGATGTGGGGGCTTTTAATGGGCCCTGCGGTGCAAAATATGTTTTTGTTTTTTTGATTTGCCCAGGGGGAGCGCCCGGTACGCACACCCGGGAGCGGAGCGGGGAGCGGCCCATGGGGAAAGAAGAATGACATAGTTTTAAAAAAATGTAGCCTTTTTTTTATAAATTGGAGGTAGTTCTAAAAAGAACTGTTTTTTTTCTTCTTTTTGTTGTTTTATATATTTTTTTGTGTTTTTGGAACATTTTGTACTTTTTTGGCTTTTATGAACTATTTTATATTTTTTTTGGTATTTTTATGGGGATAAACGAAAAAATAGAGAATTGAAAATGGCTGAACTGGAGCAGAAAAACAAATAGGAAAAAATTAGGGTTTTTGGGGGCATTTGTGGTTGTCCCCAGCAAGGACAATGAGCTTTATGCTCAATTCACCATAGGAGATGGTCTTACCACAATGTATACATGTTATACGGAAATCCCCAAACCGTGGCTGAATGTAAGGGATCGTCTCCCTTACCTCAGGTCCTGTTGGAGTGGGTTGATTTCTTTGGGAGGTGGAGCTTGAAGATTGGGGAAGGTTACTGGCCAGTTCCCTCATCTCTGCAGCAGAATACTTGATTGGATGCCTGCGCTGCATGTGGCGAATCATGGTGTTGTTTCCAAAAGAGTATTTCTTATTAGGGTTTCCCCTGGAAAGTTCCATGCCACAGATTAGGCAAGTCACCTTGGCCGCATTGACTTTTTTCTTGCCCTCTGGGATCGAAAAAAACTCCCATACAATGTCTGGTTTTGGCTGGTATGGGGTATTGTGTTCTTGCAGCCATCTTCTCCTCCCCTCCTCCTCCTCCTCCTCCTCTTGTTGACCACCAATGTAATCTTGTTGTGGTCTCTTGGTGGTTGTGGTGGTGGTGTAGATGCTCCAGCTGCTGCTGCTATTGAAGCCATTTCAAAGTACAAAATATACCTAAAAGATTGCAAAACAGGTCTTCCTAAGTCAAACGACAAAGTCAGAATAAGGAAAAAAGGTGGGGTCTTTCATCATTTGGAAAAAAAAAGGCCTGAACCAATGAGAAGTGTTATTTTCAGGTCACAAGACCAGGGATTTCATCATTATGAAACCAAAACTGTTCTGCACCAATAAAAAGTGGTATTTTCAGGTCACATGACCGACGCGCTTACGCGGCGCGCCCCCGGGCTCGTCGCGTAAGCGCGCAACATGTTTACGTTGCGCGATCGTATTCGCTCGAGTGCTTCCGGGTGCGCTTACGCCTTGCGTATCACGTGGACGCGGCTCCGCGATACATCACGATGATGTTTTCGTTCGCGGAAATAGCGCTAATGGGACACTCACCGGGGCGCACCATGGGGCGCTTCAAAAGACTACGCTTTCCGGGGCGCTCACCGGGGCGCGCCCCGGGAGCGCTCCAGGGTAAAAAAATATATATATATACATTAAAAACATTGTTTTTTAATACAAATAAAATAGGATTCATTTTTTTCAAAAATATTACATTTTATAGCTATAGACATTTGCTATTACCAAAATTTTGAAATTCAAAGAAAAAAATATAGGTTTGGGGCTTTATATATATATATAGTTAGGAATTTGCATTTAAAAAACCTATGAAATTCACTGAAAAAACCATAGGTTTCACACCAGTTATAGTTAGGAATTAGCATTTAAAAAACCTATGAAATTCACTGAAAAAAACATAGGTTTCACATCCGTTATAGTTAGGAATTAGCATTTAAAAAACCATAGGTTTCACACCAGTTATAGTTAGCTGGAAATTTTACTGACATTAAACCATTGAAATTCCACTTTATAGTTAGTTGGACTCACTATAACTTGCGCGTGTAATGCACTGCTGATGACGTCACATATTACATCACTCATGACATGGTCAGTGACATCACTCATGACATCACTGATGACACCATTCTTGTGACAGAGTGACAGACCTCCTTTCACTGTAACCCTTGAAACACATATTCAAATATAGAAACTAAAATTTTCATAAAAAAGGAGATACCCATACCAGTTACAACAACCAATTCAGTAATACTACCATCTATATACACATCCACTAATTCACCAACAGTTCTATATAGTCACTCATACATATACTCACTCATCATATGTAGTGATACACCTATACATCCTGTCACACATCGACAGTCTTCCAAAAGTTGCTCACACACATACTCACACATGCAAATAAACTATTTAACATCCATTTATTTGCATATACAGCTATACAGACACTACCACCTTACGTCTAAGGAAACTTACATATACTTACTCTCTTAAACAATCACTTATAGAAACACATACTTATTTAAACAGGAACTCTTACAATCTCTCACTCTCACATATATTCACTTATATACATCAATACTCACATATACTAGATTAAAACATATGTAGTTACTGATAAAGACACTAGTGAGACAGTCATTCACTCACTAACACACACATATACACACTCATCCATCCATACAGTCCTGCACAGGTGCCGTCTTCCAAGCACAAGCAAACAGTGAGTCAGTCATTGATGTATCTATGTGCTAAGTAATACCCCCACCAAACCATACAGACACTCATACTGATACTAAAAAAAAACATCTAATAACCCATATACACACACATGTAGCTACTCACCAACCCATGCAGCCAATTATACACAAAGTAAAACACTGATACAAACATTTAAATATTTAAACAATATTCGCTAATATATGTATTCACTAAAATACACTTAATTAGCCAGTTAACCAAGCAATTTTTTTTTTTTAAAACATCCATTAAGACACTTATTTAAACATTTATTCTTCCATCGACCTTTACATATGCATATATAAAACATATTTATTTTTCAGAAAGACACACATTCACTAGATGGTGTCATCACTGACCATGTCATGAGTGATGTAATATGTGACGTCATCAGCAGTGCATTACACGCGCAAGTTATAGTGAGTCCAACTAACTATAACGTGGATTTTCAATGGTTTTATGTCAGTAAAATTTCCAGCCAACTATAACTGGTGTGAAACCTATGGTTTTTTCAGTGAATATATATATATATATATATATATATATATATATATATATATATATATATATATATATGTGTGTGTGTGTTTATGCATGTGTGTGAATTTATACATCAGTCAGAGTTTCCATAGAAAGAGAATTTTTTTTGTTTTGCTAATAACCTTGAGGCCATTTGACGAATGTTCAAGAAACTTTTCCGCCCCAAAAAGTTCATCCACTTCAACTCCTTCCTGGAAAGTTTCAGGATGATCTGCCAATCAAGAGACAAGAAAAAGTAGGGGGTTTCAAAGCACTTTTTCCCCCAGGTATTTTCCATAGGAATTACTTCAACTTTGGCAGAAAGCTAGCTCTTTATCCGGAATGTGTCCTTGTTGTGATTTGGTGTAAAGTAGTTCAGTAGTTTTTGTGAAATTAAAAATGTATGTATATATAGAGATTTAAATCCCTAGCAGCTCCCATGTGGAAGATCCATGGATCTTCCCACATTGCGATTGGTTCACTATGATTAACCGGTGTGGAACCGAGAGCTCATTTTCAAATTGTGCTTGGCTGGCTGCAACCTGAAGAAAAAGTTGTGACTGCTACTCAGGAACCCAGAGTCCTTCAAAATAAAATAAAAACATGTAAGAGTACATGGTAGGGGTACCCAGACCTTCTGGACCACCTTCCCCGCAGGCCAAAATTAAACAAAAATGTTTTTTAGGGGTTCTGAGGTTTTGTGTTATTAACAACCCAAAAAAAGAATAATTTCCTATGAAAACGTGGTCCTAAGTTTAACAGCCTCCACTGGGTGTTAGGTTTATTTATTCATTATGTCAGTGAATGGAGAATCATTATCAAAAATATTTCCAATATTCTGATTGGGAGGAAACAAAAAAAATTGCACGTCATGAAATCTCATCACATTGCAGTTTGTTATCAGTAGATAGACTTAGCCCGGTGCTCCCAACCCCGCTGAATCATTGAACCCCCGTGATGCTACTACTAGAGCTTGACTCTGCATTTCTCATCGCATAATTCAGATGTTGTACTTAAAGTCGCAAATGTAGCTGCTCAGGTCTCCAACGCCAACATACTCGAAGGCGATTGGATACAGTATTTAGAACACACACAAAGCAACAATATGCTTGCATGGAGTCCAGCCCAGCAGACCCCACATCCAAAAAACAACCGAGATGCAGACCTCAGATTGATGTAAACTGGATAACGCCATTGCAGGTAGAAAAGGTATTTAAAAACTTGAGATCCAAGGGTGCCCCTGGACCTAACGGCTTACCGATCGCCCTGTTCAAACAAGATCACCAGTTCTGGGCGGAATATCTTACCCCTCTATATAACATCGATTTTCAGTCCGGAAGCATTCCCCAATCATGGAGAGGCAGCATCCTACATCCAATCTTCAATGCAGGCTCAAGATCTGATCCAGCTAATTATCGCCTCATAGCGCTCATAGATGTCGAGGCCAAAATCTACGCCTCAAATCTGTTGACGGCCTTAGAAGACTGGGTCTGCACGAAAAAAATTCTCCCGATTTTGTTGTCTATATTCTGTCCATTCGATATTTTGTCCATTCTATATTTTGGAATCGATATTAATGCTATTCTAGTCGATATTTTTGTAGTCTATATTCTGTCCAGTCGATATTGTGTCCATTCTATATTTTTGAATCCATATTAATGTAATTCGAAATAAAAAACTTGATATTTTGACTCTATACCCTTTATAACCGGCCTCCGAGGGCTCCAGCCTACCAGGGAAATGCCCAGTGGAATTAAAGGCTTGTCCAGCCCGAGTGTGATGGTATAAACAGATGGGTGCATGTTTTTTCAGGTTTAAGGGGAAATGTATGCCCCAATCAGCCGGGCCTGGATACGCACATCGAAGATTTTCAACAGCCTCTGATCTCCCATTAGTGAGTATATTTTATTTTCTAAGTTTGAGTATGTTTTAATAGTTACTCACTTTTCTATACCATCAGTAAGGTGTTTCTCGCGCATCACTGAAGTTTCAAGAATGACATTAATACTTGAAAATGGAGTCCAAAGTTTTACATAGTTCTGAAAACAACATATTTAATGTGTGTTAGAAGTTTGGGATACAGAAAACTGCATTTAAGACAATGGAGTGGCAACGGATCGGGATTGGCTTCAATAGGCCTTCCCCTTCATTCCTTTAGTTCTTATCTTTCTGATTCTCCCTGAATAATTTAGAATATTCTGATATTAGTTGGAGCTGATAGTGTTCTAATAACATTAAAACCTTTTCAACATTGCTCACTAAATCTCCTCATGATATTCGTCCTCACCTGTGTCTCCGACTTATAAGCTGTGCCGTGTTCCTTTAATGGCTGGTATAGAAGTAGGCAGCTTGCTAAATTGTTATTATAAAAAGTTCATTTTCGAAAACCCTGAAAGTAGCTATAGAAAGTTCTGGGACACTTTTACCTTAGGAATGCTTGCCCTTCTTCCTAGTTATCCCTTAATTTGATATGCATTGCTTGGGTTGCTGGCAATTTCCTCGTAATGTCTTTGGGACTGAATATGCTTTAATGAGTTATTTTTTTATGTTTCACCTTTAACCATATTGTTGCCACTTTTAAGTGGGATAAATAAGTGTTGGTATTAGCATCCAATTAACAGTACTCAATTTATCAATGACAAAAGAATAAATTGTGAAATGCCGTTGTAGGAGGCAAGGGCGGATGTATAGACGAGGTAGCCCGATTTTCTTATCAATTTTACTTTTATTAATATAGTGTGCGTCCTGAGTACGCACAATATGCGAACATTTTGGAATATAGTTAACACAGGAACTCAGGAAGCTAAAAGGGCTATAGAACGTAATATAGCGGAGAACGTATAGAGGGCACATTTTGAATCACTATATGTGAGGGAGGTGGACAAAGAGGAGTCAGTAGGCATTACATTCAAGCCATATGAGATAACCACCCCCTCCATCACCCTAAAAGAGTTTACAGAAGCAGTAAGCAGGATCTTACCTTCCCAAGCCCAAGGGCTTGACAAGATCTCTGGCGATCTTTTTAGTTCTGAACCCTATATTTGGAACCCATACCTGTGGTCCTTGTTCGATGCCATTCTCTGCGGAGTGGCGATTCCCCCCATCTGGGCAGGGGACGAAATTATACCCATTTTTTAAAAACGGTTTGCCGCTTCTCCCTTCTAACTACTGACCAATTAGTCTCATTAACTCAAAAAATATTCACGCGTGTCCTACTTGAACGGCTACAGAGCTGCATGGATGAGCACAATGTACTTAGCCCCCCCCCAAGCTGGGTTTAACTTTAGAGCCAAGATCTCAACAACTGATCAAATCTTCAGGCTTCAAATTTTATACTGGAAATCTGTACTTATAGAGGGTGGCAGCCTCTATTTGATCTTTGTGGACGTTAAATCCTCATTTAATCTGGTCCTGAGGGGGAAATTGTGGGCACTCCTATTGAATATGGACGTCCCACCATATCTTTGTCATCAGCTGGAAAGTCTACATCAAGGCAATTGTGCGAATTAACTGTTCCACTGCTTGTGAAAGAGGTTGCATTGTGGCCCGACACTCTTTTGTCTCTTTGTAATCAGTGACTCAACTTGGCCATTGATAAAGAGACAGAGACTGATACTGACACCCCTAAACTTGCAAATCGCAAAATTCCTGTGATGATGCTCTCGGAAGAAACCCTCCTTCACTCTAAATCACCCATGGGAAATCAAAGTGCTCCTACCAACTTTAGTTCTTTTTGTAGGAAACAGGGCCTGTAGATCAACCTACAAAAAACTAAATACATGCTTTTTAATGCAAGGACTAGTACCCAGCCCAATTCCCGCATAGATGAAAAGCTGTTAGAGAGTGTCTCCATCTCTAGGTAACTCGGTATCACGGTGACAGAAAAACATGATTTGGGAGCACAAATTTCGAAGCAAGCTTAAAGCTGGCACTGTCAACGGGGGGCTGAACAAAGGTGTATAGGAGCTGTACACACATCTATAAGCCCGGCAGTTGAAATCTACAAAGCACAATCCAGGGGTGCTGCACTGTATGGAGCTGAAATCTGAGGCTACTGCCTGTTGGGCCCCTTAGCAAATATCGAGAACTCCTTCACAAGCAACTCCTTGGTCTTCCCCCTGGCCCCCCTCTTACACCTCTCAGAATAGGCCTGGGGATTCGTCCAATTTCTGATGAAGCCGCCCTCAGACCCCTCTTATTCTGGCGACATTTATGGAGCACCCCAGAACTGTCAGCATACAGGGAAGAGCTGAGTGAAGTGTTGAGGCTACAGTGTGCGGGCAAACTCGCATGGCTGGCACACATTAGGAGCACCTGCATCACTATAGGGAGAGGTAATCTCTGGACCAATGCAGAAGAAACTTGCCTTGCTACGCCTTAGGAAAGCCCTGATGGAGAATTATAGGGAGTACAAACAAATCCAGGTTATAGGGAGTCCATCAGCTGGTAGTTTAACACTTGAGTTTTTACAAATTAAAGACCAATGTAGACTAGAATCAGGCTCTGGATGATGTTCAGTCACTCTTGGACAAGAAAGTATACCTTCAGTTTAGACATGGGGTGCTTCCATTGCGTGCATTTACCAGTAAGTGGGCAGACTCATCTGATCAGGGTTGCCCATCTTGCAGCAACATAGAGTATTCAGATATTAATGTAATTAATTTTCCATTGCCAAGGATATAAAAGGGCAAAGACTCGCTGGCTACGCCAGATATGCAGAGATCTGGGATTTAGACATTGCAGAGAGGCTTACAGGCAATTAAAATATGACACCCACCCATTGTGTTTTCGGTCACACGTTTTTTATTTTCAATGTGGTGCGTTAGTAGTGCCATTTTAAAAATGACTCTCTAGCTCAGGACAACCAATTGCATTGTATTATATTTTCTACAATGGGCCCAATCCCTAGTTTTATTTTTGGTATCTTTTTTAAACTGTAAGTAGTCACCTTAGAATTATTTTAAGAAAAACTTTTTTAATCATAACGCTTAAATAAGCGATTGTTCATTCTCCTTTGTATGGTTTTCTACTGTTGCTAGACATAGGCCATGGCCACCCTCTGCTTACACACAGGCTTTTTAATGAAACTAATTCCTTAGATAATGTAAAAATCCCTAAGATTGCCCATATGATTCACAATCACTTTATGATTTCATACACTGCTGGTATGATGCACAATCACTTTATGTCTGTTTTACTTAAATAGAACATGGGGCTGTGGGGTGAGCTAGAGGGACTATGGAGTCATGATTTCTAGGCCTGGGCAGTGAACTTCGCTCCGTTTGTGGAGTTTTCTGCACTCCTCACTCCGCAGAGCTTGCGGAGCACAGAAAACTCCACTTCATGATGTTTCCTCGCTTGCTGTTCGTGAACGGTAAGTATACGATCGCAAGCTGCAGCTCTGGTAGAATTTCAACCCTAGCGGCAGGAATACCAGCACAAACTACAGTTTGCACTGCACTCCGCCACTCGTGGAACTTCGCTGAGTTTTTTGGTAACTTTGCGGAGTTCCGTGTAGCAAAACTCCTTAAACTATGCCTAGGCCTAATGATTTCCTAGATAGGCTGTATGATGCACAAGTACTTTATGATTGTTTCACTTAAACCATAACATGGGGCTGGTGGGTAAGCTAGAATGACAATTGAGATGATATTGGATTATGATTTTAAAACATATCTATATTGTGCTAGTTGGTGTCTCTCCCAGTGCAATGGTTATGAAAATGTACCAAAAGCAACGTTGCTCATTTTAGTTCTGTTTTTGACTAAATGCAATGCAGTCTTTTTATCTGTGCTTTTATGGCCATTTTTGGCCGAAATAAAGTTTATTGATGATGATATGGTGTTATAATGAAAATAAATGATGAGCTGGATTGTTCTCCATGGTTGGCAGATGTGAATTACCTTTCTTCACTTTTTCCTTTGTAGGTCTTCTGTGCGAACCGAGGGACTCAGAATCTCAGTGAAAAAAACAATGGTAAGTAATTGTTAGGGTAGGGATAATGACGACCTGTCATCACACCCACTGTGCTCGAGATGGGAATTGATTATGAATGATTTACAAAGAAAAAAAAGAATGAGAAGGAGGACGATTAACCACTGGTCCTCCTCTAAAGTAATACCCTATTGCTATATCGCCGAGGGAGGGTGATGTAAGCCTGGTTAGCCCGGTTTTCCTTTTTTCACCATTGATCCCACTTTTGTAGGAGTACTGGGATTTCAGATCATTTAAGTATATAGGTACATGCGGTTTGGATTTGTAATCCAGTGACCAAACTTTGGTCAACATAGAGGCACTCAAGACAACAGTTTTGTGGGGTTAACTCATACATTCCCTTGAAATCACCCGGTCTTTTTCTGGGGCTTGTAATGCAGAAGAAACACTCACATGAGGTCAGTGCCACCAAACTCTATCAACTCTGTGCAACACTTCACCAAAACACCTTTAAAAGTCCTTGAAATCTGACTCCCGGGACTCACCTGCTACGCTGCAACTCTCCGGAGTTGCGGCATCTCTACAGCATCCTCTGGGGCCGACCACCAGTCCTCGCTCCAGGTCTTTGGTTTCTTCTCCTCCTCTGTTTCCGAGGCATCTTGGCTGACGTCCTCCCGACCTGAGCCTTCTCCTCGAAGACAACGCCCTCGCTCTTTGGTCTGTTCTGCAGATCTTCCTTCTCGCTTCACCACGTCTTGGCTGGAGTATGGGGTTACAAATTCCGGTCTGTTGTCTCTGCATCCTCTCTCTTCTTCTGGGTTGACAATCTACCTTCCCCATCCTGTGCCTCCTTTTTGCTTCTGCAAACCCTCACTGATTGGTCCTTTTATCGAGTTGCTCTGGCTCCCTGCTTAAAAAAAATCCATCTGTTGTGAGTTTCGTTCCTCATGCTAACTCCAATGTTTTAACCCTTTCCTCTCTTTTTAATAGGGTTCCTAGCAGTGGCGGTGTTAATGGAGATGACGGAGTGGCTGACTTGAGGTAAGGAGGGAGTCTACGTGGCCCGACACTTCACAACTAGGATTTGAAGACATAACCTGAAGATCACTTACAGATGCCATATGCAATGGCTTACTCACTGGGCAAACTTGCTCACAATATGTTGTCAATATGTAACCAGTCAACTTTTTAAACTGTACTCATGTTTTATATAATTGCTTAGAATGGGGGAAAATATACACTTACTTAAAAGCTGTGATACTGTAAACTGTAATTGTTAATGCAGTGCATTTTCTAATGTATACTAATAATTTCATTATATTATAAGGTGTAGTTTTATCACTTTATATCAAAGAGTAACTAATTACTGCAAGCAAGAAGTGAACACAAAAGGAACACATTGCTTAAATGTGTTAGTGCTAACACTGGCTTAAATGCATGTCTACCAAACATCACTAACTCATAGGTGTAAGGGTCCCAATAGCAACTGAAGTGAATATTTGAATTTTTCAAATTTAATTTGGAAGACATGGCACTAAAATCCACTACATTGGACAAGGATCACCATTTTTGTTCTGTTTCTTATTCCTTAGGAAGTTAGCCTTAGAGAGATCTGTGTCTTACTTCTAAGGAAGTTCGCCTTAGAGTGATCTTCCACCCAACGTTTTGCCTTCCTCCTCCATTTTTTTCTGATCTTGTTTCTGCTGGCATTAGGCCTCCCAGCAGTTTACCAATGCTTACCAATGCTAGAGTGCACATGCTCACTCCTTAAAACATGGTGACATTGACTTATCCTCAACTGGCATATTTAATGTACTTTTAAGTCCCTATTAAGTGGCACTACAGGTTCCCATGGCCAGTAAATTAGATACTACTAGTGGGTCTGAAGCACTGGTTGTGCCAGCTACATAAGTAGACCTTTAAACATGTCTCAGGCCTGCCATTGCAGACTGTGTGTGTGCACATTTTAACTGCCATGGCAAAATCACCCATTTCAATACACATAAGTCACCTCCCCCACCCCCCCCCAGGGTAGGCCCGGGACAGTCCAGAGGGCAGGGTGCAATGTTTTTAGAAAGTAGATAATGTACTTTTAAGTGTTACATGTCCTGTTAGTGAAAAACTCTTAATTTCCATTTTTCACTGCTGCAAGGACTATCTCTCAGATGGGATAACATTGGAGTTGCCTTATTTCAATGTATGTGTGTAATTTCCAAATGGAAAAAATAAACAGTTCATGTTTGGTGTTTTTGGATTCACAAATTACCTAACTGATGGAGAAGTCAGATTTTAAATTGCAATTCTGAAAATGCCACTTTGAAAAAGTACATACATTTGGTAATACGGGCTGCACTCCGATTTCAATAATGTTCAGTCAACTATTTTTCAAGGTGTGCGTGCGACTTGGATCGTGCCTTGCCCAGACGGCACTGGAACATCAAAATTGCTATGAAATGAGGCGTCATTACGCCCCTGCCAAATGCACTGCAAAATACGCCACTTTGGCCAACTTGTGTGCTGAATTACTCCAACTTTAATCAAGTTTCATTCTAATTGTACTCTCCATGTTTCTCCGTGATTTTCAAAATGACTTTAGTAATGTAAATCCCCACAAGGAATCATGCGCCAATTTTCATGCTTCTTAAAGTTCGAACAGTGCCGCTCCGGACCTCATGTAAGAACCTGACAAATGCGTGATTCTTCAATGGCAGTGTTTATTAAACCCAATGCAAAAGTTTGGGTTACACTCAAATTGCATCATGGAATATGTAGTGTGTTTAATCTTCCTAAGAAAGCTCTTGTATGCTACCACCGAGTAATTAAGCACACAAGTTGGCCAAAGTGGCGTATTTTGCAGTGCATTGGGCAGGGGCGTAATGACGCCTCATTTCATAGCAACTTTGAAAAAGTAGGCATTTTCCAGTCTTATCCATTTAGTGTATGTAGGCTGTCTCTGGTCATATGACTTGGTGTAGCTGACAGTTGGTCTTTGTGTATGCATCATAGATATCCAACACATTAGGGAGCTTAGGTGTGCCTGGATGTACTGGGGTGAATGTATGACATTGTTCTGCATTCTGTCCATCAACTGTTGTTTTTGGATGGGTCATCCTGGCAAGATGGGAGGGAGGAGCTGGGCACTGCCTCACTTATAGCTGAATAGGCTGTGTCCTGTCCACGCACAAAGACTGCATACCTTCCTGTACTGAGTCTGGAGCCAGGAAAAGAAGGAAGGCCCTCTGTGCACTTTAAAGGCCTGTCTTTGAAGTCTCCCCCACTTTAAAGGCACCTCCGGGTATAAGAACTGGACCTCAGAACCCACCACTTTAGTACACTTCTGACCCAATGGATATTCTGCCAGGAAGAAGGACTGTTGAGCTGCTCAAAGACTGCCACTGCTGCTCTGGAAGAACTGATGCCCTGCTGTGATTGCTTGCTGTCCTCCTTGCCTTGGTGAGAAGGACTGAACCTACACCACCTGATCCTTGGACCTATAGTGACTCCAAGGGTTGGGTGTCTGGACTCTTAATCTGAAGTCTCAGGGGCATAAAAGACTTCCAACTACCCTGCTTCCACACCTGGACTCTGAAATCTGTAAGCCTGTCTTGCCAAGTGGTGCCACCCCAGTTATTTATGTAATGTTTTGAGCACTAATTGGTTATGTATTGGGTTGGTATATGTTTTTGTTAAAAAGACCCTAATTTTCTAATAATAATTTTATTTATTTATGGAAATTCTTAGTGGGCGTTTTTATTTATTTTTTCATTTTTCTTTTTCTTCATCTATGATGTGTTGCAATCTATGCAAACAAAGCTTTTTTGGATTCATTGATTGCCCTTTTAAATATCAAAAAGTAAATTCCCTGGAATCTCTGTTGTTCATATAGCAAGTCCACTGGTAGCATTTAATTTACAGTCCCTGGGTTTACCTTATACCACTCTACAAGTGACTTACAAGTAAATTAAATATGCATATTACGTGTATGCAAAGTGGTAAAGTGCACCGAGTACTAAGGCCAACAGAAGCAAACACTAAGTAAAATTGGAAGAAAACAGGTAAAAGGCAAAACGGTTTGGGGGAAGACCACCCTAATTGACAGGTCTAATGTAGCAGAACTAAACTAAGAATACAGTTACTAGGCTGTAATCTTGTGTACGAATCTCAATGAAGTGCTACACCCTCTATGCCAACCTATCCCAGCTTTAGCAATTCTCCTAATATCTACGGACCCTCATATGATGTATGATAATAGTCATTGTTTGGCTATCTAATGGGTGGATCATTTCAACAGCTCATTTGCCATTACTTCATGGAGGCAACATCTATGGTTCTTAACAGAATGTTTGCCTATGAGTCTTCAGTCTCTCAGTCTTTTCACAGATAGTCCACATTTTACCAGCTCAGTGAATATTGGTGGGAGGAGTCAGCAAAACCACTCCTGCAGAAATCCATCAATCACTCAGGATTTATACAGCATGTGGCTATTCAGTAATGACTTTGATGATGCAGGACTGCAGAGACAGCTTCACTTGGCAAATGGACTGCTGAGTGTGGATTTGAGTGGCAGGCCTGATTGGAAGGTGCTCATCTTCGGCAGTTGAGATCTTCCAAACCAGACGCATATGGGTCCATGGTCTCAGAAGTTGCAGCCTCAAGCCTCAAGGCTGTAATTCTCCCAGTTATGGTCTCCAAAAACTGATCATGGCTTACCGCATCAGACTTGCATGGCAGTCTCCATGTCAGGCAGCAGCGCGCAAGTCTCTTAGCACATGGCATGGATTCTGCTCTTTATTTGAATGTCATGGAAAAATTCACTACGGGAACTGCTCAGAGAAAACAGACACAGACAAAAGGGCAGACCCTGTATAATAGAAAGCGAGAACTACCCTGCCAGGGTATACTGGAAAGGGGCGACCACTCGGTCCCCCCGAACGTATGGTGGAGTACCCCGATCCCCCCGGGAAACCATTTTGGGCGGGAGGCGCGTCTCGGCTGGTATGCCCAAAGCGGCGTAGCCAGGGCGCGCTTTTTCCCGCCCAAGAGTGGGTTGTCCTAGACACTGAAGCCGTCAGCCACGCCCCCGGAGGCGGGAGGAGGCGGGTTTACGCCCGCCCAAAGAAGAATAAAAGGAGCAATAGTCCTCGGAAGCATCCTCTTGTTCCTGTGCTCTGAAGCTGCACCTCCTCGCTGCACGTGAGCTCGAGACGGAACGAAGAGCCAATTTTGAATTTAGTAATTTTCTCTTTTCTCTTTCAGCATTTTAAATCGGGTCAGGACCTTTCACCTACGTGCCTACGTGGAAAATGCCGGGCAAGAGAGTCGCAAAAAAGGTCAGCACCGACCAGATGCTCCGGATGTTGGTGAAAGACATGGCAGAGATGAAGAGAAAAATGGCGGCCAGGGACGGTGCGGGAAGGCCAAAAAGACCCAACCCGACGGAGGCCCCGGCCGGAAGAAGGAAGAGGGCCAGGAATGGGTCAAACGAGGACGAGGTCCCAGTTCCGGAGGCTCCCCCGGCGAGCCCTCCTAGACCAGCGGAGATTCCCGCGCCGGCTCCTGCTGAGGGCCAGCGGATCCCCGTTGTGGTTACCCCAGTGGACGAAGGGGACATGCCCCCGGAGTTGGCCGCCCAGTTGGAGGCATGGCTGGGTAATAGCAGCGGGAGTTCCGTGGCTCCGGGGGACACGGCCGAGGAGGCCAAGCAATTAATGAGGCAGTTGCGGCAGTCTCGAGAGGCCGCGAAACCTCCTTGTCCGTTTGTTTCCCCGCAGGCTCCAGTAGAGCAACCCGCAGCTGGCACGAGGTCGGCGGCAACGGCGGTTACAGCTTCTGGCTCAGGTAAGCAGCTAATGCCGATTGCGGGGAAGGGGTCTGTACCCTCGAGAAGGGAGAAATTGGCTCAGCATATCCCGATGGAGGTCAAAGAACGGATATGGGCTGAGAAATACGTAAACATGTTCTCCTTACTAACTGACCATTATGAGATTGAGCATGTGAAAGTTCAGAAGGAACTCATGCATCCGAGTGTTTGGCGCGCAAAAATGGCCGCCTTTAGAGTCGATGAGACTATAGGTAACTGGAGTAGAGCATTTGGCATATTCACTTCGATTATGGGGGAACGGAGACCTGATTTATTGACCGAGTTACTTGTGTACCAGTCACGTATTATGGAATATTCTCAGACATATGTTGGCAATGAGTGGTTTTGTTATGATAACATTATTCGTAAGGCTAAAAAGTTCGATACGTGCCTGACGTGGGATTGTTACGACTCCATTTCGTGGCAAAAAATGGAAAAATCAGGCATGTTAAAGGCGCCATTGTTGGGGGGGGGGCGGGGGTGAACTTTCCCGCCAACCATCCGGGGCGCCCTTTCGGTCGGGGGCAAGTAATGAGCATCACCCAAGGCCGAACGGCAATACAGGTAAAAAAGGGGTATGCTGGAACTTTAACAGGGGAAAGTGTACGAGGCCCCAGGGGTCATGCAAGTTTAGGCATGAATGTGGGGGGTGTGGACAGTCTTCGCATCCCGAGACCATGTGCAGAGCCAAAACAGGTGATAATGGTAGTAGGGCAAGCGCCAAACAGGTCTGACATAGTCCGAGGGGCGGCTTTACCTACACCGGTTGATACCATGGCAATGATTCCTTGGCTCAGCGAATACCCTGATCATGTCTCCACTGGGGTGTTGCGAGACGGTTTTTCCTTACGGTTTCCGCATCCCGGTGGGGAATTTTCAGGGTAAAGCACAGTGTAAGAACCAACTTTCGGTCCTGCATAATACGGCAGTGGTGCAAACAAAGATTGGGAAAGAAGTAGCCCGGGGTCGGGTGGCGGGACCATTCAACGCGCCACCAGTTCCTAATTTTGTTTGTTCGCCATTGGGAGTGGTCCCCAAGAAGGACCCGGGTGAGTTTAGACTGATACATAATATGTCAGCCCCGAGGGATTTGTCAGTTAATGATGCAATAGACCCAGAGCTTTGTTCGGTGCGGTACGCATCCTTCGATGATGCGGTCGCCATGTTGAATCGCCTGGGGCCCGGAGCGCTGATGGCCAAATCTGACATTGAGTCCGCGTTCCGGTTGCTCCCGGTACACCCGGACGATCAGCGTCTCCTGGGCTTCATGTTTCAGGGGCGCTATTACATGGATAAATGTATGCCAATGGGCTGTTCCATATCGTGTGCTTATTTTGAAAAATTCAGTTGTTTTCTGCAATGGGCATTCACAAGGATTACGGGTTTTCAGCATGTCATGCATTATCTAGACGATTTTCTGTTTCTGGGGGCAGCCGGGGACACAGAATGTGCACAGGCTCTAAAAGAATTTTGTGATTTGATGAGTCAGTTTGGTGTGCCATTGGCGCCAGGTAAGACGGTGGGGCCCTCAACTTCACTCGAGTTTCTGGGAATAGAGCTCGATTCCGAAGAAGGCTGCTTCCGGTTGCCAGTAGAAAAAGTGCGGAAATTCAGGGCTTCGCTTGAAGCATGTATTACAGAAACTAAGGTGAACTTGCATCAATTGCAGCAGACTGTGGGGCAGTTGAATTTTGCCCTTAGGATAATGCCAATGGCCCGCCCCTTTTCCCGCTCGATTGCACAAGCCATGGTCGGTCTTAAAGAGGGGCATCACCGCACGAGGCTCTCGGCCGAGATTCGCCAGGACATGCGCATTTGGTTGGCATTCCTGGCGGACTTCAATGGTCGGGTTGTCTGGACGAAGCCGGCGGTGTCCTCCGAAGAGTTGGGGCTGTGGACAGATTCGGCGGGGAGTATAGGCTTTGGCGCCATATTTGGCAATCACTGGTCGGCTCAAACGTGGCCGTCATGGTGGCACGAGGGTGGGCTAACAAGTAACATTGCCTTTCTCTAACTGTTCCCTATTCTGGTGGCTTTGAAAACATGGCCTGAGGGGTTTAGGGATCACTCTGTGGTGTTCTGGTCTGATAACATGACCGTGGTTGAGTGTATCAATAGTCAGGCAGCGCGATGCAAATGGATCCTGAGGTTGCTCAAAGAAATTGTTTTACTATGTATGCAATTGAACGTGCTCTTTAGAGCGAGGCATGTGCCAGGGGTGCTGAATCAGGCTGCTGATGCGCTTTCTCGTTTCCGTATGCAGGCCTTCTGGGGTTTTCTGCCCACAGCGGACCCGGTGGCGGCACCATTTCCCGAAGCTCTCTGGTCTCTCGGTGCCCCGAACTACAAAACCTCGTGGGAGAGAGTTTAGCACCCAGGACAAGGAAGGCATATGAAGGGGCGTTCCGTTCCTATTGGTCCTTTTTGGGTTCTACTAGGGGTGAGCTTTGGGTCCAGGAAGAATTTGTCATAAAGTTTTTACTGTCATTACGCAGGGCAGGCAAATCGGTGGCCACGGCCCAGAGGCATCGGGCCGCCATTTCCTTCATGGCGCGGGCTCATGGTATCCAGGACCCTACAGCGTCTTTCGTGGTACAGAAAGCGCTGCGTGGGTGGCAACGCCTTGAGGGTCGCAGAGTAGATGAAAGGCACCCGATAGGTCTGGATAGGTTGGCCCTGTTACTGTCCGTACTCCCTGCTACATGTTCATCCCAGTCGGAAACAGTTTTATTCCGGGCCGCTTTTGCATTAGCATTTCATGGGGCTATGCGGGTAAGCGAACTGGTGGCAAAAAATAAGCAGGATACGGGGGGTGGACTGTGCCGAGAGCACATTCAAGTAAAGGGGGAGACGATGATTGTCTCGTTTGTCAGGTCCAAAACCGATCAAGGCAATATCGGGGACAGTGTAGTAGTCCAGCGGATTCCTGGATCTCCCATGTGCCCGGTTGCATGCGTTGAGGAGTATTTGGCGCAGAGGGCGGCATCATGGGGAGGGACCTTGCTGAGGCATGCAGATGCCACCCCACTGACGAAGTTTCAGTTCCAGCGGGTGCTTGCAATGGCGATTTCGGCCGCGGGCCTGAACCCGGGCGAGTTTGGGACTCATTCCTTTCGGATAGGGGCTGCTACTGAGGCTACAGCCAGGGGTCTGAGTGTGGAAAAAGTGAAACAGTTGGGGCATTGGTCCTCGAATTGTTACAAAAGGTATGTGCGGTTGCACATGTTGTGAAGCTGATATCATGTACTCACGCTTCTTGTTTTTTGTTTGGTTACAGTTTTGCAAACCTACGAGGCGGGGCGGACTGTGCAGTCGGCCCGACACCTGGGAACCAGCGGTCAGAGATCACCGGCTGAGGAAAGAGTGGTGTGGGTCGTGGGCCACTCATACGTGAGGCGTGCCGGGGACGTATTCAAAGCAGGTGACATGATTCACACAGCTGGGGAATACGGGTACAGGGTGACCTTCTACGGAAGGGGCGGGCTCTGTATTGACCAGTTTCAACCTTTTCTTGAGGGTTTGTTAGGGCGGACAAGGTCACCGCCATCTATAATCATAGTACATCTCGGGGGCAATGATTTGGTGACCACTGGTAGACGACTACTTCTCGAGGCGATACTATCCACAGTAAGTTGGTTGGCGAGGAGGGTTCCAGGGTGCACGATTGCATGGTCCCATATGATTCCACGAAAGGTGTGGCGGGGGGCTAATTCAGTGTCTGCTATAAACCATTCTGCGAAAAAGATTAATAACAAGCTTGGTAGACTGTTCCGTACCAGTACATTGCATTCGATTTCTCATGGTTGTATCAGGGGGGACAATATGTATCTAGATGATGGGGTTCATTTGTCCCGGGTGGGGAATTCTTTACTCATAGGAGACCTCGTAGCCTGGTTAAGGAGTTTGCAACATGACCTTTAGGTAGGAGTTTTGTGGGGGGTCCGGATAGCCGGTCAACTATCCGGCCTGTGGCGTTAAGGTCATGATCGGTGAGCAGTCATTGGAAGATCCCTAGGGGGGGCGTCACCCATTATGGATGGGAGCGCCCGGGGGGAGGTGGCCATTGGCCCCTCAACGGGGAGGCGGTCCCTTCTAAAGGACGGGACGCCTAAAGGAAAGGGAAAGCGGTCAAGGCCCCTCCCTGGATAGGAGGGGCTACGGGCCCCTCCTGGGAATTTCCCGGGGCCAGGACATCTGCGACGGCAGATGTGGTAAGTTGTGTGGGGTGGGGAGGGGGGTCTACGCTACCTTCTAGACACCTCACACGAGTCCTCGGACGACCACGTAGATGACGTCGAGTTAACAGGGGCCCCCGTCAAGACAAGGGAAATTGGTATGGCACATGAGGTGCAGTCCTCTGTGCGGCCGCCCCCTCACAAGTGAGGGGGGAGTTCTGGTTTAGGGATCTGACACCGGTTACGACCTTGCCGTTGGCCCTTAACGTTAGGATGTACAATTTCAAATTGGAATGCATTTGTCAGGATGTTAGTATCGGCTAGGAGAACCTTTGTATTAGAAATATGTTAAGGTTAGCCAAACATCGTAATGTGGATATGAAATTGTACATGATATGAAACTGTTATTTTAATGTTTTAATTTTGTTTCATATTTTAATAAATACGGCCGGGAGGGTAACTCCCTCCCGCCTTCCAAAAGTTCAGAACTGTTTCCGGTTTCCCAATTCTTGGGGATTGTGTTGAGAGGGGGTGGCGGGTATCTCAGCCATATGGAAAGGGGCGACCACTCGGTCCCCCCGAACGTATGGTGGAGTACCCCGATCTCCCCGGGAAACCATTTTGGGCGGGAGGCGCGTCTCGGCTGGTATGCCCAAAGCGGCGTAGCCAGGGCGCGCTTTTTCCCGCCCAAGAGTGGGTTGTCCTAGACACTGAAGCCGTCAGCCACGCCCCCGGAGGCGGGAGGAGGCGGGTTTACGCCCGCCCAAAGAAGAATAAAAGGAGCGATAGTCCTCGGAAGCATCCTCTTGTTCCTGTGCTCTGAAGCTGCACCTCCTCGCTGCACGTGAGCTCGAGACGGAACGAAGAGCCAATTTTGACCCACCCACCAGCCCCTGAAGACAGCAAGTTGTTTGGAATAAAAGTCATTTGACGTAGTAATTGTTTTCTTACAGGTTGCTTTGAATAAAGTCGTCGTAATTGTTTTCTTACAGGTTGTTTTGAATAAAGTTTGTGATTCGGTCGCAATAAAGTGGATTATTCTTCACGGTATGCTTTATTAAAGACTTGCATCAGTATGATCAGTAATGTTCTAGAAAATTTAGACTTGATCTGCTTAAAGTTTAAATGTCCTTTTCTTTCTTTAGTAATTAATCTTGTCGTATTTATTATTTGGTCGGGCGGTAAGGTCATGATCGGTGAGCAGTCATTTGAAGATCCCTAGGGGGGGGCGTCACCCATTATGGATGGGAGCGCCCGGGGGGAGGTGGCCATTGGCCCCTCAACGGGGAGGCGGTCCCTTCTAAAGGACGGGACGCCTAAAGGAAAGGGAAGGCGGTCAAGGCCCCTCCCTGGATAGGAGGGGCTACGGGCCCCTCCTGGGAATTTCCCGGGGCCAGGACATCTGCGACAGCAGATGTGGTAAGTTGTGTGGGGTGGGGAGGGGGGTCTACGCTACCTTCTAGACACCTCACACGAGTCCTCGGACGACCACGTAGATGGCGTCGAGTTAACAGGGGCCCCCGTCAAGACAAGGGAAATTGGTATGGCACATGAGGTGCAGTCCTCTGTGCGGCCGCCCCCTCATAAGTGAGGGGGGAGTTCTGGTTTAGGGATCTGACACCGGTTACGACCTTGCCGTTGGCCCTTAACGTTAGGATGTACAATTTCAAATTGGAATGCATTTGTCAGGATGTTAGTATCGGCTAGGAGAACCTTTGTATTAGAAATATGTTAAGGTTAGCCAAACATCGTAATGTGGATATGAAATTGTACATGATATGAAACTGTTATTTTAATGTTTTAATTTTGTTTCATATTTTAATAAATACGGCCGGGAGGGTAACTCCCTCCCGCCTTCCAAAAGTTCAGAACTGTTTCCGGTTTCCCAATTCTTGGGGATTGTGTTGAGAGGGGGTGACGGGTATCTCAGCCATATTATATGGTCCCATCAACGAGATCCAAAGGAAGAAGGAGGGGGTGACATAGATTAACGCTTCGGAGCCAATGATATATCAGAACTCATTCAGCACAATTGGTTGAGAAAATAGAAAAGTTTTTATTTTTTTTTAAATGACATTTCATAAGTAGAGTCCATAAGAAAACTTTCTAAAGTATATATACAAACACAGGAAAAAAAATATTTTTCTCTTAGGGCTAAATAGGTGTCATCATTAAAAATTCATACAGGGAAAAGAGTTTATGAACGACCCAAACACTCCCACAGTCATTCACTAAGCAGACATACACATCTCAATCTCACTCACTATAGAAATAGTGCAAACATATGCCTACAAGTATAGGAGGACCTAGGGGCCTGCAACATAACAATCAATGTTTGCTAGGGTAGAGACAAAACAACAACATGGAGGCAGTTAAAGATGAGGTGCAGTAGGTAGTGATACTACACTAAAGGCCATCCATGTAGGTCACGCCTATAAACTTCCTCACCTTTGACAACAGATACTGATGACCTAACCATCACTCAGGAAGTAATAATCACTAACTCATTTCTTATAAGGACCTCATAGCTTTTTTATGGTTCACCCTTTCTCCATTTTACTTTACAACAATGTCTGAGTGGCCACCCTCCAGTAATAGGAATCCAGCCAATATACTTGCACTGTCTGAGGAAGCTGTATCTACTCTCCATAGTGTACCATGCTGAACCAGAGATATTCAAAATGTATCCCATGGTTTCCAGCACTCAGACATTCGCCACATATGAAGTCTTATGTCTACACACTTGATACTCCTCCACTGCATGTGCATGCACTCAATACACATGAGATGCCAAGGTTAATGACATGGACTCTCACTAAAGCCAAGCTTTATGCAAGTGAGGAATGTGAACCATACTTTTCTTTGACAAAGAAAAAACAGTCTGGCTAAGACTAATAATTAACCAAAAGTGGTATGCTGCCACCATTTCACATGATGAATTAGGACATAAACAGTAGTCATGTTATAGCCCGGGTCACATAACAGATTGTGCACCTTGCATTTCCATGGATAGACCTAGGCCTCTCTGCACATACTAGGTTAGTGCAGTTGCAGGGCTAACAAAACAACATCAGAAATGGATACCAGTTTTACGAGCAGTCGGGCACTCAAGGACGGGATAAACACCTGTATACCATGCAGGCTACATTCCCATCCCAACATTGTCTCTGGTCCTTTATTGAATAGTGAAATTCAGTCCCTCTTTAAAGGCTAGTCCACACCCATAGGATCCACTTAAACTACTTTCATACACACTCATCCCATTTTCACAACTCCATTACAACCTTTTTTATGTCTTCTTCTACAAAATAACATCCAAACCTCCCTATTCGCATGCCATCAGAGTCTCTCTGCAAAGCATTTCACCCGCCTTAACCCTGCCTGCTGGTACTTCAAAATTCCCTTTCTGGACCTTAGACAATTGTTAGAATTAGGTCTACCTTGTGCAAACCATCCAAGCTCCTTTGCAAAACATCAGAGCCCATCCTATCAAGTCTGCCAGCCCCTTAAATATCCCATCAACCTTAGACATGCTGCCTCCACCACCCTTTTCTGACAGCCATCAGCTCTCATAAATTAGCCTCAGCCATATTATCTCAGGGAATTCTGAGAACCACACCAAATGGCATCCTCAAGGACCACCACTGGCCCTCAGACAATAAATCAGTCTAGATTTGTCGACTACTTCCAAAAGAAGGCACTAACCATTATTTGTAATAAGATAAAGAGCATGGTGTGAAAACTGTCCCCTAGGTTTAAGAGAAGATTAATAATAAATTATAAGCATATTGAGTTTGCCAAACAACATAATTACTTGGGGAAACGGTTCAGGAACAACTAAGTCGGAGAGACCAAAATACTGAAAGCATATACAGTTTTGACACAATCCTCTGGGACAGTCTTGAATCTGGAACACAAGGCAGCTGCACAAAGCATTAACACCATCCTTCAAATCTATGGACAGAAATTAGTAGCAACTGTCTTCTACGGGGCTGAGCTTGGGAGGTACGGCCTTTGCGACTCTTGCAGGCAGGGAAAAACAACTTTCCAAGGGTGCTGTTAAGATTAGGGGCTGCTCCCCCCTTTTAGCACTATATGCAGAACTTGGTTTCACACCAATTACGGACCAAGCAGCTTTAAAACCAGTGCTGCGGTGGGCCCGGTTAGGCGCTGCTCATTCCATTGACACGAGCCAGAAGAGTTGGCTGACCCTTGTGAAAAGCCCATTGAATGGGCTGCAACTGAGGCACTTATGGGCCAATCCAAGCATGGTAAAATGGGGCACTGCAGTCCTTGTAAAGGAGAGCTATTATGTTCTTCGAGAGTAGGAAAAGGTCTTGTCAATAAAGCCAGGCACCATATTGGGAGATTATTTTGAAATGGGCAGTGCCCACTTAGCAACCTATATATGGATTTGATTCATCCTGAGCAGAAATGTACACTTTACATTAAGTTCAGATTAGGAATACTGCCTACAAGAGAATATCTTGTTAAATGTGCAATGCTGGCTAAACGAAGAGCAGTTTATGACTTTTTGGGGGAAGAACAATTTATTGCACTTATTGCTTTTTTTAACATAACATGTACAAGCATGCAAAAATGGCTTCTGACCTTGTTCAGATTGTAGGAGATCAGATCCACTAGGCCTGGACTATCGTTCTGCCTTATGACAGATAATCAACTTAATTTTAATTCTATAGCCTTGTTTTATGGTCAGTTTCGCCATGTATGAAAGAGATGTTAGTGGTCGCTAAAAAACTAACTTGGGGAAGATGGGCAGACTTAAATGTTTAGCAGTTGTTTATAAGGGACTAACAAATTAGCATTTCTCAGCATGAGCTAACTTGCATGGTATTGTTTAGTTGCCTAATCTTATACTGATCTCATGCCACACTGTGCTGCAATTATTGCGGTAACAAGGTTAATCTACTTGTCCTAATCTGCTAGAGGCACTTATATTAATGATGGAAATAAGTATCAAAGGAAGGACAGAGGATTCATGTTTTTACAATTTATAAATGCTGCATTCTATAGTAATTAAATTTATACGTTTACTAAATTATGTTATTTTATTGTAATATTTATGAAGCATTTGCACTTTGATAGGTCAGTGGTTGTTGTTCTTATGTGTTTTAAATGTATGTATTTATGGGAATATTTGATGTATTAATTGTAAGGCTGACAGCCAGAAAAATAAAGATTCACACTAATAAACCTGTCTGGTGCTTACTCCCTCCAACTGCCACTAAAATACTGTGGGGCAGATTTATGAGGCCCTTGCGCCACGTTTACGCCGCAATTGCGTCACGCAAGGCGGCGTAAACGTGGCGCATCCCTACGAATGATTTACAACGTGACGCATCTAGGCAGATGCGTCACGTTGTAAAGCCCTGCGCCGCTTGTGGGCGTTCCGGCGCAGGGTGGGCGTTCCGGGGCAGGTGCGCCTCGCAAAAGTGGCTGAGTGAAATCTATGAGATTTCACTCAGTCACTTTTAAGCCAATGCTACGTCAAAAGCCTGCGCCTGCTTGAAGCAGGCGTAGGTCTTGACGCAGCATTGTTAAAATGGGGCACCCCCGAGCCTTGCTGGAGCTGCGTCGCTCTTGCGACGCAACTCCAGCAATGCGACACATTTCCGGCACAGAAGCGTGACGCATCTGTGCCGTTTTTGCACCATGGTGCGCCGCATTATAAATGCGGCGCACCATGGATGGCGGAGCTGTGGCGCACTGTGGCGCATGTTAACTGGCGCATCCCTGGGGATGCGCCAGTTAACATAAATCTGCCCCTGT
This sequence comes from Lissotriton vulgaris, assembly GCF_964263255.1. Lineage (NCBI taxonomy): Eukaryota > Metazoa > Chordata > Amphibia > Caudata > Salamandridae > Lissotriton > Lissotriton vulgaris. The sequence continues at coordinate 1,468,433,006 of NC_141685.1, read as the reverse complement.
GTTCTTCTATGCTGAACCTCAATGCTCAGAACACCTCTCTCCTCTAGGACTCACAGCCTCACTATCAACACTCAGTGGGCCACCATCTTTTGAGTACTACTACTAACTTTTGAGATCCTGTAGTCCTGTACAAGTTGCTCTTGGAATCCCCTTGCAGGTCCACAGCCTCTACTCCATTGTGACTGGCTCTCAGAAATCCACTTTCCAATCCACAACGGCCCTCAGAATCCTCCAGACCATCTCCTATGCCAGGTCTGAATGCTCATCTGACCCTTACAGCTTTCTTTCTGCTAGATTTGAAAACCTTCCATTGGATTTCAGAGTCTACAAGCTGTCAATTGAGACTCACCCCAGGAACCTATATGCTACTCTTTGCGACTGCTTATTACAGTTCGGTTGATAGAAGAACCTCCTTTTTATCAGCACTCAGAGCCTCTGTAGTAGTCTGTAGACCAGCTTCCGCATTGTAACTTTGTAGTGCCACCTCTTCTGGCCCTCTGAAGTCCACAGCTTACTATGAACCTATCTTTTTGGACCATCATTCAAGACCTTCACAGCCATGCGACTAACCTGTAATCCATTTTGCTGATCTTGGCATTCAGACCTTCCTCCTGCATCCAGTCAGAATTCGAATTGCCCCTCTAGTACTTAAGTACTCAGGTTTGCCAGATTTCACTTTCCAGTCTCTCTCGTGACCCTGCCTTGCTGTCCATGAATTAGCTGGAAATGCCTGCTGAAAGCAGTTGTCCAGCAAATTGTTTGGAGTTTCTGCTCAGCCATGTCCATCAAGAGGTGTTCAACCTCCCAGGGACATTGACGGCAGCATGGACGTCAACTGCAACTCCTGGCTCGAGTCTTGCTACTTTGTCAAAGCATAGACTTTTGTGCTGAAAGGGTACCCTTCCACTATAAAACCTAGGCTTGACATCAACCACAAATCCTTGCACTATGGTGTGATGGAGTGTGTATTGGTACAAGGCAGCCTAAGGTATGGCAGCACTTGAGGAGAAAGAGTAACAGCACCATATCTTAGCAAGTATAGCCCTGTTGTGTTCTCTCCTCCTCATGCAATGCAGCCAGTAACTTTCATTACTGCCATGCATGAAAACCTAGTAAGTCACCCTTTTGTTTCTACAGAACAAACACTATTAAGATAAAGTGCCTGATTCACAAGGGTAAACCTAGACTGAAAGTCCAAGTTTACAACTTTCGGTGTTCACAAGGGTTAACTTAGAACAAAAGTCTAAGTTTACAACTTTTGGCATTCAAAAAGGTAAGTTGCGAGTAGTATTTTTACATCGGCATTCGGGGTGGAATCTCCGCCCGAGAAGGAGATTCCACTCTGCATCCAGAGTGCAATCTCCGGACTCGGAGAGTACACTCTGCGTGCGTAGTGGAATCTCTGCACTCGGGTGGAAATTCCGCCCTCACTGCTGATATAAAGATACTACTCGTAACATACCTTTGTGAATAGCGACAGTGGTACACCTAGAATTTTGGTCTCATCTTACCTTTGTAAATACAGAAAGTCATAAACTTAGACAATTGCTCTAAGTTTACCTTTGTGAATCGGGCCCATAATGGCTACCATTATAGCTTCTACACCTTGTAGTTCTCGTTGTCTGAAGTAACATTTCCTATATATTGACTTACACACTTGTATTACTCATAGTCCATGTATAATATGTTTGTGATGTACAGCACTTTGGCATGCTACATTGGGATGAGTAGCACTATATTTATTTTATTTATTTATTTATTTAAAATATTTATAAAGCGCACTGTGACCATGCCGGTATCCTGGTGCTGTTAGCGACTCACAGGACCATGACAGAGGGAGAACTGGAGAGGCAAAGGGCAGACTGCCACTGAGAACTCCAAGAGTGATCAACAATGCTGCTAAATAAAGAGCTTCAGTATAAAGACATTACTTCGGGAAGAGCCAAGGATTCAAGGCTTTTCTAAATTGCAGAAGATCTGCTAAGGATCTGATGGGGGCAAGAAGATGATTCTGAATTTGGGCTGCTCTCACCATAAAGGCACGTCCGCCATATCTGGTTTTCCAAAATTTTGGAATACATACTCATTTGGCAGTGACAGAGCGAAGGCACCTCCCACAGGAGTATCTTTTTAGTCTATTTGTTAGAGGCACTGGTCCACTACCGTAGAAAGCTTCGAAAGCTATATGAAGTGATTTAAAATGATGCGCTGACACAGCAGAAGCCAATGCAACTCTTTCAGGGCCATGGAGACAGAGGACCAACTGGGTCTGTTTAAGGCTAACTTAGCAACAGAGACCTGGACACTGTGTAATCTATTTAAAAGATTATCTGGTGCACCGGGCAAAAGGGCATTACAGTAATCCATACTACTAAAAATAACACTGCGAACAATAAGTGTTTTAGCAGTAGGAAGCAGAAGAATCTCTCAGAGACTTCCAAGCAGTGAAAAACAGTTACCTACTACTTTATTCACAAGTGTTTCCAAGGACACTTTATTATTAAATGTAACCCCTAGGTTACAAACTGATTCAGAAGGGGATAACTCTACATCCAAGGAAAGAAGTTAGAAGGGATTGTAATCGGAACTTTGCAGGCTGAACAACACCGGGGCTCAGTTTTATCCATGTTAAATTTAAGGGAATTAAGATTGAGCCAGCTGAGGATGTTGTTGATACAGGTATGAAAAGCAGCAACAGTTGCCGGATTGCCCCTATTTAAGGGTAACATTAATTGAGTGTCATCTGCATAGTTCCTCCCACTGAAATTGTAAGATTTAATTAGCATGACTAGAAGTCGGAGATAGATGTTGAATAAGACCGGACTCAAAACTGTGACTTGTGGTACTCCATGATCTAGATTCTTAAGTTGGAGCAGTAGCGGGCGAGAGTAACTGCCTGAAAATGCTCAGATAGATATGATTCAGAAAAGGGGGTGGTGATGAACAGAGTGTCTGAATTAAGCAGACCACTCTTACCCAGTCCAAAGATCAGGGCTTGATCCATCACCGTTTTTTAGCTCACTGCACCATCCCAGCTAAGAACTTGGCTATATGCAAATTAGTCTGACCCAGTGCATCATGGGAACAGGGCAGACCAAACTACCAAGCCAATTCTTATACTGGGAAGGAAACAAGCTACCGGGGACCGGTTTCTGGCATTTCAGCCGTCTTCGGCCCGGCTTGCTTGAATCCTGATGGTGCAATGAGCTAGGGACTCACATCTGAGTATACCCTTCCACGCTTATGGTGGACAAAAATGATTCAGAAAAGGGGGTGGTGATGAACAGAGTGTCTGAATTAAGCAGACCACTCTTACCCAGTCCAAAGATCAGGGCTTGATCCATCACCGTTTTTTAGCTCACTGCACCATCCCAGCTAAGAACTTGGCTATATGCAAATTAGTCTGACCCTGGCCCAGTGCATCATGGGAACAGGGCAGACCAAACTACCAAGCCAATTCTTATACTGGGAAGAAACAAGCTACCGGGGACCGGTTTCTGGCATTTCAGCCGTCTTCGGCCCGGCTTGCTTGAATCCTGATGGTGCAATGAGCTAGGGACTCACATCTGAGTATACCCTTCCACGCTTATGGTGGACAAAAATTATTCAGAAAAGGGGGTGGTGATGAACAGAGTGTCTGAATTAAGCAGACCACTCTTACCCAGTCCAAAGATCAGGGCTTGATCCATCACCATTTTTTAGCTCACGGCACCATCCCAGCTAAGAACTTGGCTCTATGCAAATTAGTCTGACCCTGGCCCAGTGCATCATGGGAACAGGGCAGACCAAACTACCATACCAATTCTTATACTGGAAAGGAAACAAGCTACCGGGGACCGGTTTCTGGCATTTCAGCCGTCTTCGGCCCGGCTTGCTTGAATCCTAATGGTGCAATGAGCTAGGGACTCACATATGAGTATACCCTTCCACGCTTATGGTGGACAAAAATGATTCAGAAAGAAGTTAGAAGGGATTGCAATCGGAACTTTGCAGGCTGAACAACACCGGGGCTCAGTTTTATCCATGTTAAATTTAAGGGAATTAAGATTGAGCCAGCTGAGGATGTTGTTGATACAGGTATGAAAAGCAGCAACAGTTGACGGATGGCCCCTATTTAAGGGTAACATTAATTGAGTGTCATCTGCATAGTTCCTCCCACTGAAATTGTAAGATTTAATTAGCGTGACTAGAAGTCGGAGATAGATGTTGAATAAGACCGGACTCAAAACTGTGACTTGTGGTACTCCGTGATCTAGATTCTTAAGTTGGAGCAGTAGCGGGCGAGAGCAACTGCCTGAAAATGCTCAGATAGATATGAGCGCATCCATTTGTTTATGGTGCCACATACACCGGCAAGTCGATCCAAGAGCGTAATGTTGTTCACTGTATCCAATGCAGATGATAGGTCTAGGAGAAGTTGGATGGGTGATTGGCCTCCATCAGTCCACTTTCTGAGTTTGTCCAATGCCATAAGCAAAGCAGATTCTGTGCCATGATTCGGCCTAAAACCAAAACTCACTAACGAAAGAGTTATTGGTGCCTGAACCTGAAAGGCTTGGTTTGAAAACAAACACAAATTGCAGAGGCTAGAGGCTTTAGAGGCTAGAGAAATGGGTACACCGTGAGAGAACAGTACAAGGGAGCAAAGATGGGCACAAGTGACAGCAGCAGAAGGAAGGAAATGGGTGGTCACATGGTAACAGCACTTGCTCTGTCTTGCAGATGCCATTGGCCAATCTGTCTGTGGGCCCACCCTAAGGCAATAAGATCAGAGTTGACCAACAAAAGTAAGTTGGCTACGTTATCAAAGGACACCTGATGTAACTATCTGTAATAACATCAGGTCAAATGTGATGTATTGTCACTTTCTGCAACATTCCATATTAAAGGTCACATGATGCCAATTCCTATGTCACCCGGTTAGAGGTCATGTGATGTCACTTCCTGTGATGTCACATTGGAGTCAAAGGGCACATGAAGTCACTTACGCTACCCATGCCATTTTGGCGAATCAACGTCCTTGGGAGGCAGGTTCAAAAACGTTGTTTTTATTTATTCAGGGCAGATGGGGAGTGGTTCAGAGGCGGGGGAATTTGAGACTTTGAAATTTAAAGAGCATCGGGCTGTGCTGGGATCTAAGCAACGAGCCCCCACCTCCTCCTCCTCAGAGTGAAGATATTTCACAAGTCGGCAGGGCTGAGACTTTATAATGCCTAAATCACACTTTAATTGCCACAAGAGTTGTTTTTGACATATTGGGGCGCTTCCATTTTGGTAATTGACATTGATTAAACAATGGGGAAGCCTATTCATGTGCGAGTGTAAATGTATACAATATGGTATGACAGAACGATATGGTGAGTGCTCTAAATGCTGGATGTCACCATAAACACTGCAGCAAGGCTGTAATACAGACACTGGCTGAGTCAGAAAAACAGCAAAACATTATGAATGGAAAATAGTAGTGGAAATGTGCGCTCCTGAACAAAAACAAGCAATAACAAACACATGAAACAATGTGGACTACTTCCCGGATTTTCCTGCCCCGCAGCCGGTCTCCAAGTCCCACAGGAGTCCTCACAGTCAACCAGAGAAGTCCCTGGTCTTTCCTGTTTTTCAAACATTATGGCACCTGCACGGGTGAGAGTGTCATGGCGGCGGCGCTTGTTTCTGCGTCTGCTGCGGATGCTCAAATTAGGGTGACCAACTGGCATTGGTGCAAATTCAGGATGGTGAGTGTAAAAATTCAGGACAAAGGGTCAAAATTCAGGACACAAATTCAGGACAGGAGGTCAAAATTCAGGACAAAACTTCAGGGCAATTGGATACGTTTTACAGACACATCAGAGGTCGCGCAATAGTATATAAGTAAGCCCAGCCATTTCCAAACATATTCAACCATTTGCAAACCTATTCATCATGTATCCTTCCATCTATCCTTTCACTCATCCATCCCTTCATCCAACCTTTATCCGTCCATCCACCCTTTCACCCTAGCCATCTGTACACTCATACATCCACTCTTCTACCCATCCATCCATTCACTCATCCATCCCTCCATCCACCCTTTCACTCATCCATCCATTATCCATCCATCCTTTCACCCTATCCATCTGTACACTAATTCATCCTCTCTTCTACCCATCATCCATTCACTCATCCATCCAGCCATTTACCATTTCACCCATCCAGCCATCCTTTCACTTACTCATCCATCCACTCAGTCCCTCATCATCCCTCCCATCCACCCTTTCAGTCATCCATCCATCCTCCCTTTCTCTCTCCATCGACCCTTTCACTTAGCCATCCTTCCATCCATCCACCCACCCATCCATCTACTCATCCACTCATGAATCCATCCATTGACCCTATCACTCATCCATCCATTCTCTCATCCATTTATCCTTTCACTCATCTATTCATCCTTTAGTCCATCTACCATCCCTTTCACTCACTCATCCATCCTTTCATCCACCCTTTCACTCATCCATCCATCCATTCACCCTTGCACTTAACAATTCATCAATCCATCCATCTTTTCACTCATCCATTCACCCACCCACTCACTCATCCACCTTTTTACTCATCCATCCTTTCACTCATCCATCCACCCTTTTACCCACCCAGCTACCCTTCCACCCATACATCCAGCTATTTACCCTTTCTCCCTTCCATCCTTCCACCACTCACTCATCAATCCACCCATCCTCTTTTATTATCCATCTATTCAATCTTTCATTCATCCATTCACCCTTTTACTAATTCATCCAGCCATCCACCCATCCCTTCACTTACTCACTCGCCCACCTTTTCATATTAATTTTGAGCTGAGCCTTTTTGAGCTGCAGTAGCCATTCCTGGACTGGGACAGAAGCCACCCAGGGCAGAGACAGGATCCACCACAGATGGGGGGGCGAGGGACAGGAGCCATCACTGGGGGAGGGTAGGCAGGAGGGGGACCAGGATCCACCAGGGTGGGCACAGGGGTGGGCATGCGGTATTCTAGTATCATCTTGGTCTCTTCCAGGGTGGGGTAGGGCTCCTCACCCGCTCCTGGACAAGACAATGAGAAGACAGGGTCTCTTTCCAAAGTGTTACTTTTGTCATCCCCCACTGTGATGTACAGTACTTAAAGGAGATACTCCAAGAGAACTAATTTAACCGATTGTCCTCCATACTTTGTTAGTGTGGGTGCGATTGTGCCATTTCTTAATTTTATTATATTAAATACTTCATGTTTGAAGAATCGCTGTTTGTTTACAATTTAGTGACCGTAATTAAGCTCTGTTCTGTGAAGAGAACCACGTGCTGCCTCTGTGTAATCCAGACCGGTTGTAGGAGGTTTGGGGCCCTGGGCAGAAAGGGAATGTCTCACACAAATTGCAGAGCCATGACGCATTCAGGGCTGTTTGCATCTGAATAGATGCCCCCTGCTCCTGAAGCTGCAGCCCCCCCCCCCCTCAGTCACCTTCGAGCACCTCTTAACAGCTCATCAAGGGCTGGAGGTGTGAGGGTGGGGGTTGCAGCTTCAAGACCAGGGCATCTATTCAGATGCAAACAGCCCTGAATGCGTCGTGTCACGTCAAGAAGGGAGGTGAGTGGAAGCTGTGCCGGCTTAAGGGAGGTGTGACCAGTGCCCGGTTAAAATTACGGACACATGGCGTCCGTTAAAGAATCCTTCACGGACAACGGACAGACGGCCGAAATTACGGACTGTCCGTGAAATTTACGGACGGTTGGTCACCCTAGCTCAAATGGGATGAGGAAAAGCCTTGTTTCCTGTTATGTGGTTTCATTATGAGCTGCCCGTACATGGAGCCAGTGAATGATACTCTGAAAGGGGCGGTGCAAAGCCTCGGTCTTTATATGGTTCGTCGCGAGCGCAGTAAGTGGATAAAGCAGGAAATGGCTCGCAGGATGCCGGGCAAACATTTAGAATGCATTCACCAATGAACTGTAAACGGAGGAGCTAAAAACAAGCAGCAGCCGGCAGGAGATGACTAAGTAGTTCAATAATAGCAAGGAACTATTTACATTTGCATCTCTAACAATAAAATCCTAAATCGCAGCAACTTACCTCTCATATTGTCTATGGAAGAACATGAAAAGCAAAAACAACACCCTGTTCCCGTTGTGCAAAATGAAGAGGTCACTTGCAGTACGTTAGGGACTTCATCCAAATGGTTCCCAAGTGTTATTTTTGTCAATCCTCTAGAACATTTGTAAAAAGTGTTCACATTTTTTCACTGATACATGTTTACGCTTTAGAAAAAACTGGTTCCAATACTAAAAACATGTTTTGGTCATAAATTATACTTAACACTGAATAAATTAATTGAGAGTTTCAAGAATTTCGAGCACTCAATTCCACTCTCAACCACAGGAATTGAGTCAGAATTCCAGATTTCTCCCTTGCTAGAAGTTTAGGTTATTTGGTGAGAACACATTTTGTAGGATGGGGAACAGCCAGCCATTGGGAAGGTGTTAAAATACATAGGGGCATATTCACAAGGAGTCATCGCCGTGTTAGCTGCACTTTTCTGCTGCTAATGCAGCGATAGTTTTATCGCCCTATTACCAAGCTGTCGGCAAAAACGTCAGTTGTAAAGATCGCTACTTCTATTAGCAATAATTATATGCAGGAGGGGCATTTCTGTGCAAAAACGGCTGCAAACCCAACACCTTTATATTCACAAGGGGATCCTTGACGTTCTGAAGACCAACAAAAACTGTCTCTAACTGCAGTTAGAGCCAGTTACTTAAGACCAAAAAATAGTTAGTCTTAAAAATGGTGTTAACACTTGGGGCATCATGTCAGCAGGTTTTGAAGCTGGGCAGCGCTACAAGCAATGTTGAAGCACTGCCCTGCGACAAAACTACAGGGCAGGAATGCGCACCATCAATAAGAAAGTGCCCATTCGGGGGCACCAGTCATGAAAAGTGTTGCAGTGCTACGACAAGACAGCGTTGCAACACTACTCACTACGCCCTTCTAGCGCCAGCATGGATGCGCTGTATTCACTGGACAGTGCTCCATGACACAAGTAATGACTGATACGTCAGGAATCCTGACGTACATGTCTGCGCTAAAGTCACGCATTGCTGCAGTCGTGTCTCAGCCATGATGCAACTCGATCAATGCATGGGTCCAGCCTATCCATGTGGCACTGCGTCCCCCTCATGCTGGCGGAAGTTACTGACGCAGTGCCATTCATGAGGGGTGCCCGAATGCCGGAGCTGTTAGAGATCCATCTGTGGCAGTTACGCGCTGTATTGTCATTGTCTGTAAGCGTTGGTGGAGTGTTGGTATGGCGGGAGTTGACAAGATGTTCTACAGTGGCCTTGATCCAGCTGCGATGGGGTGCGATGATGGCGGTGGGGTTCGGTGGGCAAGGTGAAGATGTGATGTTACCAATGATGATCAGTCAGGGGAGTCTGGTGTTGTGGCTGGAGTTGAAGTTCCCACTGGCGGATGTGACGTGCTCAACCGTGTGTCCTGCTATGTGGTTTGTTGAGATGACTTCCTGCGTGTGTCTGATGTAGGTGACCTTTCCAAGGAGGGGTTGGTGTTCTGGTCACTGGGGTTGTCCAGGTGGAGTTCACTGAGTAGCGTGGTGTCAGTGGATGGGAGACCCTGGGGTGCAATGAGGTGTAAAATGGTATTGGACAATGGGGGGCCATGGCCCGGGGGGCCTGCCCATAAGGATGTGCCAGAGGATGTGCTCGGCATTGGTCCGGATCTTGGTCCAGTCCATGGCCACCCATGGGTCATTAGAGTGCATGGTCAGTCGGAGTAGGCTTCTGTAGGTGATGGCAATGCCTCCTTCTGATGGTCGGGGTGCTTCTTGCGGGTGATACTGCAGCCGTCAGTGATGGCGATGGCAATGTCCGGAGCAGAGGTTGATCTTGGCAGGCAAGGTGGCATCAGGGTTAATGACGAGGAGGGTGCTGGTGTCTTAGCGGTGGAGTGTTCAAGAGGAAGGCTCCTTGGTGCTGAGCGTGGTCCAGGGGCAGTCAGACGCAAACGGTGTAAGCTAGGGTTGTCCTTGGCAAGGGAGACGACCATTACAATGCAGGTAGTACATTTTTAACTACGCAACTCCAATAACGCAGGTGCCTTTACATTGCATTTGGTTACAACACATTGTGTGGTCAGCAATGGGGTAATTTAATCTTTTTCGGGTGGGTATTGGTTTTTGATGTAAAATCTGAAAATTGGGGGGGTGTTATGGGGTACAATCTGAAAATTGGAGTGTGTTTTGGGGTAAAATATTAAAATTGAGGTGTGTATGGTGTAAATTATGAAAATTGGTGTGTATTATTGGGTAAAATATGAAAACTGGGATGGGTTTTAGGGTAAGATATGAAAATTGGGATGTGCATTTGGGTCAAATTTGATTTTTGGGTGTGTTATGTGGTTGGGTTGGGTTTGGGGTGCAAAGTTTAGTTTTGGGTTGCACTCACTGAAGTGGGAATAGTGATATTAATGTCTCCGCTATACAACACCTACTCTACTGTTGCAATGTGCCTAGTATTAGTTTGTATTGGAATGGAATGCGATGTTATGGAATGCATCACAACCACATATGTGCCTTTGGCACATGAGTGGTACTCCTGCTGTGCATGGGCGCACAGCGGCCGCCACTGAGAAGTGCGGGGATGTGTGTGTGAGAGGGTGTTGTAATTATTGTAATAAAGGACGTTTTACCACAAAGCCGGGTCCTGTGTCTTCGTTGCTCCTGCTCGCCTGCGGCTGCTGCCAGGAACAGGAAGTAGGCAGCCAGGCTTCCTCCCCTGAGCCAATCACAATGCCATGAAGCGGCGGTGGGATTGGTAATTGGCAACGGGACAAGGCATGCAGCCAGGGACTGAGGGGTGGGCATGTTCTCCATGCAGGCTGTAATGCAGCCTACATTATGAACAGGGAAGTGCGCATGACTGATTTGGGTGGCCTGAATGTGCTGACCAAACAATCTTTGTGCACTTGAGTGGGCATGCCAATCTGCCCATGCCTTGCCCCATGCTTGGAGCAGGCCTACCCACCCTACCACCCACAAAAGAAACATAGCACAGTTACATCAGTAAGTTATCATCATGTGATGATTGTTCCTCTTCTACACTTCTTGAAAGCAGTGGGGCGACGCTCTTCCGTCATAGTGGATGGGCGACCACTGGGGGTGCATCATCATTCTGTGCTAGGCCTGGGCGACTCATTCTCTCTTCTTGATTCCCTTCTCTGCGTTCCTCTTACCTCGCATCTCACCCCCACCCGTACTTCAGTTCTCTTTTGCTTTCTCTTCCGTTTTCTCTTCTTACCTCACCTCATCACTCTTTCTTCCTCTTAGTCTCTTTCTTTCATGTATTACCTTCTCTCTTAAATTCCTTTATCTTTCCTGTATTCCCTGTTTAATTTTATTTCCCTCATCTCCTTTCCCTCCCCTTGCCTCTCTCTGTTTTATTTCCATGACTTTCTCTCTAGTCACTCCTCATTTTGCATCGTTTCCTTTCACATTTTTCTCTTCTTCCCATCCACACTTCCCTGAACCTAACTCCCAATCTCTTTTCTTTCCTGTAGGTGTTATCCTGTCTTCTCTCCTTCCATCTTGCAGAACCTCTTCTGTCCCCTCTCTTTTCATTCAGTCTTTCATTCTTCCTCTCCTTCACCCTTCTACCCAACTCTTGCCTCGCGAACTCCTACAACCTCGTGTCATTTCCTTGTGCACAGAAGTGATCTGGTCTCTCCTGTGTTAGAGGGTTTTAAGCGTAGAAATGATTGAAGGCCCAGTGTGTTCACAATCGGTGTCAGACTTCAGTGCCTGGCTGCGTTTCATACGTAGGCGCTATAGCAATGTATGCAGACGCTTGTTTATTTCTGCAGTGTGTCACTTATAAAGTGTTAAATGTAGAAGCCGACTCATTTTCTCAGCAGCTGGGGAATTCCCAGTCCGACTAAACTGCATCCTTCCCAGTGGCTATAATATACTAACTATCACATTTGACAAGAGCTCTTTTGGACAGTTAGGTGCTGAGTGTACGATCTGTCACAAGGGCCTCTGGAATTAAACGGTAAAGGAGGACCCAAGGTCAGGCTTACTCAATCAATTAGCAGAATGCTGCAGCATATCATGTGACGGTATATGCTTGTTATTTTATCAATTTATTAAAGATGCAGATTATACAGCAGATAATGGAATATGTGACAAATACAGTAAATTCACAATTAGCGGAAACACTGCAGATTAAACCGCATAATTAGTGGCCCTGATTATAACACGACTTGCAGGATTTGCTAGCTCTGATATATGGAGGATAATGGATGTAAGACGTAAGAAAGTATGTCTTGTAATTTATTAAATAAATTACCAAAATTATGAGAGACATAACATGCTCAGAACCTTTTCTTACTGTCTTTAGCTCCCCCTTTCTATCTTCAATCATCTCTCACTTTGCTTTGTTCTCGCTCCAAGTACCCCTTACCTTTCGCTTCTCTGTTTCTCCTTCTGTCTTTCTTATTCCTACCAATCCGGTTATAGTCCTCTTCCACCTACAGCACGCCTCACACTGCTGCACGCCACACACTGCTGCACGCCACACACTGCTGCACGCCACACGCTGCTGTATGCCTCACACTGCTGCATGCCTCACATTGCTGTACGCCTCACACTGCTGTATGCCTCACACTGCTGCATGCTCCACGCCACACACTGCTGCACGCCTCACACTGCTGCATGCCACACACTGCTGCACGCCTTACACTGCTGCACGCCTTACACTGCTGCACGCCTCACACTGCTGCATGCCTCACACTACTAAACACCTCACACTGATGCACACCACATACTGCTGCACAACTCACACTGCTGCACGCCTCACACTGCTGCATGCCACACACTGCTGCACGCCATCTATCTCTCTATCTATCTATCGCTCTCCCTCACTCTATCTATATATCGGCCTCCCTCACTCTATCTATCGCCCTCCCTCTATCTATCTATCCCCCTCCCTCTATCTATCGCCCTCCCTCTATCTAGCGCCCTCCCTCCCTCTTGCCCTCCCTCTCTTCCACCCACCTCCTTCTCTAACTCCCTGTTCTCTTCTCTTCTCCTGTGGTGATCTGCTGCTCTCTTCCACCCTGCCTCCTTCTCTAACACCCTGTTCTCTGCTCCTGTGCAGATCTGCTGCTCTCTTCCACCCGCCTCCTTCTCTACCTCCCTGTTCTCTTCTCTCGTGCTGTTTTGCTGCTCTCTTCCACCCCACCTCCTTCTTTAACTCCCTGTTCTCTACTGCTGTGCTGATCTTCTTCTCTCTTCCACCCACCTCCTTCTCCAACTCCCTGTTCTCTTCTTTTCTCCCTCTGCTGATCTGCTGCTCTCTTCCACCCACCTCCTTCTTTAACTCCCTGTTCTCTTCTGCTGATCTGCTGCTCTCTTCCACCTCGCCTCCTTCTCTAACTCCCTGTTCTCTTCTCCTGTGCTAATCTGCTGCTCTCTTGCACCTTGTCTCCTTCTTTAACTCCATGTTTTCTTCTCCTGTGCTAATCTGCTTTTCGCTTCCACCAGCTCTTTCTCTAACTCCCTGTTCTCTTCTCCTGTGCTGATCTGCTGCTTTCTTCCACACGCCTCCTTCTCAAACTCCCTGTACACTTCTCTTCTCCAGAGCTGATCTGCTGCTCTATTCAACCCGCCTCCTTCTCTACCTCCCTGTTCTCTTCTCTCGTGCTGTTTTGCTGCTCTCTTCCACCCCACCTCCTTCTTTAACTCCCTGTTCTCTTCTGCTGTGCTGATCTGCTGCTGCTCTCTTCCACCCTCCTCCTTCTCTAACTCCCTGTTCTATTCTTTTCTCCCTCTGCTGATTTGCTGCTCTCTTCCACCGCCTCCTTCTTCAACTCCCTGTTCTCTCCTGCTGTGCTAATCTGCTGCTCTCTTCCACCCCGCCTCCTTCGTTAACTGCCTGTTTTCTTCTCCTGTGCTAATCTGCTGTTCTCTTCCACCCGCCTCTTTCTCTAACTCCCTGTTCTCTTATCCGGTGCTCATCTGCTGCTCTCTTCCACCCGCCTCCTTCTCTATCTCCCTGTTCACTTCTCTTCTCCAGAGCTGATCTGCTGCTCTCTTCAAACCGCCTCCTTCTCTACCTCCCTGTTCTCTTCTCTTGTGCTGCTTTGCTGCTCTCTTCCACCCCACCTCCTTCTTTAACTACATGTTCTCTACTGCTGTGCTGATATGCTCCTCTCTTTCACCCACCTCGATCTCTAAATCCCTGTTCTCTTCTCTTCTCCCGTTCTGATCTGCTGCTCTCTTCCACCATGAGTCCTTCTCTAACTCCCTGTTGTCTGCTCCTGTGCTGATCTGCTGCTCTCTTCTACCTCGCCTCCTTCTCTACCTCCCTGTTCTCTTCTCTCGTGCTGTTTTGCTGTTCTCTTCCACCCCACCTCCTTCTTTAACTCCCTGTTCTCTTCTTTTCTCCCTCTGCTGATCTGCTGCTTTCTTCCACCCGCCTCCTTCTTTAACTCCCTGTTCTCTTCTGCTGATCTGCTGCTCTCTTCCACCTCGCCTCCTTCTTTAACTACATGTTCTCTACTGCTGTGCTGATATGTTCCTCTCTTTCACCCACCTCCATCTCTAAATCCCTGTTCTCTTCTCTTCTCCCGTTCTGATCTGCTGCTCTCTTCCACCCTGAGTCCTTCTCTAACTCCCTGTTGTCTGCTCCTGTGCTGATCTGCTGCTCTCTTCTACCCCGCCTCCTTCTCTACCTCCCTGTTCTCTTCTCTCGTGCTGTTTTGCTGCTCTCTTCCAACCCACCTCCTTCTTTAACTCCCTGTTCTCTTCTGCTGTGCTGATCTGCTTCTCTCTTCCACCCACCTCCTTCTCTAACTCCCTGTTCTCTTCTTTTCTCCCTCTGCTGATCTGCTGCTCTCTTCCACCCGCCTCCTTCTCTACCTCCCTGTTCTCTTCTCTCGTGCTGTTTTGCTGCTCTCTTCCACCCCACCTCCTTCTTTAACTCCCTGTTCTCTTCTGCTGTGCTGATCTTCTTCTCTCTTCCACCCACCTCCTTCTCCAACTCCCTGTTCTCTTCTTTTCTCCCTCTGCTGATCTGCTGCTCTCTTCCACCTCGCCTCCTTCTCTAACTCCCTGTTCTCTTCTCCTGTGCTAAACTGTTGCTCTCTTCCACCCGCCTCCTTCTTTAAATCCCTGTTTTTTTCCTGTGCTAATCTGCTGTTCTCTTCCACCCGCCTCTTTCTCTAACTCCCTGTTCTCTTCTCCTGTGCTGATCTGCTGCTCTCTTCCACCCGCCTCCTTCTGTAACTCCCTGTTCACTTCTCTTCTCCAGAGTTGATCTGCTGCTCTCTTCAACCCGCCTCCTTCTCTACCTCACTGTTCTCTTCTCTCATGCTGTTTTGCTGCTCTTTTCCACCCCACCTCCTTCTTTAACTCCCTGTTCTCTTCTGCTGTGCTGATCTGCTACTCTCTTCCACCCACCTCCTTCTCTAACTCCCTGTTCTCTTCTTTTCTCCCTCTGCTGATCTGCTGCTCTCTTCCACCTGCCTCCTTCTTCAACTCCCTGTTCTCTTCTGCTGATCTGCTGCTCTCTTCCACCTCGCCTCCTTCTCTAACTCCCTGTTCTCTTCTCCTGTGCTAATGTGCTGCTCTCTTCCACCCCACCTCCTTCTTTAACTCCATGTTCTCTTCTGCTGTGCTGATCTGCTCCTCTCTTCCACCCACCTCCTTCTCTAACTCCCTGTTCTCTTCTCTTCTCCCGTGCTGATGTGCTGCTCTCTTCCACTCTGCCTCCTTCTGTAACTCCCTGTTCTCTTCTCTTCTCCTGTGCTGATTTGCTGTTCTCTTCCACCGCCTCTTTTTCTAACTCCCTGTTCTCTTCTCCTTTGCCGATCTGTTGTTCTCTTCCACTCCGCCTCCTTCTTTATCTCACTGTTCACTTCTCTTCTCCAGAGTTGATCTGCTGCTCTCTTCAACCCACCTCCTTCTTTCACTCCCTGTTCTCTTCTGCTGTGCTGATCTGTTCCTCTCTTCCACCCCCTCCTTCTCTACTCCCTGTTCTCTTCTTTTCTCCCTCTGCTGATCTGCTGCTCTCTTCCACCCGCCTCCTTCTTTAACTCCCTGTTCCCTTCTGCTTATCTGCTGCTCTCTTCCACCTCGCCTCCTTCTCTAACTCCCTGTTCTCTTCTCCTGTGCTGATCTGCTGCTCTCTTCCACCCCACCTCCTTCTTTAACTCCCTGTTCTCTTCACCTGTGCTGATCGGCAGCTCTCTTCCATCTGCCTCCTTCTTTAACTCCCTGTTCTCTTTTGCTGTGCTGATCTGCTGCTCTCTTCCACCCACCTTCTTCTCTAATTCCCTGTTCTCTTCTCTTCTCCCGTACCGATCTGCTGCTCTCTTCTACCGCCTCCTTCTCTAGCTCCCTGTTCTCTTCTCTTCTTCTGTGCCAATCTGCTCTTCTCTTCCACTCGCCTAGTTCTTTAACTCCCTATTCTCTTCTCCTGTGCTGACCTGCTGCTCTCTTCCACCCCACCTCCTTCTTTAACTCCCTGTTCTCTTCTCCTGTGCAGATCTGCTGCTCTCTTCCACCCGCCTCCTTCTTTAACTACCTTTTCATTTCTCCCGTGCTGATCTGCTGCTCTCTTCCACCCCGCCTCCTTCTTTAACTCCCTGTTCTTTTCTGCTGCGCTGATCTGCTGTTCCCTTCCACCGCCTCCTTCTCTAACTCCCTGTTTTCTTCTCCTGTGCTGATCTGCTGCTCTCTTCCACCCACCTCTTTCTCTAACTCCCTGTTCTCTTCTCCTGTGCTGATCTGCTCTCTTCCACCCGCCTCTTTCTTTAACTCCCTGTTCTCTTCTGCTGTGCTAATCTGCTGCTCTCTTCCACATACATCCTTCTCTGACCACACACACATACATACAACCATGCACACACACACATACAACCACACACACACACAACCACACAAACACACACACAACCTCAAACACAACCACACACAGCCACACACAGCCACATACAACCACACACAACCACACACACATACCACCACACACAGCCACACACAACCACCCACACCCACACACAACCACAACCAAACACACACAACCACACACACAACCACAAACACACAACCACACACCCAACCACACCCACAACCACACACAGACACACACACACACACACAGCCAACCACACACACACACACACACCCAACCACACACACACACACACAACCATACACACACATACACAACCATACACACACAACCATACACACACACAACCATACACTCCCAAACACACACAACCACACACACACAACCCCACCACACACAACCACACACCAAACCACACCCAACCACACACACATACAACCACACATACAACCACACACAACCACACCCAAACACACACACAACCACATCCAACCACACACACAACCACAGCCAATCACACACACAACCACACACACACAACCACACACACAACCACACACATCTATCTATCACCCTCACTCTATCTATCTATCTATCTATCTATCTATCTATCTATCTATCTATCTATCTATCTATCTATCTATCTATCTATCGCCCTCACTCTATCTATCGCCCTCACTCTATCACCCTCACTCTATCTATCGCCCTCACTCTATCTATCTATCTATCGCCCTCACTCTCTCTATCTATCGCCCTCACTCTCTCTATCTATCGCCCTCACTCTATCTATGTATCTATCACCCTCACTCTGCCTCTCTATCTATCTATCTATCTATCTATCTATCTATCTATCTATCTATCTATCTATCTATCTATCTATCTATCTATCTATCTATCTATCTATCTATCTATCTATCTATCTATCTATCTATCTATCTATCTATCTATCTGTCTGTCTGTCTGTCTGTCTGTCTGTCTGTCTGTCTGTCTGTCTGTCTGTCTGTCTGTCTGTCTATCTATCTATCTATCTATCTATCTATCTATCTATCACCCTCACTCTATCTATTGCCCTCACTCTATCTATCTATCTATCGCCCTCACTCTCTCTATCTATCGCCCTCACTCTATCTATGTATCTATCGCCCTCACTCTGTCTCTCTATCTATCTATCTATCTATCTATCTATCTATCTATCTATCTATCTATCTATCTATCTATCTATCTATCTATCTATCTATCTATCTATCTATCTATCTATCTATCTATCGCCCTCACTCTATCTGCCTATCGCCCTCACTCTATATGTCTATCGCCCTCACTCTATCTATTGCCATTATTTTATCTACCTATTGATCGCCCCACTCTATTTATCTATTCCCTCACTCTATTTATCTATCGCCCTCACTCTATTTATCTATCGCCCTCACTCTATCTATCTTTCGCCCTCACTCTATCTATCTATCGCACCACCACAACATCACTCAGCGTCACCACAGCATCAGACTGTGCAACCATTCAACAACAACTGGTTCAAATATGTTCTCTCAATGTTTCAAGCTTTATTACAAATATCACAAAAAGATGTTAATATTTCACATCTTTTCTTGGATTTTCATCTCAATAAAATACACTGAACATAATTTTCACAAAAGTTATTTACATAAGTTTAAGCTATTGCCATTATAAATTACAATAACTTTTATTTAAGTATTAATTATTTAAAAAAATTAAAACCCATTGTTATTTGTAATATCAATACATCTAAGTCACGTAAATACAAAACATGTTGCATTCAAGTTTAAATACTTTATTCGACAACATTGTCATAAAAGCTTTCTTCCCTAACCTAAACAGAATAAATACTAATCTAATAATAAAAACGTATTAAATACCATACATTTATACATAGTTGACGAATAACGATCTTTAAAATTACACATTCTTTTTTAAAAAGAGAATCATCACAGACCAAAGGAAGCTCATGTAGTTCATGGGGGTTTTAAAGTGCGCGTGCGGATTATCCAGGCCCAACCTAGGAATTTAGCCACAGCAATTGCAAGTTGAGGGGCACAATTTGATTTTAGGATCCTAAAAGCCTCAATACATCTCCTTGTGCCCAAGTTTCTGCATGCCGGTTTCAGCCATCTATTCCTTGGGGCACCGTATAGTGGACATACAAATAAAAAGTGCAAAATATCTTCTACATGGGATTTACAATGGGAGCATGTGTTTACGTTATCTGGGGACCACTTAACAGTAAAAGCATTTAGGGGCAGGGTGCCGACTCTGAACTGGAAGAACAATTTCCTATCTAGAGGCTTGGAGATCAAGTCCCAGTACTGTTCAAACATTGGGGAGGTTTTTATCTCTAGGAACTGGGATGTCAAAGCAGGAGATTGGCTAGAGGTCAGTGCAGTATTATTTATCATGTCCCAGTATAACTTTTTTATTGTAGTCTTAGAAGGAAAGACATCTGGGTCTGTTTCGGACCACAAGTGTTCGAGGTGCAGTTTTTGGAGTAATTTTCTCACTTCTTTTAGCCAAACAACTTTATGGAAGATGTCAGAGTTATCAACGTCCAATAAGGCAGCAGCATAGTGTCCCAACTCCGGGGTGGATTTTATACGCCTCCAATATAGAAGGGGGCGGAGTCTAATCATGTCCTCAATCCTTTTTCTCCCCAGGTCGTAAAGGAGAGGAGTGGAGGGGGTGCTCTGTGGAACCCCAATTAAAACCCTCAGGAATTTGTTTTCTGCCACTGCTAAAGCATTCAAATTGGTGAAACCCCAAAGTTCTGAACCATAAAGGCATGCACCCAGCACTTTCATGCCATAGATCTCCAATGTTGGCTGTATTGGTTTTGTAAATGATGTTTTATGCTTTTTGGCTATTGCCCCTGCCAACTGGTTAAATTTTAACAATACCAAGTCCATATGGGATCTCCAATTCATATTAGCGTTCAGGGAGATGCCTAGATAGGTGAAAGCATCCACTTCTTCCAAAAAAGCCCCGTTGTAAACCATTTTCCCCTTGAATTTCTTGGAGGGATTCAGGTTCATGAATTTTGTCTTTGTTGTATTTATTTCTAAGCCCCGGGTCCGGCAGAATTCGCCAAAAGCGTTTATTGTCTTTTGTAGTCCACTAGGGGTACGCGAGACCAGCAAGGTATCGTCTGCGAACATTAGTACTGGCACTCGCTTCCCGTCTAGTAAAGGAGAATCCGTCGGTACTTGCTTCAAAAAATCCACAATGCCATTAATGTAGAGGGAAAAAAACGTGGGGGCCAGGACACAGCCCTGTCTTACACCTCTCTCAACAGGGAAGGTTTCCGTGACCTCACCCTGGTCACCCCACCTAATCCGGGCATAATTGTTCTCGTGGAGTCTTATAAGCAAAGTTAGTAATTCCGGGCTTATTCCTAAATCCCTTAAAACATTCCAAAGTTTTTCTCGGGGAACTAAATCAAACGCGGACTTTAGGTCAACGAAGACTGCGAACAAAGGACCATTTAGCAGGGTGACATTTTTCCAGTATAAAAATAAAAAGTGAAACACCTGGTCAACAGAGCTGGTTAGAGGGCGAAATCCCGCTTGATAAGGCGAAAGAATATCCTTGTCCACTATCCAGGCTTGTAACTTGTTTTGAACCAGCCTGCCCATCAGTTTTTGGGCACAGTCGATAAGGCTGATTGGCCTGTAGTTGCATGCTAGAGCCTTATCTCCTTTTTTGTAAACAGGGATTATTTCTGCTCCTTTCCATGTTGTAGGAATCTTTGCCCCCTGAGCGATAGCATTTCCAAGCCATACAAAATATTTACACCAGCTATCTCTGTCTAATAAGAAAACATCAGCTGGTATACCATCAATGCCTGGGGCCCTGCCTCTGGTCACTCCATCCATTGCCTCATGTACATCTTTTAATGTGAATAATTCATCGACAAAAAATACCCTTTGTAGAGGGGAAGCTGTCTGGGGGCCTGTGTTGTCAGCATATTGGGGTTTGAAGAAGTCAATCCAGGACTCCTTAGGTACATGATTTTTTGGGCATTCCGCTGCACCCCCTGAGCCCCACTTTAATATGGCCCAGAACTCTTTCTAGTGTTTATCAACACATGCCTTCCTCAGATCTAACCAAAGATTCTCATTCCATTGCTTTTTTGCCTTTAACTGGGTTTTTCTGTATTCGTCCCTAGCTTTTAAAACTCCCATTTTGGATCTTAGAGCATTACTAAGATTATGTCTTGCTATTCTACATGATTGATCGTACCAACCCTTCTTTATGGGTTGTCCATTACCCTTCTTCTTCTTGCTTGTTTTCAAGAATAACTTCTGAATACTAGCAAAAAACTTTGGCTGTGACTCTTCGATCATCTCTTTAAAATTTTCATCATTTGTTAAAACCTGTAGTCTGGCGACTTCATCAATAACTAGCCCCTCAAGGACCTGCCTATCCTCTGCATTGGCTACTAGAGTTGCCCATCTAACATGACGAAGATTATTTGATGAAACAACATCTGAAGTCATAAAATTCCTAGCTGGATTTTCTGTCCTTATGTTATGTTCTAGGTTGAATAGTAAAGACAGAGGATTGTGATCGCTCTCCAACCTAGATATGACCTGCATGTCGATTACATTACTCCAGGCTCTGACATCTATCAGAATATAATCAATCCTACTGCTTGATCTTAGGTTATCACAGGTATGCCTACCCTGGATATCTGAAGGAGTGCGGCCATTGGCTGCCCTCAATCCTCTGGACAGGCATAAGCTTTTAACCTGAATGGCTACTTCTGTCCATTTTTTAACCACTGGAATGTCTAACTGAGGAATTCCCCATTTGGAGTCTTCTTCATATGTCAGCTCATTCTCCTCACAACCTAGAGGTTCAAATGTTGTGTTTAGGTCTCCTCCCACCAAGATATTGTACTGGGTAGATATCATCTCTAAATCAACATCTAAATCTCCTACTATATCTGAGGATATGCCCCCTTGGGTACCCCTAGCATAGATGTTGTATATTGCCAACTTGCAACCACCGTTGCAAGTGAGCAGTATAGAAAGTAGGTCGTTGTTAGAGATATGGTTCTGCTTGATGGTGCATTGCAGAGCTTGCCGTATCCAAATAATTAGACCCCCTGAAGGGCGTCCCTTTGTATTCTTCTTCGCAGGAATATAAAAGTTTAAAAATCCCAGGCGAAAGACTGGTGACACTGACCATGTCTCTTGAAGCAGCACAATGTCATAGGAATCTATAAAGTCGCACCATTCCGGGGTCTCTATTTTATGTTGGATTCCTGCGATATTCCAGGAGATGATCTTGATGGGACTTTCCCTTTCCATATTCCTCTTGTTTAAGGGAATAGTCAGGTTAGGGGAAGGCACACCAGGTGGAGACCTTACTTCAACTAGTTTAATACCAGATTGAGCAGCAAATGAGCTGTACTCTACTGATTTGGAGGTATGGCCTCTAATTTCAAGTATCCTAGTCTCTCCACTATCTATTTCTTTTGTCATGGGAGTACTAGGATTCCCGTGCTTGACCTCTATAATCTTTAGTTGCCCTACACTCATTGGGTTTTCCAGTCAGTCACATTGGCTTAATCCTGATATGGCAGAAAACCTATTTTCGATCGCAATTCCCCAGTTATTTTTGTTTGCCGGATATTTGGCTTTTCTTATTACAGGGTTCCATTTAGTTTTTAACAATGTTGGATTTATGGTATTTCCCTTTTTTGTATAAAAGAAATCCAGCGTTAATGGCACTATTTCTGTAGATCTACGCTGGGGGGGTATATATTAGCTAGTATATTTGGTAGGACTTCAGGATCTGAGAGGTGCAACACCACGCAATCCCCCCTAAACTTTTTAATGCCACCCCCAATCCATTCAACCCTTCTAGCTTTTACTACTTCCTGTGCCAGCTGGTCCCTGCCTCCTGGTTTA
Organism: Lissotriton vulgaris; assembly: GCF_964263255.1. Classification (NCBI taxonomy): domain Eukaryota; kingdom Metazoa; phylum Chordata; class Amphibia; order Caudata; family Salamandridae; genus Lissotriton; species Lissotriton vulgaris. The sequence goes on along the minus strand of NC_141685.1, from coordinate 1,468,410,132 downwards.
AAAGCCATATTCTTTGATAACCAATGAAGAGATTTGTTTATCAAAGAAGGGATGTTCTCCTCTTGTCCTGGTTCTAATTGGGGAACATTTGCTAGAACCAGTATTAATGGGGAAGCTTCCACTACTAGTTCTACAGGACCTTTATCTATATTCTCTAATTCATTGGTGTTTCTAGTAACAGGCCCTGCAGTATCCTCGACCATGGAAGCTGAGTTTAGAATTCCCATCCCCTCTCCCCGTTGTCCAGGCCGGGACGTGGTATATTGGGAGGTGTTTGCGGCAATATCTGGGCAAACTACGGCTTTAGTATTTTTCGGATCTGCCATAGCCAAGTTTATTGGGACAGTCTTGGGTGCTTCTATTATGGTTTTTTGCAAAAGCGATCCCAATCTAGTGACTTCTGCTGTAAGCAGGTCAATTTTACTTAGGAGTGGTTTAGTAATCGTTTTGATTTTATTATCTATGGCGTTCAGTAGCTTTTTGAATTGATCTTCATCTAGATGAATTCCACCTCCCCCATTATTCCCGATGTCATCACCGTTTTTCTCCTCAGAGGAGGCCTCAAGGCATTTTTTACCTGATCTAAGTCCGCCCCTTTTTGGTATGTTTTTACCCTTACCCTTTATTACTCTAGGGGCTGGCACCGGTGTAGGGATTTCCTCCTATAAGGTATTACTTTCAACATCGGTTGTACATTCTGGAGCTGGTTCATTAATTTCGACTAATAATTGGGTCAGTGGATTATTATCAGGGGTTTGAAAGACCTCGTTACTAATGTCAAGTACTGAAACTGGTAGAGGTGTATTATCAATGAGTAAGTCCGGCGAATAGCTAAGACCCAATGATGACCTCCTGTCCTGGTTGATTTTGGCAATTTTCTGTACCATATAATTATCTATAGTGTTCAGAGGAGCAGAAGATGCTTTGGATTTCGACATGTTATTATCAGCAATGGTAGTCCTTTGGTATGAAAGTCAGTATGAAGATCCAGACAATTACAGGAATGGAAGGGTGACAGCACTTACTTGAATAAAAATGGACAGCGTTCTTGGCCCTGCTCCTGCCTCCTCGTGCCGCTGAGGGCCGTAGAGGGCACACCCTTTGCCCGGGCTTAGCCCCGGGCGTCCCGCGTAGCGGGTAACTGGGGCGCTTTTGTGCGCCTCCTGGCGCCCTCGTGTCGTTGTTGAGCGCGCCGCCGCGTAGGCTGCCGGGAATTGAAGTCCCGGAGCGGCGGCGCGTGTGGTCCTGCTGGTACTTGACTCTCGGCGGTGGCGGCTTGTGTCCTGGCGCCTGTTTACCCCCAAATGACTCCTGGCGGTGGCGGCGTGGCAGCGTTATGCAGGTAAGTGGTTTGGCTGACTCCCCCGCTTTGCCGGTAGCTGGGGCGCTTTTGTGCGCCTCCTGGCGCCCTCGCGTCGTTGCTGAGCGCGCCGCCGCGTAGGCTGCCGGGAATTGAAGTCCCGGAGCGGCGGCGCGTGTGGTCCTGCTGGTACTTGACTCTCGGCGGTGGCGGCTTGTGTCCTGGCGCCTGTTTACCCCCAAATGACTCCTGGCGGTGGCGGCGTGGCAGCGTTATGCAGGTAAGTGGTTTGGCTGACTCCATGTTGCATTACAAATGCTATAGGTGTCACATTTGCAAAAGTTAAAAGTATTGGCATTGTAAATGACAAAGCTATTAATTTCACTTTTTTCAAAACCAAAACATTAATAAAAAAAATGTGTCATTTACAAAGACCAATTGCTCAACCTTTCCTAATGCGAGACCTATTGCATTGCAAATGCTTGTTTTTATTGCTGCATAGGTGCCCACACCGTGTCTTTCCCTTTATTGAGAGAGCGGGTGCCCATCCCGCTCTCCGGTTGCTAATTCCGCACTTATATTTGAAGGAGGGTGCCTACCCCTTTAGCCGCCCTGCCGCCGCGAACCACCGCCCGCCTGTTTGTCGGCGGGGCCAGCGGACGGAAGCAGGAAGCAAAATGCATCCGGAAGTGACCGCGGGGGCTCCAGTCCACTGGGAGAGCCCTGCAAGTATCATGACGGCATCGTTGGGGGGCCCAAGGCACATTGCCGGTGCCTGCCCCCCTCCGCGTATGAAGAGGAGCGAGGAGGTGGCAGTCTGGAGCCTCGTTGGCTCCTCCCTTGAAGTCCTGGTCACGAGATGGGGGACCGGGTGTAGATTGGCGCAGGGAGAGGGCGGGGCTCCCATGAGGAGAGAGAGCCCCGCCAGCGCCGCAGCCTGACTCGTGCAGAGGAGGGCGCGAGGCACATTACCAGTGCCTGGCTCTCCCCTGTCGCATCTGGGAATAGAGGAGGCCCGCGGTGATGGCCGCCAGCACAAAGCCAGAGCATCGGCTGCCGCAGATTGGGGCCCCGGGTCCCAGGAGGGGGCCCAGGTGAAGCGATGGCCGGAGTCTCCCCAGCAAGGGATAAGCCCAGATCTCCCGCCCAGAAGCCGGTGAGTGATGACAGCTGGCAGGGGGGTGGAGAGAGCCCTCTGGTCCAGTACTAGGGGGAATATCTATTTCCAGGGCCCCGGAGGCTCCAACGTTGGGGGCCACCTTTGATTATTTAAGGAGCTAGGGTGCTCCTGGGGCATGATCTGTTTCAAGAGCCGGCAGGCTCCAACGATTGGGGCATTATTTGGTTTGAAGAAGCCCCATGAGGTGCCAGTGAGGGCACCGTGCCTGTTCCTGAGCGGCCCAGTCCTGCAGCGGGCCGCTCCAACGTGGCCAGGAATATTTAAAGGGGGCCAGAGAGGACTGTGTTCTTCCCATGAGATGCCTCAGTGATGGGGGCATATTTATTTCTAGAGCCTAAGTGGCTCCTACAATGGGACAAAGTAGTTTCAAAGCCTAGGTGGCTCCCACGCCCCCATTATTTTTCAGAGCCAGATGACTCCACAGTTTGGTCCCCATGTTTGTATTCCAGAGCCAGATGGCCCCACCGTGAGGCACAATTCAGGAGAGAGCCCCCTAGAGGGCCAGAGGTGGCACAGAGGTGCCAGGCCTTACCCAGCTGCACAGCACTGAGTGCCAGCTGCAGCGTTTAGGCCTCCAGTGAGTGTTCTCAGCTGCCCAGCAAGTAGTGGGCAGCTGCAACGTTTAGGTTTGCGCAGATGGCACACCCCTGACTAGCGCTGCTTTAGCAGCGCGCCCTGACATTCTGGACACAGGGCACTTGAGCCCCTTCTTAGATGGCCAGTTGGCCAGGGGGCCCAACCATCAGTCTACCAGGATGTGGCTTTGAAGAGTGGTGGAGAAAGGAGGCATGGCCTCAGAAGACCTCTAAGCAATTTCATTGTGTGGAACTTACTGGCGGTAACAGGAGGAGTTGTTGTGGGCCAACTACCCCTCCTGTTACCTCCAGTAAGTCCCACACTGTGGTATTGCTGAGATGTCTTCATGGCCCGCCCCCTTTCTCTACCATTCGGCAAGCACGCTTCCTGGTACAGTATAAGTTAGGAGATGATGTCCCCTTGGCTGCTGAAGGTCCTAGGGGGCAAACAACCCCTCTTGTTACCTCTAGTATGTTGCACACAGTGAGATTGCTAGGAGGTCTTCGGATGCCAAGGCCCCTTTCTCCACCACTCTGCAAGTGCCATTACTTAAAAAAAACATAGAAAAGTTAACAGGGATTTTATAGTTAGGAAATTAAATAAAAAAACACTTAGAAATTCACAAATAAAAAGGTTACAGGAACGTTAAAGTTGGGCTCAGGTTTCATGCATACAAAACCACATAAGTCATTATTGTGTCACTGACCATGTCAAGAGTGATGTAACATGTGAGGTCATTAGCAGTGCATTTTGGAGGTGCGAGTTATAGTAAGCTCAACTAACTATAACTGCTGAATTTCACTGGTTTTGTATGAGTTAAACCAGAGCCTAACTATAACGTTCCTTTAACCTCTGTTTTTTTCAGTGAATTTCTAAATTTTTTTTAAATTCCATTTCCTAGTTATAATGTCCTTGTAAGCTTTGGTTTTTCAGTGCATTTCGATGATTTATTAACTAGTAGTCACTTTTGTGGACTGGTGGGGAAAGAAGTCAGGGTCTCTGACCAGCTCTCATGAATCCTGTTGTGCTGCACCTATTGAAGGTATCAGAGAGCTTCTTTTAAAAAAAACACTCACAGTCAGTTGATGATGTCATCATTAATATTATTTGAGATTTCCTCAGTGAAGTCATCAGTGATGTCACTGACCATGTATTAGTGATGTAACATGTGAGGTGATAAGCAGTGCATTTCGCGGGGCTCAAGTTATAGTCACCTCAGCTAACTAAAACTGCTAAATTTCACTGCTTTTGTAAGAGCGAAACGTGAGCCTAACTATAACATTTCTGTAGCCTTTGGTTTTTCAGTGAATTTTGAAGTTTTTTTAATTCCATTTCCTAACTAAAACGTCTCTGTATATATATAATAATTCTATATGCCTATGGTGTATGTATATGTTACGCCTGAAACTCCCCATCGGATGATCCAACTCTATCACCAGTAGGGAGAGAATATAGGTCCCTGTCATGGTCATGAGTTGGACATAACTCACCAAGGGATCAGCAAGCAGCTGGGCTGAGAAGTCAACATGTGGTCACCTTGCAAATGACTGCAAGTGCGCCTCACCCTCAAGCCAGAAATGCTTGTTTATTTATATCTGAAAGCATCCTTGCCCTGGGCCAAGATTCCACTTAGGCCACCATTTTTTATGTGCTGTAGATAGCTGTGTCGCCCAATAGACAAAAACAAATAATCCCATTTGCACAATGTATACATCGACCTTGTACTTGATGTTCAAGTTATCATGATAGTGTACTTGTGAAGTTGATTGTGTAAGCAAGTATAGTTTCAAGGAAACGAATCCACACTGTCATAGATGCAAATGTGTGTAAAAAGTCATAGTGTAAGAGTGAAGCCAACTTAGGAAAAGACCACATGTAAATTGACGGTGTTTTCTTTTAGGCTTAATTGGGACACATGACAGTGACATCTCAAATGACATCACTGATTACATCATCCAGTGAGTGTGAGTGTTTTCTAAAGGTTTATGAGTGTTAAATATATATATCAAAACCAAAGGGGATGTTGGACGGAGTATTGAACATTGTAAGCACTCACCCCCAGTCAACGGATCTGGGTTTAATCCATCATCATTCTTTAGCTCACTCCGCTAACACAGTTCAGACATGACCATATGCAAATCAGTCTGACCCTGTGCCTCATGGAAACAGTCCAGCCCGAACTGCTAAGCCATTTCTTCCCAGGACCGGAAACAAGCATCCCGGGACCGGTTTCTGGCTAATCAGCCATTATCAGCCAGGCTAGCTTGATTCCGGTGGCAAAGTGAGCAAGTGACCCATGCCTGGGCATACCCTGACAACTAAGGGCAAACAAAGGGGATGATGGACGGAGTGTTGAACATTGCAAGCAATGTTAAATATATATATATACCAAGGTACTACAAAAGTTAAAATAGTACACTTTCTGTACTACTAATGAATGATACTATTTCTAACATATATTATATGAGGGCTGTGTGACTGTGTGTATCCGTGTGTGAGTGGGTGTCTGTGTTCCTGTATGGGTGTGTGAGTGGCTGTATGGATGTATACGTTGATGTGTGAGTAGATGCGTGGGTGTCTGAATGGCTGTATGAGTGAATGACTGGCTGTGTAAGTGGATGTATGGGTAAGTGACTGGCTGTTTGAGTGGGTGTTTGGTTAAGTGAGTTTGTATGTGAGTGACTGTTTTGTAGGGTACATTTTTGTTTGAATGGATGTATGGGTGAGTGAGTGGAAATGTGAGTCCTTGTATGGATGTGTGAATAGGTATGTAAGTGGTTGTGTGGGTGTGTAAGTTAGAGTGCGAGTGCTTGTATGGTTGAGTGAGTGGATGTGTTAAGAGGCTGTATGGGTGAGTTAGTGTATGTATGAGTGGCTGGCTCAAGGCCCCTGTGGTCCCAGTTGGCTCCCTGCCTACTGCGGGAGCTGGCATTGCTATTCCATAGAAGAAAAAGCTGGAAATGCAGCTCCCTTTATGCAAGAGCAATATTTTCTTCTCTTTCCCTGCCCGCATGTCCATGCGCAGGAAAAGAGATGAAACTTCTACCTCCAACGGGTGAGAGCACTTTGACAGCACCCGTCTGCTGGAACCGGAGTGTTTGCTTTTGCTTGACGGGATCTGTCAGTTTGTGCCAAGCTAAAGCAAACAGCTATGTCCCGGCGATGTGTACCCCAGGACATAATCGAAGCCAGCCCTTGGGGAGGCAGTACCCAGGGCCATTAATGGATCCAGGAGGGGGGCCATGCCCCCCTCCTTTATTTTTCATAGACGGGCCCTAGGAAAGTGTTTGCCACCAGTGCTGTATGTGGCCTGGGAGGGGGTCGCACGGCTGTCCTCCCACTTTATAAAAAAAAAATCCTTGGGGAGGTGGTGGTCCCAGGGGAGGGGTTGTGTCTGCAATGCTCCCCATTACTTTCAATTTAGGCTCAGGGAGGTGGTGGTTCCCCGGGCCCCGGGCGGTACTCAATGTCCCCCATTTCTTTTACTTTAGCCCCAGGGAGGTCGTGGTCTCCGGGGCCCAGGGAGTCCTTGTGCCCCCTTGTCTATTTTTTTTACTATTGCCCCAGGGAGGTGGCTGTCCCCGGGGCTACAGGGGAGGGCATACAGGCCTCCCCTGTACTGATTTCACAAATAGCACCAGGAGTTGGCAGTCCCCAGGACTGTGAGGGGGCAGGGCGGGCCCCCGAAAATTTTTATTGTTGGCTCAGGGGAGATGGCCACCCCTGCATAATCAAAAAAACACTGTCCCCAGGATTTGGTCCACTCAAGGGCTTCATGAAAGACATAGTAGAGCCTACATGTCTTTTATTTTCATTTTTCCATGTATCCGCAGGTCCACCCCAAATTAGTGGCAACATTGAATCAAGAAATGCTTGTAACCCCAGGCAGGGTACTTCTGGGACCCCTCCACCCCCACCATATCTGGCTCAAGTAATGTAAATGTAAATGTAAATGTAATGTAATATAAATGTAATGTAAATTGATACTTGTATAGCGCACTACTCACCCGCAAGGGTCTCAAGGCGCTTGTACGAATACCGCTGTGGAACCCATCCTGGCTTTCCCTGTGAGGCGTCCACTCCTGGGCACCCCCAAGGTGGAGGCCAGGCATCCTTAGCGTTGTGGGGGCCGTTGTGGAGATTAAGCAAGCTATTGCCCAGAGTTGCAGAGTGGGACTCCATGATTAGAATAGGCACCGAGGCGAGAATGATCAGGTCCGTGGAATTTTGAGCCCAAGACCCACCAGGTCCCGGGCTAGACCTCTGCATCAGGGCCTGCCGCTCTAAACATTGAGCCACACTTCTCCACTGTAACTGTAACTGCTGAATTTCTATGGCTTTGCATGTGTGAAATCTGGGCCTAACTATAAAGTCCCTATAACATTTGTTTTTTAAATGAAAATTTCTATGCTTTTAAAAAAAATCTTATTTCCTAAATATAAGGTACCTGTAAATATTGATTTTTCAGTAAATATATACACACACACAAACACCCACATGCACACGCACACACATATACTTGAGCCCTCTAACGCAGTGTATTTTTGCATATTGACAGGATGCAGTTGAGATGTAAGTTTACAAGGGGCATTTCAAGTGAGAGTAGACATATAATTTTCAAACTATGGACATTGACACAATTGTAGTCTTCTACCACAGATCTATCTGGCTTTGCAAAAAAAAAAAGTGCGGAAAATATTCCTCCCTCCCATAGTTCTCAGTTGGTGCAGTCTGTTTTTCTCCACCTTAAATACATAATGCATGCCATGTCACTCTCTGCTCGTACATCATGAGATCACTTTTGATCAAATGTTGATTCATGAAAGTATTCCTGGGCGGCCTCCTCTACGCAGTATCATGAATAAACAATTAACGTGGTACCTCAATTCATGAAAAGACTCACTAATATCTACACACATTCATTCACCCAAAGGATTTGCTATTTGCACATTCAATTCGTATATAAAGATGTAACTATCCTTGCAATTACAACGTGTCTCATTAAAACAAATAACCAGAAAACCGCGTGATAGTCGAATTGATGAAGCAACACATTATAAAGTATTTATAGTTTTATTAATAAATCGTTAAATGCAGAATATTTGGCCAAATGAGTATGTTGCTTTTGATGTTTCTCTGTCTGATCGTCTTCCCTTCTTCTTTGCCAAACCTACAATTGCTGTAACACCTACTTGCATATTTACTGTTCAAAACTGTATTTTATTCCCTTTATAGAATCATATAATCATAACTCTTGCAAACGTGAAAGAAGTGGCCTCATGAAAGTTCTTAAATTACACACTCGTGATGGAAAGAGTAGGCACAAAGAACAGCGGCATGTTCGCCCTCGGTTATTTTGGTGCAGACGGCGGAAGCTGCTTGTTTCTCCTTCCGTAGACCATGCAGACGTTACGCATGCCTTCTGCCTGCTAACATCTGTGTTACTCTAAAAAGAGACCATGCTCTTAGTTACCAAAGTGAAAATAGGAAATTCAAACAGGCACAATGTTAATTTACAGTCGAATTTGCATGTATGCAGATCTCAACAAGACACAGGACCTTCACTGTCTTTGTGGGATCTCTTTCTCTCTAGTAATAAAATTATAAGGGGCATATTATCAAGGACGGCGTTAAAATTATCGCCGGTTTAGCAGCATGAAACTGCTGCTAAAGCGGTGATAATGGGCTTGATAATATGCCATCGAGAATTCCAATAGAAGCCCATGTTCGCCCCAGAACATGGACTTCTATTGGATTTCTCAAGGACATATTATCAAGCCCATTATCGCTGGTTTAGCTGCAGTTTTGTGCCGCTAAACCGGCGATCATTCTAAACGCCGTTCTTGATAATATGCCCCTAAATACTCTCCTTGGTGGGTGTTATGTTACTGGTTTAGATACAAATTGACCATATTTATTGCTCATCATCACGAAAATGCTCCCTTAACTATGATATTACACAGGGCTGAAGATATTTTGGGATCTACGGTAATTCAGCACCTTCTTTTCGGCATCCATTTTTTTTCAACCTTATCCTATGTGAGATGGAAGATTACATAGCTAGAGGATTAATGGCAGACTGTCCTTGTACCCAGATCTGCCCTGTTTCAAGCTACAAATAACTGAACCATTGGTTCTTTTTTAAAGTATTTATCTTTGAAGACAATGAATAGTTGAACTATTCCACACCTACATTCAGAAAAGGTGATCTAAATATACATCAGACTAGGGAGGGCTGGCTTTTGAGGACCTGATCAGATACTTTCTCATTGAATTAATGTTGAGTATAACACTTGAATTCATTTGAAGTGATTTCAGATATTATTTATAATCATAACATCACAAAGATCTTAGGGGCATATTAACAAGAGGCAGTGATAATTATCGCTGGCCGCGCTTAGCGAGAAAATAGCTATCGCACAAAATTATCGCCATGCTAGCACTGTATTTACAATGCATAGCGCAATGGCGATAATTTTCCCATGATAGCGGTGTTTTCCATGGAACAGCGCTGGTTTTCCAGCGATGTTCCACGGAAAATGGCGATAACCTTGCTGATACGTCCCTGTAGTCATATCAGCATAATCCACCTCCAATGATAAGTATAGCTAAATCTGCATTTTAGCAGATGTTAGTTTTTGGTGAAAACAGCAGTTTTCTCTAAAAACTAACGTCCTCTAAAATGCATGGGCAGCCCTGTACATATTGCGATGTGCATATCAGCGATATTTACAAGGTTGTAGTGCCCAGTGAAGCCCACTTTGCATCTCATTCGAGAGGCAAAGGAAAGGCATCGGGTAAAAGGCTGCTAACATGCGCTAATGCATGTTATCACCCTCTTGTAAATAGGGCGATATTTATTTATTTAGGCGATTTGTTGAGCGCTCAACTACCCATGGGTGTCTCGGCGCTGAGTGAGAGAACTGGTTCATGAGGAGTTATTGCTTGAACAGCCAGGTTTTTATCTGTCTGCGAAAGGAGAGCAGAGATGTGGAGGTTTTGATGAAGGATGGAAGACTATTCCAAAGTTTAGTGGTGGTGACTATGAAGGATCTGTCTCCCCAGGAGACTTTCTTAGTCCTAGGGACTTGCAGTAGTCCAGCGGTTGAAGATCGTAGGGATCTGGTAGGTTCGTAAGGACAAAAGGAGTCTTTCAAATACGTTGGTCCTTGATCATGAATTGCCTTGTAGGCAACGCAGAGAGCCTTAAACTTGGCTCTCTTCTTCACTGGCAGCCAGTGGAGCTCTCGGAGAATTCCGGAGATAGAGGCGAACTTAGGACATCCAGTAATCAGTCTGGCCGCCGCATTCTGCATCAGTTGCAATTTCTTTAAGACACCTTCTTGAGCGTTGACTAGCAGGCCATTGCAATAGTCAATGCGGGCCATGATAAGTGCGCTGATTAGAGTTTTTCTCATATTCATTGGAAGGTAAGGTAGAAGTTTTTTTATCATTCTCAAAGTGTAGAATGAGGAAGATACTACCGCGTTGACGTGGTACATGAAGGAGAGTTTGGTGTCCAGTATAACTCCCAGATTCCTGGATTTGGTTACGGGGGGGGGGGGGCGGTCCCAAGGCATCAGGCCACCATGTAGGAGACCAGGCAGGGGAAAGATTGCCGAACAGCATCACCTCCGTTTTATTGGAGTTCAATTTCAAACAATTTCGTGTCATCCAATTGCTTATTGCCAGCATTCCCAGATTGACGTTGGAGGCCACTTCGTCTCCGTTTTTATTTATGGCTAGGACAATCTGGGTATCGTCGGCATAGGATGTAACCGCCAGGTGATGGATTTTTATGGTCCTCGCTAAGTCCGACACATAGATGTTTAATAATGTTGGACTTAGCGAGGATCCCTGGGGTACACCACAAGCCAGAGTGAAAGAAGGTGAGTTGAAGTTGCCGAAGGTAACAGATTGAACTCGATTAGTGAGAAATGAGGCAATGAGATCCTTCGCTGAACCCGTGATGCCTGCCGATTCGACACGGTCGATCAAGGTGGAGTGATCGACCGTGTCGAAGGCCGCAGACAGGTCCAGTAGAATGAGCACTGCCGAACCTCCACCATCCAAAGACTTCCTAATTTCCTCCGTGGCTTTGATAAGCGCAGTTTCCGTCCCGTGTCCTTTTCGGAAGCCAAATTGTGTTTCGTCCAGACAGTTGTTTTGCTCTATGAAGTAGGAGATTTGTCTGTTCATGATTTTCTCTACAATCTTGGCGGGGAGCGGGAGGCAAGCGATTGGACGGTGGTTGGCAACTATCGTAGGATCAAGTGAGCTTTTTTTGATAAGAGGCTTGACGATGGCTCTTTTCCAGATGGAGGGAAAAGTAGTGGACAGGAACATAGCATTAAATATCTCGGTGAGTTTAGGGCTTAAGATTTCAGGGAAGTTTTTGAGAATGGAGGGGGGCATGGGTCTTATGGGGATCCGGAGTTCGTGGTGCCTAAGAGATGGGACACCAGTTCAGAGGAGATCTGAGAGAACTCCTGGAAGGAGTTAGAAGGGATTGTTCGAGGGGGATTGGTGGAATTCGTGGCAGAAGGAGGTTGGTCGTTAGAGACGGAGTGAGAATGTCCAGTGTCACTAGCATGAGCTTCAAATTGGGAGAAGATGTCAGTGACTTTTTTTTGGAAATGATTTGCCAAGGAGTTACATAGTTCTTGGGAATACGTGACCGGGGTAGATGTTGTTTGTCCGGAGAGACGCGTCACTACCTGGAAAAGTTGTTTGGTCGAATCTTGAGCAAGATTAATTTGATTGGTATAGAAATTACTTTTCTCTGTGATGATTGATTGCTTGTATTTCAGCAACATAGATTTATAAAGGGCTTTTTGCTCTGGGTCGTATTCACGTCTCCATTTGCGTTCTTGACGCCTGCAATGTTGTCTTTCTAGTCTTAGAGTATCATTGAACCAGGGTGAGGACTTAGTGGTTCTGTTGGAGGATTGTCTCTTGAGTGGGACTGTCTGATCGACAGTGTTTTGAATCCAAGTTGTGTAGTTATTGGCAGCTAGTTCAGGGTCATCCGTCATGGGTGGTAGGGATGCCAGGAGTAAGGACTGGGAAGCAGGAATATCAATGCTTTTCCAGGCTCTAAATTTATTCACTGGTGGTGTAGTATGGGCTCTTGGGGGAATAGGTTGAAGTAAAAAGTTAAAAAGAATGGCAGAATGGTCCGTCCAGGTGAAGGGAAGGAGATCCTTTATCACTAGGGATTTCTCACTGGAGAATAGGCCGTCCAGGAGATGGCCCGCAGTGTGCGAGGAACCGGTAACCAGTTGAGGGAGACCTATATTAATTAGTTCAGATAACAGAGCAGAGGTATCAGGGTTGTCCAAAAGCTCGAGATGAAAGTTAAAATCACCCAGAATGGTGTAATGACTTTCACCTGCCAGTGGTTCCAGGAGCATGGGCAAACAGGTGAGGAAAGGAATACGAGGTCCTGGTGGGCGGTAGATAAGTATACCTTTGAAAGGAGGCGCGTTTGGGACAGCAATCAAGAAGGACAGAGCCTCACAGCTAGAGGTGGGGATGGTTTCTGTTCGTACTGTTAGGTTTGAACGGTATATGATGGCTAGTCCGCCTCCCCTTTTTGGAGGAGGTCTGTCCAGTCTAACAATAGAGTATCCTTCAGGAGTGGCCGTGGCGAAATCTGGTCCGCAAGAGAGATCGCCCCACGTTTCAGTAATGAATAAGAGGTTGATATTGTGGGTCTCAATGAAATTGGAAATTTCATATTTATGTTTTGGGAGGGAACGCACATTTAGCAAAGCGGCTAGATATGGTTTAGGTAATTCCTTTTTGGTTGTTATTGTCGTAGGTAGAGGTCGATAATTATTAATGACAAACTAACATTTTGGACAGATGTACGGAAGGTGGAGTGGTTGATTTGCTAGATTGATGCGCTGGCATTGATGGGAGGTGGAGTTTAGCGCACGAAGGCATAGGGAGTTGTATCTAATGGCGGTTCCAGGGTTGTGAGTGGTAAAACGGGCAGGGGAGGTGGCCCTAGGGCCGGTCCAGGCGAAGACGGGCGCAGACGGCCTTGCCTTAGGCGCGCCTTCGGCGCGCTGACGGCGCGCTGACGGCGCGCCCGCTGCGCTCGTCCGCTGCGCGGCCGGGGGTTGCACATAATATATGGGGGAGGCGAGGGGGCGTGTCCAGATCAATGGGCGTCGCCTAGCTGGCAAAATGGCGGCAGTTTACAAACCGCTGCAGTGCTCAATCAGCTGCGCGGGGAAGTCCTGACCCTTGGATTACGTGGGCGGAGAGCGAGCACCACAGGTAAATACACAGTATCACACAACAAGATTTTTAAAAAGATTTTAGCAATAAATGCGGAGTGCTCCCGGCTGTGCCTCATGAGTTCTAAGCAACACTCCTTTTACTTTTATCTCCGCTTTTTTGGCTTTACAGTGACAAGGGCCACTGAGCCTTCACTGGTAGATATTTCACTTAGACATCCAATTTTTATAATGAGGTCAAAAGAACAGCAGGTGGATAAGTGAATCAAGACCTCCTTTACATGTAGGCCACATATCGTCAAAGGGGCCATGGCTACGCCATTTGCTAGTGAATACTTTGTTGGGAAGAGTCTTATACCTAAATTGGAGAAACAATTTCTATGCCAGTGGTGGGACAATCTCATTTATGGTGTCTTCAAAATGGGGATCGGGTTTAAAGCCTATCAACTTTTGAGTAAGTGATCTAATCGGATTGCACACATTATCCACCATAGTAAATTCCCAATAGATGTACTTAGCCCTACCTTTTGTGATCAAGGACATCTCCTTCGGGTCAGTCCAATGAACATCCAACCCACGTTTCCTCAGGAGTTTCCTAAGGGAGGAAAACCAAAGCATTTTACACGCCCCGGACAATGCCATAAGGTTTTTAAGTCCTACTCAATAAGGGAAAAGCCCTTCACCGTCCATAAATGGTACCAAAACATTAGTAGTTTGCATTCCACCTTTTGAGTGATCATTTTGTAGGCCAGAGCGATAAAGATTGGGAGTCAGTGGGGAACTTGGCTAATGATTAACAGACGGTGTTCGTTCACTGAATGACGGTCACTATTCCCACCTCCCCACAGTTCTGCTCCATAAATAGCTGAACCTAGGGCTTTTGTACTATAGATTTCTAGTGCTGAAGCCACATTTCTTGACGCAGTTCTTTTTCAAATCTTAGTTGTGTGTGAGGTTTGCTGGATTAATGTAAAATGTATTTTCTCTATATGAGGGATCCAGCATAAAATGTAGGGTTAAGCTAATCCCCACATAAACAAAAGTGGAAACCGATTCAATAGTACCATCCCCAACAAACATACGTCTTTTAGGTGTCTTTAAGGGACCATTGGAGAAGATCATGAACTTTGTTTTTTAATCATTTAACTCCAAACCTTGCTCATCGCAAAAAGATATTTGAAACCATTCAACAATTGTTGGAGCCCTTGGGGAGGCTTTGATATCAATATTGTGTTATCAGCAAAGAGAAGCGCTGAGGCCCTTTCCCCTTTGACTTTTGGGGTGTCACACCCATCTCTGTCGAGGTACCCTAATACTCTATTTATAAATAGCTAAGACGCACCCTTGTCTTACTCCATGTCTCACAATACACAGAAATCTGGTGGTCTACACAAATATAGAAAAGAAAGAGAGACAGCCTAAATCAAGCGTATACCTTATAATGTTAGTTGGAGTACCGAAAGGATATTACATCCCTCATTCGGACCATATACCATCAACATAGACCTACATAGAGACCAATACGGAACAGCCAGATCTCCATCAACTGCCCCCTGTGGCCAGTGTCATCATGTGGATATCTTTTTGTCCTTCAGCACTCAAACCTCTTGATATAAAAGGGAGTGGTATAATACAAAATCCGTATGGATCTCTATGACCAGTGTATGAAATTTCAATGATGCTCAAGTCTGTACCTTAGTCATCCAATTATTCTACACCAAATCTACTGACTATGTGATGGAGAAAGAAAACAGAAAAGGTGCAGTGCATGTGATAATGCGATTTAAAAAGGATATGGAGGAGAAAGAAAACTATTTATTCTAGGTATCTCTCCCAAACCTGATAAAATTCTTGCAGTGGCGGCGTAAAAACAAATATGCCGCTGCTCTTAAATGAAAAATCGGTTAACTGGTTTCAGCCTCATGTGCCACTGAACCAGTCTTTCTTCAGGACCTTGTTCAGCTACTGCATGTGTGAAAACAAATATTAATATATAATTATCATATTACCTCCATACAGGCATGGTGAATTTGGCACACCTGTCCTATATGTGGTATTGGCCTCACCTCACCCGGTGAACACCCAGGTTTATGGGACCCCACACCTCTCCGTTGGTGCCTCAGACTCCCTGTGGTGAAGTCCCGCTCTACACCCCACCAAATCTGTGTGAGACTTGGATTTTGGTTACTGTAGGAGTTCACCCTTAGCCTTCCTAAATTCCCGGATTGCACCACTCTATTGCATGGGGCCACTTTTACCCCCTATTTTGGCTTGTTTTTTCCCCCTGTTTGGTAGTTTGGCCAAAGGTTTCCCTAATCTGAGTGCAGAGTACCTCGTGCAAAGTTTTCAAATTCTCTTCTATCTCCTGTAGAGTGTTTCGGCAGCACAGCCACCTTCTTGGATACTTCACTCTAAACAATTTCAAAGGTCCTGGGATTTTCTCTACCCAATCCCATTTTATTGTTCTTAAGTCATTTGTTTGGACCAACATCCATAAATCTCGCATGGCCGCAGCTTCTAGCTCCCTGGGACTGGATAATGATAAGCTCAAAGCATTGTGGTTGCTGTCAAATCTGTCAACCACTTTCATATCATACACAATAGGGCAGAGGTTTTGATCAACCAGAAATGTATCAATTCTACTTGAGTGACCTGGTCTGTTAAAAGTCATTCCACCATTACAATTGGATTTTGTCCTACCATTTGTGGCCCTCAAATGATGCTGAAGCATTAGGGCCAACACATGGGCTACTTTTTTTGTCCATCTAAAAGCAGGTGACTCTAGTCGGGGAATTTTCCAAATTCTATCCCACTCTTCTATCAGATCTAATGGGGTAGATCCAAAAGGCTGAAATGTACAATTAAAATCCCCAGCTACCAATAGGAGGTTACTGCCTGTTTATTTTGTGAGAACATAGTCAAGATCCTCTATAGTATTTGTTTCCTTTGATCCGGACCCAACACTATTATATACATTAAAAACTCAGATTTTTAAACTAGATGGCAGAGCGAGGACAATTTCCAAGATGTCCAAGGCGTCAACTGGAGCAATTTTAATGTTGCATTAGAGTGCGAATTTGACCCAGATCACTAGGCCACCCAATGGACACATCATGGGAATCTACAAGATTGCTCCATTCTTGCCCAAAGAGTATCTGGGCAATCCCAGCAACATTCCACACCAAAATGATTAGCAGCTCTGGGGGTTCTAGGGTGGGTTCGATTTCAAACTTTGATCCATAAATACACCAACCTCCTTCGTATTAATAGTGATGGCGGTGGCCTCACACCTCAAAGCTCTCCAGCTATTTCCATGGGCACCTAGTGAGTCAAGCACTGTCTTGTTTATAGCCTGAATTACCTGGTGTTTAATGGGTAAAAAAGATGGGGGCGGAGATGCTGGTTTCCTCACAGCGGAGCCAGCTATTGTTACATGTTCGTCCAGATGAGACACCCCTCTCTTCCTGTAGTCATCCTTGACTACCAACAGTCCCCCTTGCCATAACTCCACCACCCCTTGCAGGTGGAACCACCAAACCGGGCACAGTCATCCAAAGTCTTTCGATATTTCATTGTTAAGGAAGTATTGGCAAACGGGATTGTGCAAATGTCTATGGCCATTAGGCCACCTAATATGGAACTATCAAAAAAACAGACTTTTTACCATATCATTCATCATCCCTGGTGTAGTTATTCTTTCCACCTGTTCAATATCATCCTTTAAGATAGAGTAGCAATGATGTGCTTCCCTAAGCCAGTAAATAACCTTGCTTTTTAGAGAGTCGTGATCATCCCATCTGCCACTGGTATGTTTGGGGACATGTACAAGAACAATTACAGCTTATTTCCATTGGACACTGTTTCTAGTGTAAAAAAACGTTTTTGACCACCCCTCTTACATAAGGTTGAGCAGATCACACATCAAGGGAATAAACCTCATCCAAAACCACCTGGCCTCTATAAAGCTCTCTTCCCTCGCCTCTACACAGTGGAGCACCTTGATATATGGTTGATCTGTCACTTAGCCAAATAGAACCTCCTGTATGGTTGAATAAAAATTGGCTGGGGAGAAGAGTGGAAATAGGGGGGTCCAATGGCTTTTGACAAAAACTAGTACAAATGTGTGCGGTACTGGGGTGAGAGAGGAAGCGTCTCGCTAAACCTTAGCTTTTAGGGACCCCTCACAACCTCCTATTAATGCCTTTATCTGGGTAGCTGCTCTCAGAGCCTGATCTTTATTCACCCTCCCCTTCAAATTTCCACCCAACTTTCTCAGGACAGCTACCTCCTCCTTGAGGCTCTCAATTATGCCCTTTAGGCTGTAAAACAGGGACAAACATTCATTGTTTGTAACTTCCAACTCTGTTTTGTCTCTACCAATTACTCTGTTCTCTGCCACAGAAAGAACAGCATACCTATTACGGCACTCAATCTGGTCTACTTGGTCTACCACCTGTGCATCAAATGACTGTTCAAGAGAACAGGAAAGTAACTCTGTATTGCTTCATCTGCTGCTGGTGCCGATACAATGCATGAAAGAGTCCTCCTGAGAGTATTGCGAAACATTTGTGTAATACCTTTAGTCGTTTTCTTGGTGGGGGGTGTAGGTAAGGCCTGGGGTGGCTCTGGGAATAGGACACCTGGGATAGTAGATGGACGGGAAGAAGGGTTATGGGCAATAACTTGACATTCTGATAACAAAATCCCGTCCATGGTATCATTACAGGTTGATCCAGAGGACAGTTGTTTGGTAAGAGGATTTCTATGGGCCCTATCCTGGGCTTTCCTTTTACCCACTGCTGAGCAAAAGCAACTAACTTTACAAAAAGAAAAAAAAAATAGAAATGAACTTGAATAACACCCACAGTACTTTGGAAATTTAGAACCAATGAGTCCCAGAAGTCTCCAAAAAGGAGAGCTTTACTTCCAACTTTGTGAAATGGGGGATGCTCAACTCTTGTGTGAGGTAAGAGTAAAAGCTGAACAAAAAGCTGGAGTCATGTATCGAAATCCAAACAAAAAGGAGGTAGGAATAGAAGGGCTAAAACACAGAAAAGATAGGTTGGCCCTGGACAAACTGGAATGCCTAGCTTTCCTACAGAGCTGAGGGGGGTGGCCCTGCCCCATCCTCTCCCATCGCTGATGGGCACCGGACGGGCCCACCCTTAGCCTGGGCTTAGCCCTGATGTGTCCCATGCCCCACGACTCCCCGCCATGCTATTTAGTGCCTGTAATTAAGAACAGCTGGGACACGATGCAGGGACCACCTCCTGGGGTCCTGGTATTTATGGGAGTTGAAGTCCCTCATGAGGGCAGTGATTCTGGACTCACACCTCAGGACTCCCCACCGTGCTATATAGCACCTATCATTAAGAACAACTGGGACACGATGCAGGGACCGCTTCTTGGGTTATCTTAGTTATGAGAGTTGAAGTCTCTCACAAGGGCAGTGCTTCTGGACTCACAGAGCTGGCCTCCCCACTGCTCTATATAGTGCCTGCAATTAAGAACAGCTGGAATACAATGCTGGACTTCCTCCTAGGGCCATGTTAAATATAGGAGTTGAAGTCCCTCGCGGGGCAGTGCTCCTGGACTCTGATATTATTAAACACTGCAGTGCTCTCATTGTCCTCAGCCTGTCAAGGTTGTATGACAGAAGAACGCATACCTAAACCACGCTTACCTCAACAACACAGTTGCAACAACAAATGCGTCTTAAACACGCATTTCACCTCAAATGCCTTCACCATGCATCTCTTTACAACAAATTATGTTGTCAAGGCATGATTGGTATTACGGTTCACTGACAAAATATTGATAGCAAAAATATAGATGACAAAAATGTTGATGAAAAAATATAGAATGCAAAAATATCAACTCCCTATACTTAAACAGGTAAGTACAAAAATATTGAATCAAAAATATCAAAGTTAAAAATATAGATGTAAAAAAAAAAATTGATTTAAAAATATAAATAAAATTAAATAATATATAATAAATATATAAATCTAAATATTATCTTTAACAAAAGTAATTACATTTAATATACATTTTAACTAAATATAAGAAATAAACTTAATGTAAAAAATATAAACACACAAACAATCATTGTTACATATAAATATTTTTACTTTAAAATAATTTATCAACTGTCTTTATTTAATTTTCTCAAACTCTGCAATGGGCTAACTCCTTCATCAAGCAGAAAGATCTACCGGATTTCGAAGGAGATCTCACCATTACTAGGACACATCGTGTCTCAACCCATTCTTTCCCCAATTCCACAATGCCGCAAACAATTTTGCTGAACTTTGCAGACTTTCGAAATAAAGGAAAGATTCTTGACAAAGGCAATTCAGCAGAGGCAGTTCTTAGTAAATGAAACCATCAAGTGCAGCATATTTTCCAATATGACTGCCGCTGCTGTGCGTAGAATAAAATAATTTGTTTAAAGCCCATGGTACCCAAGCATCAATTGCACAACAATCAAAACTGAGAGTTTTAATCAAGGGAAAGTTTTTTATGTTTTCTCATTTGGAAGAAGCCCAGGCATTTTTAAAAGAGATCTTGTAAGGATCTTGTGCCAAAAGGAATGATTTATATGTAGACACTGCCATTCGAGCCTTGATACGTGAATGAGGTTTTTTATCGGTATAGGAAACGAATAGTAAGCAAACCCTGGTAACCTAGGACATGTGATCCATTCCCTCATTGATTTTTTGATATTAAGACTAAGGAAACTGAAAGGATCACAGACTTTTCCTTCTCCCCTTTTTGATATATAGTAATTATATGCAGATCCATCATATGGTAATGAAAAGGGCCTTCCCTGCATTTGTGCTATTTGCTTTTTTCAGCTAGTAAATTTCTTATTATTTTGTTGCTGGGGTTGGTGGGGCTAGCGGGGTCACCCAGGATGTAATTCCATGACACCCAGGAGGTTAGTTGGGATGGGCGAAATGTGGATAGAGTGGTCAGTGGGGGGGTTCCACATTTCAATGAGTATTTTTTTCTTTTTTTGGGTGGGAAGGGTGGGGTTGGGATAGGGTTCACTGCAGGAAAAAGAGTAGGAGCAAAAAGTACAGCTAGCAAGCAACTTAAAGTTTTGTTACTGAGTAAACCAGGAGTTTACTCTAGAGATAGAATTAATAGGAGAAACCAGTAAATGTAAGATCCTATCAGTCAACGCTAATGGAATTCTAAATTAAAAAAAAGTATAGTGCTCTTATTAGATGGTTGACATCATTTAAACCCCAAGTCTTGTTTTTTCAGGAGACACATTTAAAATCTAATTCTCCTAAGTTATTTTTACCCAGGGATTTTTCTAATGTTTTTGTTTTGCTTCCGCAGGCCTCGTTATGAGAGGAGTTGCCATCTATTTCTCTAGAAAACTTTCCTGGGAATTTTTACAAGTACACAGGGAATCCACAGGGGAGATGGATATGGGTAGCAACAAGGTTACAGGGAAGGATCTTGAATTTCATAAATTATTATGGTCCTGTCTGAGATGACATCTCAGCCCTGATCAAAATTAATAGGTTTTTGATGAGAGCCCCTGGTCAGTTTATTATAGGATGGCATTTTAATTTGATACAGAAGTTAAGAATTGATACTTCAAATAAAAGCAAAAAACAACAGAAACCAAATACCAAAAAAATGGTGGAGGGTATTAGACAAGAATATGAACTGGTGGATCCTTGGCGAGAGATCAATTCTGATAAAGAATTTTTCACTTGTTATTGGCACCGCTTTCTTGGCTAGTTCAACAAGAAAAAAACAAGAAGCAGCCGCCATATCTTAAGTGCTCAACCCTCAGACCGGTCGAGAAGTTGTCAATAGCAACGAGATCCCCCAGATCTTTTTAGAACATTTCAACCAACTTTATTCTACTGAATATCTAGTGGAGGAGGAGCTGATCCGGGATTATTTCACAAATGTGAATATTCCTAAACTTTCTGATAATCGGGTCTGTCAACTAGGATCTGATGTGGAATCCGCAGAGATTTTGGCAGCCATCAAAGCAACAGCAGGGGCCAAGGTGTGTGGGCAGGATGGCTTCCCTACTGAATTTTATAAAGTTTTTTCAGAGGAATTATTTACTCCTCTGAAAAAACTGTTTAATTATTATAATAAAAGGGGTGGTTTGGTTCCCGCATGTTTCAAAGAGGCGATAATTCTGTCCTTTGTTAAAAAAGATAAAAAATCCTACAGATGTCAATTCATATAGGCCCATCAGTTTATTGAGTTCAGACTATAAGATTTTAATGTATTTTAATGGATTTTAAAGCATGGGCAGATCATTTTTTATTTGCCGCCCAAGAGACAAATCATAGAGATCAGACTGGTTTTATAGCAGGTAGATAAATGACGGCCAATACCGAGTTTTTAATACATGACTTGGATTGTTTTAATACCAATATTATTCCGGCATGCATTATAATGGTCGTTGCCGAGAAAGCTTTTGACTTAGTTAATTGGAGAACTTTGTTTTTTGCCCTCCGTCTTTTTGGCTTCCCTACACAGGTCGTTAATATGCTACGTAACATCTATCAGGGAGTCACAGCTCTGGTAGCAATCAATTCGAAAGGGGCAGGAATTAAAAAAATAAACCGGGAGACAAGGCAGGGTTGTCCGCTTTTGCCACTGCTTTTTACCTTTTTGATAGACCCACTGGCAATTAAAATATGAAATAATGCTGTTATTTAACCCTCTATCTCTGGCATGGCAAAGTTGAAACTTTTTGCGGATTATATTATTTTATATTTGACCCCCGACAAAGATAATCTCAAAATGGTTTTAGGGAAATTTAGGAATTTTGAACTAATTGGCGGCTATAAAATAAATTCTAATAAAACTGAAGTTCTTGCTTTCAATACACATTTAAATTTTATTCCATCCTGCTTGAGGGCACAAGCAGCTAAATTAGATCTAATTAGGTATCTTGGGATATTTGTGTCTAGTCAATACAAACAGCCATATAAATTGAATTATTTAAAAATGAAAGTGAAAATCAAGAAACTTCTGGAACAATGGCTTCTACTCCCCCTATCATTAGTGGGTAGAGTTTCATTAATCAAAATGTCCATACTGCCGTTGCTTATATTTCTTTTTATTAATGTCCCACTCAAGATAAATGTGTCTTTTTTTAGAGAATAACAACTTTATTTAGAGAATTTGTCTGGGGAAAGAAAGTATCAAGGGTTAAATTGACTGTGGTGCCACTACCTATCGCACAAGGGGGCTTAGCTTTGCCTCATTTAAGAACCTATTATGAGGCCGCCTTTTTAGATTTAGTGTCTGGCTTGATGGGATCTAAATGTACTAGAGAGAGCTTCTTTATAGATAAAATGACGCAAGAAATTGGTTCTCTAACTCAAGTGTTTTTAAAAACTTCCAAACTACCCAAGAGAACAAAATACAAGACTTTAAAGGATTATTCCTTTAGACTTCAGTCCTTTTTTAAAAAGACTGGCTCCTCAGGTCTGCAATATTTAAAATTGAGAGAATGTACTAGTCTTGGCCTCCAGTTTTTATCAAGCCATATTAACAATTGGGAAGGTTGTGGACTACTCGTGCTAAGACATTGTATTATTCAAAATAGGGTGATTTCCTGGCAAGAGGTAATGGTAAGGGGCCATAGGAAACCTGCCTTTTTTGAATATTTACATGTTGTTCATTTAAAAAAATATACCAGCTGCATTTTTGATGCTCCAAAACAACTTGTGGTAGCTCTCTATGGGGCCAAAGTCAGTGGTGTAGGGTACTGGTACCGGTTATTACATCAAGGGGGTCAAGTACCCGCGATAGAGAGCCTTTTGACTAATAAAGCTTGCGAGACACAATGTATTTTTTTCTTTAATGATTGGGAGGCTTTATGCCACCTAGGAAGCAAATCCCTGCGTGCAGCAAATTTTAAAAGGATGGCCTTTTTATCACCTTGGCTTTCCTATTTAACTCCGGCAGCCTTAAAAAAAAGATTTCTGGAATTTGAAAATAAGTGCTTTCGCTGTCGCTGTCAGGCGGATGGGGAAGGTGGATGCCACCATATTTTTTTGCATGTCCATGGTTGAGGCCCTTCTGGGAGGCAATATTTGTAGATATTGAGCTAACAATTGGGAAGAGAGTATTACTCGAGGCAGGCCGAGGATGTTCTGTTTGGACTATGCAGAGATAGAATGATGTTAACAGATTACGAGAAAGTTTCTCTATTTATTTTGTGTACTGTAGCCCGTTCTTTAATTCTTCAGAGATTGGAAATCTACTGAAGTTCCCTCTCATTTGAAATGGTACAAAAATATGAAAGGACTCGAAATTTTGAAGAAGCTTACGCTAGACGGGTGGGAGCCACTAGGAAATTTGAAAAAAAATTGAAGTTTTTTAGTGATTTAGAAACGTTAAAAGAGGGACATTAACACTTGATATCAAAACTGATGTTGACGTTGTAGCTGCTATTTATGATAAAAAGCACTAGCACTTTCTTTGTTATTGCACTTTAGAAGCATTAGCACTTTTCTTTGTTGCTGCACTTTATTAGATTATTTGCATTGTTATTTCTGATTGATGATGTTATTAGCTGCTACAGCCATATCTTTTCAAAAATGTTATTATGAAATAAGAAGCTATCATATTTTTTGTATAATTGGTTTTTAATAATGATTTTAAGTGTAATATGTATTCCATGTACCTAATGCGCTGCTCAATAAAAAAATATAAAACATAAATAAAAATAAATTGCTTCCCATCCTTCTCACCATTTTCGCCTATAAACAGAACGCACACCTAAAATTAATTACACAATTACCATAATTAATTGCAATAATTAAATAAAATTAATGAACAACTAATTATTAATTAATTAATACAACATGTATTTACACATTTAACACTATAGCATTTCAACTAAACAAATATGAATAAATTAAAATTATTCAATAAATGTAATATAATCAAATTACTTCCCACCCTATTTGCTTATAAATCCACAACCCGCTATGGAACTAAAAAGGCAAAATTCAAATAAAAAAATAATAATAACTACACAAAATAATCAATAAACGGATATAATTAAATTAATTCCCACCATATTCCCCTATAAACCCACAACCCACTACGGAACTAAAAAAGCAAAATTCTAATAAAAATGATTTATTAACTACTAAAATGTAAACACATATAATAAACATACAAACAATTCTTATACAATAAAGATACAACACACAATATATATATTAAAATAAATAACATTAATAAAAAAATCGTTTTTTTAACAACTATATTGGTTCTGCACTAACTTATAAAATCAATACCTTTCTATGATCTGCCACAGTCCCTTCCACCTGGAAATATGCTTTAGTTCTAAAAAGCTTCTGAAAAAGTTGTTCTTGAATCCATTCTACCTTACAAACTATGGGACCATCTCACTCTTACCATTTCCTACTAAAATCATTGACATTTGTGAACTCTCAGCTCTCAAAATACCCTGAAAACATCATCAGCCAATTCCCTCCCAATCATTTTTTTGGCCCCAGTACAGAAGCAAAACTGCACCTCTGGTTGTGACAGAATATCTTTGAATATGATCATGGAGGCAATGTGCTCTGAGCTCTGATATTATTAGACTTCTCTGCGGCTTTCAACACCATGTCCCCTCCCATTCTGGTCACTCGCCTCTGTGCTCCTGATATTTGTAAACCTGCACTCAAATGGATCCTCTCTTTCTTAGCGAATAGAGCCAAATTGGTTAAAGAGCAAAGCTTTCGTTGGTGGAGTATATGGAGTGGCATGCTGTATTTCAAACCGAAGTAGGGAGGTTTCCTTCCTTGTGATAGTGCCCAGGACACACTAGTTATGCTACTGATTGGTTTAGGTAGACTCCTTCCACTCTTTCTCCTATGCTTTGCCTTGTGGGGTCTGAGAGAGTTTTTTTAAGCTTCACACTGTTCACCATCAATTTGTCCCCTTCATGGCCATTATTAATTAATTTGGCTTCCCTATTCTTTCCCATGCAGACAACACACAACTTTTTGTGTTGGTCTCCGAAGGCCTGAGCTCCACCCAGGGCAGCCTCTGAGTTTGCATGTCTGCTGTTGCCACATCGATGTGTTTCAATTGTTTAAACTGTAATGGTGAATATTCAAAAGTCATGCTGGTTGGAAATCAGCCTTCTTTTTGGCCACCTAGCTTAGCTACTGAACTTAGGCAGCAACCAGAATCATCATTGCTGTAAAGAATTTTGTCTTTTGACTTGACGTTAAACTTTCTTTCAACAGACAAATATCTGAGTTTGCAAGTACATGTTTTGGATTGCTGAGGATGCCCATGAAGATTCTTCCACTCTTACCTTTGACTTCCCAAAAATTGATGGTCTAGGCATTATTCACTTCTAAATGTAAATGTAAATGTGGGGTATTTGTAAAGCACACTGTTACTCTAACCGAGTGTCCTGGTGCTGCAGACCGCTGGGGAACCCGTCCTGGTTTTCCCTGTGAGATGGTCCCTTTCTGGGTATCTCCAGGGTGAAACCAGGCATCCCCGGCGTCTGTGGGGGCCGTTGTAGAGATGAGGCAAACTTAATGCCCAGAGTTACCGAGTGTGTTCCCTGGTTAGAGTAGGCACTGAGGCGAGAATTATCGAGTCCGTTGACCCCTGGTCTACGACCCTGCCGCGTCGGGAATTGAACCCTGGTCCGAGGCCGTTCTCTGCTTACAGGTCTGCCGCCTCTAACCAGTGAGCCACACCTCTTCTCGCTTAGACTATGGCAATTCCATTGATATGGGTGGTTCTAAATCACTTTCATAGCAATTGCAAGTCAATCAATAAGGCTTATGTTTAATTTACCCACAACCAATCTTTAATTCTACCGCTCAAAGATCTAGAGGGAACTTCGAAATGTGGCTGGGTTTTTGTCTGCGAATAACCTTCATTGTAAAAAGCTCATCAAATTATCCTACAAGATGCTCAAAAGAAAAGGGGGAAACGGCCACCCAAGTTTCCAGGTATCTCTGCGGAAACTAGTTCCCAGAAATAAAGTAAAAAATAAATCTTAATCCTGAGCAAACATATGTCATAGTAATCAAAGGTTCTTAAGGTCGCATTAGTCCAAATCTTCTTTATTTTCAAGAAGTCATCACTTCTAAGAGACACAGGTGATTCACAGATGATTCATGTTATCACATTGACGTAGCCAACACTTGTTTCATCTTGGGGGCATCACCCACCGACTTCCTCAGGGCATATAGTTAAAAAAATATCCGTAAAACCCTCAGTAATTTATATCACGATAACATCTAAAAGTAACCTAAAATGCAAAGACGGCGGTCTGTATCTACTAGTATTCGGGATAACGGGTACGGTAAAATATGAATCTGACAATTCAGGAAGTGAGGACTTCTTGAAAATAAAGAAGAATATTTGGACTAATACGACCTTTTGAACTTTTGATTACTAATGACATATGTTTGCTCAGGATTAAGATTTATTTTTTAGCTCTAAGACCTACACTGGCTGCCAGTTACCAAGAGATCCATCTTGGAAAGGGGCGACCAACTCGGTCCCCCCGAACTTATGGCAGAGTGCCTCGATCCCCCGGGAAGCCATTTTTGGGCGGGGGGCGCGTCTCGGCTGGTATGCCCGAAGCGGCGTAGCTGGGGCGCGCCCGTTCCCGCCCTAGAGTGGGCTGGCCTAGACACTGACGCAGCCAGCCACGCCCTCGGGGCAGGCAGGGGCGGGTATACGCCCGCCCTGAAGACGGATAAAAAGGGACGCAAGACCAGAAGACATCCTCTTGTTCTTGTGCCCTGAAGCTGCACCTCCTCGCTGCACGTGAGCTCGGGACAGAACGAAGAGCCAATTTTGAGCGTTTTAATCTTTCTTTTTGTCTTCTAGATACTTCGTTCGAAAGATGCCCAAGAAAGGCGCGAAGAGAATGACGACTGACCAGATGGTTCGGGTCCTCATGAAGGAGATGTCCGAAATAAAGAAGCGGTTGGCGGAGCGAGACGGGGAGGAGGGATCGGGGCGTCCACCGGCTGGAGGGAAGCCAAAGAGGCCGAGAAGGGGGCCAGCCGGGGGAGACGTCCCGGTCCCCTGTTCCCCGCTCGAGGCGCCAGCCCCAGTACCGGCCCCGGTACCGAAGGAAGGGGATCCGATTCCCGTCGTAGTCACCCCGACATCCACTGAGGATATGCCTCCTGAGTTGGCGGCACAGTTAGCAGCGTGGTTGGGGGACAGTAGCGAGGGCGCCACGGCTGCCGAAGCGCAAACATTGATGAAACAGTTGCGCGAGAAACGTGATACAGCCAAGGTACCCGCGCCGGCTGCGGTGTTAGACAAGCCACGAGTGGCGGAAGCAGCGTTCGGTGCAGGTAAGCGGCCATTGCCGATCGCGAGGGATGAGTCAGCACCCTCTCGTAGAGAAAAATTGGGGCAACATGTTCCTTTGGCAATAAAGGAGAAGATTTGGGCGGGGGAATATGTAAACATTTTCTCCTTGCTTGTTGATCATTATGAGGTTGAAACTGTTAAGAGTCAAAAGGATCTGATGCATCCGAGTGTTTGGCGCGCAAAAATGGCCGCCTTTAAAGTAAATGAGAATATTGGCAACTGGGGCAATGCATGGGGAATTTTTACGTCAATTTTGGGAGAACGTAGGCCTGAATTGCTCCCTGAGTTTCCAGTATATCAGTCACGAATTATGGGGTACTCGACATCGCACCAAGGTAACCAATGGTTCTGTTATGACAACCTTTTCAGGAAAGCGATGGAGCATAACAAAAGTTTAACCTGGGACTGTTATGATTCTTTGACATGGGATAAAATGAAAGAGTCAGGGATGTTGAAAATGCCGTTGGTGGGGAGTACTGTTGGTGAATCCTCCCGCCAATATGGGGGGACGCCCTTTCGGTCGGGTACGGGTACCGACGATTATCCGAGACCCGCCGGCAATGCAGGGAAGAAGGGTTTCTGTTTCAATTTCAACAAAGGTAAATGTACTAGGCCCCCGGGATCGTGTAAGTTCAAGCACGAATGTAGTGGTTGCGGGGCACCCCATCCTGAGTCATCGTGCAGAGCCAGAACGGGTGAGAATGGGGGTAGAGGAGGCGCCAAACAGGTCTAATGTAGTCCGAGGGGCGCCTTTACCAACCCCGATTGATACCTTGGCAATGATTCCCTGGCTCAGCGAATACCCAGATCGTACTTCTGCTGGGGTGCTGCGGAACGGTTTTTCATATGGTTTCCGCATCCCGGTGGGGGACTTTCAGGGTGTCGGGACGTGCAAAAATCAACTTTCCGTCTTGCAGCATACGACTGTAGTGCAGGATAAGATCCGGAAAGAGGTTATCCGAGGTCGGGTTGCCGGCCCGTTTAGTGTTCCCCCGGTACAGAATTTTGTCTGTTCTCCTTTAGGGGTGGTCCCCAAGAAGGACCCAGGTGAGTTTAGATTGATCCACAATTTATCAGCTCCTCATGGCCTTTCTGTGAACGATGCAATTGATCCAGAGGTATGTTCGGTGCGGTACGCATCATTCGATGAGGCCGTAGCCATTTTAAATCGCTTGGGGCCCGGGACGCTGATGGCGAAATCAGATATCGAGTCAGCGTTCCGTTTGCTCCCGGTACACCCTGACGACCAACGTCTTCTGGGATTCATGTTTCAAGGTTCGTATTACATGGATAGGTGTATGCCGATGGGGTGCTCTATATCTTGTGCATATTTCGAGAAATTCAGTAGTTTTCTACAATGGGTTTACACGAAGGAAACGGGTTTTCGAAATGTGATGCATTACCTTGATGACTTTCTGTTCCTTGGGGCCGCTGGGGATGACGAATGTGCCCGGGCCTTGACTGAGTTTTGTGTATTAATGGATCGATTTGGCGTGCCATTGGCACCAGGTAAAACTGTGGGTCCCTCGACTTGCCTCGAGTTTCTGGGGATCGAGTTGGACTCTAGTGAGGGTTGTTTTCGTTTACCAGCTGCCAAAGTGTCGAAATTCAGGGCAGCCCTGCAAATGTGTATAAATGCATCTAAAGTTACGCTGCATCAATTGCAGCAATTAGTGGGGAAGTTGAATTTTGCCCTGAGGGTGATCCCAATGGCCCGCCCCTTTTCCCGTTCAATTGCCCAGGCGATGGTCGGCCTAAACGAGGGTCATCATCGCACGAGACTATCGGCTGAGGTCCGCCAAGACATGCGTATTTGGTTAGCATTTTTGGCGGATTTCAATGGTCGAGTCGTCTGGAACAAACCAGCTTTGTCCTCTGAAGAGCTTGGTCTATGGACGGATTCAGCCGGAAGCATGGGCTTTGGCGCCATCTTCGGCACAAAATGGTCGGCACAAAGGTGGCCAACATGGTGGCATGAAGAGGGGCTGACGAGTAATATTGCTTTCCTTGAACTGTTTCCCATTTTGGTGGCCCTCAGAACCTGGCCCGATGGATTCAAAAATCACTCTGTCATATTTTGGTCTGACAATATGACCGTTGTAGAATGCATCAATAGTCAGGCAGCACGTTGTAAAATGATTTTAAGGCTGCTTAAAGAAATTGTCTTACTGTGTATGCAACTGAACGTGGTATTCAGAGCGAAGCATGTCCCAGGGGTGATGAATCAGGCAGCTGATGCACTGTCTCGTTTTCAAATGCAGGCTTTCTCGGGTTTCCTTCCCTCAGCGGACCCAGTGCCGGCACCCTTTCCCGAAGCTCTCTGGTCTCTCGGTGCCCCGAACTTCGTTACCTCGTGGGAGAGAGTCTAGCACCAAGGACGAGGAAGGCATACGAAGGGGCGTTTCGGGCCTATTTAGCCTTTTTGGGGACTGAGAGAGGGGGGCTTTGGGGGCATGAGGATTGGGTAGTGCATTTTCTGATGTCATTGCGTAGGGCTGGGAAGTCGGTGGCTACAGCCCAGAGGCATCGTGCTGCCATTTCCTTTGTTGCCAGGGCTCATAATATCCAGGACCCGACGGCGTCTTTTGTGGTACAGAAAGCGCTGCGTGGGTGGCAACGCCTTGAGGGTTGCAGAGTAGATGAGAGGCGCCCGATAGGTCTGGATAGGTTGTCCCAGTTGCTGGCCACACTCCCCGCCACATGCTCGTCTCAGTTCGAGGCCTGTTTGTTCCGAGCTGCTTTTACGCTTGCATTTCACGGGGCGATGAGGATAAGTGAGCTGGTGGCAAGGAACAAACAGGATGTGGTGGGGGGTTTGTGCCGGGAACACGTTCAGATCTGGGGTGAGACGATGACTGTATCCTTTGTCAAGTCCAAAACCGATCAAGGTGGGGTAGGGGACTGCATAGTCATTCGCAGGATTCCAGGGTCCTCCATGTGTCCGGTAAAGTGTTTAGAAGACTACCTAGCACGAAGGGTGGCATCATGGGGAGGGACATTGTTGAGACACGCGGACGCCGCCCCACTGACGAAATTTCAGTTTCAGCGGGTGCTCGCGATGTCAATTACCGCAGCGGGCTTGGACCCGGGCGAGTTTGGGACCCATTCCTTTCGGATAGGGGCTGCCACTGAAGCTACAGCCAGGGGTCTCAATGTGGAACAAGTGAAACGTGTGGGGCGCTGGTCCTCCAATTGTTATAAGAGGTATGTGCGGTTGCACATGTTGTGAAGCTATGATAATGTACTCACGCTTCTTGTCTTTTGTTTGGTTTTCAGTTACGCAAGCCTTCGAGGCGGGGCGGACTATGCAGTCGACCCAACACCAGGCCAGCGGTCAGACATCACCGGCTGTGAGGAAAGAGGTGTGGGTCGTGGGCCACTCATACGTGAGGCGTGCCGCTGACGTATTCAAAGCAGGTGACATGATTCACGTAGCTGGGGAATACGGGTACAGGGTGTCCTTCTACGGAAGGGGCGGTCTCTGTATTGACCAGTTTCAGGCATTCTTTGAGGGTTTGTTAGGGCGGACGAGGTCACCGCCGTCTATAGTCATAGTACATTTAGGGGGCAATGATTTGGTCACCACCGGTAGACGACTTCTCCTAGAGGCAATGCTTTCCACTGTAAGTTGGTTGGCGAGGAAAGTTCCGGGGTGCATAATTGCGTGGTCTCATATGATCCCACGAAAAGTTTGGCGGGGGGCTGTTTCGATTCCTGCTTTGAACCATTCTGTTAGAAAACTTAATAACAAAGTGAGTAGGTTGTTCCGTTCCAGGACATTGCATTCTATCTCGCATGGTTGTATTAATGATGACAGTATGTATCTAGGGGATGGTGTGCATTTGTCTCGGGTGGGAAATGAGTTACTCATAGGAGACTTCTTAGCATGGTTAAAAAACGTTGAAACATGACCTTTAGGTAGGAGTTTTGTGGGGGTCCGGATAGCCGGTCAACTATCCGGCCTGTGGCGGTAAGGTCATGATCGGTGAGCACTAATTGGTAGATCCCTATGAGTGGGCGTCACCCAACACGGATGGGAGCGCTCGGGAGAGGTGGCCATTGGCCCCTCAATGGGGAGGCGGTCCCTTCTAAGGATGGGTCGCCGGAAGTAAAGGAAAAGGCGGTCAAGGCCCCTTCCTTTGTAGGAGGGGTTACAGCCCCCTCCTGGGGAATTTCCCGGGGCCAGTGACATCTGCGACGGCAGATGCGGTAAGTTGTGTGGGGTTGGGATAAGGTCTACGATACCTCCTAGATACCTCACACGAGTATTCGAACGACCTTTAAATGGCGTCGAGTCTTTAGGTGCCCCCGTCAAGTCAAGGGAAATTGATAGTAGTTGCACTTGAGGTACGCCTCCGTGCTGTCGCCCCTCCCAAGTGGGAGGGGTAAGTCGGGTTAGGGATCTTGACACCGGTTATGACCTTGCCGTTGGCCCTTAAACGTTAGGATGTACAATTTCAATATGTCAAGAAAATGTTTGTAGGATGCTAGTTCGGCTAGGAGAACCTCTGTATTAGAGAATCTGTTAAAGATAGCCAAACATCGTAATGTGGTAATGAAATTGTACATAACATGAAACGTTTAATGTTTTAATTTTGTTTTAATAAATACGGCCGGGATGGTCACTCCATCCCACTTCCAAAAACTTCAAGAACTGTTTCCGGTTTCCCTCCTTTTTGGGGATTGTGTTGAGAGGGGTGGCGGGTATCTCGGCCATATGGAAAGGGGCGACCAACTCGGTCCCCCCGAACTTATGGCAGAGTGCCTCGATCCCCCGGGAAGCCATTTTTGGGCGGGGGGCGCGTCTCGGCTGGTATGCCCGAAGCGGCGTAGCTGGGGCGCGCCCGTTCCCGCCCTAGAGTGGGCTGGCCTAGACACTGACGCAGCCAGCCACGCCCTCGGGGCAGGCAGGGGCGGGTATACGCCCGCCCTGAAGACGGATAAAAAGGGACGCAAGACCAGAAGACATCCTCTTGTTCTTGTGCCCTGAAGCTGCACCTCCTCGCTGCACGTGAGCTCGGGACAGAACGAAGAGCCAATTTTGACCCACCCGCCAGCCCCTGAAGACAGCCAGTTGTTTGTAATAAAGTTGATTAATTTTGCTTCCATTTCGTTTACAGGTTGTGAAGTCATGTTGATGTTGAGTATAATAAAGAATGGTCGGTTTGAGTACGTTTTGCCATTAAAGAGATTCAGATATAGTGTTGAATTTTAAGCATGCTCTTTCGGTCATAGTGGCCAATGTATTCTTAGGTTTTGTTAGCACTGCCTTTGTTAGCACTGTCGTATTTATTTTGGTAGGCGGTAAGGTCATGATCGGTGAGCACTAATTGGTAGATCCCTATGAGTGGGCGTCACCCAACACGGATGGGAGCGCTCGGGAGAGGTGGCCATTGGCCCCTCAATAGGGAGGCGGTCCCTTCTAAGGATGGGTCGCCGGAAGTAAAGGAAAAGGCGGTCAAGGCCCCTTCCTTTGTAGGAGGGGTTACAGCCCCCTCCTGGGGAATTTCCCGGGGCCAGTGACATCTGCGACGGCAGATGCGGTAAGTTGTGTGGGGTTGGGATAAGGTCTACGATACCTCCTAGATACCTCACACGAGTATTCGAACGACCTTTAAATGGCGTCGAGTCTTTAGGTGCCCCCGTCAAGTCAAGGGAAATTGGTAGTAGTTGCACTTGAGGTACGCCTCCGTGCTGTCGCCCCTCCCAAGTGGGAGGGGTAAGTCGGGTTAGGGATCTTGACACCGGTTATGACCTTGCCGTTGGCCCTTAAACGTTAGGATGTACAATTTCAATATGTCAAGAAAATGTTTGTAGGATGCTAGTTCGGCTAGGAGAACCTCTGTATTAGAGAATCTGTTAAAGATAGCCAAACATCGTAATGTGGTAATGAAATTGTACATAACATGAAACGTTTAATGTTTTAATTTTGTTTTAATAAATACGGCCGGGATGGTCACTCCATCCCACTTCCAAAAACTTCAAGAACTGTTTCCGGTTTCCCTCCTTTTTGGGGATTGTGTTGAGAGGGGTGGCGGGTATCTCGGCCATATTAATTCCTTATGCTTTGTCTATAAAGCGTTCTCCAGTAAATATGACTTTTACCTACTACATCACCAGTATCTCTCTT
This sequence comes from Lissotriton vulgaris, assembly GCF_964263255.1. Taxonomy (NCBI): domain Eukaryota; kingdom Metazoa; phylum Chordata; class Amphibia; order Caudata; family Salamandridae; genus Lissotriton; species Lissotriton vulgaris. The sequence goes on along the minus strand of NC_141685.1, from coordinate 1,468,376,317 downwards.
CATACAACCTTTGGTTCTCTGGCTTCACGCTTGCACTTGGTCTCTACGTTAATCTCTCCAGAAATAGTGCCCCCCCCCTTTTTCCTATTTGGCTCCCAAACTGTGGAATATTCTGAACATTTAGCTCTACTGAAATCACTTTCAGGAAGCGTATTAAAACATGCCTATTCCAACACTAAATGCTACTTATCTATGAGTCATAGCCCTTTTTTCCTCCATCCAAATTAAGGGGGCCATTAGGATGGTTGGCGGACTTCCGTCCGCCTGACACCCTAGCAGGTACTAGGACCGGCGGTAAGTGGTGCGGCAGTCCCGCACTGGCGATTAGGATGCCACCATGGCATCTTCCATTCCCAGCATTGTGGCGGGCGGTGCTCATAGCACCACGGAAAGGCATGTTTCTGCCCCCATGCTAATATGGCTGGCGGTGTCTAGCAGACACCACCGCCATATTAAACCCTTTTCCGCCCAGTCGACTTGTCGACCGGGCAGATAAGTGGCGGACGGTCTACCCATCCACAGAAGTACCCCCGGCCATCCTAATATGGCGGGAGTAAATAGGTGGCAGGCAGGGAAGGATGCAGAGTGGATCACCACCGCCATGCGTGCAGTGGCCATCCGCCCTACATCCTTATGGGGCCATAACTGTTTAGCTCTATAAAGACTATGGTGAGTAGATGCATCCTCTACAAATGAAAAACTAAATAAAAATACATCTGTCAACTGTGCAATGTGTGACAGAACTAAAGCAAGAGAGCAGCTTGATCCCCAGTTTCATGGGTCTGCCAGATGAAGGAAGATTAAGGAGACTGCTCTGCAGGACCTGAGAATAATAGAGTGCAGTCTAATGTTCCAAAGGGTTCCAGGTGGGAACTGCATCATAAAGTGTACTGAGCGGGCAGTGGCACAGAGAGATTGCCCAGACCCTACTGAGCCACTACAACAGGGAAGCAAGGACAGGGCTGCTATAGCAGAGAAGTGTGCCCTAGTGCACTGTGCCACTATCTGCAAGAGAAGCGTGCTGATACATGTGAGAAAAATGACCAAGTGGACTGTCCCACATGAAAAAATGTGCTAGAGGACTGCGCTGATACAACAATAAATTAGTGTTGTGGTGGACCACAGACTTTGACGGAGGTGTGTAAGGCACTTCTAGAACTGTGCCAGAGCTGATCATGACTTTTAATCTCCACAGCCACCCCTGATTCACTGAAGCACAGATGAAGGGTTGCCATTAACTGGAGTACTGCAAGATCACCAGAGACCCAGCGACCCGAACATCTGCAATGTCTCCAGGCAACAACATTACCTGTGCCTGCTCTGGCCATTCAAAATGCGGGAGGAAACTCTCCTTCCAGAAGAGAGTGAGCAAGAAGACATCTGCTGAGGTTCCACGCTAGCCACTCAAAAAGTAATAAAGTGCCACTACTGTGGTGACAACTAAAAAACAAGTACTGTTTTAAGTGCACATGCTATAAAAAGCGGTGATCTGCACCCGGGTAATGATTTCTGCCCTAGTATTCGAACCCGAAGGGGGGATCTCCTTAAAACCAAAAGGAAGGGCACTCAGGAGGGGGGGGCGGAACCCCAAGTGCAAGTGAAGGATGCATGCCTGTAGCCTGTTGAATGTACTATTAAGTGTTACATGCGCATTAAAGTACTTCTAATTACCAAAGGAAAGCACTAGGTTGGACAATCAGTTATTGCACTCTTTGGTGACTCTTGGGTTCTCAGTTTGTGCACCCTGACACTACCTACCTCAAACCTCTGTGAATGCTCACCTAGTTATCAATATGAGTCAAGTGTTGAAGGGCCCAGTTTGAAGAGATATAGTAGGACAGACCCCGGGACATCGGAGGCACAGGACCTGAGGCCGGATGCTAAGGCCCAGTAGCACCTGCGTACGCTTTGACTCCCCAAACGGGATCTTACAACATAATTGAAATTAATTTGTAAGACTGCTTGTACGCACAATATTTCACTGGTCAACAAGCGATCTAACATTATTCCTATAAGATGTTTCAGCTAAGATAAAAATCAATAAAACAAATATTAAAACATTTTTTTATGTGTAATATTCTTAATGATATTTGATTTATCAGCGTTATTATTTTGTATGCAATATACGAATAGCACATCGCGCAATGTATTAAATCTGTGTTGCATATATAATTTTCATTTTCAAAAGCTCATAATTACGTTTTAAATAGACATCCTCAATGCTTTTATAGAGCTCTACTTCAGCCAATAAATAATGATCTATATTAGCTGAGCTGGCCATTCCTTTTCCGTGGCCAGTGTATCGCCACCTCCAATCTGTTTTTAAAGACAGTGATGTGAAATACTGAATGGAGCCGCAGTTTATCATTTTGACAAGAGCCGTGCGGAAAAAAACATGGAGAAATAAATGCAGCAAATTGCTCTTTAATAGAATGACCTTCAGCCTACTTTCATTTCCTGGGATGCAAAGGGCCCCACCAGCAATGTGAAAAGGTGAAACTAATATTGAAAAGCAAGCAGAGGAAAACTGATAAACATTGATTAAGTATCATCAAATTATACAGTGTTTAAGCAGTCTTTCTCACTGACCGATAGTGATGAGTCCAATAAAGCCTTAAAAGAAAGTCAGGCCAGAGGGTCACACAGTGACATCAGAAAAACAAGACAATTGTTTAAGTATATCCTCATTGGCTTTTTCTCTAATCAATTCACCCTTTATCAGAGCAAATTTATTCTGGGAATAAAAATCACCAGAGGTTCCTGACTCATAGATCTGGGTGCAGTTTAACAATTTGCTGTAAATTATATGTAGGTATTACACAGATAGCTGTAGTATTTGTCACTGACAATTGAACACATTTCTTGATCATTTTTCGCACACAGTGTTGCAGGGATTCTGCACATACACAGAACTATGAGCAGAAATACAGGACCTCAATGTATAGAGGTGTACCAAACTACCACATTAGTACCCAAAATCACGAAACCAACTAGCTATATTGTCTCATTCATTCTCCTCCAAATATCACGAAGGTACAAATGATTAGACAACTCAGAACACAACACTCCTGTCTCTCAGGAATCGCAGGAGCAAGACATACTCTTTCGCTCACTCACTCGCACTTGTCCACAATAAGAATATTCAGAGTCACTGAAATAGTTCAAAATTTTTATTTTAACTATCGTGCTCTACAATACAGTGTACGAGTCACTACCAGCAGCAAAATTCATAAAATCAGCACAGTAAGCATTGTTAAAATTCCATAAAATACAAAGGGAGAAGTCATTATAGAAAAACTGTGGAAATAAGGGCAATTAGGCCTAACCACCCTCTGCTTGACTAGAAGATGTTTAGTTTATTTATAAAGGAAGATCTCTGGGCTTTGACAGTAGACCCCATACCTTAAAGGCTGGATGTAAGGTTTACATCGTAGGAACAGCGGAGCTCTTCTCCCTGGAACTGCTTTGTCCAAGTGTGTTAAAACAACATGCAACCCAGTAATATCAAAGCACGAGTCGCCAGTATTGCAGCTTTGTGTAGCATGGTTTGTCTAGGTGCTAGGGACTGACCAGAACAGAATAATAAGGGGCATTGTTTATCGACCTTGCACATCATGTTCAAACTAGACTCCAGGAAAAGCAGAGAACTTAAAACCAGGCCATTCTCATGTGGAAGGCACAAAGAGATTCTTGCAAAATCAAAGTCAAGTAGTAACGTGCACTAAAGCAGCATCAAGGCAGCAAAGCTCATGCTAACTTAGCAATATTGACAATGTGCCTAAGGGCCATATAACAATAGGTAACTACAGATCGTCAGTGCACCTTGTCTAGTAGAGTTAAACAAGTATAGATGCCTACAAGGGATTTGTTTGGAACATACTTTTTGTTGAATAAATATAGCTTTCATAAAATGTCCTCACATGACATTGTCAATTAACTGAATCAATACTTTCAATATTTGTTTTGTAAATCAATTGTAATAGCCAGGTTTAACATTGAAAGTTAGGTATATAATACAATGTAATATATATATATATATATATATATGATATATAGGGGTTGAAAACAAAACATTTCTCACTTACATCGATAACAGAAATCACAAGTAAATCAAACTTGTGGGTACACTAGTCAATAATGTATAACGACCCATCTCTACATGGTCAAAGGTTGAGTCTGTCCTATGCATAGGATACAGAAGTCATAGAATAACATGTTAACAATAACTAAAATGGAAGAATGAGTTATACATCGATGTTTCAGTCTCCGCTAAAGTGAATCATGGAGACTATCTTCAGGACATAAATAAATGTTGTGAAAATCCTTGACCCCTTAGTCAATAAATTGGAGATCGAAGTAATTTTATCAATATGGTCTCCTCAAATTAATATATAAGACTCAAGATAAAGATAAGGTAGCCTTATGTTGAGGAAATGAATTTGGCGCATACACATTTTTCTTGATGAAGTCACAGCATTTGTCGTACAGTCTCTCTTGGCATTCCACACACGTTAGAAACCAATGTCTACAACAGTCATGGAAGGGGCACCATTTTATTTCACCTTTAGGCATCGCTTTACTGTTTGTGTGAAGTCAATTGCTGTAGCAGAGCTTTTACAAAACAACAGCAGCCGTTTGATGGCATGCATGCTTCTGCACATGCTTCTGTGTCACTTTTGTGTTCTGTCCTCATCAGTCACAATGGACACATATTTAAGTTGGTCAAATGGCTCGAGTATCATATTCTGTGAATTTTCACTGACAGGGTAGTTGGCGATGCTTAGTACTTTGTGAAATTTGACATTTAAAAGTGATTTACTGGCCACGAATGAGTAAAGTGGGCCAATTTATGTGACATTTCATTAATTTAACTGTGCTCCTTATACCTCATTCCATACTCCTCATCCATCGCTCTTTATCCACTAGACCACATCCCTCATTTCTCATCTATTACTCTTTATCCCTCATTGCTCATCTCTCATTCCTCATCCTTCAGTTGTTATCCATCACTTCTAATCATTTTACTTCACCATTATTTCTCATCTCCCATTCCTGCTTGACCATTCTTCATCTCTCATCCCCTCTCTCCCCAACAAATGTTCCTCCTTTCTCATCCCACACTCCAAACTCCACAACTTTCACTTCCATTTATTAAGCCTTAAACCTCACCCCTCAGTCCTCATCCATCACTTCTCAACCCTTCTTCCACATCTCTCATTTCTCATCCCTATGTCCTCGTCTATTACTCCTGTTCCCTCACTGCTTAGCCCTCACCCTTAAATTGTTATCAATTGTAATTTCACATCCATTATTCCCCATCTCACATTCCTCTTCACTAACTCTTCATGTGGCACTCCTCAACAATTTTCCCCCTTACTCATTCCTTTCCAAAACTTCTCTCCTCAAGTCTCCTTTCTCATTATTTATGCTTTAAACCTCATGCCTTCTTCTTCCTCAGTCCTCATCACTCAGATCTCACAATGGGTGGGGAATGAAGAGTGTGTGATGAGGTATATGCATGTCCTAAAATGAATGCCATTCACCCAGTGTGCATTGACAGTGCACTGCAACAATTTCTGCTTCTTAATCTGTGTATGGCCCATCTGCTCCTTTGGGTCCAGGTTTCTTCCTTGATGCTCAAAGGTTATGTTCAGAGCACATTTTCACAGTGTGGGAACATGTATTAGATTAGGGACAAGTATTTACCATGTCTTCACTTTTGTCAACATGTGCAAGTTGTAGAGGATATCATCTCACCTCGAAATTGAGGACCATTTTTAAGATGGCATCAATTATGATGAATGATTGCGCAGCTGTAAAAAGCTGGCATTTTCTTTAACCTCACTACTAGTGGGAGGGACGTTTGAGAGCATAAACTTACTGAGAAAAAAACTGTTCACAGTCAATTCAAATATGAGTAAGATGAGCGAACACTAATACAAAGCTCCCCCCACTTGGAAGAAGGCTCCCTGGTGCACAGCGCAAAAAGACACGAAGTGTCCTATAAACAGTTCATCTGATTAAATCCAAATGTTAAACATGAAGTTCAAAGAGGTTCCATGATTGTTTAATTCACATCATTTGAACAGTTCATCAATGTTCTGAGGCAACGTATACATCATCCAACTTAAAAGGTCATCCAGCAATTAATCCTCCCAATGCATTTCGGGCAGATGACTAGCCCTTCCTCCGGGGACAGCTCTACAAAAGAAAAAGTATCCAGATATAATGGAGATTCATATGTAATCGATCTATAGCATTGACATGGTCTAAAACATGAAGTGGTGAACCACATGCGTGTGAAATAACAGGTCTTATCATAAGTCATGAGAAACTGAATTAGTGATAACAGTGAGAAACCATGGTAAATGCTGTGATGCATGTATGAAAAATGAACAAAATTAAACCACGAAGCATAGTGAGCAACTCGTGTTGTGTGAAGAAAGTAACCCCCAAGGTTCAAGACACAAATAAATGCAACAAATGAAAGCGGTTTTAACAATAAGAAAGAAACAGAGTGCCAGACAGAATCAAGTCACCAAGATTACCAAGAAATGTCGAATCATCAAGGGATTCAAATGAACCATAATTCAGTACTCACGGAACAATTACATCCGTGGTAAGTCGTTACGCCCAATCTGCAAATAAGCGCATAAACATGAGTGTCATATCGTAAGCGTAAACGCACTCAATTACAAGGTAAAAGAGGTCCCCCGTATGGAGTACTTACAAGATAGCTGATGTGTGAAAAACTTCTATTAAACGCGGTAACTAGGAACCCCAAGTGCACTAGCTTTCAGTGAGTTTAAAGATAGCGTGTGACGCGAGCATAGCGGTAGAAAGTGGACTGCGGGTGCAACACCAGATGGGTGCCATCTTGAAATGGGAAAGAAACGAGATCGCTTAAATGCGCTCGGGTGAAGATTAGATATCAGGTCGTCAACAATGATTAAGTGCAGGGTACGGAAATCATAACATAGAAAATTCAGGGATGTGCTAACATATTATAAAAAATAAACGTCATCAATGAAACTTGAACCTTGATATCAATGGAAATGCAGCCACGCAAATATTCACACATGTTCACAACATCAGATCAAAATATCATCATGATAAAGCAGGTAAATACAAATCATAAATAACACAGAAATTCCATCCGGTCATTTAAACTGTGTGGTTGCATCGTCGACATGTAGCGGATCCAGAAATTTTCCCTTTTCAAGAGAGTCTGCTTGTTATTGTGTGTAGGGGTCACTTGTTCCAATACAAGATACTTGAGCTGAGCAACTGAGTGTTTTTGCTCTGCAAAATGTACAGCTATTGTGGATTTGGTGCTTCCAGTCCTTATATTGCTCTTATGCTCGAGTAAGAGGGTTCTGATTTTTCTTTCCGTGTGGCCGATGCAACATTTGCCACAGGGACATTTCAACATGTAAATCAAGTTGTTAGAGTTACAGGTGGCATTCACTCGCAATTTAATTGGATGACCCTTCATGGGGTGATTAGTGGTTTTGCCCTGGATACAGTTATTACAGTTGCTACAATTGTAGCAGGGTCTGAGGCCTTTGAAAGTTTCGGGTTCAATCAGTGCCATGGGTTTAGACAAGATCTCCTTGAGATTGCGTCCCCTAGTGTAGGCAAACATCGGCGGTTGTGTAAAGATTCCTAGGAAATCCGGTTCAAGACTGAGTAAAGACCAATGTTTAGTGATGATGTTCCTGAACCGGTTACTCATGATGGAGTATTTGGAAACTACGACCATCCGGGGCTTGTCAGTTTTGACTCATGTCTGTAACAGATCTTCGCGATTCATTGCACCAATAAGGTTGACAGCCTTCTCCAAAGTTGATTGGGGATAACCCCGAGACTTGAATCTTTCCAACATGTTGGTTATCTCGACTTGACACACTTGCTCAGATGATACTATTCGTTTGACACGCATGAGTTGTGACAAGGGTAAATTGCGTTTCAATCCAGGCCTGTGAAAGCTTCGATGATGTAAAAGCGAATTTCGATCAGTCGGTTTGCGAAATATGGTGGTGTTCCATTTATCAATATTTCGTTGAATCTCGACATCTAGAAAATGAATGCTTTCTCTGTCTAGGTTCCAAGTAAATTGGACCCGATCATTGATTGAATTCCAAGTGCTCAAAAAGTTAGTTAATTCATGCTCAGTGCCCTTCCACAGGATGAAGATATCATCGATGAATCTCAGGTAGAGTTTCCCATGATTCTGTCACGCTGCCTGATTGAGAATATGTTGTTCTTCAAAGGACTTCATAAAAATGTTGGCGTACGACGGAGCCGCACAATTTCCCATGGCGATTCCACACAGTTGGTGAAACCATTTGTTGAACACTGTAAAATAGCTGTGATAAAGTGTAAATACCATGAGTTCCATCAACAAAAGCTGCAGATCCGCGTCAATGTCTGAGTGGGATAATTCATGTTCAATGGCCGTCATGCCCATGTCATGGGGTATGGATGTATACAGTGAACATACGTCCACTGTGCAAAGTAAGAGATCTTGATCATCCAGTTTGTTGGTGGCTTCTTGGAATTTGACCAGAAAGTTTGTGGTGTCTCTGACATGTGATCTGGTGTTGACCACAAAAGGTTGGAGGTATTTATCCAGAAATTTTCCAATGTTCTCGTGAATGCTTCCTTTGGTGGACACAATGGGTCTTAGGGGAGGTTTGGTGGGGTGCTTGTGCACTTTGGGTAACATATATAGCCTGGGCGGTTTGGGATTATCAGGCATTAGGTACCGTTAGGCACGTTCATTGATGGTTCCATTGTCAAATGCCAGCCTGATGATTCCAGCCAAAACAGTAGTGAATTCATTTGTGGGGTCTGCCGGTAATGCTGCATAAGTGTTTGGATCAGATGTGTGAGCTAATACTTGTTCTTCGTAGAATGTTGCACCCATGATCACAAGGGCACCTCCCTTGTCTGCGGTTTGACATACTATCGAAGAATTGTTAGCAATTTTATGCAATGTGTTCTTCTCCTTTTTGGTAAGGTTCTCACGTTTCGCTCTCATTTGGAATGGTAATTTCGCAAAATCCTTCTTAACAAGGTTCTCAAACAGGTCAATGACCTTATGACTCACTGGGGCCACGAAATTACTGGAGGGACGAAGGCCTTTCAATATGTCATCTTCAGAAGTCGTGGTGGTTACAACGTTCTGAAAGTAATGTCTTAGTCTAAGGTTGCGAACAAGTTTAAACGTGCTTACTTCCAATTCAAGGGTGTTGGTTCTCGTGGTGGGTACAAAGGATTGACCTTTTTGTAACACCTGTGTTTCTTCCAATGTAAGTTGCGTGGAGGAAATGTTGATCACCAGGCTATCCTGTGCGGTTATTTGCGACGGTTGCTCTTCTTGGCTTTGAGTGGTTCTTTGTCTTTTTCTGCCTCTGTTGGTTTTTCCCCGCCTGGGTCGGTTGGTACCCTTGTCACAACTCATGCGTGTCAAACGAATAGTATCATCTGAGCAAGTGTGTCAAGTCGAGATAACCAACATGTTGGAAAGATTCAAGTCTCGGGGTTATCCCCAACCAACTTTGGAGAAGGCTGTCAACCTCATTGGCGCAATGAATCGCGAAGATCTGTTACAGACACGAGTCAAAACTGACAACCCCCGGATGGTCGTAGTTTCCAAATACTCCATCATGAGTAACCGGTTCAGGAACATCATCACTAAACATTGGTCTTTACTCAGTCTTGAACCGGATTTCCTAGGAATCTTTACACAACCGCCGATGTTTGCCTACACTAGGGGACGCAATCTCAAGGAGATCTTGTCTGGTGTACAGACAAAATATCGACTCCAAAATATCGACTGGACATAATATCGAGTTTTAAATATAGACTGGACAAAATATCGACTGGACATAATATCGACTACAAAAATATTGTTTTTCAGGTAAGTGAAGTAATATCGACTGTATAAAATATAGATAGCAAAAATATCGAATTTTTAATAATATATAATATGTTATAGTGTATTTTTATGTAATAATATGTGTGAATAGTGTGTATTAATGTTATAAAATATTTTATTAAATGAATTTTGTTTTTATAATAATTGCGTAATGTAATTCTGTAGCGTGTTGTGGGTTTATAGGGGAATAGGGTGGGAAGTAATTTAATAATAATTAATTAATTAATATATGTTTGTTAATATTTTTAATTAATAATTAATTGATAATTAATTAATATTAATTAGTTAATTAATTAATATAATTTTGAACATATTTTGTATTAGTAATTAATTGTTAATTAATTAATTGTAATTAGTTAATTACATTAATTAGAGTAAATTTTTAATATATAATTTTGTGTTATTTTTAAGTAATTAATTTGGAAAAAATAATATTAATTATTACAATAATTACAGCTAATGTTCTAATATATTTACTTTATTGTTATTGTTAATTAATAATTAATTGGTAATTAAATAATATTGATACATTTTGGGTAAAGGAGCATTTTTAGGGTTCATGGTCAGTTTTCAGTTCATGGGTAAAGGGGTATTTTTAGGGTTCAGGGTCAGTTTTCAGTTCATGGGTAAAGGGATATTTTTAGGGTTCAGGGTCAGTTTTCAGTTTTTGGGTAAAGGGGCATTTTTAGGGTTCAGGGTCAGTTTTCAGTTTTTGGGTAATGGGGTATTTTTAGGGTTCAGGGTCAGTTTTGGGTTTTTGGGTAAAGGGGTATTTTTAGGGTTCAGGGTCAGTTTTGGGTTTTTGGGTAAAGGGGTATTTTTAGGGTTCAGGGTCAACAAATAAGATAGTAAAAAATTATTTTTATTATTTTCATTTAATATTTAATTATTATAATTTAATTTAAGTAGTTTTAAGTATATTTTAGTAATTAAAATGTAATATTAATTTAATTTAACACTGTTTTTAATAAAGTCGATATTTTTTACATCTATATTATTGTTAACGATATTTTGTACTCGATATTTTTGTACTTACCTGTTTGTAGATACAAACTCGATATTTTGACTGTCGATATTTTGTCCACGATATTTTGGCAAGTCGATATTTTGTCCCTCGATATTATTTCAGTGATCCATCTTGTCTAAACCCAGGGCACTGATTGAACCCGAAACTTTCAAAGGCCTCAGACCCTGCTACAATTGTAGCAATTATAATAACTGTATCCAGGGCAATACCACTAATCACCCCATGAAGGGTCATCCAATTAAATTGCGAGTGAATGCCACCTGTAACTCTAACAACTTGATTTACATGTTGAAATGTCCCTGTGGCAAATGTTACATCGGCCACACGGAAAGAAAAATCAGAACCCGCTTACTCGAGCATAAGAGCAATATAAGGACTGGAAACACCAAATCCACAATAGCTGTACATTTTGCAGAGCAAAAACACTCAGTTGCTCAGCTCAAGTATCTTGTATTGGAACAAGTGACCCCTACACACAATAACAAGCAGACTCTCTTGAAAAGGGAACATTTCTGGATCCGCTACATGGCGACGATGCAACCACACGGTTTAAATGACCGGATGGAATTTCTGTGTTATTTATGATTTGTATTTGCCTGCTTTATCATGCTGATTTTTTGATCTGATGTTGTGAACATGTGTGAATATTTGTGTGACTACATTTCTATTGATATCAAGGTTCAAGTTTCATTGATGACGTTTATTTTTTATAATATGTTAGCACATCCCTGAATGTTCTATGTTATGATTTCCGTACCCTGCACTTAATCATTGTTGTCGACCTGATATCTAATCTTCACCCGAGCGCATTTAAGCGCTCTCGTTTCTTTCCCATTTCAAGATGGCACCCATCTGGTGTTGCACCCGCAGTCCACTTTCTACCGCTATGCTCGCGTACACGCTATCTTTAAACTCACTGAAAGCTAGCGCACTTGGGGTTCCTAGTTACCGCGTTTAATAAAACTTTTTCACACATTGGCTATCTTGTAAGTACTCCGTACGGGGGACTTCTTTTACCTTGTAATTGAGTGCGTTTACGCTTACGATATGACACTCATGTTTATGCGCTTATTTGCAGATTGGGCGTAACGACTTACCACGGATGTAATCGTTCCATGAAGAGTACTGAATTATGGTTCATTTGAATCCCTTGATGATTCGACATTTCTTGGTAATCTTGGTGACTTGATTCTGTCTGGCACTCTGTTTCTTTCTTATTGTTAAAACCGCTTTCATTTGTTGCATTTATTTGTGTCTTGAACCTTGGGGGTTACTTTCTTCACACAACACGAGTTGCTCACTATGCTTCGTGGTTTAATTTTGTTAATTTTTCATACATGCATCACAGCATTTACCATGGTTTCTCACTGTTATCACTAATTCAGTTTCTCATGGCTTATGATAAGACCTGTTATTTCACACGCATGTGGTTCACCACTTCATGTTTTAGACCATGTCAATGCTATAGATCGATTACATATGAATCTCCATTATATCTGGATACTTTTTCTTTTGTGTTTGTAGAGCTGTCCCCTGAGGAAGGGCTAGTCATCTGCCCGAAATGCATTGGGAGGATTAATTGCTGGATGACCTTTTAAGTTGGATGATGTATACGTTGCCTCAGAACATTGATGAACTGTTCAAATGATGTGAATTAAACAATCATGGAACCTCTTTGAAATTCATGTTTAACATTTGGATTTAATCAGATGAACTGTTTATAGGACACTTCGTGTCTTTTTGCGCTGTGCACCAGGGAGCCTTCTTCCAAGTGGGGGGAGCTTTGTATTAGTGTTACTGTTTTACGCTGTACAGGCACAGACAGCGTTCATCCCAGGCAGCACGCCACAGACTACCATTATTCAAGTTCGGTTATACCCGGCTGTGCAAGTCCGATTCTCATTCATTAAGATGAGCGGACATCATTAGCACCATTATACCATAGTCCAGTTAGGGGTGGTGCCAGAAATGAATTTGATGATGACAGCAGTGAATTTATTTTCTATACACCAAAACTTGAAGATAACAAGGTGTGAGTCATCCCTTTTTTTTAAATTCTGTAACTGAAACTGTTTTTCAGCACTCCAGGTATGTGAAACGCCTTTTGCATGAAGCAACCAGCTGTCTCCTCAAGTTGGTGACTTACACATATATATCTGACTTTGGGGCATATTATTAAGAACTGAGTTAAAATTATCGCCGCTTTAGTGGCAGGAAACTGCCGCTAAAGCAGCAGTAATGGCCTTGATAATATGATCTTGAGAATTCCAATAGAAGCCCATGTTCACACCAGAACATGGTCTTCTAAGGGAATTCGCAAGGGCATATTATCAGCACATTATGCTTATCTTGATAATATGCCCCTAAGTTCTTAAAAGAATTTCTGTTTTTCACCTACTTTGACTTAAACATCCACATTAAGACCATGCTTAGATTACGTCAGAGAGAAAAGATTGTAATCTTAACAATCTATGGACTTCAGGTCATCGGCCAGCTAGAAATCTCCAGCAATGGAATCCACATTGCTAGCTTAAAATGATACACAAATTGCAATATGTCCATACTGAAACACTAACAAGAAAAGAAAGGAGCGCAATTTAATAGTTAGCTCCCGGGGTGTCCTGTTGCCTTTTGAAAGGTGTTGCACTGCAAATAGTTGTTACAGTCCTTTGTAGTTTGGCTGGCAACGTGGCAAAGTTTTTTGCTTTTTGGCTGGCAACAAGGCATTTTACTTGTTTGTATGTAAGTAAAATGTCCCAAAATGAAAGATTTTCTCTTAAGCATAATTTGTTCTCTTTTATTTGCCTGTTGTGGTAGCAAGTTTAGAGGGATGCAAATGCCAACTGCTTTTTTTAATTTTCCACTATCACTTCAGTCATCCTTTGTATAAGGGATTATACTCTCAATTATGCTTACCGACAAACACCTTTATTCATGTGGATGTATAGGCTCAGTGACAGCTGTTAATGTCAAAAAGTTCTTGTCATTATATTCAGATTCTAACTGAGATGTCATTTTTCATTAGCAGCCAATGGTTCCTCATATTCTTAGAAGGTTCCCAATATTTTGTAGCCAGTTTTCAGCATGGGCAAAGTAAGACAATTAACTAGCACTACTTGTTCTCCTGAATCTTATGGAAATGCTTTGAACTCAGAAGGATCTTCTCTTTCAATATGGAAGAACCTTATAATGTGAAGCAAAATGGAAATGTCCCTTCCTTGTTACCAAAATTAGCTCAAGCAGCAAACACGTCCAACTTCTTTATACCTTAAGTGTCACTAAACCCTAATGGCCTAAAACTGATCATCTTTCGCCAGTCAAAACACCTTCCTTCCTATCAATGGAATTACTCTGAGAAGAGATAAGAGCTTTGTGACCATGAATTGAAGTAACTATTAAGAGATTGAAAACAATGGATGACAAATTGACTCAGTTGGAAAAAGAGTACCTGAATTTGAACAACAGGTGAGCAGCCTAGAGGGCTGTAATGCAAAGATAAAAAAATGCAGTCACACAGATCTCTTCTTCAAAAACAAGTGGAGAATTTGAAAAATCGCCACAGAAGTAACAATTTTAGGATTAATTGCTGTCCAGAAGGGAGTAATCCTATTCAGTTGTTTTCAAACCTTTACACCTAAGGTGTTAGACTTGCCATCATCAATTTCTTTAAATATTCAAAGAGCACATAGATAGGGAAATAAACCAAATTTTACTTCTTCATCTAACAGAGCCAGGGGTGTAGTTAACTTTTTTCTAGAAAGTATTGACTTACTCAAGGTCATTATACCTTCTAAAGCAAATCAAGAAGTTTCATGGTTTGGTCATAACTTACATTTCTCTCAAGATATTGGAAAAGCCACTGCTGACATGGAACAGCATTTCTTAGAAGTGCGACCAGAATTAATAGCTCTCAATGCTAGATTTGGTCTTTTTACCTCCATGCCTTTTCAAACTTTCATATAAAAATAAGACAACAACATATGACGTCCAACCAAACTGAGGGCATTTGTGGATGACTATAAAGGAAAAGACATGGATACTTCTAAAGTTTCTCACTGACTGCTTTCTTTGTAGATGCATACTCTTTTGTCTTGCGTTTATTGCTTCTCTTTAACTTTCATTATCTTTTCCTTTATTATTTCCCTTTCTCCTCTTTTTTTCCAACGTCTCCTTTTCAACTCTAATCTAAATCTACTTTGCTTTCTTCATCAATGTCATGAAATCATATTGGATACATTTTCATGTGTATGTTTGTTCTTTAGGTATCTTAGGGCTGTATTATCTAAAAGAAAAAGAGGTATTGCACAATCTTAGAGGTATTGCACAATCTTAAACTGTGATTGTTATGTACTTTCTTTGCTCTACAAATTTTTATGCTGTTTATTGACATATGGTGATTTTAGATAGGCTTAAAAGATTTTTATATGTATTGTATGTTGTTCATTCAGTATGGATTATATTAAGAACTAATATCCATTTGTGAAAACACTTTCAGCATGTAGGCACTTTGTTTGGCGATTTCCTGTAAAACCAATGTGAATTGTTCCTCATTACAGATATGATTATTTATTATTTTTTTGTATGTTCAATGCACTCTATTATGGCTATAGAAAAATAACCGAATAAACAGTATTTTGATTTGCTTGATTGTTCTTTATCAATTTTTTGAAGTGTAGCCTTCTAGGTCAAAGCTTACTTTTTCAGCATGGCACTTAGAGTAGTTTCATGGAATGCTAAGGGATTAGGCTCTTCGATTAAACCTCATCTTGCCAATCTTAAAACAAGCATTGCATAACTGCAGACGACCCATCTTGTTCAAAAATAAATATTGAAGCTTTAAAAGTACTGAGTGGACAATGTTTTTCTCTTTCCAGGTTGAGAACGAACAGAATTATCATTATATGTGATAAACATCTTGACATTCAACTTATACCTCAAGAGAGTGATGATGAGGGAAGATGGGTGGCTGTTAAGTTACCTATGTAGAATATAGCTTTAACTGTTTTCAATGTATATGGTCCAACTCAAATTAACAAATCCTTTTGGTGTAAAGGCTAATGGAATATTCTGATGACAATTTATTAATTGGCAGAGACTGTAACCAGGTATCTGACCTTTTTCTTGACAGGAATTCTACATTTTCTTTTATCCAAAGTAAAATGTATAAACAATTGCTAAGGGAATGTACTTTTTTCTCTCCAGTTCATCATTCCCAGTCTAGAATTGCTCATATACTAGGGTTGTATGACGGAACCATGCATGCAATTACAACCCATACCTTTACAATGTGGTCCTTGCCACTACCACAGCTTTATCATGCATGCCTTCACAATGCATGACTTTACAACAAAAATGTAGGCATTTAGCAGTTAGCAGGTAAGTATTATGCCTTTATATATACGTATATATATTTCTATGTCTATACATACAGATAGATAGATAGATAGATAGATAGATAGATAAATAGATAGATAGATAGATAGATAGATAGATAGATAGATAGATAGATAGATAGATAGATAGACAGATAGATAGATATATAGATAGATGGATCTGTTTATATTTGGGGGCAACATAGTTACCTGTGAAATACTTATATTTTCATTGTATAAACATGCGTAATGAATGCATATGCATTGTTCAAAATGCATATGTATATTTAGATGTATTATTAGTCACACATACTTGTATGAATGTATGTGTATATATTTTACATTGACATATGTATTTTTAAAATACATATTTATGTTTAATTAGACATGAATATTTAGATCTATAAATAATAAAATAAATAAATATTTTCATGCATATATAGATTTTTTCTTTTAACAACCCCCAACCTACCCTACCCAAAACATCAAAGTCACCCTAAATCCTAGAAATTCCCTTACAAACCAACACTCACACACCCTAAACCGAAAAATTCCATTGCCACCCAAAAACCCAAACTCATCCTAAACCTTAAAGATACCCTTGCCACTCAAAAACCCAAACCCACCCTAAACTCAAAAACTATCCTTGCCATACAAAAACCAACAACCACCCTAAACCAAAAAAATACCCTTGCCACTAAAATACCCAAACCCACCCTAAACTCAAAAATATCCTTGCCACCCAAAAACCCACACCCAAATTAAACCCTAAACCCCCCTTGCCATTAACTATCTATTTATCTATCTATCTATCTATCTATCTATCTATCTATCTATCTATCTATCTATCTATCTATCTATCTATCTATCTATCTATCTATCTATCTATCTATCTATCTATCTATCTATCTATCTATCAGTCGGCTCTTTTGGCAGGGACAATTGTCTCTGTTAAAGCCTCGGTCTTTGTTCATGATTGGCTGATATCAGGTACAGGGTACTGTAGGTAGCAGCCGAACAGTAAGGAGGGAAGCCAATATTGCTTTCTAAGGACAAACTGCACAGTGTTTATGATATGAGCTGATCTGCCGCAAAGCCTTCATTTGAATAAGTTGCTTTGGTTTGTCTGCGCAGAAAAAATATATATTAACAGTTTCTTTGATGCAAAGGTGCCAATTGAATGATAATCGAATATTATAAACATGATCACAATATTTGCACTGGAGAATTCTAGTTACTTACCTATTAGATATTTTAAATAAAAACAAACTGATGTAATATGTGCACAATAATATGTGGTCATGCAAATTAATTAAACCTATTTGACGAAGGTTGCAGACAAGAAACAGGAAGCATTTCTTCTATATCTAGTGATTATTGACTATATAACAAGCAATCAACGCAACAAAATGTTTGGATTGAGAAAGGCTTTGAGTTTCAGCTGAAACGCATCTCCTGTCAGTATGCACAAATTAATTTAGACTGTGTCCCCAAGATATTTTTCCTGTGCAGTCTTGTGCAATAAAGGGATTTGGAATGTTTCCCTCTTCGAGTGCAGGCTTTCTTTTGAGTAGGGAAGATGTCATTGGATGTTAAAAGTGCCTGCGGTAGCTCTAATACTTGCACCACCTGCGATTTGACAGCAAGCTTGGAACCGCCATTGTGGAACTTTGGATGTTAAATACAGGTTTGCTCCCTGAAACGGACTGGAGCAGGAGATGGGCTGGAGCAGGGAGAGGTTCACGCTGAGAGCCAGTCGGCTCTCTTGGCGAAGACATTTTTCTCTGTTGAAGCCACTGTCAGCGTTTGTGAATGATCGATATCAGGAGCAGGGTACCGTAGGCATCAGCCGAATGGTAAGGAGGGAAGCTAATATTGCTTTTGAAGGACAAACTGCACAGAGTTTATGATATGAGCTGATCTGCGGCACAGCTTTCATTTGAATAAGTTGCGCTGGTTTGCCTGTGCAGAAATAAGTAAAACGGATTATATTAACAGTTTCTTTGTTGCAAAGGTGACAATTGAATACTATAAACATGATCGCAATATTGAGCACTGGAGAATTCTAGGTACTTACCTATCAGAGGTTTTAAATGGAAACAAACTGATGTAGCATTCGTACAATATTATGTAGTCATGTGTAGCGCTCTAATGTTCTGAGGGTCTCCCTAGTGCCCCGGAAGCACTACCACAATTTGTATCACCTTCTAGCCAGGCGTGGCCAGAAGGCTATAAATAAAAGGACAGAAGTCGCACAGGACTTCCTGTCCAGACCAGCAGCGAATGTCTCTGTATCCATTATTTGCATGCGATGTTGTAGGCCCGCGCGCAGCTAAGCGGCACCCGCCTGGGTGTTGTGTCCATCACCCCCACACGAGGGTGGGATGTGCCCATCCAACCCGACGTGCGGACGCCGCTTATCCCGTTTAACACTGCTCGAGAGCACCGGTAGCAACGCCAAGGCCGGAAAGCAAAGAAGACCGGGACTGGCCTGCAAATCAAAGAAAGAACACACCTACCGGTAAGCAGCGTATGCAAGAAGCTGCGTGGCGCACGGGTGGCAAGAACCCCAAGGCAGCATGAGTGGCAGCAGACCGAGACGCCAAGCCGGAAAGCTCCGCTGACAGGCCCAGCAGTGCGCGCATGCGTAGATGAAGCCAGGCCGACGCCCGGAGGAAACGAGCTCCGTTTAGGCACACGCGCCGGGAGGAAAACACGCGCAGACCAGAGCGCGAGGCACCAAGCAAGTTGGGGAGGCATCACGCTGGGAACAAGGACAGACGCGTGAGCAGAGCGCACCCAGAAAAACAAGCACAGGCAAGTGCAAGGCCACAACGAAAAGCTAGGAAGCTTACAGACAGCTCAAAAGGGGCCCCATATCAGGCGGTCAGGAAAACACAGCCGAGGGACCAAGCAAAAAGCACAGCAAGGGCAAGGAACCAAGATAAAAGAATAAACAAGCAAGGGCAAAGGCAAGGAAAAAAAAGGGGAAAAGAAAAGAAATAAAATGTCAGCACCAGGCCCAATCATGTCTAATCCCCAAGGAGGAGCAACAGGAGGAGCGCCGCGAGAAGCAGCTCCAGTGCAACAAGCAGGGCCCCCAGCTAAAGCAGTGGTCCCCTTAGCTCAACCACCAGTTTCGTCAGCGCACTCCCAGATACAAGCCCTGCCACCCTTCAGAGAGCTAATTGCCCCAGGCAAGGCAGCGCCACATTGGGCAGTGTGGCTAGGGCAACTCAACAACTACTTCACTGCCACCAGAGAAAAAGACAATGAGGTTAAGAGGTCCCTACTACTACATTTTGGAGGTATAGAACTTTATAAGCTGTTTAAACACCTACCAAATACCGGGGCCGACATGGATTGTGACGCAGTAGTTGCCGCGCTGAACGCCCATTTTGATCCCCAATTAAATCCCCACTATGAACGCTTCAAATTCAGGCAGTCCAAACAAATAGAAGGGGAAACAATGGACGTGTTTCACACACGCATGAGAGACCTCAGAAGACGGCAAAAAAGAAGGAAGTAACTGCGCAACTTATTCAGGGGTGTCGCAACAAACATCTAAGAACAATAATTCTGAGACAACCACGCATATCCCTCGAAGAAATATTAATCCTCGCCAGATCACATGAGCTCTCAGATGCCCTCGCCACCGCGATGGAGACGGCCCTTAATCCACGCTCTGACGCAGGAGCAACGGTGAAGACGGAGAGAGTGGACACAGCTCGCAACCTTGGCCGAGGAGGCAGAGGAAGATGGCCGACCAGAACGCAGCGCCGAGCGCCATTCCGATACTGTGGTCGAGAGGAGCATAATCAAGAGGCTGCCCCGCGCGTGGAAAGACCTGTTCCAAATGCGGAGTGCCCAACCACTTCGCGAGTGTATGCAGGGGAGGTTTTCGCGGGCGAAGTTTCTCAGGGAAGAAGACAGCCACTGGAGCCATAAAACAGCTATCACTAGACGACCCATCATCATCACGATCATCCAAAACACAACGACAGCCGCAACCACGTTTGGATGATTCATCCACCGAAGAGGATGACGAATGTTATTACGTGTTATTTGTCAGTGAGCTGAAGAAAAGACGAAGACCTCAGCCAAAATGCCAGATACAAATCGACGGATCACCAGTGACCAGGGTCATCGACACAGGTGCCACGGTAAATGTAATGGGCATCCAACACTACAAGTCCCTGAAACCAAGGCCAAAATTGGTCCCCTCCAGGGCCCGAATCCTTACCTAAGGCAGCCAAGAGCCACTTCCGCTGCGAGGGAAGATGTTGGTGCAGGTCAAAGCTGAGGACCATGAGGTAATGACGACATTACATGTGATAGACAAGGAAACGGACCTGCTAGTTGGAAGCAACACCTCAGAAGACTTCCGACTCAGCGGTTTTGCGAACGCAGTGCAGGCGCTTCAAACAGAGGACATCTTACAAATGTTTCCCTCGCTATTTGAAGGCCTTGGAACCATCAAACGACCACCAATCAAGCTACATATAGACCCTGCTATACAACCAGTCGCACTGAGACACCGTAGGGTCCCGTTTCACCTTCGCGCCACTGTAGAGCAAGAACTGAGCCAGTTAGAGGCACAAGGGGTGATTGAAAAGGGTCTGGACCAACGCCATGGGTATCTCCCATGGTGATAGCAGAGAAACCGCGCCAACCCGGAAAAATCAGGATCTGCATAGATATGAGGATCCCCAACAAAGCTATACGACGAGAGCGGCATCTCACGCCCACCGTAGACGACATCTTGACGGATTTGAATGGAGCCCAGTGGTTCTCCAAGCTAGACCTTAATGCAGGATACCATCAACTGAGGCTAGCGGAGGAAAGCCGCTACATAACGACCTTCTCGACACACCTGGGATTGAGAAGATACAAAAGACTAAACTTTGGAATCTCGTCCGCTGCCGAAATTGTTCAGAACACCATCAAGGAGATACTATCTGGACTCCAAGGGGTACTGAATGTCAGTGACGACATTCTGATCCTATGCCAAGACGAGCGAAGAGCACCATCACAGACTGAAAGCCACACTGCAGAGGCTAGCACAGTATGGTGTAACACAACACAAGGACAAGTGCCTATTCTTCAGTAAATCAATTGAATTCTTTGGCTACATATTTGATTTGGAAGGAGGCAAGGTCGACCCACGCAAATCACACGCCATCAAGAACGCCCCTGTACCTACCACCGCGTCAGAAGTGAGGAGCTTCTTGGGTATGGCACAATACTGTGCGAGATTCATTCCCAATCTGGCCACGATTGCGGAGCCCTTGAGGAACCTAACCAAAAAGGAAAACTCATGGAAGTGGACGGACACCGAAGATAAAGCATTCCACCAAATCAAGACTGCCCTACTAGATGGAACCACCATGTCGTACTTCAACACTACCAAACCCACAGAAATACTAGTAGATGCAAGCCCAGTTGGCCTATGAGCTCTAATCTCACAAGAAACAGAACCAGGAGTATGGGCCCCTCTATCATTTGCAAGCAAGGCTCTCACAGCGACAGAATCAAGATACTCACAAATCGAAAGGGAAGCCCTGGCAGTGAAGTGGGCCTGCAATCATTTTCACCTTTACATATCTGGACACCCGTTCAGAATGGTGACGGACCACCAGCCTTTGATACCTTTGTTCCGAGGCACCGCTCCTCACCCCCCGCCGAGGATAGAACGATGGGCAATCCAAGTTCAACAATATCAAATGGACCTAGTCTATCGCCCAGGAGCAAGAAACCCGGTGGATTTCCTCTCACGTCACACCTCTCAGGAGGACAATCACATCACTGAACAAGAGCTCCAGACTGAAGCATTCGTAAACATGTTGTCAACCGGATCATGCCCCGAGCCCTCACAGCTGATGCCGTCATCTATCAATATGCCAATGATGGGGTCATTCAACGCGTGAAGGAAGCCATACATTCAGGATCGTGGGAAAATTTCCTGAAAAATGTCAGTGGCTGGAAGGAGACGGACAGCACACGCCTGACCCAATTCTGGAGAGTCCACAACGACCTGAGCAGCGCAGACAATGGACTCATACTTAGGGGTTCCCGAGTAGTAATCCCAAAAACATTGCAAGAAAGAGCGACAGTATTGACTCACGAGGGACACCCGAGGGATGAAGGCCCGGATGCGCGAGAAAGTGTGGTTCCCCAACCTAGAAGAGAGCGTTGATGCTGTGGTACGACAATGTCGGGCATGCCAGATAACCAGCAACCCAGACGCCCCAGCTCCAGTGATCACGGAGAACCCTGCTCCGTCTCCATGGTCGTGGCTCAGTCTAGACTTTGGCAGCTTCCCAGATGGAAGAATTATGGTAGTGTTAGTCGACAGCTACACAAAATATCCCATTGTGGACCTAGCGGCATCCACCAGTTTTGCAAACATCCGTCCTATCCTCAACAAGTCGTTCGCCATGTTTGGAGTCCCGCTCGTCATCAAGACAGATCATGGACCCCCGTTCCAAGGAAGCGACTTCAGAGAATTTCTACAAAATCTGGGCATAAAACACCATAGAATCACGCCTCAATGGCCCCAGGCCAATGGCGAGGTGGAAAGATTTATGAGAACAATAAACAAAATTCTGCGAATAGCCACCTCGGAAGGGAGTGACCCGGAGGAAGCGCTCCAGCTATTTTTAAGAGAATACAGGAGCACCCCGAACAGCACTACCCAATGCTCGCCATGGGCGCTGATGTTAGCCGGGCCGAGAAGAGACTTACTCCCTATGGCAGACAACTGCACTCCAGCGCCATACTCGCCAGCAAACACCCAGGAGCGGAGAAAGAGAACAAACGAGAAGGCAAGTCACAAACGACAAGCTCAAACAAGGACTCTAAATCCAGGAGAGAAAGTACGAATCCGGACTCGAAGACCAGGAGGAAAATTTCGAACACCGTTCGAACCAGAACCCTGGGTAATCAAAGAAACAAAAGGCATGGCAATAACAGCCAGCCGGAATGGAGAAGAAGTAACCCGAAATATATCATGGTTCAAACACATCCCTCCGGCTCAAGACCAAACAAACGTACATGAAGAATCTGCAGCCAGGGAAGAAGGAGGAACTGAAGGAGCAAACGCACCTTCACCCATAGCTGCAACAGACACGGCAATCCCGCCGTCACTGGGGTACCCTCAGGAATCGACACCTGCAAGAGGCAGGTGGCGCTACAACCTCAGGCCCAACCCCAAGCCAAGTCAAAGACTTGCGGACTTTGCATGTTGAACAATTTATTTAGAGCTTTTCAAATTTCCAAGTTGGGAAGGGATGTAGCGCTCGAGTGCTCTGAGGGTCTCCCCTGAGCCCCGGAAGCACTACCATAATTTGTATCACCTTCTGGCCAGGCGTGGCCAGAAGGCTATAAATAAAAGGACAGAAGTCGCACAGGACTTCCTGTCCAGACCAGCAACGAATGTCTCTGTATCCATTATTTGCAGGCGATGTTGTGGGCCCGCGGCAGCTAAGCGGCACCCGCCTGGGTGTTGTGTCCATCACCCCCACAGTCATGCAAACCAATTATACCTGTTTGATGAAGGTTGCAGACAAGAAACTGCAACAATTTCTTCTATATCTAGTGATTATTGACTAAATAACATGCAATCAAAGCAATAAAATGTTTGGATTGAGAAACGCTGTGAGTTTCAGCGCGAAATGCTTCTCCTGTCTGTATAAACAAATGGATTTAGACTGTGGTGCCAAGGGATTTTTCCTGTCCAGTCTTGTACAATAAATGGATTTGGTATGTTTTCCTCTTCAAGTGCATGCTTTCTTTTGAGTGTCATTGGATGTTAAAAGCGTCTGCAGCAGCGCTATTACTTGCACCACCTGCGATTTGGCAGCATACTTGGAACCGCCATTGTGGAGCTTTGGATATAAATGTATATATGTGTGTGTGTAGATCCACTGCTCTATTAGCAAAGTTTTCCTCTATGGTGAAATCCCTGTTTCACAAATGTCATTTAATGAAATAATGAATCATGAAACACCTTTAAGATGATAAATTGTCACATAGTGTATATATATCACAATATGTTACAAAATGGCGCCCACATTAGAAGTAGAACGCAAGTCCTTCCTCAATTTTGATAATGTGAATGCAAATATAACATGGTGTTTTATACGAGTGCCGGTAACATCGAAAAAGGCACTTCCGGCGAAACGCGTCTGTTGCCTAGCTGCCCGGAGTGCGGTTTTCTATGTGCACGTCAAGTGCAATACTTGGATTTGAGCAGAATATATATATATATATATATATATATATATATATATATATATATATATATATATATATATATATATATATTCACTGAAAAAACATAGGTTTCACACCAGTTATAGTTAGGAATTAGCATTTAAAAAACCTATGAAATTCACTGAAAAAACCATAGGTTTTACATCCGTTATAGTTAGGAATTAGCATTTGAAAAAACCTATTAAATTCACTGAAAAAACCATAGGTTTCACACCAGTTATAGTTAGCTGGAAATTTTACTGACATAAAACCATTGAGATTCCACGTTATAGTTAGTTGGACTCACTATAACTTGTGCGTGTAATGCACTGCTGATGACGTCACATATTACATCACTCATGACATGGTCAGTGACATCACTTATGACACATCGGGCTACCAGTCCCTACAATTTTGCCAAGTTTGGTGGAAATCCATTCAGCCATTCGGGCTAAAAGTGAGTTCGACCGCCCTATGGAAATTAACATGGGGAAAACACGTTTTGGGACCCCCCTTTTATCTCGGCCCCCGCTTGAGGAATCCCCCCCAAACTTTCAAGGAAGGATCGGAGCTGCGCGAGGCTAATTTGAGGACATTTTCAGGCAGATTCGTCAACCAGCGCCAAAGTTATTCCAAATAGAATTTTGCGATTTTGCATTGAAAAAAATCCCAACCATAACTACCTACTGGCGACCGCAAATCACATGGCATTCTGCAAAATAGAGGAAGACAATTCCACCCTCACTGTAAAAACAGGAAATGAGAGTAATGCAATGAACAACGTAAGGGGAACTTCAGGAACCATAATGGCGAGCAAAAGGTCACAATGGGTGTGTCCACCAGGGGGCCGGCATAAAGGAATTAAATCTCACCAGGGCCCTTATTTATGAGGCTGTGCGTCAGTTTTGCGCCGCCAGTGCGTCACTTTTTGTGACGCACCAGCGGCGTACAAAATGCGCCTTGTTGCGCCATATTTAAAAAGAGACGCATCTAGGTAGATGCGTCACTTTTTAAACCCCTGCGCCACATTATACCTGCATCAGGTATAATGTATGCAGAGGGGGCGTTCCCCCGCAAAAAGCCTCGTAATAGTGACGCAGTGAAATCTATGAGATTTCACTGCGTCACTTTTAGGACGCTGTTGCGTCAAAATCTTGCGCCTGCCTCACAGCAGGCGTAAGACTGATGCAGGCCCTTTCACATGGGGCTTTCCCCATGTGAAAGGACGCATTGCTGGAGTTGCGTCACTTTTGTGACACACTCCAACAATGCGTCACTTTTGCGCTTACAGATGCGTCAGAAATACTGACGTATCTGTAAGTCCTTGCGACATGATGCGTCATACATTAAATATGATGCATCATTGGTGTCGCAAGGAGTGCGCAGTGAAAAGTGACGCATCGCTGTTTTCACGCAGCAATGCGTCACTTTTCATAAATGAGGCTGCAGGAACCCACGGAGAACTCTCACAAACCGAGGCAGAACCTCTGAAGAAGTTTTATGAAAAACGAAACTCGTCAGGTGCCTCGTACTGCCTAATAAATATGCAGCCTGCATTCTGTGTTCCGTGTGCGTCTCTTCATCTCTAAACTGGCAGAGATCTTTTGTGTGATATATATATATAGACAGACAGAGCAGAAGTAGAGCGAACCCAGCGGGGCAAGCAGGTATGCAGACCAAAACAGAACAAACAAACTAGGAAATTATATTAGGAGTTGAACAAACCATCAGATGTGGAATTATCTAGAGATGAAGAATGCATGCTAGCAAAAGGATTATAATTTTGTACAACATCGAACTTCAACAGCCAAACGAGGATAGATGTTTAAATTCGTAAAAAAATGAAATTGCGAAAATGTTTTGCATCCAAGTCATCCTCAACACAGTATCCAGAGACTGAAAAAGATCAAGCACAACCTAATTTCCAAGTGTCAGATGCTTCGATCGTAATTCCGTTAGATCAATTGGAACGAGAAATTATGGGTCAAGAGCCAGCATCTTCAGATCAGGAGATATTTGATGCACTAGGTTTAGATATTTATGGAAGTCTATCAACACCCTTTAAACCCCATTCAATTTTTACGCCAATATACCAAGAGATTCAATTGATATTTTTTCAGAACTAGTAATACAGGATTTAAAAAATCTTCAATAGAAAATATCACACCAGAGCGACAAACTGTGTTACAAACAAATTATTAAATATAACAAGTTAATGAAAAAACTACTTGCCAGGCAAGACATAGACATCAGACAGTCAGACAAAGGTGGTAACATTATCCTTTGGCCATTACATAAGTATAAAACTGAGGCTTTGAGACAACTGGATAATAACAAATGTTATTGCATGTCCTCCAAATTGGAGATGGAAGAAGTTAAAGCGAAATACAGTTTGGATTTGGCAAAATGGAGAGGTTCGGGTTTGATTTCCAAAGAAGAAGATTCATTCCTCAAGGTAGAACATCCAAGAATACTTGTCCTATACATCATACCAAAAATACACGAACATTGTCAATCTGCCAAGGAGGCCAATAATATTGGCCTTTGGAAGTGTATTTATTTTTTCCTCCAGGATAATGTTCAAAATGTATCCTCTCATATCCAAGATATTGGGGACTTTCTGAAAATGATTTATGACTTTAATTGGGAGGATTCATACATCCTCATCACAATGAACGTAACATCATTCTATACAAGCTTTGCCCACTGTGATGGGTTCAGGGCACTGAAATATTTCCTGGGTTATAGGCCACTACAGTATATGAAAATTATCTTATCAATGACTAAGTGGTGTCTATATAATAAACTATTTTCTTTTCGACAGGCTGGTTTACAGGCAGATGAGAGGTTCTGCGATGGGGACTGGCCTCACACCTAGATATGCGAATTTGCATATGGGCTGGTGGGAGGATCATGTGCTCAGAAACAAGTATGCAGCAGAATGGTCTGAGAATGTGGTAGTTTGGACCCGTTTCATTGACGATCTATTTGTTATATGGGAAGGGAGTGAGGAAACAGCAAGAGAGCTCACTGAGAAGTTTCAATGACAATGATCTCAATGTATCCATTATTTCCACCAAAGTGAGGTACACTTTCTGTATTTAACAGTTTACGCTGGTGATGTCAAGATCCAAACAAGTACATAAAGGAAACCCACAGTGGGTAATTCTTTACTACATGACCACAGCTTTCATCTGAACAGCCTCAAATTTAGTATCCCGTATACAGAAAATCTTAGGATGGTGTGGAAGTTCAGTGAAGGCAGGGTTCTACAAGAATTACAAGGAGATTTAAAGGCAAAATTCTTAAGTCGCGGGCACAGTAGGAAAGTTTTGGATGGTGCTATCAGATGGGTTAATAACAAAAATCGTGAAAAAATACTCTTCAAGAACGGTACCGTGTCAAAGAACACACAACATTTGAACAAAGAGGCAAATGACCTGGGAATGATCACAGGCTACTGCAAAGAACATCAGTGTTCGTTAAATACTTCATAATCACTGGCACCTCATTAGAAGCAATCCCTTAATTGGTAATACTTTAACAGCCAAACCACTTTTGACCTTTAGATGAGCCAAGTCTATGGTATTGTGTAGAATGATTTGGTAATGTATAGAATGCCTGATGGTTTTCGGCAAACTATGAAATATTTGTTTTTGGTGAAAATGTTACATACTTTTCCTAGGCATTCTATACAATTCCTAGGCATTATACAGAATGACCAGTACCATTTACGCAAAGTGTTAAAAGGCCACAAGATGAGATTCCTAGGCATTCGGCAAAGTGTGAAATCCCGGTATTGTATAGAATGCCTAGGTAATGTATAGAATGCCTGATGGTTTAGAGGCAAACTAGGAAATACATGTTTTTTGTGAAAATGTTACATACTTTTCCTAGGCATTCTATACAATTCCTAGGCATTATACAGAATGACCAGCACCATTTACGCAAAGTGGTAAAAGGGCACAAGATTAGAAGCCTTTATTAATTAATACGCATTTGAAACTGAAAGAACATAACTACGAAATAAAGCACAGGATATTCTTACCGGAAAACAATGAAAGCAGAACTGAGATTGAAGTACTTGTTACACTAAGAAAGGCCGGATTAGGTGTATTATATACTTTGCCGGCAGACAATCCGGCAAAGTATACAATGCCTAGGCAATGTATAAAATATCAATCATTTCATACTTTGACGTTTGATTTTCAGGCATTCTATACATTACCTAGCCATTCTATAGAAAATGCCAGATTTCACACATTGCCGGGCGGGAATAAAATGGTGGGATTAGGCGTATTATATACTTTGGCGGCAGACAATCCGGCAAAGTATACAATGCCTAGGCAATGTATAAAATATCAATCATTTCATGCAGTGACAAAAAAGTTTGTTTTACACCATTGCTGGCCTTGACCACATGGGTTAACATCTCCAATCACCATGTCTTAAATTTAACATGTATCATAGACAATGAAAAATAAAAATTACAAGGAGCTAATTCCTTTTTGTTTCGATTATGATATATAAGAACATGTACATCATAAATCAATTGCAAAATGAAGCGTAAATCATAACATAATCTGGTACATCCAATTAGTCAAAAACGTACCCTGAAATACTGAAACACTCTTTACCACATGCCGTCCCTCTCGAAATGCATTATGGTAACAATAGGAGTAAGCGCTTTGATGGCAAACTGCAGACAACTATATTGAGCAATTACTCAATGTACTGAGTAACACAGCAACTGTCTCTTTACAAATGGTGCTCCACAAATGGGAAAAGTTAAAGCAAAACAAAGAAATTCTCTAAGCTGTGTCCTCTCTCGCAGTCCATCCAGTGCATTATGGTAACGAGAAGAGGAATTGGCAGCGTGTGTGATTCTATTGGTGTAAGTTGTAGTATGGACCAGAGTGGGGAGGGAAAGTTGTACATGAATGGTATGAGCATGCACCAAGAGTGTAGTGCCCTGGTGTGGTCAGTCAATCGACCCCAAGCTGGGGAGGTACCGTATATGCATACACATAGAGTATTCGAGGTCGCACTGGCATGACAAGTCAATCAACCCAAAGTGGGGAGAATGCCATGTAAACATAAAATGTGCAGGCATGATACAATGTAAGGTCACTGGACAGCAGTAATGTTTAGAGACTAATGTAAATTCTGATGCAATGAGGAAGGAACTGAAAGAGAAAAGAAAGATGAAGGTGTAACCACCAACCTTATCTGAGTGCAACAAACAAACACAGTGGATGGGTCGAAGAAAAGGGTATGGAACATCATCGAAGCAGGTTAAGAACATGTCCACTGGTGCCCTTCCTTTCTTGTGACAAAATCAATTAAAAGACGCAATTAATACAGAGAAAAAATATGTATCATGTATGCAGATAAGGTTGAAAAAACATGTGCATAATCTTATACATGTTCATATTCTTAACATTCTTAACAATAGATGTACACTAAGCTATAAAACAAGAGCAAAAATCATGGACAAGTGTGGACAGAAAACAGATTTGTCATGCAGGCGGGTTCCTAATTCCTTATCCTGGTTCAATCCATCCTGATAAACCATGTTGAGGTCAACGACTAGTTCAGGCTCCCTTTACCTCATTCATAGTACCCTCTAACCTCCCTTTGTGGGGATCTTGCATTGTTCAATAACAAGGAAACTCAATAGTATACTGTCACCAAAATGTGTTTCAAATAAATGCCTAGCAACTGGATACCTTCTATCATTGTGTTCAATGGCCTTTAGAAGTTACAGCACCCTCTTCTCTGCTGAAAAGCTGGTGCTGCCTATGTATCTCAAATTACATGGGCAGACCAGTGCATAAGGAACATGGTTGGTCACAAACTGATTGATTGTACATGTTGACCCATTGTAGGTGGTGTATGTGTTAACAATACTGCTGTGCTGCAGGCCTTACAGCAATCACATGGATAGAAACCCTGGAGTGTGTTGCTGGTGATACCTCTAGTAAGGGTGAAGTCACTCTTCACAAGTGTGTCACTCAGGTACTTATGCCTGCGAAGGTCGACGCTAGGATGTGCTCCTACTTGTTTGCCAATATTGGAATTGCTTTTGACAATGGACCAATTTCTTTTCAGGATCTGCTTGACCTTTTTAGAACTGTTGTGGAATGTCAAAATTAGTCTAGGGGTATTTTCAGAGGTGTCTGTGGTGGTATTATTGAACAGTAGCTACTCCCTTTTGAGTAGATTGGCACGTTTGACAGCTTTTATAGGAACCCAACTTGGGTAGCCCCTGTCTTTAAATCTCTCTATCATGATCTTGCATTCCCTGAAGTAAGCCTCATCAGTACTACAATTCCTCCTTGCTCGTAGTAGCTCTTCATATGGAATACACCATTTGAGATTTTCAGGGTGTACACTCAGGGCATGGTGGAGGCTGTTGCCAGCTGGAGATTTCTTAGGCAGTTTGGTTTGAATGTTATTGTCCACTATCTTTACAACCACATCCAGATATTCAATAATGGTATTGCTGATGGTTTGGGAAAATACAAGATTATGATTGTTTCTGTTGAGTTTGCCAACAAAGTTGTTGGCCGGGGACTGGATTCATTCGAAATGATAAATAAATTGTCAATGTATCTCCTCCACAAAACAACCTTCTCCAGATTCTTGGTAAGGGTGTTGTCCTCACATAATCCTTCCTCTCACCAGCCTTGAAAGAGATTAGCTAGACTCGGGGCAAAGCAAGTCCCCACGGCAGTCCAGAGGATCTGTTGGCAACAGGTGCCATTAAACAGGAAGATGTTGTGGGTCAAACAGTGTTGTATCATTTCTAAGATCATCTGTGTATTTGCGTGGTATTTGATGGGTCTGGATTGCATGAAATGTTCACATGTGGCTATAGCTTGCTCATGATCAATGACCATGTCCTGTGATTCCACATGCAGTGTAAAGAGCAAGTGCTGTGGTTCCCATGCCACCCACATGATTTTACCCAGAAAGTCTTTGGTGGGTTGTACGTATGCTGGTAAAGTCAAGACTAACTCTCTAAACATGGAGTCAACCCACCTCAATACATTCTCCATAGCGCTGCCCCGTGAGGAGACTATGGGTCTCCCAGGTGATTTATTCATATCTTTATTATGTATTTTGGACAACAGGTACAAAGTCAGAAGTTTGGGGTATTCCTTTCTTAAAAAACAATACTCATTCTATTCAATCAGACCATTGTTACGTCATATTGTCAATTTTTCCCAGTTGGCAACAAATATTTGAGTATATACATTCCCATCAATTATGCAATACGAATTACTGTCATTAAGTTGGTGCATGGCCTCCACAATATAGTTGTCTCAGTTCCTGAGAACATTGTTGTCCCCTTTATTAGAGGGGAGCGTCCCAATACTGTCATCCTATGAAAGAGAATCCACAACCTGCAAATCCCATAAGGTAACCTTATAATTCTTATCAAATTTAGAATTTCCTGTAGGTTTCTTTAAATCAACAATCATCATTTCATGAAACATGTCTAGATTGTCATAGGGGAAATTGGGATAATAAGTGGATGGAGATTTAAACCCACTGAGAAATTACACAATTCAGTGCCAGTATTTATGTCATTTATGTAAATGCATCCCCTACGGTTAGGTTCTTAGTTAAGGGCGCATCTGTCAAGTTTGCCAAATCCGTCTCACCTGTTCTGGGTTTAAGTTTATGCCATTTAGTCAAGTTTAACTTCCTGATGTATTTAAATACATGAATCATTGTGCCCACATAGTTGTATCCTCGTGAGTGGCAGAAGGACAGACCCAAACATAATAGCAGTTTCTCTCCTAGACTTAGGGGGTCATTAGGGTCCCGTGGGTGCCATTACGATGCGCCCGCCACAGTGGTGAGTGCATCCCGCATATTTAACATTCTGGTGACCGCAATGCTAAAATGCACATCATGCATGTCACTGCACAATGTGACAGGCACCGCACGGTGCCTGCCATGTTGTACATTGACATGTAGGGGGTACCGTAGGTACCCGCCCATGTGCACCCCCATGCACATGGATCACCACCACCATGCGGGAGGTGGCAATTCGCAGGAGATCCTAATGACCCCCTTAATGTTCTAACAGATACATTAATGATAGTTTTATTTACCATTGACACATCCATGATTGCTTGGTAGATGGTCTGTGTATGTTGCTTCCCATGTGCCCTCTTGTAATTATCCTTGTATTTTCTTTTCCGGAGTTTCTGGTGCCGCTGGCCACATCTCTCTGACCTCGACCTATTGTTCGCGCTGGTGTCCCTTGCTCTCTCTGTTTGTGGGTCTTCTGCCCTCATGTAAGCTGTCTCCCCTTGCACAGCAGTCTGTATTGATCTGAAAAATCCACTGACTTAGAACTTTTTTCACCTACTGTGGTGTTGCTGACAGTGGGTGTATCTGTTTCATTGCCTGTTGACGTTTCTGCTTCATCTATGATGGCCGTGTTTTCCCTGGTTTTGGATTCACTTATTATTTTCTCAAAGTCTCTGTTGTACTTCTGACTAAAGGTTCAGATGAGCCCACTTGCATATTCATCGGAATCCCTCTGTAGTTTGGTTTGTTTGCCCATCTTGATATCCTCTTTTGTGAAACGAACCTGCATGTTTGTGGTAAGTTTGGTTATGATGTCTTTTTCGGTTCTATTGTCCAATTCCATTTTCAGGGAGGCTATTTACTTCAGTAATGTGTCCCTATCTAACCATGTATGTTTAATGAGGATTCCAAGCATCCTTCTAGAGCTCTGGACTGTGTATTCTGCCCTTTCTTTAAGCATCGTTGGGTTTGGAGACTCGTACAATGGGATGGTGTTGATTATTAGACACCTGGGGACCATATTATTGTCTGCATAGTTTTGTAGGGAGGTAGCCTCTTACCATATAGAGATTTCTGATGTATATATCCACACACACATATACATTTATATGTTACCTACTGGCAGTCACCAGTAGGTACTTATAGTGAGGATGTAGTTTCCGTAGGAAGAGAGTTTTTTGAATTGCCAATAACTTTGGCCTCGTTTGAATGATCTTCGTGAAATATTCAAAACTAGTTCAACACTCACATAAGTGGTTCAGGGTGATCCGTAGAGCAGGGGATGAGAAAAAGGGAGGGGGGCAAAAATGTGTTTTTCCCATGTTAAATTCTGTATGAAACGTTAGACATGGCTACAGTCCGAACGGCTAAACGGAATTACACCAAATTTGGCAGGAGTAGTTGTGGAGCTTTTTTAAAGCTTTTTCAGGTATCCACCTAGGGACACAGTGGATCCACGACCCCTCCCTTGATCTTTGCTGAGAATTGATTGGATGCCACCACTTCAAACCAGGAAGTGTTGTTAGCCATCTTTTGACTCGGTTGAACCGAGTGGTACGAAGAAACATAAAAAAGAAAAGAAAAGAGGACAGGGTAGAAACACCTTGACCCCCTAGGCCTCTTTGGGGGATACCACAGGGGTTCTGCAGGGTCAGAAAAGCATTTTAGTAAAAAATAATTCAGCAGGTGTCGCACTGAATCTGCAAATCATGCAGAAAATGAAAAAGAAAAGAAGGGTGGCCTCCTGCACTTCATTTGAAATCGGCCCACAGGTAGGCCAGCTCCCTGGGGTATGTCAATAATATGTTGGAGGTGGGCACATGGGGCCCCCTTCCTAAGAGCCTTAAAGTTCTGGGGACCACAATCTCCCTGGGGCATTTTGATTAATGAATGCAGGGTTTATCCTTGGCAAGCCCCAAGCCCCTGGACTGTCACACCCCAGGGCAAATGCTATATTGATGCATGGGGCCCGCACAGCCTCCCCACAGCCCCAGGGACTGCCCCCACCAGGGATAAATGTAAAATTAATGCGGGCAGGCTATGCCCTCCTCCACAACTCCGGGGAACCGCCACCCCAGGATTTTGCCCTGTAATCAAGAGGGTCCACACAGCCCCCCTCATAGAGCCATACATGGCCCTAGGGACCGCCACCCCTGTAGGGCTGGCTCCTGATACCTCCTAAGTTGTCCATCACCAGGAGGTAGCTGTTTGCTGTGGCTTGGCGGGAGCTTTACTGATCCTGCCAAGCCATACCTAACTTTGCTCCGCTTCTAAAAAGCAAGAGCATAAAAATGCTATTGCTTGATGAAAGCAGAGCAGACTTGCTTTTGGACAGAGGAAGCTGCATGTGCAGCAGCTCCCTCTGTTCAAAAGCAATGCTTACTCCTGCAGGGAGATGGCAGGGACATTGTGGGCCCTGAGGCTCCCCCGTGGTTCTCACCCATGACAAGTGCGTGCTCTGGGTGGACCCAAAGGTCCCTCACTAGTGGCTAAGGCCTGGGAGATGGGGTCCCCAGGGCTGCAATTAGCTCGGGAGTGGCCCTTCTTCCATTAATAAAAATATATATTAACATTTTTAAAAATAGTCCAGGCTCCGGGCGGTTGGGGTTCCTGAGGGCAAAACAGGTCCCCCCTGATATAAAAAAGTAAAAAACAAAGGACCAGCAAGTCGCTGGAGGCCTGCCACCTTTTACCACCACTCTGTGCACGTCTGTTTGGGGGATGAAGTCCACGTGGCTCCAGAGGGTCCTTTGGGGCCAACAAGTTCTACTGTTACCTCCAGTAAATCCCACAGAGCATGATTGCTGAGAGGAATCCGGAGGTCATGACCTCTTTCTCCACCACACTGCAAACGTGCCTCATGGCGCACTGCTGTTTGGGAGATGAAGACTAAATAAATCCCAGCAATCCTGCTGTGTGGGACATACTGGAGTTAACTAGAGGGGTTCTTGGCCCACAAGGACCCTCACCATTCAAGGGGACTTCATCCCTCAACTAGCGGCATATCAGGAGATGCTTTGCAGAGTTGTGGAGAAAAGGGGCGTGCCTCTGATGTGCTCACACAATCCCACTGTGTGGGGCTAACTGATGGTAACAAGAGGGGTTCTTGGTCCCCAGCGCACCTCAGCATCCAAGGGGACTTCCTCAACAAGAAGTGAGCCAGGAGGCGTGTTTGCTGAGTGGTGGACAAAGGGGGCAGGTCCTCTGATGAGCTGCATCAGGATTCGGGGTTCCACAGTGGATGGGGTCATCCTGAGCACCACAGGGGATCTGCAGTTTAACATCTGTAGAGAAAAATACCCTAACACAATTTATTGGCCTTTTTGAGTCTCTCAGGGACCCCTCTATTACACCCATTGGATCAGGGCGCCTTCCAGACCCCTTAATTCACTTTGCACAGAAATGTTCAGCCCCGGGAACCATTTCTCAATGCATAAAGTGGCGGTGACAACTTTTCAGTCAAGTTGCGGCCAGCCAATCGGGGCCTGCTGTGGCACATAGACAGGCAGATCCTCCAAGGCTAAATCCCCAGATATACAAATTTGGATTTTGGTTAATATCTCTAAAACTACTGGATGGATTTACACAAAACTACCTAAGGGCACAACACTAGACCAAGATCTAGCTTCCTGCCTAATTTGGTGTAATTCGGTTCAATGGTTTGGGATGTAGACCTCTTCAAAAACCCTATGTGAATTAACACGGGGAAAACACCTTTTGGGACCCCCCAATTTCTCACCCTCACTTCACAGATCACCCTGAAATTTTCCAGACAGCAGCCGAAAAGAGTGTCACATTTTTGGTGGAAAATGTTGTGAAGATTCGGCAACCTGCGGCAAAGATATAGGCAAGTCAATAAAGGTTTTTGTATGGAAACTAGGTCCTAACTATAACTCCCTACTGATAACCGCCAGTAGGTAATAAATATATAGAACCTAGTGTTACCTAGTTACCATAGCCAGTAGGTAGTTATAGTTAGGACCTAATTTCCATAGGAAATACGCTTTTTGACTTGCCTATCTCTTTGGCACCGTTTGACTAATCTTCGCGAAGGTTTCCAAAAAAAGGGTCATAGTACGTCTGGTAGTGCATGGGAAGTATTGGGGTGATCCATTCAGTGAGATTTGAGAAAAAAATGTAAAAAAGTGCATTTTCCTTTTTTAATGCCTATCGGATGCGTAGTCGAACATACAGCGCGAACTGCTGGACGGAATTATACCAAATGAGGCAGTAAGGTAGATGTTATTACACAGTTTGTGCCTTTAGTTATTTGGTGCAATTATGTTTAGTAGTTTTTAAGATATTTAAGAAAATACAGTAAGTGATACCACTGGCCGCAACAACTTTGTTAAAAAAGACAAGCTCGTGCAGGGAAATGCATAGCTCTGATCGGCTGACAACACTTCAACTAGGAAGTTCTGGCAGCCATCTTACAACTCGGCTTCACTGAGTGCCCCCCAAAAGAGTGAAAATAAAGAAAAGGGTACAAGGTAGGAACACACTGGCTGCGAAGTTATGGTCTTGGGTTTGCTCTGTTGCCCACCATGTCAGAAAGCTTTTTTTTAAAATA